>NW_024543068.1:17261785-18577857 GCF_018167655.1 Microtus oregoni | reverse complement strand
ATGAGTCATGAACCCCAAAAGACCGTCTCACCCTTAGGCAAGTTCAGTAGTCCTCTCTCTGTGGGCTCTCCTTGTCCAGTTTATGCAACAGTCCAGGCAAGAGCAGTTTCTTGCCCAAATGGCTATCCAACTCCATAAGGATCCTCTTCGATGCCCATCTTCCTCTCGAAGTAGATTGGTGCCACCAGGAGCAGATATGTCTCATTGTCATGAAAAGTCCTAAGTTATTAAAACATTAAATGCCATATTCTGCAGTCTTTGAAAGATATGAAGAATGTCTATCTAACTGAAATGTATCTCTATATATCTAGAAAATCTAACTAACATGACTACAAGATTGACTATTATTGATGATTAACCATTAACCTATATTTTTTAATTATACATTACATTTTTAAATGAACTACACAATCACAATACCTTAATCAAGATCAGAAATACATATACATATAACAAAATTGACTGTAAAATCCACACCAATGCAAATTACTCATACCTATATCATTTCCCCCTTTAAATGTAAAAGAACATTTACAAACAATATTTTGGGAACATGGGCGCAGTTTTTTCTCTCCAAACTGCTTCCTGCTGAATGGGGGCGCTGTTAATCAGATCGTTTAGGGTGTAACCTGTGTGTCAGGTTCATCTCAGTTGGCAGTTGAGTGAAGTAATTTTGTGAAGATGTTCACAGCAACTTTTCGGGAGGTCGTGGTCTATCATACCAAATTGGGATAGAAGAAATCCACAGGGTCTGGTCCTCTGTGAAAACAAAAGAAGACCCTTTCCAAAGTATCATATCCTTAGACCCAAATTTTGAAATCGTAATACCTTTATATCCATTCTGGTTTAGCTTGGCAGCCCATGTAATGAAATGTCTGTCTGTACTTAGCTCCTTTACAGTCAAAAATTTTAAAGAAAACACAATGTACATAATCCAGACTCTCTGTGAATTTTTCATTTTTACGTGGCTTATTTTTCTTTATTTCTTTTAATCTCTTAACTATCTGTACTCTGTCTCTTTAAAGACTTTACCCTTTTTTAAAGACATTTACTTTATTCTCTATATTTTTATTCTTCTCTCTCTCAAGCCTATGTACATTCATCCAACACTGTGATCCACTGAGGTCTGTTATGTCTGAATCTGTTTTATTGTGAATCTGTAATATTTTTACTATCCAGGAGCATTTCTTAAAATGTTAAGCACTTCTTAAAAACTTAAGTTGCACCATGTACAGGTAATACGGTACCACCTGTGTCCTGCCCAGTCTAAACCTTAACTGTGCTGTTATTATGGTAATTACGGTAGTTCCTGCCAACCAGCACAGTTCAGCAAGGAGCAGCCGCTCCTGCCTCAGATCCATTTGGTGCCCCTGAGCTGTGCACAGTTCCAGGCACACAGCAAGTCCTCATTGGAGCCGCACTCAGTAGTTTAATTTTGAGACTGAGCATGCAGCACAGAAACTCTTTTTATCCAAGTTACAACCAAATCTGACACGCAGAGCACTGCGCAGTCTGAAAACATGTCTCTTTCACCATGCTCTTCCGCCTGCCTAAGCCTGATTCTGCCATCTGCCCAGGTGCAGGCGGGGAGCGCTGAGAGCACTCTCCTTCCGATCCCAAGCGGGAACACAAACATCCAGTCCCATAAAATCCATTGAAATGCTTTAAAGCCAGAGTTTGCACTGGCGGCACAGTCCCAAGAAGCCGCACTTTAAAATGACGCAGCTTTTTTTTTTTTGCTGCTGTTGCCGAATCAGGAAATCTCTCTACAGCACGCCACCAACAAACAGCAAAAATCTGTGTTAAAGTCTCTTTCCCTTATTTTTAAGCCTTCTCAGGTTTTTAAGTGGATTTAGTCCATCACGTCGGGCGCCACTCTGTTGAAATACGAAGCGGCGGGCTGTGTCCCGCCACCCGGCTAGCTTTACCCAAAATAATTACACGGAAACTGTATTCTTTTAAACACTGCCTGACCCATTAGTTTCAGTTTCTTATTGGCTAGCTTTTACATATTGATCTAACCCATTTCTATTAATCTGTGTAGCCCAAGAGCTGGCTTACCAGGAATGATCTTAACCTGCGTCTGTCTGGAGTGGGAGAATCATGGCGACTCCCTGACTCAGCTTCTTTCTCCCAGCATTCCGTTTTGTTTACTCCGCCTACCTAAGGGTTGGCCTATTAAATGGGTCTAGGCAGTTTCTTTATTAATAAGAAATCACTCCCACATCAGATAGCTATGCAAGAGTCGCCATGCTTTTACTGTGTTTTCCTGTTGTTCCTGAGTGGAAGTCATTGTTTGGGCCTAATACAGTGATGTGTGACTTCACCATTTGGTCTGAAGTTTAATTAGCCATCTTGATTGACAAGTGCGGTTTGGGGTAGTTTCCATTTTTGACCTTGAGCCTGATTTATTGCAAGGTTCTGGATAATTTTTACGTATAGCTTTGCCGCTGGCTTGTCTCCATTAAATATCATTTCCTTTATTCGGGATTTTAAAGTAGCTCGTCTTATATTGTTTCCCAAACCCTAGTGGGATATTCTTTTGCATCTTAAACTGTCCTTTGTAGGGCCAAGCGGGGCCAGTCTTGGCAGCACACACCTTTAATCCCAGCACTCAGGAGGCAAAGGTAGGCAGATCTCTATGAGCTCCATACCTGCCTGGTTTACATAGGGATTTCCAGGACTACCAGAGCCATATAGAGAAAAATTGCATGGGGGGGGGGTGAATTGAATAAAAAATAAAACTGTTCTTAGGAGAGCCTAGTGTGGTGGTATATACTTGCTATCCCTCACTAGAAGCAGGAAGGCCAAGAGTTCAAGGCCAGCCTGAAGATACATAACCAGATCCTGTTTTAAAAAGAAAGGAAAAAGAAAAAAACAGGAAGGAAAGAATCTTTTGTACAGAGTTTTAAAGTATATTAAGTAGAATATCTCCCCCGGCTGTTATTAAATCTTGGGCTGATACAAGATTGTCTTAGTAAGAGATTGCCACATTTGTTAGTGTAATCAAGACAGGGTCTCAGTATGTAGCCCTGTGTGGTTTGGAACTTACCTGCCTCTGCCTCCTGAGTGCTGAGTTCAAAGGTGTGTGCCACCATGCCCAACAGAAGCAAATGCTCCTGTGAAGAGTGTGTTAGAGGCACTTACTCTAATCAGAAAGTGGGACCTCATATTATACAAGACGTTACTATTATTTTTTAAATATTTGTTTATGTTTGTGTGTATGGGTGTTTTGCCTGCACTTCCGTCTGCATCACAGGCCTAAAATCCCCTAGGAGGTCAGAAGAGGGCAATAGTTACCGATAGTTATGAACTGTCGTGTGAGTGTTGGGAACCGAAACTTTTACCTGCTGAGCCATCTTTCCAGCCCCCAGTGTTTGAAAATGAAAGTTTTTAGGGAATTCAGAGTAATCACCCATGTTCTTCAAACAGCAATTGTGAAGATACTGATACGAAGGTGGCCCAAGAGAAGAGTTGGAAAGGAACTCTGGGGTCTACAGAAGAAAACCATGTAGGGACACTCCTCAGTCATGCTGTATTGTGTGTGACCTCAGTTTTTATTTTTCCTTTGCAGCCTGAAGAGCTAAGGGAGATCATTGAGAAGACTAGAGAGATGGAACAAAACAATGGCCACTACTTTGACACTGCAATCGTGAACTCAGATCTTGACAAAGCCTACCAGGAGTTGCTTAGACTCATTAACAAACTGGACACTGAACCTCAGTGGGTGCCATCCACTTGGCTAAGGTGAAGGAGACAGCTCTTTGATTCTGTGTCACCATGTTGAACTTCATTTGGCAAATCACCAACAGGAAGATGGCCTCAGTGCTGAGAATAAGGTAGAAGGAGGCAGAGTAAGCAGCTGGCCTCTCTGTAGATCTCTTACACTAGGAAAAAGGTCCCTTATGCAGTTTGTACACAACACTCTCATCTCCTGTGCATGGCTTTAGGGACCCTTGGCTTGTTTGGAGATTTCTTCAGAGCATTTCTGATTTATCCCGGTGAAACCTTTTGTTTTCACCTTCCTGACTCTTTGCCTCTCAGTCAGATGTCCATGAAGAAATTGGTATGTATATACATAATAATACTCCATGTCTCACAGAGTTATAAATATTAACATTATTTAACACTTAACTTAAATGACTGTGGAATTACTGGGAGAAGGAGCTGTGCTTCTGTGCATGGGAATAACAGTATTTTTAAACAACTGATTTCGTCAGAAATATTTCTCTTAAAAAGGAAAAAAAGGTGCCGCTTTAGTTTGGAGCGACTTTTTAAGTTTAAATTTATTTGTACGTCTTTTCATTCTGAAAAAACATTCCATCAGAAATACCAACTTTGCTGGGCATGGCAGGACATGCCTTTTGATCCCAGCACTCGGAAGGCCGAGGAGGGTCTCTAAATTCGAGACTAGTCTACAGAGTGAGTTCCAGGACAACCAGGGCTATACAAAGAAGCCCTGCCTCAAAAAAACAAAAAAAAGAAAAACCAACTTTTTAGTTTGGTCTTCGTGGATGAGAGTGCACACCCAGCAACCTCTAGTGCAGTTAAAAGTATAGAAAAGATGCTGACATTTTTAAAGATAGAATTTTCTAAATTCTTTTAGTAAATTGTGGTGATTTGATAGCCTTGATTCCTTTTTCTGATACGAGAGTTCGTATAAACTGTGTTGACCATTGAGGTTTCTTCTTCGTGATGGAAATAGTTTTTTATTTCCATAGAAAGATAATAACACATTTGACAGTTTCTGCATTTTTATATCAGAGTACAGAATTTTATCTGACTGTGCTATGTATGTATCAAACTGGAAATCTGCTGTACTGTATGCTGATATTTAATAGATTAATAAATAGCTGTCTTCGGCATTGGGATATAATTTTATGCACATATACACTGAGGGAACACCGTCACAACTAACTTAGAGATCAGAAGGAAGACTTAAAATCACTGAGAATTTTAGAAAAGGACACTGGAGGAAAGTCTATTTAAGCAAATACAGTCAAGGTTTGTCCTAACAAGGTCTACCTTGTGACTGAAATACAACAGCTTGCTACATCTCAAATGTTGATTTAAAAAAATCTTAAATAGGATTCTTGTACTGTTTCTACAGCTACAGCTTTAAAATGCAGCGTCTGTAAATCCAAATGGAAAGTTAACTTGTAGTCTTCTCAAGCCTTTAAGGAAAGTGTAATGTGTGACAATGTGAATGTCTTCATTTGTGTAGCTACAGCATTTCATGTCCCCAAAGCTAAACACTGGAATGATACTGAACTGTCACTTTGCACAAGCAGTTGTTGTTAATGTCTTGTCAGTGCCCTTCATGTGTCTGATATCTCTTCTAGATAATCTTATGGAACAAATTAGAGTTTGTGATGTCTTATTATGTTCAATTTTTGCATGGCTTTTGTAGTTGGCTGGCAAGTGTGTCTACTTAGAAATATTTTTTAAAATAATTTTCCTTTGGAATAAAGGAACGTTCTTGGGTTGAGGGAAGGAATGCTATTATACAGCCTTGAGTCTGAACACTCCCCAGTTTACAGGAGGAAAAAGCCAAATCCACACCCTTGTCAGCACTGAAGGTCAATTTACTTAGCACTTAAAAGAAATCTTTTCAGTTTTCCTCTCTCCTCAGGAATGGGCGGCACTCTATGGTCAGTAGAGCTTTGTGATCTGCATACTGAGAATTCTGACTGACAGAGACTTGGTGCATACCTGTAACCTCGGCTAGGTAGAGAAGGCTGGCCTGAGCTACGTGAAACAAGTGGGAGGGGGAGGAAAGAAAAAAAAAGATGGTTGGATTTGAGTAAAGCTGTAAGTAGTGTCAGTGCCACTGGGGACAGTGGGGTTGTATGCTCTCAGCTCAAACACAGGACCTTCACAGGCAGAGCCTGAACTTAGGCGCGTGCGAGGCCACCGTGCATGCTTTTAGACTGATTTTCAAGATCAGTGAGATGCTATCGTTCTCTTTACTCATATCCGTAGATGGATAGTATATACTTATCCTGAACTTTTCTAAATCCTAGTGACTATGAATATACTAATGCTCAACAAAGTCCATAAACATAGCGGAAAGTTAAGCTATGCTAACTTTAAAAAAAAGCCTTATTATATATGTAATTGTACAGCATTAGGGCTAATTCGATTCCCTATCCCTCTGTTCTGATTGGAAACTTCAGTGCTAGCTAGGGAAGCCTTAGGCACTTACAGAAGTGATACTGTGGCTGGCAGGAGCATGGCTCAGTTGGTAGAGTATTGCCCAGCATGCACAAAGCCCTGGCTAGACCCCCAGCACTGGGGGTTTATGGCTGTAGTCCCAGAGTTTGAAAAGTGGAAGCAGAAGGATCAGCAGCTACATCAGCCACATGGACCCTGTCTCAGAAAGAAAGTAGATTGTATCAGCTGATGACATATCCTCGGGAAATCCAAACAAGGAAGTACTGGCATTTCTTTAGTCTTCCTATGTCAGAACAAATTAGTATTTAGACTGGTCCAGGTTAGCTTTCTGTGAAAATCTAGGGTATGGATTGTTTTCCTTCCCTCGTGGCCTAAGGAGTAATTACTGACAAGGAATGATTTGAATGTAATTTTTGTGAGTGTGTGGAAACTATTAACCAGGGATTTATCCTGAATGAAGGTAATCACTCTGACATTAATTGATCTCCCTTTGTACTGTCTTGTTTCTCCACTGTTCTCTTGATGTCATACTGCACACTGTATTGTAAAAATAAAAAGTAAAACTATATTTCAAATCATAAAAGCCACTAAATACTTTTTTATTTTATTCCTATCCAAGGTTTGTATACATCCATTCCTCTTCCAAGGGTTTGTTGGAAGCAACACTGCTGGAATCTCTATACAAATTATAGTATAATTTGTCATGGGTTGTCCTTTAATGGCATCTTGATTTTTAATGTGAAGCAGCCATAAAGTCATCAAGTTTTAGCTGAACATGATGCTGAATGTCTTACAATCCCAGCACTCAGGATTTCCAAACCACCCTGGAATAAGACCCTATTTCCAGAGGAACTCACTTGTTGATCTGCGGTTGAGGCAAGCCCAGTGAGTACCAGAGCTTTACCAATGCTACATGAGAAATCCAAATTCCTTTGGTTCAGTGCTTTCAAGTAAATAGATTTCCTTAAAAATAAAAGCACGAAATGTGGCGCTCTTCAAACTAAAAGCAGACCCGAGTGCTCGAGGAGTATGCCTCGGAAATCAAGACTCACTCTGACTCACGTTCATTCTACCTATATAAGCTGCTCGATTTCTCCATGTGCACAACTGAAATGGTACAGTTTACACCTCAGCAAGATACTGGGAAGATGATTGCAGAACAGTGTTACTCAGCTACTTGGCTACTGAACTGACTCCGAGCCTGGTATTTTCTCCTTAGGAGCCACATCTTGTTTCCTACAAATCAGCTCCTCCAAGACAGACTATCTTGGTCTTAAATATGGAATTTTAAATATGGAAGAGATAAGAAGGATAAAAAGGATGTGGGCTGGGGATTACTAAAAGGTTTGCCAAGAGTGTCTGAGTTCAATACCCTGCCAGGAACCCATGTAAAAAAAAAAAAAAAAAAAAAAGACAGTACGGTAGTGGATGCTTTTAAAACCAGCATGGAAAAACAGAGACAGTCCCTGGGGCTTGCTAGCCTGCTAGTCTAGTCCACTTGACAAGTCAGTGGGACTCTTCCAAAAAAACAAAACAAACAAAAAAAAAGAACCAGATGGTCCTAAGGAATAGCTCCTAAGTTTGTCCTCTGGCCTGCACATGCAAACATGCACATGCACACACCAAAGACGACAAAAAGTTAAGTGTGAACATCTGAAGGTAGGGTGAGTGAGAGGGCTCAGTGGATGGAGGTTCCTGACCCCAAGTCCCACAGCTGGAGTTCCATCCTGGGACCTACATGGTGAAAGGGAAAAACTGTGAACTGGGGCATACACACTCCTCCACCTCTACACATCTACACACAATAAACACACGCTCCTACACCTCTACACACAATAAACACACGCTCCTATACCTCTACACATCTATACACACAATAAACACACGCTCCTACACCTCTACACATCTATACACAATAAACACACGCTCCTCCACCTCTACACCTCTACACACAATAAACACACGCTCCTCCACCTCTACACACCTCTACACACAATAAACACACGCTCCTCCACCTCTACACACCTCTACACACAATAAACGCACGCTCCTCCACCTCTACACATCTATACACACAATAAACACACGCTCCTCCACCTCTACACACAATAAACACACGCTCCTCCACCTCTACACACCTCTACACAATAAACACACGCTCCTCCACCTCTACACATCTATACACAATAAACACACGCTCCTCCACCTCTACACATCTATACACACAATAAACACACGCTCCTCCACCTCTACACATCTATACACAATAAACACACGCTCCTCCACCTCTACACATCTATACACAATAAACACACGCTCCTCCACCTCTACACATCTATACACACAATAAACACACGCTCCTCCACCTCTACACATCTATACACAATAAACACACGCTCCTACACCTCTACACATCTATACACACAATAAACACACGCTCCTACACATCTACACACAATAAAAACACGTTCCTCCACCTCTACACATCTATACACAATAAACACACGCTCCTCCACCTCTACACATCTACACACAATAAACACACGCTCCTACACCTCTACACATCTATACACACAATAAACACACGCTCCTCCACCTCTACACATCTATACACAATAAACACACGCTCCTACACCTCTACACATCTATACACAATAAACACACGCTCCTACACCTCTACACATCTATACACACAATAAACACACGCTCCTACACATCTACACACAATAAAAACACGTTCCTCCACCTCTACACACAATAAACACATGCTCCTACACCTCTACACATCTATACACAATAAACACACGCTCCTCCACCTCTACACATCTATACACAATAAACACACACTCCTACACCTCTACACATCTATACACACAATAAACACACGCTCCTCCACCTCTACACCTCTACACACATTAAACACACGCTCCTACACCTCTACACATCTATACACACAATAAACACACGCTCCTCCACCTATACACATCTATACACAAATAAACACACGCTCCTCCACCTCTACACATCTATACACACAATAAACACACGCTCCTCCACCTCTACACATCTATACACAATAAACACACGCTCCTCCACCTCTACACATCTATACACAATAAACACAAGCTCCTCCACCTCTACACATCTATACACACAATAAACATGCTCCTCCACCTTTACACACCTATACACAATAAATAAATACAGTTTTTATATAATTGAAGTTAGACTACTTGGGCTTAAATTCTGGACTCGTCATCATCATGCTCCAGCTTTTTCATTTTAAAGGCAATTACTCAAGCTCCCATGTGTCTCAATCTTTAGGCCACGGAATGAGCTAAAATACGTATTTTTGGACTGAGGATGTGATTTATTGTAACTGGCAAATAGTCCTAAATGTTTACAAAATCATCTAATATCTTTAAAAGTCTACCCTGTGATAGCTATCAGATTATATTAACACTAGTGTCGCCCCTGTAACTAAGAACTATGTTGTATCCAGTAAGCCCAGAATGCCTGGAACTGGTTGTATTAAAGTCTGAGTAATGACAGACAATCATGCCAAATCAAACAGTACTGAAAACTCAGGACACCCCCTGGTCTGCCCACTTTGTCATCTCATCTTCATAAATGACAACAAACTGTTACTGCTTCTAAAACAGCAAAAAGTTATCTAGTTAGTTCAAAGTAGGAATTAGTATTGTTCTTAGATTGGGAGGGAAATATGAAACCTACTTAGTACCCTAAAACGCAGTCCCTGTAGTAAATAAACCTAGCAACACACTCAGATAGGGAATAAGAAATGGCTCCTAACTACAGGTCTTTGGTGAAAGCTATGAGTGGCAATAAGGTCACTGATCTGCACCAAGGTTATAATCACTATTCTCAGTAAAAAGAAAAAGAAACAACATGTTTTTAAATCATTTTACTCTGTTCATAAGTCACATTTAAATGGGCAGAACTGCTTCCATTACAGACAGACTTATCGTGCAAAGAAAAATAGGCATAGAGCTGGGAAGACCACAGTAACACAACAGTGGCTGCGCAGCCTCAGCCAACAGTGTCAAGGTTTGCAAGTGGGTAGGAGCGAGGGCTGCTCACAGCCATTGGCCGAGACCATGAATGTTTGTTTGAACCAGTGAAGCTACTGTACAGAGGATCATGTGACACTTTCTCAGAGGAAAGTATGTAAGTTGCTGGGCAAGTTTTACAAGTCTCATTCAACTGTGATAAGTGGTTGCTGAATTAGGATGCAGGAGAAATAGTCTCACGGGGCATCCTTAATCTTACAGCCAGGGGAATTCTTATGCCAAAATAAATACCCACACATACCAAACCTACACACTGAGTTAAAATGGAGTAGGTGCTGGGTCTGAGGGAGCGAAGGGGCCGTTACTCGAACAATAGGTCCTCATCCTTCTCCTCGGCCAGCAGGTTGGCAGGCTCCATCACTTCTCCAGCTGCCCTCCGCTGCTCCAACTCCTTCTCAAATTTTTCCTTGATAATCTTTTTCTTCTCCTGTATTTTCTTTAACCTGCAAAAAGGGGACTGTCTGAATGCTCTTTCAGTGAAAAGGAACATGAATGTCTTCATTCAATAAACAATAAAAAAGGCAATAACCATGAGACCACTGGAAACATTCATCTTCTGTCATTTTTGCCATTTTAAAATGTTTGAGGGAAATATCTTTTAATATCTGATTGCAGACACCCTAACCTACATTAAATAAAACCTAAAATCCATCCTGTAAAGGGCCAGATTCTGAGCATTCTGTTTTCAAAATTTTGGGTCACTATAACCCTGAACATGAATGATAACTACAATTCCATGTCACACTGAGCCGCTTCAAGATCTAAGACCAGCATGCTCCTCTAAACACTTCTCTCCCACTCTCTTCTGCAAACTTAGAGCACGGCCCCTTTGTTTAATAGTTACTCCTACTGCTCTAGATTTCATAAACTGTGGGTGAACCTTTTTTCTCAGCACATATGGTGCTAGTTCTAGTGGTGTGATTCACTAGTTGGGAATGCCCAACTACTAGTACCTGCACATACTCAATGTGCAGTGAATTGGGTGGCTTGCTCAATTCATTTCTCATCTAAGGTTTTAGTATGAGAGACCCAACACAATCACTCTTTGTGTTTTAAAGAATAATCTTACTAGTTTTTCTGAAAGGCATAAAGTTTTGGAGATGCCATGTTTGATTTATATGCAAAGCATGACACCGATCTTGGAAACATATTCATCCAACTCTGCAGTGGATATGCTAAGACCTGCAGATCTAAAACCATGTTTGTGTAGTATGCCTCTTCGTGCATATCAACCCTTAGTGGCTAAGCTTTATATCTGTCCACTAAGGCAAATGTGATTAAAAACTGATAATAGTTTAATGTAAAAATTCAATATACTAAGGGAATAACAAGTCAAAAACTTTCACCTCTTTCCTTAAAGGAAACACAAGAACCACTACAAACATGACAACTGACAGCTACCAAGTGACTGGTGGCAGCTAGTGTAAGGGCGGGTGTGTTAGATGAAGTGAAGCCTCATCTGATAGCACAGCACCTCAATGGCTCATGCTACTTGGAAGAACATACAGTTGAAAACCTACATATTAGGTCTTTAATTTCCCATTTAACATTTCTAGACTGCTGTTAACCACAGTAAACTGAAATGGAAAACCAAGATGCAGGCAGAGGGACCAGCTGTTACTATTTCTTCTTTCGGGTTTATTTTTTCAGAGTGTATATTCTGAGATAGCCCAGGCTAGCCTTAAGCTTACAGGCTTGCCTTCTGAGTTCGGGGATTATAAACAAGCACCACATGCCCAACATTTATTTCTTGTTCTCATTAACAAAATAAAATAAACTCTGATTATTCAAAAGAACATAAGTACATTAGCCATGGAGCAAACTGAGACTGTACTGTATGGAGAAAAAACAGTTAAGTACCAGTTCAACAAACCTATAGAACTCTTCTCGCTCTCTCTCATCCAGCTCTGTGATGATATACGCAAGGGTGCGTTCAATCCGGGGAATGATAACTAGAGTTTAAAATATACATATGTGAGAACTTCAGTGCCCTCTCAGAAAATTACCAATATTCAGCTGTACAGCATTTATTTTCCAATTGTAGAAATAATGTGCACTTAATGCAGAGAACTTGGAAAACAAAAACATAAAAAACTAAAATGAGATGTAATCCAGCCAAATTAAACTATCTTGTAATTATTTTGGTATATACCTTCCAGCTATGTACAGATACCAATACTGGCCAAAACAAATCTAATGCTGATACTAAGCACACCTGAACAGGCAACAATAAGCCACAGACGTTACCTTAAATACACTAGAACACCATGGTTAAAATCCGAGAGGAGGGAATGCTGGGACCATTCTACATGTCACTCAGCTCGGCTTTACATACCATGTTCCTATTCTCCTGTACTGTGAGCTATCTGAGGTTGAGAACTATAACATTACTCGTTTTGTTTTGATGGAAGTTCAATGAAACAAAGACTAACACTAAAATACAAGAACTGTGTTTCTGGGGTAATGGTGCAGCTCAGTGGTACAATACTCGCCTGGCCTGTACTTAGGCACCACCACGTAATATGGCCAGACTTATTTTTAGATGAGATAATACTATCCAGGCACTGCTGCAGGAACTTCTGTGCTTCAGGCTTTGCTCCTCTCTTACCAAGGATGAATAAACATTTCTGTCATGGAAACTGAGTTGGTTCTTCAGCCAAGAAAATTGTTAAATAGTTGTATTTTTAAAATAATAAAATATAGAAAATAAATGTAGCAAAATGAGACAACAATAGCCTAAAGGAGAGATTCAAAGATTTAATCTTCAAATTTAAATTTTTAAATCTTCAAATTAAAAAAAAAAAAAAAGCTAGGGCTGGAGAGATGGCTCAATGGTTAAGAGCATTGCCTGCTCTCCCAAAGGTCCTGAGTTCAATTCCCGGCAACCATATGGTGGCTCACAACCATCTGTAAAGAGGTCTGGTGCCCTCTTCTGGCCTGCAGACATGCACACAGAATATAATATACATAATAAACAAATAAATATTTTTTTTATTTTTTTTTTTATTTTTTATTTTTTTTTTTTTTTAGTTTTAGTTTTTCGAGACAGGGTTTCTCTGTAGCTTTGGAGCCTGTCCTGGCACTAGCTCTTGTAGACCAGGCTGGCCTCGAACTCACAGAGATCCGCCTGCCTCTGCCTCCCGAGTGCTGGGATTAAAGGCGTGCGCCACCACCGCCCGGCACAAATAAATATTTTTAAAAAAAAGCTATCATCCAATCAACGGATAGAACTTAAGAAAGCACTAGGGCTCATGAGGCATAGAATTTCTACCTCACTAACTGCATGAGTGACCAGAGGTAGATGGCATTCTGAACCCTGCAACTCCCTCAGGATGCACCTGTGTGTGTTCATACTGGTGGGCACACGTCTCTCTCCCCTGGCAGGGGCACATCTCACCCCCTAGTCTGGATTGGGCATGAGTCCTGGTAGCTGCCTAACAAGGGGCTGATGAACAAAGCACCTCCCAGCGGCTTTGACTCACCATGTTCGATGGCATTTACACGCCTGTTGGTTATCTTAATGGCTTCATCCAGGGTAACAAAGGAAGTCTAAAATCAAAGGACAAATTGATAGCAAGCACATGTCCATGACCAGTCATGCCTGTTCACTCGACCCCGCTCGGACTGCACGTACAGAAAACGTGGGGACCGACCCAAAGACAACTCGCTTCTTTTCAGCCTACCTTAGAAGCAGAAAATACCCACAAGATTTCTACAGAACAAGTGCTGCTTCCATGGAGAAGCATTCACTCAGAACCCAGATGTGCAGAAACAGGCCACATCCACGGCCGTGTCATGGGCACTGACTCTAGTACTGCCCCTGCTGCTCTCGTCTAGCAGAGGGATCTGTGCCACTAGGCACGCGCAAAGGCCGGCGAGCAGCCGCCACCACCGCTCCTGGGGTCAGTCATTAGCTTGTGTCCCACGGCCTTATGAGCTGAGTGTGCTCCAGGATAAGCCCTGATGGTGCCCACGTGACTGTCAGAAGCCAGGCCGGAGAGGCCTCTGCGGGACGCACCTGCAGCGAAGCTAGCTCCACCAGTAATTCCACTGCTTTGGCATAGTTCCTCTTCAGTTTAGCCAGCTGTTCCCCACCTCGGGCTAAACCAGTCAGTTCATAGCCTGAAAGAACCAGTCAGACAACATTTTTCGTTAGGGAGTAAATAATCCTCCATGAAATTCCCAAAAGGAAAATAATTGTGAATAATGACAAAGATGGAAAGACAATTCATTCCTATTAAATGCAAATGCCAAGCACAAAATACCCATTCCAGGCTCACACGAACAGGTGTCTACTCGACCAACATGGCACCAGTAACAGACCCTTAAGTCTAGCTTGATGAACAAATGAGTTTATTGGGCTTATGTTATAGGGCATGAATTAAGTATAAAAATGAGGTGACCCCAAATGTTGCCTCACAGGAAAGTCTAGCATGGTTAACTTCCCCGTAGCTGCACAGCTGAGCCCCCTCTAGTTTTCCCTGCTTTATACACTCCAGCACCCCCAGAGGCCATGTGCAGCGGAAACAGAATTCCCTCAGGAAACGACTAGAATCTCAGCTGAGGATCCCATGACCCTACCTTCTCTCCTGAAGAAGGTTAACAAGCCCATCTTAAGGGTCTCCTACAGGTTACCACAGCTTCTCTGATTGAGACGGTAATGGCTGTATGCTTAGACAACAATGTTCTATAACATACTAAACAGCACTTGGGTTTTTATAAGGCTACTAGAGTAACCATAAGGAGAGAAGTGTGTGTGTGTGCGTGTGCTGGGTATACAGTCAAAAACTAAACATGCTAGACAGCCTTTACCACGGAGCTACATAACCAGCCCTAGCGGGGAAACAGCCACTTCACAGGCGTGATAAGTCAGCTAACAGTGGTCAATGCCATTAGTGCAAGGGGCTTTCTGTACAGATTCTTCCTTTACGTGAGCCACCATTAACATTCTGCACAATTCAATGAACAAGTTCATGAAGAAAGAATATTTTTATATGGGAAAAGGTTAACTACGTCCCTCTGAGAAGACTAAACAGTGTTTCTTATCCTCACAAATGCAGCCAGATTAGGAAACGAACAATTCCATAAAGCTTGGCGTGAGCTACAACCATCTAGGAAAATCCAGCCTTCAGAATGCATCACAGAATGTAAGATCTTATCAGACTTTTAAAAGACACAAACCGGAAATTATAAACAATTCAACATGTGTGCAGTTTAAGCAGAGGGCTAGTTAACACAGAGGTCTAGTTAGTGAATTGTTAATAAAAGACAAAGCCTCATCTTTTTAAATGGCAAGTGACCGCCAACTATATTTTTCAGTTAAAAATATACATCTGAAGATATCCACACTTACTGTCAGTTCCTTCATGGTAATGCTCAAACACTGGTAAAGTAACACCTGTTAAATGAAAACAATGAAGATACATGTATGGATTCACAAACTGGGCTTATTTCGTTTTCTCCCACCCCTATGGTCTTAACATGCCATCAAGATGTTCTTATTTAGGAGAAATTAGGACACTGCGATGTTGTCGTGCAGCTGACTAGCTCCAAATGTCACCATTACCCCTCCAGGGACTCTCGGGGCTGGTCAGTTACCTGCCACATTATCTTTCTTGGCACGGATCTTCACTTGTGCTTTATTTACATTTTGGATAACTGTGGTGCTGGAAAATAAAAAAGAAAGATTTGTTGAAGAAATAAATCAATAGGGGCCCACTGGATAGTTTCAGCATTGAAATCGGAGTAAGAAATCACATTATGTATTGGCAATCATCTTAATTCCAGCAAAGAAAACTCAACAGTGGCAGCGGAGGCCCTCAGAGAGTAAAGAACAAAGAAGAGCTAAATCACTAGCCATAGGACAACCAAGTTTAGAGTCTGTGGACGGCTTGGGTTACAGTCAGCATTGGACATGTGAGTTAGAGGGTGTGTTCCCAGCAGAAAACAGAAGAGAACGCTTTCCTTCTAGGTTTGCTGTGCAGTCCGCTAAGCCGCTATTCATAGTCTTTATCCTAACATTCTTCTGATGCTATCCAACTCACCGTCTGCTACCAAAAAAAAGAGTATTTCCCTATAATCACATCAAATACACTCTACTAATGTTCCCCTTCTGCTGGGAAAGTAAAAACCCGATTATGTTATCCTACCAGCACTGGCAGATCGTAAGACCTGCCGCTCAGCTGGCCTCATGGCCCTCAGGTGTAAGACCTTCCTGGCAGGAAAAGCTCCTACAGTAAGAAGGGCCCATGTCATGAAACAGGAAACTAAAAAGTGCAGAAAGCAACTTCCACGTCTGTCCCTAACCGGCCATGTACCCTCAGAAACATGTTCAGTCAAAATGGGAGTAACCACTTATCTCCAGATTTACTTAGAGAATCAGGAGGGAATAAATGGGCATAATCCATCTGCAAATCAGTATGTGTGCCTTGTCAAGCTGTAATGACATGATAAAAGCCAAAAAGGTAACAGATTCCATTTTCAAAAAATATACCCTAGAAACAAAAATATGTGTGCATGAAAATGCTCATAGTTCATTTCCTCATAGTTCAACAATCTAGGATTCAACTCAAAGACCTGGCCCTAGAAGAAAAGGTTAATAAATGATATGACTTCTTAAGAGTGCAGACCTGGGAAACAGGGAAAAATGTTTAAGACACAATAGTAAATGAAAATGAGTTTCAAAATATCAAGTATTCTATATTTGCCACTTATAGGAAAGGAACATTTTGAAAGTAATAGGTTAAGGTTATAGTGTTAAAAATATTCCTATTACTGTATCCTTTGTCTTTAGTGTCCACATATTTTTTAATTAAAATGTTATGAAACTATGAACTTGAAAGCACTGTGGGTTTTTTCAAACACCCTGTTCTTACCTGAAATCTCCTGCTGTGAACTTGGCCTCAGCCAATGAAAAGGCAGCTTCTCTCATCACTTCACCCATCAGCATCTTAGTCTGAGAAAGAATTACCACCAACAACAAAATCATACCATAATTAGTTCCTGAAATAGGATTTTATATAAAGTATCAGAATCAAAAACTGACTTAGTAATGAGAAAACATAAAGCTCAAGTTGTGGACAATTTTGATCATTGTCCTGACAATATTAGAAAACCATGAGCTTTAAAATTAAAATAAACTCAGAAGGGTGGTAGTGGCACATGCTTTTAATAGAGAAGCAGAGGCAGACAGATCTCTATGAGTTCGAGGCCAACCTGGTCTACAAGTTTAGGACAGCTAGGGCTGTACAGAAACCCTGTCTCAAAAAAAAAAAAAAAATTAAAATAAGCTCATAGCCAAAAAGAAAACTGAATCTAGTGAGACTTGATTATTCTTGAATAAGTCCATGCTGATTTGTTCAAATTAATCTTCTAAATTCCCCTAGAGTCTAAAACCCCTTGGTATACAGACTCCAGAGTACGGCTAATAATGTAATGCTTGGGAATAGCCGATGATTTTTTTTTTTTAAGAGAAGAGAAACAGGGCCATATGAGTAGGAAATTAGCTGAATTAATTAAAAACCTGCTAAAATAAGGAAACATGTCTGGTGTGGGACAGATATTAAACAGAACCGAGGATTCAGAAACAAGCCCAGGTCTATGTGAGAATTTATTGTAATAAAAGACCATTCAACTGTACACCCATTCACAAAATGACAAACTTCTAACTTACAACATTTCTCCACCAAGACCCATCCCTAAAAAGAAGATAATACATATTCAATAGAAGGACCCCCTCCATGTGTGTGTCAGGTGTATGCGTAGAGGGGTCCTGGTTGTCCTGCTCTATGACTCTACCTTATTTGATTGACACAGGGTCTCTTCTAATTGAATTTGGAGCCAGGCTAGCAGCCAACAAGCCCCAACACCCCTACCCCAATTTATCCTCCCTGGAGTTACAGGCTCATGAGATCACACCCAGCTTTTTTTGTTTGTTTGTGTTTGTTTTTCGAGACAAGGGTTTCTCTGTGGCTTTGGAGCCTGTCCTGGAACTAGCTCTTGTAGACCAGACTGACCTCGAACTCACAGAGATCTGCCTGCCTCTGCCTCCTGAGTGCTGGGATTAAAGGTGTGCGCCACCACCACCCGGCCACACCCAGCTTTTTGTGTGGTTCTAGGCATTTGAACTCAGGTCCTCTGGCCTTTGCGGGCACCTGCATTCACACACACACACCTACACAGATATACACTTATTTAAGACAATAAAAATAAATCTTAAAACACACAGCACTATGAGCAAGGTGTGGTGACATAATCCTGACACCTAAGAGGTAGAGGGGAAGATAGTTTAAGATCATCCTTCATTACACGGCAGCTTGAGATCTGCTCAGGTTACGTGAAACTGTTGCAAGAAAACTAAAACAAAATCAAAACAAAACAGAAAATTATAAGCCAGGTGTGGTGTTCTGCACCTGTAGTCACAATTATTCAGATTAATTAAATCCAGAGAATTGCTTGAGCCCATGAATTCATGGGCAAACTGGACAAAAAAGTAAGACCCTCTCTCAAAACAGATAAATAGCTATAAAGCAACAAAATAGAACAATATTTTTCTAGCCCTTTTAACCCCTTCTAAGCCTTATATAATTTAGACCTATAAGGAGTCCCAGGCACAGTGGTTCACACCGATTCCCAACTCTGGACGAAGGAAGCAGGAGGGCTGAAGTAAGGGTCAGCCTCCAGCTGGCCGGTGAGACCCTGTCTGAAAACAGGCATGAAGACGGGGAGAGAGAGGACTAAACTTCAAATTTAACAACATAAAAATTAAGGATTTTTAGTTGTTTTATTTATATTTTTAATTCAGGAACAGAGAGTATAGTTCAGTGGAAGAGCACTTGCCTAGCAACTGTAAGTTCATTGCTTTGAATCTAAGAGTCAAAAGATCTCAACTGTCCTTTAGTTTACAGATATGAAGAAAATATTTTTAGTGTTTTATACATTTACCAGAATGTATGACTGTTTCCAAATGAAAAGAGAAGAAATTCACAAAGAGAATCAAATTATCAGCGTACATGAAAAGTTGTACAAGTTCATACATAACTGAAAATAGCACAAACTGAAGAAAACAACTTCAGCGCCACAGACGGGCAACACAAACATCCTTAGTCCCCAGTGAGGAAGGAGGTAAGAAAACAAGCCCTCCTGTACAGCATTTTGTAAGAACATAAACTGGTATTAAGATCTTGGCAGTTACTTATAAAGAATTTCAATGACCACAGAAGACTGTGAAATTATTTTCTGGAACAATGTTAGCACTCACACACAGAGGAGTTACGCATGTCCTCCTCCCTAGGCACTGTTAAGACTAAACATTGAACAACATACCATTATTCCATTATCCACAAGGGAATACCATACAAGTATCATAAAAAAATAAGACAGATTTATGTACTGATATAAAGTTGTTTGTGTTATGTCATGGAGTAGGGGAGTGGAGGAGCAAGTCAAAAATAGTACAACATTTAATACTATTGTTATCTTAAAACTCCACGAGTATGCACATAGTACTCTGGGTACATGCTTTCAGAGAGACAGCTTAGTGGGTAAAAAAGGACCTCATGACTTGATCTTGACCCCATGTAAAAGCCAGAAGGGCTGGGCATGGTGGTACACAACTTTAATTATAGAGCTCAGGAAGCAGAAGCAAGCAGATCTCTCTGAATTCAAGATCAGTCTGGTATACATCAAGAGTTCTAGGCCAGTCAGAATTACATAATGAGACCCTGTCTCAGAGGAGGAAAAAAAGGTGGCTCACATCTGTGATCCCAGCACTCCTATGAGACAATAGCGGAGCTAGAAGAATCATCTGGTCATCCAGTCTGGCATACATAGGTCAGCAGCAGAGACCAGGAGACACTGCCTCAACAAGGTAGAAGGGAAGAACGAACTCCTGATGCTGTCTTCTGACCTCCACACATGTGCTGTGACATGTGTGTGTATATGCACATGTAAAATACAAAAAACAAATTCATATTTTAAAAGATTCTAAAACTAACTCAGAGAAATGAGAGATGGGATTCCTGGAGGTAAGAAAAGACCTAGCAAAAGAATCCTTAGTTTTGAGAATGATTGTGTATTGTTTCCACACTATTCTGTATAATTCACCACCATTTGCCCAAAATAACCACTCAACAAAACCTACTATGCACTGGCACTGTTTCAGGCACTGGAAATAGAAGACTGAAAAGACCAAGTCCTTACTCTCTGGAAATTCAATTCTCTGTAGGAGCGAACCCATCAACCAAGAAAAATCATGGAGTAGAATGCGCTAGAAAAAGAATAAAATGAGAAGTAACCCAAGCAGCCACTTCAGATTGGATGACCGGCAATGGCCTCTAGGAAGAGATCAGAATGGCCAGAGAAGACAGTCAAAAGAAGTTCTAGGAAGTAGGAAGCCAAATACAATGTCTTATGACTGTAATCCCAGCACTGAGAGACAGAGGCAGAAGAGCTGCCATGGGTTATCCTGGCCTACAGAATAAGACCCTTTCTCAATTTTAAAAGGACAAAGATAAAAGCATCTTAGTTCACAGAACAGAATGAAAAGGCCCTTGAAGGTGAAGGAGGCAAGCATGGCACATGTCAGATCAAGTGGCTCCGAGCACACGTGATGGAGTTTAGGTGTTACCATGACTTCTTTGCAACTTAAATCCTCCTGTGCACATGTGCCCGCAGTTCTCTATGACTGCACCTACTATAAAGGATTATTCTTTTTGAAAAGACAAGAATTGATTTAAATAATGTAAAGGAGAATTAGGAAGTAGATATTTCCCTCAGTGGTAAGGTGTATATTAGCATACATGAGGTCCTGTGCTCAACCCCCACCACCAGAAAGAGAGGTAGTAGAGAGGGAGAGAGGGAGGAAGGGACACGGAGGAAAGGAAATTTTAAGTGCCAAAAGCCATACTTGGTTTTCCTTAGACAGACATTGAATAGCTGCCCTGCTCTAAGCAAAGCTTACTCTACCTCTATTATCTTCTTCAGGATCTGTCGAAATCGAAGAGTTAAGGCATCAGATTTTTTCTTCAAGAGGTTTCGGCCTGTCTGTGCTCCTTTTAATCGAGCCTTCATGATGGTCTGAGCCCTATGAAAACAAAGCAAACACACGTTGTCACCACTTAAAAGGCACAAGAAATACCTCCATAGCAGATTTATGTGCTGTCTTCTGAGAACAAAGACATGAATGTGCTCATTTCAATGCAAAGAACAGCTCTTCAGAGAACTTGCAGAAATTAGAAACGGCTTTCTTTAGGAAATGAGGGTTGGGGAAAACCTAAGCTTGCTTTGTTACCGCTACATTTTATGGTACATTCTACACTTTATCTACAATGATGCACTATGTTTCTATTGTTCGCATGGGTTAAAGTGCTTCCCTGTCATAAACCAAGACCCTATTATCAGTTTGTATTCATTTTTAAATGTGTCCAGTAACAAAATGCATATATAAGACCCGGAAGTGGCCCACTAACCTAAGAGTGAAGCCTCCTAAGCTTATTGCATTTTTTCCTCACCAGAAATCCTAACACCAAAGTAAACTCAGTAATAGTGGAAAATGATATCGATGTTTTAGTGGTCACATGACAGATAAAATTTCATAGTGAAAAAAGGGGTTTGGGTAATATAATCTCTCAGAGGCTGCTCAGCCCAGGCACACAGCAAAATAGTATGTATTAGTGAATCTGTGGGCAAATCCTTTGATTACTAAAAACTTCCACTAGGAGGTTATGGTAATTCTACAAATGGAGAAAACCTTAGACATTAACTTTAGGAAAGTGGGGCTCAGAAAAGTAGAGCAACGTCCTGTCCCCACAGTTACTCATGGAAGAGCAAGCAGGCAGGAGTTTGAGCCAGATTTGATTCCAGTGACTTGCCAGCCTAGGTTGACCAGGCCCCAGCTCCACACTGCCCCCCCCCCCCAAAGATGTAAAGTCTCAGTGCTCTCCATCTGAAAGGCAGAGCAGTGGGCAAGCGCAGAGACCAGCCTCGCCAGAGGTCTAATCCAGTGAAGCCGCTTCAGCTTCCAGTCTAAACAAGAGCCATCCACACCAATGTGTACACAGAACATTCTGCACTGTTGACACTAAATACCAGAGTTAAGATGCAAAAGATTGGATGAGGGACTGGGAAGATGAGTCAGTGTGTAAGAGCACTTGCTCTTCCAGCCCAAGGACCCAGTACCCAGGAAGACAGCCGGGCATGCCTGCATGTGCCTGTAATCCCAGCACTGGGAGACAGACAGACAGACAGACAGACAAATCCTGAAAGCTCCCTTATCAGGAGCCTGATGTAGGAGGGTCTTTATCTATCTTTTGTTTCATTGGTTGATTAATAAAGAAAACTGCTTGGCCTGATAGGTCAGAACATAGGTAGGCGGGAAAGACAGAACAGAATGCTGGGAAGAAGGGAAGTGAGGCAGATGCTATAGCTCTCCTCTCCAAGATGGACGCAGGTTAAGAATCTTCCTGATAAGCCACCACCTCATGGTGCTACACTTATTAATAGGCGGAAAGCAGCCCGTGGCTACAGTAGTTCATTTCTACAGGAGTCTAGCCCAAACCACAAGCTTCCAGTGAGACTGTCTCAAGGCGAAATAGGGAAGGTAATAGAGGAAGACACCAAACGTGGTGAGATTTCATTTGTATTTTAATAAATACGGCTTGCCTGAAGTTCTGAGAGTAAAACAGTCTCACTGATCAGCCTTATGGACCAGGCAGTGTTGACATACACCTTTAATCTCAGTAGTCACACTAGTTTGCCACAGAAACCGGGCAGTAGTGATTCATGCCTTTAATCCCAGCACTAGAGAGGAGTATAAAACAGGAGGAGATAGCTCTCAGACAGTCTCATTCTGAGATTCCTGGAGGCTGCCATTTTGGACTGAGGTAGAGGTAAGAGCCAATGGCTGGCTGTTTTGCTTTTCTGACCTTCAGGTGGAACACCAATCTCTGTCTCTGGGTTTTTATTAATTGTGGCACACCAGACATCCTGTTCTGACCTCCACAGGCACATGCACCCACAGACAGGCATGCAACATGTATGCATACATGCACGCGTGCGCGCACACACACAGACACACACACACACACACAAGGAGTGGGGAGACAAAGTTGGATAAAATTTAGGTTGCTCCTAGCACTGCAGATTCCTGCAAATTTGGAGCTCATGAATGAACTGATGGATAAACTAAAACTCTAGACGACTGAACTTCTGTGAGTAGAAGTTTTCAGTTATTGAGACTCAAGAGCAACTAGAACTGGATACAGAGTGGTGAATGTCTGTAACCCCAGCACTTGGGAGGTAGAGGCAAGAAGACTGGAAGGGGAAGGTCAGCCTGGGCTATATAATGAGTTAGAGGCCAGCCTGGGACACAAGACCAGGCCTGCAATTTTTTTTTAAAGAGAAAGAAAAAAAAGAAAAGATAGGAAAAAAAGGGTGACCCGTCTGAACATTTACAAGAACCAAGAATTCACCTGACTTCTATTAACTCTAAGGTTCTATGCCCTCCCCCTCTCAAGCTTGAGACAGCGTCTTGTGTAGCCCAGGCTGGTTTCGAACCCCTCATCCTGGCTCTTCTTCTTGAGTACTGTGCTTCAGGCGTATGCCACCACACCCAGTTTTATGTGGTACTGGTGGCTGAAAGCCCCTGTATTGTGCACTTTGGCCAAGTGCTCCACCCTATGGCTGAGCCGCATCCCTAGGCCCTCCTTTGCTTCCACCTAAATTTGTTTCCTTTTCTTGGGTGATACCTGAATGAAAGCAATATTCCACAGGACAACAGCACCAAGTGTACGCAAGTGGAGCCATGATCTCGACCATGGCTGTTAAACCTGCTCCTTTCTGTTTCAGAGCTGCTCAGCCTTACAAAAACAAAAAAGAAAGAAACAAGAAGTTTGACCTTCAGCTAAAACAGTGACTTTGTCTCCTACTGAATCAAAGACATCTGACTGTATGACAAAGAACCTGCTGTCAAACTGTGGGAAAAACATTTACTTCCCACACCTCACTTCCCCTGGACAGGCAAGCTGAGTGTTCTCAAGTAACAGCTGCTGCCCTCACTCCCCTCCCATTCTCCTCGCCCACAGAAGTCCATTTTCACCTCCCAGTCCTAAATTAAAGTCTCCAAAGTATAGCAAAAGCACACCAGCATTGTGACTAGTGATTAAACACGGCCAGACATTATTGAAGCAGTGAGACGGCGGAGGGCGAGGCCAAGGTCAGCTCCACTCTGGTTCCTGCAGACGTGCCTGGGCATCTGAAAGAGGATGAATAAGACCAAGTGGAGCCCGAAGAGTGAGAATCACTAAGGGCTGAGTCCAGCCTGCGGCTGGGTCAGCTGTGTCTGCTCGCTGACCATCATACAAGGGAGGATTCCAGCCTCAGAGACACCGTCCTTCCGGATGATTACGTTTCATAAAAGGGCTCTCAGGCCCTGACACATGTGTGAGTTATACAAATATATTTCCAATTGGCAGGAGAATAAAAAACCTTTTTAAATAGATGTTCTGTAGAAGAGAGGTCTAGGATCAGGTGTTAGCTAAAAACAAGTATTGAATTCTTCTGTCAGCTTTGAGCTTTGTTTGTTCCAGGCACGCTTGTTATTTTTACTTTTGAGGCGCTGGGGGATTCGACCAGGGCCTCGCGTATACTAGGCAAGAGCTCTGCCACTGGGCTACTATAATTGCTATGAGGGGAAGACTGGGGTCGTCCTAGCCTTATGTTTCTGGCAGCCATGTTGGAATCTGGTGTCTCTCTCAGTAAGGTTTGGCTGGGGTTATTACACGCTGAGCTTTGACATCACCCTAAGGACGTCTCGATCTTTGTCTGTGGCAGGCAGTGCATTTCTCCACGACTAGCCTGTCTGTGCAGTTAGTACAACTTCAAAGTCAGCGAGGAGAAGGTGAAAAGGGGTTTTAAAAGAATAATTAAAGCTCTCTCATTCATTCAGAACTAGACACACCATGGCAGAGATGGACATTCAGTCAGGGAGGGAAGGCTGGGGGGACGGGGCTGGAGAGACTCAGTGGTTAAGAGCACTGGCTGCTCTTCTAGAGGTCCTGGGTTCAGTTCTCAGCACCCACATGGCAGTTCACAACTGTCTGTAACTCCAGTTTCAGGGGATCTAACACTTCTACACAAATGCACATAAAAAATAAATTTAAGAGTCCTCGGGTTCTGTGAGGAGGGAAAAAAAGATAGGATCTAGAAAACAATCCAGTAGCACACACATACCCACCCGTCCAAACACGACCTGGAGAAAAAGACCGAAATATCAGAGTAAAAACTATTTCCTTCTTCAAAGACAAGGGCACAAATAAGAACTATCTTCACTCTCCACAATGAGTATTTGAGAAAACGTAAACTTTCCTTTACAAATGTCATTTCCCCTGACAAAGATGTAGACCAAAACAGAAAGGCAGCCTGCAACTCAGCCGATCCCCCATCCCAAAGCGAGGGTTCAAGGAACATTTTGGGGGACCTCCTAGGCATTAAAGATGCCTCCCTCGTCCAGGAGGTGGCCCACAGGTTAGCGGGAGAGAAAGATCCCACCGCACAAATATCCGCGTGACGTCACGAGTGGCACTACGAGGGAGAAGGAGTGCTTCAGAAGCCCAGGTATGTCGCCCCACAGCAGGTACACTGGACGGGATCCAAGATTAAACCCGACAGCTGCGTGCGGTAGGGCGACTCATTCAATGCCACTCCCGGCTTGGGAGCCGACTATATCATCACATAACTTCGGTCAAAACCACCTTAGCTTCTCCAACTCACCCCTCAGCACTGATGAGCCCTATAAGGCAGAGCTAGCGACGGCTCAGTTATGTAAACTGTGTGTGTGTGTGTGTGTGTGTGTGTGTGTGTGGCTCAGAGGGGGTGTGTGGGGAGGGGGGGGTGAGTAAAGACCTCAGACCTCCAAAAAAGCCAGCAGGCGAACGCCTTTTGGTTAGCACTGGAACCATCTTGCCCCGTCTGTTCTCTCAGGAGGAACAGGTAAGGGGGCCATCGGGAAGTCTCGCTCTCAACTCATGGACAGACCCCGGGGAAAGCTCAGGAGCGGCCCCGAAAACAGGGAAGCAGGGTGGCGGCCAAGGGTACGCAGGCATTCGCTCCGGGAAGGTGTTCCTGAACCTGGTGCCACTTATCCTACTCTTTGACTTACATTCGCGAAGGGAAGATTTCAATCCGGTCTTTGCCCGACATTCCGACGGTGACAGTTCGGCTCGGGCCCTCAGCCGGGCAATCGTGACTGCAACACCTCCAGAACTGGTAACCACAGCGCCTTCCTCCACCGGAGTCAGCTGATGGAGTCACTTGACCCTTTCGCGTTGCTAAGCGGCTACAAGGATACCGGTCCCCACTTCCGGTTCCTATTGCGAGAGGACAGAGAGGGAGGCGTGGGCTGGCCTTGAGGAATGCCCGGATGTGGAGGCGCGCACAGCCCGGAATTCCGGGTCGCTCCACCGCCCCTCCCGCCGGCAGGACGCCGGTAAAGATTGCAGCATGTTCTGAGTAATGGATCCGAAGATCACGCGACCCTCCTCTTCCTCGGCTTCCCATCTTTCGCCACAGCGCCATCTCCTGGTTGACTAAAACTTAACGTAATCATTCTGGAGCAAGAAACAGGATCCGACCTCTTCTTCCAACCTCGCCACGTTCCCTCCGCAAAATCTACCAAGTGCCGAGGAAACGGACTTTTCAGATCGTCCTGTGGTTCACTCGGCTCACACTAGGAGGACCAAGACTCTATGGTTAGCAATAACGAAGGGCCTTTTCCGTCGGCGCTTGCGCAGTGAGAGGTGGGCCCGCATGCGCGCTGGGTTGAGCGAGCCGCACGCTGAGGAGTTTCGGCGTCCGGTCCTGCTGTGTGGAGTCTACTCGTTGCCATTAAGGAGCTTGGCGTGGGACCTCGGTTCGGGAGTCACACATACGCTTCAGGTGACTGGCCCCGCAGCCCGCTTCCCCAGGAACCCACTTTAGTTCTGTGCAGTGACAGAGGGGTCGAGCCAGGCTAGGCCCCTGGCCCCTCTTCCCGTCGTTGCGCGGGAAGTGTCTGGACGCCGTCGCCCCCGCGCGCGGCTTGTTCGCTGGGTCTTCTCGCCCCTTGGGTGTCGGGTCCTGTGAGCCAGAAACGTGGTTGTGCGGGCGGAGGAACCCCATCAAGGAACGTGGCCATCTGGATCCTTGTGGTGGGGAGGCCTCCGGAGAACGCCCCGACACCCCACCCTGGCTCGAGAGATCGGGCGCTTCGCTTTTACCGGGCTTTTTTTTTTTTTTTTCCCTCTCCCCCAGTAGACTACCAAAACTTTCCTCTGACTCGGTGGAGACTGAAGTGTTCGCCAGAGAGCCAATAGGGTAGACCATCGTTTTTAAGGAAAAAAGCAGGTTCAAGATAGTCCATAATGTGACCCCTGAAGTTGAAGATAGTTAAGTTTTCGCTTTTGCTGTGCATTTCGGTAGAGTGAAGTCAACCCTGGGATTGAAAAGCATGCTGTTTATTAGGGGGTTCATTTGCCCTGCTTTGGCTACTGCGAGAATAGAACTGGGGTCTGTTTAATTATGGAAGCTGGAAGCCTAGTATTAAGGAAATTTTACGAGTTAAATGAGTGTTCACACACTTGGGGCTCTTTAATAAACCCCCAAATTAAGTATGCTTCAATTTTCATTAGGAATAAAGTAGTATTTCTTGAAGAAAGGGCGCATCCGAGAAGCCTTGATTTTTTTTTTTTCCTCTTCATTAAGTTGGGGAGGAGGGGGAGGTCGACAGCCCCTCAAAAATGTCGGTTACATGGAATTTTAGTGTCTCTTTTCAGTGCTTATGACGCCGGATGGCAAGCGCCGATTCTCAGAAGGTGTAGGTGTGCTGGTAAACTTTGGAGCAGAACAAGTCTTTTCCCAACACAGTACACTTTGGAATGTTTGTTTCCTGTATCCGCTCTGGTGACGTGACAATGTACTGGTTCTAGAAGTCGTGTACCTACTCTTAACAGGGGCGCGATACTGATAGTATAAGGTATTTGAAATTAGCTTCGAATTTGGATAATATCTTTTGAAAGGTGAGGGGTTTGTTTTGTTATTGTTGCTTTGCCTCAGAACATCAGAACAGCCTGTGTGGTGGTGTGTGCCTATAACCCCAGCTACTCTAGAGGCAGAAGTGGTCTTTTGAGTTTGAGTGATGTCATGTTGCACACATCTTTTAAAACCAGCACTCAGAATGCAGAGACCATTGCTCTGTGAGCTTGAGGCCAGCCAGAGCTACACCGTGAAACCCTGTCCAAAAGTAGTAGGGGAAAACACTTAACAGTGTTCTTATATTGTGATATATTGAGACTTTGTGGATAAAAAAACACATCAGACTTAGTGTTAAAAGACTTGGGTTTTGAGCATGGTGGCACACTCTTTTAATGCCAGCGACAGGTGGATCTTTGTGAGTTCAAGACCAGCCTGGTCTATAATTCGAGTTCCAGGAGAGCCAGGACTGTTACACCGAGGAACCTTGTCTCAAAAAAAGAAAAAATCTTGGGGTTTGATTCCTGGTTTTTTTTAGTGCTTGTATATTTAGCTTGAGATCATTTGATATTTCTGTTCTCTGCTTTTTCATAGCACCTTGTAGTCCTCCTAGTTTGTTGTCCCACTAGTACTTAATTCCCTAGAGAAGAAGTTTTGTGTCAGTATTGTTTAGTACCAAAAGTTTGTTTCAACAAGTTAAACTGCAAAATGAAAAGGAATACATTGAAAATCATGGAAAGGACTGAATAAATTATTGATTTCTGTTTCATTGACAGAATACGTATGGGCTTTTTAAAAATTGTTTTTAAAAAGTTACTAGCATTTTATAAAGTGATTTAGTGAGTCAGTCAATGTGAAAAGAATTCCTTTGTAGTTTTGAGCTACTTCTTTGTGCTGTAAATAATGTACCATTAGCAGTGTTTATTTACTCTATATCTTGGGGTGGGGGATGTGTGCCTTCTAAAGAAGTAGCTGTATCTTCCTGTGTCCTCTTACCCTGTTGCTTTAACCAGCAGATTAAGCCAAAGCATCACCTTTCCTCTTTGGAGAAATTTGCTGAATAAATATAATGAACAGCTGTTAAATCTCCTAGCATTGTTCCAGATTTATTTATTGAAAGTGTGTTTAATTTTCAAGTTTTCTATATACAAGTATTTGAAAACATTTGCACCCCTACTCTTAAGAGAAATACTGTTTAAAAACTGTTTCCAAATGAGTAATTCTAGCAAAATGTTGCATTTCTTTTATTAAATCCCTGCTTTGTTCAGCTGCTCCAGAAATGAGTCGACCACATGTTCCAGTTGGTTAAACAGTACTGTTGGTTCTGTCCTAATAGTTTGGCCTAATCATGGTATATGTTTTTAAAGTTCATATTAGATGTTTCTAGTGGTGATATTTCTTTGTGTCCAGATGTTCAGAGCACAGATTGGTTCAAAATTTAATAGGCTCAAATCTTGATTTTCATTACATATCAGTATATAAAGGAGCTAGTTGCTCACCCTGCACCTCCATCTCCTTATCTACAAATGGGGAGAACTAGAGAGAAAGTGGTACTCAAAGAGCTAGGCAGTAGGCAGATTGTGGAATAATAGTCCTGCCTGGTAGAAACAGATGTGTGAGTCCTACACACGTTTTTCTCAGTAGGTAGTAGAAATATGTGCATGTCAGGAAGTAGTTTTCAAACCATACTAGGACAGAACTTTGTTGTTCCATATGCTGGGTGTAGAGTTGGTTGCGTGGTTGACTGGCTGAGTTTTTTTTAAACAGGGTTTTTCTGGATAGCCCTGGCTCTCCTGGAACTCACTCTGTAAACCAAACTAGTCTCAAACTCAGAAATCTGCCCACCTCTGCCTTCCAGGTGCTGGACTTAAAGTCATGTGACACTAAACATAACTGAGTATCTAATTCTTAAGTCAGATATTGATGCCTTATTCCCAATCAACAAGAAAGTAAGTTACTAAGATTTTACAATTATTTCCTTAGGCCTTTAGGTGCTTTTTACTATCTGTCTTCTGGGCCCTCACACAGTAAGTAGGTTATGATTAATAGGAAAGCATAAAGGTCCTCAGCTGCAATTAAAGCTTGGGGACTTCCTTTTTAAAGTGTAGTGCTAACTGGGATGGTTTTCAGCATACGGGTCACTAAAGAGATGGTGCTGGAAATTGGGTGGATCAAAGAGAATAATTATAAGTATCTTTAATAGATGGAGGTTAAAAGACACTTGAATTGTGGAGATTTATAAAGCTCTTCTCAAGATTAGGCGTATTTGTTAACAAAATAAAAAGAGGACTGGGGTAGAGCTTGGTGGTGAAGTACTTCCCTAGCATAGGTGAAGTACTTCCCTAGTGTCTCAGACTATTGGAGGATAATACAAGTTAGAAATTACAATGGCTAAATTAAATTACTTGTGAATTAAATTTATTTTAAAGGGAAATAAATTAATTTTCCCCCCTCTCAGAGGCAGAGGTTCTCCTGGAACTCGGAACTCATTCTGTAGACAAGGCTGGCCTTGAACTCAGTGTTCCACCGCCTCTGCCACTCAAGTGCTGGGATTAAAGGTGTGTGCCAACACGGCCAGGCAAGAAAATGAAGTCATTTTTTATTTTATGGACCATCTCTCTAGCCCCTAAATTTTTAGGTTGTGATACTGTAATTTTGGCTACAGTGATAATATAATAGACTAGCTCATGAGTGGCAAGTAAGAAAGGATTTGCTTCATGTGTAAATAGAAACTTAACTCATCTGAAGCATCACAAAAAGGATTGGCTGTAACATTTGCCATATTAGTTAAGGAGTAGTTTTCCTTTTGCATGCTGTGTGGTAGCATCTGCCATATGAGCCAGCTTGGAGAAAGAGTAACTTAGGAATGTTAAAATTGTGTTATAGTGATCCTTCCTGTTCTTTGATAGTTCTTAAAATATTGGGTGATGGTATACCGTATTTTGGAGTTTTTGTTTTGAGATAACATCTATCTATATAGCCCAGGCTGTCTTCAAACTTATCATCCTCTGGAGCTTGGAATTACAGGTGTGCACCACGATGCCCTACTTAAGTGGTAATATTAAAATAGTGTTTTACTCTCGACATATTCCTTTAATCCTTAGGTCTCGCAGCACTTTATAGATAGTCATTATTTTTTTATGGTTCCTCTAAAAGTGATCGCCTAAGCGTTACAAAACTATGGAGCAAATGAAAGCTAAAGCTTGGTTCCTTGGTATCTGTCCATTTTCTGACGTTTAGGGAGATGAGGAGACTAGTGCCTGTTTTCTGTTGTTGTGTTCCTTTGTTGTCGGGATCTACAAAATTGATTATTTTTACCCTAGCGCAACCCTTTATTTATGTATTTGTTTATTTGTTTTACTTACAGAATGCCGGGTCTAAGTTGTAGATTTTATCAACACAGATTCCCTGAGGTGGAAGATGTAGTGATGGTGAATGTAAGATCCATTGCTGAAATGGGGGCTTATGTCAGCTTGTTGGAATACAATAACATTGAAGGCATGATTCTTCTTAGCGAATTATCCAGGAGACGTATCCGTTCTATAAACAAACTGATCCGCATTGGCAGAAATGAATGTGTAGTTGTCATTAGAGTGGATAAAGAAAAAGGTAAGTGAGAAAAAAAATAGCTAAGAAATATAAATTCTAAAACCACGGAAGTTGCCTGTATAAAAACTTACTTAAAGGTGTATATTTTTTACACATACTGTCGTTAAACTACTAAAGTTATTTTACATACAAAGTTGTTGAAGAAGCATTTGGGGGTTGGGAAGATAGCCGGTGGATTATGTGCTTGCTTGATATGCAAGCTGGAGAATCCCAGAGCTCAAAGAGAAAAGCCAGGTTTGGAGGCACAGGCTGGTAATCTCAACCCTGGGGTGATAAAAAAAAAATCTGGGGATTCATGACCAGCTAGCTGAACTTACTGAGTGAGACCTATCTCAAAAATCAAACTGAAAACTCCTGAATAAACATGCCCAAGATATAGCCTTGACTAACGTGACATACATGGTATACACACATGCAAACATATAAACATACCCATATCTGTGTATCCACAAGACTCATTTGTCTAAAGCTTTAAATAAAAAAATTTTAAAGGATACCAATTAACTAACTAAGCAAAAACCTTTTATTGTAATAGTAGTAGTAGTCTAATAAGTACATTCTAGAGTTAGTTTTGTGGCCAAATAACTTGAAGCTTTTCAATATTTATGAGGATTTTGGTAATTAACTCATTATAACCAGAAAGAAACCCAGTTAACTCATCAGTATTTGTAAGGGAGGCCCCCCAGAGAAGTCAGCTCAGGACGAACACACCCAGACAAGTTCTCAGCATGAAGGACATTGATTGAGGGGTTGGCGGGACTGCCACCTCCAGATAGGACAAAGACATACAGGAGGTGTTTCTGCAGGAGTGGTTTTTTACAGAGAAAAGGGGGACAAGTCTATGATAGGATGAGTTGATAAGACTAGCCAAATAATGAATTTTAACTGCTAGACCTTGGTGTTTTGTCTCAGGAACGAGTCGGTGGCCAGCGTGGGGCAATCTTTAGGAATCTAATGGTTTAACAAGGGAGGGGCTGGATCAGGTGATGGCACATGACTTTAATGCCAGCGCTTGGCAGAGCCGGCACATCTCTGAGTTGAGTTCGAGACCAGTCTGGTCTACGGAGCACATTTCAGGACAGCCAAGGCTACGAAAGATATAAAAAATGGGGGTTGGGGAAGCATCCTGGAAGCTAGATTCATTGGTGTATCCCTATGGTCCCAGCTAATCAGAAGACAGTAACACTCAGAGTACTATAAGATCCTGTCTCGACTGAGAGTGGCTAACATGAAATAGAAATCCTGGGTTTGAACTCTGGTACCATAAGAAAAGATATGGGAGGAAAAAATACAGTAAATATAGTATTATTGGCAATTTTGATTTGTACTATTTTGGTTACCCACAATTCCAAAACACTAGTAATTATCTTAAGAAAGAATAAATTTACATACTTCTGTTATAGCATATTACTAAAATTGTTCTTTTTTACAAATTTTTTACTATGCTTAAATTACATTTATCGTAGGTATAAATATGTTAATAAATATATAGTCTTATATCACTTCAGACAGAAATGTGGGGGTTGGGATTGTTGTTTAGTAGTAGAACACTTGCCAAGCATATAGGCATTAAGTTCTAAGCAAAATAGCATAGTAACATAATGTTTTTAATAGGATCTCACTGAGTTGCCCTGTGTTACCCTGGTTGGCCTGGAACTTACTTATGTAGATCAGGCAGGCCTCCCAACTATAAGATCCAACCACCTTTCAAATATTATTATATTATACTTGCTCCTGCCCTTTTATTATTATTATTATTATTATTATTATTATTATTATTATGTATACAATATTCTGTCTGTGTGTATGCCTGCAGGCCAGACAAGGGCACCAGACCCCATTACAGATGGTTGTGAGCCACCATGTGGTTGCTGGGAATTGAACTCAGGACCTTTGGAAGAGCAGGCAATGCTCTTAACCTCTGAGCCATCTCTCCAGCCCCTCCTGCCCTCTTTTTAAACATTGGCACAACCCTGTTTTCCCAGTAGCCAGGAAGCTGAGGCAAAAGTATCCTGAATTTAATGACAGCCTGAACTATTACCAAGGCCGTTCTCAAAATAACAGAAGCCCCAAGGAGGAATACGTTCGGAGACAAGTTTTAATTGATGTCATTGATACAAACATCATAGTGTTCTTACAACTTAAATCTTGTAAGATTACCTTCATGTAGGTAATCTTTCAGTGACCAAAATGTCATTGTGTGGCGCATGACTCTGCAAATAGGGACTGGTGCTGTTCACAGGTTTTTTTGTTGTTTAGCCTGTCCTGGAACGAGCTCTTGTAGACCAGGCTAGCCTTGAACTGACTGAGATCTGCCCTCCTCTCCCTCCTAAGTGCTGGGATTAAAGGGATGTACCACCACTGCCTGGCCTCACAGTTTTAAACATAACAGTAAATTTTAAATTATATCCCTCAAAGATAGGGGGGAACTAGTGCACATTTAGCTCTAGGGTGCAGTAGAGAGGCGAAGAAAATGCGGAACAGTGTAAACGTATTTTTCTTAAATGCAATGTATTTGATAACTAAAACAAAGGACAAGACATGAGATACTAAATATGTATGGTTTTTACATTGTACATGCATTGGGATGATGCTCACAATAAATAGGACATATATTGTAATTCTTGAAACAACCACTGAAAATAAAAATAAGACTCATCCAAGGGCTATTGATAGATGAGAGCTACACTTACCTTTGTGTATTTGGGAGCTGAGTATCAGGTCCTCAAAGAGTGGAGAGAGAGAGAAAAAAACCCAGTGTATATGTGCTCAATAGAGATTAGTGATGTGAAATAAAAATTTAAAGTGGGTGAAGTAGTTAGAGGTTTAGATAACCTTTGACTGGTTAATTTAAGAGCCATATCAGAAAGGAATTCATTACAAACATTGATCAACTACATCTACAAAAAAATAGAATATATATGTTTCAGATGTGCAAGTCATACTCACTAAAATAATAAGTTGGGCCATATATAATAGAGCTTTGAGTAATTTTTTTTTTTTGCTTTGAGTAAATTTTAAGAAGGTTGAAATCATTATGTTCTGATTGTAGTGAATATTTGAATCATTATCATTTTATCTTGGGAGGATAAAATATATAAAATAACATTTTATAAATATTGTTGTTTATGTTAGAAAAATTAAAGACCTAAAGTGATTAGGTTTTTAAATCAAAGAGAAAATGAGAGCGTCTGGGAGTATATGTCAGTGGAAGAGCCTTGCCTAGAAAGAATATAATGCTTTGGGTTTGAACCCCAACCAGAGAAGAGCGGGGGTAGGGTGTCCGTGTATAGAGGGTGGTAAAGCATGATCAGGTGGAGGCAGGCAGGTGACTGTGAGATCAAGACCACCTGGACTATATTATGAGACCTTTTTTATTATTATTATTAAAAACAAAAGCAAGCAATTTATTTTAATACTCAAAATTATGTGTACTGTTATTTATACCCAGTTACCAACAATGTTAAAAAAGCAACTGAATGGTAGAAACATTGTCTTTTTAAAAATAATGCTGGAGCTGGAGAGATAGCTCAGCACTGACTTTTCTTTTGGAGGACCTGGGTTTGATTGCCAGCGCCCACGTGGCAGCTTACAACTTTCTGTGGCTTTACCTCCAGGGCATCCAACACCCTCACACAAATGTATATGCAGGCAAAACACCAATGCACATAAAAATAAATATGTCATTTTAAAAATAATAATGCTGAGAAAATTGGTTGTCCATATGCTAATAAATATGAAGCATGATTCATAAATGCTCCTTTAAAAAATAACCTATAGGGCTGGAGAGATGGCTCAGTGGTTAAGAGCACTGATTGCTCTTCCTGAGGTCCTGATTTCAATTCCCAGCAACCACATGGTGGCTCACAACCATCTGTAATGAGATCTGATGCCCTCTCTGGTGAGTAGGCATATATGCAAACAGAACACTGTATACATACTAAATAAAAATCTTTTAAAAAAATTGAAAAAAAAATAACCTAAAGTCGATGTACATCAAAATTGAAACTAGTATTTTTAGAAGAAAGCATAAAAGTAAATTTTGATAACTTTTTTGTTGAAGTTGCTCAGATTAAAACATTAAAATATAATCTGTGAGAAGAAAAATTGGTAATTTGAACTCCTTCAGTGTAAATAAAGACTTAAGTTCTTTGGGAAATACAGTTAGAGAATTAAAAGATAAAAAAAATTTTGTGTGTGGATTTTGTATTGTGGTCTCATGACCTTGTTCTAACCAGGCTAGGATTGTGGGTGTCCGTGGTCTGGATATTTGACAAAATCTGTCATCTTTCTTGAGTTCTAGTTCCATCAGGTTAAAAGGCTAGGATCTCTGGGAAAGAGAATCTACTATGCATATGACAGGCATATGTCACTTCACCTGATTTGATAGTAGCCTCTTAATCAAATCATAGCAATTCTCAACTGTCTGTACGCTTAAGAAGAGGCATTTAAGTAACTTTCAATTAAATTGAAAATTATTAATTCTTTCCAGAATAATAAAGAATATATAACTATCTTGTTCTAAATGTCTCATCTTACAGCAGTCCTGTGTCAATATGATTTTAATAGGGATAATTATAAGCTTCTCAATCAGATACTTAATTTGCTTATAAACTTGTTTCTAATCATATGCTTATACTTCAACAAATAAAACTTACTTTTAAATATTTTCATACAGGATATATTGATTTGTCAAAAAGAAGAGTTTCTCCAGAGGAAGCAATCAAATGTGAAGACAAATTCACAAAATCCAAAACCGTGAGTTGATTCTCTTTGTTAAGGTTTATTTATTTAATGTATGAGTGTTTTGCCTGCATGTATGTGTGTGCACTCTGGCTGTGTGTGGTTCTCCAGGTCAGAAGGGGGCATCAGATCCTCTGGAACTGCATTCATAGATGATTTTGAGTCACTGTGTGGCTGCTGGGAATTGAACCTAGGTCTTTTGCATGACCAGTAGTACTCTTGCTACCCAAGCAGTCTTCCAGCCCCTCATTCTCTGTTTTTAATGATGTTACTGGTGGCTTTGCCTCTTATTAGTGTTTTGTTCTTTTCTGCTGTGTGTATTCCTATCCTCAAAATAAAATACCAAGAAAATGTTGGAATAAAAATATTTTTTTTTAATTTTGGTTAATACAATATGATAGATTGACACCTGGAAAGCAGGTCTCCAGGTGCACCTCTAAGGGATGGTCTTGGTTAAGGTTAATTTGTGTGAGAAGATTCTTCTTATTTGTGAACGGGACCATTTCCTGACCAGGGGATTCTGGCTATATGAAGTAGAGGGATCAAGCTAAGCACTAGCCTGTATGCATTGATTCATGCTCTCTACTGTTGACTGCTGATGTGACCAATTTTCTCAGACTTCTGCCTCTGACTTCCCTGCCTGAAGTGTAACCTAGTATTTTAAGCCAAATAAACCCTTTTTTCTTTATATTGCCTTTGTTAGGATATTTTATCCCAGCAACAGAAAAGAATCTAAGAAACCCAGTAAAGCAAATAATAATGATCCCAAGTCCAGCAGACCATGATCCAAATCTCTGCTTTCGTTTTAAGTGTTTATACATCTGAAGCATGTGAAATAAGTGTATTTAAAAAAAAAAAAAGTAAAACCTCTTTTCATTAAAACTTATTCAGAACTAACCCCTTTGGCATTAGTTGGCTACATATTAGAAATGCAGAATTTCAAGTCAGGCATGGTGGTACATGCTTTTATTCCCAACACTTGTTATCAGCATAGGAGTTTATGGTCAATTTGACTATGCAGGACCACCCTGTCTAAAAAAGAGAGACTAGGATTTTAGTTGAGAGGCAAGAGCATTTACCTAGGATGGAGAAGGCCCTGGGTTTGAGTCTTTACACTGTCAAAGAACTAAAGGTGTTACTGTGGTCCTGTTGTGTTGTTGTTGTTAAAGCATTGCTCTGGGAAACTTGCATATTTCTGTTCTCTCCAGGACACTGTCACATTACTTGCCTTGTACAGTGATGTGTACCTATAGCCCTTCCTGCATGGGAAGCTAAGACAATATAAATATAGCAAGCCTAAATCTCATAAAACAACAGCCTAAACAAGAGTATGTTCCCAGGCTGATAAAATGAAACAAGTTTAGGACCCTTTCTTAGTCACTTTTCATGTGAAATATGAAACAGTTTTTTTGTTACATTTGTTTGTTTTGGTGTTTGTGTGTGTGTGGTAGAGGTTAGAGGACACTTGTGGGGACCAAGTCTCTCCTCCTACCATGTGGGTTAAGGATTGTACTCGGGTCATCCCTCCTAACAGTAAGCACCTTTATCCATTCACTGAGTCATCTTACTAGCTCATAAAATTTGTATTTTTCAGGGAGTTTGCTGGGTAAGTAAATGGAAGGATAATTATTAAATTATAATAGCAAACAAAATATTAAAATCTCAATTCTATGCACTCATAACAGTTTTCTCCTTAAAATAGTATAGTTTTGTATATACTTGATCTGTGCAGGAGTTCTCTTGGCAATGAAAGATACTAAGTGCCTTATTGCAAGTGAAACAAATCCAAAGATGTTAATTTGTTTGAATACCCCCAAGTTGTATCATACTTCTTATTATACCCACTTCAGCTAATTATTATGAAGTAGTGAATATTTCTTTATGGAGAAAGAACTTGCAGTTATAGGTGTTACTTTCAGGAATTATTGAAGTAATTACATCTACTAAGGTATGACAATGCCTCTTCTTTGTAGCTCTCTGATTTTCAAATTACTGAGTTTTTCATTGTGTGTCTAGGTTTACAGCATTCTTCGCCATGTTGCTGAGGTATTAGAATATACCAAGGATGAGCAGCTGGAAAGCCTGTTCCAGAGGACTGCCTGGGTCTTTGATGATAAGTACAAGAAGCCTGGATATGGTGCTTATGATGCCTTTAAGCATGCAGTCTCGTAAGAAAACCTTGATTCTGCCTCTATGTCTTTCCTGATTACCTAGCACCCACAGGTCCTTGTCACATTTAGCTGTAAAAATATTTCAGTGTGATGTGGTCAAATATATATAGTTTTCATATGCCATATTTACTTGGATTCATCTCACACTTCTTTGTAAATTTCATAGTCATTGGATGATTTCAGGACCAATATGGGCATCTTATCCAAAATAGTACAGCCTCTTGCTTATTGCAGTTGCTTGGACCCTTTTTCTGTCACATTACCTTCCATGTGGCCTCACAACAGACCTTTTTCATTAGATTTGTTTTGCCTTTAAAAACCTATAGTTCATACATTTTGTTCTTTCACCATGTATTTGGCTGTTTCCAAACCTGTTTTTCTCTCTGTCTATAACGTTTCCTTTCCTGACTGTGTTATCTGACATGGAAACTCTGTGAGATGTCATTTTCGATAACTTTCTTGCCAGTAGTAGAGCTTTGCCAAATTACACTCCGTGTTAGTTCTATAGTTTATATTCCCCTAGCAACTGTAGATAGGTACTGCTGTTTTCCTTCCTCTACACCATCATTTGGTATACGTCAGATTTTCTTTCTTTTTGCCATAATTGATTTGCATGCTCCTGCTTTTTGATGAAGTCAACAGCTTTGTGTCTTTATTGATTGTAAATGTCAGTCTGTGTTTGTCTTTGTTGTCGTATGACAGTGTATATATCTGTCAGTATGTCTTGTTATTTTGTGCAGGCTAAAGGAAAAGTCCTTCATGCAGCTTCTATCTCTTTTCATTGAAACCCCATGTCATTAGCTTGGATCCTTGCTCATGTTAGTCCTTTTTGCCTATTATAACTTTTTGTAACATTTTGCCTATGCTTGTTAGTGTCTACTGTTCTTTTGGCTACCCTTGGAGGGGGGATTAAAGGCATGCACCACCACTGCCTGGATCTCTTTTAAAAAGTTATTCTTTCTCTTTCCCATTTGTTCAGTTAACATGCCAGTGTTAGTTTAGCTAAACCCTTCCCTGATCCAGGTCTTGGACACTTGGGAGGATCAGATGACATACTGGTCTCTAGCCCCACTCACTAACTACACTAATTCCTTCCTGTCCCGCTGCCCAAATGTTCTTTCTAAGCTGGATTCTAAGTCCTTGAAATAGAGTGATAATTACTTGAAAATGCGTAAGTTAATTATAATAGAATGTCAGATTCGTATTAAAAGGTATTAAATTGTTTATATTAGCCCAGTTTTTGTTTTGAAAATCAGTTGAGTGTTTTCTGTGCCATATAGTAAGTACTTACATTGCTTCATTTAATATAGCAGTTCTGTGAGACACTTCCACCTCAATTTACACATTTTGAAAGAGAAACTAACACATAGTTAAAACTGTGCAAAAACCAAGAGTTCAACTTCCATGCTGAAATTCTTGCTTATTATTTGTATTATTCTGCCATCATGTGTTCAGTTTCAGTTATCAGTAATATTACCTTGACATTTTTTGTCTTTCTGTTTTTTTCAGAGACCCATCTATCCTGGATAGTTTAGATTTGGATGAAAATGAACGAGAAGTACTCATTAACAATATTAATAGGCGTTTGACCCCACAAGCTGTCAAAATTCGAGCAGGTAAGTGGCTTCTAAATGACTTTATTGTGTGTGCCTAAACAAGCTGATAAGTAGTGAGACTTAACCAAAGTACTTGTTGCTGGATCAACAAGTATAAATTTTTCTAGATGTTTTTCTTTTGTAACAATAGTTTTAACGTTTTATTTGGTTTGAATTTAGTGGGGTTTTGTTTGTTTTTCCAGGGGTGGGGGTGTTTGTTTTTTGATGCCTTTGGACTTTTGTTTTGGCTATTAGAATCAAACCAGGACTTCATACATGCTGGGGAAGTATTCCACCACAGTCTCATACCTAGACCAAGAAATTACTTCTACAATAGCATAAAATATATTGGCACAAATGAAAATAGTCATGGAAGCTCAGATAACCTTAATTTAGCCCTTTAACATAAAGAATTACATTTTGCACTAGTGTACAATTTAAAATATTTCAGCAGGACAGTGGTATCTTTCTATGCCTCTGTATTGACCCTATGTCAATCATCTGGATATTTTCAGACGTTCTTCCTTTGTGGCTACTTTACAAGATCATGCAGTGATTCTCAACCTGTGGGTCTTGACCCATTTGGGGGTTGAATATCCTGCATATCAGATGTTTATGGTTCATAACAGCAGAAAAATTGCAGTTATGAAGTAGTAACAAAATTTTATGCTTGGGGGCCACAACATCATGTGGAATTTATTAAAGGATTGCAGGGTGAGGAAGGTTGAGAACCACTGGTATATAAGAATGGACCGCATTCTTAGCATTCATGAAGGCCTGGGGTCAGCCCCTAGTAAAAATGCATTAATTTCACACAATTGCAAAAATAAGTACTTATCCATCTATTCAGATGTTGTAAAAGATTTGCTGGTTCAAGTTGACAAGATGACACAGCAAGTAAAGCTACTTGCCAACCAGCCTGACAACCTGTGTTCAAACCCAGCACCTATGGAGTAGAAAGAGCCCCTCCCACATGTTGTCCTCTTTGACACCCACATGCTCGTGTGTGCCCCTGTACACACAAGATACACAATTAAGTGTAATAAAGTAAAAAGGATTGCTGGGCCAAGTGGGGTACGGTTTCTAAATAGCTCTAGATATTTTGTTGTCTCAGTGTTTGATAAATGTCTTGCCGGGCCGTGGCACATCTCTGATTTCAAGGTCAGCCTGGTCTACAGAGTAGGTTCCAGGATAGCTAGGACTGTTTCTCAGAGAAACCCTGTCTCAAAAAACAGAAAATTATTGTCCTTTGTAAAATCCTCCTTCCTCAGCTTCTCTATGTTGAGATCACAGGGATATGACCACATACCTAACCATAGTCAGATATTTTCAGCAGTGAAAATACATTTCTAATTGAGGTTAATGTTGTATTTATATGATATAACTTCAACTCTCTGATTCTTTTATCTTTCCTTATTGTCACTTCTGGTGCCAGCCTTTGAATTTTTGTAATTTTAGATATTGAAGTAGCTTGCTATGGTTATGAAGGAATTGATGCTGTAAAAGAAGCCCTGAGAGCAGGTTTGAATTGTTCTACAGAAACCATGCCCATCAAGGTAAGTTACGCATTTTCTCTCACCCTGCTTGTTAGAACCTTGCAATTGACCTGTGTGCTGGCAGTTGAACCCAGGGCCACTAAGTTATATCCAGTCTTTTTTCTTTTTTCTGTCTTTTTTTTTTTTTTTTTAAAGCTGGTCGTGTTGGATAGGAAATTATAGCTCAGTGGTAAAGTCCTTGCCTGGCATGTTCATTGCCCAGAGTTTAATTCCCCGTACCTTAAAGAAAAGTATCGTGGGAATTGAGAGCTACTTCAGGTTAAGAGCTACTGCTCTTACAGAAGATCTGATTTGTGTTCCGGCCCTAGTGGATATGACACCTCTGGTACCATGTGCCGTACACATGGTAAACAGAGACACATAATTTAAAAGTAAATAAATAAAATTACAAAAACATGTCATGTCTCTCTTTTTTTTTTATTTTTCTCCCTCTCAGAGTGGTATAGTCTTTTCATGATATTTCTGGGCAGTTGTTACAGGTGTGGCTTTTTGTTAGTACTACAAAATGGGGAAGGGCTCCTATAGTGAGTGAGCCAGCAATGTTAAATCTTTACAGTAAGGAGTTACAGTGCTCAAAATGTTTATGCACAGCACCTTCAGGAGGGTAACATTTTTTCAACAACAGTCATTCAATTTTGATGACGTTTGCCTAACTGGATAATCATTACTTGGGATTTCTTAGAAGAATTTCATCAGTGTGGAGTGGTTAGCCGTTTGCTTTTTTCTTTCTTTTTTTCTTTTTTTAGATTTATTTATTGCCTGACATGGTGGTACATGCCTTTAATTCCAGTACTTGGGAGGCAGAGGCTGACAGATCTCTAAATTCAAGGCCAGCCTGGTCTACAGAGTGTGAGACTTTGTCTTAAAAGGGAGAGAGCCAGACAGTGGTGGCACACGCCTTTAATCCCAGCACTTGAGAGCAGGCAGATCTCTGAGTTTGAAGCCAGACTGGTCTACAGAGCTAGTTCTAGACAGCTAGGGCTGTTGCCCGAGAAATCCTGTCAAAAAGAGAAAGGAAAAATGGGGAGAAAATATTTTTACTTTATGCCTGCAAGTGTGTACCATGTCCATGCCTGATGCCCACAAAGACCAGAAGAGGGCATCAGATCTTCTAGAAAATCTGAAGTTATAGATGGTTGCAAACCAAACTGGGATCTTCTGCAAGAGTAACATATGTTCTTAACCACTGAGCCATCCTTCCAATTCCAGTTACCCATTAGTTAGATGACAAACACCCAACAGTTTTAATTCTTCATATTCCATATTGCAATGGACTATTTATACGAACTGGATTAGATCATTGTGTCAATGATCTGTTGCTGTTGTTGGTATTAGTTTACAGCTTGACAGATTTAGAATTCGTTTGGTCATGTCTGTGCAAGATTGTCTTAATTGTTATGGTATACTGACCCAACCACTGTAGATGACACCTTTGTCTGAATGGAATCATCAGCTGTGTAAATGGAGAGGGATCTAAATAACTGGATGCATGCATTCATTTCAGTCCTCTGAATTCAGACGTAGCATGACTAACTAACTGCTTCAGATTCCCACTGCCTTGACTTTCCACCGTGATGGACTATGCCTTGAATTGAGGGCTAAAATAAGCCCTTCCTCCCATAAATTGCAATTGTTAGAGTGGTTTTTTTTTTTGTTTTTTTTTTTTTTTTGGTTTTTTTCGAGACAGGTTTCTCTGTGGTTTTGGAGCCTGTCCTGGAACTAGCTCTTGTAGACCAGGCTGGTCTCGAACTCACAGAGATCCGCCTGCCTCTGCCTCCCGAGTGCTGGGATTAAAGGCGTGCGCCACCACCGCCCGGCTGTTAGAGTGTTTTTTTATCAACTTGTTGAGAAACGAAACTAAGAGACTGGCCGGCGGTGGAGGCAGAGGCAGGCGGATCTCTGTGAGTTCGAGGACAGCCTGGTCTACAGTAGCTAGTTCCGGGACAGGCACCAAAGCTACAGAGAAACCCTGTCTCGAAAAACCAAAAAAAAAAAAAAAAAAAGAAACTAAGAGACTGTATTAATAAACTGATCTTTAAAACTGGGAGCAAATTGAGCTGATGCCTTCATGCAGCAAATTAATAAAACAATTTTTGAATATTCTGGGTAAGTATATTCATAGCTTTATTTCTGTTTTTCTCCTATAGATTAACCTGATAGCTCCACCCAGGTATGTGATGACGACGACGACACTAGAGAGAACAGAAGGCCTCTCTGTTCTCAATCAGGCTATGGCAGTCATCAAAGAGAAGATTGAGGAGAAGAGAGGCGTGTTTAATGTTCAAATGAAGGTGAGATCTGCATCTTATTTTTTTCCTTTGTTCTTAATATTTTTGTGGTTTATTTGGTTTTTGTTGTTGTTTGGGGGGTTTTGTTTTGTTTTTTGTTTGTTTTTTTTTTTTTTGCTTTTGATACAGGATCCCATGTAGTCCAGGCTTGTCTCCAGCTCCCTGTAGTTGAATCTAGCCTTAGCCTATTTAATTTTCTTTTTAGTGTGTGTGCCCAGGTATGCTGACCCATGGGTGCACATGTAAAGGCCAGAGGTCAGCGTCAGATATCCTCTATCTTTATATATATATTTTTTTTTATTTAACTTTATTTCATGTGCATTGGTGTTAAGGTGTAAGATCCCCTTAGACTGGAGTTAAAGACAGTTGTGAGCTGCCATGTGGATGCTGGAATTTGAACCTGAATCCTCTGGAAGAGGAGCCAGTGTTCTTAACCTCTGAGCCATCTCTCCAGCCCTTCCTCCTCTTATCTATTTTTGTTAAGACTCACTGAACCTGAAGCTCAAGAGCCACCTGTCTTCACTCCTAGCTTCAGGTCCTTAGCATTGTGCCCAGCTTTCTGTGGAGCTGCTAGGGTTTGAACTCCAGCCCTCATACTTGTGCAGGAGGCACTTCATCTACTTAGCTACCTTTTCAGCCTATTGTCTCCAGAACCGGTATGTTAGAAGGAGAAAACTTACTCCCAAAAGTTGTCTTCTCAACTTCAAAAGCACACCATGGCACGCATTCCCACACTCTTTTTATAAATAGAGTATTGTATCAGATGAATTGAATATGACGGCCCATGCCTGTAATCTCAGTGCTTGGGAAACTGAGGCCAGGATGATTGCCTCAGTTCAGAGCCAGTCTTGTTAGCATACCAAGGCTACCTGCCTAGTTAGATACTAAGTATAAAGTAACCATTGATAGATAGTATTCCTAAAAGAGGGAGTTGTTTGGTAATAAGAACTATTAGCACTAGGCTGTCATATTTGGGATAGACATTTGGGCCAGTGGTGTTAGGGGTTTTCCCCTCAAGGAGAAAAATAGATAATAAAAAATTGCTAGGCAGTGACACCAATCTAATTTCAGCACTGGGAGGCAAAGGCAGTAGGGCTGCCTTGTCTACATAAGGAGGCCCTGTCTCAAACAATAATCTGTCTTTCCCTCATCACTATATAAACAGAACCTAATTTCCATATACTGTATGTCTGTGTGTATAGAACAATTCATTCTCTGAGGAAGCATAGTTTATCTTGAACCCAGAATAACCTTTTTTTTTTTAAAGCAGGACATTGGTGGTCTTTGTGATCACTGAATTCATGTTTTCAGCTAAGCTTATTAAAATGGCAGAAAGTACTGTTCCACCGTAGTGTGCACTATTTGCCTGTACTGTCTTGTCTTGTATTTTGTTTTAATTTTCAGCTAATAGAACTTATTCGGAGGTAAGTCAGCACGGGTATGACTGAATTATTAGAAATGAAAGTACTTAAGTTATATTTTAAACACTGGCCAGTAATACTATTGAAATCCAATCTGCTCTGCTGTTCAGTTCATTTTGAATTTTTGCCTCTTCCGCAGCCTAAAGTGGTCACAGATACAGATGAGACTGAGCTTGCAAGGCAGCTGGAACGGCTAGAAAGAGAAAATGCAGAGGTGGATGGAGATGATGACGCAGAAGAAATGGAAGCCAAAGCTGAAGATTAGCCTTGTGGGAAACAGTGATTTAAGGAATACAAAGCTGCCATTCCTGGCTGGAAACCCTAGACTTGAAAGTTTTCCAGTATTGAAAACTTCAAAGCTGAATATTTTTATTTCCAAGTATTCAAGTGTTCAACAAACCAGAATCTAACTGCCCTCCTTGTGTCAGCCACAAAGAAGCTCTAACACCTCAAGCATTTTTTAAAGGAGTGGCTTGATTTGACCAGAGGCAAATCTTAAAGAGCAGCCCTAAAATTGGGCTTTTGGTTTCCATTCTGATGTCTCTGGATTCAGTGCCTCCATGAGATTTACCAGGGGCACCCAACACAAACAGTCCCAACCTTCCTATATAAAATGTATTCAAGCCAACATCAAATAAATTTCTGGGATGTTTAACTTTAAGCTTCTTCCTTATTGTCACCAGTTAAAACTAGTCTGAATGTTCAGATCCTAGTTCTCTATGTGAGAAGTAAACGGTAAGTAATGAAGTGACCTTTGCAGTAACAGACTTTCAGAAGGAAGGTGCAGGGAAGCCATTGTAAATTTAACCGTAGTGAATTTGATCCCAAGTGGAGAAAAACCTTGAAATTTAATTAAAGAATTATGTGCCTGTTAACCTGTTTGAGACCAGTGACAACTTGGATAAGAGAAGTCATCAGTCCCTTTTGTGTATACTAAACTGTGTCCCTTAAAGTTATAAATCTAAGGGTCTTTATAAAGCTCTGCTGCTTTGATGTAGTTACTCTGAGCAGCATCGCCCAACTGAAGGGGACATTTCCTCTTTATCTGGTAGGTACTACTTAGATCTTTAGAAAGAGAGAGAGAGTTTTTCTTTGTTTAGCATAGTAGTCTATTAGCTTTTTAATCTTATGGTCTAACCTCAGAAGACCCATTTCCAAGGAATAGTGCTCGCCAGTTGGCATGCCATGTTGCTGGTTGTTACTGTTTTCATTGCTACTTCATAACTATAATTTTGCTACTGTTATGAAATTTTTTAATGTTCCTTTTTTATCTTCACAGACTAGTAACACATATGAAGCTATAGCTACTGTCGTCAAAATGTAGAAAATTATTTAGTTTGGCATGCTTGTGTTAGGATACTTGTACTATTTATTATCTTTAGGCAAACTTAAAAGCCTAGTCAGTCTAGCACTAGATTGAGTAGTAAGGGTTCTAGAGTTGGGCATGGTAGCATATCCTCTAGTACTTGGAAGGCTGAGGTGGAAAGATTCCTTGAGCCCAGAATTGTTGATCAGCCTTGGCAACCATTGCTAGCCCTGTGTCTCAAGAGGATTGGAAATTAGTGTTGGGGGGATACTTTGCCACTTAGGAGAGTTTTTTCAGCTTTTTAATCTAATGGTCTAACCTCAGATGACCCATTTCTAAGGAATAGTGCTCGCCAGTTGGCATGCCATGTTGCTGGTTGTTATTACTTTCATTGCTACTTCATAACTGTAATTTTGCTACTGTTATGAATCTTATTGAAAATATCTCTGGTTTTCGATGGTCTTAGGCAACCCCTGTGAAAAGGTCATTCAACCCCCAAAAGGATCGCAACCCACAGGTTGAGAACCACTGGTCTAAAAGCATCAAGAAACAAGTTTAGGACTAGGTATGGTAGTGTACGCTTTTAATCCTAATCCTAGCAGGCAGATTTGAGTTGAAGGCCTAGCTGGTTTGTATATCAAGTTACAGGCCATCTAAGACTACATAGTGACTGACACCCTATTTCCAAAAAAAAAAAAAAATTCAAGCTTACAAAGCAAAACATGGAGGTATATTATCAAAGCTGCAATAACAACTATAACCCCAGCTGTTCCAGAAACACGGGAACACTACAAGTTAGAGACCAGTTTGGGCAACTGCTCTAAGGATTTAAGAATATAGTTGTTAGCCTAGTCTGTGCCTAGCATGGGATCAGTCCCCATTATCAGAAAAGAAAAAAAATACATTATCAAATATAACAAGTGCCCTTTTCCTGGTAATTGTTTACTGAAAAATCTTTATATTAAAAAAAAACAGTTGAAGCCAGACATGGTAGCACCTAGGTCAGCCTGGTCTACAGAGCAGTTCTAGAACAGACAGGCTACACAGAGAAACCCTGTCTCAGAACCAAAAATTAAAAATAGCTGGGGTTCCATGATGATTTTTATCCCATCTAGACTTTCTTGATGAACACAGTTGTGTAAATGGTGGCCCTAGCCAGAGTAAAGATCAGTCCTTCACTAACATTGTGGTGAGAACTGAGATCCATGAGGTCCAGAATACTCAGCCATGGAAGACAACAGAATGGACAACGAATAGAATAACTTAGCATGTCTTGGTTTTCCCACCAAAGCCTTCTCATTAACAATGCTAACAGTTCTGTTTTCCCTCTTCTGCCTCGGATTACAGTCATTAATCCATACAACAAAATGAGCAGTGTTTTGTTTCCTACTTTATTTGAAATGGACTAAAAAAATTAAATGTTGAAACTGCTTTTATATCAGTTTTATAGTCAAACATACCAATTCTCATGAATATGTTAAAGCTTGGGGTGGTTTTGCTTTGTTTTGTTTTGTTGGTACTTTGAGACACAGGGTTTCTCTGTAGCTTTGGAGCCTGTCCTGGAACTAGCTCTGTAGACCAGGCTGGCCTCGAACTCAGAAAGATCCACCTGCCTCTGCCTCCTGAGTGCTGGGATTAAAGGCATGCACCACCACCGCCTGGCTGTGTTTTGTTTTTGAAGATGTTCAAGTTCTTAATGAGCTGCGTCAGTCTCTGTGCCGCTGAGTAGCAGCACATTCTGCTGTGTGCACCAGCCATTGGTGTCCTAGTTTCTTCCTTTTCCATCAAGAGCTATTAATGTGAGTAGGGATAAATGTTCTGGTACCTTGCCAGCTTTACTGCTTTGTCTGAAACTTCTTTACCTGTTTTAGAACCCTTGAGAATCCTTGTCCCACCCTTAGTCCCAGGAGGTATGGCTGTGTCAGTTTGGAGGTAGGAAAATATCAAACCAAATGCAACTTAATTCAGATATGCAATTGTCAATATCCTAAAAGTAACTGGGTACATAAACCTGTAAAAATGCCAAACGAAAAAATGGTATCTGAAAAGGCAGTCTCTTACAAGTAAGGATAAAGGGAAAAAAAACATACTCTTGGAATTCCTGACTATTCAGGGTCAGGTATTCCAGACATTAAAAGGAAATCTATTTTGAGAGAAGTTTTTACTTAGGCACTTTAGAAATATTCATTCCCCTTAAGTAAATGTAAGTTATGTATTTTTATCAAAGTCTACACCATTGTCCTTGGCAAGAATGCTGGCCATGACTTGTGCCAGATTACTGTATAAAGTTAATAAAAATGTTTATAAAAACACTATGATAAAGACTTTTCACTTCAGGTTAACCTTCCAAATTTCTTCACTTATTTCAGTTAATTTCATCTTTAGACCAGTCTTAGCCCTTGATTTAACTTTGCCCTTTGTATCTTTGTTGTTCAGAGGGCTCCTGATCCACATCTTTCTAAATGTCATTTTGTACAGAAAAACCTGTATTTCTGTCTTTTTTTTTTGACAAATTTTTTCAGGAGTCTGTGACTTGTATATTTGCTGTCTTATTCTGCAAAGCAAACAGTATCCTGTGAACATGTAAACAGTCTGCCAGCATCCCCACTGTGAGATATGTCATCATAGTGACAGGTTGCTTGACGTTTTTCCATAACCAGTTTCTGTAATACATAGGGCCTTACAGGGAGTAAATCTGTGGGGATCATAGAACTGTATAAGAACTATAGAAACAAATGTCAATCTTTATTAATTCCAGAAATGTGAATTGTTGAAATCACTTAGGAAAAGTATCTTGAGACTAGAGTATTTAATACAGCAAAGTCCGAGTTAGTGTTCCAACAAAGAGATACATACTACTATGGTCCCCAAAGACACAAATTTTTTGTGTTTGTGGTTTCTTGAGATGACTTCTCTGTGTAGACCAAGCTGGGCTCGAACTCAAAGAGATCCACCCGTCTCTGCCTCCCAAGTGCTGGAATTAAAGGTGTACCCCACCACTGCCTTGCAAGACAGATTTCTGTCCTTCAGCTGCCTAAGAGTTGTTCCAGCTTTTCAAGTCGTTGACAGGAAGACGGAGGGAAGTCACTCCACCAGTATCATCTAAGGAACCATCTTGAGTAGTCTCGCTCCAAAGCAGTACAAAAGGGATAATGTTAAACACTTCCAGATTGCCTAGGCAGGTCCTCTACCACTGAGCCATATCCCAAGCCCAGTCTTGTACTCCAGTTCTCCATGAAATCCCATCTGTATCGGCTGATAAGAATGAACAGGAACCCTGGTCTTGTTCCCGTAGGTCATGTTAGCTTCTTGATAGCTTCAATCCACTCTGCTCGCTCAGCCTTGCTGCTGGCCTGGATATAATAATGTGTGTCGTCCTTCGTAATCACTTTGAAGAGATTTCCTTGGACATTCCCTTTAACTCCTACACAGGAGAAAAGTATTAAACATTCATGTCAGCTTCTAGCTTAAAGAAGCTGAGCATCAACTAAGACAAAAACACTAAAGTATTTCCACTCCCTACAACCGTAAAGCCTACCAGTGCTTATTCTGGACATTTGCAGCTTGCTTGCTTGCCCATACTACCCAGAGACCTACAGTTTCATTCACATCAAAAAATCGCCTATTTATGTTAAAAGAGGCACAGAATTTCATGTTTGCTTAGAATTGACTTTGTGTCTATTTCTACATCCACAAGATAGAAATGATACTACCTTCCTATCATAGCTGGAGACTGTAAAATTATTGTGGATAGAAAATGAAAGCATGGGGGTGGAGAGATGGCTCAGGGGTTAAGAGCAATGGCTGTTCTTCCTGAGGACCTGAGTTCAGTTCCCAGCAACCACATGGTGGCTCACAATCATCTATAGTGAGATCCGGTGCCCTCTTCTGACCTGCAGGCAGAATACTGTATACATAATAAATAAAACTTTAAAAAAACATTAAGAAATGAAACAAAAAAACTGTGGCCCTTAGCTGCAACTTAGATGGAAGCTTATGGGCCATCAGCACAGAAACTAGGAAAGAATATAAAAAATAAGGATTGTTCAGTTGTATTAAAACACAACATCCCATATAGCATTTTCCTTTGTTTCTAAAATGGACTTCAAAGATCACATCATTGTCTCACTGAGGAAAGACCCACTTGATTCTCAGAGCTCAGGCCCTCACCACCTCCCCAGGGGTATTAATGACAGGCTTATGGAGGCCCCAGAGGTCTTCAAGCCAGAGCTGAAGTTGTTCCTTACCAGTAGGAACACCATTATCCTCCAGAGCAGACACAAGGGATCCTCGAAGAGAAAACCCACCTACCGGCCTGTTCTCTTCCTGTGGAGGAGAGACTGATTAGTAATTCCATGAACACAGAAAAAGAAAACACATCTTCCCCTACGCCTGACCTGCCAGGCCACTGCTAAAGGCTCTTCAAATTGTCTGTAATAGATGTGGCTGAACTTGGGAACAGTGAGGCATTTGGGGCCTGGTCGTAGCAGCAGTGCACTAAGGTCTGGCAGAACTGAGCAACAGTCTCATCCGACCTTCCACCAGAAGCATGCCCTGGCTTCTTTAACCTTTGTCAACAATATACAGTAATGACGGGTATTCCTGCACATTGGACATTGCTATGTAAGTCTCTAATTATGTGCTCGGCATGAAGCAAGACAGGTTTATGGTATCTGGATGGTTAAAGAGCAACTTTGCACACCAGAAGCCTCGGCCCTTGGGCCCCTCTGTTAATAATCAGTACTGAATGGGTGACTCCAGAAAACAAAAGCTAAAGCAGTTAAATAACAATGAAGAAGTGTTGACTTAGATACCAGAGGAGGAAAACCTCAAGAAGGGGCCCAGCACTGCAGGCATCTACAGCAGGCAGTTTCAAGGGGAGACTGATTTGGCCTTGAGAAGCAGGTCCTGGGTACTGGGATAGATTTAACCCAGCAATAAGAAGGGTAATAGCAAAGTCTTAGAGCAGATTAATAGCAAAAGGCCCTGGACTCACCAAGAGCACAAAGCAGTTGACTCTAGATTAAGAGTTAAAAGCTTATACATTTGTTGATATTTTCCAAGTTTCAAAAAGGCTTAATGTGGCTGGAGATGTAGCTCAGTTGTTAGCATCCCTGTTTAGCCTACACAGAGTTTTGGGTTCAATCTGGAAAGATGGCACATGCCTGTAATCCGAGCATTCAAGTTCATCTTGGCTACACAACGAGTTTGAGACCAGCCAAGGCTACATGCTATGCTAGCTTTAAAAATAAAATCAAAAAAAAAAAAAAAAAAAAGGATTGGAGACAGCCATGGTAACAACAGTACTAGGACTTACAGATCAATGGGTGCCTTCTGGAGGCCCAAGAGTTTGGTCCCTCAGTCAGCTCTCCTCCTATCCCTCTTCCTAGGCCTTAGCACACATTGTGCTCTGCGGGGAATTGAGAGGGTTCCTCCATTAGGCTAAGGGGTCCTGACTGAAACTCCTATCAGTCAAGGCTGAACTCCCTGACTAGAGCATCATTTTTCTTTTGATTAGAAAAACTCAGCACGAGATAGTGAGGTGATATTTATGAGAAACATGGAGCAACAATTCCAGACTCAAAAAGTAATGTATAAATTAAATACAATAAAAAGAAAATTTCAAAGGTGAAAACAAGAAGTTGAGGGAGGCAGGATTTGTAGGCCAGCTGGATGAAGAGGATGGGAGCACCACTTAGGAGTCTCCCTCTCCCCGCAAAGCAGGCTCTGGGGAAAGTAAAAGAATGAAGGTCCTCATGGCAAGTGGGTACAGAAGACCACACACAGAGCAGACAACTCTGACAGAGAGGTATGGACGGCAAGGAACCATGGTGCGATGCGGGAGAGGACACACAGCCGCTGCCCAGTCTGCACAGACTCCGGAAGCAGCACAGTCCCAAGGGACAGGGGTCACTCACTTTAGAAGGGTCATAGTAGTGCAGGAAAGCTGGATCCTTCCTCAGAACAAATCGGCGCACCTTCCAGTTTTTCCTCTTGTGCCCCTGTGGGAAAGAAAGGGCTCAAGCTCTACATTTCCTTCCCTCTTCCCTGCATCCATCTGACAAAGCCCCGGCAAGCCAGCCTGCTCCAATGGGACTACATCCCAAGGACAGTCTGCAAGAGACTCAGGGATCACAGTAACGCCATCCCTGCTTAGCAGCACCGTGGTCATAATAACACACTAGTTGACAGAGAGCTAAGAGTTAGCACTGAAGGGAAAGGGACACGTCACCCCAACACTCTGGAAGGGAAGCACTAAAGGGCTGGGACTGGAGCTCAGTGGTAGGGTTGTTAGCCGAGCAAGCACAAGACCCTGAGTTCAAGTCCCAGCTCTGAAAAACAAGAAGGCGAAGGGGCTGGGGAGATGGTTGTTCAGTGAAGAGCATTTGCTGCCCTTGAAGGGGACGCTAACAACCATCTGTAACACCAGTTCCAGAAGATCCAAATCCCTCTTCTGATCTAAGTACTGTACACACAAATGCACAGACAAAACACCCATATGCACAAAAATATTTTTAATAATATTAAATATATTTAACTAAGTTTAAAGGAGGAGGACAGAACAAACAGCAACTGGTTCAGCAGTTCACAGCCCACATTGTTCCTAGGCCTCACTGAACCCAACTGAAGGTCAACTTGGTCCAAAAGCAACCCTATAGCTCCATGTATATTTGGGCTTTTTATTTTATTTTATTCTATGTTTGATTTTCACCGTTTTTCACTCTTGACAGGATAGCACTGGCTATCCTGGAACTCCCTCAATAGACCAGGCTGGCCTAGAACTCACTGAGATCCTCCTGTCCCTGCCTCCTGAGTGTTAGGGTTCAAGGCATGCACCACCAGCGCCCGGCAGAAGTTGCTTTTTAATGTGACAATTACTTGTGTGTACATTTTTTCTAAACAGTTCTTGGGTCTGGCACATGTAGGTGAGAATGAGCATGTGTGGGTCCTTCACTTGCCTCTTGCGGCTGGGGGTGGGGGGGAACCACCCTGTTTTGTGGAGCCCACTAATAAAGAAGATACTCCAGCATCCTCAGCTCCTGCCTCCCTCTGGGCTCTTTCCTGCCTCCTTCAAGTGTGACAGCTCTACATTTCCTCTGGCCCAAGGGCAGCCGTACCTGCTTGGATAGGTAGCCTTGCTTGACCACTATGCCACTTAACTCCATGGTGCTGAGACTGATCTCCTCCTTGGAGCTGACCTTCTTCTTGTAGCTTTCAGCCTGGTGGGAAGGGGAAGACAAGGGCTTGTGACAAATGAACCCCAAACCCAGGCCATGGCGGCTGCAACTGCAAAGAGGATTCCTCAACACAGAAGCCCCTTTTTCCCCATACCCTGGGCCTTCCCTCTGGCTCCAGACTCCCAACTGTGGGAGTTGCCACTTCCTCCCCTCTCCCCTCACAGCAAGGAAAGCCTAACCTTTAACTTACAAAAGTGTACAGGGCTGTGGAGTCATCCAGAAACTGCTCAGCCAGATCCCCGGAACGAATAGCTCCCATGCTCCGGACCCCAACTGGCCTGAGGAAGTTCTCTTCCATAAGCATGGAGGCCAGGGTCACCCCCTCCAGACGGCTGGCTGCAAAGTTGCTGGAGATGAGCCAGTCCACCAAGGAGGAGCCTGTGTCAGGACAAGGACAAACCTGTCAGATCGTGGGTCAGCTCTACCTTAGCCTACTCAGGGGCTCGGTGAGCTACCTCACCGACTTTACCCTCCTGGGAAGTCTCAGGTTCTACCACAAAGCAGCCTGAGGGTCACAGCCAATGCTCAGAGCTGTAGCCAAACCCACGGGTGGCCCTCACAGCCTATCCCGTTTCTTCGCAGGCAGCTCGGTCCCCGTTATAAACTGGTCCAGCAGTCGGATAAGCACCCAGTCACTATGTCCCAGATCTCCATCCTGGCCATGGGACAGGCAAGCTCACCTAGGAAGGTCTTTTTGTACGTGCTTCCCTGCTCCATGTTGGGACACGGCCGGATTCCACTGCTGCTGTCGTGAAGCTTGTCCACAATTCGACTACACAGCAAGAAGACAAAAGACAAGACCCTGGTCACACGCACACTGTCTGTGACGGTGGGGATAGAGAGGGCGGGGGACAGGAATCATGCTATAAATCATGCTATCTGTTCATGAGACAAAGCAAGGGAATGACACACACCACAGAGACAGGCTTTGCTTATCAATCAAAATCTAATAGACATGACCTTCAAGTGCTCCTCTTCTTAGTCGTCTAAACGTTCAAATAATTCCACCCTGGGCAACCGTTGCTGCTGACCTAAAGCTAAACAGCTGTGACTGTTTAAAACCCAGGGGCCCTCACAGCTCCCTGTGATCTGCACCTGAACTCCTGCAGCTTCTCCTTCATAGCTTTCCTTTCTGACTCTACCTTCTCGGCTGCACCTCCCTGTACCCACCCTGGCTTAGCAGCTATGTGGACCCACGGGTGTGTGCACACTGCGCTTCAGAGACTGGTGTGGAGTTCCATGAGTTCAGGAACAGACTCGTATCCCATCTAGGATGGCCGTAACAGGGAGGCTGCTTGGGAGGCTATGGGGCATCACCACGATGGAAACGCCTGTCATACATCTCTGTGGTACGGTATCACCAACACCGCTGACTGGCTTTCCCTTGGCAGATGTGACAACTGCCACCACCAGTGAAAGGTCTTCTCTATGTGTGTCCCTGGGGTGGAAGGCCTTTGAGACCTTGTTTATTACCGCTTACCTCTGCTGAGCACCTGGCATGACATTCAACAGGCACTCAATAACCGCCTCTTTTTTCTTTATAAAATTGACACATAAGAATTGTACATGTTGGGGCTGGAGAGATGGCTCAGAGGTTAAGAGCATTGCCTGCTCTTCCAAAGGTCCTGAGTTCAATTCCCAGCAACCACATGGTGGCTCACAACCATCTGTAACGGGGTCTGGTGCCCTCTTCTGGCCTGCAGTCATACACACAGACAGAATATTGTATACACAATAAATAAATAATTAATTAATTTAAAAAAAAAGAATTGTACATGCTTGTGATGTACTCCATGATTTCTTAGATGGTTGAATGAGGAATCCCTCTAAACAATAAGGCAGCCATTACCTACCACTGAATTGCCAGTGAGACCTGTCACATAATCCTAAGCACTCTGCCTACAATGGAATGGTGGTCTCTACTTCATTCATTAAGGGATTATGACTTGGTAGAGGCCCTAAAAGGTTACATAAGAGAGCGGAGCTAAATAAGGCACATTCTAAGCAGTCAATCCAGCATAACCAGGACAAAGAAAACTGCTGGCTCTGAAGCACAACAGTGGACTAGCCAAGCCCGTGTGGTACCATAGGGTCCCCCTCCCCCACTAAATGGACAGGAGAGGCTGCAGGGATGCCAGACAGAGTCGGGGCAGGCAGGTGGAGCACTCACTGAAGGCTGATGTGGGGGGGCAACTTGAAGGAGTTTTTCTGGATGTGGAGTTGCTGGACCTTCCCCGGCTGCCCTGCGTGGATAGCGCCTGTTATCTCAAAGGCCCAGGAGTCCCTCTCCTCTCGAGAACAGGCCTCCAGGAAGTACTCAGTGGACGTTCGGGTCTTCAGTTTAATGAGAAGCTGTGGGAAGAGACAACCAGACAGACCGATTCTCAGAGGAGAACCGGGCAAGGGAATGCTGGCAGCAGGAATGACAGGGCCAGGGAGGATCCCGGAGGCCATGTATCCAGCGATGCCTGGTGCCCAACCCTACCCACACTCAGCAGGTGGGCTGTACAGATTGATTGGGATACATCTGAGATCCGAGACAAAGAACTCATGGCCCCCTAGAGCAGCCTTTCCCTTCTGCACAGGTTAATGCAGAGTGCACCCCAACACTGTGACTCTGACTCATCCCTCCAGACCCACAGCCTCACTTCCTATCACAAGCCCTCTCCAAAGAGGGGAACTCCCGTGCTCTGCGGTCAGATGGAGCTGGACACAAAACGCAGCTCTGCCCCTTGGCTAGGAGTGCCCAGGTTATCTCAGGAACCTCATGGAGCTGCAGCATCTCCAAAGACACTGCCAGCTACCCTGGAGGACTGCCAGCAAAGCCCCTTCCGTCCCTGTCTCCGGTTCAAGCATCGCCAAGCCATCCACTTTTTCTTCATGTGACACAGTTTCGATTCCTTCCCGAAAGACTTGCCCTCTGCTGCGTGCTCAGCCCTTGGTCGGCATTCTCAGAGAACCCCACCCAGGATGGAACATTCTGCTCCAGGACGAATGAGAGCTAAAAGCGGCTTAACTACTTGCCCTGGTTCATGAGATAGCCAGGGTTTGAACCCAAATCATTTCATGACAGCCAAGGGGCAAGGTGGCTAGAATGGGACCGGGCATGAGGATGCTCACGTACCGGCCGGTTTTCATACTCCAAGCAGGGGCAGGTGATGGTGCAGCCATCGAGAAGGATCCTTCCCTTGGGTGGGGTCACTCGCCGGCCACCTTCTAGCTTGTAATACAGGAGTGTGTTCTGCCGAAGGATAAACCATCGTGCCTTCCAGTTGGGGACAATGTGGCCCTATGGACGGACAGACAGACAGACAGACAGACAGGAAAGCCCGGTGGTGAGGTGATGCAAGGGAGGATATTGTGCTAGGGAGAGGAAGCCCATGGCTCCGGCAAGCAGTGTGGGCTGAGAGACAATGTACAGTGACGAAGGGATCAGGAATCGCACTGGGCTCTCCTTTGCTCATCTCTTCTGAGTTGGAGGCAAAAGCCTTTGACCTTGGCCTTTTATTTCCTATTGACCTTTGCTTGTCTATAAATCTCCCCAACCAGGGGTGGAGATCAAAGCCAGGCCCTCTGGCATGTGAGACAAGTGTTTTGCTTTCGAGTTATACATCCCAGAACCAGTTCATAAAGTTTGAGAGAAACTGCAAAATATAAAGAAAAATCACTCACCTTTAATTCTTTTAGTACAAGACAGCCATTGTTAATATCTTCCAGCCTTCCCTTTACCATGACTGTCTGTATGCAAATAACCATGTATGTATGCATGCATTTAGACAGGGTATTATGTGTGCATGTAGAAAGGTCTAACTATGTAACCCAGGCTGGCCTGGAACTCATGATTCTCCTGCCTCAGACAAGGTAGTACACAGCTTTAATTCCAGCACTCCTGAAGCAGACAGGCAAATCTCTGTGAGTTTAAAACCAGCCTGGTCTACATAGAGAGTCCCAGGCCAGCCAGGTCCCTGCCGTCAAAAATAAATAAAAATTTAAAAAGAAAATTAAAAAAAATAGATAAATAAAAAAAAAGTTTAGTGTGTGTGCATGTGTATGTAGCTAGGGACTGAACCCAAGGCATCGTGTGTGCAAGGTGAGTATTCTGTGAACTTATTATATCTCCATCCCCCAGTAATATAATTCTAAAATTATTATAAATGATTCTCTGTGGTTTTGTGATGGTGGAAATCAAACCAGAGTCTCAAAAATGCTAGGCAAGCACTTCACCATTAAATTGTAGATCCTTAGACCATCCTGACATCCTAAATTGCAGATCCTAAAACATTTTGTTTTTGTTTTTAAGGACAGCAGAGTCTTGCCCAGACTGGATTTGGACCTATGATCCTCCGGCCTCACGATCTGAGTTCTGAGATTGTATGTGTATATTATAATAACCAGAAAATGATATATTATTTTTATTACAGTAAAATAATTTTAAATTCAAATAAGCAAAAAATCTCGATGAGCTATTTAAATTGGTCAGATAAGGAAGGCAGGCAAGAATGAGCACAAAGCACAAACCACCCTTGGGCTTGGGATGCAGCCAGGCAGTGGAGCCCTTGCCTAGTCTCTGTGAGGTCTCAGGCTTGAGTCTCAGCACCAAAACCATTGCAGCACTTCCTCTTTAAGAGCATCTGTGTGGCTCTACATGACTTGGGCACCAACTTGTGGGGAAGGGATGGGTTCCTGGTAGGCAGAGGTTTCCCTTCTATGTCACAGTTTGATCTTCAGACCATGAGGAACTTCAAGCAGAAGCAGAACAAGTTTGGGGTCTTATGTTAAAAAAGATCCCTCTGGAGTTGGGGATGTAACCCAGCTGGGAATGTGCTTGCCTGTTGGGGACTGCAGACCCTCAGACCCTGAATTTTCTATGACCCTTTGCCTGCTGGGGTAAACAGCTTGTTTTCCTGTATTTGCAGCTGCTCTGGGCACAAGACCCTCATGAGTTCCTGATGGCAAGGGAGTGGTTTCTGGTGGGCTTGCTGCTGAAAAATTCCAAGAGCTGGGGCATGGCCATTAGTCAAGGAGAGCCCTATATAAGCTGCCCTGGAACACAATAAATTTTTCATTCTTGTTTCAAGTTTGATATCTCTCTGTCTCTCTCTCTCTCTCTCTCTCTGTCTCTCTCTCTCTGTCTCTCTCTCTCTCTCTCTCTCTCTCTCTCTCTCTCTCTCTGTGTGTGTGTGTGTGTGTGTGTGTGTGTCTCAATCTCCAGCCCCTTGCCCGACTCAGGAACCTTCCCATGGTGCAGGGGCCACACTTGCCTAACAAAAATGAAGCCCTCACCACATAAGCTAGGCCTGGTGACTTAAGCCTGAACTCTAGGGGTGGAGGAAAAAGGATCAGAAGTTCAAAGCCATCCTCAGCTACATAGTGAGTTCAAAGCCAGCCTGGACTAGAGTCTGCCTCAAAAATCAGTCAATCAATCAGTCAGTCACTCACTCTGGTCAGGCTTAGTGGCACACTAATCTGTAATTACACCTGAGGCAGGAGGATCACAAGTTTGAGGCTACTCAGTGAGACCCTGCCTCAACAAAACAATCATTCTGACCACTGTGTGCTGGAACAAGTGAGCAAAACAATGAGACAGCAGTGGGGACCTCACCAGGAGGTTCCTCACACCTTGAAGGAAACCACCCAGTGTTCCTCCTCTAAAGATCAACCACAGGTAAGTCATGGTGCACACCGGCAAAGTGAGTCTAGTCCAAATAAACCCAGCCCCCACCCCTCCACCTAGGCACTGGTTCCCATGCACGGAGAAGTCTCTCTCTTCAGGCCTCTTGTCTGTAAGCCACTGACTGGGGCACAGGCCAGTTCCTTTAGGGGAAAGGAGGAGCCCGATGAGATGGGCAGCTCAGGAATGTACTAAAGAAGCACAGAACGTAACAGCTGGAGATACTGTCCTCCCTAACTTTAACAGCCAGGCCTGGTAGCTGTTAATCCCAGCACTCCAGAGACAGAGGCAGGCAGATCTCTGGGAGTTAGTTCAAGGCCAGCCTGGTCTATAGAGCTAATTCCAGGATAGCCAAGGTTACATAGAGAAACCCTGTCTTGAAAAAAGAAGAAGTAGATGTAATACCACAAGCATTTTTATACACCTGTTTAACAATGGTTTAATTAATCATTTATCTCAGGAGATGTGTGAGCGGCTTCCAGGGGTGTTTGGTTGATTGGTTGTGTTATGTGTTTATTTGAGAAAGGGTTTCCCTATGTAGCATAGGCTAATCTCCAACCAAGGATCCTCCTCCCTCCACCTCCCAAGTGCTGAAATATATCACTACACCAGGCTTCTAGAATATTTTATACATACAAAATATTATGTTGGGCTGAGATGTAGTTCAGTAGATAGAGGGCTCGCCAAGCTGGATTGAATCCTCAGCACCAAATAAACTGGACCTGATGCACATGCCTATAAAACAGTACTTGGGAGGTGGAGGCCGACAGATTAAGGAGTTCAAGGTCGTCCTTAAATACATAGAGAGTTTGAGGCTACAGTGGGCTATATAAGACCCTGCCTCAAAAAAAAAAAAAACTGATAAAGTTCTTACTGTATTTCCCTGAGCTAGAGTCCTGGAGCCCTCCAGTGATGTCTCAGGCCAGCACGTTGCTCAAGCCTGGCAGTAGCGCCTCCATTTCAACTCTCCTCACCACAGAGCCATATTCCTCCACCCCCACCCGCACCCCCACCCCGCAGCTCCTCCCCCTGAGAGCCAGGTCTGGCAACTGCCCTGTGTTTTGCCTAGAGTTTGGTTCTTTCTTGTCTGGGCAGGATTAGGAGCCAAATCCATCATGCCCTTGCTTGCCTCCAGCTAAGCCTCCCAGGAGATGGCTGCTCTACTCTCTCGTTCCCCATCCCAGAGCTGAGAACCCTCCCAAACTACCCAGTGCCACCCCGACCCTGTAGCTTCCCCAGGGGGTACAACACAAGGATGGCTGCTGCCACTTGAGAGGCAGTGGGAGCAGGTGGTGATCATAGTGGGGATCTCGGGCCAGGAACACACTTCTCAGGATCAGGCTGGAAGGAGGCATTGGTGCTTCAGCTTCGCCCTCCGCCGACTCCCTGCATCCTAGACCAGGCCTCCTGCATCCTAGACCAGGCCTCCTGCATCCTAGACCAGGCCTCCTGCATCCTAGACCAGGCCTCCTGCATCCTAGACCAGGCCTCCCAGAAGACAAGGGCAATCCTCCTCTGTGTTGTGCTGAGCCTCAGCCCTCCCGTCTCTACATAGTAGAGGTAGTGGGGAGTCATGTAGGCAACCCCAGGAGTAGGCAGAGGCCCACAAAGCCCTATCTGAAGGGTTTGGCCTGGAGATGATCCCACGCCTTCACCAGCCAACTTCATATCACACCACCTCAGTCACCTCACAGGCTGCAGCACCCTGGGAGACAGAGGTTCCCACAGCCTGTCACTCTGACCTGGGTGAACCATCTCAGCATTTAAACGGCAAAGACACAAAGTGAGCATGGAATTCTGGACAGACGGACACCAGCCTGACCACCGACCTGACATCAGCTTCCTTGCTTATAGCTTTGAACAAAGCACACCGTGTCTTCCTGGATCACATGCTGTGCAAAGCAAGGCAGACACCGTGTAAACAGAATAGGAAAGGGACTTGAGCTTTCAGGGCTCTGGAGCTGCTGTGGCCGGGTAAACAATGAGGACAACCGCTTTACCCTCATCACCCCACTTCCTAAGGCTGTAAGCCCAGAACAGCTCAGTCTAGAATTTATTTATCTGTTTGCTATGCTGTTATACTAATATAAATGTTCAGTGTCGACATCAATGCTAATTTTTTTAGGTGTTAGTGGTCAAACCCAAGATTTCCTGCAGGCTAGGTAAATGTCATACTGCTGAACCCTAAAATTTTTTCTTTCAAGTTCTTTCATTCATTTTCTGCCTTGATTTTAGGGCATCCTGGGAGTCCCAGAGTGTCCCCTGTTTGAACTCCTGCTTCTTCACCACGGGGTAACAGGGATGAACTAAGGATGGAATCTGTGTCCCATCTAATACTCTAGGCAAGCTATCCCATCTTACTGATACTCATTCTTCTCATCTATAAATGGTAGCAACAGCTGTTCTGCCAATCACTAATCCTGCAGGACTGATGAAGGATGAAACAAGACAGTCAAGTGGTAAAACACACACACACACCTACACACACACACACACACACACACACCTACCTACACACACACACACACCTACACACACACACACACACACACACACACGGGAGGGGGTGCCTCTCTCCCTCCCAGATTGTAAACTACACGGCATGCCCATGGTATTTTATATTTCAATATCGAACTGTTATGTGTTTTAATTGACACATGACTGTGTATATTCATAGGGTACATACATCATGACGTCAATCATAGGCATGGTATGCAACAACCGCATCAGGGTAACCGGCATATTTATTATTTACCTCAAATATTTATTATTGTTTCATGGTGTCGGAAACATTCAAAATCCTCTTAGCCATTTCAGAATACATTTTAATTGCAGTCCACCATAGGTAACCTTCTGCCACAGAATGTTAGAAGTCATTCCTTCTTTCCAACTGTACCCTTTATAACCACCCTCTCTCTCCACCGTGCACCCCACACTTCTTAAGAAACTGTAATAAGGTGTGTGATGTTTGCGTAGCTGTGGACTTGGACCTTGAGCATACTAACCATGGGTCCTGACCCTGGCCTCGTCCTCAATCCCAATTAAGTTGTTTTAAGAGATCCATGCCAGAGCCAGCCCCAGCCACAGTAACCAAACTGGATCCGCCTTTGCGGGCCGGGCGGGTTGGCCAGCAGGCGCGCTCCCCTGCCTCGCCCATGCGTCCAGCCAACGCCCGCTCCGCAATCCCCACCGCCACGCGGGCGCGAGGCCGAAGAGCACTCACCCTCTTCACGAGGAAGCCCTCCTTGAGCACGCCGTCCTCCATGTCGCTGGTCCAGGTGAGCTGTCCCCGCGATTCGCCGCCTGAGCCGCCCGCTCCCAGGAAGCCGCTCCCGCCCGGCGACGCCCCCTGGCGCGTATCCAGTGCCAGAGCCTTGGGCCCCGCGGGCAGGAAGTCTGGCCAGGTCGGGACTTATACACCGACCTTCCCACGCGAGGTGCCTGCAAGCCCCACCCCGCGCAATCCGCCGTGGTCGCCCAAGTAAATGACCCTGGACGGGTGTCTAGACTTGTGAGCCATCTCTGAGCGCGGAAGAAACAGACAGGGGAGTGTGTAGATAGGGTGGGACTGAGCTAGGAGGGCAATAAAATCACAAATTTAAGGCGGCTGGCACAGTCTACAGGGCCTTGTGCCCATAACACACTTCACATCACACCATTCTCATCTGGAAAAAAAAAAATAAGTACTGAAGATTTTAGCAGTCATCCGTATAAATCATACTTTAATGCAATATTTTAAAGTCAAAATTAATAGGCATTATTGATGATGAGCAAACTATCCTGAGAAAATCAACACAGTGTTCTACTATGCCATGCCAGCACCTGAAACAAAAGTAAACTACGGGTATTGCTGACGGGCTTAGCATCCCTGATATTTCTTCTTTACTGTGCAGGGGGAAGGGACACTCGGCAGGAGAAAGACCCTGGGGTGCCTAGGAGGAATGAGAATGGGAGCTGCTGGCATGGAGAGAATGTGATACCCTTCAAGCGGGCTCTCAACCTACCCTAGGGTCCTCTGTGGCTCTGTAAGAGACATACGCCTTCACCTCACCATTAAAGCCAGGAGACCTGGCAGGGGCCACGGTATTGTGTTACCAGGCAAACGCTTCCTAGGTTTTGAATCCAAAGGCAACAGGGTTTCCATTCTAGGTTCAATAGTAGTGTTAGGCTTCATTTGCAGTATCCCAACTCCAGGAGGCAAAGACTATGTTTTCCAGGAAACTGAACTTTCAAGCCATTAACACTTAACTGAAGGCCTCACAGCCCAAGGCATTTTGAGCACACTTGTTTCTAGGAAAGGCTGTGAAAGGTTGATCCTGAGCCAGCTCCTTCTTGGAGGCTTTGACAGGGCCTTTTCTTGGGAAAATGGGATTGTCGGTGAGTTCTCTGAAGGGGACAAGGTTGGTCCTTTCTCCCCAGTGCAGCTGCTGCACTTCCTAGGAGGGAAGCCCCTGCCCTGGCCCACCCTGTCTGATTCACTCAACCTTCAGCATGAGTCACTGCTCCTGCCTTCCCCAGTCTGTGGTGACTGCTCCATCAGCTACCAGGGAACCCCGGTGACATAAGCCCCGCTCAGCCACAGGAAGGAGGTGGGGGGGAGATGGAAGTAAGCAGACTACATAGACAGCTTGGACATGGGGAGGAGGCAGGATGAGGAAGGAGCCTCCAGACTCAGGAGCTCGCCTTCCTTCCTCTCGTGTGTCAGTGTGTGGAGAAAGCTGTTAGGTGGGTGTTCACGCGTGTGGTGACGCTGCCTGAGGTGGATTCTGCCATTAGCGAGTCATTCCTTGGGCTTTGGATAAGAATCTACATACAGTAGAGCCTTATTCACAATGAGCACATTGGCTTCATGAGTGTGTCAGAATGACCATCTGCCCCTAGAAATCCTCTGATCCAGACACTGGGTTTTTATAAACTACACACACACACACACACACTCACACGCCCCGAGAAACAATGATTTGTCTAAGGTCTTCATCCTCGTAGTGTCAAAGCAGGGCCAGGATCCAAACTAACAGAGCAGTATGTTGCAAGGCTAGCTCTTAGCAAACATAGGGTCACCTCCCTCAGGAGTGGCCAGCCTCAGAAATAATGGACTGAGGGGATAGACAGCTCAGCTGTTATGGGCCCTCGTTGCTCTCGTGTACGACCCAGGTTCATCCACCCAGTTATGCTGTCCATAACTCCAGTTCCATGCCCTCTTCTGACTTCCATGGGCACTAGGCATGCACAGGGTACATATATGTTCATGCAGGCAAAACACTGATACACATAAATAATAAACAACAAATAAATAAATCTAAAAATAATACTATTCCATAGACCAGTATGGTGATGCACGCCTGGAATTCTAGTACTCTGGAGGTAGAAGCAGGAATTTGGTAAGTCGAAGGCCAACCTGATCTACATCGTGAGCTGCAGGTCAGCCTGGGCTAAAAAAATGAAGCCCTCTGTGTTAGTCATTTTTCACTTGCTGTGATAAAATACTAAGACCAAGGGGACTTATAGAAGAAAGAACTTATTTATGCTTACATTCCAAAGCAATAAGGAAGCTGAGCAATGAGGCCTTTAACTGCAAACACAAAGCAGGAAGGAAGAGCTCAAGGCCAGTGATGCTTCTTCCAGCAAGGATGAACCATTTACAAACTTTGAACCCTGACTTTTTTACTTCCAGTAGCCAACATGCATCTTAACAAGTCACTAAAGTGATTGAAATGAATGATTTCAATAGTTACATAAAATTTCATATGACAGTGTCATAACATATTCGATCATTTCCATATTGGTTGGTTTAGCTGTCTTCTATTTGTTTTGTTTTTAATGTGTTTATTACTTTTTTAGGGGGACAGGGTCTCGTTACCTAACCCAGGCTCCTCATCTTGCTTTGAGGATTCTCCTGCTTCAGCCTCCTGGGTGCTGGGGTTATAGTTGTGCTAAGTCCTCCATACTCATTACCAAGCTGCTTTTCCAGGCATGTACCCTGTGATCTCCCCACCAGCAGTGCGGTGTCCACACCAGCATCACGATGTCCACACCAGCATCACGGGGTCCACACCAGCATCACGGGGTCCACAACAGCAGTGTAGTGCCCACACCAGCATCACGGGGTCCACACCAGCATCACGGGGTCCACACCAGCATCACAGGATCCACACCAGCATCACAATGTCCACACCAGCATCACGGGGTCCACACCAGCATCACGGTGTCCACACCAGCATCACGATGTCCACATCAGCAGTGCAGGGTCCACACTAGCATCACAATGTCCACACCAGCATCATGATGTCCTCACCAGCATCCTGGTGTCCACACCAGCATCACGATGTCCACACTGTCCACACCAGCATCACGGTGTCCACACCAGCATCACGGTGTCCACACCAGCATCCTGGTGTCCACACCAGCATCACGATGTCCACACCAGCATCACGGGGTCCACACCAGCATCACGGGGTTTACACCAGCATCACAATGTCCACACCAGCATCACAATGTCCACACCAGCATCACGGGGTCCACACCAGCATCACGGGGTCCACACCAGCATCACAATGTCCACATCAGTAGTGCGGGGTCCACACTAGCATCACAATGTCCACACCAGCATCATGATGTCCTCACCAGCATCCTGGTGTCCACACCAGAATCACAATGTCCACACCAGCAGTGCGGGGTCCACACCAAGCATCAGACAGTATTTTTGAGAAACTGCTCATTTTCTCCTGAACCAGAGGCATAGGCTGTGCCATCTGTCAGAATGAACCCCAGCTTCCTGGAACAGCTCCCCCCGCAGTGACTAGTGACTGAGAAATGAAAGAAGCCTGTCCCAGGGAAGTCCCAGACAGATGTACTGACCATAGAGAAAGGGGGGCATATGGCATCCTAGAGCCTGTGGTGCACCCGAAAGTACTTAAAGGTTGAGGTCAGACCCTGGGTTTGGTCCCCAGCACTGCAATAGTAAGAACACCACCAGCAACAACAGCACCCCACTGTAAATCAGGGAGTAATCATATTCTTTAATCCACACTCGTTTATTCATCATTAACAGCAGGAGACACTCATAGAATATGTCAGCACAAAGCACCAAGCCCTATGAGCTGTTCACAGGCTTTACCCTTGTCAGTCATCAGTGTAAACAGGAGGAATGTCACTTAGTGACATAATAAGAAAGGAAAGGTAATCTGGCCAGTGGTGGTGAGTGCCTCTAGTCCCAACATTCAGAAGACAGAAGCAGGCAGATCTCTAAGTTTGAGACCAGCCTAGCCTGGTCTACAGAGTGAGTTCCAGGACAGTCTGGGCTACACCAAGAAACCCTGTCTTGAAAAACAAAACAAAACCAACAAACAAAGGCAGTCAAAGACAAAAGAAATTCTGCCTAATTCATGACTCTGCTCAAGTTCATCCACTAAAATGCCTTGCTACAGAAGGAATACTTCCCAGTCCTCAACTTACCAGGATCTATAATGGCTCAAAAGCAGTTCAATATAGGAATTTAGATTTTTTTATTTTAAATTTTTGTCTTTTCCCAGACTAATGATGTAATCCTTTTTTGTTGTTTGTTTTGTTTTGTTTTGTTTTTGAGACAAGATCCCACTATGTAGTTCAAACTGATCTCAGACATGCTATGTAGCCCAGGTTCAAGACCTTCCTGCTTCAGTCTCTCGGGTGCTACAGGTACAGTGTATCATCACCTCTAGAGCGCTCTTTCAGTTTGGACAGTGCAGTGAGCCCAACACTTAGTCACCCATCCATCGTGGATGGAATAGCACATCCCGCAGCACCACTGAGTTGTGATGTCCCCACCCGCAGTGTTAACCAAATCTTCAACTCATAGCGGGTTTTTGGAGATAGAGGCCACTGTTAAGTCAGGTAACAACCATATTCTTCTATTCACCGTCTCGTTCATGCATCTGGAGACTCACACTGTCAGAAGTGCCAAGCATGAAGCACTCTTAGCGATTCACAGACTTTGCCCTTGTCTTCGGTTTGAACACAAGGAATGTCACTTGGTGAAAGCTATTGTCACAGTCCTCTCTCCAGCCCAGCTGACCCCTTCCACCCTGGTTCTTCAGGAAATGCCATCTCTCTAGAATCTAAGCATAGAGAGGCTCACTCAGCAAGCCTTTTGCAAGAGCCAGAGCCCTTGTTTCCTGCTAGTGGGATCAAACGTTGCCTACCAGCTGGAGACTTCAGAGAGCCAGTCCCGCGGGGGACTGTAAGGTTTTGGGTGGAGCAGGATCGTGACTCAGCCCTGTAAGCAGGCAGGAACGGACCTGCTGGAGAGAGATAAAGGCCCCTCCTTGCCTCTCCTGCCCATTTCCCTCCGTTTTCTCCCTTCACTCCCTTCCCTAATTGTTATTCCTGGAAATTAGGTTTTCCTTTTGTTTATTTTGTTTGGGGTAAAAGAACTTGGGAAGGCATAACCTCTGTCTAGGGATATCTGGGAAACTGTAGGCCAGGACAGAGTGGCTATGGTGCTCGGCGTAAGCCTCTGGTCATACCTGCTCCACAGGCCTCCGTAGCCACCATCTGATTGGTCATCAGAGTACCTGAAGTGCCCTTACCAGGACCACGGGCTCCCATCGCTTAGAATAAGAAGACTGTGGGCTGCACAAGAGAGACCCTGCTGGGCCACCAAGTGCCACACCTCACACAGGGCTCCTCCTTGCGGGAGTGGGGACTTCCTCGTCACTTAAAGGCGCTGCATCCCTGCAGGGCTGCAGCTGGCAGTTTCGAGCTTTTTTTTTTTTTTTCTACTTTAAGGAAAAATAGCATGGAGATTCTGAGTCCTATGTTACGTAAGCTTCGTTCTAAGAAATCTCGTTTACAACCTAGTTGAAAGCTGTTCATGAAGAAAAAAAAAAGGAAATCCAGGCGATCCTGAAGGTGAGCTGGCCCCAGGGAACCTGGAAATTCCCTGACTAGCACAGCCCTCCCCAGGCAGAGGTTTTTAGTCTCAGCTGAAGATCCCCTGAGGAGGTTGAGAAGCCCTACGAGGACCCGCTGAACCAGGGTCTCTGCCCTTCCCGGGTGCTCTGACTGGCTTGAGGAGGTCAGAAAGTCCAGCTAGGCCTTCCACCTGCACCCTAAGACTGGCAGGTAAGTATCCTGAGGGCGCTCCCTGCACAGCCCGCCCCACCCTTGGGAGAGGCTGCCTGTTGCTAGGTGGAGCAGTTTGCCGGGTGAAGGCTGCCCAAACAGTCTCAACAGCAAAGCTAAGAAGCTGAACTCTGATTCGCAGCCATTACGCCCACTCTGTGGTTCCTTCAACCGGGCTGCTCCGACTAGAAATTTCTAGGACGAGTCGAAAGCTTCCTTGACTGGTTGCTGCTGAGCAAGTCGGCAGACAGCAGGCATCCTGCAAGCTAAGGGCCCGAGTATTGAGACAACCCACACTCCCCTGCTGGGCTGCCACAGCAGGAAAGCAAACTAGAGGTTTGCTGACGCAAATTTTAAGGAGGCACACGCCTCGGAATCATGCCGGGGCAGGATCTGAGAGTGTGTGCCTCCTTTTAAGGGGCACAGGCTTGGCTAGCCTCCTCATTGCTAGCCTTGACTAGCAGTGGGAAGCCAAAAGCCCAAATCAGAAGCTTTTGATTCCCTGCAGGATGCCTGCCCATTTTGTTCTTAAACTTGAGGATCTCCTAGTCTTATGAAGGTGATAATTTTCACAGTTGAAGACCAGAAATTAAGGTTAAGGTCTATCGAAGGTAAGTATGGGTATGTTTCTAGTAAATGCAAAAATGAAATAAGCAAACTGCAGGCTCAGGATTTGATCTTGGTAAAGTGTATAGCCAACCCCATTGAGCCTCTGGCTTTGCTTTATTTATTTATTTTTTTAAGGTTTATTTATTTATTATCTATCCAGTGTTTTTCTGCATGTGTGCCTGCAGGCCAGAAGAGGGCACCAGATCTCATTACAGATGGTTGTGAGCCACCTTGTGGTTGCTGTGAGTTGAACTCAGGACCTTTGGAAGAGCAGCTAGTGCTCTTAACTGCAGAGCCATCTCTCCAGCCTGTTTTGTTTTATTTTATTTTATCTTTAAAGAATAGTTTTGTTTTGTTTGGTTTGGTTTCATTTGTTTTTTTTTCGACACAGGGTTTTTGCAGCCTGTCCTGGAACTCACTCTGTAGATTTTTTAAACATTGATTATTTTTAAACTGTAGCTATGTATTTTGCATGTGTGTATGTATACCATGTGCATGCCTGGTGCCCAGGAAAGGCCAGAGGGCTTCAGATTACCTAGAACTGAAATTATAGATGATTGTGACCTCTGACGTGGGTGCTGGCAGTCAAACTTGGGTTCTCCGAAAAAGCAGCCAAGAGCTCTCTTTTCCCCCCTCCAACATATTTTTATTGATTATTTGGGAATTTCATATAATGCACCAATCACACTTGCTTTTTATTTCTCCCAAGTCCACCCTCTCACCCTTGGGCCCATCCCTAAAGCTTACATGAATTTTTCAGTTTACAAAAGAGATAAAAGCTTTAGATAAGTTAGCATTAATCTGTACTGAAATCCACATTGTAGAAAAAAGCAGCTAACAGGTGTCTATAAAACAGCTGGGGTAGATTCACACCTTTGAGTCACAGCAAAATCTATAGCTTTGGGCTAAAACCCATGAACATTCTTTTCTTCTCTGTCCATATTTGACACAGGCAGTTTTACCAGTGATTCACACCTTTAGACATTTAAACTATTGAGCTTGTGACTATAAGTAGTCAGCGCACGACCAGCTTATCAGAACTCTATTGATCAATGTTAAAATGCTGAACTTTTGAAATCTTGGTGTAACAATAGCATAGAAGGGGAAAGAAATCCGAACCATTTCCCATTTTTCGTATATCTTAAATCATCTTCTTCGACCTTGACAACTTGCATCAACACACCGTAAAGCATTTTCTCTGACCCTTAGAACTTACTAAGCTCTCACACCCTCGGACTTTTATACACCTCATCACTTAGACCTTCGGCGTAGACTTTGACCCTTTCTTTTCCCATTTAATCATTCGCCAGAGACACAAGCAGTCATTGCTGAGAGCAGTCATTGCCAAGCAAGTTCTTTTAAATAAAGGAATAGTAAGAGTTACACCTGAGACCCTTTTATCCTTTGCTAGGAAGCCTGTTAATAAGACAAACCTGCTGGACTTTTTCAGCAGGAGACCTAGTAGATCTAGAAAAAGCAAAGCCTGAGTTTTACATATGAAGTGAACTAAGGAGGTGGCTGCAACCTTGGAGACAGCAGCTAAGATGCTGGCAAGCCACATGTTGTTTATATCCTAAGATGCTGGCAAGCCATGTGTTGTTTATATCCCAAGATGGAGTTGCACCACATGCATGGTTTCTTTAAGATTACCTATGGCAAAAATTTAACTATCAACCCAGTGTTACGAGTTTTAACTTAATGTTTTTCACAGACTTTATAGATTCTTAACCATAACCAATAAACTTATAAATCTTGAGGTACAGAATGTTCACATAAGCCAAACAAATCTCGCTTTTTTGTTTGTTTGTTTGTTTGTTTGTTTTGACTACTCTGCTTTGCTCTCTTCTCCGGTTAGATCCCCTAACACTGGACGTGAGAAAACTTTTAAATATGCTTAGATCTAGAGAAGGAGAGCCATCACCCAACTCTAGAGGCAGCTTCTCAATAAAGTAGAACAGCATAAAACAACTTAACACTATCCATACCCAAAAGATATTTGAATCCCTGCTAATCTGAATTCCAGTGGCCAAAAAAGCTCAAAGAAAAAATCTGACCCCTTGCCATAAAAGCAGTCATGGTAGTGGTAGCAGTTTGTAGCTGATGATGTAGGGCCCAGCCATGACAGGTTCAATAGAGACCAGCCAAAGGGTAGGCCTGAGTTTAAGTTTACTCTAAGGCAATACTGGTTCCAGAAAAGACCACCCAGGGACCACGCAGGAACAGACCATCAAAGGGCAAAATACCTAACATTCTAACCATTCTAGATAGGATCACCAGAAGTCCCTTAGCCCAGTACATACCCATCCCCTTTCACCAAGACACCCCTAGACAAGGGGTCCTGAATCTTAGAAATACCCTCACCCCAACCTCTGCTATGATAAAAATCACCCCAACTGCCTCGTGGCTCTACGACTTCACTGTTATGATTTCAGTCACAATAAGGCTGATACTTCCTGGTTCTGGGGCCATGCATGTGCAGACAAGCCTACAGGCAGAAGTGCCTAATGTCCCTGGGGCCCCAGGACCCACACACATGCGTGGTTGCATCATCTATGTATGATTTAGCTAAGCCCTTGCATGCATGTGTGAGCCTCGTCATCTGCGTATGATGTATCCACATCAACCCCCTGTGCCCATGCGCTAGGCAGCTTTTAAAAGCTGGACGCACCATCTTCCTCTCTCTCTGCTCTCTCTGCACACTGACTTCCCCAGGCCTGTACATGCCCCCTCTAATAAACTCCTAAGCGGGTTTGTTGTGTGTTCTGTGTTTCCTTCTCACTCACGCCAGGTAATTTCACTCATCGCTCTGTCAGATGGATGGAGGGTCCAAGCTTGAGCTTGAATAAAGGTTCTTTGCTTTTGCATACAAGTGCAGACTCTGTGGTAGTTTTGGGGGGACCCTGTGATCTGAGCATAATAGTGACTGTAATGATATGTTCTGTCCTTTTAAGAGACAAGCTTACCCCCTGCTGCTGAGGTAAGCTGGTCTTCAACTTCTAGTCCCTTCCTTTTCTGTCTCTTGGAAGAGGCAGCTTCTTCTCTCCCTTCTCCCCACTTCTCCCCTTCCCCCTTCTCTCTCTCTCTCTCTCTCTCTCTCTCTCTCTCTGCCCCTCTCTCCGCTCTTCTCTCCTTCTCCCCTTTCCCCTCCATAACCCACTAAATAAATATCCAACCTCACTCTGCATGTGTACCTATCCATGTCTCTGTCTCCCGCCTGCCAAGTGGCTCCCTACCAGGACCAGCCGCCTTCAGAGACCTGCAGTGTGGTCTCATGGCATGCCCATCTGTCTGTCTCTCCTTGTGAGACTGGCTGTCCCAACGAGGTCTCTCACCCACCTCATGGCTCCCTGCTGGGACTCATGGCCCGCTGCAGCCACTCAGGGAACTGCACTGTCCCTGCCTGGGACTGGCTGCTCTTGGGACCTGCTGCCTACTGCCGCCACTTGGGGACCTGCAGCGTTTCTGCTGTTGCACCCCTGGGTAAACCTGCAACATTTTTACTTAATCCATTACAGTGACAGCAGAGACAACAAAAATATAAAAAAACACAGAACACAGAAATCTCACACACTCAAAGAAGACCAGTCAGAAACAAAACAAGTGGTGGCTACCATACATTCAACTAAGTCTGACCTTATCAGTCTCGGTTCCCATGTTTGCAGCAAAACTTATGCACACACCAGAAAACACAGACCCATCCACACCAACCAACTAGAACCAGGCAGGCAGATGATGTCTCCCTATCTGCCCCAGACAGGAGAATACTAGGATCTCGTCAATGCTTGCTGTTCTTCTCTGCGTGGCAGTTCACTCTGATAAACCAAACGCAGCCTCAGAGCCTTGGAACACTTCAAGGCACGTAGCTCCTGAGGCAGCCCCTCTGCCCTGGAGTTTCAGAAAGAAAGCTCAGTGTTAGACGTTTGGTGGGTTGTCTGAATCTTGCTGGGGCTTCCAGAAAATGTTAATTCCACCAGGTGAGAACAAGCCTGCTACCACAAATTTGAGCCAAACTTGAAACAAGCTTTATTTAAATACTGGCCAGGATGATGAACTCTGTCCCCAGCCATTCCTAGGTTCCCAGAAAATGGCACCAAGTCATATTTTGCAGAAGTATTTATTTATTTACTTATTTTGTTTTTTTTTGAGACCGGGTTTCTCTGTGTTGCTTTGGAGCCTGTCCTGGAACTAGCTCTTGTAGACCAGGCTGGCCTCGAACTCACAGAGATCCACCTACCTCTGCCTCCTGAGTGCTGGGATTAAAGGTGTGGGCCACCACCGCCCAGCTTGAACAGACTTTTAAAGGCAAACCCGTTAGTTTTTATTTTTCTCATCAGGTCCAAAGAAGGGCAAGCATACATCCTGATGTATTTCCTGACTACACACCTCCCACCTACATGTGATCAAGCACATCTGGTGCAGCTGGCTTGAACAAACTTGTTCAGGGGAGTGGAAACATAAACAAAAGCCTCTAGTATTTCAGGAAGTATCTGTCCTTGAGCAAGGGGCTTACAGGTCAGAGGCATTTTTGTCTTATGGATCTCTTAAACACAGTAATTAAAACTTAAAACATAACCGACTCTCACACAAGTCCAATTTCTGTTGCTCGTGTACTCTTGGAGAATGGTTAAGCTCTCAGTGACCAGTCCCTTAAAGATAATGGAGTCCTCCACCTCTGTCTGAAGCCGTCAACTGTGAAGAGCTACATTTTAGCATTTTTATCACAATTTTAAAGGACTCTCTTCAACCACTTCTGTCTAAACTGTTAATTATTATTTGTGTGTGTGTGTGTGTGTGTGTGTGTGTGTGTGTGTGTGAGAGAGAGAGAGAGAGAGAGAGAGAGAGAGAGAGAGAGAGAGAGAGAAAGAGAAGAGGTTGTCACAGAAACCTCCAATGTCTCTCATTCTCAATTATGAGTCTACGGTTATTAATACCACTTCAAAAGAAACTTCCCTTTCCATAACAGCCAGTTGGAGCATGGATCACGGACTTCCACATGGATCCTGGCGGCGGCATGGACCATAGACTCCATCAGCCAAGTGCCCTTAACACTGAGCCATCACTACTGTTCTGCCTTTACATTTTAAAAAATAATTTATGAAAGACCATTGGAACAGAGATTGAGTCATCTCAGGACTTTGCATGTTTTTGTGGGGCAGGGGTCTAACTGTATAGTCCTGACTGACCAGGAGCTCACTATGTGGATGTAGACCAGTCTGGCCTGGAACTCATAGAGATTCTCCTGTCTCTGCCTCCCAAGTGCTGGGATTAAAGGAGTAGTCAGTCATGCCCAGCTACTTTGCATTTTTAACAAGCTCTCAATCACTTATGGTTTGTTACCTAAGTCAGGGACCATACCTTCAAGTGAGAAGTTATTCCCCTCCTCCAAAAGAGGAGAGACACCTGGGGCTCTGCAGGTGATACAAGCGTTTGCCACCAAGTCCGACAGCCTGTGTTGGATCCCCAGGACCTGCAAGTTGTCCTGTGACCCCCACCTCCACACACATAAATAAATTCAATTAAAGATAAAATAAAAGAGGACTCCTTGAATTCTGAACCAATCACAAAATTTGTAGGATATGAGATAAACTGAAAATGCCTGCCCCTGCTTCAAATTTACTTCAACTTCAAGACATGAGAAGCCATGTTCTAAAGACCCTGTGTGAGGACTCTCGCCTGTCATCCTAGCACTTGAGGGGCTGAGGCAGAAGGAAGCTGGGCTTTATTCTGAGGTCCCCCCACAACAACAGTAACAATAAAACAAACAACAACGAAACCACAAAACCCAAAAAACTAACAAAGGCATGGTAATTTTCAAAGCATGTGGGATTCTAAGAATCCGGTGTGGGCTTCATAGGTTGCTAAGAAGACAGGACTGCCCCCAGGCATGCTCAGTTCACACCATAAATTTTTACCTGAAATTAAAATGGCATTTTGAAAGTGTATTAGTAAAGGAGTAGGTTTCTAAGGGTGCCTGCCTCCCCAAGCTAACAGGGCTACTTATTTATGTAACACTGTCTCCCAACAGGGCTAGGAAGCTCTTCTGTGCTATCTCCAGAAGACGGGGAGTGGGGGTGGGAGGGAGAGGTGATGTCATCAAGCAGGTAGCTTTGCATCTCTGGGAAATGCCAATGAGAAGTTGGGTGTGCTATGTAGGCCTGTGATCCCTCCATTTGGGAGACAGAAGCAGGAGAATCTGGAGTTCAAGGTCACCCTCAGCTATGTATCTGCCTTGAAGCCAGCTTGGACTATGTGAAACCCTGTTTTTGTCAAAAAGGGGTTAGGGGGTCCTGGGCAGTCTAGGGAAATAGCTTAGTGGGTAAGAATTCTTGTCACATGCAGGGTTAGTTTGTTTTGCCAACTTGACACCAGATAGCATCACCTGGGAAAAGGAACCTCAACTGAGAAAATGTCTCCTTTATCTGGCCTGTAGGTAAGTCTGTGGGGACATATGTATTTTATTATTATCGTTAATGATTGATGTTCAAGGATCTAGCTCACTATGGGCAGTGCCACCTCTGGGTACTATATACAAAAACAAACTGAGCAAGTCATGGAGAGCAAGCCGGTAAGCAGATGTCATCCACGGAGCGCTTCAGTTTCTGCCGTGAGTTCCTGCCCAGCTTCCCTCGGTGATGGACTGTGACCTGGAAGAGTGAGAGCAAATAAAACTTTTCTTCCCTGGAATTGCTGTTGGCCGCTGTTTTATCACAGCAACAAAAATCAAACTAGAACCCTGCCCAACCCTGGGGACCTGAGTTAAAATTCCCAGCAGCTATGTAAAAAGTGGGGCATGACACCTGTCACCCCAGTGCTGGGGAAGGTACGAAGAGGTCATGGGAGCCTCCTGGCCCCCAAGCTCCAGGTTCAGTAAGACTTTGTCCCAAGGCAATAAGGTAGAGGTGGGTACTTTCCAAGTCTTCTGCATACACAGATACGTGCATTTACGTGTGCAGATAACACACACACACACACACACACACACACACACACACACATAAGATAAAACAGTTCCAGGCTTGATGATGGCCTCCCAGCAGGCCCCACAGAGATAACAGTGTAAGCACTGAGTAAGTGATTCACCTGGCTGGCTTCTGAAGAAATGATCTGAGACTTTGGGACTGACCAGCTTGGAATTACATGAGAGTTGCTCCGTACTTGACCTCTGAAATAGACACATTCTATCTTGCTTTGGGGTGTTCTAGTCTGTGCTGTTTTTGTATCTCCTCCCTTGCCGTCATGTTTCATTGCTTTCATGGTGCCCACCCCAGCAGCTACTCTGTAGACTGCTAAGCGTCTGATGGACTCTAGCAAATAACCCAGGTGTTTAGAACGGGGCTTAACCAAAGGGCAAATGGCGTCTTCTGAAGATGTGGGAAGCATTCTAGTCCCATGCATAGTTTGCCATAGAAATTTTTTCCCATAGAATATTTTTTAAGTCCTTGAGAACCAAACCTGGGTTGAGGAGAGAGCCATCGGTAAAGCGACTGACTGACCAACACAAGGACCCAGCTGTGGGACACATTCGTGATTCCAACCCTGAGGAGGCAGAGAGAGACACAGGAATCCTTGGAAATCCGTGGTCGGCCCAGCCTACTTATGAGGCTCAGGCCAGTGAGAGACCCTGTCTTAATTAAACCCCCTGAGGCTGGCCTTTGGCTTCCAATGCACATGCATGTACCCCCACACACCTGTGAACCTGCCCCCAAACCTGGTTGGAGGACCAGACTTGTAGCACAGTGGTAGATGATTGCCCGGCATGAGAGGCCCAGGTGTGGGAAGACTGCCTCATTTGGAGATAGTCAGTTCTTAGAAACAGCAAGGAGCATACCTTTGATGTGCATGCACTTTAACCAATCCAGAGGCCTCCCTCTCCTATCTGGCCTGTACACCCAGGAGTCAATACTCTTCTTTGTTAGTTATCCTAGGGCAAGGCGCCAGACAACTAGCGACCATCCCTAAATCTTAGAGGTACTCACGGACAATCCCAGACTGTCTCCCTTCCCTGCCTGACCTTTTCCATACAAACCTTGCTAAAGACCATGACCTAAATCTTCTCCTTCCTCATGTCCTAGACTTCCTGACCACCTGGGTCCTCTCCCATGAGGCCCTGTGTGGTGTGGCATGCTGTACTTCCATGTTGTAGGAGGTCACTTGTTTGTTTCCCAGCCTCCCAGAACCAACTGGAAAAGTCTGCTGGATACTATGGGCCAGTAGGCTGCAGATGGGTGCCCACAGCGTTACAGAAGAACTTTGGGTAACTGACTGTCCAGGCAGTGAGATGTCTCTGTCGATTCTAGAGTTTTGGAAGTTGCTTATAAAGCACTTCCTGTTTACTTAGGTAATATATCCTTCTGGAGTCTTTGATGGAGTTGAAAAATACATATAGTTTTCCTTAGTTATGATAAAAGATAAAGTATATATAAATATTGTAACTGTAATTCTTGCTTGATACCTGTTTTGTTATATGTAATTTTTATGTGTTAAAGTTAAAATTTTCTTTTTTTATTTAAACAGAAAAGGGGAGGTGACATGGGATTCCCCTCAGTATGCTGTGAATACAATTGGTTAATGAATAAAGAAACTGGCTTGGCCTGATAGGGTAGAGTAGAGCTAGGTGGGGAAAACTAAACTGAATGCTGGGAGAAAGAAGGCCGAGTCAGTGAGAAGCCATTGAGCCACCGCCAGAGATTGACATGCTGAAGTTTTGCTGGTAAGCCACAGCCACATGGTGATGCACAGATTAATGGAGATGGGTTAAATTAAGATGTAAGAGATAGCCATTATGAAGATAGAGCTAATGGGTCAAGCTGTGATTTAATCAATACAATTTCTATGTGGTTATTTTGGGAGTCTAGATGGCTGGGAAATGAACAAGCAGCCTCCTGCAATACTTCCTGTCTCTGGACATGGGAATATAATGCACTTTGTTCATATCTTTCCTGCTGCTTCTCTCCTCAATGCATCTGGCCCATCACATAAAAGAGTCCCAAACACAGCTTCTCTGGGCTTCCTTTTGCCCACCTGATTGCTGTGCCTGTGCTTGGTGAACAAAGCTGCCAGACACTGAATTCTGAACAAGTGGAATATCTGTGAAACTAATAAGGAAATGGAAACCTGGAAAGTGAAGGTTTTAAAATATGCCATTATTATTATTTTAGTTGTTAGAGTTCCCAAGGGATGGAGAGGTAACTCAGTGGCTAAGAGCATATAATACTCTTGCAGAAAACCTGAATTCTGTTTCCAGCACCCACATCAACCACAACCACCTGTAACTCCAGATCTAGGGATCTGACACCCTCTTCTGACCTCCATGGACACCTGAACTCATGTACACATGCCTTCACATGTACACGCACGCATCACACACATGCACACAGTTAGAGATCAGTCTAACAGCCGTAATAATAGTAGTAGTAATAATAATAACATGCAATGTGTTGGTTACTTTTCTATCACTGTGACCAAAGTCCCTGACAGTGGAGGTTTCTTAGGCATTCAGAGTCATCCCCATATATACAGAGTTCAAGGCCAACCTGGGATACTTGAGCCCCCGTCAAAAAAAAAAAAAAAAAAAAGAAAGAAAGGAAGGAAGGAAAAAAGAAAGAAAAAGAAAATGTGGTCAAACTTGTGATTTTTTTTCCTTTACTGATGTTAAAATAGCATTCCCTCAACATTGTACTTGGTATTCTTTCTTCTGTTTGATTTAATCTATTGGTGACATTTTCTGTTGTTTTTGTTGCTGTTATTATTTATTTTCTTGAGACAGGGTCTCACAATAGAGACCAGGCTGGCCTAGAACTTACTACGTGGAACAAGCTGGCCTCAAACTTTTGGCAGTATTCCCTTCTGCAGTGTGAGCCACCACACAGCATTCTCCACTCTAGTTTTTGTTTGTTTATTCAGCTTTTAAAAATTGCATTGTCAGGCAGTGGTGGCGCACACCTTTAACCCCAGCACTCAGGAGGCAGAGGCAGGCAGATCTCTGAGTTCGAGGCCAGCCTGGTCTACAGAGAAAGTTCCAGGACAGTCTCCAAAGCTTCACAGAGAAACCCTGTCTCAAAAAAACAACACCCCCCCAATCACATTAATTTATTTATTTTCTGGTGGGGAGGACACAAGTTACGGGGGACTTGTGCTTGTGGTGGGTGGAAGGTCAGCAGACAGCTTCCAGGAATCAATTCTCACCTCCACCCTGTGGGTCCCTTAAATCAAACTCAGGTCACCAGGCTTGGCAGCCACTGCCTTCACCCACTGAGCCATTTCACTGGCCCTTCATTGAGTTCTCATCTCCAAATTTTCAGATCGAATTTTTTTCTCCCCCAAATCCCAGTTTCTCTGCCGAGTTTCTCATCCATTTGGTGGCTTTTCCACACATTGACATTCTTACTACATTTCCTCTACTACTGTTCTTGTTGCTAGTGGTGGTGGTGGTGATGGTTTTTTGAGACAGGATTTCTCTGTATCGCCCTGGCTGTCCTAAAATTTGCTCTGTAGTCCAGGCTGGCCACCAACTCAGAGATTACCCTGCCTCTGCCTCCTAAGTGCTGGAACCACCACATGCAGATAAAAATCTTGTTATTTATTTAATTATTCATTCATTCATTTATGTATGTATGTATGTATGTATTTATATTTTTTGAGCCAGAGTCTCATTATGTAGCACTGGATGGCCTGGAACTTGCTATGTAGACCAGACCGGCCTGCATAGCCAGTAATACACTTAAAACATTTTATTACTATGACACCATTAGTGACCATAGGGGGGAAATGGTAAAAATGTAAAGTATGAAGCTAAAAATTGATTATGGTAAAAGTGACAATAATAAATAAAAAAAAAATAGAGGGAGGTGTCAGAGAAAAGAGAAAGAAGAAAATGGAAAGAAAAGATTAGGGAAAGGAGAGGAGAGAGGAGAGGGGAAGGGAGGAGAGGAAACAAAAAGGGAGGAGGGAAGGGGAGGAGAGGGGAGAAGAGGGAAGGGAAGGAAGGGGAGAGGAACAAAGGGCAAGGGGCAAATACCCAACAATCTCATAGAGCTGCTGCCAAATTTAAAAGGCTTTTCTCAGAATGGCCACTAGAGGGGAGTCAAGCCCCATGTAGTTGAAATGGTCACTGGCGATAAGGTCCTTGGCTGCCAAGAGTTGAGGCTGTGACCTCCTGCAGCAGGTTCAGGGGATCCAAGCAGAAGCTAAAACCTCTTTTCTGAGTCCCCTCCTTTCTCTCCAGGGTTCCCACATGAAATAAGGACACCATCGGGGCTCCTGTCTTCCTATCAAGTGCACTGAACCCTACAAGAACTTCATTTTAGGAATTACCTTTGCCGTCCAATTTTTAGCTCTTCGTCCCCAGGCTCTATTAAAATGCTGCCTCCTCTGAAAATAAGCCTTGCTCTGAGGAACTAGAGGCTAATTTCGCCCTTCCAGGTGTGCTCGGACTGGAGGGGATCTGACCTCTAAGATTAGAGGTCTAGACCTAGTTTCTAGAGAACCCTGTTTGGGTTGTACAGTAGAGGATCATATTTTCTGTCCATTATGGGACCATCACTGTACATTTCCCTGATCCCGCAAGAGGTGTTCACAGGAGCTTAGGGATGTCCTATTGGCCTCCAATCAAGATGGACCTCTGACTGCTTCTAGATCACTTGAGAAGCTATCTACTCACATACATAAGGTGTCCTCAATGCATCAAGCCCCAAACTGCATCTTGCTCCTTAAAATCATAGTAGAATACACAGGGGTGACTGGGGGACGGCTCAGTGATTAAACACTGGTCACTCAGGGGTGAAGACCAGAATTTGGATCCTCACACCTAATGCTGGTTGAGCGAGGTGGCCCCTCCTCGAACACAAAGGACCCCCCTACCCCAGAACATGGCAAGAGAGACGACTCATATCAGCCTACTCTGGGTTTGTCTGAGAGACTCTGCCTCATTGAATGAGGTAGGAGAGAAATCAAGAATGATCCTACTGCACGAACTGGCTTTGGGGGAGCCTAGGCAGTTTGGATGCTCACCTTACGAGACCTGGATAGAGGTGGGCGGTCCTTGGGCTTCCCACAGGTCAGGGAACCCTGATTGCTCTTCCAGCAGATGAGGGAGGGAGACTTGATCGGGGGAGGGGGAGGGAAATGGGAAGCGGTTGCGGGGAGGAAATCCTTAATAAATCTTAATCCTTAATAAATAAATAAATAAATAAAAAAGAAAAAAAAGAGAATGATTTCTGAGATCAACTTTGGACATCTAAATACATACTGTACACATTTGCCCATGCGCGTGCAAACACACACACACACACAAACACGTGTGTGAATGCAAGGATGCAAATAAAAAAATATAAATAACCTAAAATTTATAGTCTGCCGTGGGATTTTCAAACAGAGAAAAAGGATAAAAAGCTTGCTGCCAGGAAGCAGCATTTATTTGTGCTGGCATTTGCTCAGCGGATTTACATCCAAAGGCTGAGCCCTGAGTGCAGCAGGCCGTAGCTTTCTATACCTTTTGTTAGTTCCCTTATACATTTCAGTCCCTTTGCCTCCCTTATATGGTAACATACACTCTAATAATTGGGTGGTCTGTTACAGGGTCATGACGGAGTCATGCATGCATGCACAGACACTGGTTATGCCATGTTCCCTTCCGTCTGTTTTGGGAGGACCCTTACTATAAGCCAAAACATGCTCTTAATCAGGTGCCTGGTTCTAAGTATTTATACGCATTTAATATTCACAACAATCCTCTAGGGGGTGCTATTGCTGCGGCTGTGGCATGAATGAGTCTGATTCCTCAACTTGGTTTCTAAGCAGTGTGCACTCTGCCTCTTCAGAGAACAGCATTTTCATCTCCTCTCTACAACCTCCTTGCTCCTCTGGACTGAGCCAGGGACAGTTCATTCAGCTCAGTACCATCTTCCCAAGCTCAGACTTGAAGCCTGTCCCCTTCACCCTTAAGTGCTGGGTATCTGTCACTGCTGTGGGTGAGTTCCGGCTGCCCCTCCCACCGCTTCCTGACATATGGACTGGCAATCGTATGTCCTCTGGACAGCCAGCCTCCTCATACAATGATCTTAAGACAAAACAGCACTTCTTTAAAGCTAGGTTTCTCTTATTATTTTATAGATATGTTTTGCCTGCATGTATGTATATAGCACATGTGCCTGGTGCCTAGAGTTACAGATGGTTGTGAGCTGCACGCAATGTGGGGGCTGGGAACTGAACCAGGTCCTCAGCAAGAACAATTGCTTTTAACCATTGAGCTGACTCTCCAGCCCTCATCTAAAGGCCATTTTGTTTGTTTTGTTTGTTTTTGAGACAGGGTTTCTCTGTGTAGCTCTGGCTGTCCCGGAACCCACTCTGTGAACCAGGCTGGCCTTGAACACACAGAGATTCTCCTGCCTCTGCCTTCTGAGTGCTAGGATTAAAGACGAGTGCCGCTACTACTGGCATCATCTAAAGACCTTAATGTTGGTCTCCATGGTAAGTAGAATTACATTATAGGAGTCAAAGGGATGATGGGATCACAGCCCTGGAAGAAATGTTAAGACTCAAGACCCCTCATTTCAACTATTTAAAAATTAGAGCCTTGAAATACCTCGTTCAAACGCACAGGATTCCATCAGGCTGAAGCTAAACTAAGAGCAGAACCTTCTACTAGCAACAGTATCCGTGATGATTTTATCTAAGGGCTACGTGAGAGTTGCTACGTGCCAGCCCCCACAGTCAGCCCTTTGTGTAGCCTTTCAGCCACGGGCAGAGTTTTGTTTACTTTCGGTTCTTCATTGAATGTTTTTAATTTTTCTTTCTTTCTTTTTTTTTTTTAAAGAAAGGGTTTCATGTATCCCAAACTGCCTCACCCTTGAGATGCCCTTGAACTTCTGATCCTCCTGCCTTCACCTCCTCAGCGCTAGCTAGGATTACAGGCGTGTGCCACCATGCCCCACTTTGTACTGTGTGCATTCCAGGCAGGCACTGGAGCAACTGAATTAAATCCTGGGCCCCTAACACATTTTCAGGGGCTGGAGAGATGACGTGGAGTTTAAGAGCACTTACTGTTCTTCCCAAGGACCCACACCAGGCAGCTCACAGCCGCCTGATATTCTAGTTGGAGGGTAGCTGACAACCTCTTTTGGCTTCTGCTGCTCTCTGATCTCTCTCTCTCTCTCTCTCTCTCTCTCTCTCTCTCTCTCTTTCACACACACACATTTAAAAAAAAACTTTAAAATATATTTTTAACAGTTTACTTCAATAGGGCCATGGAGCTGGACTAGGGATGTGATTGTGATTCAGTAGCAGGTATGTGCCTGTTACATGGGAAGCCCTGAATTTGATCTCCAGTACCCAAAATAAGAAAAGAGGGACAGGAGAGGCGGCCCACGAGTTTACAGCTGTTACTCCTCTTTCAAAGAACTCGAATTCAGTTCCCAACACCCACGCAGGGGAACTCCCAGCTCCCTGTAACTCCAGCTCCAGGGAATCCAATGCCTCCAGGGGCACCTGAAGTCATGCCTACATACCACCCTCATATACATAATTAAAATGATAAAATACATCTTAAACTCCCAAAAGACCCAGAGCCAACACACCAAATGAGAAGGATACGGAGTGAGACACATAAGCCCATCCCCCTTCACAATGTCTCTCCTGCTCCCTGGGCAGCTGCTAGAGACTGGTACTATCTACCCAGAGGTTCACAGGATGAACCAATCTTTCCCATAAATCATCTCATTGGATCCTAGGATACACTGGGTGTAAATGACTACTCTCTCCATTTACAGACAGGGCTTCAAAATGTTTAGTGACTTGTCCAGAATTTGACCTCTGGAAAACACTGGAGCCAACATTGAAAGCCTGGTGGTCTGAAACTTTTGAATTATGTCCCACCATATCCCTTGATGACAGAGCACTGGGTGCTTAAGACCAGAACATGCTGTAAACAGCCCTGCTACAAAGATAGATTTGCAGATGGTCAGGAAACAGGAGAAATTCCATCCTTTCTTAACGTTTGCTTTCCAGAGGGGGCTACTCATGCTCTGCCGGGCAGCATGCAGTGACACCCCTCTGTCTCAGTTGGGCAGCTTACAGTGACAACCCCCCCCCCCGTCTCAGCTGGGCAGGGTTACAGTGACACCCCCCTTTGTCTCAGCTGGGCAGCCTACAGCAACACCCCTTCTGTCTCAGCTGGGCAGCTTACAGTGACATACCTCCTCTGTCTCAGCTGGGCAGCCTACAGCGACACCCCTTCTGTCTCAGCTGGGCAGGGTTACAGTGACATACCTCCTCTGTCTCAGCTGGGCAGCTTACAGTGACAACCCCCCCCCCCCCGTCTCAGCTGGGCAGGGTTACAGTGACACCCCCCCCCCTGTCTCAGCTGGGGCTGGCTTAAGGTGACACCCCCCCTCTGTCTCAGTTGGGGCTGGCTTAAGGTGACACCCCTCCTCTGTCTCAGTTGGGCAGCCTACAGCGACACCCCTTCTGTCTCAGCTGGGCAGCTTACAGTGACACCTCCCTCCCCCCCCCCCCCCCCCCCCCGGTCTCAGCTGGGCAGGGTTACAGTGACACGCCCCCCCCCCCCCCCCCCCCCCGTCTCAGTTGGGGCTGGCTTAAGGTGACACCCCTCCCTGTCTCAGCTGATCCAAGGATGAAAGGCCAGCAGGGAGAGGCTCAGGAAGACAGGCGTCTGGGGTGGACTGGAGCCCTCCAGCTGCCCTCCAAGTGAGAGAAATGTGCATTCTCACACCTACGGACTCAGGGTGTCCCCAGGGCTGGTCCTTTGGCGGGTGGACGTGAACCTGCCCCCAGTCTCTCTCCCAGCTCCTGGAGGATGTTGGCAATGTCCAAGTGTCTTGGTTTGCAGACACATCCCTTCTCCTCTCTGCCTCATTCACCACATGGCTTCCCCGTGTGTTTTCTCTTTCATAAAGAGGCCAGTCAGTGGATGTAGGGTCCGTCCTAATCCAAGTATGACCTCATTTTAATTGATTCTGCTTGCAAAGGCCCCATTTTGAAATCAGTCTCATTCTGATATTCTGGTGGGCATGAATGTTGAGGAGACACCATTCAGCTTAGTACACTGTGTCTTCCTGTTGCAGACATTAAATAGGGATGGCCCTTCTGGAATATTCTGAGTCTTTTTTGAATGAGTAATGCCCTAACCCAGGAAGGCAGTGCAGAGATAATTCTGCCCATTTACAGGGAGGGAAAAGAAAGAGAGAAAGGCAGTTGTAAGTGTCCTCAGAACAGTTCAAAGACAGCTGCTGACTGGTGCCAAGAGATGACATCTGCTGGTCAGGAGGGCGGAAGTGTTTCATTTTGGGTCAAAATGCTTTTATTTTAGTAAGCATCAGAATGAGAGTAGCATAAGGAAAGAGAAAAGGAAGAGAGAGCTGGCTTGTTCAAATCGGCAATGCAGAAAATAAAGTACGTGCCTGAGGAGGAATTTACTTTGGAGTAAAATACATTTATTCAAAGAAAAAGCTAAATGGGCAGAATAAAGGAAAACCTGATTGATCAAAGGCTATGTCTTAATTTTGATTTTTTTTTAATTTTTTAATTTTTAGTTGTGTGTATGTGCGTGAGAGCCTTGCACAGGAGTACAAGTGCCCGTGACTGCCAGAACCACGGGATCCCCTGTGTCTACTAAGAGTTACAGGCAGTTGTAAGCTTCTTGGCATGGATATTGAGAACCAAACTCCACTCCTCTGTAAGAGTGGTACCTGCTTTTAACCACCGAGCCATCTCTCCAGCCTCTTTGATTCTAATTATAAAGTCAAAATAATAAGACTAAAATGGGGGGGGGGAGGCGACGAAATAAAATGCATGATATAACAATCTATAAATGTTAAAATCCATTTGCAGTCTGAATGGGAAAAGTTTTTTTTTTCTTTAAGTTTTGTTGTTGTTTGTTTGAGACAGGGCCTCAGAGTGTAGCCCATCCTGACAAGAACTTGTAACCCTCCACCCCAACCGGTCAGCCTTGTCAATGCGGGATCACAGGCTACCACATCCAGTTCAAAAAAATACCTTTTGAGGAAAAAGAAATGTGCTAATGAACTTAACATAATCAATCACTGTATTTCACCAGGACAAAAATAAGAAAAGATAGTTGAGTGGAGCGGTGGCGCTCACCTTTAATCCCAGCACTTGGGGGGCAGTCAGGCTGATTGATGGTCGTGAGTTCGAGACCAGCCACTGTTATACAGTGAGACCTTGTTTCAAAAACAATGAGAGAAAAAGTAGCGGACTAGCATAGACTCTGTTAAAAACAGATTTGTTATTTAAGGACTTGGCGTAATGTAAACAAGCGTGAACAGGACAGCGCGGGAAAGAGCCTCTATTCCGCCGACAGTGTCAGCACGGCTCAGAAGCGGCTTCGGTCCGTAGTTTTCACGTCGTGCATCACTGTACGCTCCAAATGGACCGTGAGCAGCCGGAGAAAGAAATGGAAATGCAGATGACTTTCAGCTGTGATGGGAGAAAGCATTTCAACTATCCCTGCCACAGACATCGGAGACAGGAGGGACGGATCTAAATCTGTTCTTAAAAGCCTTTTGTGCCACCAAATGCAATAAAGCAAACAGGAAAATGAAAGCCACAGATGGGGGAGAAACACGTGTAGCAAATAAAGCATTCTGACCAAAATAACTGAAGAAATGCCCCAAGTTAAAAAAAAAAAGCCAGAATCCTGATCCATTTTGATAAGAATCAAAGGAATAATTCGTACACATAAATAAACCCGACAATGAGCAACCGCACTGCAGATCTTGAACTTTCAGTCTAGATATCCTTTCTGTGATGTGTGTGTCCGTGTGTGTGTGTATCCATGTGTTTGTGTGTGTATGTATGTCACTGTATGTGTGTGGATGGGTATGCTGCATGTGGAGGCCCAATGTTGGTATGGGGAATCATCTTCAATTACTCCTCCATTTTATTCTCTGCCAATACGACTAATCTTGCCAGCTCGTGTGTTCTGGCAGGGGCAGTGTGTGGGTGTGGGGGGGACCTGCCTCTCAATTCTGAGACCAGACTCACAGGTGGGCCACCAGGGTTTCTGAACCATCTCCCCAGTCCGTTCCCCCACTCTTTATTTTTGAGACAGGGTTTCACTGTGTGTCCCAGGCTAGCCCGAGACAGGGTTTCAGTGTGTGTCCCAGGCTAGCCCGAGACAGGGTTTCAGTATGCGTCCCAGGCTAGCCCGAGACAGGGTTTCAGTGTGCATCCCAGGCTAGCCCGAGACAGAGTTTCACTGTGTGTCCCAGGCTAGCCCGAGACAGGGTTTCCACTGTGTGTCCCAGGCTAACCTGAGACAGGGTTTCAGTGTGTGTCCCAGGCTAGCCTACCACTGTTCATTCTCTTGCTTCAACTCTTCTGTTGTTATAAAGATCAGTTTAAGGCCAATCTGGCACAGCACATTTTTAATCCCAGCACTTGGGGAGCAAGATCTCTGTGAGTTGAAACCAGCCTGGTCTATGTAGTAAGACATTGTCTCAACACTGCCCCCCCCAAAAAAAAAAACACACACTCACCACTTCCCACCCGAGATGACCAGGCATTAAAGGCCAGCCTTGACTACATAGTGAATTCAAAGGAAGGCTCTAACACATGAGACTCTGTCTCAAACAAAACAGAAATTGGTATTAGCCAAGCATAGTTGTGTATGGCTATAGCCCCAACAACCAGGAGGTGGAGGCAGGAGGATCAGGAGTTCAAGGCCAGCCTGTGCCTTGCAAGATCCTGTCTCAAAACAAAGTAAAATCCATTTCAGTGATGAGATTTTATGTTTGGTAGTGCAGATTTCCTGGAGGCCGGCATGATAAAAACCAAAAGCACCTCTTCTATCCGTTGGTTCCACAGTCCTATTTCCAGAGTTACCACTAAGGAAAGTAATGCAAGAGGCCAGCGTGGAGTCTTTGTTACAATGTTCTCATTACAGTACTGCTTCAGTTAAAAAAATACATTCAGAAGCTAGCTGTTTGTGCCATGGTTCTCACGGTAGAGTCTAAGGAGTTGAGGCAGGAGAATGGAGATTTGTAGGCCAGCTTTGGAACTCTGTTTTACAAATAAAGGAGGTGAGACTGGGTAGATAACTCAGAAACACTGGGGTGTTCTTGGAATAAAGACTCAAACCTCTGAGACTCATCGATCAGAATCTTTAAGGAGAGCCTGGGAAGGTTCATTTTATCATCAGACCAGATGGTCCATTACTGCCTTCAAGCTGCAGGGCCGCTTGACTGGAAGCAAACCACAGACGTGAAAGCCTTCTCGGGACTGAAGAGGCTTCAGCCAACAGACCACAGACAGCCACAGAAATAAGATGATGGATTAGGAGGATGCAGAGAACATTCCAGACCCAGGACAGCAGCAACCCCTCCATGAGATGACCCTAACAGAATACAGTGGCCACAGGCAGTGCATAGTCGTAATATTGTATTTAGTTCTGCAAGTCCCCTCAAATTTCAGAATGGTCATATTATTATTATTATTATTATTATTCCCCTTTCTCCCGCCAAACCTCCCATCTACTCTTCCTTGTTCTCCTTGAAATTCATGGCCTCTTTTTTCAGTAATTGTTGTCACATGCATATATGTATACATACATATATGTGTACATATGTGTGTATGTATATGTACTTGTATATATACAGACATTTTATATACATACATACATACATACATACAGTCCTAAATATAAACTCAGTCTGTGTAATGTTATGCTTGTTTTCAGGACTGACCATCTAACTGGTGTCCTCTTCCCTGGGGAAGACTATTTCTCCCATTCGCAGCATTCCGTAGCTGTCTGTGGTCCATTGTCTAGGACCGAGCCTCATGGTTTTTTTTCTGTCCACTTTGGCATGTCTGTCGTTGCCATCCTTGCTCAGCTCAGACTTAGGCAGTCATGTTGGTGACTTTACGGATGTCGCTTCTGACATTCCTAGAAGACACAGTCTCACAGTAAACTCCCTGATCCTACAGTCTTTCCGCCCCCTCTCCCACAATGTTCCCTGAGCCTTAGGTAAGGAATTCATTCAAGGTTGTTTGTTTTTGACAAAAGCCCAGGAGGGTCACTTGAAGAATTAACAGAACACCTACAAAGAGTCTGTGGGAGTCTTGCCGATAGCCATCTCTGCTTAGATGTCACCCTTCCCTTTTGTCTCCTCAAGACCCCGGGTTTCAAGTGGCTAATAGTCACACTGCTGTTCAAGGTCCAGATGGCACTGCATGAGCATCACCTGTGACCTCAACCTTGTCAACCGAGGCACCGCTAAGTGAGGGCCATCTCTTCATTAAGTTTGTTGCTCACACATTTTTGCATTGTATACAGGGTAACAAACAAACCATTAGAGAAGGCTTAGCAGGCCACTTATTAAGGCTGCCAGTCTTCTTTTGCAGGGGAGAGAGACAGAACTAATTGCCAGTTACTAATGCTCTTCTGAACCTCTCTGACTCCCAGGGGGCTTCCTTTCCTGCACACTGATCCCTGAGGCCCAGATGTGCCACCGCGCTCTGACTCCCACAGAAGACTTCTTCCTGGAACCCATAGATTCATTCTTGCCCAGAGTCTTGGGGCTTCTTGCCAGGACCTGGGGGTGTCACAAGATACTACTTTCCAGCCAAGAGTGGTCATCATCCCCCAAGAAGGCTGGGTCAATGCCCAGAAGCCAGGCCGCCAGGCGCCTGTGTGGGTGCAGACAGTCTGCTCTCTACCAGGGATTCAGTAAGGGACTATGTGGTAGCCAGGCCTAATTTAACAATACACCTGAAGATCTGTCGTTGATGACCTACGGTCCTGATGTAGATACACAGGCTTCCTTTGAAACTACGTGTTTCCTGCCTGAGAGATGTCATGTGCTCCCACCTTTCCCTGGTGGTCCTCATAGCTGCTCCCTCTGGGTACACAGTCTTAGCAACCTTGCATGGCTCATCAAAGGGAGCCCCTTTTCCAGCCTCCTCTCAGACGCTGGCACTACCCCGTTACCATCCTTGCAAGCCCTTCTTACAGGGTTAAAAAAAAAAAAGCCAATTTGATGCCTTCCCAGCTCTGTTTCAGGGACCTGCCTTCTGGAGACAGAGAGCAGTGGGGAACAATGTATAAACAACTCCTAGGCCAAACATGTACCAGACACTGTACTGGGGAGCTACAGCCATGTAGCCACGAGCAGACCAACTCCTTGAAATTAGAGATCACAGAGGAGGTAAAAAAAAAAATCAAGAAGCAACCAAAGTCATGAAGTGACGTCATCAGATTGTAATGTGTGCTCAGAAAGAAGCAGGTGTTTGATGGGATGCAGGTGGGATTTGACTTTAGGAGTTGGCCAGGGAAGGCCTCCGGGGCAGAGTCTGGGTGACTGGGAGGAGCATTAGGTTGAAGAAGCAACAAGGGAAAAGGCCTAAGATCTATTTATTAATTGCGACCTTTGGGCTTGCAATTCAGGGAGTAAGGGATAAGGCCCTTGGAGGACTGGCCAGGGTACAGATCGGTGACCAAGTTAAGGTTTGGTTTTTGTTTTTTTTTTTTTTTTTTTTTGAGACAGAGTCACTAAGACTGGTCCAATTAGTCTGCCACCTCCTCCAAGGGCTGGAATTGCAGGCGTATGCCACCATGCATAGTACGGTTTTTTATTTTGTCTGAGTCAAATGGGAAGTTATTGGAGGGTTTAAGCAAACGATAGGATCAGCTTTAAATTGTCCCTATGGCTTCAGGTCTGAGAAGAAGCTATGAGGAGCAGACTTGGGACAAAAGGGTTTGAAGGAGAGGGCACCGCTTTGTGCTTGCTGGTGGAGGAGGAAGAGAGAGAGAAAGGACTCTGAAATTTACCTGGCCCACTTCCCAGGAGGCAGGGAATGAGGAAGAGGGAGGAGTAGGGGCGGTGCTGTACTCCGTGAGAAGGGTTGGTTGGGGGGTGTTACAAGGAAATGGGGATGGGGACAGAGTTAGTTTGTCTTCTGGCTCTTTCTGGTTCCAACGTCAAGGAATTGGATATCTAACTCTCCTTTCCAGCCAGCCCCTAAAATCTGATTTTATAGGCTGTGTTGAGCCCAGGAGTCCAGAGTCAGGTCTGAGAGATAATAATACCAAGAAGCTGATTTGCCTTTTAGGGCCTTCTGCTTTGAGAGTCCAGGCTCCTCCCACCCAGCCCAGCTCTCAATTCTCTCCCAAGCGTCTCGCCAAAGCCTCTTTGGGCCATCTTGGCATTGGGACCTAGGACAAGATGCTCTGGTTCAGGAGACACATGTTTAGTCTCATTTATTCCTAATCTTCCCCCAGCCTCCCTCCCTTCCCCAGATGCTCTGTCCAGTGCTTGCTTCTGGGTCAGCTTCTAGAACAAGCTAGGACTGGGTGATGGTGACCTGGGGAATGGTGACCATGGGGCTGGATGCAGGTTTAGGCTCCTGGACTGTTTGAGAGCAGGATGGCTTCAAACTCACAATCCTCCTGCCTCAGTAGGACAGAAGAATGGGACATAATCCCTTCTTTCTTTACAGGATGAGGATGAGGGCTAGAGAGACAGGGTGACCTAATTTGGAATGTCAGCTGTGTGACATTGGGCAGGTCAATTACATCTCTGGGAAGTAATTGCTTCTCTGAGACCCTTGGGAGGGTCACATAGACATCAAGCTCAAGAGCTGCAGTGCCCCCTACACAGATCATTAGGGGACACAGGAGCTGCACTGAACTCATGTTGTTTGAGACATGGTTTCTTTGCATAGCCCTGGCTGTACCGGAACTTCCTCTGTAGACCAGGCTGGCCTTGGATTCACAGAGATCCAACTGCCCGTTTCTGTGGATTAAAGTGCTGGGATTAAAGGCATGTGCCACCACTGCCCGGCTGCGGTCAATGAAGTCTCGGGACCACAAGAGACAGGTGCTAAGCATCCATCCCTAGAGCCGACAGGAAGCCACAGCATCTGGGGTAAGAAAAATCTGGGGACTATCTGCCCCAACCTAAGCCCAGAGTTACACTTTTCTCTGGCAACTTCAGGGTGTGAAAGTCTAGGACAAACTGAATAGGTCCAGGCAGGACTAATGACAGTTCACAGGTTGGCAGTTTCAAATAAGGAGGCAAAGCAGTGTGATTGGACCATAGGAGAGTGTGAACACAGACCTAGGTATTCTTGAGATATTCTTGAGATTTATGTTTCTAGCAGCAGGCATCAGAGCAGAACCAGTGTGTGCTGACAATCCTCCAGCCTGGGCAAAGAGGAGAGATTATACTGTAGTTGAGTTTTCTTTTATATCTGTTTTGGTGCTTCTCTTTTTGTTTTTTAGAGGTTTTCTTGTTTTGGGGTGTGTGTGTGTGTGTGTGTGTGTGTGTGTGTGTGTGTGTTGTGAACCTGAGTGCCAGCATAAATGTGGAGGTCAGAGAATTGACCCCTCACTTCATTCCCTTGAGATGGCGTCCCTCACTGGCACCTGGAGCTAGACTGACAGCGAACTGGTCCAGCAGTTAGTTCTTCTGTCTCTAGGCCCTCTCAGTGCTGGGGTTATAGGCACAGCGATTACATTTGCTTTTTATGTGGGTTCTGTAGATTTGAATCAGGCCCTCGTTTTGTGCAACCTATGCTCTTCCTCGCTGAGCTTGCTTGCTTTGCCGCGGTCTTACTGCATAGCGCCGACGGGCCTGGTGCTCACGGTGTAGCCCAGCTTCGCCTCTGTTCGTGCCTCAGCCCCCAGGTGCTGTGATCATGGCTCAAGACACCATGTCTGTCTTTTATTGTCATTGTTGTTTTGAAACAGGAGCTCACTACGTGGTGCAAGCCAGCCTCAAACTCAAATCCTCTTGCCTCAGTCTTTTGAGTGCAGGGATTACAAGTGTGTGCAGCCGTTTCTTAAATATGACTCTACTCAATTTTGAAATTTTGCCCTTTGTATTTTTGGTGTTAAAATATCCTCTCTTTGCCTGGTGCAATGGCATGTACCTATAATTTCAGCTACGCAGGAGGCTGAGGCAAGATGACAACTTGAGCTTCAAGGGTTCAAGACCAGTCCAGACAATGTAGTGATACTTGTGTCAAAACAAGCAAAAGAATAGATATCCTTTCTTTTATAAATTGTGAGTGAGAATTGTCGGTGCTGTGGTTATTCATAATGAATTATGACAATTTATTCTGACCCATGAAATTTAAAACTCCGTCTACAAATGGGGCCTTGAGCCCAGAGAGAAGCCACGACTCCTCCAAAGTCAGAAGCCTAGGTTATTGTAGAATGAGGACTCCCACCTAGGGCCTTTGGTTTAGCACAGATCCTTTCACTAGAACCTTCCACAGCTTCTTTGGGCCTATTTGATTTGTAAGTGATTGAAGTCCAGCTCAAGCAGCCTTAATCAAAGGAAAAAAATCAGGACTTTCAACTAAAAAGAGAAATTGATTCTTGGCAGAAATACACAAAACAAAAGCCTGGATTCCCGTCAGTCTCCTAGAAACAGATGCTTTCAGGACTAAAACCACTAAAGAACTAAGTGGTTCAAAGCCTCCAACTAACTTGGAAGGCAGAGGCAGGTAGATCTCTATGAGTCTGAGGCCAGTTTGATCTACAGAGTGAGTTTCAGGCCAGCCAGGGTGGTATAGTGAGACCCTGTCTCAAACCAATCAACCACCACCACCAAAAAATGATCCAATGTTACAGTTAGAAGTCAGACATATTGACATGCATTGGTAATTCTAGGGTTTGGGGTAATGAGGCAGGAGGATTTTGAGTTTGAGGTCAGCCTCGGTTACGGAGGAAGCTCATCTCTTAAAACAAAAAGAAAACTCCATTACTAAGCTCCTCATCTCTTTATTCACACCAATAACACACAACACACACACCCACACACCCGCCCATGCATACTCCTCTCCTGGATCGACTTTAGGTCTTTGCCTTGCTCTCTCCTGACTCACAGTTTCTCTCAGGACACACCTGTAGAGTGTCTAAGCGACCCAGGTCCAACCGATGTCTCCTGCTGCCTGGGAGGCGGGGCATCTTCCCTAGCAACCACCATAGAACACGCTGTCCTGGCAGCCTCTCAGCTGTAACTCATTAGCTGGGCAATTGTGGAAGCATCTGCATTTTCTTTATTCTGTTGCTGCTGATCAGCACATGCCCCAAGAACTAAAAATACGTGGCAGGAGGTGAGCCCTGTTGGAAACTGAGTAACCGCGTGTTTTCTCGAAGATTAAACCTCCTTGATATGGAGGAGAATATGCCTGAGGCTCAGTGTGTGATTTCAATACCCAGGTGGGTAAAACCCTAAAACGCAGCTTTGAAATTCTGCCCCAAGGTGGATGGTGCCAGGTCAGGGGAAGGACCACGGCTTTCCCTGGTGCTGCCCTGATTCTATTTCCCTTTAGGCTGGCACACTGAGCAAGTGGGCTCCTTTCCTACCCATCCGCCTGGCTGATGGGCGGGAGGCAGCAACACCAGAGGAAGACAGCAGACATCATTCCTAACGGTTGCGGAGGCATTAGCCCCTCACAAACAACCTCAGAGCTTGCCTTGTTCCTAATCCATTTTCCCAGCTAGCAGCCTTTATCCAAGAATATTGAAGCCACAGGACAAAAATAAAATATCAACTTCCATTTGCGGAAAATAAATCTGGATATAATACGGAGTAGAATGCAAAACTTAGATAAAGATTTTAATTAATAATTACTTTTAAAAAATGTTTTTAAGAGACAAAGTCTCCACTGTCTTGCCCAGCCTGGCACCAAATTCTTGGATAGAAGTGATTCTCTTGTGTCTGTCAGTCTCTGAGTCATTGGGACTACAGATGTGTCCCACCTCGAGGTGGGCAATTTTATATCTTTTATTTTAGTATTTTAGTATGTGAGTGTATGTGTGTGTTCTTGTATACAGGCACCATATGTTTTGCATGGAGGCCAGAGACCAGCTTTCAGGAGACTGGTCTCACTCGTCACCTTGTTGAGGCAGGAGCTTTCTTGTGTATGCGGCTGTGATATGTACTACAGGTGGCCCTCAAGTTTCTTGACAATTCTCCTGCCTCCACCTCCCACCTCATCACAGGAGTGCCCAGGTTACAGATGCAGGTTACAACATGTGGCCCTTTAAACATTTTTTTTATAAGCATGGTGTTTTGCCTGCATGTGTGTATGTGCACCATGTGTGTGCAGTGCCCACAGAAGCCAGCTGGAGGCAGCAGATCGCTTAGGACTGGAGTTGCGTATGGTTGTCAGCTGCCATGTGGATGCTGGAAACTAACCCAGGTCCTCTGGAAGAGCAGCCAGTGCTCTTGACTGTTGGAGTGTCTCTCCAGCCCACATCCAGCTTTTAGCATTGGTTACAATGATCAGATTCAGGCCAGCAGTCATGTGCAGTAAGTGATTTTCCATGCTGAACCATCTCTCTGGCCAGGATGAGCAATTCTAAATTTAAAAAGCTCCACTGAAAAGGACCGTTCTGTTGTACTTACGGTGATGGGTCAATCTAAAGATCTGGAGCCCAAGTTTGTGTTGCTCTGTCTTAGGGGAAGCGATAGTCTTCCAAATCCCTCCCAGGTGAACTTCATCCCCAGATACATTTAGTGAGATCCTCAGCAAGGGAAAAAGAGTTTGTGACATGGGGCAGACAAAGTTGGTCCCCTGAGGCTCCACCACTCCCTCTCCCATTTCTCCCCCACTGAAGAGTAAAATGAACTTCTAAACTCAGGTTCCTGCTCCAAGAACTTTAAGGTGTTACCTTAGCATTCCATTAGTATAATGCATATTACAGATAATCAACTTATGAGCAAGGAAAGTTTCATCCGGGTGTGATAGCACACACCAGTAATCCTTGCACTAGGGAGGGTGAGAAAAGAGGTTCGTCATGAATTTGGGTTGCATGAGTTTGAGCTCAGCAAGAGCTTCAGACTAAGAATTTGTCCCCCAAAAACAAACAGAAGAGATGGCTCAGTAGGTAAGGACACTCGACATCAAGTCTGAAGACATGAGTGTGATTCTCAGAATCCACATGGAAGAAGAGAACTGATTCTCAAATGTTGTTCTCTGACTTCTGAGTGGGTGTGTGTGTAACAAATGGAGAGAAAGAGAATAAAGATTTTTGTCTTTAGTTCGTTTTGGAAAATGCTGCCCGTGATCTGTTAGCTCCCACGACTTTGAGCCCAGTGGAGTCAATGCAACAGGGCAAGAATGCAGAACTCTTCATTCATGCCAAGAAGCAAAAAAGAAGAAAAGGGTCTAGGTGAGTGGTTTCCCAGTAGATTACCATTCCGAAGGAAAGACGAAAGGGAAGAGAAGAGGGGTCCCTTCTCTTGCTCCCTAAAGACCTCTCTAGGCACCACTGCATCTCTCCAGGGGCCCTGGGGACCCCTAGCCTTTACCACATACGCTGTTGGAGAACATTCAGCCTCCAAACTGCAGAACCAGATGGCCATAGTGTCTCAGTCATGTCTTCTGTGGGTCCCATGTGTACACAGAGGTAACTCCACAGAAAGGACCGTATATCCACTTTACTCCCACACACCTGGGGACAACTTCTCCAATAGGCTCAGGACAGGCATCCAGAGCTCTGTGATGATTCAGTGAGGTCTTAACTTAGTTACCCAGATATTTCATTAAACATGATTCAGAATATCCGTGAGTGTTTCTGGATGAGATTCAAATCTGAACCAGGACACCAACAAAGTGAATTGTGGGTAGGTCTTATCAAATCTGTTAGCAGCCTGAAAAGAAAAAGAAGCCAGGTACAACAGAGTATGTCTGCAGTCCCAGCCCTGGGAAGGCAGAGACAGGGCAATCAATCCCTGGGCCTTACTGACCATACAGTCTAGTGAACTCAGAGAATTCCTTTCTTCAAAAAAAAAAAAAAATTCGATGAAGAGTGATTGAGGAAGGTACCTGATGTCAGCTTCTACATGTGAGTGCAGACATGCGCTTGAACACATAACTCTTAGAAGGGAAGTTAGGCGTGGTAGGTTCACATCTGCAGTCCTAGTACTCAGAAGCCAAGAAAGGGGTTTTTGAACAGTCTGGGTTCTATAGGAAATTTAAGGCTGGAAAATAAAAAGACTTGAGGTGTAGCTCAGTTGCTAAAGTGCTTGTCTACCATACATGAAGGTCTGGATTCAGTCATTAATATCAATTCACCCACTGTGGTGGCCTAAGCCTGTAATCTTAACACTCAGAATGGTGGAGGCCAGAGTATCAGTTCAAGGCTAGCCTGAGCGATTTGAGTCTCTTTCTCAAACAAAACAAAACCTAAAACCAGAGTCGGAGAGACATCTCATAAGTAAAGTGCTTGCTGGGCAAACATGAGGACCTGTACCCCATCTTCAGCACCCACACGAATAGACTTATGTGTGTGGTGTGGGGGACAGCCTGGTCATAGAGAGGCCGGCAAGCAGGCCGAACAAAGGGTGAGAGATAGCTTTTCCTGACGTGGGGTGGCCGTCCAGGGGCTGCCTGCCTCCCCTCCTCCGTGTCTGGTCCTCTTCCTGCCTAATCAGGTTGACAGCTGCCTCCTGTGGACCAGGAGTCAAATATTTCCTGCTCGTGATAGGCCAGCCACCCCTGTCAGGAGATAAACAACGGAATGCCGGTGTCGTTGTCAGGGAAACAGCCCTGTAAACAAGGAACTACTCAGCACAGTGTGCTTCTCACAGAGCCCTGGATGAAAGAGGAATCCTCCCATTGAGGAATGAATTTTGGAGCAGGGCTTGGAGGCATGAATGTGTGGTTGGCCGTCAATGTGGCCTCACTGGAGAGGGGAGGATGGCAGACCCTTCCCCCGGGAAGAATTTGTGATTGTCTGAAATACAATGGAACCGAACAAAGGCTGCAGCAAAGGGTTGATGAGCTTGTTTGTCCTCTGAAGCATAAGGCCACCTGAGGGCTGGGCTTGAAGGCGTGTGCCACCACTGCCCAAGATCAGATTTCAGTTTCTAGAACCTGAGTTAAGAAGTTCATAACAACCAGAGGATCCGATGTCCTCTTTCAGCCTTTATGGGCACCTGCATGCATGTGCGCACACACACATACACGTACACATAAACAAAAATAAAAATTTAAAAATAGAAGTAAATGTAGAGTGTATCGATTTACCGCAAGCACCAGGGATTCTGTCCTTCTTGTTTCTTTTCTTTAAATCTTTATTTATTTTATGTATATAACTGCCAGAGCACATATGAGCACTCTGTCTTTACAGATCTCATTACAGATTGCTGTGAGCCTCCATGTGTGACTGCTGGGAATTGAACTCAGGACCTCGGGAAGAGCAGCCAGTGCCCTTAACTGCTGAGCCATCTCTCCAGCCCCGATTGGGTCCCTTGTTTTTAATAGACATTGACAGGGGGAGGAAAGGGGTGCAGCGGGCTTCTCTTACTCCCCTATCCTCTTTGCCATTCCACTTCCTCCTGATGTTTTAGCTGACAAGAAGACCCACCTACACGGCTAGAGGAACTGACAGATATTTCTTAGGATCATAGAACCCAGACCATCCGACATTCTTCCTTAGTGACTAGCAACAGTGGGTTCAAGTCCATCATATGCTATAACTAGAGAAAAAGGAGAGAGTCAGCCCCTGGAGGAGACCCCAGCATGCAGCTGCCTGCTGGCTTTTCCCTTCCCTCCCCCAGAAAAGCCATCTCACCCCCTGGGCCCCGCCCCCACCTTTTCATAGAGGTGTAGCTTTGAGGAGCTGGTCCCTTGTCTTCAGGGACAGCTTTGAATAAACTGATTCTTCTTTCCAACTCTCATCTTCCTAATTTGATCTCTTGGGGATGTAGGCCGCAGGACATTTGGTTGCAATAATAGGAAGTGGTACAAGCAGATGGTACATGCGTCCCTGGCAGTGGGGAGAAGCCCAGTTGGAAAGAGGATGTGGGAGAGTCTGGCCCAGTTAAGGCTGTGTTTTAGTTAGGGTTTCTATGGCTGCGACGAAACACCACGACCAAAATGCAAGTTGGGGAGGAAAGGGTTTATTCGGCTTACACTTCCATACCATCGTCCATCATTGGAGGAAGTCAGGACAGGATCTCAAGCAGGGCAGGAACCTGGGAGCAGGAGCTGATGCAGAGGCCATAGAGGGATGCTGCTTACTGGCTTGCTTCCTATGGCTTGCTCAGCCTGCTTTCCTATAGAACCCAGGACCACCAGCCCAGGAATGGCACCACCCACCACTCCTTCCCCCTACTGGTTACTAAGAAAACTCCTTACACCTGGATCTCATCAAGGCATTTCCTCAATTGAAGCTCCTTCCTTTGATGACTAATGTGTGTCAAGTTACCTCACAAAACCAGCTAGTACAGGCTGTTATCTGGAATGAAGGAAACAAGTGCTTGGAGGAGGAAAGAAGGCTAGCCCTTGCCGGTGAGTTGCCTGTGCCAGGTCCTTAAAGGCTGTCTCTTGGAAGCACAGACTCTTCCCTTAGGCCTAATGATGTCTCCTGTCAAAGAGACAATGTTAGCCCGGCATAGCTGTCTTTATTTTACAACTGTTTCCTTTGATACTTTAAGCTTCGGGTCCAATACCTGCACAACTCTGATGTAGGATTCCCCTCTGTATGCTGTGATTACCATTAATAAATAAAGCTGGCTTGGCCTGATAGGGTAGAACAGAGCTAGTAGGCAGGGAAAACTAAACTGAATGCTGGGAGAAAGGAGGCAGAGGCAGAGAGAAGCCGTGTAGCCCCACTGGAGACAGACGTCAGAACTTTAGCTGGTCAGCCATAGCCACATGGTGATACATGAATTAATAAAAATGGGTTAAATTAATATGTAAGAGTTAGACAATGAGAAGCTTGAGCTAATGGGCCGAGCAGTGTTTTAATTAATACAGTTTCTGTGTGATTATTTTGGGGCTGAGCAGCCAGGAATAAAACAAGCAGCCTCCTCCAACACAACTCTGCACTGAGAGAGACCTGTCAATCATTTAAGGAATAGTTATTTGAAACCGGTCGTGCCAGCCGGCCATGGTGTTACACGCTTTTAATCTCAACATTTAATCCCAGCACTCAAGAGGCAGCGGTAGGCAGATCTCTGTGAGTTCAAGGCCAGCCTAGTTTCCATAGTGAGACTTTGTCTCAGAAAAGTTAAATCAAACAAAGTGGCAGTCCTCCACATCAAGGTTGACATCACAATTACCAGACTTTACGACAGCCTGCTCCAGATCACCAGCATACTAACTCTGCCTTGACTTTCTTTCCCTTTCTTTCTTCCCTTCTACTTCTTTGTTTTTTCTCTCTTTCCCTCTATCCCTTCTTTTGTTTTGTCTTAATCTTTAATTATGTGTATGTGGCTGTGTGGTTTGTGCAGGCACCTGAGGAGGTCAAAGCTGGCAGATCCTGTGGCGCTCGAGGTACAGGGGAGTGCCGGGAACCGGACTCTTGTTCTCAGCAAAACAGCAAGTGCTCTTAACTGCTGAGCCATCTCTCCAGCCACCTGCTTGGTTTTTTTTTTTAAATCTTTTATTTATTTTTGTTTTTGAGTCATACTGTGTGAGACTTCAATTTGAAGAATTGCAAAAACTTGCAATTCTTCCTCGGCTCCATCTTGTCTCTCTGACAACCTTCCTCAGAGGCATTCTCTCAAGCAGGCCTCTTGGATTCCAGGAACAAATCTGACCCACAAACATCTGTGGCAAGAGTTGAAACAACCCCACCTCTAAGCAGCAGGAATTTTCTTATCTGTTGCAAGTCTCCTAGGATGGATCTTGACATACTGAATCAATCCTGTTCCTATTTACCATCATTTCTTCCATCTGGTATTTCGGGGCAAATGCCCCTGCCTGGTCTGTTGAGACCCACCCCTGATCTGGGTTTCCAGTCTAGAACTCAAGTAACCTTATGAAATATGGCTTTAGGCTGCTAACCTGTAATGTCCTAGGTGCTTGGAAAACCACAGTTTAGCCTAGCACAACACAAACAGCTGATTGCCCTTTGACTCTGTGTTCTCGCTCCCAAAGTCAAGCCTGAGCGACAACAAAGCCCTTTCTGAACATGCCTGAGTTCACAGTAATGAGGTGGAACTCTAAGACATCTTCAAGATGGGAGTTGGTCTCCAGAAAAACCAATGCACGATTAAAGGGTGGGGACATTCAGCCTCACTGTCTGACCTCCAGGGAGGGGAGAGGCATGAGAGGTTGAGCTGTAAACTCTTGAACCATAAAACCATTCCTTGTTGGTGAAGAAACCCGTGCTTTAGACTTCTTTGACTGCTTTGACTTTTTTCCTTTATCTTAAAGCCTTCACCATGTGCTTTCCTGCATTCTGTTCTCAGGGATGATCATTCTGAGAAGAATGTCATTAGGATCCCTTATTTTTTGGTCAACCAGATAGAACTGCAGAGCGGCTGGGGACCCTGCCTTTGGCTGACATTCTAATTATTTTATTATTTGATTATAATTAAAATGGTACAATGGTAATGAAATTGCAACAAGAATTTCTGAGAGGGGCTGGAGAGATGGCTCAGAGGTTAAGAGCACTTGATTGTTCTTCCAGAAGTCCTGAGTTCAATCCCCAGCAACCACATGGTGGCTCACAACCATCTGTAATGAGATCTGGCGCCCTCTTCTGGCCTGCAGGCAGACACGCACTCAGAACACTGTAAACTAAAGAAAAACAAATAAATAATTAATACATAAATAAAAAAAATTTCTGAGAGCCAAATATTCAATAAAGCCCTAAGAAATGCTGTATCTTCGATTCATTTTAATGACGAGCTGGGTGGTTCTGAAAGAGCCCTCAGTGCGTGCTTGTAATCCAAGCAGAAGGATTGTGAACTGGGGAGTTAGCCTGGCCTACATAGCCCTTGAGGCCCACAAGTTTCCCCCAGAAATCTGTCCTCTTAATCACCAGGCTGGTGAAAGGCTCCAGGGGGCTTCAGGACATAGAAGCCTGGGTGAGCCAGTCCTCTGGGAGGATGCAGAGGAGAAAAGGAAGAACTAGGGAGTTTCAGGCTACTAGAAGGGTGGCTTGCCAAGCATTTCATCCATCGTTGTCCAGGCTGCTCCCTAGTGTGACCTCCCTCGGAAGGGGTAGAATGGGTTACCTCTTGCCACATCTTCAAGAGCCCATGCATTGATGAACCTTTAAGACATCAAAGCTTCTGGATAGGGTGATGCATGCCTAGAATCCCAGAAGAAGGATCATACTAGCAGGGCTAGCCTGGGCTACATAGCAACACCCTGTTCTAAAATAATAAAAAATAAAATGCATGAAAATTCAATCAATATGCATATGGCCAAACTGCTATTCTGAATGATCAAATCAGGATTCAAAAACATATCATGGAGCTGGACATGGTGGCAAATGTCTTTAATCACAGTACTTGGGAGGCAGAGGCAGGCAGAAAGAACTCTGTGCTCTGTGAGTTTGAGGCCGGTCTAGTCTGTAATATATATTGAGTTCTGGGCCAGCCAGAGCTACAAAAAAAAAAAAAAAAAAAAAAAAAAAAAAGCAACAAAAAAAAAATCAAAACTGTTGCTGACTTGAAAGATGGGCTGAAGCAAGTAGGAGTCTATTTAATTACGGGGAAATGAGGACCCATACGCAGATTCAAGAAGAGCAACTAGACTCACAGTTGCAGACCTCGGCTTGTGTACCAGATCTAGCTCTGCCTGATTTTGTTTTATTTTGTTTTGCTTTGGTGCTGGGGTTTAAGCCCAGACTTTGCGTACACTGAGCATGCCCAGCCCCTTCCTGTTACTGTAGCCTAAACTTTGACGGGAACACCATGCTCATTCACCGCTACGCTCTCCACAGAGTCTTTTGTGCTGCCGCAGCAGAGCTGAATAGTCGCACGGGGGACAAAGTCGACACAGCCTAAAAAATGCTTGCTGTCTGGCTAACTGATCTGGACAAGAAAGACTGGAGAGATGTGTTTATCATCATCCTTTCGGGATGCTATACAAAACACCGCAGACTGGATGACTTAAACATAAAACTGAGTTTTATTTCTCACTTTTCTGGGAGCCGGGCTGTTCAAGGTACTAGTGGATTCCATATCTGACGGGGCAGCTTCCTGGTTCATAGATTGCCTTCGGCCAGTGTCTTTGCTTGGTAGGACCGGGAAGGAGGCCTCTCTCGGGTCTCCTTTATGGTCACTAATCCCAGCACCAGAGTTCCGTGATAATCATGACCTTATCTCAGAAAAGCATCGACTCCTAATACCACCACTTTAAAAACTAAAAATTTCCACATTTGAAGTGGTATATACTTAGCAGGGTGATCTGAGTTTATAACAATTAATGTAGCAGAGGAGGATATAGTTATTTACTCTGTATTAATTAGTAGCATTATGACATGTAGGCATGGAATTGTATTAGGCAGACCAAATATAATACAGAATTGGTTCAACACAAGGGTGCACTGGGAAGATGCCCTGGGGGAGGCAGGTGTTCCTTGTGGACAATCTAAACAACACCTTTCTCTGCACCTCTGGCTTCTGTCTATGGCTACCCCTTTTTGTATAGATTAGTTACCTATGCATTAAAGCAAGCAAATAACCAAACAACAAACAAAACCCCTGGGCACACACAACCCCCCCCCCCACACACACACCTACAGTGAGCTTCTAATCACTAGCTTGCTAGTTGTCACTAATTTTTGTTCCTTTTCATCTGCCCCCAGATGTAGACAGATGGCATCCTGCAGCCTCCCCGCAGTTCAGGGAAACTGTGAATTGACACTTGACTGATGAATATGGGAGAGAGCAGGCTGCAGCCCTTTCAGGAGGAGGCCATTGGAGCTGGCAGACCCTCCGTGTCTACCCACTTCACCCTCTTTCTTGTAGCTGGAAATGGAATAGTTAAGATGATGTAGCCTCAGAATAGTGAGACCTTGGTCCCTGAACCACTCCTCAGAGGAGAGCTTCCCAGGAGAATCGCCAATTGCAATTCTCAAAACTGCACTATATGGTGACTTAAGCCACTAATGTTTTCAGATTGGCTAATTTTAAGCATTTGTTATTTTATCTTGATCCATATAGTTGAACATAGATAGGTGTTTATTCATTTATCTGTTTTTTTAAAGATTTATTTTATTTTACACCAACTTTTAAAACTTTATGCGTGCATGTGTGTGCCACATGCGTGTGGGTGCCCAGACATGGTAGTTGTGAGCCTCCCGTCCTGGGTGCTGAGAACTGAACTGAGCTCGGGTTCTCTGAAAGAGCAGGAAGGATTTTATTTTATTTTATTGAGCTCTACATTTTTCTCTGCCCCCCCCCCCCCCGCCTCTCCCCTCTCCTTTTACTCTCTCCCATGGTCCCCATGCTCCCAATTTACTCAGGAGATCTTGTCTTTTTCTACTTCCCATGTAGATTAGATCCATGTATGTCTCTCTTAGGGGCCTCATTGTTGTCTAGGTTCTCTGGGATTGTGATTTGTAGACTGGTTTTCTTAGCTTTATGTCTAAAAACCACTTATGAGTGGGTCTATGTGATAATTGTCTTTCTGGGTCTGGGTTACCTCACTCAAAATGATGTTTTCTAGCTCCATCCATTTGCCTGCAAAATTCAAGATGTCGTTTTTTTCTGCTGTGTAGTACTCCATTGTGTAAATATACCACATTTTCCTTATCCATTTTTTGGTTGAGGGGCATTTAGGTTGTTTCCAGGTTCTGGCTATGACAAACAAAGCTGCTATGAACATAGTTGAGCACATGTCCTTGTGGCACGGTTGAGCATCCTTTGGATATATACCCAAAAGTGGTATTGTTGGGTCTTAAGGAAGGTTGTTTCCCAATTTCTGAGAAATTGCCATACTGATATCCAAATGGGCTGTACCAGTTTGCACTCCCACCAGCAATGCAGGAGTGTGCAGGAAGTATCCTTAACCACCAAGTTATCTCCCAGTACTGACTTACATTGTCTTTAATTTGTGCGCACGTGTGTGTGTGTGTGTGTGTGTGTGTGTGTGTGTGCGCACATGCAAATGGGCGCAGGTGCCTGCAGAGATGAAAAGAGGGTGTCAGATCCCTTGGAGCTGGAGTCACAGCTGGCTTTTAGTCACTGGATGTGGATGCTGGGAACTGAACTCTGGTCTTTACAAGAGCAGCAAGCATTCTTAACTGTTGAACTGTTTCTCCAACTTCCTGTCTGGTCTCTGAAATTGGTCTCACTATGTAGCCCAAGTTGGCCTCAAACTCAAGGCTCCTCTTGCCTTAATCTTTCAAGTTCTGGGCTTGCAGGCATATGCCTGCCCATGCCCAGTTGATGCTGCGTTTTTACCTTCTATTTCCCATCACTAGAGAGGTACCAGGGTCCAAAAATCCCATGAGTTGAATTGGGTAGAGCAGGTTAAATTGAGTGCCAACCTTTTAGCTAATTACTGGGCTTGGGAGCGGAATCGCAGTGAATCTGGAAACCTCTACTGTCAGGGATGCATTTTGGCGGGGAAAGTTCTGTTTCTGGAAATAGCCTGGCGAGTTGGGGAACAGCAGGTAGAGGGGTGGTAAAGGGAGACCCCAGACAAGAATGCTGGCCTGCTGTGGGACTTTGGAGTGTTGGGTTCCAGCATAGCGCTGGGCAAAAGACCCTGAGTCAGGGCTCCCGACAGATCCTTTAGAATCTGCTGGGAACAGAGGGAGCGGTGTGGTGACCTAAGGCAATGCAAGGCAATTGGGGTTATTTAATCTACAAATAGAAGAATTGGCAGGGCAATTGCCATTCTCTTCAAGATGGGAAAGGCTGTTCCAAGAGGCCAGCAGGATGGTCAAATCAGGGCAGTGAGATGGAAGCCCAGCTTCAAGAAGAACGTCCAGCCAGGAGGGCTTAGATGCGACAGGATGCTGCATTCTGGCTTTTGCCCCCCTCCCCCTGCCCTCCTCCCTTCCCACATATTCCCCTCCAATACCGAGTCTCAGAATTATCTTAAAGTGATTACCCCATCTGCTCAAGAGAATCCAGGAGGAGCCCGTTTCAGCTCAGACCAAATAAACTTTACTACCGTGAAACAGAATCCAACTTGCAGTGTGGATGTGATCCATGATTTCAAAAAAAAAAAAAAATGTCTCTCTGAGCCCTGGAGATGCAGAAGAGCGGCACAGAAAACTCAGGAAAGATTCTCTTCCCTCTCCTTTACTTTCCTCCCTCCCCTCCTCTTCCACCCTTCCTCCTCTCCTTCCTCCCCTCTCTCCCATCTCAGGTGGCCGAGGCTGGCACGCAGCTGAGAAAAGCCTTGACCATCTGACCCTCCCGCTCCCATTTCCCAAGCATGCACCACTAGGCCTAGTTTATATGACACTCAAAGGAAAACCCAGAGTGCCATCCCGCTAAACAAGCACCCCACCGACTTAGCAGTATTCCCTCTTATTTTTTATTTAAAAAGCTTTTCCTGCTCCACTTCTTGATTATAAATCACTTACCTCAAAGGGCTGTTTTGAAGATTGGGTCCCTTAGTTTTCACAAGGCTTTGAGATGGTCATTTGTCCAACATCACGTAGACAAAACGAGGCAGATCTAGAATTTGAACTTGGGTCCAAAATGAGGATTTCCCTGGCCCCACCTCCGTCCTCATCCCCTGCCCCTCACCAAGCTGCTTCTTAGCCCACAGATGAGCCTTTTCTATTATCATCTCAGGTAAGAGTTCCTTAGTCCAACTTTTGTGTGCTAGATGTGCGAGAAGCTTCAGTCTCACACCTGGGGAAACTAAGGCACAGTGCAGCAGGCATAGTGACATATTACTTCCAGAAAAGAGTGCCAGTGGCTGAAGCCTCTGGCAGATGTCCTTTAAGTGGGGAGCTGGTGGTGACTGAACAGTGATCTTGAGAGCCCTCTGCTTTGCTCCCTCCAAACGCCCTCCAGGGGACTTGCTTGCTGCTCCAGCCTTGGATCAAGGAGAGTCGGTTGACTGGTCATTTGTCCCACTGCGTGGGAGGAGGCAAGCCTGCCTATAGTCCCGGCACCCAAGAGGCCAAGATGGGAGATCACTTGAGCCTAGCTTGAGTCTCAAATCAAACAAACAAACAAGCAAGCAACAACAACAAAAAGAAAAAAACAAGTAAAGACAAAAGTAAAATTTTATAATTTCCCCACTGTTTGGTTTCAGGCACTTTTTGGACCTCTCAGCCCTTTGTAAGTGAAGCCCAGAGAAATGCAGCAAGAGAGAAGGACGGGCAGAACCAGCAAGATCACCCGCCCATCTGGACGTCTTGCATCAGCCCACTCAGGTACTGGCGATGCTGACTGGCCCAGTCCTTGAATGGCCTTCGCTTAGACCGTCTATCTCCGTCCTCCCCACAAGGACATAGAAATAGATTTCACTGCATCTATTTCCCCCAAAGTTGCTGAAGCTCTGAGTTGCTCCGTTCCTAGGCCAGGTCAAGGAGGTGTCCCAGTCTTTACCATGGAAGAGTCCAGGTTCAGAGCTGTGGCCCGAGAGCCAGCTGCTGACTCAGAAGCGTGCGTGGAACAAGACCATCTGCTGGGCTGTTCTGGGCTTCCCAAGCTGCAAACAGAGCGACAGTCAGAGGTGACCTGAATCGCCAACTCAACTGTGAGCATCCGGAAGACACAGGAAGCAGCAGAGCGGCCATAACTACAGATCTTGGTTCGGCAGTTTATCAGTAGTGGCTATCTCATCAGCGAAATGCAGGAGAGCGCGTGCGCCAGGGAGGGAAGGTGATCCCCCTTAGGAGGGCCGTTAAAGAGGTGCCCAAATGGGGAGCGGTGGCACAGGACTGTCGTTCCAGTTACTTGGGAGGTTGAAGAAGGAGGGTTGAAAGCTCAGTGTCTGCCTACGCTTCAGAAGACCAAGTCAAGGCTGGGCCAACCAACTTCATGAGAACTCCGGCAACTCTTGCCTAGCACCCCGCCCCCCATTTCCCTGTATATACAGTACCATCGGCAGGGCGCCCTGCCGGAGGGCAGCACCAGCTGGAGTAAGATCTGGACACTGCTAGGGTTCAAAGCTTTGCTCTTGCTTATGTCACTTACAGTTGCATTTCCCAGGGAACGTGGGAAAGGGGTGTATGCGTTATCCTCTGAGCTCCCCATCTTCAAAATAGACATGGTAATAGTCAAATGTTCTTTGAGTTAGTGTGGAAAATTGGATGGCTTCGTACTTGGCAAAGCACTCAGAGCAATGCTTGCATAGAGAGCGAGAGCAGTGGGTGGAGACACTCCTGATGTTCTCTGCACCTTTGTGGACCTGGTGAAATTCTTCCCCAGCGTTTGGCAAACATGCCCGCCTTGAAAACATCCTCCTCCCATCCTTCTAAGACTGGCACCTTCAATCCTTCCCTCCTTCATGTGGCCCTAGATGCATGGCATCCTTTGATCTCTCTCCATTTCCTAACTTTCTGACCCCTCCCTCTCCCATCAAAGCTGGCAGGACCCTTTGTACACACCCCCATGTGCAGCCCAGACTTCCCCAGTATACAGAACTCCAAACGTCTGTTCCGTGCAATCTGTCTTTACCCAGACACCGCATCAGGCAACGGGATGCAGGATGCACAGCCGTGGTCTCTGCCTTAGCGGAACTCTCAAACAGGGGTGGGGGATGGGGGTAGGTGTGAGCAAAGGGTCATTAAACAGGACTGATATGAAAGTGGGGGGGCATAGATCAGGAGCAGTACAGTACTTTCCTGGTGTGTGCAAGACCCTAGTTTTGCACAATTGGGGGAAGCCTCCTGGGGATGACAGAGGAGCTGGGAGCAGTGTCTCAGAGGAGATGATGTCTCTGAGGCCAGGTCAATGATACCAAGTACATTGGATTCTGCTGGTCGTTGTGTTGTTGCTATAGCCACGCCATGGGTCTGTTATAGACCCTATGGGGTCCCAGCCTGTCTGCTCTACTTCACTTTCCTACACCCCACTACCCCTCAGCGTCTACCTTTTCCTGTGCCTGCCGTGTGCTTTCCCGTAACGCTGGCTCATGGTTCGCAGCCCACCTCAGTTTGAACTTGATACAACTGTGGCTTCCTCCTGCTAGCCTTGATCACAGACCCCCATTGCCAGTGCTTCAAGAACCATGCAGCCTCATTTTGTAGTTCTGAGGTTATCTAATTCATTTCTTTCTTTCTTTCTTCTTCTTTCTTTTTTCCTGTTTTTTTGAGACAGGGTTTCTCTGTGTAATCCTACCTGTTATGGAACTCACTCAGTACACCAGGCTGGCTTTGAATTCAGAGCTGCCTGCCTCTGTTTCCTGTGTCCAGCAAACTTATCTAATTCTTGTCTCTCCTGTAGTTCAAAAGCAGGGTTGAAGGAATAACTGAATGAGAGAATAAGAAATTGATGAGGCAGGACTCTGTTTGTTAATCCTGAAAAGCGATGGAAATTACTGTTTCCTTTAAATAACATGAATAATAATCACTTATTTGTAATAATTATTTATAATAACTATCATTTATCAGCTGTCATAATACTGCTGACGGGTTCATTTTTTTTCATCCAGCAAATGTTTGTTCAGCCCTGGCTTTGGGTGAGGCACAGTTCCCAGCACTGGAATGAGAAAGCAATGCAGACATGATTCTTGCCTGCTTATGTTTGGCTGGGCACACTGACTGCCGAGGGGCTGACAAAATGGCTTGGTGGGTGCTGTACAAACCTGAGGACCAGGATTTGGACTCCCAGCATCCGTGTAAAACCTGGGTACGGCAGCACGTGTCTGTAATCCCAGTACTGAGGCAGGAGAATTCTCAGTCTTTCTGGCAGCCTGGCCAATCAGTAAGCTCCAGGTCTAGGTAGAGTTAGTGTCTCAAAAATTAAGGTGTAGGGGCAAGAGAGGTCTTAGTCGTTAAGAACATCTGCTGTTCTTTCAGGGGCTCAGGTCCGACTCTCGGCATCCCCCTGCGTAACCTTCTGTAACTCCAGTTCCAGTGTATCCAACGCCCTCTTCTGATCTCTGAGGGAGAGGTCACACATGTGGCACACAGACATACATGTGGGCAAATACTCATATAGACAAAATTAAACAACAACAATGAATGAAAAGTTAATAGTGGAAGACCCTGCCACTGACCTATAGCCCTCACGCAAACATGCACAGGCCTGCACACCTGAACACACGTGTGTACACATACATACACATACCACACCACACACACACACACACCTTAAAACAACAACTCCAATAAAGACCCATCTCTCTGTGGAGCACAGATCGAGGAGTCCATTGTGATCCCCAAATGCCCAGAAGAACCAGAGCGCCTGGCTAAAGACAACAGGACATTGAAGACGCTGGCAGACATGAGGTCTGAGAACAGCCACTGTCTGGTATTCAGTATCCCTGAGTGATCAGAATGTTGTCAGCTGGGGCCTGCTGTCCCTTGCCTCTGCAGCCAGGAGCGGGAAATGAAGGGCAAGCTGGCTGATCCGCTGTGGCGGCGCCGCCTGCAGGTCTGTGAAACCTGAGGACAGCTCTTGCCTCTCCTTCCCTGTCCTGAGGTGAACTTCTAGCTTCAGGTTTTTACTCCCCTGAAGGTGACACTTGTCACAGCAGACACAGATGGCAGGATGGGGAGCAGACTGTCCAGACAGGAGGGGTCTGTAGGGTAGAGACGGGTGGGAGATGAAGAGCCTTGACCTCAGGTCTAATTAAGTGCTCTGGGAATACACTGTCCTTTATGGACATCATAACACCCTCTAATTCCCTGGTTCAGTCAACGAACATTTGCTGAGCTCCTAATACGTGCTAGACTACGCTGTACTGGGTGCTCAGGATACAGTAGCCGATGAGTTGTGGTCCCAGCCTCCTGTAGATCATCTGGGCAATGTTTTGCTCTTTATTTTCTCAATCTGAAGGTGTATGTAAAGTGTAGAGTATGGCTGTGTGTGCCTCTGTGTGTGTGTGTGTGTGTGTGTGTGTGTGTGCCTGTGTGTGTGTGAATGCAGATGCACCTGTACTGCAGTTTGAGTATGAGGTCATAGGACAACCTCAGGCATCAGTACTCATCCTCCACCTTGTTTAAGAGGCAGTATCTTATTCTTTGCCACCATGTACACCAGGCTAGCTGACCTGGCGGCTTCCAGAGCCTTGTCTATCCCTCCCCCATCTCACTGTAGGAGTGCTGGGATTACTGACCCCTGCCTCTACTGCCAGCTTTTTCCCGGGTTAGATCCAAACTCAGCTCCCCAAGCTTTCTGTACATGTACTTTACCCACTGAGCCATCTTCTCTCTTCTTTTGTAATTTAGTGTGTTCATTTATTTTTTTAATTACATGTGCTTTGCCTGCGTGTATGTCTATGTGAGGGTGTGGGATCCCTTGGAACTGGAGTTACAGATAGCTGTGAGCTACATTGTGGGTTGCTGGGAATTGAACCCTGGACCTCTGGAAGAACAGTCAGTGCTTTTACACTGAGCCATCATCTCTCCAGCTCCAGTTCATTTTTGTTTCTTTGTCTGAGATAAGAGTCTCACTGTTCCCCAGGCTGTCTTTTTTTTTAAGAAAAATATTTATTTATTATGTATACAATATTCTGTTTGTGTGTATGCCTGAAGGCCAGAAGAGGGCACCAGACCCCATTACAAATGGTTGTGAGCCACCATGTGGTTGCTGGGAATTGAACTCAGGACCTTTGGAAGAGCAGGCAATGCTCTTAACCTCTGAGCCATCTCTCCAGCCCCCGCCCCCAGGCTGTCCTTAAACTTACACTTAAACTCCGGGATTACAGGTGCGTACCACCTCACCTAGGGTAAGATGTTGATCTTTGAAAACATCTGTTAGGATCTCAAATCAATCTTATTCAGTGTTCAACAGAATCTTCTGGAAGGTGGGACCTTGCAATGTAATATATAAGACACAGGAAATGGCAGGATGTGGATCTTGAAGGAGTAAATTCATGCTCGGAAGAGTGACTTTACAAACCAAGGACGCTGACACATGCCCGGTGTAATTTCCTCTTTCGTCTTTTCTTAGTTTGTATGGACTCTCCAGCCAGCAGAATTCGGAGCCCAGCAATCTTCTTTACATTGGGTGTTTGCCAGCCTCTGGTATTTTGTTATATCAACACCAGGTGGACAAATATACGGTTGCTTCCTTTTAATTAAAAGGCAAGAGAGACGGGGATTATACTGGCATTTTATATTCTTTTTAACAGTTTTTTAAAAGCTGTTTCCTTACTTGTGAGACTGGTTTGGTGGGTGACTAGCTGCCCGGTGGTGTCTGTGGAAAGATCACCAGGAGATCTTAATTCCCCTTGTTAAACTTTGTTTAGTTTTTGGTTCACTCCTTCACTCCGTACTAGGCTGGCCTTAGACTTGGGATGCTTCTCCCAAGTTGCCTGAGCGCCAGGTTCACAGGTGTGCCGATACTAATCTTTAGTGGGTTCACCTAACCACAGGAGTCTGGAGTCGAGGTTTGGTGATGAGAGGAGGCTCCAGAGCACTCCCGAGTGTGTTCTCCTTCTCCGTTGTTTCATTTTTAGTCATTTCTGGCCGAATGAAGGCCAAGCCCTGGACAGGCAGGAGGACAGACCGGAAGCCTATTCAGAGATCTTGCTTTCATTACGGTCCTCACACCCAGATGTCCATCTGCATGAGCTCCGCTTAAGCAGCCTCGTTGGCTGGATGCAGGCAGGCACAGCTGAAGGGGGGGGGGGGTCACGGACACAGCTTAGGCCTCCTGATCGTCAAGCAGCTAAGAGCACACTGTTCCCCACTCGGGCACTCCATAAAGTCTAATTGATTAGCTGATTGGAAACAACGGCTACAGAGTCAAAGTGCCTGGAATGACAATCTTCCAGGGCTGCAAGCCAGTGTGGGGGCAGGGGGAGTTCAGAAACCCAGTGATTTCAAACCCCTGTGCTTGCTCATTCCCAAGGCAAAATTTAAAGTAAAAGGCCTGAAGCAATTATTTTAGAACAGCGCAGAATGGCCACCCCAATAGTAGGGGAATAGCTAAGCGCACTGGTTATATATTAAGATTTTGAAAGGGTCTATGATTATTTAAAGGCAAGGATGTTGTCTGTTTCAATGCAGAGAAATGTATAGCAGATGCTAAAGGGGGAAAACCCAAATCTGTAAAGAATGCAGACGTACATACACATGCACACACTTAAAAAGACAAGAAGAAAGGTTGGCTGTGCAGTAGCTCATTTTCAAATCTTAGATTATTATTGTTTTATTATCTTATGTGTATGGATGTTTTGCCTGCATGTATGTCTGTACACTTCGTGCATGCCTGGTGTCCATGGAGGCCAGAAGAGGGTGTTGGATCCTCTGGAACTGGAGTTACAGACAGTTGTGAGCCGCCATATGGGTGCTGGGAATAGAACCCGGATCTTCCAGAATAGAACTGAGAGCAGCTGGTGCTCTTAACTGTTGAGCCATCTCTCCAGGCTTTACATTTTTGAAACTGTGTTTTTATTTATTTACTGGGGAATGATGCCAGGGGGCATGCCACAGTACGCATGTGGAGGGCAGAGGATGGGTCAAACTTAGGTTGCCAGGCTCCTGAGGCATCTTGCTGGCCAACTAGCCTGTGTTTTAAAATGTAAAATTCATAAAGCAAAGAGACTGGCTGTAATAGAGTCAAGTGTCATGGGAGAAATCCCCGGTCTAGATGGTCCAAGGATCATAGCACCAACAATCTAGATTATGTGACCTTAACCACTTCCCTCTCCTTCTCAGCTTGTTACATGTATGGTGAGAATTATAGTGCTTGCCCTGCCTGTCTCACCAGGGAAGGATGGATGTAAGGTAATTCCAAATCTTTCTCTACCCCATGACATATATTCATAGGCATAAAAATAACCATACCTTTGATGATAGGGTCTAACTCACACATGGCTTGGAAATTACAAAATATTCAAGATAAAAGAGATTTGTGTGTTGGTTCTTGTTTTTCCATCCCAGCACTCAGGAGGCAGAGGCAGAAGGATTTGTATGAGTTTGAGGCCAGCCTGGTCTATATGTATTGTCTCAAAGATAAATGATATATAGATAGATAACCAAGAGAGAGATAGATACATCACACACAGACACACGCACATATACACACACACGGGGGGGGGGTATTTTTCTCTTGATCTGAGACATTGCGTGCCAGCCACTTGACAATCACTGTCTCAGCTAATCTTTCCACTTCTCTGAGAGGTCAGACTATTATTAGCTCTATTTTCAGATGGTGCTTAGACAGGTTATATAACGTGTCCCAATGCATGAGTCAGGGGCCTGGCATTCACATTCAGGTCCAAAGTCTGGCATACCAAATCTTCCGCTGGGCATTCAAGATGTTCTAAGGGCACGTGGGGTGAAGATGGCAGTGTCTGAGAAAGGGGGCTGATGGTAAGTTTTCATGAAGATGAAGCAATCTGTTCCTTCCTGGTCCTTCCTTTCTGCCGCCCTTCCTCTCGTCCTCCCTCCTCCTAGACAGCAAAATCAGATACCATCTCTGGGGATGAAATGCAAGCCAGGACTGGGTCAAGTGCCTCCAGCAGAGTTAGTGGAAAGAAAATATACAAATAACTGGAAGGGATGGACAGACGTGCCACTCAGAAGTTGAGGAGCTGTTTCTTAGGATGTGCAGCAGGCGCAGAGAGATGTTTCTGCACACGGTGCCATCTGGTCCTGCTGGCCAGCAAGCGTGAGATCCTGGGGGAACAGATTGAGAGAAAGTCAGCAAAATAACATCCAATGTCATTGTTTTTTCACATCTAGCGTGATCCAAAGAAAAGGCTGGCCACTTTGGTGTTTAATGGGTCCAGGCAGGCTCCTGCATCCCGCCTTGATGCTTGGCAGCTAACACCATTATAGCAGCTTCCCATGGGAAAGAAAGGCAGGAGGTGCTGGGGACTAGCTGACCTTGACTGCCTCTGTCTACAGAACTCCTGTGTATCTCACTGCAGAGAAAGACAGCAGCTAAAGTGGATTAATCCCAAATGGGTCAGTCTGTATCGTGCAGCATATGTAAACTTTGAAAGGTGTTGGGAGCTGTGAGCCCCCAGATCCTGAATTCCTGGTAGACAACTTGTAATACTTGCTGCTGCTCTGAGCACGAGACCCTCAGGAGTTCCTGGTGGGTTTGGCTGGGGCGTGGCTATCAGTTAAGGATCCATATATAAGCGGCTCTGGTACACAATAAGGGGGCATTCTTGGGGCGTTCCTGTTTCAAGGATGATCTGTGTCTCTGTGTCTGTGAGTCTGTGTGTTTAAACCTCCAGCCCCTTGCCCAGTTCACGAACTGTATGGTGGCGCATAGAGCGCAGATGGGGGTGATGTGCCGCAGATAGGTCTGGGCGCGTCACAATTAGCGCTTCCTTTAGCTTTCAGCAGTTTTCCCAAAGCTCAGGAGCAAGGGAAGCTATGTTAAGCAATCAAGCCCCGACTGTGATGGGCAGCTCTGTTGGGAGAGTGTGGGGCCATGAAGAGTGGAGAATAAATACATTTGCTAAATCCTGACCGGTTGAGCTAAAAGTGGGTCAGCCTGACTGTCAGGTATGCATAGGACTTTACAGGACCCATAACTCACCTGCCATTGTTCTGATCTGTGCCAGGCTTTCTGCTCTCCTCCCCGACCAAACAAACGCTGTGGTGACACCACCATGCCCTATTCTTATTACAAACTTCCATATCCTTTCATGGTTGCTAATAGCCATCACAGCTGCCCTCAACAGGAGGTAACAAACTTGTGGTTTTTACCTTTATAACCCCCCTGCTGGGGCTGGAGAGATGACTCAGTGGTTCAGACCCTGGTTCAATTCCCAGCACCCACAGCTGTCTGTAACTCCAGTTCCAGGAGACCTGACACACATGGCAAAACACCAATGCACATAAAATAAAAATAAATTTAAAAAGAAAACAACAACAACAGCAACAACAAAATAACCCCCCTGTTTGGGGTGCCTCTTTAGACATCTGGTCATAAGAGTGCATGTCCCTGGCTGATTTCGTGTGGCTCACCAAAAAAACGTCAGATTCACAAAGAGCTCACCCCAGTCTCCTCCTCTTGGGTTACAAGAGGAGAACAGCTGGGCTACAACAATAGCTCATGAGATAGGAAGAGCGTTTGAGGGCTAAATGTATAAAAAGCAGAAGATCAAATGCTTTAAAGGGGGTTTGGAAACACAGTTCAGTCTTTAGTGCCCTTGTCTGGCATGTGCGAAGCACTGGGTTCAGTCCCCAGCCCCGCACAGATGGGTAGAGTGGCAGGAGCCCGGAACCCCAGCAGCTGGGAGATAGAAGGAGGGAGATGTGACTGCAAGGACCTGTTGCCTCACGTGAGTATGGGTGACAGGAAACTCTGTCGTGGAATATTATTCTAACTAGGCACAGATGTGTTGCTTTTGTTTATGCTACATTTGTTTAATGATGTAAGGATGCGTGTTTTAGTTTTTCTTTTTGTGTAGGGGCTGGAGGGATGACCCAGTGGTTAAGAGCACTGGCTGTTCTTCCAGAGGTCCTGAGTTCAGTTCCCAGCACCCACATGGGGACTCGCAACCATCTGTAATAGGATCTGATGCCCTCTTCTGGCCTGCAGGTGTTCATACGGAACACTCATACATAAAATAAAAATAAATGAAATTTTAAAAAGGATGTGTGTTTAGTTTAAGTAAAGATGTGTTGCATCTGTTTCACCTTGCCTGGCTAAGGCACCTGATTGGTCTAATAAAGAGATGAATGGCCAATAGGTAGGCAGAGAAAAGATAGGTGGGGTTAGCAGGACAGAGAATAAATAGGAGGAGAGATCTAGGCACAAGGAGGAAGAGAGAGAGAAGAGAAAGAGCGACATACCAGGGGTAAGAAACCAGGCAGCCACCAGGCAGTCAAACATAGAGAAGTAGTGAGAGTAAGAGACACAAAAGTCGGAAAGGTAACAGGCCTCAAGGCAAGAGGTAGATAAAGAGAAACAGGTTAATTTAAGTTAAAAGAACTAGCCAGAAATGAGCCCAAGGTAGGTCAAGCATTCGAAACTAATGATAAGTCGTGATCTGGGAGCTGGTTGGTGACCTGAAAGAAAAAACCTGTTCCAAAGCCCTGTCTTAAAAAACAAACAAACAAAAAATCAACAAAAAAATCTTAAAAGAAGTGAGGTGTGTGGCAGAGATTTGGAATGCCCACTGAGCAAGCTGTCATTGCTGTTGGGAGTGGAGAGAAAGGCCATGGCAGCAAGAAAACAAGCTGATGTAAAACCAGAAGGGAGTTTGCTGGAACCCACAGGGGAACTCCCCAGAGTCCAAGCTGAGACAGCCACAGAAGCCCACACAAGTCCAAACGCCCAGATAGCAGGAACGAGTGGGCAGCCAGTTTAGGGTTTGAGTTGAGGTTCAAATGAAAGAGAACGGTGCTGGTTTCTCTGGTTCAGACCTGAGGAGAGGACCCACTAAGAAGGTCACATCCAGCAAGAAAGAGGACATTCTGCCAAGTGATGTGCTGTGACTAAAAAGAAGGTGTTTTGTTTTGTCGTCTTGGGACCCCTTAGCCTAAGGTGCACTAGGAGAGCACAAGGTGATGCACCAGAGTGAAAACTCCCCCAAAGACTTTACCCCCGCATTGCTTCATAACATGGATGTGTAACATTGCAGTTCACGATACTTGCTAGGCTGACTGGAACCCAATGCCTCCATTGCTACATGAACATTTGCTGTGCTTACTCTCACACTCAACCTAGGGGTGGGAGGGTCAGTATGTATCCTCAAGAAAATGAACCCAATCTATGAATGGTGTAGTCAGAGGAGCACTGTCTCAGGGTCTTGTCAAATGCCGTCTTAGTCACTGTTCTATTGCTGTGCAGACATGCCATGACCGAGGCAACTCTAACAAAAGGAACATTTAATGAGGGGTTTGCTTACAGTTTTACAAGTGTAGTCCATTATTAACACAGCAGAGGGCATGGTTGAAGGCATCGCAGGCATGGTCCTGGAGAAGTAGTTGAAGCTACATTCTGATCCGCAGGTAGAGTGAGCGAGCCTAGGCCTGGCATGGGCTCTTGAACCTCAGAGGCCACTCCACTGACACACTTCCTCCAACAAGGCCGCACCTACTCCAATAAGGCCACACCCATTCCAACAAAGACCACACCTCTTAGTCCTTCTAATCCATTCAAATAGTGCCACTCCTTCATGACTAAGCATTCAAATATATGAGTCTCTGGGGCCATTCATATATATAATTGATATTTATTGATCTCTACATTTTTCTCTGCTCCCCTCCCTGCCTCTCCCCTCCCCCTCAGCCCTCTCCCAAGGTCCCCATGCTCCCAATTTACTCAGGAGATCTTGTCTTTTTCTACTTCCCATGTAGATTAGATCCATGTATGTATCTCTTAGAAGCCTCATTGTTGTCTAGGTTCTCTGGGATTGTGATTTGTAGACTGGTTTTCTTAGCTTTATGTTTAAAAACCACTTATGAGTGAGTACATATGATAATTGTCTTTCTGGGCCTAGGTTATCTCCTCAAAATGATATTTTCTAACTCCATCCATTTGCCTGCAAAATTCAAGATGTCATCGATTTTTTTTTTTTTGGCTGTGTAGTAATCCATTGTGTAAATATACCACATTTTCCTTATCCATTCTTTGGTTGAGGGGCATTTAGGTTGTTTCCAGGTTCTGGCTATGACAAACAATGCTGCTATGAACAGAGTTGAGCACATGTCCTCGTGGCACGGTTGAGCATCCTTTGGATATATACCCAAAAGTGATATTGCTGGGTCTTGAGGAAGGTTGTTTCCTAATTTTCTGAGAAATCGCCACACTGACATCCAAAGGGACTGTACCAGCTTGCACTCCCACCAGCAATGCAGAAGTGTTCCCTTTTCCCCACAACCTCTCCAGCATAAGTTGTCATCAGTGTTTTGATCTTGGCCATTCTTACAAGTGTAGGATGGAAATTGTTTTGATTTGCATTTCTCTGATGAGTAAGGATTTTGAGCATTTCCTTAAGTGTCTTTCAGCATTTTAGATTCCTCTGTTAAGAGTTATCTGTTTATGTCTGTATTCCATTTTTTATTGGATTATTTGTTCTTTTGATGATCAATATCTTGAGTTCTTTGTATATTTTGGAGATCAGACCTCTGTGGGGTTGGTGAAGATCTTTTCTCTGGGGCCATTCTTATTTAAATCACCACAAAATGCCATACCAATGGTAAGTGTCAGAAACAGAGGTTAGAACTAAAGTCTGCCTGGCTTAACACATGTGCTATCTGCCACTCCTGCCCTTCTGTTGCCCCGATACTCCACAGGAGGGATGGGATCTGAGCACTTAGATGGATGACTTAGGGGTGGTCTCAGTGGCTGTTGTATAAAAATTCAGGTGGGGCAGATATGTTTGAGGATTCACAGCCCCTCAAAACCCACAGGTGCTGTCTCTCCCAGAGCAGGGGTGCTCACATATCTGGGAAATAAAGGGTTGCTGATGCCTGGAAGGTCTACCTTTCAGGCCTGCTGACCTCAATCCATGACCCAGTCTCTGAGCGGGCAGGGAGGTCCTAAGGGCACGAAGACTTCTAGGGTCTCCCTGTAGTCTTCTCTTACTTGGTCCCACTCCTTTGGAAGGATCCTCTGGGAAAGACCCTGCTTCTTTTTCCTGATATGTTTTAGATGTGTCTCCCTCATAGGTCTGTGTAGTAAAGATCTGCAGTCAGCGGCAGTATTGGGAAGAGACGAATCTTTGATAGGTGGGACCTAGTTAGTTACTGGGATGTACTTATGAAGGGGGTCTTGAGGACCTGACCCTTTTTCTCCTTTGTACCTGGCCATGGGGACAACAGGCCTCCTCTGGCGAGCACCCTTGCATGATGGTCTATGCTGTCTTAGGCCAAAAGCAAGGGAGTAATGGTAATGGATTGAACTCTTCAAAACGGTGAGCTAAAATAAAACTTAATCTTCACCATATGGTGGATACTTATAAACCAGAAAACTTCCTGTTCAGAGGTGTGATTACAGCAGAGGCAAAGGCTACATCCTCAATGTGTTTTCTTCTGTATGCTATTAGACTCTAAAATGTCTTTTTTTTCTCCACCAATATCAAGATAACATACGGCCAGAATGAACCAATGGGTGAAACAACAGAGTGGGACTTTGGCTAGGCATGAAAGCTCCAAGAGGATGCTGGCAAGGCTCAGGGACCAGCAGGTCTGTTTGTTGCTTCGTCATGGTGGGCACAGACAACGACTGGGACAGTTGTCTGAACAGAATTCCTAGTTTTGGGTCCCCAGAAGAGCGTATGATACTCTGGAACGCAAATATCACTTATTAGTTGGTCAAGTTGGTGGCTCATTCTTGTAATACCAGCGTTAGGGATGCTGAGGCAGGAGGCTCACTGTAAGTTTTAGGCTACATAGTGAGTTCCAGCATAGCCTTGGTTACAGCATTAGACTGTGTTTGAAGAAAATAAAATGAAAAGAAAAGCCATTCATCAAGAGGACCCTAAAGCACTCACTGTGTTCTGGCCTCGCTCTCCATATTCCGCTGAGATTGGCCAGGCATAGAAAACATTTGTGTTTTCGGTACAGTGAAAAGCCAGCACATCTCTGAAAGCATGAAAGAATGGCCGTCAGGACAGCCTGTGTTCTTCCTGGGTACCCTTACCTGTCCCTGCAGACAGGCAGGGTCTCTGTCGGCAATTCCCCCAAGGAGAAACAGTCAGTGGTACAACGGCACAACTGAATGGGGTCCCCATCAACATCTTCCTCCCGGGTCACCCATCATTGTCTCTTGCCTGGTCCCTACTCTTGGAGGTGTCCAACATGGAGTTGAAGCGCTAAAAGGGTGAGTCCTCTGGCCTGAGTTTGCAGAAGGGCCTGGCAGAGGGTTTTTGGCGCGCCATGAAGAACTCTCATCTGGTAGTGTCAAGCCCTCCGAGAGTACAAACAGCCAGAGGCCCAGCCTTCCCTTCAAGTTGAAAATAGGATCATTGAGAAAAGCCTGGGACAAAAATAAAACTGTGTAGGAGGGACAGAGTGGGTGTCAGGGATAAATCTAGCATACCAGAGGCCAAAATTTCACCACCTCCTCCACTAGGAGGGGCTCTGGCCACTTGTCTTGGCTAAGATGGCATTCCACACTGCCTACATTATGGCCCCCTGGAGGCCCCTATCCTGCTACTCACAAATATTACTGTTTAGCTTTGTAAACAGCATTCGCAGGAGATGAACTCAAGGCATCCGGAGTCCTCAGCACCAAAGGGCACCTGACTCCTCACAAATCCTCCTTGAAAGATCTGTCAGAGCAAGAGTCACAAAGCTGGGAGCCTTGCCATGTGTCTGTTGTCAGCCGAGACAGGAGTGCTTAGGCCTAGGAGTTTAGGCCAGTGTGGGCAATATAATGACATGCTGTCTCAGAAAGAGGGGCCGAGGGCTTTGGAGAGAAATGTGGTAGGTAGCGAATCCAGGCCAGGTGTGGTGGTGCACAGCTTTAATCTCAGCACTTGGAATCTAGGCTAGCCTGGTCTACACGGCAAGCTCCCAGAAAGCCAGGGCTGCAAAGAGAAGACCCATCTCTAAAAACAAACAAAACAAAAAAACAAAACAAATTAAACAACAACAAAAATGCGGTGAACCCAAGGTTGCCCGGATGTCAACAGTCCTCCCGTGTAAAACAGGGACATGACGGTGCCCATCTGAAAGGGGAGAAAATGAGAAAATGGTGCCTGGCTGCGGTGTCGCAGGCGCCACTAGGAGCCACAGCTGCAGTTAAATGAGACCCAGTTCCTCTACCCTTTGACCAGCGACTCCATCTTCCTCTATCGCCTTCCCAAAGAAGGGACTCATCTCGTCTTTCGGTTCTGCCAGTACAGAAGGCAGACATGCACAGTGAGAAAGCTGCTTAGGCAGGGAAACTCCATTCTAGTACTTACTTCACTATTGTTAAACATCGGGTTTTTGCAAAGGTTGGGGAGAAAAGAAGACCCCTGGCCTGGGGGGGGGGCAAGCGGGTTGTTAGCAAAGCACTTGTTTAACAGGCTTATGAAGCCTTGACTTTGGGCTCCACATAAAAACGTTCTGATGTGGTGATGCACCTCTTGTAGTCCCAGGGCTGGGGAGGCAGAGACAGGAGGGTTCCTGGGATTTGCTGGCTAGCCCATCTGGTCTATTGCTCAGCGGTTAAGCAATGCACTTCGAAAGGTCCTGAGTTAATTCGCAGCAACCACATGGTGGCTCACAACCATCTGTAATGAAATCTGGTGCCCTGTTGAGGAAGAGACCTGGTCAGTCATCCTCATCAACTTAGACCATGAAACTCAATATGGACAAGTTCAACAGAACCGCCATATATGCGCTGCTCATGCATGCTTCAGCATTGCCAGGGCATAAATTTCAATCCATTCATTCAATTTATTCTATTCTATTCTATTCTATTCTATTCTATTCTATTCTATTCTAACCAGTGAGTCCCAGGACAATGAACAACCCTGTCTCAAAGGAGGTAGACAACATCCCTGAGGAGAGACACCTGAGATTGCCTTCTGGCCTCCATATTCCTGCACACACATGCACCTGCACCTGCTCATACATACGTTAGGGGATAACAGGGAAACAAAGCCATTCATTGAGTATAAGAATAAGACTTAAGAATAAGTCTTGGGTCCTCTCAGTGCAGGTCTTGCCTTTTTCCCTAAGGCTCCATTAAGACTTCCATTGCCTGCCTTTTTCTACAAGATCTTACTCTGAAAGACCAACCTAACAGGTTTGTTTATACTAACGTGCATATTTCTGCTACAGTGCTTTATGCAAGCTCAATTTTATAAGGAGATGAATTCTCAAAGAAATAAAAAACTTTCAAGAGGATGAGTATGTGTGTATGGTAAGAGCAAAGGGCCTTCTCAGAGACTTCAAAGGCCACACTGCCATGCTCTGTGGCCTCGCTAAGCCTCAGGGGCCAAGCCATTTGGGTTTAGCAGCCCAGCCTGAATAATTTTGCTTTTGAGACAGGGTCTCTCTTTACATAGACCTGGCTGTCCTAGAACTGGCACTGTAGACCAGGTCTGAGCAACTTCAAAGCCCTCCATTTTCTTTCTGGAATCAGGAAAGTAGTCAGGGGTGGGGCAGAGGAGTTAAACAGAGCCAAGGTACGCGAAGTAGGGAAGGGATGTTTCCTCCCACGGCCTTTCTCAAGGCACATGGCATGGCTAGGGAGAAGTAAGGGGCTGTTTCTTCAAGTATAGCTTTCATGTTGTACAAAAGGGGTCTGGCCCATTAGCCTTTTTTAGAGTATCTCCAAGCCTTCTCTAATTATGGAACATACTGGGTTATTGTCAGTATGTCTAAGAACTTCTGATCTCATGGACAGGTATAGGCAACCCGTATGCTGCCATGACTCCATATTTACCTTTGGCCTGGGGCTGCAAGAGCCAGGCAGCACTGGGGTGGATTCTGGTTTCTAGAGAGGGTCAGGGCTGACAGCAGGGCCACACCCTCCTTGACACCAGCTGTTCTGGTTCAGGAAGGTGTGATGTATATAAAATGTCAAGCATGAAGGGCCCACCCTCCATTAGCACCTGGGAAAAGGGCCCCAGAGTGGAATAGATGAGTCACCGGCAATCCAGGAACAAACACCAGTATATTTTATGTGCACAATTATGAAAAGGAAAAGACAGACAAACAGACATAGCAGGCAATGGGCTCACACAATCAGCTATGTGCCTTTCTCAAGAGCTGTCCAGTTGGAAAACAGTCCTATCCACTTCAAAGGCCCTGTTCCAAAGCCGGGGCCTACAGTTCGTCCAGGAATGGATGGCCTCAGGGTGGAAGGCACTCCATCTGCCTGATTCAGAGTTCATGGCTAGGCCTCCCACCTGCCTCCTGCAGCAAGGCTTCACACAGCCCAGAGCTTCAGAAATAAATTCTCCTGTGAGCTGACCCACTCAGCAGCCTCCTGGGAGATCGGTCCATGAAGAAGGAAGGACCAGAACAAAAGGGACTCACAGACACTCCCTATGTATTATTGCTGTGAATAAGCACAGGCCATTGTGACTCTCTGGCATGAGAAGGGGACAGGGCACTGGGAGCCTAGCGTTCATCCAAAGCAACTCAACCATGCAGGGCCGCATACTCATGACATCTGCACCTCTGAGATGGCTGCCTTGGGCTCCAGAAACAGCCAGCAGACTCCTCACTGCTCAGAAGGGCTTGATTACCCCAACCTTTGTGCCTCCCAAGCACTAAGGGGTTGGAGCCATGAAGACAGGCAATAAAGCAAGAGCTGAAGTCTGGGCTACACTTGGTGAGATCTGAGCCTGCAGGCCTGTGGTCAGGCCTTATGTGTAGCTTCCCCTGGCTGGGGGGACTGTGTGCCTATGAGGGACCATAGGAGAAGGGGGCTGGGGGGACCCGCATAAGCAGACCACGATGCTGAGTATTTCCAGGCAAGCAGCTTCGCTCCAGGAAACCGTCCTGACATAGGATTAAAGGGCCTTGAGAAAAATGGTGTCGGAGGGTTGCCTGCCAGGCGACATCTGGAGTGCTGAGACCGGGGGCCACCCAGTGGCTTTCTCTGGTTAAAAATTGGAGTCTTACTGCTGGGACACCTCAGCAAGCCACTGGATTCAGTTGTGAAGGTGGGCGTGAGGTGGCCTGGAGAGGCGTTAGGATTCAGGGGTTTGAGATAACATGGAACTGGAGGAAGGGACCTACACAATAAGGAATTCTCTCCATTTGTGGATGGAAAGCAGCCACTCCCTTTGGAAGCCTGGACTCCTGTAACCCACAGGGCCATGGAATCAGGGCTACAGTAAAACAAAAAGCAGCCCGTCCCACACCCCAGAATGGTGTTTGGTGATGAGATACCTACTCAGGGAAACACTTCAATCTGCCCTGGCCAGAGAAAGCCGTGGGGAAAGATGCCATGGAAGGCTGAGTCTTTCTCCAGCGGCAGGACGTCCCGCTGCTGGCCCTGGCCCGCTGCTGTCTGCATGCTTCAGAGACTCTCTCTCCATGTGGCACTGCCACCTTTTAAATGATTTGTAAGAAAGAAAAGGCCGACTTCTATCTCAGAGTCCCCAGGGTGGCCAAGAGGTGACTGCTGTGTGGGATGGACCTCATCCTTTCAAAGAGCAGAGGATAAAATCAGAGAACCTGGAATAAGGATTTCACCTGTCCACTGCCTGCAATGGACCCAGCAGCATGGGGGAAAGCTAAGACGACGGAGCTGACAATGCCCGAGTGTGGCAGGGTTAACACTATTTGAGGAACAAGCTCAAAGGGTCATCCCGGCCAGGGGTTTGTAGGAGGAGCAGCTCCGAGAGGTGGCTGCCGAGCTGAGGCTATGGTAGAACTCATCTTTTTCCAGGAAGAGGCTCCAAAGAGCCTTCCGTGGTCTTCTACATCTGCCTTGTTCCTCGTGAGTCTCCAACTAGATCCCTGCTCCTCTGTCTCACAGGAAGCCATATTGACTGGCTTGCAGATAAACCAGAGTGGGCATCTAGAACCTAAAACTCTGCCCCTCCACAGTGGATCTATAGAACACTAGATGTACATTGGGTGGGGGGATACTATGCATTTTCAGTAGGACTTCTGCTGGGAGGGGGCACCGGGCTGCACCCAGCCCCCCATATGAAGGTGGAGGGAAGGTTCCAGGAAGGCAGGTGGGGTCCATTTTAGAGCTGTGCCTCCAGCCACTGCCGTGTTCTCTAGGGAGCTGGGAGAGGGGGAGGATACAGTGACGACACAGAAAAGCGCTGCCTGCTCGTGGTAAATGTCCTGAACAAAAGAGAAAGGGGAAACACCACCGAACACACGGGATTGAAACCTCCAAAAGCCCAAGGTTGGTGGGAATCCAGCACCACAGGGGCCCCCAGAAGGCCAAGGGAGCAGCGTGGGGCCCTGGGGGAGGGAGAGGGGCCAAAGGAAGTTTTCCCAGCCCTTGTACAGGAGCAATGCCACCAAGCAGCCTACTGGCTGCTGGGTCTCTCTCAGGCTGCAGCTCAGAGGCCCTCGGGGAGGTATTGGTTGCAAGCAAGCACCTGAATATTGCCTAATGGGACCAGCCAAAGCCCAGCTGAAGCCAGGGGGCAGGTGGGGTGGTGGCCCCAACGGCAGCCAAGGCCTCCTCAGACCTTGCCTCTCACCTGTGGCCCCAGAGTTCATGTCCCTTCGCCAGGACAGGCCTGCTGCTTCCAAAATCATCCAAGAAGTCCAGTTGTTTATTGCCCAGGCCCTAGCCCCCAGGATGGGTGGAGAGCCATGGACCAGTCCCAGTGTCCTTCTGCTGTCTGAACACCCAACTTCCCAACACCATCCCACTGCCCACCATATGTGGTTGCGTTTGCCCTACTGGGCTAAGGCCCCGTTGGGGGCAGGGCTTGTGCTGAACCAAGAGATAACCCCACCAGCTTGGTCTCTGTCCTTGGGTTCCTAGAAGAGACCTTAGGTCTTCACATTCGTCTTTTCACTCAGTCGGTCTTGACGTGGCCATTGGCCAGGGCTGGCGGACTAGCAGGCTCCCCGGGCTCTGCGTCCTTGTCAAAGCGTAGGCGGAGGGTGTTGCGGATGATAAACTGTTCCATAATGAGGGCCCCACAGAACCAGGGCACGGCGTACTCCAGGGTGATGAGACCCATGAAATCAAAGTCGAACTGGGAGTAGTCCCAGGGACAGGCGTTGAACTGGCGCAGAATGAAGCCGGTGGTGAACTCCCACAGGTAGGTCCAGAGCGTGTAGATGAGGCAGCGCACCAGCAGAGGACAGCGGCCGCGCAGGCGCAGGTACATGCGCTCCACTATCAGGATGGAGGTGCCATAGATGAAGAGGGCCCACACGCTGGTGACCCCTGGGAACTTCCAGTTAAAATTCACCACGAACTCCCAGGCCGCCGTGAACATCACCTCGCAGAAGTAGCCGTGGATGGCGTACAGGTACCAACGGGACAGCGCTGTAAGGGGCTCGGCAGAAGCCATGGTGACAGCTTGGGCTTCCTGCTGGGGATACAGGGAGACAGATGAGGGGAACTACCTTGCACGGTTCCCTGCCTCCTGCTCCCCCTCAAATCTGCTTTCACCTTTCTCTATCCTCTTTAGTACCTAACCACGGTCCCAACCTTCTACCCTGTCACCTCGGTTCCCAGTTCTCCATCAGGCAGGCCAGGGAAAAGACAGGAAGAAAGCTTAGTCCATTAGCTTCCTTTGAGAAACTCTACTCAAAGACTATGTGGGAATGTTTACTGAACTCTATAACATTCATGGTTATCTGAAGTCAGTTGAAAATTCATCTGCCTTCATCCATACCAGGTACATCCGGGACCCTGTTTCTCTTCCTGCTTTTTCCCTAACACACACACACACACACACACACACACACTCTCTCTCTCTCTCTCTCTCTCTCTCTCTCTCTCTCTGTATCTGTCTCTCTGTGTGTCTGTCTCATAAACACACAACACTAACAACTTTTGAGTCTCTTTCATGTGTTTCTCTCTCATATATATGTATATATCAATATTATAGCTATATACCACCATTTTTATAGTTTTAAGTGTACAAATCAAGAGCATTAAGAGTGTTCATAGTGCTGCACAATCATTGTTGCTATGGTTTCCAGAACCCTTCTAATATCCCGAACAGAATCTCTGCACCAGGGCTGGAATGTTGCCCAGTTGGTAGAGCTTGCCAAACTCCATGCAAACTGGGTGTGGTGGTATATGCTTGTAGTTCCAAAGAGGTAGAGGTAGGAGAATTAGGTCATCTTCAGCTACAGAGCAAACTCAAGGGCCAGCCTGAGCTACATTGAGCCTTGTCTCAGAAAAGAGAAGAAAACTAATATTGTTAAATGCCAAACCCCACTCCTTCCTCCAGCTGCTGGCAGCCTTTGGTTCAGGCTCTGTAAATTCAACAACTCTCATCATTTTTCTCGTGTAGCTGACTTATCCAACTTAGTGTTGTGTCCTTCGGGTTGATGCAGGTTGTAGCCTGTATCAGAACAAATCCCCTTCTTTTGAAAGATGGAAGGCATTCCACTGGCTGGAACATTCTGTTTCTCCACTGTTCATAGATGCCTGGATGGCTTCCATTTTTGAACAGTGTTGTTACACATGGGTGAATAAGCATCCATTCAAGACCTGCTTCCAGCTTCTTTAGATCTATACCTAGAAGTGGAATCACCAGGCTACGTGGTAACGTGTGGCAGCCTTTCTGAAGAACCTCTGTGCTGAGTAAGAGAGATGTCTTGTGGTCAAGAGCACTTTCAGAAGACTAAGGTTTAATTCCCAGCACCCACACAGTGGCTGTCAACTGTCTGTGACTCCAGTCCTAGGGGCTCTGGTACTCTTCTCTGGCCTCCGTGGGCACCAGGCACACATGTAGTCCACATGCATACAAAACACAATCCATAGCAGAATAAGCCCTCAAGAACCATGCTGCTGCTGGATACATTTTACAGCCTCAGCAGAACAGATACAAATCCCAGTTTCTTTGTATCACTGTCAACATTTGGTTTTTCTTTTCTCTGTAATGTCCACCCTAAACTAGATACCTAACTATGATATCACTGTGGTCATGTTTTATTTTTAACTGCTACAGTAGATGGGATTTGGCTTGCCCTTTTTCGCTTTCTCAAACCTCACTGCCAGTCTTCAAGGCCTGGCCAGCTTCCTCCCATCATGCTTCCCTAAAGCCGTGTCTGGCTCCTAGGCCTCTGACTTTCTTCTAGCCCCCTGTCTTAGAGGGTCTGGACCACTCAGGAGGCCCATTATCAGAAGCCAGTCTGTTTACCTTTTGATGAACGAGCCCTTGTTCTCTAACTCTCTGAGGGAACTCCTTGAGAGGGACTGCTTCACAGTCCTGCCAGCCAGCTATGGCCCCATGCCTTTCTTCTGTAAGAGTCTAAGGAGCACATCTTGTTTCTGCAGAGGGTAGTGGGGAAGAACTCACAGTTTATCAAGAATGAGAAGTTGTGTCAGCTACCTGTGGACATCCGGCTTCACATCTATTAATCCTCTCTCCCAGGTAGGACAAAGGACAGAGGTTACCAAGGTGGCACCTGTGGTTTGCCTAGCTGATTGAGAATTCCAGCACCATCTTTTGGCTATGCAGGCCTCATTGCAATAATACTTACCCACCCTTATGCCTTGATCATATTTTTAAAAAACTTGTTCTTAATTAGAACTCAAATGAAGGCAAGTGTGGAGGCATGGGCCTGAAATTCTAGCCCTTGGAAAGCTGAGATGGGAAGATTGCACGTTCCAGGCCAGCCTGGGAGACATAGCAAGACCCTTTGTCGACACAGTTAGAAGGGGCGGGGAGATCAGTTTGCCTACCACATAGAGGCCCTGCACCTATTCTCCAACCCTTTGTAAACGGGGGGGAGGGGGGGAAGTAGAGGCAGGATGGTCAGAAGTTCAAGGTCATCCTTAGCTACACAGTGAGTTCCTGTCCAGTCTGAGCTGCAAAAGATCTGAGAGAGGATAGATAGGTGGGGAGAGGGGGAGAGGAGGAGGAGAATGGGAAGAGAGGGGACGGCGGATGTTTCACTCCTGTTTTGTATATGAGCCTGGGAGGGAACATCATCTGCCCCACATCCCCAGGGTCATAAACAGAAGAACTTAGACAAGAGCCAGTTCTCAATCTTCACTTCAGACTCAGCCTCCTGCACAGACCTGTGTGCCTCCTGTCCCTTCCTCACTCAGAAACATGTAAGCCACGCTCCCCCTCTACCCTGTTTTCCTAAGGAAACGTGATAGCATCCTTGGTCTGCCATTCAAGACCCCAAATATACCTCCTCCCTCTTATTCTAACCACTCAAGCCTCCCTGTCTGAGTCTTGTTTATTCTCTTTGGTACGCCTTCTCTCACCCCTATGAGCACAGCCCCAGAGTCTGGGTGATCTTTAGAACAAACCTCTCCTCTCCCAGCCAAAAATCTTCTTTCTTCTCTGAATTTCCATACCAGCCCACCCATCTGATGCCAATTATTTTGCTAAATTCCATTGATTATTTTTAGTTCCAAGCCAGACCTTACCCACTTAGTCAACACAGCTTAGACCTCTTCCTTCAGTAATCCAACTGGATTCCTTCTCTTTCCTGGACACCTCCTCCTGGTGCCCTGTGGGCACTTCAAGCTCTTTCCTAAATCAAACCCAGTATCTTCCCCAAAACCAGTTTCTCTACTTTGACCCTTCCTGATTAATGGCTCCACCAAGTAACCATTTAGAATTGAGAGGCCCCTTGTTACCCCGAGTTTGTGGATGTCCGGACCTATGTGTCAGGTTCATTGACACTCCACAGTGTGAATACAGGACTGCATTCAGCACAGAGATGATGGTAATTCTCAATCGTTAGCAAAAGCCCCAAACCATATCCTAAATCACTGGTCATTCCTATTGTAGCTCAGGCACCTGTGGGTCAGATCTCAGCTGGCCTAAGACACGAGGCTGTGAGTCATCCGAGGCTCTGCTCTGAGCTCAGCTGGGGAGGTTAAGTTGGGGTGAGTATGCTCCATCAGTTTCTCGCCGTCCCCCTGGACCCAGTAAACTAGCACTTATCTCCTGGGAAGTGATAAGTCATAAGGCCGAGGACAAGCCAGGCCAACCGCACAAGTGTTTTTCACTCTGGCCAAGAGGAAGAAAGAGGGGAGGAGAGAGCCCTGGTGTTTGTCCAGGGGTTCAGCGGGAGATAAGGCGGAACTTCTAACGCTCCGGAGCACATTAAGTTAGCGATGGTTGATTGTAATTCATCGTGCATCTCAAAATAACGAGTTGGGAGGATCGAGTTTGAGTGCTCTCAAAATGACTCATGCTTCAGGTGATGCTCCGATTACTCTGATCTGATTATACCTTGTGTTCAGGCATGATACTGTATACATATGAAAATTTACTATATGTCCCTCGAAGAGTTTTGTGTTTGGCCGGGTCTGATGTATCCCAGTCTGGCTTCTGAATCCACTGTGTAGCCAAAGATAACCTTGAACTTCTGATCCTCTTGCCTCTCCCTACCAAGGGCTGGGATTACAGGCGGGTGTCACTGCGCAGTGCACAGTGCTGCGATGGGAATAGAATCCGTGGCTTCCTGTACCCTAGGCAAGCAATCGGCTGAGCTATATCTCCTCCCCCCATTCAAGGTATTTTTAATATTAAAATTATTTAAAAAAATAAAAAGGCAGCCCCCCCCTTTTTTTTTAAAGAAAGTCCTGCTTAAGGCATGGCTGTAAACATCTCATTGATCAAAATAAATGACATGACAAAGCTACTAACCCTTGGACTTTGCATCTTTTGAATCTCTTGGGAATCTGTCTCCTCGTTGCTGCTGTTCTGGTTCAACCATATCTCACAGGCAGCTCTAAAAGTCTCCCAGCCTTGTCTTGCCTACTTCCAATTCAAATCCATAGCAAAAGTGTATAGAGAGAGTGATCTTTCTAAAATGCCAGTCTGATGTTTCTCCCCATTAAGAGCCCATTAGTGGATCGTCAGCATCAGCATCCCTCAGAGATAGCTGGCAAAGTCCTCCTGGGCCCAGCTCTGCCTCTGGATCTCAGCCAGCTCTGTGCTTTGGATCCCAGCATCACTGTCTTTGCTGGGATGCTGCCTTTGCACGCCCTTAACCCCGCCCCTACCTGCCATCGTACATGAACCTGTCATTCTGCAAGGCTCAAGTGCGGTCCACTGACCTGTGCATCACCCCCATGCACCTTGTTCATCTGTCCCAATAGCTAACCCTCACTTTGCTATGATTCATCTACAGCTAGCCCCAGTTATCATCTGATGAACATTTCACACAGTGTGAAGAGAAAATGCCAGGACACGAAGCTGTGTAATTAACATTGGATTTCACAAAGGTATATTCTTGTGTATATGTGCAAAACATTCAACACAAGTTGTCTCTGGGTGAGATTATATATGAGTCTTCATTATATTTTTCCATATATTCTAAACTTGACAAATAAATGGATCCAAGGAAACCTGAAGTCATGTAAAATTGATGTCGGTTTTCCCTCCTGTGCCATCCTCAATACAATTCACAGCTTAGATGTGAGCAGTGTAGTGACCAAGCTCAGGAACCCTATATCCATTTGGCCAGAGTCCTGCCTGATAGCCCAAACCTGTGAGATCCTTGGCAAGCTACCTCACTGCATCCAGCCTCAGTTTCCTTTTAAGTAAAGCAGGGGTAATAGAAATGACGATCAGTTATTGTGAGGATGGGTTATCCAGCTACTACTAAACACTGCAGATAAGGGCTAGAGAAATGTCTCAGGTTAAGATCATTTGCTCTTCTTGCAGAGGGCTAGAGTTCAGTACCCAGCATCCACATGGTGGTTCATGACTGATTATAACTCAAGTTCCAGGGGGTCCAATGTCCTCTTCTGACCTCTGCAGTAACTTCATTTATACAATATACTTACATACAAGCAGACAAACACATACATAAAATTTTAAAAAGCAAAATCTTAAAACACACAAATATTTCTGCAAAGATCATGTCCTCTCTGGCATAGCTTCTCTTGCTCCTAGGGGGTCACCTTCCACTATGCTCCTGCCCTTAGCCAGCCTGCTGGCAGCCTTCCCCCCTCGGCAGGCTTACAACATTGAGCCACCGACCCAGGAAACCCTATGAAACAATAGCCCTACACATGTAGCCTGGGAGAGCAAATGCGAGTTCACTGCTTCCCTGTGGCTGCCCACAGCTGAATTAAGAGGAAAGGGCAACCCTGAGGGTCAGGCTTGAAACTGGGATAGACTGAAAGAGCAAACCTTCCCAGCACAGCCTTGCAAAGCTCCACTGTTTCGTAAATTTCCTCCACAGACGAAGAAAGAACGGACTTGGGTCACAGGGAAAACACAGGAGAGGCTGACAGGCTTAAGGCGGGTGGCCTGGGCACACAGTTCTGAGACCACTGGGCCTTCTAACCTGACTCAGGCCCCTTTGAACTCAGGTCTGTCCACTTGCCCTGCATTCAAGCCCCTGATCCTTTCCAGGCAGGGGATTCTGGGATGGGGAGTTTCCCATTCTGAGGTCTCCCCCAAAGTAGCTTGATATGACTATGTGGATCTCCTTACAAGCCAGTGTGTGTGTGTGTGTGTGTGTGTGTGTGTGTGTGTGTGTGTGTAGTGCTGGGGATCAAACCCAGGATCTTGTACATGCTAGGCACGTGTCCCGCTACTACACTCCTTCCCCAGCCCAGTCCTTCCCCTTCTTCACATTGACTTTAAATCCTGCTCTGCTTGTCTCTGATCTCTCCTTCCTAGAATGGCCAAGAATGGTTTCTCTCCTGGGAACCACCAGGTCTAGCTTTCCCAGGTGGACCTCACAACTTTATCAGCAGGAGAAGGATGGAAAGATCTCATATCTAAAGAAGAGAGGAACCTAGAACCAAAGGGAGCCAGCTCGGGAAGAAAGGGGGAGGACAGAACAGGGAACAAAGGGAGTCCCAGGCACGGTGCCATTTCTGGGCAGCAAGACGCACTTGGGCAGATGGAGGGCAAGCATACCTAGGCAAGGTCAGACCGTGACCAAGGGTTGGTGGCAGGAGAACACAGCTGGTCCACACAGAATGAATGCGGGCAATGAGAGACCTGGCTGGGGGTGGAAGACAGGGTGGAGACAAAAGAATTGGAAAGTCTTTTTGGTTGGGATTCAGCTCTGTGTGGTGGGAGGTGCTCGGATGAAAGGTAGACGATGCTGGCTTGAGAACATTTCAAAACATCACCCTCGACTCCCATGTCCAATAGCCACAGGTGCTGTGCCTGAAATTGTGTCTAGGACAGGCTCCTCCCATCCTCTCATCCCACACTCCACTGGATCCACCAGGCCCACGCCTGGTTCTGCCCTCCCTCCACCTGGCCTCCTTTACCCTTATGCCCCCTTTCAATAAACTCCTTGCTCAGCTCTGGAATCAGAGCCCTGAGAAAGTCTCCGGCAGGAGGCAGCAGCTCTGTGGAGGGCAGCCTCCTTCTCCTGGTGATAAGCACCCCCTTTCTAAGGACCATGACATAAAGAAGGGACAGCCCAAAGGGAATCGGGGTGGCACAGAGGAGAGCGTGACCAGGGTTGGAAACATGGGGAAAGTATTTGGAGAGTGTGGGTGGTTCACCCTACTCATGCCTGTTGGTGAAAGAATAGGATCCCTGAGAAGGATCAGAACTCAAGTGGTTTGTTAAGTGGTGTGGTAGAGGGAGCTGGCTTCTTGCATCCTGTCCCTAGAAGCTCCACCTGAAGTCTCAGAGTCTGCTGAGCTCTAACACAGGGTAGCATTACACGGAATGGGCAAGGGAGGCACGTGAATCAGCCTTCAGAGAGCAGGATAGGCAAAGCCAGACGGAATGGCCACCTTTGGTTTTCCCATAAATTCTGATCTTATTTCAGGAAGCGAAGATGAAGCAACACAATGGCTCTGGGGATTTCTGCCCAGAGGAGCATCTTACTAGGCTCAAATGGCATCCTATTCTCTGCCTGGGCTTTACTCCTCACACCCAGGCACCCAAATCACTACAGTTCCATGCTCTGAGGAGCCACACAGTCCATCTAGGAGCTCTCTGGGCAAAGGCCTTGAGTTCTGTCCCTAGCAGGATTGGGACTGAGGGTCAGAGGAGTCAGTGGCGGCCGAGGACACTCTACAGCTGAGCTGCTGCCAGATCTGAAATGGCCATGGGCTTCCCTTGTCATCAAGGTAGAGGAAGGAAAACAGACACGCTTCAGGGACAGAATGGGCCAAGGGAAGCCAGTTCCTGTGGCCAGTGGCTAGCTCAGATGCCACCAACTTCTACCCCTCTTTCTCTTCACAGGCCCCTGGGATCAGTGACACTGAAGGTCTTGATGAGGGAGTCCCCTCACCTCTCAAATAACAATAAAAAAAACCATGTTTTAACTCGGAATTCTGAAGCTCATTTTACAAAGGAGGGGAAAAGAGTCAGAAAGAGGCTAAGTCATTAGCCCGTGGTCCTACAGCTTTAAATGGCTGGACTAAGAATTAAATCCCCGTTAAGTCTGGCTCCGGAGTCTTCATTCCTCCTAATCAGCACCCTGAGCTCCAAAGGCTGGCTCCAGGCTCCTCAGAGGTACTACATTTTCAAGGGGCTGTCTCTAGATACCGGGCCGGCATCTGGAGTATCAAGAAGATTCATGTGTATGTCTCACTGAGTCATTCAGCACGCTCAGAACTAAGTGTTAGACATAGCATAGACTCCTGCTCTATTTCTCAGAGCAAATTCTGGCAGGAGCCATGCATGGAGTACTCCAAGGTCAAAGCTAACCCTCACAGGCCTACGGCAGCAGCCGCCCTTCAGGGTTGCACAAGTCATGAGCCGTTTAAAGCCCCTTCGCCAGTGCACACATTACCTAGGACTTTCCTAACTGCCAATCCACCCTGGTATGGAAATCTGAGACAGCTCAGCCCTACTCTGGAAATGCCAGCCAAGGGCAGTGGCCTGTGTGCAGGATGTCCAGAGGAGCCATCTGTCCAGAGCCACAACAGCCAGGGTGTCAGAAACAGCCATCCCACAGGAGATTTGGAAAGGATTCAGACACTGCGCATATCCCAGATGGGAAGGATGACGGTGGTAGGGTTCGGGGGAATGGAGTCTATCCTGGCCCAGAGATCACTGTGCTTGGGAAGCAAATGGGGGCCACGGGCTAGGAGGCACCCTGTGCTTTGTCTAGGATGCTCCTCTCAGACATCCATGTGGCTGTCTCTCTGTTGTCGCTGTCACCCCTCAGATGAGACCTTCCCTGAGCCCCTGGACTTTTTATTGTTCAAATCGACCCATCTTATTTTCTTTGTAGCGCTGTCGAATAGTTTGCTACTGTCTGTGGCCTTGCTCCAGTCGCAGTGAAAACTGTGGGGATGAGGCTTGGTTTTCTTTCTGATTCCTGGCGATGGTGCCTGGTAACGTCTGGGGTCGATGAGTGAATAGATAGATGGGTGGGTGGATTGACAGGTAGCTGGATAACGAGGCCCAAACAGGCCCAAGGCCTTAAACATGATGCAAATAGGTATAGCTCAGCCTTTCTCCTCTCCTCTCTTTGGGAAATAGAGTCTTTTAAGATGTTTTAATTCTAAAATGTAAAAACATCTCTTTTTGTTCCAATTACCAAAGCAACAGGCTCACAGCTAAAATTTAAATGTTATAGAAAGAAATGACGTAGTAACCAAAAGAACCCCTGAGAACCTCTGAGAGAAAGTCACTATTAACGGTGCCTTCTGCAGCCACCCTGATTAACCTCTTGTCAAAGAATCCAACCCTGGCACCGCAGAAAGGAAGAACATTCGTAACGAAAGCGAAGCCACAGAGCCAGTATCTCTTCCCCTTTGCAGTCTTCCCCAGGTGCACTATAAGCCACTGTAACATAAAGTCTGCTACCTCCCATTGTCACGGAGATCTGAACCATTGTTTCCAAGTTCTACAGCCTATGTGTGCATCCTTGCAATAGCTATATAATACCCCACCAAGTGGAAACTATAATTTACCCGACTAAGACATTCAACAAAGGTAATAATTGTTTTCCATTTCCCCTATTACAGAGAGCACCACAGAAATACCTTTTATGCCTGTAACAAAAGAAATTTTCTTCTCTGAGACTATTTCATAATAAAAGATCCATCTACCCCTCCCTTCCTTCCTTCCTTCCTTCCTTCCACCATTTTTGTGTATTTGAAACAGAGTCTCATTGATTCAAGGCTGGACTCAAACTACTGATCCTTCTGCCCCCCCAATTAAAGACATGCTCCCCCATATCTAGATAGCTTTCTTGGTCTCTTTCTTTTCTTCCTTCTCCTGCCCAGACAGGGTCCTTGCTATCTAATCCAGATTGGCCTCTATCCAGATATCCCCCTGTGTGCCCTCCAAGTGAGGGTTTACAGGCATGTGTTCCCATGCTCGGCATGAAGATCTCTTCGTGAGTAAGTCCAGAAGTGGAACTACTGGGTCAAAGGTGTGACAGTCTTCACACTAGTGGTGTAGCTTGCTATGGGAACCTGTGCCATGTGATGAGTGGGTCTCACATCTGGGTCACTACATCGCCACAGTGACCTCCATGAACATCTTCCTCTGCCCAGTCCCCCTCAAGTCCAGGTTCATTCATCCTCTTCTGGCTGCAGATCAACTCAAGAACACCTCCTCAAATGGCCTATTAGTAGCACACTGACGTTGCATGCATAAGCGGACTGGTAAATAGGTTCTGATCCTTATCTAGGAGAGTCGAGATCTACCTACAGCTGAGAAATAACCCAGGTGCCCTGTTCCCACTCCCTGCACACACCAGTAGGGAATCAACTCCAAGAGACCAGCCCATGACCTCTTTAGAGTCTGCCCAATGAAGATGACCTCAGTGCTGAGCTAGCCAGGGTGTCAACTGCCTGCTCTGCTTTATTGGAACTTCCTTCTTTCTGGTCCCTGATCCCACCACTGTATTGTCTGCTCTGACATAATGGCCTTCCAGCTTCTGGGGGCTAAGAAAAGCATCCAATTGTCATTCTTTAAAGTATCATCAAGGAAAAGCCAGAGGCAGAGCCTGGGATAGAGGCCAGATGAACTCTGCAGCCAAGGCCTTTCGCCCTATGTGTGCTTGTCTGGACTAAGGAGCCTCTGTTGAAAGTGTTGCCCTGCTGACTCCCTCTCCCTTTTATTAATATCTAATAATACTAATAATAGAGCCCTGGATGCTCTACCCAACTCCTTCAGAGCCAGTGCATTAATTGCTCATGTTGTGGGGATAGAATTCAGAATTCTAGGTAAGGCATAGCTCCCACTGTTTGGATGGAAGCATCCAGGAGCCTTGATGAAAAGGACTTGGGAAGATACACTTTCTCAGGTACCAGCTGGGGCTGGCTCAGTTTTAGACACTAAAAGATGGTTCCAACAGTGACATGGCCTGAAACTTCAGCATTTCCCTCCCTGTAGCTGTGTGACAAGCCCTTAGACAGGAAGAAGGCTGAGAACTTGAACCCCACGACCTGTGCCCATACTGATGAGGTGCCAAATGGAAAGACAGACAGGGCCAGTGATCCCGTACATGTCTGGGGCATACTCACTTAACACAGCCTTGATTGTGTGGCTAGGAACAGACATCAGGATCACTATGAAGCTGTGTCCCGGTTTAACCTTGTCTTGGTAGCAGACCGGACCTTGGTGCCATTCTCAGCGATGTGGATGAGCATCCACCCCAGAGCTCACCTAATTCTTGGCTGGTTGGCTGGCAGCTTCCAGGTGTCTCTGAGAGTGAAAGAGAAGACCATCATTAGCTTAATCCACCCCCAGCGCTGAGCTGCCAGGCCAACCAAGAGGTAGCTCTAACACCAAGTGCTCAGCAAGCCGCTACCAAGGTTCCCTTCCTAGATAGACCTTTTCTGCCTCCTTTCTGCTCAGGGCAGGTCGCTCCAGACATCAGAGCCTGGGATGGCTCCCTGGTGATCATCGTGAGGGGTTAGCAGTTGGGGGCGTTTTGTGGCACGCATCAACGAATGCACACTTTGAAACCTAAAAGGAGATGTCGTTTTCGAACCCAGCTCCCTTCTCAGCTCCAAAGCACACCTCGCCATGCAGTGGAGACATCTCTTTGCAAGGGTAGTCAAGAGCCTCAGGGAAGGCAGTCAACACAGGATATTTGGGTTAGCAGTTAGAGAATTAAATCTATCACACAAGTAAACAGAGGACAGCAGAAAGTGTGCCGAGTACCCTCCCCCAACCTGAGCTGAGCCTGGTGGTATACCCTCTAATCCCAGCATGCAGAAGACTTAGGCACAAGAAAGTCCCCAAGTTCGATGTCAGTCAGGGCTATGAGATGAGACCATGTCCAAGAAACAAAACACAGCAACAGAAAGTCCCAAACCTTACAACCCACTGCCATAATACTTATCTCATGTTTAATGAGGTTGTTTATGGTAAGAACTGGCTATAGCCGATATGAATCCTACTTCATATGGCCTTTTACCACACACATTCTAGTCTCTCACTAATATCCCCATGACATTTTTTTTTCATTTTTACAATACTGGGGTCTGGACCCAAGATTTGGCATATGCTAGGCAGGAGCTTGACCACTGAGTTATATCCTCAGATCTTTAAAAAATTGTCTGTATTAAGGAAGATATGGCGCCCAGACGTGTGAACAACTAAACCCACTTAAAAAACCTGAGAAGGCTTAAAAATAAGGGAAAGAGAGTTTAACACAGATTTTTGCTGTTTGTTGGTGGCGTGCTGTAGAGAGATTTCCTGATTCGGCAACAGTAGCAGAAAAAAAACGCTGTGTCATTTTAAAGCGCCACTTCCTGGGGCTGTGCCGCCATTGCGATCTCTGTCTGGCTCCTGCGGGAGACAGAGCTTTTGAATAAAGCATTTGGAGTAAAGTGCTACGATTTGTTTGATGGCAACTAGACTTGCTGTGTTCTCGGGTCTGCTCTGCTTGCTAGAGGCAAGCAAGCGCCTTATATGAGAAAAGCTTCCTGACTCAGCTTTAGCTGCAAAACCCTGCAGCTCATTAAGAGGTCCTGCCACGAAACACTTAAATGGTGTTGACGAAAAGCTTTTTGGTTCTCAGCCATAGCAGGAAAAAAGCTGCGCCGTTTAAAAATGCCGGCTTTCTGGGCTGTCCTGCCAGGACAAACTCTGACACTTTTACGCAGGCGGTTTGTGTGGTTTGCAAGCATAGGCTGCTGAAGCTCGCTTGCTGGCTACAGCCAGTACCTCAGCCATGAGGCTGGAAAGCTAAGGAATGGGCTGGATCCAGCCGGCAAAGCCACGCCTTTAATCCTACTGATATTGCTTGGTAAATTAAAGACTCGTGTGGTCAGAAAAAGAGAGATATACAGTAAAGAGAGATTCAAAGACAAAGAAAATTTCTGAATGGTTTACAGTGTGTTAAAAATATATGCAGACTAAAAGTTGAAGTTCCTAAAGTAAAAAAAAAAAAAAAAAAAAAGGAAGAGAGTTGTTGTGTGTGGTAACACACGCCTTTAATCCCAGTGCCTAGAAGGCAGAGACAAACAGATCTCTGTGAGTTCTAGGTGTAGCAGTGTACACCTTTAATCCTGAATGCCTGGGAGGCAGAGACAGGCAGATCTCTGAGAGTTCAAAGACAGCCTGGTCTACAGAGTTACTTCAGGTCAAAGATACAGAGAACCTGTCTCAAAAAGCAAAGAGTTAAAAGTAAAAATAAACGAAATAGAGGTTAAAACAAAGCTGTACAAAGATGGAAAATAAACAGAGAATTTTGATACTGTATGCTATTATGCTCTCTTTAAATTATTTAAATGCTGAGGAAGGAGCAACAGATGCTAAAAGATATTTATTTATAAATGCTGCTGAACTAATCCAACATAGATATTTTGAATTAAGATCTAAGGATATGATACTTTGGAAAGGAGTTTATTTTGTTTTCACAGAAGATGAGACGCTGTTCATTTCTTCTATTCCGATTTGGTATGATGGACCACGCCCTCCTGAAGGGTTGGTGTGAGGCCTTCAGAAAATTGCTTTGCTCAACTGCCAACTGAGATAAAACTAGCACACAGGTTATACTATGAAAGACCTAATTAACGACGCCCCCATTCAGCAGGAAGCAGTTTGGAGAGAAAAATCTGCGCCCATGTTCCCAAATATGGTTTATAAACGTTCTTTTACTTTTAAAGGGGGATATATGATATAGGTATGAATAATTTGCATTAGTATAGATTTTGCTTTATTGATAGAGATTTACGGTCAATTTTGTTATATGTATATGTATTTCTGATATTGATTAAGGTGTTGTGATTGTGTAGTTCATTATTAAAATGTAATGTATAATTAGGAAATATAGGTTGTTGATGGATAATCATAAATAATAATCAAGTTTGTAATCATGTTAGTTAATATTTTCTAGATGTGCATAGATATATTTTAGATAGGCATTCTTCATATTTTTCAAAGATTATAGAATATGGCATTTTAAATGTTTTAATAACTGAGGACTTTTATGACAATGAGACATGTCTGCTCCTGGCGGCACCAATCTACTTCGAGAGGAAGATGGGCATCGAAGAGGATCATTATGGAGTTTGATAGCCATTTGGGCAAGAAACTGCTCTTGCCTGAACTATTGCATAAACTGGACACAGAGAACCCACAGAGAGAGGACTACTGAACTTGCCTAAGGTGAGATGATCTTTCGGGGTTCCTGATTCATTTTGAAAGAGTCTGCGAGACATTCTGCAGGACACAACAGATAGTGACTGAACTGACTTTGAATTTTCCTGCTTTATGGAAATGTCTGCTGGATAGCATGGGCCTGAAGGCTGAAGATGGATGCCCCAACGGTACAAAAGAACTTTGGGTGACTGTCCAGGCAGCGAGATGTCTTTGTCATTTCTAGAGTTTGAAGTTTCTTAGTATATTACTAAGGTAGTATATTACTTAGGTAATATATCTTTCTGGAGTCTTTGATGGAGTTAAGAATAGTTAGTTATAGTTATAGTTTTCCTTAGTTATGATAAAGATTATTGTAACTTTTACTTGATAACTGTTTTGTTATATGTAATTTTGCTATGTTAAAGTTAAAGCCTTTTTTTTTTTGTTTAAACCGAAAAAGGGGAAATGATGGAGGAAGGTCATTGGCTAATAAAGGCACTGCCCTGGCCCATTTTATTGGTTAGAGGATAGGTGGGAGGAGAAAACAGGACAGAACGCTGGGAGGAAGAGGAAGTGAGGTCAGAGTCTCGACAGCTCTGCTCTCCGGAGCAGACGCCTCAGCAGAGACGCCATGCCCCGCTCCCAGCATGAAGCTCCGACCCAGGATGGACTAGGCTAGAATCTTCCCGGTAAGACCGGTTCTCACAGATTATTAGAGATGGGTTGATCGGGATGTGAGAATTAGCCTGTAAGTGCTAGAGCTAAAGGGCCAAGCAGTGCTTAAAAGAATACAGTGTCTGTGTAATTATTTGGGGGCATAAGCTAGCCATGTGGGCGGCCGGGTGTGGGGGACGCAGCCCTGCCGCCCCATATTACTACAAAGATATACACAATCCTCCCCTCCCAGCAGATAGAATTACAGGCTTGGCTAGCGAGACTATCCAGACCCGAGCATTTTCTTCATGAAGACTCCAGAATGATTTTGTTCCAAAATGAAGGTACCAGTCCTGCCTTCACACGCCCCTTGATACAGCGCTGTCTATGCAGACCCCCAGACAGGACTTTGCCCAGCACAGGTGGCCACTTAAAAGCTGACAATTACGTAGGGGTGGCTGAGAGGTGGCACTGTCGCCCCAGCAGATGGGTAGAACACAGAGGTACCGACTCGTACTGATGCTCAGGCATCTTCCTCCCGTCCAGAGGCTCTGAGCGGAAGCAAATCCTCTCCCGCTGTCACCTGAGCCAACAACCTGTAAGGCCACAGACTGCTGACAAATTTGAGGGCAGGGGCCTAAAATGTACCCTGCCAAGATTGCCTTAGGGGCACACCTGTCCCCACATCTGTTCTTTCCCTGGTCCCCAGGCCTCTGCACAGAGAAAGTGAAGGCCTGCGCTGTGGCTGAGTGTAGGCTGCTATGCCCAGCCTTGCCCGCCTCTCCCCAATTCCTCCATAAACGGGAACTTCAGCCCTCTCTCACCTGTTCATCTTCCTCCCCTCTCCTAGCCTGCCTGACTGGGGGAGGGGGCAAAGGTCACCCTGGCACCTACCTATCACCTTTAGGAAAAAGTCCTAAGGAGGCCTGTTCCATATCCTCCACCTTTGCCGTGTGACATGTGACCTGGGGAGTTCGATCCTCCCTGTGTGCACTTCCCCTTTTCTGGGGCCTAAGCAGGCCACAACAACAGCACATGTCAAAACAGAAACAGAAACCAAAAACCACATCCTGCTCCTTCAGCCTGCTGCTGCAGCAGTCCACAGCCGGCAGATGACACCATCATGCGGTGGTCAGAACGGGTCTCTTTGGGAATCCCCCTCTGACTGAACGCCTCCTGTTTCTTGGTCTGCTGGCTTTTTCTCAGGGGTGGATAAGATGCTAGGGGTCACAGGCGTCCCACCTTTTCCCACAAGGGCACAGACTGTCCCCAGATCCCTCGCACATTTGGGCCTTCAGGAGCAGGATCCAGGGCATAGAAGCTCCAGGGCTCTTCTGTGGGTCACGTAGCCCGAGTCAGAAGCCCGGGCAGCGTGTGAACGTGCCAAGTGCTATCACGGCAGCCGATATGCAGACAGAGTTGGACCTTCTCAAGTTTGTCAACTTGCATGATTCTCTTAGGACAGCTGTGGAGCAGGGAGGTGGTGGTGGGGACAGCTACTAAGGCATAGGACGTTAAGAGATTTGGTCAAATCTACATCTCTGACTCAAATCCAGGCCTTGGGCACCTCACGCCTTTGAAGCCCTGTATACCTCACCTTCAAGCTGCTTCCCTACTGAACTTCATCTTCAAGGACCATGTCTCTTCAGGTCTTCCATAGTGTCATCTACTCAGTCCGTCCTAGGGCCAGTTATTTTGCACACATACAAGAATTTCTTTTCAGTTTCTCCATCGGTATGCCTGAGGTGGTCCCGGGAGATGGAAGAATCAGGGATCACTACTCAGCCTCAAGCCTCCACCCCTCCAACCCTCCCCTGCCGCCTGTCACCTCCTACTGCAACTGCTGCTCTGTGAGGCCTTCCTCTGGGTCATCCTGGCATTACGCCCCCACAAGGTTTTGACCACGTTTCCCCCAAACATGTCATCCCCTTTGAAAACAGCCTCACTCACGCCTGTTTCTTTCCCCTGCCACGGGGTGAATTCCTGGAGACCGCAGGTCTTCTATTGGATGACTGGATAAGCAGACGAGAGAGGGATCCTGTGGAATTCTTGGCTGATGGAGTCATCTAGCTTGGTATTAACCAAAGCTAGCAATGCCTGGAGTTTGTCTCTAATATCTAGGGCGCCTTCATGGAAAAGGAACGCTCCCATTAAAACAGCATCAAAAGGGTTCTACAAGGCTGTCTTTGCGGATGGGAGGAGCAAAGGGGTGAGCGCCTCTCCTTCTGCGTCCAAGCATCATCACAGACTGGGAGTGGGTGGCCTGGGTCTGGAAAGCACACAGGGAGAGCCATACTGGGAACAGTGTCCCAAGGCAGGCATCCCTGGGGACACCGCAGGCTCCTACGTAGGCAGAGGTCGAGTAGGTCCAAGACAGAGGATAACAAAACCCATTCTGTGGCTTCTACCGTGTGCACGGGCAGTCAGTTCTCATAAGGATTCATTTCCCGAAGAGGTTTAACCAGCAGTTGCTGGCAGGAAAGTCCCCTGCACCAGTCTCTCCTCTGTAACTATTTAGGGTAAGCTGGGCTTGCGGGATTCAGTCTGCTTCTCTGACTGGAACCTAAATCCCCTCGCCTACTCCATCTTCATGGCCTGGGACCTTCAAAGGGAGCCAGAAAGGGGTCTAAAAACACCATTTCATTTGCAGGCTTTTCCCCTGAGAAATTCCCAAATCTCCCAGAAAAAAAAAAATAAAGATCAACTATCTAAGTCGAGCTTGGCATTTGCCTATAAACCCAGCTCTCAGGAGGTGGAGGCAGGAGGATCAGGAGTTCAAGGCTTTCTTCAACTACTTATGAAGTTCACATAAAACCTTTTCAAAAAAAAAAAAAAAAAACAAGCCCACAAGCCCACTTACAAAAAATTGATGATTCACCAAAACAAACAAAACCACTCTCACTATCAATATGGAATATTTCTCTAACCAGTTCTGGGGGATTCCCTACACACACACACACACAGAGCAGACACACACACACACAGAGAGAGAGAGAGAGAGAGAGAGACAGACAGACAGACAGACAGACGGACAGACGGAGAGAGCACGCGCACACACACACAGAGCAGACACACACACACACACACACACACACACACACACACACACACAGAGATTCCTCCACAGATACCCACTGCTTATCCTAACAGTTTATTTTAACCCTCACATTACACCAAGATGATGCCAGATCCCACAGATTTCAGGACTCAGTCCCAGACGGCTGTCTCACCTCAGATGCCAATCACAAGCAGGTTTTCACCAACACTTCTGACCACTGACGACAAACCATTATTTCCAGGCCCCCTGATTCCACCTGATTCATTTGCTCTGAATTTTCATAGAATTCACAGAAACACATACCTTGACCTGGGCAACCGGATGGAGAAATAAGCGGAGCGAGGTAAAAGTGGTGGAGTTTGCACTCCTGGCACCCTCTGAGCAACCGGGAACACAGCAATGCTGATGTGATTGTCAAGAGTTTTTATACTCTGAGAGGTTGCCGGCTAGGGCTAGAACTAGGCCCAACCCTCTAAGCTCTTTGTCATGAGGTGTTTTGGTGATTGGCTCCACCCTAAGCATTTCATTAGTGAAAACAAGTGTAACCAAAGGGGCTCATTCAACTGTGTTAGCTTATTCTATAGTGAGACCAGTCCTAAACACCAAGGATTCGGCAGGTTCCCAAACCACTGAGTAACCATCCAAAGCTACAAATCCAACTGGAGCCCAAGTTACCCTACGGGATGGACAGGGTATCGTTATTCCCAGGGAAGTGAATGGGAGGTGCACACATAGAGATGGCAGCTGCCCCCACGATGCACTTGGCTTTGGCCTTCCACTTGGCTCCTTGCTCTGGACTTGGGCTCTGGATGTCCCTGCCTGCTCCTTCTCTCACCCCCATCTTCTCTTTAACTTAAGGACTCTTTGTCCTGTCACTTTTCTGTCCTCTCTGGTTCCTCCTCATCTAATCCTTTCTGCCTCAGCAAGCCCCTCCCGGTCTCCCTCGCTAATCAAAACGCTGATTGCCCAACTAGTCCACCTGGGGATGTGGGCTTTGACCACCCCCACACAACCTCTTCTCCTTCCCTCCCACCATACTCACTGGCACCTGGTCGCTCCTGCCTGCTGTCTGAAAAGCTGGACAGCTGCTGGGCTTTCTAATTAGCTGCCTGGCTGCTGTCCCAGAGCTAGGCATGTGTTACAGTAAAAGCAACTCCTTAGCCTCCCTTCATCCATAATCCCCCCCCCCCCCCAATGCGGATCCCATCAGGTCACGGCCAGGGGCTCTAGAAGTCCCATCTCATGACTCTAGCAAGCCACCTCCTGTCAGTCATAAGAGAAAAAAATAGCGACCTTACAACCCTACGGAGTGCTCAGGACTTTGTCTGTCCCACCCCCATCACTGTCGAGGTCTTAGAGTATATGTACCTTAGGTCTTCAGGAGCAACAGGGCCCCCTCAGAAAGTAGAGGTGCTTTTGTTTTGTTTTGTTTTTTTTAAAAAAAAAAAACACAGCTAGACTGGCCTAGCAGTGTGGTGCCGAGCCCTGCCTCCATCACTAAGCCACCCCAGAGAGTTCTACCTAGGCCAAGAATCCTTATTATTCAAGTTCACTGTGGGCCAGCATTGTATGAAGTGTGATTCACACAATGCTCTTGCCTCCTCACCAGACAATTCCCACCCCTTGTTACAAGGTACCCAGTGTGCTGGGCAGTGCCAGTTCAGTCAAGCAAAATCCCTGCCTGCCAAGCAGTGGTCCACCAGCTAGAAATGCCCCTTGCAGGCAGGCACTGGTTCCTTGTCAGCTACCATTTAACTAAGGACAGGTTTATTAAGTGACGACAAATGTAACACTTTGATTGATGGCCTACCCTTCCATCTGCCTGTGATCAGAAGAGCTTAAGTAGCCTTACCACGCCCCACAATACTAAATATAAACTAATAGTTTTTTTAATGAAAATGTTCTTGCTGCCCACTCCCCTCCCCACCCAAGACAGAATTTCTCTTTGTAGCCCTGGTTGCCCTTTAACTTGCTTTGTGGACAGACCATGCTGGCCTCAAACTCACTGAGATCTACCTGCTTCTGCCTCCCAAGTGCAGGGATTTAAGGCGTGCACCACCACCGCCCAGCTATTGAATATTCCTTTTTATCGAAGTTAATATGAGTTTTCTGTCACTGTCCATCAGGAAAATCCTAAGATAGGCACGAGACCCACACATCCACACGTCCACCTATACTGCTCCAACAGCGGCGGCTCTGTGCCTTGCAGACAGAAAGGTAATCATGGAGAACAGGAGAGAGGTCAGACCTCAAATATGGTGAGTTAATTTGAGCAGGAGAGCTGTCACTTCAGACATTCCAAATCTCCCTTCTGGCCATTCTCTGGGCTTCAATTGGTAGAGAAGAAAACTAGCCTAGCAAACCTTGACCATCCCCTGGAAACAGCCCTCACGGGGACCAGAGAAAGGGGCAAGTTAAGAACACGTAGTACAGATGTTGGGACCATTTGGAGTCCTGGCCTCCAGCTGCTCTTCCATGCTAGAGATCTTTACTTTCCTCCTTATTTGAGCTACTGAAAGCTGTGTCAAAGTTGTTTACCAGCTCTGCTTCCTGAGCACGTGTTGCCTTGGCCTTGAGGATCAGAGGATAAGGTTTTCGCCTGCTGACCCACCCGAGTGTTGGGTATATAAGCCTCCGTGGTGCTATTGAATAAAGGGCTTCTTACCAGTGACTAGAGGTCGGTGTCTCTGTCTCTCTGTCTGTGTGTGTTTGTGTGTCTCAACCTCCAGCCCCTTGCCCGAAGCTCGCAAGCTTTATGGTAGTGCATAGAGTGCAGACAGGTATTGTGTGCTTCAGTACAGAAATTTGTTCTTTTCTAAAAATTCCAAAAATAGACTGCCCAAATAAATAGTCACTACACACAGGAGATTAAGTGTTAATAAATAAAATAAAATAAATAATAAAAATGAAGTTGAATGAAGTTGAAAAACGAAGCTCTCAGATGAACTAGGCACATGGCAAGGATTCAAAGCTGTATGTGGTCCTTGTCTGCCATACTGGACAGTAGGCGTGGACTATTTCCGCTGTCACAGGAAATGGCACTGGAGAGCCCTGCTCCAGATTGGCTAACATCGAGTTCCCTTTCCTTGGCCCCGGGATTCTTGGCCTTCTGAACATATGTCTGGATTCTCCAGAAACAGGTCTAGGCAGCCAACGCTACTCTTCCATGCCAGACAGCTTCCAGCAGGCCATCTCATCTACTCTACACAAGTCTATGAGACACACATACGCCCCAGTGATTTATGAGGATGAATTTCAAAGAGGTTAGAAGACTTGCTGAAGTCTATGGCTAAAAAATTATTCCTACCAGTACCTACCCCCCCACACAGACACATACACACCACTCATAAAAGATGGAGGTCTGCTTATAGCAACAGGCCATTTATAGTTGACAACAATTCCTCACGGATGAGCTACTGGAGATCACCTGTAGGCCCAAGAGAGCCACCTCCCAAGGGCCTGCCAAGCAAGGTTTGAAAGGGACCATACCATAACCACAGCACAATACCATACCACAGTTATGGTATTTATTTACCATAACCAAAATAAATCTGACAGCAGTAGGGGTCAGAAGGTAGGCAGAGCACATGACATTTCTCCTGGGTAAAGAGGGAAAGGGTGCAATGCAAATTTATTTTAGGAAGCTCTCTGGCCCACAGGTTCCTTATCTCTGCATTCCCTTGTTCTAGACAGCACTTGCTATATCCATCCATCAACCTGGAGGGAAGGCAGGGGGTATGTCCTCCAAGGAGGAGGAACTTGGGCTGAGAGCAGCCTGAAGGGCAGGTAGACTGGGGTGCCAGGTTTGGACTGGAGAGTGATGGTTCATCTGTGGAACCCTGAATGCACTGTCTGCCTTCACCTGATCCCACCTGGCCCGTTTCTCTTAACTGACGGCACACAGGAGAGGTTGTCAAACACTTGGCAAAGCCAACGCCAGCCACCTCAGGCACCTTCATCAAGAGCCATGAACTCAGCAATCCCGGCCCCTCCCTTGGCTGCTTGCTGGACAGCTCCATCTACTGAGCCAGCACCCCAGCCTTGCAACACGCTCAAATTATGGCTCCAAACAGCAGTTAGGCAAGAGTAATTAAAGGCAATGTTATCTCAGTCAGCCTCTCATTAGCCACATAATTAGACTGCTGAAAATAATTAACATTCCTTTTGACAAAGGAAACAGAGGACCCATTACGTTCATTAAGGCAGCCTCAAGCCGGCCCGAGGAGGCTGAAAAAGGAACTCATCACCTAGTCCTGCCCATGGCACAGCAGCATTGAGTGACTCAGACCGAGTGGCACGCCCCGTCCTGGGCCAGGCTAGTGACATGAGCTGATGCATGTGACACTGTAGACCTCCATGTATCGGTTACAGATAATAACACACAGGCGCGCAGGGAGAAAACAATCAGTGGGAGGGCCGGAGCCCAAGGGCAAGCAGCTCCCTCCTCGTGGCCCTCCGCATGGCAGAAAAGACATTTTCTAGGAACAATTCAAGCCAGTACAGCACCAGAAAACAAGAAGGAGCCACAAGGACCTCCTGAGAACAGAAGGCAGGTGAGAATAAGCTGAGGAGAACCTCCCCCCACCCAAACAATGAAACGGCAATAATAGCCGATACTTTCAAAGCACAAGCGATGGGCGTCGCTCCAGGGATTTGCCACATGTGACCTCACTTGGTGCTTACAAAAATCCTGTGAGTTAGCGACAGCTATTGCCTCTCCTATATAAGAAGAGACCCAGAGAGGCCATAAGAAACTTTCTTCGGACTGTGGTGCCAGGGCTAGGACTGCAACACAAACAGCATGGCTAGAGATTCTCCGTTCTACTAGAGGGCCACTTCTGGGGTCCATATTTAAAGTGAGCGTATGTGGGACACCTGGGTGGGGGAGCAAAAGTGGACCCTGGGATAGAGAGGCCAGGAGACATCTAGATCATGATGCTACCTAGTAGGCATTATCCCATCCTCCCGGGGACGACACCGCACGAATGGTGGCTGGCATGAATACTCAGAACTGACATTCCCAGAGAAGTGACCAGAAAACTTGAAAGGAACAAATCAACAAAGACAACAGGATGAAGTGATTTAAAGTAAGACAAGTAGGAGTCCTCCTCCATCATGGGGCTCCTTGGGGTTAAATTCAAGTCACCAGGCTTGGTGGCAAGTGCCTTTACTCACTGAGCCATTTAGCTGGCCCAGAAGCTACTTTTAAAAATATCTACCATGACACAGTACTTAATAGGATTTTGTTGAACAAAGCAAAAACCATTAGGTCCTGTCTCGTATACCAACCAGGCTGTCCATAACCAGCTGTCCCTCCAACACATATTCTAGCCTCTTGGTGTCTCTGCTCAGAATCCCCCCAACTCCATCTGGAATGTCCCCTTCTTTCATCTTTGTTCACCTACTTGTCCTTTACCTCCCCCACACACAAAGATGACAATCTCAAACAAAAAGAAAAAGAAATCAGTCTCCATGGAAAGAGTTCAGCACAATCCTGCCCCCAGACTCCTGAAGGTACCTACTTCTCCAGGGTCCCAGGACAGTGCCGGTTGAAACGGTTCAGTGAGCTCACAATATTAACAACTCCTAGGCCTCTTACCCTTCAGCAGGTTCAAGTCTTGTCTTGGCAGGCAGTAGGAAGCTAACGAGAGGGCCCAGCACTGCTTTAATATCCCTCTGTGTGCAATAAAGCTGAGTAATATCAGTCGCACTCTGCTGGGCCATCTGTGTGAGTGACAAAGTCAGCCTCTACTGACAGGAGAAGGATGAGGAAGACAGGTGTGGAGAAGCCGTGACTCAGTGGGTTCAGGCTCAGCACAGCCAGGCTCTTCCATATCGGCCATGGCTTCCAAATGAACTCCATTGACATCACAGTAGTCCTACAGGTTCTGAGAAGGGGGAAGCCGTTGGCCAGCATTCTGCTGTCTTTATGTGACTTTAGAGTGTTTGAAGGAAAAGAACACACTAAATTATGATCATAATTATATTTGTTTTGAGGTGTTGGGGATTGAATCCAGGGCCTTATTCTGCTAGGCAAGCACAAGGCCCCCGAGACAGATTCCCAGTCCCTTTTGCATGATTTTTGTTGTTTTTATTTTGGTTTGGTTGAGGCAAGAGTATCAGTATGTCTCCCAGGCTGGCCTCCAATAGAAATCCTCCTGCCACAGCTTGGGATCACGGGTGTACGCCACCACACTTAGCCTAAGCACGGCTTGGCTGGATGCTGCATTGGCCAGGAATGCTATTAACATGTAAATTGAAAGGATATCCTGCTTCATATCCTTTGGGACATTACCAAGAACTGGTCATCATTTTGGAGGATGACATGAGTCTCAGTATCACCTTTCAGGTATGTTGAGTCACCCACAACAACACCCGAATCTAATTTCTGGGCACCCAATTCTCAGTGGTTACTATGCAAAGATTTCAGCCTCTGACTTCCAGGTAATTGTGCCAAAGCAATTACACACTAAATATATGATATTACAGGATAACTAACTTCTTCCTTTTAAAGTTAACTTTTCATACTGACTTTAAAGACTTGATGTGTTGGTTGCACCTACCTGTAATCTCAGCACTTGGGAGACAAAGGCTAGAGGTGTGAGAGAGTTAGAGGTCTCTGGGCAACAGGTCGAGGCTAACCTGAGCTAATCAAGACTATCTCTCAAAAGCAAAACAAAACAAAAACCCAAAAGACCTGTGTGGTGGTTCATGCCTGTAATCCCAGCTACTTGGGAGGCTGAGTCAGGAAGGATCAAAGTGTGAGGCTTCCCTGGACTATAAAGTGAGTTTAAGGCAAGCCTGGGCAATTTAGTGAGACCCTGCTTTAAAATAAATATATAATAGGGCTTGGGATGAACTCAGTGGTAAGGTCCTGGAACAACCTCCAGTATCCCCTCCCAGAGAGAGAGAGAAGGAGAGAGAAAGGGAGAGGGAGAGAGAGAGAGAGAGAAGAAACACAAAACCAATAATAACAAACAAGGGATAAGGGCTGGGGCTGTAACTCAGTGATGGACCCTTGTTTTTCATGTACAGCCCTGAATTTGATCTCCAGTACTGAGAAAAGAGACAAAAGTTTAAGTATATATAGGTAGGTGTCAGTGTCTATGAATTTTATTCAGATTATGTGAATTTTATTTAGAGTAAACAGGAGGCACTGCAAGCTTGCTGACTAGAAGGGGGTATCGTTATAGGTTATGTCAACTTGAAAAGTGAAGGGGTTCGAAGGTGGGCAGAAAATTGGGGTCAATTCAAGTGATCTGTCCCGCAGAATAATGACACTGGTCTTTTCCTGGTACAGACTGGCGCTCCCAAACGATCGATATATAGATGATATGGTCAATCTTCAATTGAGCACCTTCGGGAAATGTCATTGACCTAACTAATTCAAGTTCTACTATAGCTCAGCATTTTCCAGCTCAGTGTAACAACAGAAAGTACCGGAGAGGGCGGGGAGATGGCAAAGAGTTCCGTGTCTGGAGGCCAAGATGTGTTTAGAGGAAGCCCAAGAAACAGATGCCAATCTGGGTCTGTGGGATATCCTCATAATGGAGATGAAGATGAGTAAACACTATGCAAGAGGATGCCTAGGGATGCTGTGGAAAGTGCCACCTCATCAGGAATCGTGGGCAGTAGGTACAGAGAAAGGGGCAGCCCAGAGACTTCCCAACGGGTTAAAATGGCAGAGCTAGAAGTGTTTACCTCTCGGCCTCTAGAGGGGCCTGGTCAGTTAACAGTCAGGGGATACAGCCAAGCCTTCCACAGGCCTAGCCATCATGTCTCAACAGGGACAAAGTCGAAGGGTATGTGCCCTGTGAGTGAGAGAGGAAAATTGATTCCCATGTCTCTCATAACACAATGGACATGTAGGGGTTAAGAGAAAAGGACCTGCCTTGTGGAAGGTTGAGAAACAGGACTTATGGCTGGTCAACATACAACTTTGCATCCGAATTCCTCCCAGTTTCCTAGCAAAAAGAAGAGGAATGGGGGCTGGAGAGATGGCTCGGTGGTTAAGAGCACTGGCTGCTCTTCCAGAGGTCCTGAGTTCTATTCCCAGCAACCACATGGTGGTTCACGACTATCTGTAATGAGATCTGGTGCCTCTTCTGGCCTGCAGGCACACATGCAGACAAAATACTGTATATATAGTAAATATATATATATATATATATATATATATATTTAAAAGAAGAGGAACAAGAGGAGGATAAAGGGAACACAATGATATCGTATATTCTATCATTTTTTGTGTGTCTTTGTTGTTATTGCATTTCCCATGAGCATTTAAATCTATATTTTAATTTTCAGATGTGTGATCAACAGGAGTGGTGGCTTATGCTTATAGTTCTCAGCACTTGGGAGGATGAGGCAGGAAGGCAATTACAGCACCAGTCATAGGCCAGACTAGACTCACAGTGAGACCTTATCTCAAGTCAATAATAAAATGTCCAGTCAACACAACTGTAGGGATTAATAAGCAAACTGATGGTCAATAAAAAGTTGTATCACTTCTCAGATGGAATAGGAGAAACGACGTCATGTGCTCCAAAGAAACACCTAAATATAGGAGGTGCTTCCAGAAAACATCAAGCCTATTCATGTGGGCTAATATGCCAAGGAGGGAACAGGGCATAGCCTCTAGCAGGTGTGTCCCAGTTCATCTTAAAGCCAAAGCCTTAGAGGTCCAAGAGTTCTTCAGAGACAAAGCTGTAGGCCAGGACCAGGTGAGGCAAGAAAGGCACTGACAGCTAGGTGCTGCAGTGCTGTGACAGTCACCACAACACTTGCGAGGTTGCGGCAGGAAGGTTTCGAGTTCAAGGCCAGCTGGGGCTACACAGCAAACCTCAGCTTAAAAACCAGCTAACACCACTTGCTTGAAGTCTAAAATTTAAAGCAACTTAGGAATGAAGATTTTGTGTGTGTGTGTGTGTGTGTGTGTGTGTGTGTGTTTACGTTTACATGTACATCTTCTGGAAGCTGAGTTTAAGGCGTGCGTCAGAGTATTTTTTAAATTTTATACATACACACACAGATGTATATGGGAGCCCCTGGAGCTGCAGTTACAGGTCAAGGTGAGCCAGCTAACATGTGTGCTGGGATCAGGTATTCCACAAGAGCAGTAAGAGCTCTCGATCACTGAGCCATTTCTCCAGCTACCATAAATAGTGTTTTAATAAAACATTTTAAAAATCCGAGAGATCTAATAAAGAATAAATGAAGACTTGGTGGCAGAATTAATACATAATATGGCTTAGTAGTTAGGAGCAATGGTTGCTCTTCTAGAGGTCCTGAGTTCAATTTCCAGCAACCACACGGTGGTTCACAACCATCTATTTGGAGGGATTTGATGCCCTTTTCTGGCATAAAGTTGTTCATGTAGACAGGGCACTAATATACATTTTTTAAAAAAGGAACCAATTAGAAGAGATCATAGAAAAAATTCTACTTTACTATAATACCTAAAACATAGCCACCATGGTATGAATAGCGAATTTATGAAATAAACCAAACTTAACCAAAACTCATAACTAAGTCAATATTGAGATTGGTTTGTCTCAAAAAACAAAAAAAATAAAACAGTAAATTGTGGTCAATGGCATCAGCTTCATGGGAACCAGGGCTGGGATGCAGGAGAGGTCAATGAAGTGGAGACTTCTCTGGTGTTCTGTAACACGTGAAGAGTTCAAGGACCCGCCCCACCATCAGAGCCAACACCCTTGGGATTCAGAATGTTTTAGATTTTTGAAGTAGTAATTCTGAGCACATATTGTAAACGACACAGTTCCCATAGCCGGGGGTAGGGAATCTTCCCTTCGATAAACACACTAACACCCCTGCCGTGACGCCTGTGAGAACACACACTCTGTCGTGTGTAGCCCTCCATGACTCTTGTAGGCCGGTCAGGTCCTACTGCCGTCAGTTAACTCTCAGGTTAAGAATGTTTATATTTCATTGTCATTAAAGAGACCCACGGCGTAGTAAGAGTTAATTAGATCTCCGAAAGGGGAAAGGGAGCAGGTCGGACCTGAGTGTCTGTTTTATAAATTCACTCTGAAAAGAGCAAATGCACAGAGCCCTCACTAAAACCATGACCAGCCCGAGAATAAGATTTCTAAAAGTTGCTCAAGTCTAGAACAGACGTTGCAGGAATTATTTTCCCAACTAAAAGTACACATATCTTCGGTACATAAATCGTGTGCAGAGTCTTGAACCCTCCGAATCCTAAAAGCTAATAGAAAGCAAAAAGGGAAATAGTACATGGTGGCTCCCAACTACCTGTCACTCCAGTTCCAGAAAATTCCACACCCTCTTCTGACCTCCACAGGCTCCTTCATCTAGGTGGTGCACATACACACTCTCAGGCAGACACAAATACACAATTTTTAAAAGGTAAATAAATATAGACTATTGCAAGTTGAAGGGATCTAACCCACACCCACATCTTCAAGGTGATAGAAGAAAGGCTCTTTAGAGAAGCCAGGGTTTTGCATAGGTTCGCAATAGGCAATCGGAGGCACAGAGAGAAACTACAATGTAGCCAACTCTTCATGTTCGCTGTCCTTGGCATAAAAAACATGCGATAACAGCAACTTAATGATGAAATGACAAGAGAAGTTGAAAGATACTATCAGTAGCTGGGGCCAGATATACCTCTGTAGCTAAGGTGAGCTCGAATGTAGACAGACCGACCGACAGCACATCCGTGGGAGGCAGTGGGGGCATGTGCGTGTCAGGTCATTTAGGCAGGTGGATTCGACCCTGACAGAAGAACACAGAGGGAGTTGTTGGGATGGGGAGGTGGGGAGAGGAGAAAGCAAGCAGGGAGCACTCTGATGCGGAGTGAGGAACCTACAAGTACCTCCAAAAACAGCATCTGTCAAGCATGTGTCATCTTCACGACCCCTCCCTTATGGGAGGCAGCAGAGCATTGTGGTTTAAAAGTGCACACTCTGGGGTCAGATTTCCTCCTTTCAAATCCCAACGCTGAAGCCAACTATGTGACCTTAGACAAATTGGTTTAACCTCCCTTTGCCTCAGTTTATTCATTTGTAAAATAGAGATAATACGAGTACCTCCCTCGTGGGGATTGAGAGTGCCTGTTCGCGGTACGAAAAAGAGCACTTAGCACTACAGTGACCCTCTTCGCGTCCAAAGGCCACGGCTTCTAGGGAACACCCACAAATACCAGAATCTGCAGAAATGCAGATTCCCTAACTGCATATAAATCATCTCTGATTGCTTAACATACATAATAAATGCTACATACGCTGCTGCTGTGCTGTATTGTCTGTACATGTTCAGTATAAACACAACATATTTTTCTGAATTGTTTTAATAACCAAGTGATTGAATCCAGGGATGAACAACCTTTGGATATCGGGGAGTGTCTATGTAAGAACTCAATAAAAGTTAGTTGTTCTCATTAACCTAGTAGATCAACTGTGTGCATGTGTATGCACACGTATGTGCATATTCCTCTGTGTGTGTGTGTGTGTGTGTGTGTGTGTGTGTGTGTGTGTGCAGATGCATCAGGCCATAGGATGACATTCATCTTCCTCCACCTCAGTTTTGAGACCAAATCTCTTACTGAACTTTCCATTCGCTGATTCAGGTAGGCTGGTGGACCAGCCAGCTTCAGGGATCCACCGTCTCTGCCTTGCAAGTGCTGGGGTCATAGATGCATGCTGTGGTACCTCACTTTCACACAGGTTCTGGGGTCCACACCCCGGCCCTCATGCTTGCATGGCAAGCGCTTTACTGATGGAGTCATCTCTCCAGCCTCAAGAAATGATCCTGTCTCCTGCTTCAGCTTCCTGAGTGCCGAGCACCATACTCCCACACCCAACCTGACAGTCATGGTTTCTTTGTTGTTGTTTATCTGTTTGGTTTTCAGTTTTTCGCAATAGGGATTCTCTGTGTAGCCCAGACCATCCTGGTACTTGCTCTGTAGACCAGGCTGGCCTCAAACGCAGAAATTTGCCTACCTCTATCTCCTGAGTGCTGAGATTAAAAGCGTGCGCCAGAGTATTTTTTAAAATTTTATACACACACACACACACACACACACACACACACACGTATATGTGCCTGTCTGTGGGTGTATGCAACTGAGTGGCGATGCTCATTGAGATCAGAGGCATTGGATCCCCCTGGAGCTGGAGTTGTAGGTAGTTGTTGGGAACAGAACTTGGGTCCTCTAGAGGATCTCTAGATCGCTCCTCTATATATTGTGTTTATACTGAACATGAACAAACAATACGGCACAGCAGCTGTGTACGTAGCCTTTATTATGTAGGATAAGCAACCCAGAGGTGCTCTTTTAACTCCTGAGCCATCCCTCCAGCCCTGACTGATAGTTTTAATAAAATATACATAACAGAATGTCACGTCAGAAATCTTAACTAAGGCACCAAGATACAAAAGATGCGGTGTTCTCCAGCACGAGACCAGTCAAGGATGAGCAGTCTCCAAAAAAGGTGTGCGAGCTCCTCCCTCACACGGCGTCAGACTAGGTGGGCACTGGAGAACATCCGGGCAGAGGAACGTGGAGGTAGAGGGCGTTGCTATGACCTCACCGTCCAGCCACAGAGAATTTGCTCTGAGGGCTGGGTGGTGAGAAGAGCAACCACACCACAGGACCACTCAGGAAACTTGGTGTCTGGCCCCTCCAGGTGAGAAGACAGGGCAGGGGTAGGCAGATGGCGAGCCAGACTGGCCATCAGCTGCTGGGAGATGGAGGGAGACCGCTGAGTGGGGGAGTAAGTCTGTACTCTGGGTTCACTGCTCCAGATGAGATGGGATTAGCATATCATATATAGGACCAGCATGAGTGAGCAAGTGCAGGTCTCATCCCGAGGACCTATTTGGGCAGACTAAAGAGATTCAGTAGAAAGAGACTGGACCGGAAAGCAAGAGCAATGATGTGCAATGAAGGATAGTTTGCTCTTTGTTTGTTTGTTTGTTTGTTTTGAGAAAAGGTATCACTTTATAGTCCGGGCTATCCTGGAACTCACTATGCAGCCTGCACTGGTCTTGAACTTGTGGTAAACCTCTTGATTCAACCTCCCTGATGCTGGGATCATAAGCATGAGTCACGATGTCCAGTGATAAACTTTTCCATTGTGAATATCTCAGCAGCTGGGAAAAGAGCGCTCTCTGAGAAACCCATGAGCGTGGGCACAAGAAAAAGACTCAGCATTAATACAAGGTGGGCTCAGGAAACAACAGGCTGGCCACAGAACACTTCCCTGTCCTTTGCAGTTCAGTGACAAAGACATGGATGTATGAAGTGCTGAACTGAGGCCATGTTTGTGACCCAAAGTGACTACAGGACACTCTACTGCCTACGAATAACCAGAAAATTTAGCTTGATTGGCTGTTCATCCCTAGGCAGGGAAAGAACAAAATTCACTGAGCAAACATAAAGGCCTCATGGGGCACCGTACTGTTTCATGAATAGCTAATAGAATGAAATGTTCGTCTTTGTAGTTAAAATGGCCTTCCATGGAGCTCAAGAAGTGGCTGGCTTGCTCTTCCAGAGGGTCCAGGTTTGAGTTCCAGAATCCCCTTGCAGGTTATAACCTTCTGTAACCCTAGTTCTAGGGGATCCAATGCCCTCTTCTGGCCTTCATGGGTACTACAAACCCATGGTGCACAGACATGCATGCAGGCAAAACACGCACACTCTTAATTTAAGATTTTCAAAAAGTCTCTCATACCCTCAGAGGGAGCAAGGAGGGAAAGGCAGAGAAACCAGGGACAGAAATGATTGGTTCGCTGGGTTCAGTGGGAACTCACCTGCTCCTCAACCTTGAGTACAAAAAATTCAAAGCAGAGGATGTGAGGACAAAAGAGAGTGAGCAGATCCTTATACAAATGGCCATCCTCAAATGACCTCTAGCACTGCCGGCTGAGTTCACGGCTTGGCCTTGCTCCTTCAGGCAGAGATAGGGCAGCAGGAGAGGTGGGGCCTCACATCCTGTGTCACCCAGAACGTTTCAAGCAAGGTCCTGAAGTCCTGGAGCCTTAGGGAGCAGCAAGGGAGGAGGGGAGGTGACTCTGACAACCTAAATGTAGAACGTGAGACATCCACATCGCACAGCTGTGGACGGGCAGTCCCTGGAGATTGTCCTGGGGCCGCGGGAGGGGTCACTTATGGTTTAAGAGATGGCAAAGGGTGCTCACTGTGCTGTGGGGAGGAGTGGGGGAGGGTGGCATAAGTGCCACCTTTCTACTGCTCAGTGGGACAAAGGGGGTACCAGTCCTGCTACCCCTTCACTAGACAGCTCTTACTCTATTTGTTCCTTAACCTCCAGTATGGCTTTATCATTCTCCTTCCACTCCTCACCAGCTTGCCCAGCTCCGACATCCTTTAGCTGCAGAGTGAGTTTTCCCTGAGAAAGGCCAGAATTACCCCTATCCCACCGGGTCATCCAGTATACTTCCTAGAAGGGAGGTTAGAGACGGTCTCATCTGGTATTTCCTATTTTATACACAAGGAAACCAAAAGCCAGAAAATTCGCATCCCATGTACAGAGTCACTGAGCTGAGTCCAGCACTCATATCCTTGACCCTACCATGTAATTCTATCAAATAGCATCTCAACAACTCACATATAGCCAGCCCACCTCTTCCAGGCCAGCTCCATAACCCTCATGTGTCTCCATAATCATCTCCAACTGATACGAGACATAAAGTCAAATTGTCTAGGAATGAGGACAGTTACCATTGATGTAACTCGTTATCTCTAAATGGAGTAACTGGTGGCCATAAATCCTTTCTCAGAATAGGGTAGCCTGATGAATATAGGGTAATCTGATAGATATAAGGTATACTGATTTTTTTAATGTGGGGGATTAGACCCCTAGTCTATCTAATTTTTTTTGTATTTTGTAAAGAATATCTGGGATTCAAGACATAATCAAATTCCCCAGATGGATAGTGATGGACAGGGAAGAGCTTGGAGGACCAAGACTAGACTCAAGAATTTGCTAACATGAATTGCTGTGCCAGGCAGGAGGGTAACAGAAAGGAAAATGCTGCTCAAGAGCCTGTTAAACAAGAAGAGAATATTAGCATTAGAATAAAATGGGGTTTATAAGATGCATTGCTATGCCAAACAGAAAGTCTGTTCCCTTTACAATAACTTCCAGGCCATCTGGTCTACCCACTGCAGGGTGCAGGCTCCACCCTCTCCTGAACACTCATGAGGATGCTAGTTTTCAAGACTCTATACGTCCATCTTCCTTTAGCTGGCCATGTTTAACCCCCAACGAGCTCTCCTTCTATGCCCACACCACCTCCACTTTCACAGTCACTCACCGACGCTTGTTCTACTGCTCAGCCAATTCAACACTCACAGCCTGCTGCAGAATCAGATCTCAGTTCAAGTCCCAGTACAGACACTTTCCAGCTGTATGAGAGATGCAATCACTATTGAAGAAGCGCAATCTTTCCCACTATAAAATGGGGATAATCGATAGTGGCTGTCTCACTGATGGGAGAGGCGAACCTATGAAAAGTACTTAGCCCAGTGCCTGGCATATGGTAAGTATTCAATACACGGTGACTGCCAACTGTTAATGCCCTGACCGCTGAAGCCAGTTGAAATTCCATTTGTGGAATTAAGTCTCAGAGCACTGAAATGGGTCACCCAAGGTCAACTGAGCAAGTGAGTTGGGGAGCATTCCCAGATTTCCTGATTTTGGAAATGTTGGCAGTCTTCAGTTTCCTTAGAACAATATCATTGTCCAGTGACCTAGAAGCCTAGATGTCTGACGACACTCAACTATCACAGCTGGCGATTTAAGAAGTGCTCTCACATGCCAGGAACTGCGCGGGCATAGGAAACTATGAAGGCACCTATATTAGGTCAATATAAGAAGTCGCCTCATTGCTTTGGGCAAGCAAAAAAAAAAAAAAAATCCCTGCAGAATATCAGAGAAAACTCTGGAGCTGCTGCTTATGCTGTCCAATGATAGCAATATTTACTCTCCATATTTGTATTATGATATAGATGAAAGTGTGACCAATGTTCAGGTTCCTTATTCCTGGATTTGGATGTGTGTGTGTGTGTGTGTGTGTGTGTGTGTGTGTGTGTGTGTATTGGGAACTAAGATGGAGACTGTAGTTAAGAACGCCCTTTAGACAGATGATGGCGGTTGTACATGTACTAGAAACAGACTCGTGGTCCTCCCTGAGCACTAACTCTCATAGTACTAGAAGGTGTTCTGCAAGCTGTCATGGGAGAAAAGCACTCGTCAGTCCAGCCCAGCTGAAGGGCTAGGAACCACAGCAGGGGCTGGCCTAGCAAGACATCCCCCATGGTGCAGTAACTGCCTTTTTATCTTGGGGGTGCTAACCAACAGTTATTCTAATTAGACTTAAAAGCCTGCTTAACAGAAGGGAAGTGATACCAGGTACTGGAAACTAGCTAGTTCCTCACGTCTGGAGAGGTCACGACCGTAGAGAAGAACCCACCACTGACAGTTTCCTAGACCAGTATCATTTCTAACAGTACTCTAAATGCTTATCCTCATACCCACGGACAGCTGTAGCTCTCGCCTCTCGTGAAAGAAGCTTCTTTTGGCAATAGGCCAGGATGCCTGCTACTAGACAGCATCTTCCAGACATGACAGGGACACTGTAGCCATGAGATCTCAACAACACGGTTGCCTATACAAGACGTACACAATGGCCACACCGTTTGGCATACCAACATGTGTAACGGCGTAAATGAATGCAGACAGAGTGTAAAAATATATATATATAGCTTTAATGTAGAAATAGACTTACAGAACCACCGTTCCCGCGGAGACCAGGAAAGCAGAAGCGAGAAGCTCGGAGCTTGCTCGCCAAATTTATAGGCAGACATTAGCCCGAGGCGAACACGCCCCTTAAGGGGCGGGACTTATCCCTACATCTCCCCTTTTTGTCTAAATAAGACAGAACTAAACCAAATACAACTACATACAATAACAACAAATAATAAATACAACAAACAATATTGAGAACAAAAGCTTTGCTAAACTTTCTATCTCAAGAAGTCCAAATAATGTAAAGAGTAACTACAATTATATAATCTTCAACTCAGTCAAAGATCTGAGAAGGGAATAAACACTACTCAACAAACGAGATATATCCAAAATGTGCAACAATTGACAGAGACAACTGACTACCTGGGCAATCACCCAAAGTCTCGTTTGCAACATTGAGTCAACCAATTTTGGCTAAGGCCTAACATAACTGACATACCATTATTAAAGGCAAGGAACTTTTCAAAACTATCTTACCCTGTCTTGGCAGGATATGACAGTCCTGTTTTATCCATTGATGCACGCTCTGTATCTCTGTCAGTGGTTGAGGTATGGGCATTTCTTTGCCCAAAGGCCAGTTCTGCCAAATAGAAAGGCTCCAGATGGAGTGTTTTTGGTGCTCAACATTCTCTCGGGAATAGAGCGGTGTTGCCAGGAGCAATTGTGTCTCACTATCACGAAACTCTGAGTTAGATTAAAGGCCATTTTCTACAGCTCTTTGAAGAGGTTGAAGATTATCTATCTATACTGAGTATAATCTCTATATATCTAAAGAACCTGATTAGTCTAATTATAAATGACAAACTTAGATGACAATTAGTCTATATAATTCTCAATATCTATCTAACTTAAAGACTAAGACAATAAACGACTGTGAAACAAATGAGGACAATGACCTCCAAATATAAACAATGTACAAATATACATTGCAGTAGGTAAATATATATCAATACACAAATATTATATAAGTATCTTAATCAGAGGTAGAAATGTACACTGCAATATGGTAAATATATACAATATATATATATATATATCAATACAATATATGTCAATACATAAGAATGTTTTAAACAGAGGTAGAAACATGCATGCGTACAATAGTCCATATAATTTAACTTTGTTTCATTATACAAGAATTGATACCAATATATTTGTCTAAAAGCAGTAACTCACAATTATAAATCTATTATCCCATCATTCCCTCTTTTTTTTTTTTTTTTTCAAAATGATCCTTGAGCTTATAAAATTCCTCTCCCAACCCTCAATCATATACTAATTATAATCAACCCCTAAATGATGTCCCTAAACCCAAGGGCAAACTTTACTGGGAGAGGGGACGTCGTTCTCTAGAATTACTTCCTGCTGTCATAGGGGCGACGTTCTTTCTGGGGGATCCTGTGAAAGTAAAATGATGGTTAAATTTCAAGATAATGTCTTTTAAAATTGCAAATAGTCTCTGAGTATTTTCGTGCAGGTCTGGCCAAAATGTTGTATAAGATGTGCACCATTTCAGCTAACCAAGTTGGAACTGTCTTGTGCAGCTGGTATCAAAAGCAGGTCTTGTAGTAGCGCTATCAGTATCATGACGTCATATCAACCAGGTGAAGTTGTTGTTATGGGGCCCCATCTTCTTCCTGGAAACTTCAAATGTCACTTCAGGAAAAACTCATTGTTCATTATAAAAAACTTAAACATTAATCATATAGACATATATATATATATATATATATATATATATATATATATATATTCAATGAAAGACATGATAGATATATTCAATGAAAAGTATGATAGATATGAAGAAATGCAAAGATGTTTTCTAAACTCATATTTCTTTCTGTCCCATATCATGGCTCTTGACATGAGACAGAAATTCCAGAAACTCTGGGTTTTTCTCTTACCAACAGGCTTGGAATTGGAGAGGGACTGAGCCAGAGTCCAACTTCAAAACCAGCTTTATAAATTTAGAAATATGGTTTAATATTACTTACACAACCCATTCAGTTGTCTTGATATTTCCTATTGGGCAGGTATTTTTCCATCTGTCAGTATCCAAACAACCAGGGTTCCTTGAATTTCTCAAAGATGAGTGTTTCCCTGTGGAGATAAGAACAGAACCCTGCCCCCATTCTATATGTTTTTCTTACCACCTGTATGAATATCATCGTTGTGGATGAGTTGTCATTTCTCCTTTCCAAGAGGTTTCTCCTCTTCAAATCGAAACTTTATTAATTTTGATGGTATCCACAATTTTTCTTCTCCTGTGGAAACAAGAGCAAAACCCCTTCCCCAACGTAGCACATCTCCTGGCTTCCACTGAGAGGTCAGCACATCTTTGAAATAAATCGGTTGATTTAGTTCAGCAGACTTTTCCATTATCCAATGTCTTTCTGCTGCTGTCGTTCCTTTCTCATTAGCGTTAAGAAAATTCAAGGTTAATAAAGCATTATGTAATCTATTTCTGGGGGTATTTTCAGTCCCTTTCTGTTTGTTCAGCATATCCTTTATAGTACGATTTGATCTTTCTATAACTGCCTGACCTGTAGGATTATTTGGTATACCTGTAATGTGTTTTATATTATAATAATCAAAAAAGCGTTTCATTTTCTTAGATACATATGCTGGACCATTATCTGTCTTTATTTGCGCAGGTATACCCATGATGGCCATAACTTCCAATAAATGTGTGATTACTGAATCAGCCTTTTCTGAGCTCAGGGCAGTAGCCCATTGAAAACCTGAATATGTGTCTATGGTGTGGTGTACATATTTTAATTTGCCAAATTCTGCAAAGTGGAACACATCCATCTGCCAGATTTCATTCCTTTGGGTGCCCTTTGGATTAGCCCCTGCAGGCAGTGGCGTTTGGTTATAGAAAGAGCAAGTAGGGCATTTCTTTACAATCTCCTTAGCTTGTTGCCATGTAATTGAAAACTCTTTCTTCAAACCTTTGCTATTAACATGATGTTTTTTATGAAATTCAGAGGCTTGTAGCACACTACCAATCAATAATTGATCAATTTCTGCATTACCTTGTGCTAGAGGACCTGGCAGACCCGTATGGGATCGGATGTGTGTTATATACATAGGGCAAAGCCTGTTCCTGATCAAATCTTGAACCTGGAGGAACAATGAGGTTAGTTCAGTATCATCAGGTATAAATTCAGCAGTTTCAATATGTAAAATAACTCTTTCTGCGTATTGTGAATCTGTAACTATATTAATAGGTTCTTTAAAATCCCTTAGCACCATAAGAATGGCATATAATTCCGCCTTCTGGACAGAAGTATACGGACTTTGTTCCACCTTATCCAAGTCTTCTGATTTGTAACCTGCCTTCCCTGATTTATTGGCATCAGTATAGAATGTACGGGCTCCAGTTATTGGAGCATCACGGACGATTCGAGGAAGAATCCAAGAAGTTCTCTTTATGAAGTTAAGCCGCTTGCTTTTTGGATAGTTGTTATTAATGTCTCCCAAAAAATTAGCACAAGCTCTTTGCCATGGTTCATTATCTTCCCATAATTTCTTTAGTTCATCAGCAGTGAAAGGCACTATAATTTCTGCTGGGTCTATGCCTGCTAGTTGACGAAGTCTCAGCTTGCCTTTTATAATTAACTCAGAGACTTTTTCCACATAAGTTTTCAGTTTCTTACTTGGTTTATGTGGTAAAAAGATCCATTCCAAAATAATATCATCTCTCTGCATTAAAATTCCTGTAGGAGAAATTTTTGATGGTAGTATGACGAGAATACAATCGAGCTCTGGATTCACCCTGTCCACATGTGCCTGTTGTAATTTTTCCTCAATCATTGTCAGTTCCTTTTCTGCTTCAGCTGTTAATTCTCTGGGACTGTTTAAATCTTTATCACCATCCAAGGTTTTGTTCAAATGAATTATTAAATCAGGTGTTATTCCAATAGCTGGTCGTAGACTGGAAATGTCTCCTAACAGTCTTTGAAAGTCATTAAGAGTCCGTAGGCGATCTCTCCTAATTTGTGCTTTTTGTGTCTTAATTTTTTGCAAACCTATTTTATAACCTAAATAATTAACAGAATCTCCCTTCTGAATCTTTTCAGGAGCTAATTGCAATCCCCATTTAGGTAAAAGTATCTTTATTTCTTCAAACAGTCTGTTCAAGGTATCCATGTTTGAATCGGATAACAAGATGTCGTCCATGTAATGGTATACTATAGATTTGGGAAATTTCTTGCGTATTATTTGCAATGGTTGGTTCACAAAATATTGGCACAGGGAGGGGCTATTTAACATACCCTGGGGGAGAACGGTCCAGTGGTACCTCCTCGAAGGTTGAGAATTGTTGTAAGTAGGCACTGTGAATGCAAATTTTTCTCTATCTTCTTTTTGCAAAGGTATAGTGAAAAAACAATCCTTTAAATCAATAACTATGAGAGGCCATCCTTTTGGTAATAAAGAGGGCAAAGGAATTCCAGATTGCAGAGGGCCCATAGGTTGAATAACCTTGTTGATGGCCCTGAGATCTGTCACCATTCTCCATTTACCTGATTTTTTCTTAACCACAAATACAGGAGAATTCCAAGGGCTGGTAGATTCTTCTATATGTCCAGCATCTAATTGTTCTTGTACCAGCTGTTCTAAAGCCTGTAACTTTTCCTCAGCTAAAGGCCATTGCTTTGTCCATATTGGTTTCTCAGTCAACCATTTTAGAGGCAAGGCTGTTGGTATCTCTGAAGGGACATCAATTGCTTGTTCTTTTACAGCCCGAATGGCCGGTTTTCTCCGTTTGTAATATCTTTTAATATTATTCTCAGAAATATAGGCTCTAGATTTAGCAGGAATGTTAATTTCAGTATTCCATTGTTGTAATAGGTCACGACCCCATAAATTCATTGCGATATTGGCTACATATGGCTTTAATTTTCCTATTTGTCCCTCTGGCCCTATACATTCAACCCATCTCGTGCTCTGCCTTACTCGAGATAGGGTTCCAATTCCCAGGAGCTGAACATTTACATTCTGAAGAGGCCAATACGGATGCCAAGATTCTGGGGTAATGATACTTACATCAGCACCTGTGTCCAGCAGGCCAGTAATAAAAATGCCATTTACACACACTCTCAGTTTAGGTCTTTGATCATTTATAGAAGTTTGCCAAAACACACGTAACTTATCTTTCTGATCATTATTGCTTGTAACAGTAGGCATGGGGCTTCCTAATTGTCCTGATGAGGCACGTTCTCTGCAGAAACTGGATATGACTGAACCATGTTTGCCATGGGGGCCTGTGAGGCCCCCCCTCTCACGTTTCCCGACTGTATCAGGTTGCCTTGTCTATCTCTTGTAGACCTGCATTCATTCGTCCAATGTCTCCCCTTTCCACATCTTCTACATAAACCTGAAGGCTGAGTCCTCCTATTTCTGTTATTTCTATAAGATGCATTATTATTATTTCTGAAAGATGCATTATTATTATTATTATTATTATTATTATTATTATTATTATTATTTCTGAAAATCCGTTGTCTACAATTCCTTTTAATATGACCCATTTTTCCACAATTAAAACATTTGGTATTCTGGTGTCTCCTTTTACCATTGGAAATTGCTTCTTCTACCCATGCTTCAGTGCCATAATCAAATGTATCAACATTGAGTGTATGCAAGACCCATTCTTCCAACGGCGCTGATCTGAGCTTTAAAGGACCCAAAATCCTTTTGCATTCCACATTTGCATTTTCATAAGCCAAAGACTCAATCATTATACGTCTTGCTTCTGGGTCAGATATTCCTATTTGTACAGCCTTAGTTAATCTTTGTAAAAAGTCACTAAAGGGTTCTCTCTGACCCTGTTTAACTCTGACAAATGATTCCATTCTCTGTCCTGGGTCTTGTACCCTGTCCCAAGCCCTTAAGGCTGCTGTAGTACACATGGAGAGTGTGTTTTCATCCAAATTAGCTTGTTCCTGAGGATCGGAAAAGGGCCCTTCACCTAGAATTTGATCTAGGGAAATGTCAATTCCCTTCGCTTTTTCCTGCTGTTCTAAGAGTCTAGCCTCTTGCCTGAATAAGCATTTCCATTTCAATTGCGGTCCACTCTCGAGTACCGCAGAGCTCAGCTGGAGCCAGTCCGAGGGGGTTGCTCTGCTTGTCGTGGCCCAAGATTTTAGCATCTCTTTAACAAAAGAGGCTTGCATCCCAAAAGTCATGACAGCCTGTTTTATTTCCTTGAGATCATTCATACGCACAGGCTCCCATGTATCCTCCTTGATGACCCTAGGGTTTTTGGAACCAATCACCTTCTCTGTTGTTATTACGGGAAAGGCAGGTAGAGCTGTAGGTAGAGCTTTGTGGAAATTGTCCCGGAGAGACTTACCCACAGATGTAGTTAAAATTTTCCTTTCTACCCTTTGCTCTTCTTCATCAGAATTTAGAAATTCCTCAATCTTTTCAATTCTATTCACCATTGCCTTCTGCAATGTCTGAATCTCCTGTCCAGAATTATGTTCCAAAGCCTTCATTGAGGATTCTAATGTATGAAGTTTGTCCGTTAGAGATAACATCTCATCTTTGGACATAATTTTTATGGCATAAACCGTGCCTTCTTGTATTGACAATCTTTCCGTCAATCTGTCATAAGCTTTAGACAAAATCCGATTGTCACATTCAGCAGTTTTGATTCTCTCAGTTAATGTTTCATTTCCTACAGAAAGGGACTGAATCTTATGGTCCAGATCAGCTGTTCCCTCTTCCATAGTAATGAATTTCTCCTTAACATCAGCCTGAAGAACTTCAACCTGATTCTTGAGAAGATTGTTATCAGCCTGGAGAACTTCAAACTGATTCTCGAAAAGATTGTTATCAGTCTGGAGAACTTCAACCTGATTCTTGAGAAGATTGTTATCAGCCTGGAGAACTTCAAACTGATTCTTGAGAAGATTGTTGTCATTCTCAATTGTTTTTAAGCGTTCAATCTCTGCCTTAAGAATCCTGGATTCGTCTCGTAAAGACTTTATCATATTTCTATTATCAAACCATTTGGTGCCAATGAAAACTACGAATCCCAGAAGGATCCATATATGTGGGGTGATAGACACCTCTTGTAAAATCTCCCACATGGTACAATTAAAAAAATCATTAAATTCTTGAACAATAATGTGTTCAGACATTTTATTTATAAAAGAAAATTTTTTTACCTGCAAAGATCGGTTCCTGCCAGTGGTGGTCTCTGTGTTTTTGGAGCCTGTCCTAGAACTAGCTCTTGTAGACCAGGCTGGCCTTGAACTCACAGAGATCCGCCTGTCTCTGCCTCCCAAGTGCTGGGATAGAAGGCGTGCACTACCAAGGCCTGGCAGGCCTCAAACTCACAGAGATCTGCCTGCCTCTGCTTCCCAAGTGCTGGGATTAAAGGCGTGCTCTACCACTGCCTGGCCGGCCTCAAACTTGTGATCCTCCTGCCTCTGCCTCCTTCAGCAAATCCTACCGGCGTGGGCCACCACAACCGGCCAAGTCACTTTGTAACAGACCAAATCTGACGCTGTGGCAGCTTTTGTTGCAAAACCGCAAGTACTTGAGCTTCAGGCAGTGGGGTTCAGGCAGTGGGGTTCCGCTGCAAAACTTAGCCAAGGCAGGCAGAATGGGCCTGTGTCGCCGAGTGTGTCTCGGACTCGGCACTGGGGCCGGAGTCACGAACTGAAAAACAGCACCGGGGAGGGTGCTGTGTTAGCTAGCGGGCTACCCGCTTGAGTCGGGGGCAAAATAGCCCGACGTTGGACGCCAAAATGTAACGGCGTAAATGAATGCAGACAGAGTGTAAAAATATATATATATAGCTTTAATGTAGAAATAGACTTACAGAACCACCGTTCCCGCGGAGACCAGGAAAGCAGAAGCGAGAAGCTCGGAGCTTGCTCGCCAAATTTATAGGCAGACATTAGCCCGAGGCGAACACGCCCCTTAAGGGGCGGGACTTATCCCTACAAACATGGATGGGGGAAATCTGATAAGGTCCACCTACAGGCAATCATAGACTTCTGAGAGAAGGAAAATCAGTTCTCTTTAGAGAGGAGCCCCTCGATTTATCCAAGCCTAAGTAAGTAAGTGGTCACCCACAAACACATCTACCATGACTCGGTAGGTTATGTATGTAACAGGTCCTAGTTAAAGCAGTCATGAGAGGAAATTGGGGCACCGGAAGAGTTGGAAGGGAAGAGGAGGGGGAATGAGGTAATCATATATACAATTCTCAAAAATTTTAAATGATAGCAAAATGGATCCCTTGTCGGTGGTCCACAGAAGGGCCATTATCAGCTAGAAGTCAGGCTTCTTGCTGCACTAACTGAAGCCTTGTGTGTACTGCTTCCTCGGAAGTTCAGAGAACCCTCTCCCGCTGTGGCCCTTCAATCTCTTGGCTGGCATCTCTAGACCCAGGGCAGGTATCAAGGTCCTACTAAAACCTCTCTTGTGAAAATGGACCAGTCCCAAAGCTCATGTGGCAGAGGGGCCTCTTAAAAACTGAAACAAAGGGGGCTGGAGAGATGGCTCAGTGGTTAAGAGCATTGCCTGCTCTTCCAAAGGTCCTGAGTTCAATTCCCAGCAACCACATGATGGCTCACAATCATCTGTAATGAGGTCTGGTGCCCTCTTCTGGCCTGCAGGCATACAAGCAAACAGAATAATGTATACCTAATAAATAATAATAATAATAAAAAAGAGTTCCTTGATAGCCAAGGGCCACACAAAGAGAGAGAGAGACCCTGTCTCAAAAGTCAAAACAACAACAACAACAACATCTAAATATGATAAAAATAAAGTTTGTCTTTAAAAAAAAACTGAAACAAAGAAAAGACATAGTAACTAAGTCATTCATCATTCCAGCCCAGCCGCAAAGCATACAGAAGAGGATGACCCAGTGTGCTCCAAACCTGGGGCCTCTAGAGAGAAGAGGTGTGACAGAAATGTTCTCACTAATTATGTCCCCTTATCAATTAGGTCTCCTAACACTACACTGCCAGTGAAATTTTGTATGCTGCCAAGATTCCAGAGAAAACAACAATTGTAAGACCCAAGTCCTGCACATGTAGATTAATTTGTAGAAAAATTAATGTCTTTTCGACAGCATCAGCCATGACAGACACAAGGACATCTCAAAGTTCCCAGGAGCCATCAGAGAAAAAGGGACGGTGGGGTCTAGAAGTTCAGAAATGCCAATGGCAATAACTGTGTTTTTTTCTGTAGATTGCTAGACTTGGCTATGTCCAACCCCATCACAAAACTGTCAGCATGGGAAAGGAACAGAACATTTCCTTTGAGAATCATTCTTTGGTGGAGCACTGGGCCAATCCCACCCTACAATTTCAACCCCACTAAATTTATAGGTAGGGGAACTGATGTCAAAACGAACGTTAAGTAGAACCTTTGCGTGGAGACATGCAGGAGCCCACTCCTGCAGCCTCGTTCGTGTGAGCGAAGAGAAGCAAGCAGGCTTTCCACATTAGCCTGCGAATGAGCAGGGTCACTCACTCAGCCTCAGCTTCATGGTCGATAACTGTGCCAGAGGGAGAGACCACTTCTTTTTCCATAAATGACAGCAGCCTGGAGCATCCCATAGCTTGATCTGAGGCAAGTGTATTATTTTTCCCAGACAAAGTATCATTATATAACCCTGGTTGGTCTGGAACTCTATATGTAGAGCAGGTTGGCCTCAAGTCTTCCTGCTTTTACCTACTAAGGGCTGAGATTGCAGGCATTTGTCACTATGCTCAACCCAAATGTCCGTCCTGAACCAAACCTACAGCATCAAAAGTCTCTTCAAGCATCTTGGAAAAGTATAACCCACGAATCATAAGGTAAGTGATTCTAAACCTTCTCGAATCCCAAGAAAAGAGTATTAGTACACCAGTCAGTGTACTAACTGTACACTTTAGGACCATAACCAAAAACACTAGCTCCTGACCCTTCTGTCAAACCAGCTTACACTTTACTTTTCAATAACCAACATCCTGGTTTCTGAGGAGACATGGGGGAAGAAGCCGAAAATATAGCCAATTTCAGATGATCTTAACCCCTTTCCATGCTCCCCGCCACTTGGTATGAACAAAAGGAGCTGGGAAGGTGCCAAGGCCGAAATGATTTACACTTTAAAAGGAATGTTCCAGAATTTAAAAACCAAACCAAACCAAAAAAAAAAAAAACCCACTAAAATCCAAACCACCTTGTCTGCAATTAGAGGATGGCAGGGGAGGAGGGGACTAAAGGGATACACTTGAGAGCAGTCGAGCAATGGGAGGGTTAGCTATCCTTTTTCCTCCTCAAGGACAGCCAGATCTGATAGGGCTGCTGCTAAGCCCAAGCTGCCTCACTTTCCTGCCTTGTGATACCATGGGCCCCCCTCACCATCAAAGACCCTTTTCAGGGCTTTGAGGGCGATTGTCACTAACGTCCTGGCTTGTCATCTCCTTCAAAAAGCTGCAGGACATCCCATGGGCAGAGGCAGGCAGAAAAACCACCCTGTGCCCTCGAACAACTTTTCTGATAAAAACGACACTTTTAAAACTAACACCGATCTTTCCCTATCGCAAAGGCTGTAATTCAGCCCTGCCCTGTAAAGTGACACGTTTCCCTTTAGAGACAACAGGCAAATTGGATTCAGCTGAGATAAACATAGTCTAAAGCCCACTAACTCTTCTAATATCTTTCATCCAAGAACCCCCAACTCTTAAATCTGTTTATAAATGGTGGAAATCGGGTCCCATCCCTTTCAAAGAGGGAGTCAAAGGAGCTCCACTTTCTTACCTCACAGCCTGTGTATCTGGAGAACAATCTGTCCATGGAAAAGGCTTTTCGCACCCTTGCTGCTGGGGAGGTCAGGCCAGGGCCACCGTCTTCAGCTGTGAATTAACAGCTTGAGATAAACCCAACCTGGACGGAGCAATAACCAAGCCTGTCTAGCAGGAGGGAGGAGTCTCCTGAAGTGGGGCTGTCCGTGTCATTTGAGTTAGCCACCTGACCTGACCTTGGCCACTTTAGTACCAGGACCACAGAGCAAAGGGGCACTTAATTCCCCTTTTTTTCCTGTCACCCCTTACAAGTCCTGGAACCCTCCTTGCTCCTATCTTGAAGTGGCCAAAGTCAATACTAAATCAACCTGCCATTTCTCTCCAAAGCCCAGAGTTCCATCTCCACTCTTTGCCGTCTCTGCTTCCCAACACGAAGTCTCAGAAAGGGCAAAGAACACTTCATCTCAGCCCACCCCTCCCTGTCTCTAAACCTAGCTGTCCTTAAGGACCCACCCTTGGTCCAAACCCGTGTGTCATAGCTTACTCAGAGAGACGCAGGAGGATCACCCAGAAGTCCAGAGCGTCCTGCACCTCCTATCTCAGTCAGACCATAGAAGCAGATGGGGCTCTGCCTTCCAACCAGGTAAATGACCTGAGCTCTTGGACGGCAGGGCTGCCATAGGACAAGAGCCAATGGTCATATGCAAGCGCTCTGTAAACTGGAGGAACCTGGTTCCTGGAGACAAAGATTGGGAATCTTTGGAACATGGTCCATTTGTCTTCTAAAGAGAAAGATCCTATACCATTCTTAAGGCAGGTTTACCAGCCCTCTCTTTAACCCCTCTTTCTGGTACAGGAAAAAAAAAAGGGGGGGGGGAGACAGGTTTCTGGAGAACTCAAGTTAGAAGATCATTTATTATTGGGGTGCAGAGATAATGGGTGAGCAGAGCCCCAAGGTTACACTGGGATGCAGCTTCCTCGAGCCCTCCAGTGAAGTCTAACCAGTGTCAAAGAGCCTGATACTACAAACTCAGAGCCTGAAGCCATCATCCCTCCACCTCCTGAGAAACCCCAGGGAAGAGAGGAGAACCGGTGAGGGAAAGAAGGGGAACAGGTCAGTTTCTGACTGGTCATAGAAAGGGAGAAAAAAAGACAACACCTCCCCGGCCTTGCCAGAAACAGGGCTAACTGGATCCTCATCCCAGCCCTCCATTTCTCACCAGGAAACAGAGATGGTGAATGCAGATGAAGCACTGGCAGCTAGGGGCTGGGCACTGACCTGGGCACCCACCTGAAAAAAATGCGAAAGAGTGCAACCCACCATCAAGCACCCAGTTCTTTCTTGCACACGGAGGAGAAGGCAATAGGTCCTTTGGGCCCGCAAAGTCAGGAGGGTCTGTGGTTCCCACTCCCTAGACCTGGCTCTCCAGCTTCCATTCAGTCTGGCGCCCCCATCTGTCCTTTCCAGAGGGCCTCGGGGTGCACACCACTGGGTGGGGGGAGGTGTCAACCTTCAGAGGTCTGAGATCCTCAGCCGGATCTTTCACCTTCGCCTCAACCCGGCACCGCTTTGTTTCACGCAGGGAAAGTTGCCAGTGTGCACCCCTTTCGCCAACACGCCCCCCTGTGCGCCCATCCCCCGCAGGGAATCCAAGCTCAGACACACCAGCTAATCTGCGACTTGCTCTTCAGCCCCAGCAGCCGCTTCGAAAGCGAAAGCAAAGAAGAGGGATCCGGTAGTGTCCCTACACGGGGTCGCCGGGTCTTCCCCATCACCGGCACCCACGCGCTCGGCCGCTGCCCGCCCCGCTCAGACACCTCTCTCCGCGGCGGAAAGGCCTCTCTGCGGGCATCGCGGGCACCTACCGGTGCGGGGCCGGGTACGAGGGTAGGGCAAGGCAGAGCAGGGTCGGGCTACCGGCTGCCCGACGCAGGTGCGGCCAGGAGCGCGGTCTCTCCGGCTGGCTCCCGCTCCTCCTCCCGCGCCGGGACTCGGGGCGCTCTCCTGCACCGCCTGCTCCCCGCCCCCACGCCCGGCGCTCGGGCTCCCCCCGCGCCGAGTGACCCGCCAAGCCTCCCCCACGCCGCCCGCCCGCGACTATTCCCGCATAGAGTGTCCGCGGCCGCCGGGGCGGCGCGGGGCCCGGGCAGCTGCAGCGGCTGCTGCCCCACAGAACCCAGCCCCAGGCGGCGACGGCGGCACTCACCCATAGTACGGATGCGGTGCAAACTGCACATGCTCGCGTCTGACAGGCGCTCTGCCCCCGGCCCTGTTTAACTCTTTCGGCGCCCGAGTGTCCGCCAGGCCCGCTGCCCCCGCCGACCCAGCCGCCACCCGCCACTCATCCTCAGCCTGCAGTCTCCCCTGCCAGGACTTCACCCGCAGCCCTGGTGGCTCAGTGGCTGCAGTGAAGATTCCTTGGCCCTCCCTGCCCAGGCCACTCCTGCGTTCCAGGTGTGGGGTGAGGGTCGCCTCCCGATTTGTAGGAGTTGTAGGGAACCGCTTGCACAATATTGACTCTGGCTATCTTGAAGCCGCAGGTCCCCGAGGTCCGCACTTCACACCGTGTTGCATACCCACTGTGTGCCCGTATTGTGTTCCATGCAAGTTAATCATTGACGCAGCCAGACCAGGTGGGGCTGTTTGGTTTTCATCATCATCGTTATTCTCATTTCTAAGATGCAGAAACTGAAGCTTATGAAAAACTAGAATTTGCTTTGTTCAAGGACTGAACCTCAAGGTCCACGATTTGGTTCGTAAAGATTAAATGGAATATGTTCTTTCTGAGCTCCTTTTAGGAGGTACAAAACAATGATTGTCACAGAAAATAATAATAATAATACCTTGGCGATTGGGAATACAGAGCATGGGAAATCAGCTCAGTGAAGCCAAATTCAGACAGGCCTCTCAACTAGTCGTGGGTCCTGCGGGAAACCCGAATGAAATTTCCCTCCTATTCCTGTAACAGCCCTGAGTCCTGGCACCTCAGTCAAGACGAACGGACAGTCTTGAATGTCTATAATGCCACATGTCGAAGTTTTCATTTCTTTTCTTAGCCGGGTCTGATCTTGAACTTCCCATCCTCCTAACCTCCACCTGTCCAATGCTGGGATTGCAGAATGGACCCAACAGGTTAGCATGAAAGTGGAGGGATGTCCTTTTTAAATAACCAGAGCGAGCAGTCTTCCACGATTCTCACATACCCTTGGCCTGATCTGAGCGGCCTGACAGTTGCTTCTCTAGGCTGAGACTGTAGCTCGGTAGAAGACCAAGTGTTTAGCCTTCTGGAGGCCTAAGATTCAACTGCCAGTGGACGTTCATACATTTGTGTGCATGAGTGCAGTTCGCCAATGCCCCTGCACACACCAATCGACCTAGAAGGGAGAGGAACATTCAGGGAGAGGCACAACTTTACTAGCCAGGGTTCTCTAGAGGAACAGAACTGATAGAAGAACAAATATATGGGATCTATTAGAGTGGCTTACAAGCTGTGGTCCAGCTAGTACAAGAATGGCTGCTGCCCAACAGATGGTTTAAGAATCCAGTAGTTGTTCAGTCCAGGAGGTTGGACGTCTCCCTTGGTCTTCCACATACCTTGGAATCCAGTAGAAGTAGGTTCTAATAGCAGTGAGGGAGCGCCTCATCTACTTCAGAATAGATGAAACTGCCAGGGAGAGTGAGGGCAAACAGGCAAAAAAAAAAAAAAAAAAAAAAGCATTTCTTTCTTCCATGTTCTTTATATAGGTTGCCATGAGAAGGTGTGACCCAGATTTGGGGAGGGGTCTTCTAATCTCAAATGAGTCAACCAAGAAAAATCCCTCCCAGGTGTGCCCAGCTGCTTGAGCTTTTAGTGAATCCTAGATGCTGTCAACTTACAACCAAGAATATTATCCATCTCAATGACCAAAGAAATTGCAGCATTTACTTCATTTAAAAAAAAATTATCCAGGCAAGTCACATGCCTTTATTTTTTTTATTTTTTTGGATTTTTCGAGACAGGGTTTCTCCATAGCTTTTGGTTCCTGTCCTAGAACTAGCTCTTGTAGACCAGGCTGGCCTCGAACTCACAGAGATCCGCCTGCCTCTGCCTCCCGAGTGCTGGGATTAAAGGCGTGTGCCACCAACGCCCGGCCTCATGCCTTTAATCTCAGCACTTGGGAGGCAGAGACCAGCAGACCTCAGTGAGTATGAGGCCAGTTTGGTCTACAAGGCAAGTTTCAGGACAGGCAGGACTGTTATACAGAAAAACCCTGTCTCAAAAAAGCAAAACAAACAAACAAAAAAATTATCCAAGTGGTGGTGGGCACAGGCCTTTAACCCCAGCACTTGGGAGGCAGAGACAAGTGAATCTCTATGGGTTCAAGGCCAGCTTAGTCTAGGCTTTGTGAGTTCTAGGACAGAAAAGACTACACAGAGAAATCCTGCCTTGAAAAATAAACAAAATTATACATTTGAGTGTTTGCCTGTATAAATGTGCACCACCTCCATGCCCAGTGCTCTTGGAGACCAGAAAACAGCATTGGAACCCTTAGTGTTGAGTTACAGACTGTTGTGAGCCACCATGTGGGTGCTGGGAACCTAACCTGGGTCCTCTGCAAGAGTAACAAATGTTCTTTATTGCAGAGCCATTTTTCCAGCCCCCTTCTTATAATGTGCCAGATGACCTAAGAGGTCTCAGAAGTTCAAGGCAACACAAGTCTAAGAAAAGGAACGAAAGGTTCATTCAACCAGTCTTGCCCCACTCAAGACAAGATGTTAGGTTGCGTCTATTCTTTCTGAACCTAATTGGATCCTATGTCATCCCTTGATTGCCTGATGAGACCATGTCTCTTCCATCAGTCTATGTCCCTAGTCAGGGACCAACAATGAACATCTCTGAACTGGAGGGGGCTGCAGACCAGGGGCTGGATGCCCATCCCCATACATACTCTGTTCTTGGCCTGGACAATCTTTTCTTCTGTAAGAAATCACACTGGGGCTGGGGATGTAGCTCTGTAGTAGAGCACTTGCCCAGTAAGTGCAAGGGCTTGAATTCCTTGTAATATCGCGGGGGAAGCATTGGAGCTCAAGTAGGAATGATTGGCTTTATCTTGGGCTCTTCAAACCAGCAGAGGAAGTATATAGCCAGGCGATGCCACTGATAAGAACTTTTGACCCTCATTATCCTCTGTGTAGGAGAAACACTACCACCTACCTTATGACTATGATGCAATAATTCAATGACATAATGCATGTGAAGTCCTTAGCATACAGTAGGCTTTCAATAACAGGAATTGTGTTCTGTTGCGACTAAGGCAGGGAGAAGGATAACAAGCATTTTTGTGGGCTATACCCTGGACCTTGTCAGAAAGAAATAAGACTGTCCCCTTGACAGACATGTTGACCAGGGTGACTTCATTAAACCTAGCAGCAACCTTAACACCCCTTGCCACAGAACAAGGTCTCCTAGACCTCTCTGTGTTTGGCAGCAGCTTGGGTTCTGGGAAGCAGCATTGTACAGAGGAAGGTGTCAAGAGCTACGGGCAGCATTCTGAATTCCCAGCAATGTAGGTATTAGGTCCAGGAGGTACAGTATCCAGTGCCAGCAATATTTTTAGGGGCCCACAAAATGCCTTTTTGTATAACAAAAATGGATGCAAAAAAATAAACTTTGATGTCAAAGGAAATGTTTTCATATAATATTAATATTTCCATCCTTGGTCTGGGACAAGATGCCAGTGGCAAAATTGCATAGGAAGCGTCAGGAACTGAGACACAGGCTGAGCACCGTGCCGTCTTGGGTCACCCCTCCCATGGGGTTTTTCTCTCGTCTTTAAAAGGGATCATTTCCTCCTGACAACAGTTTACACAGCTGACCTCTCTTTGGGCAGGGCAGCTATTTCTATCTCTCATTACATAAATGGGGAAATAAAATCTGTGTAGTTTTGTCAAGGTTACGCTGCTAATAAAAGGAGACTATAAGTCAAACTCAGGTCTTCCAGCGCCCCAACCAAGATCTCTTCCACCTGCACGAGACGAGAAATAAAATCAGTCATACCCAGGACAGAGCAGTCTGCTGCAGCAGGGAACCTAAAAATAGCAGCCAGAGCAATGAGTGGGTCCCCAGGTTTTTCACCCAAAGAATGCTGAGACCTTCCGGCAGTGTTTTGGCAAAGACTGTGGCCCCAGCTGAAGGTAAGCACCAGGCGATCGTGGCTGTAGTCACTCAAGTATGCATTAAAGATAGAGAAACCCTGAGAGAAACCAAGACCCAGCACTCGTACATATACAGAATGCTTTTTTCCTTGTCTTAAAAAGCTAATGGAGCAGGTAGGTGGGCCACAGGCATATATTTTTGCAATACAGTTTTGTACTTAAATCAAATATCTATATATCTATATCTATGTATCTCTATCTATCTATCTATCTATCTATATCTATATCTATATATCTTGGTCCAGGAATATGACTGGACTTGCCATGCAAGCCCGAGGAACAGAGTTTGGATCCCCAGAAACTCATATAAACATTGGATGGACCTAGGGACTTTCCTGTCATTTCAGCCCAAGGAGTCAAAGACAGGGGATCTTCAAAACAAGCTGGCAGGCAAAATTAGCCATATCAGTAGCTCTGGGTTTGATTGAGAGGCCTTGCCTTGGTGGATGAAGTAGAAAAGAATGAAAACCAGCCTGGGGCCTCCCCATGCATAGGCACACAGGCTTACCCACAAACATGCAAAGACACACATACATGCACTCCACACGTATACACATAAAAATGGGTGGGGGGGGTCTTCATTAGGATTTATACAGCAGTGCAGACCTGGATTTGAATTCAAGATCCACATCCTAGTCGGATGTCTTCGGCAGCTCATCTTCCTCGGCCTATTTTCTCATCTGCAAAGTGGACATGGCGACAACACCCACCCCGGAATCTCATGGGAATAAGATGATGTGTAAAAGCTGCCTTGTACGGTGCCAGGCCCAAAGTGCCTGATAGCACCAACAACGCCAACCCTGCCAGAGTCAAGAGTTATCTTTACACCACCTTCCTACCCCCATAGTGCAAAACTAAAAGTGTCTTACGTGTGTGTGCTGATTAGTCTTCATGTCAACTTGACACAAGCTAGAGTCCTCTGAAAGGAGGGAGCCTCAACTGAGAAAAGGCCTCCATGAGATCCAGCTGTAAGGCATCTTCTTAATCAGTGATTGATGGGGAGGGCTTAGCCCATTGTGGGTGGTGCCACCCCGAGGCTGGCGGTCCTGGGTTCTATAAGAGCAAGTCACTAAGTAGTCCCCCTCCATAGCTTCTGCATCAACTCCAGACTCAAAGTTCCTGCTCTGTTTATGTTCCTGTCCTGACTTCCTTTGGGGATGGAGGCGTAAACCGAATGAACCCTTTTCCTCCTCAGTTTGCTTTGTGGTCACGGCGTTCCATCAGAGCAATAGTAACCCTAGCTGAAACAGTATCTCTGGAGCCTTTAAAATGTGTTGTTGCACAAACTAAGTTCTGGGGCATATTTTCTGAAGGACACGGGATTTCTGTTTTTCTTATAAAGCAAACCATCCACAAGGGGCTTACTTTTGTCTCCAGCATAAGGAACACTCTTCGTGATTTTTGAAGGGATTTGGAAAAATTTCTTCATGCTTGATAGAGAGGACGTTTCCTGGGGTTGCCCTTTGACCCTGAGTCAGGAAAAATATGACTTGAGAGAGTAATTTTTGCAGAAACTGGCCTGTAGCCAGATGAGAAAAAGTCTGGGCACAGAAACTGGGGACCAAGAGAGGACCACATACAGTTTATGAAGATGCTGTGATAAGAGAGAAGCGAGGCAGAAGCAGAAAGCATCATATTTGGATGGGTTTTATGAGGAAGCAAGAGAAAGAGGGAGGGTGAGGGAGGGAGGGAGGAAGGGAGGGAGGGAGGGGAAGATCTATGACTCTTGGTGAGTCAAAGTAACATGCTGGCATTTAAAAATGGATGTCACTGCAACACCCCCCCCCCAAAAAAAGAACTTTCTGAGACAGAGTCTCGCTCTATTGCCTAGTCTGGCTTTGAACTCATGGCAGTCCCCCTGCCTCAACTTCCCACATGCTGAGATTACAAGCACGAGCTGAGGCAGTATCTATGCTTCCAACTAACAAGCTTTTCTTCAAATAGGAAAAAAGGATGCCCAAAGAGGCTAAGGACTACGAGTCTGTATCATCTAGGATTCTTTGACTAGGGTCTCACACAGACCAGGTGGGCCTGGAACTTGCTGTGGAGCTGAACATGACCTTGAAATTCTGACCTTCCTACCTCCACCTCTTGAGTGTCAGGATTACAGCTGTGAGACATGTGCCACCATGCAGAGTTTATAGATATCTTTTTTTTTTTTTTTTTTTTTTTTTTTTTTTGGTTTTTCGAGACAGGGTTTCTCTGTGGTTTTGGAGCCTGTCCTGGAACTAGCTCTTGTAGACCAGGCTGGTCTCGAACTCACAGAGATCCACCTGCCTCTGCCTCCCGAGTGCTGGGATTAAAGGCGTGCGCCACCACTGCCCGGCGTTTATAGATATCTTAAATCTAAAAAGAATAAATATTAGAATGATAATTTGTGACCAGGAGGTTCACAGGTAGAAAGGATTATTGATAAACACAAGCTTGCTACAACAAGCTGATGAGCTGACTGGGTAAGCAAAGATCTGAGGTTGATCCCTGGAACCCATACAAGGGTAAAAGGAAAAAACCGAGTCCACAGAATTGACCTTTGACCTACACATGCATGCTACAGCACACATGCCCACATACCCACATCAGTTTTTAAAAGTTTTTATTTGCTTGAGGCAGGGTCTCACTTTAGCCCTGGCTTGCCTGAAACTCATTAAGTAGACCAGGCTGGTCTAAGAAAGTCTCACAGATATCCTCCTGCCTCTGCTTCCCAAGTGCTGGATTAATGGTGTGTGCCACCATATCTGGGTTTACGGTTTTGTGGTTTTGCTTTTTTAAAGTCTGCAAGAATTCTGACGAGGAGCTGGAGAGAATGTTCAGTTGGTAAAGTGATTGTCTTGCAAGCATGAAGAACTGAATTTGAGCCCTCACCGTGGCTCACACTAAAATAAACACTGGGCGTGATGTCACAGGTTCATCATCCCAGTGGCTGGGAAGATGCAGTCAGGCGGATGGACAGGAATCGCTGGACAAGAAGCCTAGCCCACTTGACAAGCTCCCGGTCAATGAGAGCCATTGCTTCAAAAAAAAAAAAGTGAATGTCACCTGTGTGTGTGCAATTCAGACTAGGTCGTGGGAAGTAATTGAGAGCCAAGGCTTTCTGCCACCGGTAGCACCGGATTCCAGCTTTTGTTGTTTGTTGTTCTGGTCACGGTTTTCCTGTGTAGGTCAGACACGCACTTTCCCTCTGGGCCATGGAAAGACCCAGCAGGGTCCTCCGGTGTATCAGCCTCCCAGCCCCAGCCTTTGTGGGTGAGAGGTGAGCAGGGAAACGGAAGTCGGAAGTCTGTTACCAACATGAAGGCAAAGGCTGCTAAACAGATCCCAGATGGCAAATGTCCCTGAGGAGGCAAGCAAGCAGCTCCAGGAGCTACACCTAACCCAGCACTCTCTAAGTTAGTGTGTCTTGTTGCCATCGTTGTTTCGCGAGACAGGGTTTCTCTGTGTACCACTGCTGTCCTGGAACTTGCTCCATAGACCAGGCTGGCCTTGAACTCACAGAGATCTACCTGTCTCTGCCTACTGAGTGCTAAGATTAAGGTGTGCATCACCACCCAACAGTTTGCGCTGTCTTCTTCCTCACCTTTCCCCATCTCTTTCTCCCCCTATCCCAGTGTTCTCTCGCTCCTTGACTTTTTCCTTTCTTTTTTCTCTTTCTTTCTTTCTTTCTTTCTTTCTTCTTTCCTTTTTCCTCTCTCTCCTCCTTCTTTCCTTTCTACTTTATCTATCTCTATTTTATTTTTTTTTATTTTTATTTTTTTGGTTTTTTGAGACAGGGTTTCTCTGTAGCTTTGGAGCCTGTCCTGGAACTCCCTTTGTAGACCAGGCTGGCCTCGAACTCACAGAGATCCGCCTGCCTCTGCCTCCCGAGTGCTGGGATTACAGGCGTGTGCCACCACCGCCCGGCGTATCTCTATTTTATTAATTTACTTAATTGTGTAGTTTAATGTATCTTAGTAGCAAAATAACAGGGACAGTACGAAAGACTGACATTAAAAAGAAAAAAACTACCCACCCACCCCCACAAAAAAAACATGTAGTTGAGGGCTGGAGAGATGTCTCAGTGGACTAAGGCATTTGCCACTAAATTTGATAACTCAAGTTTGATCCCTGAGACCCACATAGTAGAAGGAGAAAATAGACTCCTACCAGCTGTCTTCCAACATTCACAGATACTCAGTAGCAGGAATACCCCCAAACACACACACACTGCAATACACATACAATTTAGAAAAACATGTACTTGCATATAGGACAACTCCGAAAAGTATAGTGAAGAGACAGAATCTGCTAAAAATACCACTTAGTTGACATCAATAAGACATTTATTTGGGTTTTGGTTTTGCTTTGTTTTTACAAATCCAAGTACTGACATAGTCTAGAAAACTTTATAAGGTTTATTTACATTTTTTTAAATTTATTTATTTATTAAGGATTTCTGCCTCCTCCCCGCCACCGCCTCCCATTTCCCTCCCCCTCCCCCGATCAAGTCCCCCTCCCTCATCTGCTCAAAGAGCAATCAGGGTTCCCTGACCTGTGGGAAGTCCAAGGACCGCCCACCTCTATCCAGGTGAGCATCCAAACTGCCTAGGCTCCCCCAAAGCCAGTACGTGCAGTAGGATCAAAAACCCACTGCGATTGTTCTTGAGTTCTCAGTATTCCTCATTGTCCGCTATGTTCAGCTAGTCCGGATTTATCCCATGCTTTTTCAGACCCAGGCCAGCTGGCCTTGGTCAGTTCCCGATAGAACATCCCCATTGTCTCAGTGTGCGGGTGCACCCCTCGCGGTCCTGAGTTCCTTGCTCGTGCTCCCTCTCCTTCTGCTCCTGATTTGGACCTTGAGATTTCTGTCCGGTGCTCCAATGTGGGTCTCTGTCTTTGTCTTCTTTCATCGCCCGATGAAGGTTAATATTCAGGAGGATGCCTATGTGTTTGTCTTTGGATTCACCTTCTTATTTAGCTTCTCTAGGAACATGAATTATAAGCTCAATGTCCTTTATTTATGGCTAGAAACCAAATATGAGTGAGTACATCCCATGATCCTCTTTTTGGGTCTGGCTTACCTCACTCAGGATAGTGTTTTCTATTTCCATCCATTTGTATGCAAAATTCAAGAAGTCCTTGTTTTTTACTGCTGAGTAATACTCTAATAAGTATATATTCCATACTTTCTTCATCCATTCTTCCGTTGAAGGGCATCTAGGTTGTTTCCAGGTTCTGGCTATTACAAACAATGCTGCTATGAACATAGTTGAGCATATACTTTTTTTGTATGATAGGGCCCCTCTTGGGTATATTCCCAAGAGTGGTATTGCTGGATCCAGGGGTAGGTTGATCCCGAATTTCCTGAGAAACCGCCACACTGCTTTCCAAAGTGGTTGCACAAGTTTGCATTCCCACCAGCAGTGGGAGAGTGTACCCCTTTCTCCACAACCTCTCCAGCAAAGGCTATCATTGGTGTTTTTTATTTTAGCCATTCTGACAGGTATAAGATGGTATCTTAAAGTTGTCTTGATTTGCATTTCCCTGATCGCTAAGGAAGTTGAGCATGACCTTAAGTGTCTTTTGGCCATTTGAAGTTCTTCTGTTGAGAATTCTCTGTTCAGCTCAGTGCCCCATTTTATAATTGGGTTGATTAGCCTTTTACGGTCTAGTTTCTTGAGTTCTTTATATATTTTGGAGATCAGACCTTTGTCAGTTGCGGAGTTGGTGAAGATCTTCTCCCAGTAAGTGGGTTGCCTTTTTGTCTTAGTGACAGTGTCCTTTGCTTTACAGAAGCTTCTCAGTCTCAGGAGGTCCCATTTATTCAATGATGCCCTTAGTGTCTGTGCTGCTGGGGTTATACGTAGGAAGTGGTCTCCTGTGCCCATGTGCTGTAGAGTACTTCCCACTTTCTCTTCTATCAGGTTCAATGTGTTCAGACTGATATTGAGGTCTTTAATCCATTTGGGCTTGAGTTTTGTGCATGGTGATAGATATGGATCTATTTTCATTCTTGTACAGGTTGACATCCAGTTTTGCCAGCACAATTTGTTGAAGATGCTCTCTTTTTTCCATTGTATACTTTTAACTCCTTTATTGAAAATCAGGTGTTCATAGGTTTGTGGGTTAAAGTCAGGGTCTTCTATTCAATTCTATTGGTCGACTTCTCTGATTTTATGCCAATACCAAGCTGTTTTCAATACTGTAGCTCTGTAATAGAGTTTGAAGTCAGGGATGGTAATGCCTCCAGACAATCCTTTATTGTATAAGATTGTTTTGGCTATCCTGGGTTTTTTGTTTTTCCATATAAAGTTGATTATTGTCTTCTCCAGATCTGTGAAGAATTTTGATGGGATTTTGATGGGGATTGCATTGAATCTATAGATTGCTTTTGGTAGAATTGCCATTTTTACTATGTTGATCCTCCCAATCCAAGAGCAAGGGAGGTCCTTCCATTTTCTGGTGTCCTCTTCAATTTCTTTCTTCAATGCCTTATAGTTCTTGTCAAATAGATCTTTCACTTCCTTGGTCAGAGTTACCCCAAAATATTTTATGCTATTTGTGGCTATCGTGAAAGGTGATGCTTCTCTGATTTCCCTCTCTGCTTCCTTATCCTTAGTGTATAGGAAGGCCACTGATTTTTTGGAGTTGATCTTGTATCCTGCCACATTACTAAAGGTGTTTATCAGCTGTAGGAGTTCTTTGGTAGAATTTTTGGGGTCACTCATGTATACTATCATATCATCTGCAAATAACGAAAGCTTAACTTCTTCCTTTCCAATATGAATCCCCTTGATCTCCTTATGTTGTGTTATTGCTATTGCTAGAACTTCAAGCACTATATTGAAGAGGTATGGAGAGAGTGGACATCCTTGTCTTGTTCCTGATTTTAGTGGGATGGCTTTGAGTTTTTCTCTGTTTAATTTAATGTTAGCTGTCGGCTTGCTGTAAATAGCTTTTATTATATTTAGGTAGGACCCTTGTATCCCTATTCTCTCCAAGACCTTTATCATAAAGGGGTGTTGAATTTTGTCGAATGCTTTTTCAGCATCTAATGAAATGATCATATGGTTTTTTTCTTTCAGTTTATTTATATGGTGGATTATATTGATAGATTTGTGTATGTTGAACCAGCCCTGCATCTCTGGGATGAAGCCTACTTGATCATAATGGATAATTTTTCTAATGTGTTCTTGGATTTGGTTTGCCAGTATTTTATTGAGAATTTTTGCGTCGATATTCATGAGTGAGATAGGCCTGTAATTCTCTTTCTTGGTTGGGTCTTTGTGTGGTTTTGGTATCAGGGTAACTGTAGCTTCATAAAAGGAATTTGGCAAAGACTCTTCTGTTTCTATATTGTGAAATACATTAAGGAGTATAGGTATTAGTTCTTCTTGGAAGTTCTGGTAGAATTCTGCATTGAAACCATCTGGTCCTGGGCTTTTTTTCAAAGGGAGATTTTTGATAACCGTTTCTAATTCTTCACGAGTAACAGGTCTATTTAGATCATTCACCTGGTCTTGGTTTAGCTTTGGTATATGGTACTTATTTTTAAAAAATGTCCATTTCTTTTGTATTTTCCAGTTTTGTGGCATACAGGCTTTTGTAGTAAGATCTAATGATTCTCTGAATTTCCTCTGTGTCTGTGGTTATGTCCCCCTTTTCATTTCTGATCTTATTTATTTGCGTGTTCTCTCTCAGTCGTTTAATTAGTTTGGATAGGGGTTTGTCGATCTTGTTGATTTTCTCCAAGAACCAGCTTTTTGTTTCATTGATTCTTTGGACTGTTTTCTGTGTTTCTATTTTGTTGATTTTCACCCTCAGTTTTATTATTTCCAGTCTTCTACTTCTCCTGGGCGCGTCTGCTTCTTTTTTTTCTAGAGCTTTCAGGTGTGTTGTTAAGTCCCCAATATATGCATTCTCCGTTTTCTTTAAGTGGGCACTTAGTGCTATGAATTTTCCTCTTAGCACTGCTTTCATTGTGTCCCATAGGTTTGAGTATGTTGTCTCTTTAGTTTCATTAAATTCAAGGAAGACTTTAATTTCTTTCTTAATTTCTTCCTTGACCCAGGTGTGGTTCAGTAGTTGACTGTTCAGTTTCCATGAGTTTGTCGGCTTTCTGTGGGTAGCATTGTTGTTGCCTTCTAACTTTAATCCATGGTGATCAGATAGGACACAGGTGAACACTGATATTTTTTTGTATCTGTGGAGGTTTCCTTTGTTTCCAAGTATGTGGTCAATTTTTGAGAAGGTTCCGTGAGCTGCAGAGACGAAGGTATATTCTTTCCTATTTGGGTGGAATGTTCTATAGATGTCTGTTAAGTCCAATTGCTTCATTACCTCCAATAATTCTCTTAATTCTCTATTAGGTTTCTGTCTGATTGACCTGTCCCTTGGAGAGAGAAGTGTGTTGAAGTCTCCTACTACTAGTGTGTGTGGTTTGATGTCTGCCTTGAGTTATAGTAATATTTCTTTTATATTAGGGGCGTAGATATTCAGGATTGAGACGTCCTCCTGATGAATTGTTCCTGTTATGAGTATAAAGTGTTCTTCTCGGTCTCTTCTGATTGATTTTAGTTTGAAGTCAGTTTTGTTAGAAATTAGTATGGCCACACCTGCTTTTTTCTTAGGACCATTTGCTTGAAAGACCTTTTCCCAACCCTTTACTCTGAGTAGGTGCCTGTCTTTGTGGTTGAGATGTGTTTCTTGCAAACAGCAGAATGTTGGATCCTGTTTTCGTATCCAATCTCTTAGCCTGTGCCCTTTTATAGGTGAATTGAGCCCATTAATATTAAGTGATATTAATGACCAGTGGTTGTTTACTCCGGTTATTCTTATTGGTTTTGGTAGTAGAGATTGTGTGTCTCCCTTCTTTGAGATGTGCTGGTGAAGGGTCGCTAGATGCCTGAGTTATTGTAGGCAGTGTTGGCAGTGTTGGATTCCTTGGGTTGCAATTTTCCTTCTATTACTTTCTGTAGGGCTGGATTTGTGGCTACGTATTGTTTAAATTTGTTCTTATCCTGGAATGTCTTGTTTTCTCCATTGATAGTGAACGATAGCTTGGCTGGGTATAGTAGTTTGGGTTTGTATCCATGGTCTCTTAGCTTCTGCAGTACATCTATCCAGGACCTTCTGGCTTTCATGGTTTCCATAGAGAAGTCAGGTGTAAGTCTGATTGGTTTACCTTTATAAGTTACTTGCCCTTTTTCCTTTGCAGCTCTTAATATTCTTTCTTTAACCTGTATATTTTGTGTTTTGATTATTATATGGCGAGGAGATGTTTTTCTTTGATCCAGTCTGTTTGGTGTTCTGTATGCTTCTTGAATATTTAAATGAATATCTTTCTTTTTTTTTTTTTTTGGTTTTTCGAGACAGGGTTTCTCTGTGGCTTTGGAGCCTGTCCTGGAACTCGCTCTGTAGACCAGGCTGGTCTTGAACTCACAGAGATCCGCCTGCCTCTGCCTCCCGAGTGCTGGGATTAAAGGCGTGTGCCACCACCGCCCGGCCATGAATATCTTTCTTTATGTTGGGAAAGTTTTCTTCCATAATTTTGTTAAAAATATTTTCTGGGCCTTTGAGATGTGACTCTTCTCTTTCTTCTATTCCTATTATTCTTAGGTTTGGTCTTTTTTCTTTTCTCTTTTTTAGGTTTGGTCTTTTTATTGTGTCCATATTTCCTGAATGTTTTGTGTTGAGAATTTGTTGGCTTTGCTGTTTTCTTTGATCTGTTCGTTTATTTTCTCTATGGTGTCTTCAGAATCTGAGATTCTTTCTTCTATCTCTTGTATTCTATTGATTATGCTTGTTTCTGTAGACTCTGCTCGTTGACCTAGATTTTCCATATCCAGCTGGTCCTCATTTTGTATTTTCTTCCTTGCCTTCATTTCAGTTTTCAATTCTTGAACTGTTTCCATTACCTGTTTGATCATTTTTTTCTTGGTTTCCCAGGGTATCATGTACGTATTTACTCATTTCTTCAAACTTTTTGTTATACTTCTCATCCATTTCTATAAGGGCATTTTTTACATGTTGTTTAAGGGACTCTATTGCTTTCATAAAGTCAATTTTTTCCACTTCTTCTGTGTTAGGGTGTTCAAATACTTCTGTTGTAAGATCATTGGGTTCTGGTGTTTTCATGTTGTTTTTCAGATTATTGGGTGAATTCTTGCCTTGGCGCCTGCCCATCTCCTCCTATTGATCCTATCTAATGGGTCTTTTAATAACTGGATCAGGTTTCCCTGCTGGCCAAGGCCTCCGCTTACAAAATGCCCTCGCTCTGTTTCCTGGTTCCTGCCGCAGGCCAAGAACTCACTCACCCCTCCGAAGGGTCTTCAGGACAGGACCAGGCTCCCCGTTTGCCAGTGACCTCACCAAGAAAAGGCCTACCTCTTTGATTTAATTGTAGTAGGGCGATTTGCTCTCGTTATTGCACGCCTGTCCCTGCTGCTTGTGTCTTCCTCCGCGCAGGTCCCCGCCAGTCCCCTGCGCTGGTCCCCTAAAGCCTCTTCCTGATTGCGGTGCCTCTCCGCTGTATCTGGACGCTACACCTCTCCGCCATGTCTGGACACCGTGCCTCTCCGCCGCCTATTTACAATTTTATTACATTTTTAGAACCTGGTTCACAGAAACATTGACTTACATTAACATTTTTACATCTTGCATTAATATTAAACATTCACACAAAAACAAGTGTGGAAAACCTATCCCTATGTGATTTCTGTCCCCTATTTTTCCATTTATGATGACATACTTAGGTACCTTTGGATTGCAAGTTTAAGAAAAAAATGTAATGTTCATAACTACCACTAACAGGAGGAAAAGGGAAAGCATGTTTTCATCACGAAATGTTTCCCCTCATGGTGGACTCAGCCTGAGGGCAGGATGTCTTCTGACACAGTTTCTATGTGGCTGGCGTGTACAGCCCACAGGTTGGTGTCTTCAACAAGCCACACCAGCGAGGCCTCTTTTGCCTCTGCAAAGCACCTAGGGCTGCACTCCGAAAGCACAGATCTGTTTTGAGAATCAGAGGAATTTCTCACACTAGGCCCTGAAGGAAGAGCCTGTGGATTGGGTTTGTAGAGTTCTGACTAAACCTAATTTCTCCCAGTGCTACCCTACCAGGACTGTGATGATGTTTCTTCACCCCTCCAATAGAGGGCGCACTCTTACATGCGGATTTTGTAGCCAATTGCTTCCTGGATGTTTGTATGAGCCAAGATATAAGTGGCCCCCTAACTTATTCACTTCTCTGAGCTGCAGTTCAGAGAGCTAAAGGTAGCTCTGGCACAGTGGTTAGGAACACTATTCAATCTCATCATTGTTTGGTTTTAAGTGAGAGTCTTGCATTGTCTAGACTGACTTCTCCAGGGCTCAAGTAATCCTTCTGCCTTGGTATCTTGAATACCTAGGATTATGTGCACAATCGCTCTGAGCTCTCCCACAACCCCGTGCTGGGGACTGAACTATATGCTAGACAAGCATGATGCCATTGAACTATCCTCCTAAACTTAAAGTTTATGTTTTAGGAGAGTTTTCTGGCTCACAACAAAATGGAGCAGACAGTTCAGAGGTTTTTCTATATAGCCTGAGACAACCCAAGCCTAGCACCACCCATATTGATATCCTTCCATCAGAATGCAAATCTATCACACGCTTCCCATGGTGGTTTGAAGAAGAATGACTCCCATATATTGTTTGGTTCCCAGCTGTAGACTGTTTAGGAAGGATCAGGGTCGTGTAGCCTTGTTGGAGGAGGCGTGCCACTGGATGAAGTAATAGGGGCGGCAGGGCTGCGTTCTCAGCTCCCCCGGCCGCCTGCCAGGCTAGCTTATGCCCAAAATAATTACACAGACACTGTATTCTTTTAATCACTGCTTGGCCCTTTAGCCCTAGCCCTTACTGGCTAATCCTGTTATCCCGATCAACCCATCTCTAATAATCTGTGAGAACCGGTCTTACCGGGAAGATTCTAGCCTAGTCCATCCTGGGTCGGAGCTTCATGCCGGGAGCGGGGCATGGCGTCTCTCTCAGGTGTCTGCTCCTGAGAGGAAAGCTGTCGAGACTCTGACCTCACTTCCTCTTCCTCCCAGTGTTCTGTCCTGTTTTCTCCTCCCACCTATCCTCTAACCAATAAAATGGGCCAGGGCAGTTCCTTTATTAGCCAATGACCTTCCTCCATCATTTCCCCTTTTTCGGTTTAAACAAAAAAAAGGCTTTAACTTTAACATAGCAAAATTACATATAACAAAACAGTTATCAAGTAAAAGTTACAATAATCTTTATCATAACTAAGGAAAACTATAACTATAACTAACTATTCTTAACTCCATCAAAGACTCCAGAAAGATATAATATTACCTAAGTAAACAAGAACTAAGAAACTTCAAACTCTAGAAATGACAGAGACATCTCGCTGCCTGGACAGTCACCCAAAGTTCCTCTGTACCGTTGGGGCATCCATCTTCAGCCTTCAGGCCCATGGTATCCAGCAGACATTTCCATAAAGCAGGAAAATTCAAAGTCAGTTCAGTCACTATCTGTTGTGTCCTGCAGAATGTCTCGCAGACTCTTTCATGAATCAGGAACCCTGAAAGATCATCTCACCTTAGGCAAGTTCAATAGTCCTCTCTCTGTGGGTTCTGTGTCCAGTTTATGCAATAGTCCAGGCAAGAGCAGTTTCTTGCCCAAATGGCTATCAAAACTCCATAACGAGCCTCTTCGATGCCCATCTTCCTCTTGAAGTAGATTGGTGCTGCCAGGAGCAGAGTGTCTCATTGTCATGAAAAGTCCTATTCTGTAATCTTTGAAAGACATGAAGAATGTCTATCGAAAATATATCTCTATATATCTAAAAATCTAATTAACATGACTACAAGCTTTACTATTATCGATGATTATCCATTAACAACCTATATTTCTTAATTATACAGTACATATTTAAATGAACTACACAATCACAATACCTTAATCAAAATCAGAAACACTTATACATATAACAAAATTGACCTTAAATCTCTATCAATAAAGCAAAATCTATACTAATGCAAATTATTCATATCTATATCATATCCCCCTTTAAATGTAAAAGAACGTTTATAAACCATATTTGGGAACATGGGCGCAGTTTTTTCTCTCCAAACTGCTTTCTGCTGAATGGGGGCGTCGTTAATTAGGTCTTTCATGGTATAACCTGTGTGCTAGTTTCATCTCAGTTGGCAGTTGAGCGAAGCAATTTTCTGAAGATGTTCACTGCAACCCTTCAGGAGGGCGTGGTCCATCATACCAAATCGGAATAGAAGAAATGAACAGTGTCTCATCCTCTGTGAAAACAAAATAAGAAACTCCTTTCCAAAGTATCATGTCCTTAGATCCAAATTTCAAATTTAAGGCATTTTCAAAGTATCTATGTTGGATTAGTTCAGCAGCATTTATAAACAAATATCTTTTAGCATCTGTTGCTCCTTCCTCAGCATTTAAATAATTTAAAGAGAGCATAATAGCATACAGTATCAAAATTTTCTGTGTATTTTCCATCTTTGTACAGCTTTGTTTTAACCTCGATTTCGTTTATTTTTACTTTTAACTCTTTGCTTTTTGAGACAGGTTCTCTGTGTCTTTGACCTGAAGTAACTCTGTAGACCAGGCTGTCTTTGAACTCTCAGAGATCCGCCTGTCTCTGCCTCCCAGGCATTGGGATTAAAGGTGTAAGCTAATACACCTTGAACTCACAGAGGTCTGTTTGCCTCTGCCTTCTAGGCACTGGGATTAAAGGCGTGTGCTACCACACACAACTCTCTTTCTTTTTTTGTTTTTTACTTTAAGAACTACAACTTTTAGTCTGCATATATTTTTAACACACTGTAAACCATTTAAAAATTTTCTTTGTCTTTGAATCTCTCTTTACTGTATATCTCTCTTTTTCTACCACATGAATCTTTAATTTACCAAGCAATATCAGTAGGATTAAAGGCGTGGCTTTGCCAGCTGGATCTGGCCCATTCCTTAGCTTTCCAGCCTCATGGCTGAGGTACTGGCTGTAGCCAGCAAGCGAGCTTCAACAGCCTGTGCTTGCAAACCGCACAAACTGCCTGCGTAAAAGAGTCAGAGTTTGTCCTGGCAGGACAGCCCAGAAAGCCGGCATTTTTAAATGGCGCAGCTTTTTTCCTGCTATGGCTGAAAACCAAAAAGCATGTGATCAGCTTTTCGTCAACACCGTTTAAGTGTTTCGTGGCAGGACCTCTTAATGAGCTGCAGCCTTTGCAGCTAAAGCTGAGTCAGGAAGCCTCTCTTAGATGAGGCGCTTGCTTGCCTCTAGCAAGCAGAGTAGAACTGAGAAAATGCTGCTACCAAGAAACCAGGCACAATGCTTTCATTTTGTTCTAGAATTACTTCCCAAGCTGTCTCAGGCTTTATGTGGAAGCAGTTGTCCACGTAGGCGCCATATGAAGTAATAGGGGCGGCAGGGCTGCGTTCTCAGCTCCCCCGGCCGCCTGCCAGGCTAGCTTATGCCCAAAATAATTACACAGACACTGTATTCTTTTAATCACTGCTTGGCCCTTTAGCCCTAGCCCTTACTGGCTAATCCTGTTATCCCGATCAACCCATCTCTAATAATCTGTGAGAACCGGTCTTACCGGGAAGATTCTAGCCTAGTCCATCCTGGGTCGGAGCTTCATGCCGGGAGCGGGGCATGGCGTCTCTCTCAGGTGTCTGCTCCTGAGAGGAAAGCTGTCGAGACTCTGACCTCACTTCCTCTTCCTCCCAGTGTTCTGTCCTGTTTTCTCCTCCCACCTATCCTCTAACCAATAAAATGGGCCAGGGCAGTTCCTTTATTAGCCAATGACCTTCCTCCATCAACTGGAGGTGGGCTCTGGGTTTTCAAAAGCCTCTCTCTGCCTCCTGCCTTCGGATCAGGATGCAAGCTCTCAGCTACTGCTTCAGTGCGGGGCCTGCCTGCAGCCATGTTCTCCTCCGCGATGATCATGGACTCACCTTAAGCTGTAAACAAGCCCCAATTAAATGTTTTCTTTCACAGGCTGCCTTGGTCGTGGTGTCTTTTCACAGCAATAGAATAGGTCACTTCTCTCCACCTGCAGAAGGTGAGGGACCTGAACCAACCCCTTACCAGCTACAGCACTTGGGAGAATGGGCCCTGCACCTTGCCTGGGAACCACGGTAGAGTTGACCCTGTAGACAGGGCACAGTAAGCCAGCCCTGAGGCTATGACAGGGCCATAGCTGGTACCATCTCCCTCATCTGAAGTGTGGTAGTGGGAGCCAGGGAAAAATATCCTGCCCCTCACCTCTACAACTCCAACTGGCGAGTGAGCATCCCTCCCTTTTACCAGCTGCAGCATGCAGGAAAATGAGCCCTGCCCATCATCTGGGCAGCACAGCCAAGCTGACCCTGTGGATGGGGGCAGGGGTGAGCCTGCCCGAAAACGTGAGCATGAGAGATCTGGCCCCATTCCCGTCTGCTATATGGTGGCATGGGTGGGGGAGAGATGCCCTCCCCTCCTGCCCCCCTCTGTGCCTGAGGCAAGTGGGAGAGCTGGCCCTGAGGTCATAGGAGCAGGAGAGCTGACCCTGGCCTCGCCAGCTGCAGCACTTGGGAGAGCAGGCCTTGCTCCTCACCTGGGCAGCACGGTAGAGCTGACCGTGGTGGCAGAGGCAAGAGTGAGCTGGCCCTGAGCCTGTGAGAGTGGGATCACTGACCACTCCCCCTCTCATTTGCTACGTCGTGGTGGTGGTGGTGGTGGTGGTGGTGGTGGCAGTGGCGGCGGAGGTGGTGAGGGAGAGATACATTCCCCCACCCCCACCCCTCAACCCCCTGGCCCCTACAACTTGTGGTGGGCAAGGAAGTCGACCCTCCCCCTTTCCAGCTGCTGCACTCAGGAAAGCGAGCCCTGCACCTTGCCTGGGCAGCACACTAGAGTTGATCAGATCCGGCCCCACCCCTCATCTGCCAGGAGGTTGTGTGGGCCCCTTGTCACCTGTGGCAGGTGGGAGAGCTGGCCCTGAGGTCCTAAGAGTGGGAAAGCTGTCCCTGCCCCTCCCCAGCTGCAGGGCTCAGGAGAGTGGCCCTTGTAGGGAGCAACACCGTAGCGCTGGCCTGATGAAGTAAGTGTGGAAGAGCCTACCTTGAGGACAGGAAAGCAGGAGAACTAGCCCCGCCCTTGCTCGGCTTTGCAAGGCATGAACTAGCCAGGGTAATGCTGGAGAGTTCACCCTAGTGGAGAGGATAGGGGAGAGCTGGTGGGCTCCCCAGCCCTGAAACTACCCAGGCCCAGAACCAGGGTTATGAGTTGGCCCACCCCAACACTCACCCCGTCTGTGATCTGCTGGAGCACACGAAAGGGCCTGACCCGATCTCCAGGACACAGGGCAACAACAGGATATCCAAGAGGTGTTCCAGTGAAGGCCCAGCAGAACCCAGAGGCCTGGAAACAGACCAGTGATCACGTCTCTGCAATGAACACTTGCAAGTAAAGAGATATGGACAAAAGGGTTTACTGTGTGACTCACTGGGTCACCCTACAGCTTCCTTGATGAGATGATTTTTCCTTTTTATTTTCCTCTTAAATTTTATTTTATTTTGGGGGGAGGCCATGGCAGAGGGCAGATATGAAGGGATGGGGAAAAGAATGGGATTGAGACGCAGGATGTGAAAGACAGAAAGAATAAATAAAAAGAAAGTTAAAAAAAATGTTAACAATGAAACATCAGTCACAACCCTGAAAACTAGTGCAAAAGGCCAGCAGTAAATGAAGGGAGTACAAGGCTAAAGAGACAAAAGCGGACGGCTGGAGGTGTAGCTCAGTTTGTGGTGTGCTGGCCTAGCATGTACAATGTCCTGGATTTGACCCCCAGCACGCCATGAACTAGGAGTGGTGGGACATGCCTGTAACCTCAGCCTGTGAAGTCCCAGTCTCTTCACAGTACAGGGAGGTGGGGGCAAGAGGGAAAATTCAAGGTTGTCCTTGGCTATGGAGCAAATCTGAGGCCAGCCTCTAATATAACCTGGTCTCAAACAAAGAAAATACGATATAAAAAGAGACCATGTGAAACAAGAATAGGGACACACATTGAAACCACATCACTTCAGATACCTACGTGTGGGTTTAACTGGGAAGGCTGCACACTTTGGGAAGAGAGAGTTGACTAGAACACACAGGAAGCATGGAAGAGAACTCTACACACACACACACATACAAACACACACACACAAACACACACACACGCACACACACACTTCCACCCCTATTCTGCTGCCGCCCTTTCTGATCCAGCCAATCCAGGCACTGGCCGTGTTGAACAGAATTTCTGCCCTGGAGATTAAAAACCAATCTCTAAGCCGATCCCCTCCCTCCCCTCGGTGCCTCCCTTTGCCAGGATATGGGGAGCTCAACCGGCTGAGGAGGGACAAAGGAGTATTGTTAAGGAGAGCATGGCTATGTCAAGGCTTCTCAACTAAAAGCTTTCATGCTGCTGTCTAAGCCATTCTCGCCCTCAGGGGACACCGTGTGCTTGTCCCAGCTCTACCGTATCAGTTCAAAGGGAAATTTCAGCCAGACATAGCGATCACAGAAAGGTATCTTGGGACTTGGCAACATTAATAGGCTAAGAATTCCTATCACGACATCTTGTCCAAGTCCAGATCACCAGCCCTACTAGGTCCTGGGATGAGGTTGAATGGGAAAATATTTTTTGCAGATCGGAGTCCAGAGATACTTCCCCTGGGAGCTGGTTGAGAGCAGGCTGGCCTGGGGCGCCAAGATATGTGGATTGCATCATAGAAAGTAGGGTAAAACCCAGCTCTGCTCTTGTTATCCTCCCTGTCCTGGCCCTGGTAGATCTTAGCCACTTTAAGGAAAAGCCACATGATCCTGGGAGGCTGATGATCCCACAGAGTCTGTCTTCTTGGGAAACTAGTTCACCGGAGACAGCCCATTAGCTTCGATGCTAATTGATTTATAAATATGCCTTTACTGTCCTCTCTTGCTTAAGGTTGTGCTGTTTTAAGGACTAGGTTCTAAAAACTTCTATTCAACATCTATTAATATACTATACATTTTGCCAAAGATTTAGATCCCACAGGTAACGAGGATTTACACCTATGCATTACAGAAGGGAGAACAAGAGCAGCACAAGATGTCTGGTAACTTAACCCAGCTGCAAATTCTCACCTTCTGTGCAGAGGAGGGTCTGTGGTTATTAGTGTCCTATACCATAGGGTTCATTCCTCAGCCAGGCTTTCTTCTTCTTCTTCTTCTTCTTCTTCTTCTTCTTCTTCTTCTTCTTCTTCTTCTTCTTCTTCTCCTTCTCCTTCTCCTCCTCCTCCTCCTCCTCCTCCTCCTCCTCCTCCTCCTCCTCCTCTTCCTCCTCTTCTTCTTAAGACAGGGTTTCTCTGTGTAGCCCTAGCTGTCCTAGTATCTGCTCTGTAGCTCAGGCTGACCTCGAACTCACTGAGATCTGCCTGCCTCTGCCTCCCGAGTGCTGGGATTAAAGGTGTGTGCCACCACCGCCTGGCTCAGGCTTCGTTCTTTAATACACTTTATTTGCCGAGTAAACTATCTAGTTTGTGCTCTGAGTTGACCAGCATTTGAACATCAATACATCCCCTTTCCCTTAAAATACTACTCTTCCTCTTTCTGGCTCACATCTTAGGTCAAGGTACAGGTATGGGAATCATAGTAACTTCTTTGGTAGGATTTTCCCCCTTCTTTATAGGTCTGTGCAGTGATGTCAAATATATAGATCTATGACTTCCTTCTGGAAGAGGAGGAAGTCTGGGGTTAGGCAGGGTGAAACACGGGGTTTCCAGTGGCTCAGCAGAAGGGCACCAGTGGGGAGTGTCTTTTGCAATGGATATGTGTTTAGAGCATAGCCTAAAAAGGAAACTGTTACCCTGTGGGGTACCCTCCTGTAACCCCAACTTTTGGGGAGAGGAGACAAGAGGATCACCTTTGGTTTGAGGCAATCCTTGTATGCAGAGTGAGGTCCTGTCTCAAAAAATGGAAAATATGGTGTAGTGGTGCATGCTTGGAAGCCTAGCACTTGGGAGGTGGAGGCAGGGTGATGAAGAGTTCAAGGCCAGAACTGGGGAGACAGCTCAGTGAGGAAGAAGAAAAAAAATAGCTGGGTGGTAGCGGTGCATGCCTTTAATCCCAGCACTCGGGAGGCAGAGGCAGGCGGATCTCTGTGAGTTCGAGGCCAGCCTGGTCTACAAGAGCTAGTTCCAGGACAGGCTCCAAAACTACAAAGAAACCCTGTCTTGAACCCACCCTCCCCCCCAAAAAAGGAAAAAGAAACACACATACACACATAAAACAAAACCCTAAACAAGCAAAAGCACTGCCCTGTTGCATATAAGCCTAACGATCTGTGTTTGGGTCTCTATCTGTAACTAACTGCCCTCTGTAACCCCAGAGGCCCCATCAGAAACAGGAAGTAGAGACAGGAGAGCCTCCAGGAGCTTGACCGCTAGCTACTCCAATTTATGGAGCTGCCAAGAGCTCCTCCCTCAAACTCAAAGCCTGCCCTCTAGCCCTCACACATGCTCCATGGCGCGTGTGCCCCTGTACATACACATACAAAAGTGCACATTCACGCACATGAGACACACATGAAATCACTTAAAAACATTTTTTTATAAAGGAATTCAAAGTCAGCCCTGGAGACATACCAAGATAGAGTCAGCCTAAGTTACATAAGATTTGTCTCAAAACAACAAAGCAAAACAAATGCCTTGCTCAACGGCTTGTGATGACCCCCTTGTGTTTTCTATGATGTATGAGAGACTGTTAATATTCCATTACATCCTTTATTTTTCACCGTTTAAATTTAAATTCGTGTTCTAGAAACACACTAGACCTTGTGAGCTCCGGTCCCTACCCTAACTGCTGAACTGAGCTTGGTGACGTCCCAGCACTAAGATCAAAGGGAGGACCACAGGGAAACCCGCGGGACAGTTAGGAGAAAGGATGAATATGGGAGGTTATAAAAGGATGAGAAGAGGCAGATGATGAAGGAAGACAGATTCAGGACTTCCTCCTGGCATCCACTAGTTCTGTTACTCCCCAGAACCTCTGTAAACCAAGCTTCTGGGCCACACCCAACCAGCATACGCTTCCTTCTTCCTCCTGTGTAGAAAGTGACTGAAAACAGCATTTCCCTGGTCGGCTGTGAGACGGGCTAGGACTAGAAATAAAAGGCCAGCTTAACTCTGTCCCCAGACTTGTGTCTGCTTCTTTAATACTTGGGCAACTGCCAGACCACAGGAACATAGTGTATAATAGGAGCCCAGTAATGCTGTTGCGGTCATAGTTTAATTGCTTTGAAGAGATAATAGGGGATCCACAAAATATTAGAGGCATGTGAGTCCCCTCTGACCTAAAATTGATTCCTAACTCCCCCGGGTCCCTGCTACCATATTTCTATCCAGTACTGCATCCAATTGGAGACAGGACTTGAATGGCTGGCACTAAACCTGAGGGATGGGGCCACATTTGTTCTTGGACTTGGAGGCTGTGGCTTTATTGAGTTGGTTTGTCAACTTCCCTGAATCTCAGCTTTCTCCTTACTCATGAGATCAATACTTTTTAAACATTTTAGTAGCTCTTATTAGAAAAATGATTCATGCTTCTTGTAAAATGTTTATATAATATAGAAAAGAACAAAACATAAACCAAAAGAATATTATATTGAATTTTTGGGTTTTTTTTTTCCAGATAGGGTTTCTCTTTGCAGCTTTGGCTGTTCTGGAACTCCCAGTGTTGACCAACCTGGCCTCAAACTCAGAGATTCACCTGTCTCTGCTTCCATGGACTGTAACCCTTTGAAACTGTAAGCACAATTAAATACTTTCTTTTCTAAGTTGTCTTGGCTCATGATGTTATATCACTGCAATAGAAAAGTAACTAAACACATGATTTATGAGAATTAGCCAATGGATCTAGCTCAAGAAAGGGCACAAAGACCACACAATGACATGTCAGTAAAAGCAGGGGTTTGGGATAAAGACCCTAGAAGAGGAAATTGTCATCTTCCTCTTATAGAATCTCTGGTCTTAGATACATTCCTACACATGTACGCTACCGTTTGATGGGCATGAGTAGCAAACACATCTAGGTAAACTTATTTTCAAGATTGCAGTGAGGCAGGAGGGGAATGGGAGAAGGGGAGGAAGTATAAAGTTTTGAATGGAAAAATAAAAAAAAAAGATTGCAGTGGGCTATTCCAACACTGAAACCTTTGCTTCCCCAACGAATCACAATCTTCACAGAAGCGTCTTTTGTTCTGGAGACCCCTGGGTCCATGAAAGCATGAACTCTTGCATCCAGGAAGCCTGTGCTCTGATGATCAGAACACCCCAGAAGTCACCTGAGCATTTCCCCTGTGGAACATGGTGCAGTGAGGAGGACTTGAAAGAAGCAGCTGACTTGGGACACCCCAAAAACAGTGCCATCTAGGAAACCGCCTATTCTGGTCCTCCTACAATCTCCTTCTGGAGATGTGGGATCTGTCTGCCATCTCCCTTATGCTACCTGATGGCTGGGCTGCCTCAAAAGGGAAGCAGCTGTATTTCTCTTCTAGACCTGAACTAAGAAATTCAGAGCCTAGGCATCTAGAAATTCCGTGACTAATTTTTGAAAAATTTTAAAGATTTGTTTTCAATGTTGTGCATGTGTATATCTTAGGGTTTTTATTGCTGTGAAGAGACACCATGACCACAGCAACTCTTATAAGAAAAACATTTAATTGAGGTGCCTTGCTTACAGTTTCAGAGATTCAGTCCATTATCATCATGACGGGAACATGAAGGCATGCAGGCAGATGGTAGTTGACAGACCTACATCTTGCAGGTAGCAGGAAGTTGACTGGGTTACTGGGCTGTATCCTGAGCGTAGAAAACCTCAAAACCCGCCCCCATGGTGACACAATTCCTCCAACAAGATCACACCCACTCCGACAAAGTCACACCTCTTAATAGTGCCACTCCCTTAGAGAACATGGGGGCCAATTACGTTCAAACTACCACAGTGTGTTTGTCTGTGTGTGAGTATGTGCATGTGTGTGCAGATGTCTATTTAGAATAGAGGCATCAGATCCTGCTGGAGCCGAAGTCTCAGGTGGTTGTGAGCCACCTAGTGTGGGTGCTGGGAACTGAACTTGGTTCCTCAGCATGAGCAGTCTGAACTCAAACAACTGAACCATCTTTCCATCCCCAAATTTCCTTTTTAAAAAAAAATGCATTGTCTGTGCCCTTCCCAGAAATGCCAACGCTTGTATCTGCCTGAGCAAAGCCTCCAGTGAGGTGTGAAGCTGAGTGGGCTCATCCCAGCTCTGCGTTCCATGACTCTCTTGCTAGCAGAGTGAAGGTGGCCCTTAAGCCTCGCAGCTGACCAGAGCGGTGCTTTCCATCTTCCCCAGATGCACCCTATTCTCCCCCTAGCATCCAGTGTCGGAGTTTGATCCCCATGCCAAGCAAGTGCCCTACCATTGAACTACATTCCTAGCCTTGTCCTCAGTGTTTTAAGATCACCCCGTTTTCCTGTCTGCGCCCCTGAGGTTGTATAAAACTGAATAGGAGGAACTGGGTCTTCCCAAGAATTAGTGCTGTGGGCTGCCGGTTCAATTCCCAGGGCTGCAGAAAAGCAAAGGAGAGGAATAGGGACACGATAGAGAGTTTAAAGTCTTCATCTTGGCTTAGGGATGTGGCTTGGTTGGTAAAGGGCCTCTCCAGAGTGCACGAAGCCCTGGATTCAATCCCTAGGACCACATAACCTGGGGAAGCACTCAAAAGTTCAAAGTCATTTGAGCCCAACCTGGGCTACATGAGATCCCTTCTCAAAAAACAAAATATCTCCATTTTAAGCATAGCTTGAAGCTCCGCTGTCGTCTATGTTTGAAGATGATCAAGGTACGCGGTGGTCAAGTTGAAAGGAGACTGAACTGGCCCTTGGTGTGTCTGGAGTCAGAATACTAGAGCTCTGGGACCTTTGGGAACTCAAAATGGGCCATCGTGGCCACTAGATGGCACTGGGAGATAGCTTCCCGTTTCTCTCTGAGTCACGCCCAGAAGAGGAAGGACAGGTTAGATCACAGCAGAGTGTCCAGGAAGGCACGAGGCTGGAGAGAGAATGTGACAGCTTAAGTCGTGACCTGATGAAGGAGATAGCTACCCTGTTGACTTCTAACTAAACCAGTGTGACTAGACCTATCAATCGCCGAGGTAGGCCCCGAGAGTGACTAAAGGCATGTTCTTTGGAATAGTCAGAAGGGCTTGAGTCCTGGTTTGGCTGCATATCTCTGCCTTAGTTCAACTTACTCATACAGTGGAGATAAAAACAGCTTCAGGCACAGCGAGCTGTGAGAACTAACATGAGTCCTTAGGATGTTTTCTTCCTGATGCTCTTACTCAAATGCCTTCCACGACACGTAGCAGATACCTGGAGGGACATGTTCACCCCTCCGTGAGTGTTGACATTAAATACGTGTTTCTCAAGAAGAAAATCAGAGCGAGTCTCCCTTGTTCTCAGTGCCCTGGAATGGCTAGCTGTGTCCAAGGCATGTTTAGTGACATTGCTTTTATTCCCATCTGGCAATTCTTGAGCTAGTAAGCAGTGTGCTGCTCCGTGTTCCTCCCAGATCCTGGCCTTCCTGAAGTGTCCATCTCAATAGGATAGAAGCCAGAAAAACCTTGCGTTGGTTTCACAGGTGAATAGAGGCACGGGGACTTGGAGCCCCCTCAGATCACAGCAAGAACTGGTACACACATCCCTGGGTGTTATGTAGGTCCCCACCCCAGGCCATAAGACTCTTCCTGTTGGAGAAAATGGGGGCTCAGAGGAGGGTTGACCAGAGAGCATGGTGAGGTCCTGCAAGTCCAGCGGTCTGGGACTGGGCTGTGCTCCACACTCTCCTCCTGGCCCAGAATGCACGTGCAGCAAACATGACTTGAACATATGAAATCAGAATCCTAGCTCACCAGACCTCTTGCATTGTTATTTCAACCCCAGATGATCTTGTGGAGGCTGAAGTGGAGTCAAGATGGTGAAGCAGTGATGAGAGAGAGAGAGAGAGAGAGAGAGAGAGAGATGACTTCTTCAGCTTGTGTCTGTCATCACCTAAACAGATAACAGCGGTCAGCATCTGGGGAGCATTTTTTAAGTGCCAAGAACTAAGCTAAGTGCTAGAGTAGCAATTTGGATTCTGGGAGTGGGATTCCAGAGATTACATATTGTCGTCTGAAAACTAAAACTTGATGTTGCCATATATTTACCACGGAAAAGGAGCCAAAGGCCATGGCTAGCCCTGGATATTGACTTGAGTTTTCTTGGCTTCTTAGAACCCTAGGGTCTCTCTCTATGAGGGCTTCCCTGATGGAGAACCTGACACCCACTTAGAACTGGTCCCTGCCCATCTCTGCCCTCCCGGAACTGATATGAGCAGTCATTGTTTCCATCATTGGGGGACGCTGATAGAGCAACAAGGTTACATTAAACAGTGAGGCCAGCTCTACAAAGATCTAGAACCGGCTAGATTTCCCTGGTTCTCATTTTCTAAGCTTTACAGCCCCAAACTCAGCTTCCCTCCTCCCTTTTTCTCCTGGTCTCAATCCACTGAGCGGCCGCCCCCTGCCTGGCTCCTTCTTGTCCACAGCTGCACTCGACAGATCATTTTCCATTGACATAATGTTGTAATTATATCTGTTCTACCCTGTGTTTCCCTCTGGAGCTGCTATTCTCTGGGGCCATCGCAGAAATGTCAGAATGTGATGTATGGCTTACTAGTCAATACAGATACCAGACAGGTCCTCAGAAAGAGAAAACACAGCACCCTACCCAGCCCCAGGCTGCTGACTCAAAAGGTCAGGGTTGGGACCTGGAATCTATGGTTTTAATCAGTGCTCTTGGGATGTCATAACATGAGGCCTGATTGGGAATCAGGGTCTTCCTTGTCCAGATTCTCTTTCTATCCCATTCTTTCTAGTTACCCTCAGTCATCACCCTAGTCCTTTCTGCCTTTCTTCCTTCGCGTTTGCTTCTCGTTCACTAACAGTTCGGACATGCTTATCATACGCCAGACTCTAGGGCAGGCCTTTGATCTCCACCTTTTAAATATCATGTTAGGAAGTATGTGATTCCTGTTCTACAGAGGAAAAGCCCTGCCTTCCCCACCCTCTGCCTGGCTCCACAGATCATGTGTAGCTAGATATGTGGTCACTGAGTCAGGTCCATCCTGTGTACCCCTCTGGGAATAGCCAAGAGTCTAGGGTAGGCTTACAGAGCTCTAAAGTCTATGCCCAGAGTTCACCTGGGTGACATGTGTCCTCTGAGCATAACACTTAGGAAATAGCAAGTACTTAAGATGTACGCATTGGCGAGAAGCTGAATAGATGGGAGAAAAGGGAATACTGGAAGTTAGGAAACCTTTTGCGCATCTGCCTTCAACATTTATTCATCCCCTGCGACTCTCCACCCCTCTCCTCCAGGCCTTCTCTCTGACACTTCTCTGCATGCCCAATCACTGCCCTTCCAGCCCACCTTTGGACAGTGACCCCAAACTTCTCGGGCTCAACCCATAACGACCCTAGCTGCTCTCAGCAGCAAACGGCCTCTTGACTTCCCTAAGGGCGACCATGCTCTACCTCTGGCTATCCCTACTTTCCCAATCCTAGAAGTCTGGGTTCCTCTCCCCTTTCTCCTCTGCTTGCCGCTCTCTATTTTTCTTCTAAAAGAAGCAGGCAGAGGGAAGTTACTTTGATTTGTGGAGGTTTTAGTAATTCTAGAGTTCTCCTGCTTCTCTACCCAGGAGAGACAGGAGCTGCAGTCCTGTTCTTTAGGAGAAGATTGTGTGTCTTGACCATCCTTCTACCCTCCTACCCCAGACTCATCTGACCTCCAGAAAATATCGCTCAAAGATCGAACAACAAAAGCTACCACATATAGGTTACCTGCTAAATGTCAGGTATCATATTATCTCATTCAATTCTTTCAGATTCACTTTTAATTTTATTTAGGTACGTGTGTTTGTGTGTATGCATGTGTATGCCATGTGTATGGGTGCCCAAGGAGGTCGGAAAAGGGTGTTGATTCCCACAAGCAGGAGTTACAGGCAGTTGTGAGCCACCAGAGAATGTGGGTGATGGGAACTGAACTCGGGGCATCTAGAGGGACTGCAAGCACTCCTAACCTCAGAGCCATCTCTCCAGCCCTTCAATTCTTTCTAAAAAAAAAAAAAAATTATTTCTAACAACACTTTGCAAAAAAAGAATTAACACAGAAAAATCCAGCAAAGTCACATGACCACCAAAGTGACAAAGAAGGAACTTGAACTGATGTCTCCCCTTCTTTATGGCAGTGCTGTCCAGGAAACCAAGCCCAGACTGAGATACTATTACATTGACTCCGACGGATTTAGTCAACATTCCAGCCTCTGCCTTGTAGTGTGTGTACACAAAAAGACTCCTCTACCCCCAGAAGTGGGGTTAGCATCTGAAGTGGTCTAATCACAAATCTGCACTCCAGAGCTTGGTTACATAAGCACTTCACAGGCCATCAAAATCTATGCCCAAGGCCTTAATGTACTTGAGCGATACTAGAAATAATCTTTCCTTGGTGAAATAAGTGGTTTTCACAACACAGAACCAGCCAGGAAGATTATCTGGGCCCTGCTGCCCTTGAATGAATCAGAGTAGGCCAACAGCCAGCCTGCCTTGAAGTAGGGTAGGTGACTGTTTTGCTTGCTGATACACACACATTTGGCTAATTTGGTCTCTGCCATTTTTAATATCTCAGCTGTAGGGATGTATAACAGGACCAGTGGCCTCAGCTCATGTTCCATTGCTGCTAATTCCAGAACTCCCCTACCACCAAGGGGCCAAACAGGTACAGACTGGATTTCATCCTCACCTTCCCAGAGTGCCCTCAGGGATCATTGAAGCCAAGGCGACAGTCTTCCAAGCACTCAGCTCTGTCCTTCAGTGTCAGGTCACCTGTAACAAGAAGCTAACAATCGAAAGTTTGTTCGTCATTACAAATATAAGTGCATTAAGATATCACACTTTGTGTCAACACATGGGAATGTCAGGAGCCAAAGAGCAAGCTGGATGTGGTGGCACATGTTTTTAGTCCTAGCATTCTGGAAGCAGAGGCCAGCAGACCTCCATGAGTTCAAGGCCAGGCTGGTTTACAGGGTGAGTTCCAGACCAGCCAGTGCTGTGTAGTGTGATCCTGTCTCAAAAGAGAGAAAGAGTTAGAGAATGGGGAGAGGTGAAAAGGAGGGCTGCTTAGTTAGTGTTAAAAGTAGATTGTAGCCGGGCGGTGGTGACGCACGCCTTTAATCCCAGCACTCGGGAGGCAGAGGTAGGCGGATCTCTGTGAGTTTGAGGCCAGCCTGGTCTACAAGAGCTAGTTCCAGGACAGGAACCAAAAGCTACGGAAACCCTGTCTCAAAAAAAAAAAAAAAGTAGATTGTAAATACAAATACATATACATGGATATAGAGAAATGCATATGAACACATGAATATGCATGTGTGTGAATGAATATGTATATATAATATAATATAATTGTAGTGACAATCGTTTTAAGGCAGGGGTGATCTGCCAGACAAAGACCTAATGGGACAAAGACCTCGTTTCCATTGTTAGCCCCTGTATTTGAAATTCACAAACCCAGAGGTCCTGCCTATAAAGCTTCTTGCACCCACTCAGTTTAACTGCTTTCCTTAGTGCCTGAGCTTTCAAATTTGTGCATGAGACAGCCTGAGGAGGTTTGCGCAGCGGGCAATTCCCCAATTCCCCAGAGGCTCTACTCCCACCCCCAGATTCAGATTTAAACCTGGGGTGGGGCCAGGGACTTTTTTGGTGGGGGTTTGGAGTGACGATTCCAGCACCCACTTGGAGAAACAGGCCCTGGTGGTGTTTTGTTTCTGTTCGGTCTATGGAACTGGGACAGCCAGCTCTGTGTCTTTTCTGTTTTGGTGCTGGGGATCGAACAAGAATCTCCTTCATGAGTTATGCCCAGCCAAAAGAAGTAGTATTCCAAAGCAGAGCCTTCTAGCTCTTTTGCTAGGATCCTTCATGTGCATCAAGTGTCCCATTCCCTCTGGATATGTGATTATTATGACGTGAGTTAGGTATTGCAACAAGGGCTTTTTGCCTTTCTGACTTCCTGGCCATCGCCTTTAAAATAAGTAATACATACACAAGCAAGCAAGTTCTTCTGTGAGTTTCAGTGACACACTTCGTTCTCCACCAAACTACAAACAGCGGTGCAGACTACTCCCCAGAACCAGGCGGTACTTTCATACAGGTGGCTGGAAGCTCGCCGGGCCCTCCTTCCGGGGAAGGGTCCAGTCTCGGGAGCATCCCGCGAGGGTCCCAGCTGTCCGGGGGTCGCAGCGCGCAGCCCCGCCGGCGGCCCCGGCCGCGCCCCGCGGTGGGAGGCTGCGGCTGCTGAGGTCATTTCCTGTGCCTGGCCGCGAGCTGCCCGCCGAGCGCGGTGCGGACACAGCGGGCGCGGCGCTGCAGCCGGCGCCGGGGCGGGCTTTGTGCGGAGCTCCCGGGACCTTCCAGGCTCCGACCTCGGGCCGCCACGCCCACTGCGACCCCTGCTGCCCGGGAGCGGAGACCCGGCGGCCTCCGGGGACTGGGCTGGAGCCGCTGCAGGGCAGAGGCGCGCGTGGCGGCCGGGGGGCGCGGCGGGACTCCCGGCAGCTCACTCAGGTGAGCGGCCCCAGGGACCGGGGCGGGCCGGGAGGGCCGGCGGTGTGCAGCCCGCAGAGGGCGTTCGGCCGGGCGGACTGGGCTGGCTCCTCGCGGCGGGGAGGGCGACTCCGGAGCAGGTGCCTGCCTGCCTACCTGAGAGCCGCGGGACAGGCACAAGCAACCCGGGCTCCTGGACACCCGGACTGCGAGGCAGAGGCGAGCCTTCCCGCGGTAGGTCCTGCCATTTGGGACTGGCTTGAGCCAGTTGCTCCTGGGAAGGGGCCCCGGGACGGGACGTACGTGCAGGCTTCCTTCCACCTCGGTGCTTGCTGCTCTCAACCCTTCCGCTCCCTTCAGCACCTCGTCCTAAGTGTTTCTCATGTGGTTTCTGGGTGTCTCTCCTAAGGAGTCTTAGGCGTCAGGCTGGACTCCTAGTGACAAGTTGGCCAAGCAGAAAAGAGCCCAAGTTGGGTGCTGAGTGACATCAGGGGCTTTGTGTCCTAGCAGATTTAGGAATACGTCTCCCCGGAGGGTGGCAGAGGCAGCGGAGACCCTCCTGTGGAAACGGAATGGTCTCCCTGTGGCTCCTTCAGCTTCTGCTGTGAATCCACCTCAGAAAACTTACTGACTCTGACCAAATCTAGGTTCCAGGAGAACGCTCGGAAGATCGTTATTTGAGTCCCCTCACCTCCCCGCATGGAATAGCTATCAGTTCCTCAGACTTTCTAGACTACCATCTGTGTCGGACACTGTGTGGTGCCAGCTGTCGTCACTCAGCTCATCCGTCTGCTCACCTTCCACTGTACAGGAGGAAGCTAGGACTCGGAAAAATTGTGTCTTGCCCAAGGTTATAGTGAAAGACTATAAAGGTCACATAGAGACGAGACTCAAACTTTCAGAGTTTAGATTCCAAGTGTGAGATTGTCTGTTGCCCTCCCCTGGCTGCCTGAGGGGACCTACTCAGAGCTGGGCTGTGATACTGTCACCTTTTTGGTCCCTAATTAAGGGAAACGAGCAGTCAGCCTTCTGGTTGAAACAGTCACCAGCAACAGGAGAGAAGTGTGTTCCTCTCATCCCACTCTCTGCGGTGTATTTTTTCCTTTCCTCTCTTCTTTCTTTTTATTTCTCTGTGTCACACAGGTCCTCTTGCCTCAGCCTTTCTAGTGCTGACATTACAGCAACTTGCCCCTCTTTATTCTCCTCCTCCCCACAAGGCTGTGCATCTGTATTGAAATCTGTGCTCCTCAGAGTGGAGAATGCTTTATGCATGTTGCCGTTGAGGGCTGTAAGGTGTGCAGGGATCCCCTGCCTCACTGCAGGCTGTTGTTGCTGAGCCACCATCCTGCCTCCTTTGGATGACCAATAAGCTGTCTAACCCTGTCTTGCCCTCTCCCAATTGCCAGTTTCAAACTGATACTGTAGCCTGGCATGGGGGCCCATCCCTGTGATCTTAGTAAGCTGAAGCCTTCTTCAGGGAAAGGAAGTGGGATCACTGAATCTACTATGTAGCAAGTCCCAGGTCAGCCTAGGCTACATAATAAGACCCTGAGAGAAAAGCAAAAGCTGAAGTCTGCGTTGGAGAACAGGCACTTAACTGTTGGCTGGAGGATGAGTTAGGGGAGCCACAAGGGAGAGCACTTTACAATGTATATTACTTAATCCTATGAGCCCCATCTCTAGGACTGCCCTTCATATATATATATATATATATATATATATATACTGATACAGATAAAGTGAGTTATATTCATTGAATATTCATTGTAGTAATGTTTGTGTTTATTTTAGCAAAAGGTTGGAAAGAACTCAAATATCCATCAACAAGGGATTCTTAAATAAGATCAGGTAACGGCCTCGCAATAGGATGCATTAAGGTTCTTGAAAAGCCTTGGGGTTAGGGAACACAGTAAGGATGTGTGCTGGGAGGAAGAGCTCTGAGTTCTTCCCTTAAGTACAGTGGAGAGAATCAGACAGCAGTTAAGAGGACTTGCTGCTCTTCAGGGGATTTGTGTTTGGTTCTCAGCACCTACATCCATGGTAATTTCAACTCCATTCCATCTAACGCCCTCTTCTGGCTTCTGTGAACACCAGCACTCACATATGCATACACACACACACTATATGTATACACGCTATGATTGTGTGTTTGTGGGGGGGCATGTATATGTATGCCTGTACTCTGGGTAGCTCTAGAAAAAAAAGAATTACTGCAGAAATACAGGGCTGGGAAGGAATATAAGCCTTGCACCTTATATTCCCTTTTTTAATACTGAAAAATAAAACGACAATATAAATTGTTAAAAAATTACCACGTGGGGACGGCAGTGAGCATATTCATGAACTGCATATCCTCATATGCCCCGTGAACTGCTGGTTTGCTTTATGTTTGTTGGCAGCAACATCAGCTGTCAGTTATTGGGCGCTTACGTACTCAGCAGGGGTCAGACTAAGGTAGTACTCTTAAATCCCACCCCTTCCTCCCTTCTTTTCCTCTATGTCAGGTACAGAACCCAAGCCCTCACACATAAGTACACACAGCCCTAGAATCGCTGCCCCACCACGGCCTCGCCATGCTAGTCTGGGCTATCCTAGAACTTGTGTCCTCCTGCCTCTAGTTCTCAAGTACCAGGATTACAGGACACCACGCCCAGGTGGAAATACCTTTGTTTGTTTGAGACAAAGTCTCCATAGCATAGGCTGTCCTGGAATCTGAGGCTATTTCCCTGTCTCAGCCTCCTTGCTTGGATCACAGGTCTGAACTACCCGGCCTAGCTTGCAATTGTTGTTTTGATGGTCAAAAAGCTAGTTAAGTGTTGACAGCTTCATAGTTCTCAACCGATATCACTGTTCTCATTTTCAAATATTGCTGTCAGTTTCAAAGTGGAATGGAGGATCAGAGAAGTTAAGCGGATGGATGATTCAGTGTCTGAGGCCCAGGCGGTTTGGCCTCAGCTTGGGATCTTCAGCGCTATGCTGTTTCTCCTTTTGGTACTTAGCTTCTCAAGGGCTTAGGCATGTTCCCCGTTTCCTTTACCTCCTCCAACACTGTCTGAAGGGCGATGCTCTCACCCAGGAGAGCTGGAGAGATTGCTGCTGGTTGGCTCAGAGGGCAGTGCTGAGATCAGAGGGATCCCCATGTCTGCTCACCATCTTCTCCCAGATGCATCAGAACGAGGCACGGAGGCCTTCCTTTCCCACAGCTGGCCTTTAAAGGAGCAGCACTCGCATTACATAATAGTCCATCCTTAGACATGGATGTCACATTGTATGTGTGTGGGGGGGGGTGGTTCTCATACCCTCACAATCTGGAAAAGAGAGGCTAATCATCTTTTTCTCTCTTTATCTTCCTTCCTTTTTTTTCTTGGCTATTCTTTACTAATGATCCCCCTGCCTCAGCCTCCAGAGTGCTGGAAATACACATGTGCACCCCTGTGCCTGGCTTTCTTTACCTTCAGGTAGTGCTATTGGAAGCATTGCTTTCCTGGGTCTGCAGTGACCAGACTTGAAAGCTTGCATGACAGAAGATCCTTACCAGTGTTACTGCTTCAATGTTGCACATAGGAATTACCAAAGTTGGTTGAATTGAGTTAAATCTCAACATTTTGTGTATTTCTGCCTAAATCCTCAAGTTTACCCCAGAGATCTCAGGGCAAGTTTGTGTTTTCTCTGTTACAGTCCAAAGTCACCAAACCCTTCTTGTGTCTTTTTCCCACAATCTCTTCTACCCTCAGCCCTTGCCTCTAGCATGCCCCTGTGGGCCTCTAGGACTGGGATTGCCAAGCTTCAGGACGGCAGGTAGGGCCCTGGTAATCATCTGGTCCATCTGTGGTGCGCTCAGCCTTCTGGGCTCCACCAAAGGTAAAAGAACAGGTTTTAGAAGAATGGCCATGGGGGTGATGAAGTTGTTGCTGTGTGAGGCACATGAGAATGTATTAGGCTAGTCTCCTTCTTGTTTCTGTTTATCCTTGAACATCTTTTTGGGTGGTGCCAGTGCGAGGACACTTAGCAGGTCAAGTTCGGTTTATTAGCACCTTCCCATAACATTTCTTGTTTTATAGCTGTTGGTCCTACCACCTGCTTTAGCCCTAAGAGCCCCGGGCCTTTGACTTGGCAGTAGATACCTTATTCTAGATCTGATTCCAAACCTTTAAATCCCCTCACATGCCATGGCAAGCCTAGCACGAGCCCTAGCCTTCTAAGGACTTGTCAGCATCCCTTAGGCAGGGAGGAGGAGTAACCAGATCACTTGTTGGTCTAGATCTATGAAGTCCTGAAGCAGAATAGAGAAAGCTCTCTTGGAGTCTAAGTGTAATCTCTGATATCAGGGCCAGGGGAACTAGAAACAGTTCACTTCCAAGATTCTAGAGGACAGATAATCCAGCATTTTCCAGTCCCCACAGAATCTCTGGGGCAGTTGGGACGATCAAAAGAAGGACTTAAGTATTTAAATCAAACTCTATTCACCAAATTTCCTGTATCCTGCCTCCCACCGCTGGGTTCTTCTGGGTGTTTTAGTTCTTAGCTTGAACTAGAGTGCAAGACTCCTCAAGTCCTAGTCTCAGATCGGCCACCTTTCCTGTTTGTAGGATGAAAAACAGAATCTCCCCAAAGGACAAGGAGCTTCCACCGTAAAGCCTCCCAGCCTCTCCCAGCCCTCCTAGGCTCTGTTTGTCTTCACAGCAGCGATCTTAGCTCAGATAAGGTCATGTTTTGTTTTTGTCGTTTGTCTTCCTGCTTGTTCCAGTTGGTCCCAGTCTTTTGAAGTGGGAATGGCTGGGAGGTCACAAAGTCCCTATTGTCTAGGATGACACTTCTGGGCTTAGGTCATGTGTCCAGTGTTCAGAGGATCCCAGAGCCCAAAGAATCAGGCCCTAGACCTATCAGTGGTGTGATTGTTCAGCCCTTCTCCCGAGGTCTGCTCACATGACCAGTGTCTGAGCCTGTGGAGGTTTGTAGCGGCAGAATATCTGAGTCTTAAATGCCTTGGAAAATCTGGGCTATAGGTTTACCTTTGTATTAAGGCTTTTGAAAGATATTCGAAAGCATTTTCCTTGTTCTTAATAATTTATCTTACTCTTTGTAGGATCAGAAATAGAATGCCCGCCATCCCCACCCCTGCCCCACCACTGTCCCACTCAGACCGGGTGCCTTAAGTATGCTAGACAAGCAGGTGTATTACTGTATTGTTATTGCTAGTGACCTGTACCACCAGCCTCTTTCCTTATTTTATTATTATTATTATTTATGGTAGATGGGATTTGGAAACAACCCCAGCAGTCCCAGTGCTGACCAGCTATGGCACTGTGTGTTGAAGTTACTCAGACTCTGTTCCAGGTGACCTTCTGTGTGTGGTCAGTAGTGGCTTCCTGCAGTTTTTAGGTTGACCCGAGGGTTAAAGAAACTGCAAGTGCCTGCCGCACAATAAGGACCCCAGGAGTGACAGCTATTTGTGAAGCTTAGAGGGAGAGGGGCCTAGTGCAGGCAGAGGCAGGCAGATCTCTGTGAGTTCCAGCTCAGCCAGGGCTACACAGAGAAACTGTGTCTCCAAAACAAAGCAAACAGACAAACACAAAACATAATGGGAGAAACCGGTTAATCCAAGCCAAGTGTGAAGGGAGAAACCGCATTGGTGATCAGCCACGCGGGCGGCTCATTATTGCTCTCGGGTAGCGCTGCTATCTGGTGACAGCACAGAAAGTGACTGGGTTTTCAGAGGCCACACAGCTCCTGAAGACTAGCAAAGAGGATTTCAAAACACAACACATTTTATTTTTTTTTATTATTATTATTATTTTTTTTTTTTTGTTTTTTTTCGAGACAGGGTTTCTCTGTGGTTTTGGAGCCTGTCCTGCCTGGAACTAGCTCTTGTAGACCAGGCTGGTCTTGAACTCACAGAGATCCGCCTGCCTCTGCCTCCCGAGTGCTGGGATTAAAGGCGTGCGCCATCACCGCCCGGCCACAACACATTTTATTAAAGAAATTTCCAAGCATAAGTAGAAAGACCAGTATAACAAACTTCCACAGGCTTACTATTCAGTGTGACAAACTTCCACAGGCTTACTATTCAGCTTCCCAAACCATCAGCAGTCAGGGCTTGGGTGGGCGGGCACTTAGCACGCATGAGTCCCTAGGTTCAAGTCCACGGCAACAAACACAGACATACACACACTTGTTACTATTTTTTAAATAATTTAAGAAATACTTTGAAATTATAATTGTATCATTTCCGTCTTCTCTTTATTCTCTCCAAACTCTCCCACGTATCCTCACATAATCCTTTTCAAATTTACGGCCTCGTTGTTTTTACGTGCATTTGTGGGCTTGTGATCCTTGTTCGTGCCACAGTTGCCACTGTTTTCTTTAACTTCTATGTGTATGGGTGTTTTGCCTGCATGTGTGTCTGTACCACATGCATGTCCACCACCCTGCTCACTCTGTCGACCTGGTGTTGCGGGTGGCAGTTTCTCAGGGTTTGGCCAGGCCTTGTTTCTGCATGCTGCTGAGAGTACCAATGGTGGCGTGGAGAAGACAAGTCCTGATGCTTATCACGCCTTCCTGCTGCCCCCGGCCTCTGCCCCCAGGCTCAGGCACACTCACGCCTGCTTCTTTTCTCATCCTAGACCCAGTTCTTATGGTCTAAACTACAGGTTGGAGGCATCTGGGTAAATTCCCCTGGCTGGGGTTGTGAAAGGCAGCTATCACCAGAGGCTGGAACAAGACATCTAGAAGTCTGGCTTGCGTCATACGAGACTAGAAGGGGTTGGGAGAACGAGAGTTTGGTCTCAGTCAGGGTGAACTGATGACATTTGGTAAGATCTCAGCTAAACAGCAAAGTGTCAAGGAAACCCAAAGCTTATTTCCAGTCTGCCCTCAGCTCACCTAACAGACACAGAGATCGAGAGTCAGGACGAAGGTGGGAGCCAGAGCTCTGTCTCCAGTTGGCTGTGCGACCTTGGAGGAATCTGTTTTTCACTGTAAGGTTTACCTAAACACCAAGCCCCCCCCCCCCCGACCCCTATACTCAGCCCCTTTCCCTGCACCTATTTATCCACATGGCAGTGGAAAACTTCAAGGCAGGGACTTCTGCTTTCTCGTCTGCAGAGCCTAGGATGGTATCCGACAGCATGGCAGTTGAGTAGACAATTAAGTGAAAAACAAGAGAGCCCTAGGTTTCCCCTCTTGCCCCAGTTGGAAGAGCTCTCGTCAAGAAAGCGGGTGGCAGCAATGCTGGCGAGGTTGCGGGGCAAGAGGGACCATTAGCCACCGCTAATAGGAATGTAAATATGAACTAATGGAATGTAGAAATCACAGCAGGAGTTCACGGACCTCCGCCCCTCACTGAGGAGCTAGGGACAGTTTTCTTTGAGGGTGTGGCCCCTGGTAGGGACACCATGCTCCCGTGGATGGCTGCACACCCGGAAGTATATGAGCACCGTGAATTACAGTCAGGTCATATGTTAAAGTGTAATAAACATTAAAAATAGAACTTCCAGATAACCCAGCCACACTACTCCTGGGCACATTCCCAGGAGACTTCATGTCCTACCACAGAGACACTTGCTCATCCGTGTTCCTCATTGTACTGTTTCTAATACCAAGGAAATGGGACCAGCCTGAATGTTGAGTGGACAGTGAAAATGGGGCTCATGCCAAGTGGAGTTTTGCTCAGCTATAAATAAAAATGTGATTATGCAATTTGTAGAAACATTGATAGATCTGGATATTACTATATTAAGTAAGGTGACCTTGACCTAGACTCAGAAAGGCTTCTATCTTCCGCGTGGATCTTAGCTTTCAGCGTCTGTCTGTGTGAGTAGGTTTTGAGCACCCGTGGGTAGAGGCTGTTACTGTAGAGTGCTGTCATCCAAGTTTAAGGGCCACTTTTCATTCCATCAGCTGTGACTGTTTGCAGGTGACCCCCCAGGATGGGGCTGCTGACTGTTGACACTCCCCCACGAAGGAGGGCTGGGGAGGGTCCTCGCCCCACTCCCCTGAGATTCCTGAAGGTCTCCTCTCACCTCCTGGACAGTTGTATGTAATTATGTCCTCATCTCACACGCCTTGTGGTGCTAGCGTATGTAGACAGGAATGGAAATTGGACTGAGGAGAAGCCTCTGTGCAGCTATGGGGACGTTGTCACCCATGCTGGGGGTACGATTACTTTGTGGTGGCCCACATTCCTGTAAGCGCCCTTTACTCCTGTTCTGGGTAAGCCTGATAAATTCCCTGGTTTCCCAAGTTGGCCTTTGGGGCAATTATCTTCGGTTTGTTGTTGGTGCCCTCGAAGGAGGGAGTTGGCGTTTGTTTACGTCTCCCCAGGGAAGGAGTTCCAGCAACTGTTGTGAAACTAGACCGGGAACAAGAAAGGAAGAAAGGTGTTGAGGAAGGGAGGGGCAATAGTGTGCAGGTGACGTGAATGGGAAGAAGGTGCCTGGGATTCCAAGTGGGGGCTGTGGGTTGGAGAAGGGGAATCGACAAAAACCATTTCTATTTGAAAATGCCACAGTAAAACCTAATGTTCTGTATGATAATTAAGAGGATTTAAAGCCCAAGAGAAACTCTTCCTAAGATGAGATGAACTACATTAAAACTGCCACAAAAAGAGAAGGAAACCAGGTTCTTCTGAAGGTGTCTCAGGTTTGTTCGGACGTGGTTACGCCTCCTGGTCCTGCGGCTGGACACCCTGGGCTGAGAGAAGAGGAATCCACCTCTTTTCCACACCCTGCTTTCTCTGCCCTTCCCCCTTCCCTCTCATTCCTCCTCCTCACTCTCCACCTCCCCTTTCTCAGTGTGCTCCCGGGAATACCTGGACTCCAGCAATGGCAGAAGTCAAGATGGAGGTGGCCAGCATCGACTGGCAGAAGCGCTGCCTTTCCCTGGAGACTCAGCTGTTCCGATTCCGCCTGCAGGCCAGCAAGATAAGGGAGCTGCTGGCTGACAAGGTGAGTCCCCTGGGGAGCAGGAAGTTCCCTCACACTAGGGCTGGGGCCAGTAGCCAATGTCAGGTTCAGAGTTGAGAGGGCAAGTTGGGAAAAGTGAACTCCCATTAAGACTTTGCCATGTTTTTTATGGAAAATGAAAAGTAGGTCTTTTTGGTTTTGGTTTTGTTTTATTCACTAAGCTTTCATCCGACATTTCTCCTGACTCGGCCACCCCAAGTACCACACACTAAAGGATGGGATGATACAGTCAAGCTGGGTATGGTGGTGCGGCACAATCTAAATACCAGCACTCAGGAGGCAGAAGCAGGCAGGGCTCTGTGCGTTCAAGGCCACTCCTGGAATTTGAGGCCCACCTGGGCGACATAGTGAGACCCTGTCAGAAACAAACTATTAAAATTTTTTAAAAATGATACAACCATCCTGGTCCTCTGTCACTTTGATCCCTCCTGGCTCTCCATCTTCACCGTTACTTCTTTTACTATTACTCCTATGGCTAACAATTTCATTCTCTTTGTGGGCTGAATGATTTTTTTTTAGGAGCACAGTAAAAATCTCCACCCTCCTTGTCCATCCCCTATAAGCCAATGAGCCTCAGTAAAATGACCGATTTTCTAGGGACAACAGATAAGCTTTGGAGTCAGCCCTGCCTGACTCTCCACCTGTCTGGCTCTGTGAACTTCCACCTCTTGGTCATTTTGAGACTGGTATCTAATGGCTTACGGGAGGGTGGGGGCGCTAAGTAATGAGAACAGGTGTTATCTTTATATGCTCAGGTTGGTTGGTCTGTACAACTCACCTCTTTGGTCACATTTCTCTGGGAAGATACCGTTCAAGTGGCTAACTCTCATTTAGGGAGTGGAAACTTGCAGTTACAATGTATTTGTGCAGGAACACAACGGGTGAGTGAGTCACCCCTTCTCCTGGCGCTTCTGATTACAGTATCAGTGTGCGTAGCTAACGCTTTCTTAGTACAAAGGTAAAGCTCAGCTCACCCTTTTAGGTAAGGTCCAAACCTTGGTTAGTAAAGCTGGGAAGAATGGAACCCATGACCTGGCCATCTGGCAGTCCTGAACCCTGAAGTGTGGGAAGGCCAGTCAGTGGTGTCACTTTCGGCATTCCCGTGGGTGAGGTGTGGCCTTGGACTAGCTTGGACTTGAATTCGTGAACCTTGGGTCTATTGGCATCACTTTCTTAGTTCAGACAGCATAGGGTTCCTGTGGGTGCCAGCCAGGTACTGCCAGTGGGCTGTTAAGACTTTAGGCACCTGAGGGAGAGGGTTGCAGGTCTAAGGTTGGTGTGGTCAGAACCACTTGGCCACAATCACCTAGGGGGTTGCTTGCTTAGAACGGCTGTTCGTGGGTCACTCTAGTCCTCTTGTTCTAAATCTCTGGGGTGCTCTAGTAATCTGTGGCTAACAGGCTGCTAGAAAATGGTTTTGTCACTGTAAAGTCTGAGGACCTTGCCTTAGGCTGTGGCATTTGGGGAGAGGACAAGGGAAAGGAAAGGTGACTGGGATACACTCAGCTAAGTGGAATGGAACACACATGGGGAAGACTTCTGAAAGTAGACAACAGCACAGATAAACAAGACAAAGGGAGAACCCTGAATAGAGCACGGTAGGAACCCCGAGGGGGGAAACGGACTCTAACCTGAGAAGAGCAAGAGGCCTCCCCAGGGAGGAAAGAGGGACAAGGCAGAAGTGCTCCCTTCAAGCCCTGAGTGAGGTGGGCTAAGTGACCAGCCTCCCCTTCATCACGTAAGGTTTCAGGTTGGAGGTTTTACATCTGTGGAGTCAGACAAGGTTTGGTACTTGGAGCTAAAACTGAGTATCCTGGGTAATCTGGACTGCTTAGAAATAACAAGGTAGATAAAGGTAAGAGAATCAGCCCCCCAGCACCAAGAGATGGCCACAGCTTCTCAGACTTAAGGCTCTGGGAAGAACAGTCATTTACCATTAGATTTATATACCTGATTTAAGAACCTGAGTTCTGGGTGGGTGGGTGGGGGGCACACACAGGAGAAACTTGTAGGAATAGACTCACAGTTTCTTTGGAGGAACAAGACTTTAATCCAGACCACCCAGGATCCCCAAGGAATCAAAATGAACCTTTGTGAAGACAGATGTGTTACCCAAAATGACTAGTGCCTGGGGGGAGCGGGTGGTCTATAGTTAGTAGGAATTCACATACACAAGAAATAATTGGTCTTCTAATGATAGACCCATGGACAAGAGACTTAAATTAATTCATTAAAAACTACTGATGACAGAATAAAGAAATTGAAAACCTGAGACAAGAACAACACAGTATCCAAAAGGACCAGGCAGGCTTGAAAACCAGATAGACCTTTGAGAAAGTGTTCTCCTTGGGATGGGTTTTTCAGTGGATAGATTGAACATCAGGCTGGCACTGTAAGATAGGCTGTGTCTGTTACTAGGGATCAAACGTAGGGCCTTATGCGTGGAAGGCAGGTGCTCTGCCCAGAAGATAGGAACGGGCAGAGCCCACCAGGGAAACCTCTAGGAAGACAACACAGAAAAAGAAAGACACAGCAAAATGTGAGTGCCAGGACCATGAGCCTGTTCCAAATTCTGCTCTATAATGGCCTTGGAGAAGGACATGAAGGAGAGGGATTATTTGAGAAAATTATGACTAAAAACATCCCAAACTTGATAAGAGAGGTGAAGCCACAGATTCAGAAGGCAGAAGGAATGAGAACAGGACAAAAAAACTTGAGCATCACTGTCTTCTGTCTTAACTATTTAATAGTGTGGCTGCTGTAAGACAGAACACAACAGCTTAGACCAGAAAGTGCTTGTGTCTGTCAGGTGTAGATTCCCAGACAGAAGCAATCCAGCCCTGAGCATAAAGGTGATTCATCCTGATGCCCACAGCCCCACTCTTGTCTTTTAAGTGTATGACCCAGAGGTTACATGTGTTCCTTCTGCCCAGATCTCACTGACCATATCTTAGTCATGTATACTCAGCATCAAGGGAGGCTGGGAAATGTCTTTATTCTCAATAGCCATGTGCTCAGCTGAAACTAAGGTGTTTTATTTTCTAGAGAGAATCCATCGCACAACAACCAGTTGTTCCCTTCCCTCCCACTCCCTCCCCTCCCTCTTTCTCATTTTATGGAACTAGAAATGGAGCCCAGGACCTCATGCATGCTAGACAAGCACTCTGCCACCAAGTTACCTCCTCAGTAGTCAGCTGTCTTCGAGTCTAGAATAATGAACGTGATAATGAATAAAACTAGGTTATACATTAACTTTCAGATCACCACAATGAGGAATTGAAATTAAAGGCTACAAACAGGAAAAGTATAGAAAAGGGGCTATAAGCCAGGTATGGTAGTGCATGCCTGTAATCCCAGCACCCACGAGGTAGAAGCACAAGGGTCAGGTCAAGTTCAAATTACATGAGACCTTCTCTCAAAAAACAAACAGAAGAGGAAAGGGTATATAGAAAGGCCAAAATGGTAGAAGTAAATCTAAATATTTTACTCATAGGAGACACACACACACATATATATATACACCCCAAACTACGGTATATTTATATATACACATTATATATGTATATATCAGTATATCTAAGTATATATACATCAAACGGCTATATGCTTATATATACGTATTATATACATTTATTATATATAAGCATATAGTCGTTTGATGTATATATACTTATATATTCATATATAATATGTATATATAAATATACAGTAGTTTGATGTATGAAAACTGGGAGATGTTCTAGTCAGGCGCTAATGTCCACCTGAAACCACTGTACTCAGAAGACTGATGCCTGTTCTAAAGCCACATGAGGGCATCAGCTAGGCTCCGAAACCTTGGCTTCGTCTCTGCTCTTTTATCCAGTGGATAAAAGGTAGTAGTAAGAATGTTGACACTCACTTTTGGCATGCTGGGAATCGAGCCCAGGGCTTTGTACATGGTAAACAGTGCTTTATTCCCTTGAGTGACACCCCCAGCTTTTGGGGGTTTGTTTTTAAACAGTCTCACTGAGCTCAGGCTGACTTTAAACACCTGAGTAGCCAAGGATAACCTTGAACTCCTGATTCTTCTGCCACCACTTCCCAAGTGCTGGCGTTATAGGCAGGTACCACCACAGCTGGCTTGAGCCCCGCCCTTTTCAAAGGGACAGTGGAGACCCAGGGTAAAGTGGTTCTTAGCTCAGGTAACCCTTTGGCATGGCAGTGCTGTGCTTGGGTGTAGGAGATGTCCTGCTGCCATGGGGCTGGTATTTCACAGTGTTGCCACGTGTCGCAAGTTGCTGTGGACATGGGGAGTCGAATACCAGACTGGTGCCAAGTGCTTTTCATCAGGTTGCTACGGCCAAGTTCTAGGGAGCTTATGACTCTTAACTGCAGCTGGTGAAAGCAGATCCTTGACAGCTGCATAAACCTGACACCTCCTTGGCTGGCATGTCACTACAGACCCACACGCTGAGAGGAGAGCTGAGGACATGGTCTTAGGGAACCCTCGAGAGGAAGAGCAGAGCCCAGAGAAAGGGTGGCCTATCCCCAGAGCGGGATCTCACAGCTCCAGGTGTGTGTCCTAAAGGCTGTGTGGAGAAGTCACATCCGCTACTGCTCCAGGGAGAGCGTTCAGGGAAAGGAGAATCAATGTCAGCTTGATTACACCTGCGAGCACTCCAGCCGCGATGGGGAAAATCTGTTTTCATAAAAACAGGAGCATTGAAAATGTCTCTACATTCAAGGCCAGCGTTGGTAATTGATGGGTACAGGAGGAGAAGCATGGGTAGGCATTGTGCTTTTCTTCTTAAACGGCTCTCAGTGTGGTCATGCACCTTTAATCTCAGCACTCAGGAGGCTGAGGCAGGAGGATCGTGAGCTTGAGGACAGCCTGGGCTACGTAGGTAGATGCCCTATCTCACAAACCGAACCAAATGAAAAGTTCTTTTACATTTTGTTTTATATTTCTGTGTATGAGTGTTTTGCCTAACGTGCATGTGTCTGCCTGCAGAAGTCAGGAATGGGAATTGGATCCCCTGGAACTGGAGGTACAGACAGTTGTGAGTTGTGGGTGCTGGGAATTGAACCTGGATACTTTGGAAGAGCAGTCAGTGCTGTTAACCACTGAGCCATCTCCCCAGCCCCCTAGAAAGTATTCTTGATCCTAGAAAAGATGAACAAATGGATAAGGGAAGGACAACCTCAGGAAAAAGATCCTCGGGTCCTTAAACATGACTTGTGGTTCTGGTGTAACATCCCCTGTCCCACACTAACGGGGCTCCTTCCCTTTCCTTTCCATCTTTGCTCAAGGAAATTGGGATTGCAGCTGAGGTAGGCCCATGAAAAGGCACAGGGAATTGCTGACTGCCTGGTAATATCAAGCCAGGATCTAGGCCATGGGAGAGAAGGTTGAATATCAAGAGAAGTCGAATCTTCAGGGAACAGTGAGGTGAGGACTAGAGCTAAGAAAGTAGGGGACGCTGATTCTATCCAGCTACAGAGAGGACATGGGTGAGGTATGTTTCAAATGGATAGGTAGGGATGGATGGAGGGAAAATGTCTGGCATTATCTCAGGAAAGGCACAGGACCCTTGACATGAGAGTAGCCATGAAAATTTGTCCTTTGCATAAGTGGTTTATGCAGCACATTGAGGGGTCACTTGAGGGAAAAAACCTATCCTCCACCTGCTAAGCTCTGAGCTTGTGGAGCTGCAAAGGGGTGCCCTGTAGGCCACGACCTGTTCCAAAGGCTGCAGTTTAGATCTGGTCCCTGATGAGCCCCTGAATAAGATTCCAGAATTAGCCAAGTATCGTGGTGCATGCCTTTAACCCCAGCACTCAGGTGGCAAAGGCAGCCAGATCTGTGTGTAAGGTGGAGATCCACTTGGTCTACAGAGAGTTCCAGGGCAGCCAGGGTTATGTAGAGAGACCCTGTTTCAAAAAAAAAAAAAGACCTAAACACTATGCCTCTCCTGGCAGGGAGCTAGACTCTCCCTAACCCCTGTCTTTTATGGTTCTGGGACTGTGTGCATCCAGAGCCTTGCACATGCTAGGCAAGTGGACCACGGTACTACATCTTCAGCCAACAAAGTAGGCAGGTTCTTTTAATTAATTGTTTAAATGTGCATGCATGGTGTGTTTGCACACATGTCCTGGCACATGTGGAGGTCAAAGGTCAACTCTGGAGCTAACTCTCTCCATTGACCTTTATGGGTTTTCAGATTTAACTTAGGCCACCAGGCATGGCAAGAGTCCTTCATCTGTTAAGTCATCTGGCTGGCCTTGTATATGTTGTCTGTTTGTCTGTCTCTGTCTCTCTTTACTTCTTTTTGGACATGGGCTTATGTGGCCCAAGCTGTCAGGAATTTTCTCTGTGCTCATCTTGTGTTTCTTAATCTTTCTGTCTCCATCTCTTGGGGCTGTTATTGCAAGTGTACACTGCTACACTCTGTGCTAGATAGAAGTTTAAAACTTCATTTTATTAGTGTGTGTCTAGGTATATGTATGACAGTCAGAGGACAACTTTCAGGAATTGGTTCTTACCCTCCTCTTGATGCCACCACTAGTTGGCTCATTCCCTGCCAGTTCTGTCTCTGCCTCCTGTCATACCCCATCTCATGGTAGAAGTGCCGAGATTACATATGCAAGCCACTACGTCTGTTCCAGAGATGGAATTGCTTACACAGCAAATGCTTTTACCTACTTAGCTAGAATTATTTTAAGTATAGGGGTTACTGGATAATCATGACCCCAGATTTTATTTAATCCCCAGCTCATACACAAGCATACAAATACTCAGGTATCTTTTTTTCTGTTTCTTTACCCCTCTCCCCCCAGGATCTTACTATATAGCTCTAGCTGGTCTTAGCTGGTCAGACTGTCCGTGAACTCACAGAAATTCACTTGTCTCTGCCTCCCAAGTGCTGGGACTAAAGGCCACTGCCACCATGCCTGGCCTTTTTCTATATATTTTTTTTAATTAATGAAATCAATCAAGAGGAGACTCATGAGCGCCATTTTCCTCCAGCTGGTAGATACTTGGGGTGGAAGGAGCGCTGTCTTGCCAGTGGCAAAAGGTAGGCCTGTATAGGAGTGTGCTCCCTGCTGGGTACGTGGGCAGACAGCACTGTGACCCTACCCATCACCCAGTGTAGAGAGGAAAGAGGCACAGAGACTAAGGCAGGTTTGGGGCAGTGGTGTTCAGGGAGAATGACAGTGACATCCTATACAAGGGACTATTGTCCCACAGTGATGAAGACAGCAGTGACCCTCCATCTGCTTGGTAAACTTGGGACCAGAGAGCTGAGAATTGCCATGACAATCTTTACCCTGATATCCGGGTGAAGTGTGGCCTTGTGGTGTCTGTGTACTTGAGTACCCTGATGCCACTTTCATCGTCAGGGCTTGGTACTAATACCGCCCCTCCGTCTCTGACTTCACAGATGCAGGAACTGGAGCAGAGGCTGCTGGAGGCTGAACAGAGAGCAGAGGATGCAGAGACTCAGGTAACTGGGCGTGGTGGGCGGTGGGAGAGCACTAGGGACAATGGTCTTCCCACGGAGCTTTCTGTGCTAATGAGGGATCTTTGGGTAGGCTTGGTGTTGTGAGTGGGTGTATTAGTCCAACCTGGCCGTGCTGCAGGAACAAATTGAATCTGTAGTCTGTGTTTTATCGTATTTAGTCCTCATACCTGGTACACTTCCATTAGGATTAACCACAGAGTCAGCTTCCACTGTGATTCGGGAATCCAGGCCCAAAGAGGTTCCACTGTCTAGCTGGTTACACAGGCACACACAACCTATGGGCTCCACATGCATCCCAGCACAACAGATTTGTAGGTGACACTGTCATGTTACAATGTTTGGACACCCCCGCCTGGAACATACAGCCTTGTTGATTTTCACTGGAGAGAATTTGCTGGTTACCCATGTACCAGATTTCAAATACTTGAGAACCAGTACAGCTAGTTCAAGTCATTCAGGGCTACATAGAAAAGCCTTGTCTCAAAACAACAAAATTGTCAACTCTTTAGCCCAGAAATGATGTATTGTTTCTACTACAGCCCTTTGGTCAGATGAATGGCATGGTCCTGTCTAATTCTAAGAGGGTTAGGAAACGTAGGGAGACACGTGGATGTCCTGGGAGTAGCATCTTTGCCCCCGTGAGTGGGAGCAGATGTCCTCCCGAATCCAACTGCTCAGCTCCTTCCTAACATCAACCCTCTGCCCCATCCCACAAAGACAAGGCCTAGGATGTAGCTGGTCTTTTCAGAGCAGCCAAAATGAGTTTCTCTGTTGTCAATTCCTTCTTTTGCTCAGATAAAAGCATCAATGGTCGCATCATTAATTGGTCTAGATTGTCCTGGGTAAGGGCCTAAGAGGCATATTCTGAAGCCTCAAGGGGTTAGCCCACTCCATTGCACACACTACATGGTGATCTGAGACCTTAGGAAGACTTGTTGATACTTTTCAGGTGAGTGTGATGGAAGAGAAGATCAAGCTGTCCAGTCTGAAGAATGTGGACTCCACGGGTAGCTTGCACCAAAAGTACCAAGAACTGCTGAAGGCCTTGCAGAGCAAAGATGAGCTCATCAGTCAGCTGGAGGCACAGCTGGAGAAGCAGGTAGGAACTAACGTGAGGCGGAGCCTGTTTCCCCTCTCAGTGTCTGGACCAGTTGGACTCAGTGTCTCCAACCCTGTGCATGAGCCCCGAGTGATACGGAACTCACTTTTTCATGAGACTGTTCTCTTACATGGTGATCATTAGTGTCTTCTTCACATCCGTTCATCAGAAGCTCAGGGAAGGTAGAGGAAGCAGACCCTGGAGGCAGGCTGATCTGGAGGAGAACGTCACCTCTGCTTGATACTCTGAGGAAGTTGCCTGACTCACTGACTCTCATTTTACAGCTTCAAACAATAGAGGTTATGAAACCTCCGAGGTTTGGGAGTTAATTACCCCTAGGTATCCGTGTATAATATCAAACGCGTGGTTGGGCCCGGTAAGGAGATCTTTTCCTTCTCTGTGGTGGCCTTGTGCCAGGCCAGCATGTGCTACTTGATACCTGGCTGTAGTGTGACTGGAACAGCATAGGACTGGAAAGGCAGCCTTGGTCTGCTGGTTGGTCAAAGTTTCTCAATGAACCTGAGTAGGCAGAGACTAGGTTGCCTCTGAAAATGGGAGATTTCTCACAACTTCAAGGGAGCCTCACAGACCACTGTCCAGTACTGCAGCAAGTTAGCATTCCTGCTTCTAGGGACTCCAGAACCCCTCTGGCCCTTCTGCTACTTCCTGTGCCCACACTTCCTCCTCTTTATAGTCTTATTACCGCCATCATGTAAGCCCGGGCTGGCTTGGACCTCCTGTCTTCCTGCCTCTACTTTCCAAGTGCTGGGATGATGGACACATGCTACCATGTCTTCCCCATCCTGGTTCCATCATCGTCCCTGGCTTCATCTGCCCAGCTTTCCTCTGGTGACATCTCCATCCCCATCCATCCCCAGCCACAAGCCCAGGGGTAGGGTCGGGAGACGGACATAGCTACATGTGCATTCTCTGTAAAGGTCTCAGCTGACCCAAGCCCCTCCTTCCAGTCATTGTGGGTAATTGTCAGTATTCCCTTGAACATCCCCTTACTGGATGTGCCAACTTGGACACAAGTTGGATGCCTTGTGTCCAAGAAGACAGAATTTTTATCCACTGATTTTAGAGATATTTTTTTCTCTGAGTAGCTCAGAGTTGGAAGAAGTGGTTGGTGGGGCAGAATGACTTAACCTCAGGTTAGAAAAACATTTGTTTACAATTATAACCAATAGGTAAAGAGCAGATGGGAAAGAATGTTGTTCGGCTACATTTTCATCCCTGGGTCTCAGTTTCCATGACCTCCCTGAGAGGATGTCAGGTATCCACTGGCTTTTTGTACAGGGCCAAGGAATTTAATTGGTTTTTGTTTTGCAGGCCATATAGTCCGTGTTACAACTGCCCAGTTCTGTTGTCACAGAGTGAAATCAATATTGGTGATCTGTAAATGAGTGGATATGGCTGTGTTCTAATAAAGCTTTATTTATAAAAATATGTGGGAGACAAACGGGGGGGGGAGGGGGACTGAGTTTGGCCTCAGGGCAATTGTTTACCAGCTTTGAACTAAGTGACCTTTAAGGTCTCTTAAGGTCTGACAAACTAACCTGAAGTTCCCACATTCCCAGGTCCTTTCCACAGACCTCTGCTTTGCAGTCTGTCTGTCGTCTGAGAACTGTCAGGCAGTTTTTCCTAGAAGTATAACAGGAGGAACCACTCAGGGGTCACCACGTGCTCCATGCTTTTTAGGTTTGGAAGTAGTTCTCATCTTAGCCGGCTGATAACTGCAGTAAGCACTGAACTCTGTACTCTTATTTCACCCTCAGAATGGCCCAGCAGGAGGGAGATAGCTTATCTCTCCTTTAGAGGGGCAGATTCGAGGCCAGAGAGATTAGGTTTAGTGCCTAATACTTTACAGCAAGAGAATTTCTTGTAGGATCGGAACTCACATTTCATTTTATTCTCGAGTTCTTTTAAGCCTTCCCCCCAGTACTGATGCTCAAACTTACACTCTTATGCATGGTAAGTGACTGTTCTACCACGGAGCTATATTCTCAGTTTTCACTGCCTATAGATGCAAACCTTTTCTTTTGTGAGACGGAAGTTTACTATATGGCGATGGCTGTCCTAGAACTAGACCAGGCTAGCCTCAAACTTAGAGATCCATCTGCCTCTGCTCCTTAGTGCTGGAATTAAAGGCTAGATGAATAACTTTTCAATTGTTGATTATTTTGAGAAATACTACTTCTGTGCTCATTTAGCATTTTTTTTTTAATTGTAAGCATAGTGTATGTTCTGGTAAAGAACAAACCATCCGGAAGGGTCTAGAATGGGAAGCAGCATTTCCCGTCCTCCCCAGGCTTCATTTCTGCCTCTCACTGATCTCTGTGTAAAGCTCAGGGACTCTCATTCTGTGGTTGTGCCGTGTCTACTTAAGTCACTCTTGTTTGTGGGCACCCAGCCTGGTTCAAGTTTGGGGTTCCTATGTTGCGTTGTTTCCTCAAATAGCATTGCAGTGAGCACTTCCTTTGCAGTGGCTCTGCTAGACCAAGGGTATGTATGCTTGAAACACTGGTAGACGTTGTCTGATTGTCTCCACAGTGGCCTTTTTCGTGAGTGTGAGAATCACTCCCAGTATTCTTAATGCTCGGGGGTTCTATCAAGCCAGCTCGATAGAGGGAAATGATGTCCTATATATCTGTATACTTGTGGTCGGGCTTCACAGCCTCTCGTGGGTCCCTTTTCTGTTGACTTCCCGTTTGTATCCTTTGCATGTTTATTGGGTTGTTCGTGGTAACTAGCCATCTGTATGTGTGTTGTTTTTGTGACAGATCTTTCTCCAGTAGGTCTTTTGTTTTGTTTTGAAAATGGGTCTCCCTATTTGCCCAGGCTGGTCTTGAACCTGTGCTCGACTGCTGCCCACCTAAGCCCGTACGTAGCTGAGTGTGCAGGTATACACCTCCGTGGCTAGCCCTCCGCTGGTAGTTCAGTTGGTTTAGCCATTTTCTCTTGTCACACAGTAATTTATAGAGATGGTATATGGATTTATTATTTAGTTTTTTCCTCAGTGGGTTTTTAGGATTTGTATAATATGTAGGAAAAAGCCCTTCCCACTTTAAGTTTTATTTTAGCAAAATTTTGTTGTTTCGTCCATCTGATCTCGGGATCCACCTGCCTCAGCCCCCCAAGTGCTGAGATCGTGAGTGTGCAGTATCATGCCCAAGAATCTTAAAAGCCATAAAAAAAGTTAATTTTCTCTGCTGCATCACCCCATCCAGTCTGGGTTCCTTCTCTTGGCCCTCCTCCCTTTCTGACTGCTGTAATTAACCAAAGGCTTTCTCCTCACAGAAACAGACAAGAGCTGAAGAAGCCAAAATTGTTCAAGAAAAAGCCGCAAAGATCAAGGAATGGGTGACAGTAAAGTTAGCAGAGGTGAGTGGAAGGTCAGCCTGAGGTCCTGTCCAGGGCCCCGCTCTGCCAGACTGCTGTCTTGCTTACCCACAATTCTGCATGGTGGGAGTTCAGACAGAGCCAGCTTCACTTTCCCTTCTCATCCCTTCCTTTCCCTTGTCTTGGTCAGGTCTCCCGAAGCCTCCTCTAGCCCAGTACTGGGTTTGCGGTTGGGAAGATGGGATTAGTATTGGGAAGTTTCTGAGAATCCTCTCGGCTGCTTTTTAGTGAGCGCATCACAATGCCATTTGTTCTTTTTCATTTCCTATTTAAAATATTGTAAGCTATGGGCTGAGAAATGGCCCCGTAGGTAACAGCATGTATGCAAAGGGACTGAGTTCGGGTCCCAGAACCTAAATTGGGCAACTCACAGCTGCTCGTCCCTCCAGCTCTGGGGGCTCCAACTCCCTGACCTCTGCAAGCACCCACAGACACACACATGCTCAGAGCAACAACTAAAAATAAATCTTTTTAAAAGGATTGTGGTCAGGCTCGATGTGGTGGCACACACCCTTAATCCCAGCATTAGAGAGTCAGAGCTCTGTGTGTTCGGGGCCAATCTGTCTCCCCTCCCCAAATTGCAGTGAAGTATACATAAACATTGCCATTTTACTGTTTATAAAGTACCCAGATGCCGATACGAAGCACATAAAGTATAGCATATTGTGTGTCCATCACCACCACCTGTTCCAAAGCTGCCTCTCACCCCAGACAGAAACTTTGTTCACGCCAAGCACCTCTGGTTCTCTCCTCCCTCAGCTCCTCTTCCTCTCTATCCGTGCATTCTGTAGTTCATCACTGGCTACAGCTGCATTTAGGAAGCCGGGACTAGACACTGTAGCGTTATTAGCCAACAGTTGGTTCTTTCTAAACAGACAGAGGGACCCATTGGACTGTGAGTTCTTGGGAACAGAACTCAGAATAAATTAGGCCCCAACCCTTATCTGGCCCATGCTTGAAAAGTGTTCAGTAAAATTGTGCTATGCTTAATTAATTTTTTTAAAAAGATTTATTTATTTATTTATTTATTTATTTATTCATTCATTCATTCATTTATTATGTAGTGTTCTGTCTGCATGTACACCTGGATGCCAGAAGAGGACACCAGATCTCACTATAGATGGTTGTGAGCCACCATGTGGTTGCTAGGAATTGAACTCAGGACTTCCAGAAGAACAGCCAGTGCTTTTAACCTCTGAGCCATCTCTCCAGCCCCAGGCTTATTTAATTTAATAGAAAATACAGCCACCCCGAGGACAGAATTCACAGATAGCACAGCGAGAGGGACAAAGTGACATAGAGAAGCACACACCATGTAACCAGCCACTCAGCTAGAGGGGGTGTGGGTCCCCCTAAACTGCTGTGTAGGAACGCAGACTGAGGTGGTAAAATGCAGAAAGCAGAAGTTGGGTAAGCTAAGAAGAACTGTCATCTTTTGTGGGGAGGGGGAACAGAGTGACTGAAGGGACAAATCGGGAAGTGTCAGGTGCCGCCGACAGACTGCTGACTCGGCTTGCAAGGCGGTCATATGAGTAGCAGCTTTAGAATCGTTCAGTTTCCTGTGTATGTGCTATACTTCACAATTAAAAAAAAAAAAAAATTCCAGGACAGCACGGGCTACGTACTCAGACTCATGCCTCAAAAAAAAAAAAAAAAAAGAAAGAAAAAGAAAAGAAAAAGATTAACTGCAATGTATCCAAGTCATTGTACACACACACACACACACACACACACACACACACACACACACACAGGAGAGAGAGAGAGAGAATAAAATCTAACCGGAAAAGAAAATGCAGGGGTTCCCAAATGGTACCATGTGCTACTTTAAAGATTTGGACTTTTAGACTTGTTTTGTATTATATATATGAACGAGCAGGGGTTGGGCATCCTAAATCTGTTTCCTTACTGCTAGGTATCAAACCCAGGGCTGTGGCAGGCTAGGGATCAGTCTACCACTGAATGACAAGTGACACGGTCCCCTAAACTGTCATTTTCTTTTTGCCCAGCTTGAAAAAGAGAATGAACACCTGAAGGCCCATAACCAGCAGCTAGTGGAGCAGGTGGAAGCCCTTCAGGATGCTCTTGAGGGTAGGTAGAGCCAGTGTCTGTAGGCATGGCACGTTGTGGGAAGAATGGAAGACATCCTCAATAGGTGTGTCTGGTTTCGCCTCGTCCACAGATCTTCGGATGACACCTTCAGAGAAGCTGCTAGTAGTCCCTGAGGGAACCTCAGAGGGGAATCCTGTCCCTTCAGAACCCAGAGCCCAGCCTGTGGAGCAGGACAGTAATCCCCATACTCAAACTTCGAAGGTGGTTGTGCCTGCACCCGCTCTGAGTACCCTACAGAACAAGGACTCGGCGTCGGAAGCCAAAAGTCTTGAGGATTCGAACTTCAGCATGGTCTACTCTGGGAAGATAGCAGAGGCCAAGACCCTTAAATCTCATCTCCAAAGAGAGGGCTCGCCCAGCCAGCTGTTCATGAAGCCTGGCAGCCCCAGACATGGGTCAGTTTCTTACAGGGATGATCTGCTCATTGCTCAGGGAGGGACATTCCCTGGGACTAAGATCTCTACCTGGGAAGGTGGCCCTGGTAGTAGCTTGACCCTGCCAAAGGTGCGGGCTCCCAGCAATTCCCGGGACAGCTTCCAAGTGACCAAAAGACACCACAGTCAACCCCAGGTGGGTCCTGGGCATTGTAACCACGTGGTAAGCATTAAGATTGGGACTCTCTCAGCCCTCCCCTCATCTGGCTTCTCCAAGTCTGAAGTCAGAGCTAAAGCCCGGGAAGAAGCAGAGAAGATGGAAATGGAGGAAGCACCTCCATCGGGGAAACAGGAAGAAAGAGAGAGCCCAAAGCCCCCCAGAGCTGAACTGGAGGAAGGGGAACTGGAGAACAAGCCACCTACACCCCCCCTGCACCGGTTTCCATCTTGGGTAAGTGACTTTATCAGGATTGGGCAGGGGACAGAGCCAGCTACAGGCGTGGTCTTCACTGAGGATATTTAGGGCCCATGAGGTCAGGCTCCTCCTCATGGTCATGTGGGGGCTGGTCCTCAGGCCTGCCTGACCCACGCACCTAGGCAGGGCAGAGACAGAATGTGAAATGACATGTGCCATGTGCCAAGTCGGGTGTTTTGTGATGTCCTCAGCTCACTTTGGTTCTGAGGCACCATGCGTGGAAGTGGAGAGCTCTGCTCTAGATCAGGCCACACCTGGGCACGTAACTAAGCCCGTGGCCCAACATGAGGGTGATGGTGATGAATAGTAGGGGTCTCTCTTTATTCCCACTTAAATCGGGGAGGGGCATTCATGTGCCATGATGCCCACCTGAAGGTCAGAGGACAACTTGTAGGAATCAGTTTTCTTCTTCCACCATGCAAATTCTGGAAATCTGACTCAAGTTGTCGGGCTTGATGGCGAGTGTCTTTACCCACTGAGGCATCCTGCTGATCTTACTAATGGGTTCCTGGGAGGACTGAATATATATTGAGGGGATGGAGGGATGGTTCAGCTCTCCCAGAGGACCCAGGTTTGAGGCCCAGCATGCACATGGTCCCAGTTCACTACTGTCTCTAACTACAGTTTCAGGAGATCAAATGACCTTTTTTGGCCTCCTCAGAACATACCAGATGCACAAGTGATGCACAGACATACATGCAGACAAACCTCCCTACATGCTAAATAATTAGTTAAAATATGTAGTGAACAGTGCGTATATATGATCAGTGGTCTACCATTGTTGCTGTTTTTGTCTCAGCCTTAGCTTCCTTATGGGTGACATTCTATACAGTGACATGATGTCTAGAATGGAGGTGGGGATCCAGATAAAATAAGACTGGACGTACATTAGTACAGAGTGAAGACGGGTGGTGGGGACGAGGTCATTCTTTCTACCTTTCCTCTTCTTTGTCTGACATCTGCGATGGAGTGTTACTGGTTCACAGGCGGGTGGTGAGGATGGCATGATGCCTGGCTCAGAGCCTGGCATTCGGGAATAGCCTCCTCTGTCTGAGGGACTGGAAGTTACCTCTCCCTTTAATAGATAGGAACTGCTATCTACACTTCAGCCACTTCCTCAAGTCCTGTTGGTAGTGAAGGTTCTAGGCTTCCAGTAGAGGTCTGGCCGCCTGAAGCACAGCCTCAGCACTGTAGCCGCACTGCCCCTGGGGACACGGGCACATATGCCAATCTTTTAATCAAGCCCAGTCCTACAGATGTGCAAGGACATCTGCTCCTGGCCGCGGAGAAAATGGGATACTCTCAGGTGGGGTGGAGGCCCCTAACTTCAGCAGCACACTCTCTGCTCCTGGCAGAGGAGAAAAATGGGGTACTCTCAGTGGGGTGGAGGCCCCTAATTTCAGCAGCACACTCCCGGGTCTCCTTTTGAAGTGCTAGTTCAAGGAGGCTCTGCATCCTTAACCGTGACTGCAAGCCAGCCTGTGTGTTGCTACAAGTAGCATGTGGAACCAGATTGGCTCCAGGTGTGGTCCATCATCAGCTGTACTGCAGGATGACAGTGTTAAGACTCAGAGTCGGGTCTGACCTCCCTGTTTCTGCTGGCATCCGGGGACCCCCATTATCAGCAGTACCGTTTGTGGAGAATTCGTCTCCTATTTTCAGTCCCCTTTGTAGCTCGTTCCTGACGGAAAGACAGACAGCCAGTTTACTCAAGCTCCCGAACGAAGCTCAGGTGTCTCTCTCAGGCAGGGCCAGCCGGGCAGTAACTGTCAGGAGCAGGGCCTGGAATCTAGGGAAGGCCGTTCTTGGTGCAAGTACTTGGCGGACCAGTGCTACTTGCCTTCCGTGTTTGTGCTTCTCTTTTTCTCTAAGCCTTTCAACAGCTTCCTGAGGGACACTTGGTGCTCTTTGTCCAACAGAACTGTCTTTTGTTTGACCTTCTTCCCTCAACCTTGAGTTTCGTTTCCTGTCCTTGCTGTAAGTTCATGATCAATATGGGCAGAGGTATCTATGCCCAGTTACTCCCCACACTTGATGTATCTGCCCTGCCTGAGCATGGGCATCCTGCCCCAGTGTCGGCATTCTGCCCTGGCCCTGGCCCTGTCCTGCCTGAGGGTCTCTCTGTTGTCCTCCACCTGTCTTGCCATAGCTCTGGTTACCTCAGCATATCTTCCCCATCACCCCTAGCTGGGCTGCTCTGGGGCCGGTATCCATCCCAGTCCTTCTAGCATGACCCTTTGCTGCTTCTCTGGTCCAGCATGGCTGACTTTCCTGGTCAGCCCCTGTGACTCACCTGTTGCCTGCGAGGCCTTTGTACTCACTGGAGGGCTTTGTACTCTGGAGCAGCCTGGGAAAGGCCTTCCTGGCCGTTGGGAGCAAAACGCTCTTCCCCTTGAATCCGCTTCAGACCCAAGGGCTTGCATTGTTAGTGCCAGAATTTTCTGCAGAAGAACATTCTGTTCTACAGAACATTTAGGGGTCTGGAGCCCTGTGGCCACAGTAGCTTTGTGGTTGGCCTTGGAAGCCTAAGGCATGCACCCTGCTACCGTAGGAAGCTATGCATCCTAGCCTTCAGACAGATGAATTACAAACATCTATATCCTTGTGGCTCTCCTTCCCTCCCTGTCAACACTCAGCCTCTGGGGTGAGACCCAGGGACCCCGGGGTCACTAAAATAGGCAGGAATCCAAGAAATAGAGAGAGTTTACTGACCAGCTCTCTTCAAACCTCCTTTGCCTCAAGGGGAAGGGTAGAGGCCAGAGGGAGTAATATCTGCTGGGCGTGGATTGTGTCCCAGGCATGAAGTGCTTATATTAATTAATTATATTACATTAATTAGCTACTTTATTTGATTCCATTGAGCAGACTCTTCAAAAGCCGGTAATATTCAGAGCTGGGGGAAATGGGGCTAAGAAATGAAGAAACTTGCTTAAAATTCCTCAGCCAGTGACCAGCTTGTCCTGGGTGGCGAACCCAGGTCTGCTCACCCCAAGTCATGATTTCCTTCCACTGTGGGAGGGGCTGGGATGAGCAGTCCTTGACTGTCTGGGACATTTTATTACAGGAGAGCCGGATCTATGCGATGGCCACATCAGGCATGCAGCTGTCATCAGACGCGTCGTCCCGCAGTGACGCTGCCTGCTGTGGTGAGTACAGGGGACCCGAGGGCCTAAAAATGTCCTTGGTGGGTCTGGCTCTCATTCCCTGGGGTACAGCAGGCAGTGAGGGCTATTTGGAACTAGAAGAGGGGTTGTACAGTTCTGTTTACCACCTAGAAAGGGAGGGTCCTCAAGTCCTGCCTTCCATCTTTTAGCGCTGGCCTCCTGCAGGACTGAAATGGGCGGGGAGAGCCCTGAGCCCCTGGCTCTAGAGTCGCTGACCATCCATAGTGTCTGCTATGACAGGCACGCATTTATAGCTCACGCCAGCAAGAGCGGGACATGGTGCAAGCTTCCTGGAGAGCAGACGGTTAAAGGGCAGCACTTGGGTTCTGTTGTGATGGGCCTTTAGCCATAGAGATCATGATCCCCAGGAAGTCAAGGGAACAGAAAGCCAGAAGAAGAGATGGGAAGGCTTTGGCCCCGTTCTCTGCCTCCCCAAGCCTCTGGCTGAGTGCTGCCTCCTGAGTTTATCCCCTCCCTCTTTTCCCACCCCAGCTTCAGGTCCTCCTGCCCTTGCGTTCCCTGGAGCTTTCTCTGGCCTCATCTACAAGAATGTCACTGTGCCTGTCTACACAGCACTGAAGGGGGTAAGAAATTGCCGTGACAAGAAAGACAGTCCCCATCAGGAGAAGCCCCTCGTCCCAGTGCAGTGCCTGCATTGGGGCTGAAGGGTCAGGTGTCTTCACACAGTGACCATGGTCAGGCAGCTCAGCCCACCCTGAGTGTGTGTGTGTGTATGTGTGTAAGAAAACAAGCTTATTAGTCCAAGCTCGGCAGTAACAAGAGCACTGCTCACCATTGTTTTGTCATGATTTATAATCTGTTCTAAGAGGTTCGCATGTAACTGCAGCATATCTTCATCTTTTTGCTACTAGTTTTTGTTTGGTTTGCAGTGCTTGAGTTAGAACCCAGGGCCCCCTCTTGCTAGGCAGCTGCTATACACTGAGCTACACTCCCAGCTCTTGTTATTCATTGTTAAATCATGTTAGTATTACTTGATGCTTTTCTTAGAAGAATAAAAACACAAAAGCAAAAGTAAAAATTTCTCTCACGTTGCTTCCTCCCAGTTCCTATCATTAACGCACTGGTGTGTTCATTCTGTAGGCCGTCTGACGCGACTGCAGGTTTACAGATGTGCACATGTGCTGTACACACGCTCTCCTTTCTCCCATCTCTCTTCCTCTGTCACTCTCGGCCTTTCACACATGCAAGCACACACGCACACTGTCTGGGTTACTCACCTACCCATGTGAGCCTGCCCTTCCATGCCATGTGAGCCTGCCCTTCCATGCCTTCTGTGTGTTATCCCTGGGGCAGACAGCACTATAATTAGCTTGGGTCCCCTCTGCTCACTGGAAGTAGGTTATATCCGTCCCTTTCTGAAGTAAATGTGGCCATAAGCACCACTGTGCATACGTACCCTGTGCACTTTATGTTTCTGGAGGACACAGGTCTAGAGATAGAATTCCTGGGCAGGTTCTATGAATGTTTAGATTCTGATAGGTTCTGCCAAATTACTGTCTAAAAGCGCTTTGTGGGCTGTGGGCTGTGAGCTGTGGGCTGTGAGCTGTGGGCTGTGGGCTGTGGGCTGGAGATGTAGCTGTGTGATCGTGCACTTGCCTCAAAAGAGTGAGGCTCTGTGGTCTATCTTTAGAACTATAAAAAACAAACAACAACAATAACAACAAAAAAGATCTAACAAAAACGGTAATCCATTCAAATGCTTTGTCCCAATAGTTTTTTGTTTGTTGTTGTGTATCCCTAGCTGGCCTGGAAGCCATCATATAAACCAGGCTGGCCTCAAACTCCTCAGAGATCTGCCTGCCTCTGCCTCCTGGGTGCTGGAATTAAAGGCGTGCGCCACCATGCTCAGCACTAGAGCCGTCTCTGGGCTATGCTCCCACCACACTCATACAACACTGAAAGTATCAGTCTTGCGTCCCTATCTCGGCATCCTGTCCGACACTTGACCTGTGGCATGGCTTTCTGGCCCCCTAGTGGAAGAAACAGGAGCTCTCTGGGGAACCACAGAAGTCGGGGTAGGGGAGTTGGGGGACCCACAAAGCAGCATGGAGGTTAGACGGCAGGAGTGAGGTCAGAAAGGGGCTCTACACTGCTTGGGACTTCCGTCTAGTCAGCGGTGCCTCAGCTGGGTGCTGGTCTCATGTTTCCCCAGACAGGCTGCGTGGGCACACCGAGCTAGGTACAGCTGTTGTGTGGCGGGGGCTTGTTTTGGAGCCGGAGCTGTAGCTGGGAGGTGCCTGTCTTGCAGAAAGCCACGCAGATCAGCAGTGTGCCTTTTGTGGATGAGTCCTCTGGGTCTGATGACGACTGTGGCTCTCAAGCGAGTTTCCGGATGTCACTCCCCTGCTCTGAGTACAGGAAGACCAGCGGACTGGGCAGCCCCCGGGCCATCAAGAGAGGTACACAGAAGAGAGGGGACTCTCAGTCTCTTACTGATCAGTCTCTGCCAGGGTTCTACCAGGTTTACCCTCAGCTCCAGACTCAGGAGATCCCAGTGGGTAATGGGAGCCTCACATCTTCTGGCCATACGGGTGTTTGGAAGGGGTGTAGGACCCCAGCCTTGATTTCTTCCTCTGTGGCCAGGAGTCTCCATGTCCTCATTGAGTTCTGAGGGTGACTACGCCATCCCTCCTGATGCCTGCTCCCTGGACAGTGACTACTCAGAGCCTGAACACAAGCTCCAGCGTACGTCATCGTACTCCACTGATGGGGTGAGCAGAGAACATAGCCCTGTGTATGAATGGGGAAGGGGCATTGAGTAGGAGCAGACTTGAGCGGAGGCTGCTTGGGCCTCTGTACCTACACAGCAAGCAGCCAGAGAGAAGGACCCAGAGATGGTAGAGGGAAGGTTGGCCCTAGAAGTGTCACAGAGACAGCTGTGCACAGACCCCATAATGAAGAAAGATGAGTCCACATGCAGGGAGCTCCTTAGACCCATGAGGGTTGCACCTGTCCCCTGTTTAACCTTCACCCCGACCCTCAGATGCTGCCGTGAGCTGACGGTTAAGCTTTAGCAGGCCAGGTGCTACCTCAGTGCCTGGCTTGTGCCTCATATCTCGTTTGCCTCATGCTCCTAATGGGTATTGTTGTGTTTTATGAATGGGAGCCTGTGGCTCAAAGACCTGTCTGCTTTCTCCCACCTGGGATGCCTTGAACGGCCTTCCTCCTCTCAGCTGGTCCTGGTAAAAGAATCTGGCCTTTCCTGTAGAGCCGCGGGGTCTCACGGGGATATCTCATGCAGATACCCTGCATGGCAGATGTTTATATTATGACTCCTAACAGTAGTAAAATTACAGTTATGAAGTAGCAACAAAATAATTTTATGGTTGGGGTCAGCACAACACGAGGAACTGTATTAAAGGGTCGCAGCATTAGGAAGGTTGAGAACCACAGGTCTATAGGCTAGTTTAGATGCTGATCTTTCCCCAAGCCTTCCCTGGCCAGCTTCAGTCCTTGCAGCCTTCTTGTGGTGGGCCAGGTGTTCCTTCCCCAGTCATCACTGGGATTCCTCCGTGGTAGGATTGCCACACTTTATTCAATTCTCTGGATCTCATCAGTGTACAGAGCCTAGAAATAAACACTCATAGGTGGTCAATAATTTTTCTTAACAAAAAACGACACAGTGGTGGTCTAGACCATTTTGTCCTAAGTGGCGTCCAGGTGCCTCCCATGACCTTCCCTTTGTTCCATTTTCCCTCCTTGCCTTCGATCCCACAGGGTCCTCATGTGACTTCCCCCTCTGTCCCCTCTTCCCTTCTTGTTTTCTACCTCAGGAGGCACTGGAGAAGTCAGGCTACCTGCTGAAGATGGGGAGCCGGGTGAAGACATGGAAGAGGCGCTGGTTTGTCCTGAGACAGGGACAGATCCTGTACTACAAGTCTCCGGTGAGTGCCCCAGGACGTAATCACAGGGACCACAGCCCAGACCCACACTGTATAAGAGCTGGAGGAAGGACAGTGTGGCTGGGGCTTACCAGATGTAAGACTTAGCATCATGGCTGGCCTTAGAGGTGCTGAGCCACACAGGGGCTCTGAGCTGGCCACCTATTCTCTAAACAAGCTGGGGAGGCTATCAAGGCAGTCCTAGGCCACTTGGCTGGCAATTTCCTCTTCCTTCAGAACTGATCTCTTCTTATGCCTGGCCTTGTAAAAGGATGTTCCCAGACTGTCTTTACCCTTTCTGGATCGTTCTAACTGAAAAATTTGTTGCTTCCTCTTCTTTCCTTTACTGTCTGGAATTGAGGGGCCTCGAATGTTGAGAACTAGGTTGGCAGAATCAAGCATCATGTTATAAAGAGGACAAAATGGATTTGTCTCTTGTGCAACTGTTTGCTTGGCTGAAGCTTTCTCCAGCTCCATGTTAAGGATTCTGGACCTAAGTTTCTCCTTGAAAAGCATGCTACTATCAATTATAATGTCTGTAGTAATGCTGGAAAGGCTAATAGTGGTTTATATGCCCCTTAATTTATTAATTAATTAATATCTGTGGGTATAAGGATCAAATAGAAAGGTTTGGTTTTGTTTTCTTTTTGAGATGTGTCTTGCTCTGTTGCCTAGACCAGCCTCATTCTCCTGCCATGTCCTCCAGAGTAGCTGGAACTATAGGCACTCGTCACCACACATAGATCAGTTAAAGGAGTATGGGGGCTTTATAGATCAGTAATAACCTAGTAGCTTCTGATCTGATTTTAGAGGCTTGCTCTCCTTTTTGAAATCTTTTGAGGCCTGCATTAGAGGGGTTCATGTTCCTAATTTCGACTTTGTTTTGCTAGAAGAATCTAGAACAAGTCACTCATTGTACCATAGCCAGAATGGGAATCACTTTCCACTTTGTACCTATAACTTGGAGTAAAAAAAATGATGATCTGAGAAGCCTCCAGACTCCAATGCTCTCCTTCTTACTCCTCCTTTGCAGAATGATGTCATCCGCAAACCTCAAGGTCAAGTGGATCTGAACTCCCATTGCCAAATTGTCCGAGGGGAAGGAGCACAGACATTTCAGGTGAGCCTGCTTGTAGCAGCTGGATTTTAGATGCAGTATGGTGTGGATAGGACTGTGATTGAAGCAAAGACGAGGCAAAAGTAAGCATGAATGAAGGATTTCATACCAGGAGTATGAAACATAGGATACGGTCTTAGGTTTTGAGCATGAAAAGAAGGGACAGCAGGTTGAAGGATTTGTGTCTTTCACTGACTCTAATCCAGCCCCGCTCCACTCCACCCCACAGCTCATCTCCGAGAACAAAACCTACTACCTAACAGCAGAGTCCCCCAGCCTCCTGGAAGAATGGATCCGTGTCCTACAGAGCCTGCTGAAGGTGCAGGTCACTGGGCCTCCAGCTCTGCGTCCAGGGGGCACCAAGCCTACGGTGAAGGGCTGGCTGACCAAGGTACGAGGTGGATTGGCTAGGGAAGTAATGGAAGCCAGGCATGGGAGTGCCCAGAGATGGTGGTCTTTCTCTACAAACTGCTTAGCCAGTGGACCCTCAAGCACAGTCTGAGCATACAAAATGATGGTGGTGATTCTGGAAACAGAGATGGGGGCTTTTAAGGCAACTGTTCTCAAGACAGAAGGGAAAGAAATGTTTTACTTAATCTTGAGGGTATTGGTCACTGCCTCCCACAGTGTAACTCGCTGTGTCAGGACTAATGGTACAAAGAAGAGACCTAGGTAAAGCCAGTGAGACTGCCATTCAAAGACTAATAGTATCCCAGGTTTGCCTAAAGACATTTTAACTAGGGTTTTCCTGGAAGCAGAGACCCCAGTTACGCCCAGCAAAGGGAAGTTAACTAGGAAGCACTCTCACACGGTTAGTTACTGTGGGTTACTGTGCTCAGCAAGCTCGGTGCTCAGTCAGACTCTTTCCTTCTGAGCCTCTGCCTCCCATCAGCCTGCCCTTCTTCTCTGTGAGTGTTCAGTTGCTGTTCCGTTGTGAGCACCTTACTTAAGGCTCCAGACTACCTGGGTCTTTATTTACCTTGCAGCATCCTTACAGCTCTGGCCTGTGCCAACTAGTAGGGTCTTCCCATACCCACGTTCTGATTTTCCGGGTAATCTTTCAGTGGCAGGTCATAGGTCCCTGAGTGGCTCAGTAGTGGCTGGTTTACCACAGGGTACATATTATGGCAGTCTCACTGTGAACAGAGCCCTGACTTTGGTACTCTTCCCCGTGGTCTGTCTTGGCGAGGCCTGAGTTTATTTTGGAGTCCTGTTTCTAATGAAGGCATTTCACTTAACAGGTAAAGCATGGCCACTCTAAGCTGGTCTGGTGTGCCCTTGTTGGGAAAACCTTCTACTACTACCGGAGCCACGAGGACAAGGTATTTCATCAGCCTCCTAATGGCGCCTCCTCCAAACTGCACGGTGCAGGCCACTGATGGCAGCCCCCAGCTTTACCTTCTACCACACCAAACCCTACACCAAATACAGAGCCGGCTGCCCTGCTCCTCCAGGGCGTGTGACCAGCATCATAACCAGTATAGTCGGCTGGCACTTTCCACAGCACAGTCTTCTGCTTCTGGCCTGGCTACAATGCTGTAGCTTCCACCTCCTCATCCTGCCCTCTGTCCATGTCTGTGCTATCCAGCCCCACCCAGCCTAAAGCGTTCAGAAGGAGACTCCCCTGTCCTCCTGTTAGCCTATTCATGGAAGGCTCATGTCCGCAGAGACCCCTGGGCTGCCTACCTGTGCAGGATGCTCACATAGAGGAAGTAGATCGATCCTGTGACTCGGACGAAGACTATGAGGCTGGAGGAACCAGACGGCTGCTTTCCTCCCACTGCACCTTGGTGATCCACCCCCCAGAGCACAGCCCCACCTACCTCCTCATCGGCACCAAGCATGAAAAGGTAAGGAGGAGCTGGGCCTTTGTGTCCTAGCTTGGGCCTGGGTTCTGATTTTCCCTCTCTCTGTTCTCCTGAGCTTTCCAAATTCAAATTTATTTCTTCTTGGACACTGGATGGGAATGTTACCCTTGACTGTCTGTTGAGTCCATTCCAAGTGACCAGCATCCCTCCATCACGGGCATGACACAGTGCCACAGACTGGAGATGTGGCTACATCTGACCCACCTGATCGTGACCAGCATCCCTCCATCACGGGCATGACACAGTGCTACAGACAGGGAGATGTGGGCTACATCTGACCCACCTGATCCTGTCTTTATTCTTGACTCACGCTAGCCAAGCTAGTAATAGTCCACCTGTTTCCCCTAGACAAGGTCTCATAAGCCCAGGCCAACCTTAAGCTCAAGATCCCTCTGCCTCAGCCTCCCAACTCCCGCTCTGACATCAGTACAGGTGTACACCTCTGTTCCCATCTTAAATTACATGCTGTTTTTCTGCAGGGGAGTGGTGGGAGTGAGCCCCAGAACTCACACATAGAACAGTGCTCTGTCACTGAGCTACATCTCCTCCCGCAAGTCCGACTCTTGCCTCCACCCTTCCTACCCCCTTAGCATCTGCTTGTTTTTGCCCTTTTCCAGGATACATGGCTTTACCACCTCACAGTGGCTGCAGGTGGCAGCAGTGCCAAAGTGGGCACTGTCTATGAGCAGCTCATTGGGAAACTGATGGATGGTGAGGGAGACCCAGGTAAGGCAAGCATGGCCATTACTGCCTGGGCTGAAGGGAAGGGGCAGGGTGCACACAGGACAAGAAGTAGAGAGCACTACTATACCTAAGCTGTATGTATAGTCTCCCATCCCATGCTCCAGGGCTTCTCTGTCTGTGGCCAAAACACTGAGGGAACCACTGGATGTGAGGGAATCTGGGAAACAGACTTTCCAGACACCTGGGTAAATGTTCTACTCTGTTTAATCTGTAGCTTTGCTAGCTATGCAGAAGACTCGGGGGCAGGGGTGGAAGCAGGGGAGGCAGCAGCTGGTTAATCTATAATTAAGAGTTTGTTAATATATGAAGCCTCAATTTGGACCCGACTAATCTAATCCTGGGATGTCTGAGAGTCCTTATTTGGCAGCTAATTCTCAGGGCCCTCATGAACTCTCCAGAGTACACAGCACACATACCTCTTTATTACTGCTCTGAGGGCTGTCTGTCCCGATGCTGCAAGGAAGGCCGTCCCTGCGTGCAGACACTTGTGCTCAGGGTCTCACAGTTTTATCCGCTTGGCCCGGCTGTGCCTCCTCAGCAAAGCTTTGGCTGCCTTCCTCAACAGCCGTGTGAGGGAATGCGCAGTTTGCAGTACACACCTACATGCCTTCAGTCTGTAGATGATCAACCCAGAAAAACCCAGGGTTCCCAGATAAGCCACTGTCTTCCCTGCAAGTCAAAGCTGGGGCTGGTAGGGAATGGTAGGGAAGGCGGCAAGTTCTCTCTGGAGTGACTACCACTGCTCTCTGGTCTGTGCTCTGTGCAGACTCCCCGCTCTGGAGGCACCCCATGCTGTGTTACAGCCGAGATGGGCTCTGTACCTCCCTTACCACCCTGCCCTCCGAGGCCCTGCAGACTGAGGCTCTCAAGCTCTTCAAGGTAACATGGGAGTGGAGTCCGGGCCTATTGGCTGTTGGCGCCCACATGTGCTCGGGCTCTGCCTGGCACAGCTCTGCCCATCCCAGCACAGGTGACCTAGTGATTATAGGGTGGCCCGAGGGTTGTGGAGAGGGAGAGAGTGTTCCACAGGAACCCCTCTATGGCAGGAATGTAACCCTTCTGCAGGCCAGGAGGAAGCTCTGGGGCTCTGGGAAATGCTCCCCAAAGCTCTCCCTTGAGGAGCCGCCATCTCCTTCAGATATCCACAGAAAAGGCCTGGATGCAGGAATCAGAGATTCTGACCTAGTTTAGTTTTCTTTGTGCCCATCTGCATTTTCTGGCAACAAAACAAAACAAAAAACCAAACCAAAACAACCTTGCTAGGGGCTAGTGTGCTAAATGTCCATAGTCACAGCGGCACATAGGAGGCAGAGGCAGGACCTGGAGCTAAATGCCAGGTTGTGGTACCCCATCTTTCTCATGCTTATGTAATGGAAATACTACATTCAAAGGTGATTCCACCCCTGAACTTGAGGTCAGCCTCAAGAGCAGAAAGTGCTCTCTCCAGAAAGGACTGTTTCAATGTTCGCCAGTGAGCTAGCCATCTGCCTCTGCCTCCCGAGTGCCGAGATCAAAGGTGTGCGCCACCACCGTCTGGCTACTACTCCTTGAAGCTCTGCTACACCAGTGCATGTCCCAGGAAAAACCAATGGGGTGCTCCTGCCTTGTGCCCACTGTCCCCCTCCTTCTAGTCTTGCCAACTCTTCATCAACGTGCCTGTGGAGGCTGCCTCGGTGGACTACCATGTGTCCCTGGCGCAGACAGCACTGCAGGTCTGCCTTGTTCACCCCGAGCTACAGAGTGAGATCTACTGCCAGCTCATGAAGCAGACCAGCTGCCGCCCGCCCCAGAAGTACTCTCTTATGCAGGTGGGCACACGCTGGGGACATCACTGGCTAGAACCATTTCTAAGAGCTGTTTAAGGGGGAAGGGGTAGCAGGTGCCTGGGCAGGTGTTCTCCAGTCCTCACCCATGGGCAGCTTCTGCCAAGTTACTTGAGCATGGCTGCCTGATCTGTGCATGGTGAGAATGTGGCTGCTACCCTGGGCATTGCCTGGCAAGGGAGTTGAGGTTCTGGTGTGGAGAAAGAATAGTGAAGGTTTTGTAGCTCAAAGCCGCAAGAGCAGGATGCCCACACTCATCCCATGCTGCCTGTGTTCCGTGGCAGTGCTGGCAGCTCTTGGCTCTGTGTGCCCCACTCTTCCTGCCTCAGCATCACTTCCTCTGGTATGTCAAACAGCGGCTTCAACGTCATGCAGATCCCAGGTAAGCAAAAGTATTTCCCCTGTCCCTCCTTCACTATTGCTGCCATGTTTCAAAGGGATGAGGGAAAGACAAGATTGAATTGACTGCGTATCCCCTCAGATTTGCTTGGGGTTGAGAGACTTCACCCATCACCTTGTACACATGAGCAGTGGAGATCCAAGCATACTTTACCTTCTTTGGACACCGATTCGTGTGTCCTTGGCTGTTTTGGGAACAGTCTCACGTGAAGCCATGCTATCCCAAATTATCCCCAAATGTTTATCCGTGTTCTTCTGGTTTACACAGGGAGATTATCTATGAGGGGCCGGGGGTGTAGCTCCATGGTAGAGCACTTACCTGGCATGTACAAGGCCCTGGGTTCGGTCCCTAGGACTAGTGTAAAGAAAGAGACAAGAAAAGAAGATACCCATGGCAGACATGTGCCGCAGATAAGCCCTTAGGGACAAACTGCAGTTGGTGAGATGGCTTAGCAGGTAAAGGTGACTGCCGCCAAGGGGACAACCTGGGGTCAGTTCCCACAACTTGTCCTCTGGCTTCCACAGTGTGCCTCCTCCTGAAATAAAAATGTAATAACATCCTGTACCAGTTTCAGGCCCCCACACCCCATCCAGTTACTTTTTATCCCAGCTAAGTCTGGGTATGCACCTCAGGGTGCCAACAGAAAGGAATTCCTACTATCCCAGTCTCTGTTTTTAGGAGTGAAACTGGCCAGTACGCCACCTACTGCCAGAGAGCAGTGGAGCGGACCCTGCAGACAGGGGAACGGGAGGCCAGGCCGTCGCGTATGGAAGTAGTGTCCATCTTGCTACGGAACCCCTTCCACCACTCGTTACCCTTCAGCATCCCCGTGCACTTTGCCAATGGGACCTATCAGGTAAGGACGCTGAGCATGCTCCCCACCCCAAGTCTTCCTTATCACTGCCCACAGGATACTTCTAAGTGTGCTAAGCCTTGTAGGCTTTCAGATTAATAGGCACAGGGACAAAAGGGGTGGGCCTAGATCTGAAGTGGAGTGCCATGATCAGTGTGGGTATAGAGAAAGGAGCTCGAATCCCAAAGTGTCTTGAATCCTATTTGGTGCCTTAGAGGTAGGACTTCTGACCCCACTGCATGAACACGAAAGCTGAAACACTGGCCCAGAAAGTAGCACGAGATGGAACCCCAGAATATTGGCTGTAAAGGAGAGGCTGGGCGTGTCCAGGTCCAGTTTACAGCGAGCAGGCTCAGGTTCCTCTGCATGTGAATGCGGAAACCAGCTGGCTTTGGCCTCCTGCACTCACCCTGTGCCACCCCCAGTGACAGTCAGTCCCTCAGGAAGTCTGCTGGTTCAGGGTGCCTCTCCCCCATTTCCAGGTGGTTGGCTTTGATGGCTCCTCCACAGTTGATGAGTTCCTCCAGCGGCTGAACCAGGAGACAGGCATGAGGAAGCCATCCCAGTCTGGATTCTCCCTCTTCACAGATGATCCCTCTGGCAGAGACCTGGAGCACTGTCTTCAAGGGCGTGTCAAGGTAAGCACTCCCCCTCTTACACACACACACACACACACACACACACACACAGAGAGAGAGAGAGAGAGAGAGAGAGAGAGAGATAGAACTCGTCCAGTGTGTGCCTAACTTGTCAGCAGCCTGTCTGATGTGGAGACCAAGACGATCTCTTCAGGCCAGCATTTCCGTGCCATCCTAAAATGGATCTGTGCAGGCAGGGAAAGCTACATGTGACCTTGATTCTGGAGACAAGATCTTCATCATCTTGTCTCCCTAAGGGTACTACGCAGCATTCAGGGGGAGAGCCTCTTATCTCAGTGTAAGGACGAGGAGGCCCTGCCAAGCATGCCACCAATTATATCTGTCCCCTTAGGTCAACAGCTATAACGCAGATCCAGTGGGTGCCATGTTTGCACCATCACCTAGCTATACTCTGTTTGCTTATGCTTATGGTATACGTTATAGATTCAACCGTAGTTTAGGGAGGTAGGTCCTCATGGCACCTCTGCAGGTGAAAGCCTTTGAAAGAGACAGCTGATCTGTATGGTGGTGTGTGGCTTGTTCCATGAGGGTATTAAGCACTTGTGGGAATGTACTGCCACACTGGATGGGTGCATTTGGCTCCAGCATCTGCTTCCTTTGCTGTTCTAGAACGAAAGGCTAGTCTTTAGCGGTGATGAAAAAAATGCCACATATCTTTCCAGTAAAGGTATGGGCTCTGGTCACAGCAGGCGTTTGGGTATATTTATTGAAAGGAGAATATGGTGAGTGAAATGGAGCCACGATACCATGGGTTTTAACTGGGGCTGGCCTTGTTTCCCAAGAGGTCACACAAAGTCGGTGAGGCAACAATCTTTCTTTGACGCTCACTACATCCATGGTACCATCTACCTCTTCATCAAAGGGGAATTGGTAGGCACCTCCCATCCTGACAGTCTGGGGCTTCATAGGGCCACCTCCTAAGGATAGAACCCTCACTCAGCTCTGCCAGAATCCAGCTCTGGCTGAACCTCATTCTCCTCACAAGGTGCTTTTCTGACTTTGGACTTTTGTCTCTTCAAGATCTGTGATGCCATCTCCAAGTGGGAACAAACACTGAAGGAGCTGCACCCAGGAAAGTCTGAGGGTGGGACACGCGTCGTGAAGCTGATGTATAAGAACAGGTCCTGGGAGCCGCCTAAGGGTGGGGTGCACATGAGGGCTGCCCCTGGGCACCAGTTCATCACCTCCCACCCAAACATAATGGCTTGCCCCCCAATAAGGCAGAGGGGCCTATAATTACCACTCTAAGTGGCAGACATCAGGTGGTTGCAGGCTAGCCACCCTCCTGATCCCTAATGAGACCCTGGTAGCTCATGTTCTGTCAGCCTCTCTGTACTACCTCGTGGACATGTGTGTGCACACATGTTCTGTCAGCCTTCTCTGTACTACCTCGTGGACATGTGTGTGCACACATGTTCTGTCAGCCTTCTCTGTACTACCTCGTGGACATGTGTGTGCACACATGTTCTGTCAGCCTCTCTGTACTACCTCATGGACAGGTGTGTGCACACATGCCACAGAACCATACCAATGTCATGGGATGGCTATATGTCACCTTATGTGAGGGTACAGTTTTGTGTAAGCACCAGATACTTAAAGCTAGGAATAAAATTTTCCTGTATTTCAGGACATATACAAGTACTTCCTACCAATTTAAACAGGAGAGATCTAATCTAGTATGTCTCCAGGCAAATAATTTCCATCAGTCTCTTGGAGTCTTAACTCAGTCAGACCCTTAACAAGTTGTGATTCTAGGCACCAGGTAGTAAGTCTAGTGGTTTGTTCAGAACTGACTCCTTCCTGTTGCTGCGGGTGAGACCTGCATGACCACAGCGAGGTTAGACTTGGCTACGAATTTCTTGGGTGGTAGAAAAGAGGCTGACAAATGGCATAAACAGTTATCTTCACTGTAGGGATCAAGGTAAAGATGCAGAGAAAGCTTTCTCATTCTTGTCTGGAGTACCAGCTGAGACCTGGCTTCTTACTGTCTTCCCTATAGGCTATACTTTCGAAGTCAAGTCAAAGGGGAGACGGAGCGAGAGCGGCTGTTACTTGCCTTCCAAACAAGTGGAGAAATTGTGGCAGGAAGATTTCCCGTCACCAAGGAGCTGGCTCTTGAAATGGCTGCCTTGATGGCCCAGGTGAGTTTCTGTTAGAAAACCTGAGACCTTACAGAAGACTGCAGATCCTGAGGCAGCAGGAGGGGTTCTGTGCCGGAGAGAAGGGACTCCTCGCTCACCGCACACAGGCTGTGTGCAGAATGGGACTGGGAACTGAAAAACTGGCCTTAAGTCCCAGTCTTCTTCCAGTGTGAGAGCCTGGTCAAGTCACTTCTTAGTGCTTCAGTTTTTTATGTGTATGTGGAAAACACGATTCCTCCCTGCCTGCAGGGTGTGGAAAGGAGCACTGTATGTGGCACAATGCATGTGGTAAACTTTACCCCACATTCTAAGTAGAAGACTAGAAAGAGCACACGTTCAGAACGATTCTCCTGCGTGATTTCTTTAGGCATGGGCTGTCCAGGACACCTCCATGGTTCCTGATATGGTAGCACACACATATAATCCCAGCATTTGGGGAGCTGAGGCAGAGTTGACATAAACTCAAGTCCAGTCTGGGTTCCAAGCTCTTCGTAATTATAATCATCAATATCTGTAGCAAGCCACATGCTAATATTTCAGATGTATTTGCCTCTGTAGTTTTCATCCCCACTTAGGAGAAGGAAGTTTACACTCAGTTTAAATAACTTGAACAAAGACACAAAACTAAGTGGCAGAGCTGATGCTTGGGCTAGCTGTCTGACATCAAGCCCTCTTCTGTCCTCTGTAGTCTGAGGCACCTTCTACTTTCTAGCATTTAGCTAAAAGTGAGAGTTGATCTAGACAATCTTATTAGGACCCTAAAGATGTTTCCCTAATGTCTATGAGGCATAGATAAATTCTTATCATCGTCATGTGATAAGCATAATGGGTAAGGGCTGTTTACCTCTCTAACAGCAGCCCCTTTACCCCCCAAACTCGTGACTGTTAACTCTTTCTACCTCAGGTGGAATACGGGGACTTGGAGAAGCCTATCCTGCCAGGTCCTGGAGGTACACCTCCTGCCAAATCTCAGCATCTCCTCCAGCAGGTCCTCGACAGGTTTTACCCAAAGCGCTATCGAATTGGAGCCCCCCCTGAGCAGCTGAGGTAGGCTGGAGGCAAGGTCTTACAGAGGAAGCCTGTGGGGAAACCTCAGGGCTGTGATGGAAACAGGCGGGCACTTCATCGGCACCATTTCTTTCTGTCCACTCAAACCAGGCACCTGGCAGATATGATGGCCACCAAGTGGGCAGCATTACAAGGCTGCTCCCCTGCTGAATGCATCCGCATCTACCTGACTGTGGCTCGGAAATGGCCTCTCTTTGGTGCTAAGCTCTTTGCTGCTCAGGTGAGTGACAGCAAAAGGAATTACCCAAATCCCCAGAATGCTGTTCTCACTTCTCTGCTCATATGTCCATCAGTCTGGTCTGCAGCCCCCACCTCACTATCAAGCCCTAGGAGTTGTCATCTCCCCCACTCTGGCTGCTCCAGAGTTCCATGGTCTACCGTGGAGTTATAATTCATTGTTTATCTTCATGCTTTCTTTATTGACTTGCCAGTGCCTCTGCTGCAAAGACAAGCTCAACTAATTCACACGAGGATTCAGACCTAAGTCTGAAAGGACAAAGCAGTGTATAACCTAAACAAACTCATCTCTACTGGCCACCCAAAAGGCCAGAAGTGAGAGAGATGGACCACCCAGGGGAATCAGATTACTCAGACAAGTAACTCTCACCTCTACACGAAGGCCAGGAGGCAAACAGTAATTTCAGTTGGACATTTTCCTCAGTAGGTGTCTGGTATGCATGAACTTTGCAGATAATCACAGGCATTACCCTGTGACCAGACATTATAATCAGACATTGAGACTGGATCTAGGTTCTGATCACTGCAGCTACATATCAGAAAATGGACATCCACTCATCTACATAGCATATACAGATAGACTGTTGAATATATACTATTTCTAGTTCTAGCTGTTTAAAGTTACAAAAATGAACAAGGGCTGGGGAGAAGGCTCAGCAGTTAAAAAGCACTGGCTGCTTTTCCATAGGTCCTGGGTTTGATTCCCAGCCTCCATATGGTGGCTCACAACTGTCTGTAATTTCAGTCTCAGGGATCCGACATCCTTTTCTGGCCTCCTTGGATACAGGCACATATGTAGTACACAGATACATGTAGGCAAAACAATCATACATATTAAATATAAATTTTAAAAAATGTTTTAAAGAAATGAACAGACCAGTCCCTGGCCTTTAGGAGGCTTTCCAGCTAGTGGGAACAGAACCCTCGGGGAGTTGTACATTGTTCTTCATACTCACTTTCTAAGCAACGTTAATCTCCTGTTTAATTTTGGGGATATGCTGGGGACCAATCCAGGACCTTGCACAATGCTAAGAATACTCCTGCCCCCTAAGCTATACCTCCAGCCTTTGAGTGTGTCTGTATATGCACACAAATGTTCACAAGGGCCGTGCAGTAAAAGTACAGTGGTATTATAAATACAATGCCACTGGCCTGGAAGGTTGGAAAAAGTTTCAAAGAAAGGATATCTGTCTTCTCTTTCCCCCAGGGTTTTAGGTAGAGAGATGCCTGGAGCACTTCACTGTAGCCCTGAAAGAAACACCCAGGAAATGGCTACCAAATAGTCACAAACTCACTGAAAGGACCTAAAGCCCATCCCACTGCCCTCTTGTATTCCTATTTCTTTTATAGTCCCAAGGAAATTGGCTAAAGCGAGATGTATTTTGCTTGTGAGAGATTGGGGAGCAGGAGAAACTGTCTACCAACCGAGCTACACACCAGCCCCTAGGTCGGCCTGTATTCTACTACTGGGAGCTCTCCACCCAGCGTGCTGGCAGGTGTGACACCCTCCACCTTTCAGGTGTTGGATGGCAGAGCCCCAGGGCCAAATGCCTCCTGCCACAGCATTCCTGCGCTGTATAAATGCTATTCTCTGCCTTCCACGATGATGTGACTGCCCATCCCTCTGGACATACCTTCTTTCTCAGAAAGTACTTAAATTCAGAATCTCTAACTGTGGGTCTGATGGGCCTTTTCTGTTTCTGCAGCCTGCCCAGCTGTCTTCTAAGGAGAGCACTCTGGTGTGGATTGCTGTGAATGAGGATGGTGTCAGCATCCTGGACCACCACACTATGGTATGCGAGGGAAAGGCTGGTTCTACCCTTCTTAAACACCTGTCTTATCTTCCCTGCTCTGGACTTAGAGGCCTGAACTGGCCATGGTCCTCCTCTTTCTAACCTCTGTCCCAGAAATGCTGTCCTATAGTCTAGATACAACTTACAGATATCAGGATTTAACTCTCCAAATTATCACCACCTTTGGGGTTCTCCCTTCCTGGTAAAGGCTCCCTATGTCTAGAAGAAATAGATACGGAATTTCCCCTGAACTCAACTGGCTCCTTTCCACAGCAAGTGAACATCAATTATCCCTACTCTTCAGTGACAACATTTGGTGGCTGCAGGGATGACTTCATGCTTGTGATTAGATCCATTCCAGACCAGAGCTCTGGAAAAAGCCATATTGACAAGTTGATCTTCCAAATGCCTGCTCCCAAGGTGGGTCTGACAGCTACAACAATTTACTCTGGCCTGGTGTAATATAGTAAGCTTGGTGCTTAGAAAAAACTTTGGGAAGGTTCTGCGCCAAATACAATTGTTGGCCTTGGTGTGTGATCAGCATCCCAAAGGGTTCAGGTGGGGTAGCATGTCCATCTCGCTATTGAGCTGGTACTTGGTAGGACTACCTGGATTCAGCTGTTACTGTTCCTCCTTTCTTCAGGAGGGGACTGTGCACCTCAGAGACTCTCAGGCCAACAAAGGTACATTTGTTGTACACTGACCTCTAAATATCACACTAGTCTCTTTCGGGCTTTTCTCCTGAATGAGCAGTTTAAGAGAGAAAGCAGCGAAAGCCCAGGAAGGCTATGTGTGTACCCAATGTTAGAGCCAGTGAGAAACTCAGCATTCAAGACAAGGCTAGTTCAATTTCTTCACTTCTCTGACCTCAGATCACAGAAGCTACCTTCATGATCGCCAGCTACATGAACCACTGTTCTGCAACTGTGAACCTATCCACCAAGCTGCCTGCAACCCGCCAGCCCCGAGACCTGGATGGACAGCTCTTTGCTTCTGTTTCCTGCACTAAGGGGCCAGCTTTGCTATGAACGTTCCTCCTCCCCCACCCCTGCCACCACTGGTGCCTCTGGGATTAGAGTGTGTCCTGGAGCATGCTACTACTGTGATGGGCCTAACGGCCCCTTCCGAACCTGTTCTGTGAAATGTGTACTTCAGGGTCTCTGAAGCCTTTGTGCTCTTTAAGTGCCTTATCTTTCAAGGCCCGGCATTTTAAAATCCAGACCCAACATCAAAACCACTTACTATTTCTTTTACAATACTGACTCTGGATGCTACCTGATTCTAGACTGAGACAGGGATGGCCCATCGTTACAAGGGCAGTGGTACTGTATTTGGGGCTTCTGCACTGATACTCAGGGAAGCTCATCTTTTTATATTGTACGTGGTCCTTATGTGGGGGCTTATACTTGAAGTTTTCTGAACATCCCTGAACAAAATAGGACTAAAATTCCTAATTCACCTAAGTTCTGGCAAATGTCTACAAATCTCTAAAACTGGACAACTTTCCCAGATGGAAAGACCGACAGAACTGGAGAAAAATGACAAGCCCCCCCTACTGGTGAGGAGGCATTTGCTATGCTCCTACTGGGGCTGCAGCTCTAATCTTCTCAGGACAGCATGCTATTCCTGTTAAGATGCAAACTTTTTCTCTCACACTGGACTAGCACAGGCAGGGACAGATCCAGTCTGCACCCTCCCTGTGTCATTTTAGGCCCACCAGGGCTTAGTGAAGGCTGTGCTCACTACTGAAGGACGAGGTAGTCGTCTCTCCACCCTCTGAAAGACCAAGCATGTGAGTTTTGCTTGTTGCTGCTGTATGAGGCCAGGAGACAACACATCAGAAACACTAAAGACCCCGCCCCCATTCCCAGAAGGCCTGGATTGCTCACCAACACTTCTGGTAGCTATCTTCTGAGAATTAATTGGAAGTACAGGAGCTATATATATTTGCCCTCGTAATATGTGGAAGTGCAAAGTTTCTTTTCAACTTTTGCCTTCCTGAGAAAACTATACTCCCTTTCAACCCAGACTTTCTGATTTTGATGAAGATGACCTTTATCTCCACCTTCCCCCCAAAAATAGTAAAAACTGGAAGTTCATACTTTGATTTTCTAACATATAAAAAAAAATCTAAGTTTATTGTATAGCTCTAAGGTAGTTCTATCATCTTTCAGTAACATGGTCAAGGGGATAGGAGCAACACCCAGGAAATAAGCTTTTAACCCAACAATGTGTTTATTGCACACTACAAATTAGTTTGTCAGAATGGCTCACCTGCTGGAATCTTTCATTTCTCATCCTCTGGACTGACAAACATGACTTTACAAAGGCCTAAACAAGCTTGACAGGCAGGAGCCATTTCTGTCCCAGTGTCAACTCCTGCCCCAGGATTGGGTCCTGGGGTTCTAGTGGACACAGGTCTACCTCACGTCTCATCACTCTCGGGTCCTGATAACTCCTTCCAGGCTAGTGTCAAAGGCAGAAAATGCAGTTCTAGTGGGCCACATTCCAAGGGGGCCCTTAAAGCCCAAAAGGATGTGGTCTACTCTAAGGTTGTTTTCGTTTTGTAATAGAGTTACAAAGAATGGAACTATTTGTAATAGACTTGGAGGTCAGATTTGCTGCCTCCTTTTCTCTTTAAATTTTCTCCTCTCCTTTCTTTCCTTTCCTTTCCTCTCCCCTTCCCTTCCCCCTTCCCCTTCCCTTCCTAGACAGGGCCTCACTAGGAAGTCCTGGCTGTCCTGAACTCAATATGGAGACCAGACTGGCCAAAAACTCAGAAAGCCACCTGCCTTCCAAGTGCTGGGATTAAAGGCCTGCACTGCCTAGCCCAGCTCCCTTTCTCCTTCCTGATCTCTAGCAATCCCAGAAACTGCCCTAGAAACAAAGGCTTCTGTAAACTGGCTTCTTAATTCTTTAACGTGACAGTCCCGTTTCTGGGAACCAACATGAACTCTCTGACTTTTCATCTAAGCCCTCTTGGTCCCAGCAACTTTTGAAGCAATAGAAAATACCGAGTAACAGAAAGGTACTAATGTGCTCGACACCCATGGCTGCAGTGCTGTGTATGCCTGTCAATAAAAAGCTGTCAGTGAACCAGCAATTCCTGTGTGTTTGGGATATTTATTTATTTTCAAGTTGAGACAGTGCCTCACCATGTAGCCCAGGCTGGCCTCAAACTTTCAATCCTCCTGTTGATACCTCTTGGGTCCTGGCATCCATAACACCCTTAGCTAAGCTGTGGATTAAGAGTCATCCTGCAGAGATCATAGGTGCTAGATGGACCGAGGCTAGCCCTTTGTAAGGCATTTTAGAGTCCATGGAGATGGAAATTCTATTTTTCTTGTAGAATCTGGCACCAGTCTCAATACTCCACAGATTTTAACACAAATATAAACATGCTCAGAAACTTCACAGCGTGTTCTTCATGTGAATTACTTTTTTGGGTGGGAGGAGGTCCTCACTATGTAGCCCTGCATGGCCTCAAACTTGAGACCACCTGTTTATGCCTCAAGTTCTGAGATTAAAGCATCTGCCACTATGCCTGGCCTACTTTTGATATGTCAAAATCCTTAAGGTTTCCCCTTGACTAGTAATGTAGATAAAATCTATAAGGGGAACTTTATAATATATCAAAACACTGAGTCAAGTTCCAACCGTCTCCTCTATAGCTCTGAGATCACTCATCCATTTTGATTCCCAGGACTGTGTCCACCTAGTGATTTTTACAATACAGAAAATAAACCAGCCACTATGGTCTAGGAGTCCTCTCCCATAAAGACAACACTGGTCTTTGAATGCTGAGATTCATGGGCTTGCTGATGTGGCTTTCTGGTGTGCCAGAATCTCCTGGCAGCTCCTGTATACTTCAATCAAGCAGTCCAACCGAGGCTTGGCACTCTGAATTCCAAAGGGGAGAAACGCAGAGTCAAGGAGAATAGAAGAAGAATCCATTTGCAACCTCAATCTCTCACATACGTCATAGCACAACTGTGAGCTAAGAGACACAGGTCAAGCCTCTGGGCACTTTTCTGGGAGCTCTCTAAATCTGGCCTTTATGTAAGATAAAAAGCTTGTTTGTTTGTTTTGAGACAGGGTCTCTCTGTGTATTCTGGCTGTCCTGGAACTCACTATGTAGACCAGGGTGGCCTCAAACTCAAGAGATCTTACTGCCTCTGCCTCCCAAATGCTGGGATTACAGGCATCAAAATACAATTTTTAGCCTGACAAAAGCATATGATAGTGAGATAGACCATCTCAAAAGTGTCACAAGTTGTGAAATGCATCTCAGAGACAAGATGAGCAGTTTAAAATGCACATTCTGAAAAGATTGTGTATAAAATGTAACACAACTAAAATTTAAGAGAAGCCACAGAAAATTACATGTAGAAAGTCTATTTAATAAATGTTTACTATTCAAAAATAACACAAAATTATTATAAATATAAAACTGATTTCTAGGTTCTACTCAGCTAGAAGAGAAAACTTAACAGTTTAAAACAAGAGGATTACAGGTTTGTGCCACCAAAGGTTTTTATTGTAAGATCAAAAGAAAAGATAATCTAGACACTATTTAAAGCCTAGCAATAAAATAGTTAAATAAACAAATATTTCAATATAATAGAACATAATTATTTAAAGTAAATATACTGGCTGTGGTAGAAAAGATATAGACAGACAAACAGAGAAAGAGAGAGAGAATATCTCAGCCTCACTGTATTAATGTAAACTTATACAATGGTAGATTGACAGACTGGAAGAAAGTGATTTGTAAGCAAAAATGGTTATATGATTGGTAATTGTCTTCTAAGATTTTTGTGAATTATTATTTTTTAAAGTGTATCTTCATCAGAGAGAGGCTGCTGAGATCTAAAATAAATCCTAACTTTTACTCACTCTGACAACAGAAATTCATGTCGACTGAACAAAAGAGGCAAGGGTAAGCAGACAGAGAAAAGGTAGGCTTTCGCAGGAGAAAGGAAGAACACTGCTCACCTGGAAGACAGGAACTACTTGGGATATCTCATGTGGCTTCCCTGGGTCCTTCAATAAAATGCAGAGGTAGTAAATCACCTTCTGCTGTAAGAAAAGACACCAGACAGAGGTCTCGGTGAAACTCATCTTGTTTAGTTTTCCTTCAAGGGAAAGAATAAAATCCTTTCCACGAATTACCTCTAAGTAGTGAAATATTTGACAACTTTTGACATAGAAGTTTATTTTTATCCTTGTTTATTTATTTTTTCAAGACAAGGTTTTTCTGTACTTTTGTAGCCTGTCCTGGAACTCACTCTTGTAAACCAGGCTGGCCTTGAACTCACAGAGATCTGCTTGCCTCTGCTTCCCGAGTGCTGGGATTAAAGGCGTGTGCCACCACCGCCCAGCTTTCATCCTTTATCTTTATTTGATATATATAAAAAAATCTTTTTGCTTTGTTTTTGCTGAGGCGGAGTCTTACTATGTATCACTGGCTAGCCTGGAACTTGCTATGTACATCAGGCTAGCCTCACTCACAGAGATCCACCTGCCTCTGCCTCCCAGATGCTAGGATGAAAAGCGTGTGCAACCATGCATAGCAAATAAAAAAATAATCATCACTGAATTGTAATGTACTGACAAATAGAAACATCAAAGCTAGATTAAGGTAACCATTCAAACACTTGGCAAGTCTCAAATTCTGTACCATCAGAATGTCCACTCTGAAGCCACAGAGCTTTGATTAGGGTTTTATACTTTACCAATTATACTTTTATGCCACTTACCCACTCCAAAACAGGGGGAAAATGACATAGAATTGAAACCAGAATAAGAATTAGCTTTACATCTTCCTTCATGACTTCATGTGTCCCTTTGCCTACATTCTGATTTTTAAAGAATTAACTCCCTTCAAAAAAAAAGGGGGGGGGGCAAGTATGTTAGTATGAACCAGAAGTCCTACTAATCAGGAGGCCAAGGCAAGTGGCTCCTTGGAACTAGGTTAGATATTAGAAGCCAACCTGAGCAACATAGTGAGACCTCATTTCGAGAAAGGAAGCAATCAAATGCTCTTGCATCTGAGCTACAAGATATAAGACAAAACGCTGACTCTTTCTTTATCCACGACAGACTGCGACCTCTGCAGCAACCATGGTTTGCTATGCTTTTTAATAGAGTGTACTCCTACTTATAAAAAAAGCAAAAGTTTGTTAGCCAGGCATGGTGACATACGTCTCTAATCCCAGCACTCAGGAGGCAGAATCTGTAGATCTCTGTGAGTTTGAGGACAATCTGGTTTACATAGTTAAGTTCTAGGACAGCCAGGGCTACACAAAGAGACCCTGGCTCAAAAACAAACAAACAACAAGAGTAGGGGGCAGGGGGCTAAAGAAATGGCTCAGCAGTTAAGAGTGCTTGCTGCCTTTCTTTTTTTTTATTTTCTTTCTTTCTTTCTTTTTAAATATTTATTTATTGTAAATGCAATATTCTTTCTGTGTGTATGCTTGAAGGCCAGAAGAGGGCACCAGATCTCATTACAGATGGTTGTGAGCCACCATGTGGTTGCTGGGAATTGAACTCAAGACCTCTGGAAGAGCAGGCAATGCTCTTAACCGCTGAGCCATCTCTCCAGCCCCTGCTTGCTGCCTTTCTACAGGTTGGAGTTCAGTTCCTAGTGTCCATGTTGGGTGGCTCACAACCGCCTGTGACACCACCTCCAGGGGATCTGACCTCTTCTGACCTCAATAGGATACATACACAGACACACACACATAAGTAAAAATAAAAATTTGTAAAATTATGAACAAGCACAAAGAGATAGAGGCAGGAGGATGGGAAATTCAAGGCCAGCATAAGCTATACAGTCAGACCCTGACTCAGGAAAAAAAACAGTTTACTGTAAGGCAGTACAGGACTACACTTGGCAGCAACCACAAGCATCTTGTTATTACATCTTTTGATTCATCAATGAGAGTGAGTAAACTGTACCATTATACAAGAATGTTCTGTACAACCAGCAGACTGGTAAACGATGCATTTCTTAGAACACACCCCATCACCGAGGAAACTTATTTTAATGTAAGTTTCTCTTTCATGGTTCACGAGCAAGTCAGCCAAAAAATAACTACTTGTATTGGAACGGAGGATCCTTAAGTTTAATTTTGTGACAATGAATGCTTTATGAGCAGACTGCCTCCATGCAGAGTTCAGAGATACCCCGTAAACACTTACTTACCATGTAAATAGCCTCATTAATGATAACATCCTTGACCTTGTCCATCTCTATGAAGGTGGTACTTTCTTTGCCAGAAGCATAGGATGAAGTCATCTGGATGCCAAGTGAATCGATGATTAACAGAGTCTCCTGATCAATCTTTACAAAATGAAGGTAACCAAGCAGGCCTATGATGGTGATGAAGATGGCAGCAGAGAGGATCATGCTATTCTGAAGAAAGAGCCAGACACAGGCAGGAAGATTACCAAATGCCCCTATGTGGATCTGTAACACACAGCGAGTTAAACCGACCATGAGGGACAAGGCCTTTGCTCTGGTCACTACGCTGAAGTGAAGAGACGAGGGAACAAGCATGGAGGGGTATCACTTTCTCTGGAGCTCCTGAAGTGTTTGGACAGCATGCAGAGTGAAAAGGTCCAGACTACTAATGAATAGATCTGGGATGTCCCAGCAAAACATCCGCCATCATCACATCTATCTCAGAAATTTTCTTCCTAAAATAACAACTTAAGGACCCAGTGCGTTCCCTCTCCTATTCCCCTTGAAAAATATATAGCACAGAATTACAGACACAACTGTGAGGTGCTCTGTGCAGCAGCTGATACGACTCCCTGAATGACAGTCACTTATATTTTTCCTAATAGAATTTGGAATACATTTTGATTGGTTTAGAAGTAGACACATATCACAAGCCCAGCCAATGAGAAGTTGTAGTCAGAGGTCTACAGAAGAGGCCAATTTATTATATAATTATATTTTTTAAAAAATATGGGTAGAAAGAATGGAGAAAGGAAAGCGGGGTGGGGAGGGAACAGTGCCAGGGGCATTAAGATTAAAGCATCCAGGGATAGCCTATAATGCAAGACTTAGCTGGTGCAGAGATTTATTAGAAGTCAGTGGTTTCTGGTGGGTACACTCTCCCACAAAGACATTCGGGCTGAGGACTAAGAGTACACTGGAGGGAGTTTGAATGAGGAGCCAGGGTCAAATAAGACTCTCACTTGAACTCTGAGATCTTCGGACCTTACTTCTTACTGTGATAATAATGGCCTCATCCTTCATCTCCTTTTGTTCTGGGTTACTTACAGCTATGACCAAATGATGTGTTAAGGGGTCAGAAAATGGTAGGCAGGTTGGGGGTGTAGTTTAGTGGTACAGCATTTGTCTGGCATGAACAGGCCCTATTAGATCCATACCACTGTCCACTGCACCCACCCCCACATGCACACAAGAGCTATGTATGTCCTTGTGCCTAAGACACATTTATAACCTTTACCACTTCTGAAGCTACAATGTGGGACGTTTTGTTTTGTTGTTTCTTTCATTTGGTGTCTCACACTCTTGCTCCCGACTCTACAAAGAAAAGGTAATCACTGAACTAGTTAGTGTCTTAGGATTTCTACTCCTGTGATAACACACCATGCCAAAAGCTACCTGGGGAGAAAAGGGTTTCTTTCAGCCTACACACACAGTTCCACATCACAGTCCACCACCATCACTGGGGGAAGTCAGGACAGGAACTAAAACTGGGCAGGAACCTAGAGGCAGGAGCAGATGCAGAGGCCGTAAAGGGGAGCTGCTTACTGGCTTGCTCTTCATGGCTTGCTCACCCTGCCTTATAAAACCCACCCAGCCAAGATTGGCATTACGCACTGAAGAAAATGTGCCACAGGCTTCCCATGGGCCAGTCTGGTGGGGGCATCTTCTCAATTGAAGTTTCCTCTCCCCAAATGACTCCAGTTTGTGTTGTTGACATAAAACCTAACCAGCACACCTAGAATCAATAAAACTCAGTAATGCTGAACCACATTCACAAAGCCAAAAAATGTCTCACTCTTTGCACTGACCAGTCCCCCTTTAACCTGACTCTAATCAAATTCTTCTAAGTATTCTATGACCTCAGCATCTCTCTTTAATGGACTTGAAGGCCCTGTCATCCAGGAATTGTGCTGAATTAGCTTGAGAGAGGTCATCCTTTGAGGGCAAACCCCAATGACTAAATACATATCCCCACAGGCCCCATCTCTTAAGGGTTCCACATTTTGTTTTGCTGTTGGCTTTTTGTTTGTTTGTTTTTAAACAATGAGCCTAAACTGGGCGGTGGTGGCACACGCCTTTAATCCCAGCACTCGGGAGGCAGAGGCAGGCGGATCTCTGTGAGTTCGAGACCAGCCTGGTCTACAGAGCTAGTTCCAGGACAGGCTCCAAAACCACAGAGAAACCCTGTCTAGAAAAGCCCAAAAAAATAAAAAATAAAAATAAATAAACAATGAGCCTATCAAATCTATTTTTACTTATGTGTTTTGGTGTTTTGCCTGCATGTATGTCTATCTGTGTAAGGGTGTCAGGTTCCCTGGAAGTGGAGTCACAGACAACCGAGAGCTGCCATGTGAATACTAGGAACTGAACCCAGGTCCTCTGGAAGAGTCATCTCTCCAGTCCCAACATATCAAATAGAAATGTTGCATCTACCTCCTGCAGTTCTCCTAACTGGACAAGCGTTGTGACGCACATCTTTAATACCAGTTCTGGGGAGGCAGAGGCAAATGGATCTGAGTTCCAGGCCAGCCAAAGCTACACAGTGAGACCTTGTCTCAAAACAAAACAAAACCCAATCAGGCATGGTGGTGGACTCCTTTAGTCCTAGCATTTGGGAGGCTGAAGCAGGTGGATCTCTGAGTTCAAAGCCAACCTGGTCAAAGAGTGAGCTCCAGGCCAGAAAAGGCTATACCGTGAGACCCTTTCTCTAAAAAACAAATAACAAAGAACAAAAACAGGCTGGAGAGACAGCTCATCGGTTAAGAGCACTGGCTGCTCTTCCAGAGGACCTGGGTTCAATTTCTAGCAACCACATGGTAGCTCACAGCTGTCTGTAATTTCAGTTCCAGGGGACCTGACACCATCTTCTGACCTCCTTGGGCACCAGGCACATGTGGTACAGACAAACATACAGGCAAAATACCAATACGCATAAAATAAAATGTAAATAATATAAAAGGACAAAGAGAATATGGGTCAGAGACCTACAAAGACTAAAATATTAATTTGGCTTTTAAAAGAAAAGGTTTGCTGACTTCTGTTCAGATAATTACTTTTGGCTGATAAATGAGAGTTATAGCTGGGCCTCTGGTGACCCAGAAACATCAAGTTTCAAGTAACTAACTTCCAGGTGTAGAGAAATGTCTTGTAAACAGTACAGATTGAATAAACATTATGGAAGAAAGGCCAGATTAAATTCAGATGCAAGGTTGATACATAAGAGAGTCTAGTCGGGCAGTGGTGACGCATTCAGGGAGGCAGAGGCAGGCAGAACTCTGTGAGTTGGAGGCCAGCCTAGTCTAAAGAGGGAATTCCAGTACAGTCAGAGATACACAGAGAAATCCTGTCTCGAAAAAAGAATGAAGAAGAAGAAGAGGAGGAGGAGGAGGAGGAGGGGGAGGAGGAGGAGGGGGGAGGAGGAGAGGAGGAAGAGGAGGAAGAAGAGGAAGAGGAAGGAGGAGGAGGAGGAAGGAGGAGGAGGAAGAAGAGGAAGAAGGAGGAGGAGGAGGAGGAGGGGAAAAAAGAGTCTAGAATACTGTGTTACTGACTACAAGTGTCAGTAACAAGGAAGTGGGAAGGAAGAAGGGGGAGAGAAGAAGTGAGAGGGCAGGAGGGCCATAAAAAAGTGGAGAGGGAAAGAGAGGGACAGAGAGAGATTAAAACACACAGGACTGTCCCATGAAGACTTCAAGGCAGCAGGCCCTCACTGGTGCAGAGAAGACAGTGCATGCTGGGAGGACTTAAAGCGCTCAGATTGGAATAGTATTAGAAGAACTATGAATTCAAAGGCAAGGAGAATGACAGGATAAAGAACAAAAAATGCTCAGGGAATTTCGCCCACTCAGCTTTTTGTTAAGATAACCGGCCTCAAAGTCCATTTTCCTGGCTAGAATTCTAACAATGCACTATTCATTTGAGTCAGGGTTGGAGGCCACATATTTGAATGTCTCCTTTGAGAGCTCTTTTCACTGCAGATATTCATTACCTTCATGAATATTTTGAACAGGGGCAAAGATCTGAAATTTTGGCACACAGAGCCCCAGGGAAGTTTTGGAGTACAAGGGAGCAAGCATTACTTCTGCACTTGGGGGACATTAGGGGTAATACGCAAGAGAAGTATTAGTACAGCAGGGAGCTGGCATGACCCACTCTGAGCTGGTGTGGTGTACACAGCTGTAATTCCAGCACCTGATGAGGGCCGAGATTGGAGGATGGAGAGAGGACAGCCTAGGCTGCATGGCAAGGCCCTGTATCAACACATGGTGAACACGACTGCCTGAGACCTGTTAGAAAGTCAAGCAGCTCTGGTTCTGAAGCTCGTATCTGTCACCTGGCCAACATCAAGACTATTGCATGATTACTCTTTCTGAACCTTTGTTTTCTTCTAGGGTTGAAATAAGAAATTCAGCAAAACAGCTAGCTAGCACTCTGGGCATGTAATATGTTCCTCCTTTCAGATAACTGCACAGGTATCTGGAATATAGGCTAACATTAAAGTTCAACTGGGCACGGTGATGTGTCCCTTTAATCCCAGCACTCAGGAGGCAGAGGCAGGGAATGTCTGTGAGTTCGAGGTCAGCCTGATCTACAGAATGAGTTCAAACCAGTCAGAGCTACATGGTGAGACACTAATGCCCCTCCAAAAAAAAAATAGAATAAAAATTCCACTATATTGTAAATTGCGGGGAGGGTTAGGTCAACTTAATGAATTCAACTGATCTGTGAAGAAACTTTTAGATACAAATTGGTACAAATTAGGGTCTTTAAAAAATACTATTTATTTAAATTTATATGTTTTGTTTTATTTGAGACAGGGTCTCACTGTGTAGCCCTGATTATTATGGAGCTCAGGATGTACAGTGATGCAGACCAGGCTGGCTCCTGCATCTCCCAGATGCTCCTGCCTCTGCTTCTCTAGTGTTGGGATGACAGGCATGCACCTTCACACCCAGCCTACTATTTACTGTGTGGAGGTCAGAGGACTTTTGGGAATCGCTCTTTCCTTCCATCATGTGAGTTTTGGGATTCTCACCTACGGGCATCAGCTGCCCTCACTTGCTGAGCCATCCCCCAGGTCCTAAATGAGTGGTCTTAATTTCATCTATTTCTATGTAAATTATTATACTCTGCCATCTGCTTTGACGGCATAAAAACTCATGGGCCAGGTGTGATGAAACACACCCTTGGTCCCAGTCTAGGGAGGCGGAGCAGGTGCCACATAACTTGGCCTATAATCCAGTTCCAGTAGCACATATACTGAGACCCTGACAAAATAAAAAAAGGAAGAAGAAAACGAATGGATGTTCTAATACAAACAATATGCAGATTACAGAAATAAACAGTTCTAGTGTACTTAGCTCTGGCGAGACCACACTGGGGATATTTTCATTTCAGGACACTATACAGGAAACCAGCACTCATCCTGAGCAATTGGATGATGCTTTTTGCTTGAAAACTGTCACAAACTCACGGCATTTGACCGTAACAATATTATTAACCATCTTAGATATGTGAAAAGTGAGGCTCAGAAGAAAAAAAAAACACTAAAAGTTTGGAAACTAAACATTGAAAACACTCATGTTCTAAATTTGGCAATTTTTTAGAAAATGCACTTAAGGCCGTGCAGTGGTGGTGCACGCCTTTAATCCCAGCACTTGGGAGGCAGAGGCAGGCGGATCTCTGTGAGTTCGAGGCCAGCCTGGTCTACAAGAGCTAGTTCCAGGACAGGCTACAAGGCTACAGAGAAACCCTGTCTCGGGGGACAAAAAGGTGGACTTAAATTGGGGAAGGGTTGGGAGGGGGAGGCGGCTGACATGGTCTTGAAACGCAGAGACCAGGAAGAAATAGTGCGCTCCTCGTGTGCACAGCTGTGTCTGCCAAAGCCCCTTTCTGGAATTCTGTGGTCCTCTGGCTATTATAGGCAGTGAGGCGTGAATGGAGGAGGAGCATCCACTGACAGTTCTCTCCGAGGAGGTACGCTCTGGGGATGAGCAGGGCAGCCACCCAGTGAGGGAGAACATTTCCAGCCACGGGACGGCGTCCCGGGCCCAGAGTCCCCCACACTCCGGCCCGGGCCCACGGGTCAGCACTTTTTAAAGCGGCCGCCTGCGAGGGCCGAGCACCGGCCTTTACCTCGCACAGGGTGAAGAGTCCGTAGGCCGCCAGCCACACGGCGCAGGTGACGGCGGTCAGCGAGCGCAGCGACAGCCGAGCCGAGCTGAGGCCGAACTCGCGGCAGTACGGCGAGTAGTAGCGACGCCGCAGCACCACGCGGCCGCCGCAGATATCCGAGAAGCTCTTCTCGTCCTCCATGGCTGCGGACGCCAGGTGCTCGCGCCGCTCTAGCGCACCCGGAGGACCGAAGTCTCGCTGGCTCCCGACCGTTCCGGAAGCGGCTCGGCCCCGCCCGCCACGCGCTCCGCGCAGCCGTAGTTGAGCCCCGAGAACGGAGCAAGGGGTTGAAGCTGGTTCTCCAAGTTTGTCCATAGGCCAGGCTCCCCAGATACGTGGCCCCAGTTTCAGACAGATTAGGATCTCTGTTCACTCGGCTGACTCATTTATATTGCGACTCCAGAGTGAGCCCCAGAAATGGTCCACAGGTATGTTCATTCATTCATGCATTCATTTCCTTGCGAAGAAATTTTAGGTGCTGATGATTCCCTGTTCCCCAGGTAGCTTCTTTTCTAGTAGGAAAAAGCGATATGGATGTAACTTAAAATAGTATTGTTGGCAAAAATGTTCAGACCAGTAGAGAAGGACTGGGCAACCTTAAGTGAAGCTCCCATCACTAAACCTACAAGGATGAAGGCCACACTGGTCTGGGGGATGCTGGGGAAGAAAATCTCCAGAAAATAAAAGGACCGGGCAAAGCTTGGAGACTGGAACAGGGTTAAGTCACAGAAATCAAAAAATTAGAGAGGCTAGTATGCACGGGAAAACAAAGTTACGAACGGAGTTAGGCCTAAGACCCGGGTTTGGGCTGGACAGATGTCTTCCCTGTTAAAAGAGTTTATCAAGGGGCTGGAGAGATGGCTCAGTGGTTAAGAGCCCAGGCTGCTCTTCCAGAGGTCCTGAGTTCAATTCCCAGCAACCACATGATGGCTCACAACCATCTGTAATGAGATCTGGCGCCCTCTTCTGGCATTCAGGCATACATGGAGGCAGAATGTTGTATACATAATAAATAAATAAAATCTTTAAAAAAAAATTAAAAAAAAAAAGAGTTTATCAATCCCAAAGATGGGAGGAGAAAGACCACAGTCACAAACCATCATGGCCACATTAACAAAAGCAAGCTGTCATTTAAAGTGAGCTTTTCTATTCACATACACGGGGCTGCCTCCCCGTAAGGCAGGGTTCAGGTGTCTGTGTTGGATGTGAGGAAAACAAGGCGTTTATAGCTCAGGAGTAGAATTTGGTGGGCAAAATAGGATTACAGGAGCGTAACATCAGCATGACAAGTTAGTCCATCCCGAAACAAAAGCAAGCTTGCAAGATAGGCTTAACAAAGTAGTCATAACAGGTCGTCATAATGACGAAGTCATAGGTGGTCATATAACCTTTTGAGACAAAGGTAGGGTTGCAAGACGGTTATAAATAACTTTTTCAAAGACATGATGGCCATTCCTGGAATAGGCAATGCAGAACCATTTATAGTTAAGGTTCAGACTGGGTTCTTAAAATCTTTTTATGGAGCTCTCGTTTTAGTATTTGCTACATGTAGATTTAGCAGTGTAAGAAGACCGTGTTAGGAGCCGTCCTGGTGGCTCTGCAGGGAAAGGCACCTGCCCCAGGCTGATGGCTTACGTTTGCTTCATGAATCCGCAGTGGGAGGAGGGAACCAGCTCCCACAAGTTGACTTCTGCTTGCCACATGCTCACTAGCTATGACATGTGTGCACCTATAAATAAATAAATAAATAAATGTTTTGTTTATGTTTAAGAATGCTGTCTTAGGCCGGGCGATGGTGGCGCACGCCTTTAATCCCAGCACTCGGGAGGCAGAGGCAGGCGGATCTCTGTGAGTTCGAGACCAGCCTGGTCTACCTACAGAGCTAGTTCCAGGGCAGGCGAGAAACCCTGTCCAAAACAAAAAAAAAAAAAAAAAAGCTTTTTTATTCAATTTGAGTTTGGTGGGTGGTATTTCAAAACAAGTTCCACTCTATAGCCCAAGCTGGAATCAACTTGTGATTCCTCAGCCCCAGCCGTCTCCGAATGCTGGGGGTCTGCCATAGCTCGTGTGAGAGAATTATAGGCTACCATGCATATAAGGCCAAAGTAGAGTCCTTATTGGCCAGTGACCACGAGCAAGCTGGAGCCTCAAAAGAAATCTTGGCCCCTGAAGCTTAGGGGTATAGCAGTGTGGCTCCTCCGGGTCCCTGAACAGTCTTCAGTGGAAGGGGGCAATGCCTTTTCAATCATGTGTCACAGAGCTCATGGCCAACATGCCTATGACCAAAGGTGGGTTAATAAGCAAAACCATAACTATTATTGTTATTACTGGTATTTCGAGACAGGGTTTCACTGTGTAGCCCTGGCTGTCCTGAAACTCATTCTGTAGACTGGGCTGGCCTCAAATTCATAGAGATTTGCCTGCCTCTGCCTCCCCAGTGCTGGGATTAAAGATGTGCACTTCCATACCCAGCCAGGCTATTGTGATTTGAACTGTGCTAATACACACAATTTTATAAAGAAAAATGAACAATTTGAGAATTTTGTCTATGACTTTATAATTCATTTAAAATAGCTATGTAGCAGCCATTAAGGTGACTTATCCAGTAAAGGTGCTTGCCACCAAGCCTGGAAACCTAACGTCAATACCCAGAGTGCACAAGGTGGAGTGAGAGAAACCCTGTCCTCTGACCACCCTCACGCCCCCTCCCCCCACCCCACCCTCTTTATTTACAGCTGAAGAGGTGGCTCAGCAGTCAAGAGTGTTGCCTGCTCTTTCAGAAGACCGGTTTAGTGTTGTGTAAGGCAGTCACAACTGCCTGCAACCCAGCTCCAGGCAACGTCTCGCCCTCTTTTGGCCTCTGCAGGCACCCACGGGAGGCAAAAGACAAACGTAGTGAGGTCTAGAGTAGTGATAAAGAGGAGACCAAAGCCAACTTGTGAGTTCCAGGCCAGCCAGGGCGACCTAGTGAGACTATATCTGAAATAACCCAAAACAAAACAGCACTACTAAAACAAAACAAAACACTAACCCTATTTTTTAAGCTATTCTTCTACTGTTTTTCCACTCAATGACAAAGTCTAGTAATTAGTCTATGTAAGAAAAAACTGGAAGAGCCTGGTACAGAGGCAGAGGCAGGCAGGTCTCTGTGAGTTCAAGGTCATCTTGGTCTACGCAGTGAGTTCCAGGATCGCTGGAACTGTGCAGAGATCCTGTCTCAAACAAAACAAATCAAAACAGTAAATGTCAGGGAGATTTCTCAGCCTGAACAAAAACTCCAGGGCCAGAATCCAGTTTCACAGCTTGCTGGGTGGGTGTGATGGTCCACCTGTGATTCCAGAACCCCAGAGACCAGAGCTCACTAGGGCAAGACAGGCTGCTCAAGTTGGGGAGCTCGGGGACCAGTGACAGGCCCTTTGTCAATATATAAGGTGGAAAGCAACTGAGAAAAACCGGCATTAACATGGGGATTTCACACAGCCATGCACACATGCCCACTCACCTGCACACACACTTGTGTATACACACGGGTAACTACATCACATACACCACACACTCAGGGTAAGAAGGAAAACAGAAAAGTGCAGACAGCAGAGCCTTTGTCTGTGTAGTCACAGCGCCCTCTTGTGGCGTCTATGATAGTGACACTTGATAGTTTCAGTTTAATTTGTAAGAACATTTGGCTTTTGTGTGAAAAGTTTTTCTCTCCTCCTAATATCAGCATGTCTTGTGTCCTAAATAGGATATCTTCATCTAACCTCTTCCATAAAGGCTCATGGATCTAGTCAGAAGAGAAGAAGGAAATTATTCTAAGAGCCAGAGGTGGTGGATGAATCTAAACACAGCAGGATTGATACACGTGAACTCAGGGGACCAGGACAGCACAGGTTCAAGCCAGACTGGGTCCTAGCACTAAGAGAGGGACGTGGACACAGGTCCCATCCTAACCAAAAGACCTATTTGCAATTGATTGCTGGTAAAGGGGAAAACTGTTTTCTCCATTAGAATGCCACTGAATACCCTGGGCATACGAATCACACATAGACCCCACCCCCAGGAGCTGGCCAACACAAAATTATCTCCATGTTTTTATTTTTTCTGTTGTTGTTGTTGTTGTGTGTGTGTGCTTTCTGTTTCATAAAATTTAGTTTCGTGATTATAATAGGTGCTAAAAGTGTATTTGTATGTTTTAAGATGTGATGAGACAAAGTCTTAAAAACCATCCTAGAATCTGGGCAGTGGTGGCACACACCTTTAATCCCAGCACTAGGGAGGCAGAGACGGGCGGATCTCTGTGAGTTCAAGGCCAGCCTGGTCTACAGAGGGAGTTCCAGGACAGCCAGAGCTACACAGAGAAACCATGTCCTGGGAGGGGGGGAGAAGGATTTTTCCTGAGATGTAAAATGACTACCTAAGTTTTGAATGCGAAGTAATTAATTCCAGAGGCATGACTGAGGTGGCACTGGAGGAAAAGAGAAGGACTGGCTTACGCAGAGAAGAGTCTTCCCTGGCCTCCACTTTTAGTCTGCAGGCATCTGTACCGGCTGCTCTTAGGGTCCCGACAGATATGTCCTCAGCTGCAGCACTAAGAGCACCTCCTGTGCACATTCGCTATGTTCCTTTTAACGGGTGGGCTTGCCCACCTCCAGTCTCTCTCTCTCTCTCTCTCTCTCTCTCTCTCTCTCTCTCTCTCTCCCTCTCTCTGTTTCTCTTCTGCCACTCCTGTCCTCAAAGACTACCCTCTATCCCCTCCCCGCCCCTTTCTTTCTCCTCTTCCAATAAACCTCCCATGTGAGCCCTGTTGCATGGCATGACTTCTCTTTGCGTTTTTTTTTTCTAAAAATTAGAACATCCACTCTGTCTGCTATGCAAATCAAATATTTAGGATTGATTGGTTCACATTGTGATGAGGGATTCCCCTGTGTATGCTATGAATGTGTTTTATTCCCATTGGCTAATAAAGACACTGCTTCAGCCTATGGCAGGGCAGAATAAAGCCATGTGGGAAATCAGAACAAGATAGAGAGTAGGTGGAGTCAAAGAGATGCCATGTAGCTGCCAAAGGTTTAGTTGCCATTAGGTAAGCGGAGACTGCTCTTTTGTTTCCTGGCTGCCCAGACCCAAATAATCACACAGAAACTATATTAATACAACACGGTTTGTCCTATTAGCTTGGGCTTCTTATTAACTAATTCTCACATCTTAACCCATTTCTATTATTTAATATTTTATACAAGGCTCATGGTTTACTGGTAAGCTTCCCTCCATGGTGTCTCTCTGACTCTGCCTACTCTCTCTATATATCTCTGTTTGGATTCCCCATCTGGCTTTGCTCTGCTAAGCCACTGATGGACATAGCTTTATTCATTAGCAATAACAGCATCACATATACAGGAGGACATCCCGCACCAACATTGACGGCAGGATGGAGGTGGGGAGGGTTGGCTCAGTGGTAGAGTGCTTGCCCAGCATGCTGGAGGCCCTGAGTTCTGCTCCACATCACAGAGGGAAAAAGAAGGTTGCCTGCAGGTGGCACATGGGACTTCCTGGAGCCTGTTTACCTTGGCAGTTGGAACAGGAACATGCCCGGGCAAGGGCTGCAAAGTTCAGTGTGGTGATCCTGGAACACAGAGTACCTGGATGACCCCCATTTGGAAGAGAGCAGCCAAGCTTTATTTTGAACGTGGGTCCAATGAGCTGCTTGGGGCCTTATTTGAGGATTCAAGAGATGTTTCTGCAGTGACTGCAGGAGGTATGACATGCAGGATCCGAAGTTTATTCTCAGCCATTGAGTCAGGGACCTTTGTCGCTGTGGTGACCAAAGGTTATTATGTTTGTCAGTAGCTTCTTTGGTCACTCTTTAAAGCACCGAGACAATTCTGATTATAGAGTCTCAAACTCGTGACAACAGGCAGGTGGCCCTGGGATGGGAATTGTTCCGGTACTAAGGGGAACAATAAAAATTAGGACAGCGAAAGGCCCCGGTGGACTAGATGAAGACCTTGCTAAGGAAAAGCCCCCGAGGGACTAGCGTACGTGACACAGAACTGTGTCTAAGGATCTTGTGTATCTGGAGTTTTCAGCCTCTTCCCAGCTGCCGAGACACAGGGTGGACACCAGTGTCCCTCAAAGGCTGTGACCAGAGCAGGTGTTCTCTTTGGTCAGCCTAACTGTTGGGATGGAAGACAAAAGAGGAACTTCACATAATTTTTGGTTCTGTTTTGCTTTTTCCTGTTGCATGTTTGTTTTGGGGGACCCTCAGGAAAGTCTGTGTAAGTTGACATCTTGCTTCTGGGGAGATGGCTCAGCGCTTAAGAGACTTGCTGGTCTTCCAGAGGACCCAAGTCAGGTTTCCTGTACCCGCATCAGACACTCCCAGTCACTTGTAACTCCAGCTCCAGAAGATCTGATGCTCTCCTCTGGCTTCCTTGGGTACCTGCATACATGTGGCACACACACACACACACACACAAACTAAATACACACAAATATAGGTGTTGAAGTGGGGGTGGCTGGAGAGATGGCTCAGCAGTTATGGGTGCCCCTAGTGCCCATGTCAGGTGACTCACAACCGTTTGTAGCTCTAGTTCCAGGAGATCCAATGGCTACTCCTGACCTCCACAGGCTCCTGCGCTTGTGGATACACAGTCACACGAAGACACTCCCATGCACACAATTTAAAAAATATAATGAATCTTTTAAAAATAAAAAAAATAGTGTTAGGCTGTCAGAAATTGTAAACCAGTCCGTCTGCAAGGCCGGTTCAAACAACAGGTTCACCAGCAGCAATCCCTGTGCTCCTGCCCTGTGCTCCCCTCTAACAAAGGACACAGAAAGATGAGCCCGAGGAAACCAAAGATGATTCCTGAAAGGATCAAATATGAATCTAATCACCTTTAACCAAAAACAAGTTTCCAAAATGTTTTCTTTCTCCTTGTCCTAGTCTGCTTTCTATTGCTGTGATAAAATGCTCCGACCAAAAGTAGCTCGGGGAAGAGTTAATAGGCCCACCGGTCCGTGTCACGGTTTATCATTGAAGACATCAGGGCAGGAACTCAAGACAGGAACCTGGAGTCCAGAACTGACGCAGAGTTCACTGAGACCCACGCTTCTTGCCCAAGGGCTTGGTCAGCTTGCTTTTTTATTTATTCAGGACCTGTGGGGTGAGGGAGTGGGGGAGGGGATGTACAGCCCACTGTGGGCTGAGTTCTCCCACAGCAATCATTAACTAAAAACAAGCAAACAAAAGCCCTGCAGACTTGCCTACAGGCCAGTCTGGTCGTTTGTGTCCAGTTGATAACAAGCGAGCCAGTCTTGCCTTGACTGATCCTCACTGCAGGGTTTTTGTCAGAGGTCCCAGGTCTCAGCTGTCCAGCCCCAGGGCAAGCACTGCTCCTCTCTGAAAGCCCCATTGGGCCAGGAAAGTTCGGGGTCATTCTGGGTTAGTTTTGTATGAAGACTTAGCAAACTGCAACTCTATGGACAATAATTTTTAGTCATGAAAATATTTGGAATGTAGGAGGTTGCTGCCCATTCGAAACGCTCTAGAACATAGGTTACTCACTTTTCACTCACCTAATGGAGTCTCCGCAATATTTACTGGGTAAGTAAATTAAGATCAATATGTAAATTAAGATGTTTATTTATATCTTGAAATAATGTCTCAGGGCTGGCGAGATGGCTCAGCGGTTAAAAGTATTGCCTGCTCTTCCAAAGGTCCTGAGTTCAATTCCCAGCAACCACATGGTGGCTCACAACCATCTGTAATGAGATCTGGTGCCCTCTTCTGGCCTGCAGGCATATATGCAGACAGAATATTGTATACTTAATAAATAAATAAATATTTTTAAAAAAATGTCTCAAAGTCCTTTATCTGGACTATGGGAGGTTTGGATTCAAGAGGACTTGTCTTCTGTAATCCAACACTTCCAGACACACACCCAGTCTCGGGGGCTCCTGCAGACATGGATGCTCTCAGTTAGACAGTGCTGGAAGGCCTGGGAAAGTAGGGCTGAGGCGGCTGAGCGGATAAAGGTGCTTAGCACGAAAGCCTGTTGATCTGAGCTTGACCGCTGGATTCCACGGTGGAGGGATTGAACATACTCCTGAAAGTTGTCCTCTGACCTCCACAAGTATACCATGGGACATCTGTGCCCACATTCAAACGCATGCACGTGCGCACACACACACACACACAGATACACAGAGACACAAAGTCAATTCCTTTATCTTTTTATTTATTAGTTTATTTTGAAGCAAGGTTTCTCTGTGTATCCCTGGCTATTCCGGACCTCTATATGTGGACCAGTTTGAATCTAGAGATCTATCTGCCTGCCTCTGCCTCCCAAGTACTAAGATTAAAGATATACACCACCATATATGGCTATTTATTTTTATTTATGTACATGTGTGAGTAGCTGCATATATGTTTGTGTGGCATTTTTGTACCTGGTGCCCCAAGAGGCATGAAAAGGGCTTCAGATCCCATGGAACTGGAGTCACAGGGGGTTGTAAGCTATCATGTAGATGCTAGGAACTGAACCCAGGTTTTTTGCAAGATCAACAAACACTCCAAACCGCTGAGCCATTCTCAATTGTGGAACCACTTTTCTAGTCCCAGATTAAAAATTATTTTTCTTTTCTTATTTTGTTTTTGTTTTTTTAAAGACAGAGTTTCTCTATATAGTCCTGGCTGTCCTGGAACTCATTCTGTAGACCAGGCTGGTCTTGAACTCACAGAGATCCCACTGCCTCTACCTCCTGAGTGCTCAAATTAAAGTTGTGCATCACCACTGCCCAGTTTTAAACTTTCGTTTAAAAAAAATACAGACTACTTCATAAATGTGCATGCCATCCTTACTTGGGCCACGCTCATCTTCTCTGTATCATTCCATATTGGTATATGCGCTGCCAAAGTGAGTACTGGAAAAAAATTAAAGAAACAAGAAAGTAACCAAGGACCCACTTGTTTTATTTTACTAATTACTGTCTTACTATATAGCTCAAACTATAACAGGGCTCCAGACCTTAGTAGGCCCCTAGACCTTAGCACAACTGACTTCATGATGAAGCGCCACTCAGATTGTAAAACTCAGCACGTAGATCACACCACCTGCCCAGATGAAAACAGACCTACTCCATCAAAGTCCATAGTTCTGGGGCAGTCTCTAAATGTACTAACTTGGCTTTTTGGCTTCTGTAGCTATGCTTTTGACTAACTGCTCTTGTTAACTGAAGTGTGTCAACCGGAACATGGTTTTTTTGTGTTTAAAAGCTCACCCTGAGAAAAGCTCAGAGCTACACTGAGATCCCAAACACCCAGTGTAGTCACTGGCCAGCTAAAATAAGACTTTCTATTGCCTTAAGCCTTTATCTGAGCAGTCTTCTCTGATGAATACCCCACAACAAGACTAGCCTTGAACTCAGGATCCTCCAGCCTCTGCCTCCTGTGTGTTGGAATTATAATCAATCCCACTTCTTTTGCCTAAGAACATCAACAAAAAATGTACTAGAGAAGAATTTGAGAAAAAGGAGATGTTTTATTTAATTTGAATATTTATTTCTCAGCACCGGGGATGGAACCTAGGGTCTCACGCATGCTCGGCAAACGCTCCACCACTCACACAAGCTTTATTGTAAGCAGCAGCTTGCATGTGGGGAGACACAGCAAAACACAGGGACCCGAGTTTGGATCCCTAGTACCCACATGAAAACCAAGCATGGCAGTGTGGCACCTCTGTGATCCTGGTGCTGGGTGAGAGGAGGTCTTTGGGGACAGGTTAATAGTCACCAGACTCTCCAAAAGCCATGGGCTTCAGGTTCAGTGAGAGAGCCCCTCTCAAAAAACGAGGTGGACAACAAACGAAGAAGTTAGCTTTGATCTCTGGCCTCTGCACATGCTCATGCATGGGCAACCATACACACAGAGCAAACACACACACACACACACACGCACGCACACAGCCTGAACACCAGGGCCTGCCTTGTGTCGAGAAAGTTTCCACACTGTCAGCAAACAGATACAATACCTGGGGAACAGTCCTGACTGACATTTAATTTGGCTGCAAGTGGCAAGAAGAAGCTTCTGGAAGCTGCTCTCTCGGGCTTGGGATAGGGACACTTCTGAGCAAAGGCTGCAAGTTTCAGTGTGTGGTTCTTCTAGAACACTGTGCCTGTGACCTCACACTGGCAAATGACTATCAGACTTGGCCGATGAACTGAGACCCAATTAGCCACGTTGGACCCTTCTTGGAGATTTGGCTCTGCAAATGGACAGATAGATCAAGAGATGCACAAGGCAAAGGCTGGAAAGGTCTAAGTGCAGGCACCTCCGTTTCTGTGAGACCGCGTTGTCAGCCTCCTGGCATTGGATGTGGCCTCGGTCCTGGGAGCACTCTCAACTCGGTCTATCATTTATTACTCGGTCTATCATTTATTTAAGTATAAGTTCTTACTATCTGGTTCAGGCGGGCTTCAAAAATTGCGGCAATCCTGCCTCCCCCTACTGAGTGCTGCTGGGATTTACAAGTGTGAGTCACCTCACCTGGCCTAGGGTGCTTTTATTTACGCCCGTGAGTTTGTCCACCAGCAAGAGGAAGCTATGTAACCTGTAACCTGCTGTTACAGTTTAGATCCAACAAATGTCCGCAAAGGCTGTGAGCGAACAGATTGGTTGGCCGCTGATGGGAAGTGACTGAATCTTTGACCTCATCAACAGACTTTGACTTCCTTGTTCAGTCCTTGGCACATTTTCTCACATAGATCATGAGCACAGTCAAGTATATGATTATTCCCAGAAAAGAAACTCATAACAAAAATTAAACAAAAGGGTTTTAATGTATGTTATGTACAGGTATTATATAAGGCTTTATTGATTGATTGATTGATTGATTGATTGATTGATTGATTGATTGAGACAAAGTCTCAACTATGTAGGGTGGAACTCCACATGTAGATCAGGCTGGCCTTGAACTCATAGAGCTCTGCCTCTGCCTCCCAAGTGCTGGAATGAAAGGCAAGCATCATTATCTGTGGTGGTTGGAATGAGAATAGCCTCCATAGTCTCATCTATTTGAACGCTTGGGCTCCAGTTGTTGGAACTGTTTGGGAAGGATTAGGAGATGTGGCCTTGTTGGAGGAGGTGTGTCATTGGCTGTGAAGCTTCTAAAGCTAACACCATTCCTAGTTAGGCTTTTTTTTTTTTTTTAAGATTTACATCTTTATTTATGTTGTATATAGTGTTCTGCCTGCATGCATGCCTACCCACCAGAAGAGGGCACCAGATCTCATTACAGATGGTTGTGAGCCACCATATGGTGGCTGGGAATTGAACTCAGGACCTTCAGAAGAGGTCATCTCTCTAGACGCCCTAGTTAGTTTTTCTTTCTCTGCCTCCTACTGTGGTTACAGTTGTAAACTCTCAGCTACTGCTCCAGTGCCATGCCTGCCTGTCTGCTGGCATGCTCCTACCATGATGGCCATGGGCTCAACCCCTGATAGTGTAAGTTACCAATAAACTCTTTCTTCTATAAGTTGCCTTGGTCACAGCAGCAGAAAAGTTGCTAAGATACCATGCCTGGCTAACAGAAAGCATTTCTATGTCCTCTCATTTTCTGTTACCCTTGGCTATGAAAAATTAAATAGAGCTAGAGTGACAGCTCCGTGGTTGAGAGCACTGGATGGTCATGCAGAGGTCATGGTTCCATTCTCATCACCTCACAACTGTCTATAATTCTAGTTCCAGGGGATCCAATGCCCTCTTTTGGCCTCCACGGGATCAGGGATGCATGTGGTACACAGATCTACGTACAGGCAAAACATCCATACATATAAAATAAATAATAAAAGGATTTTTAAAAGAGGGACTGGAGAGATGACTCAGTGGTTAAGATCACTAGTTGCTCTTCCAAGAGGATCTGAGTTCAATTCCCAGCACCCACATGGGGGCTCACAGTGGTCTACAGTGAGACCCCATGCCCTCTTCTGGTGTGCAGGTATACATGCAGACAAAGCACCCATACACATAAAAGACATAAATAAATAATTTTTTAAAAATTTAAGAAAGAAGAGGATCTAAGTTTGTAAAATGGATAAATTTAATAGGTCTTTCTTTGAACACCTAGTTAAATTAAAATTCTATTTATAATATAATTTTTCACTTCTGTTTTGCGTTTTTGTTGTCAATCATTGTTATCAATCTCATACCCCCAAAGCAAGATTTCCTTTCTCTTTTCCAGCCTCAATTTTCAGAACTGACATTTAAAAGCACCAGTTCAAGGCTATCGACCTGGAATTTCAAAATCAACACTTTAATCTCTACAGGTTGGTTAGGCCACACCAGGTTTTCTAGAGGCAACAATATAGAGGTGAGATACTGTCAGGCAACCATCCTGGCCCCAATCTCAAAATCACATTTTAGATTAGACATGCAAGGAATATCAATTATATTATGTAATGAATTTTTTAAAAACACAGTAAAGAGGAAGTAGCCACAGGCACATTGTTTAGTTTTAGAAATTGTAGAGATAGATGGAATCTTAGGTTATAGGCTCATTTCGTTGCTAAATGAAGAGCTAACATTAAGGAATTTTTTTTTTTTTTTTTTTTTTTGGTTTTTCGAGACAGGGTTTCTCTGTGGTTTTGGAGCCTGTCCTGGAACTAGCTCTTGTAGACCAGGCTGGTCTCGAACTCACAGAGATCCGCCTGCCTCTGCCTCCCGAGTGCTGGGATTAAAGGCCTGCATACACGCGCTTCCTCTCTCTCTCTCCTTCCCTCCCTCTCTTTCTCTCCTTCTCTCATAATAATGACAAAGAAAAATTTAAAGAACCTCAAATACAGATGCGAGCGATACATTTTCTAAGAATCTCACTCATTATCTCGCAATGGCAGGCAGCACAAATGGCCAAGCCTCAGACAGCAGAGATCATTTATCTCCTATCGATTGGTACTACAGAGTGACCCAAGAAGGATCCAGATGGTTCTCATGCCTCAAACAAGGGGAGAGATGGAGATTAAAGCAAAATCCAAAGATGAATGCAAACTGGGCCAAACAGAGAAGCAAAGAGTGTAAGCATTGTGCCAAACAAAACCTGAGCTTCCCTGTAACATAACCAAACACCAGTGCAGCAAATGACCTAACTGGGCCTTTTTAAATGTTTTAATTAGCCCCCGGCTCTCTTCTGTGTGTGTGTGTGTGTGTGTGTGTGTGTGTGTACACGTGTATGCACACGCGTATGCATGTTTAGCCACATGCATGTTACAGAGAATATGTGGCGGACAGAGGACAACTTGTGGAAGCCATTTGTCTTCCTGGGCTTAACCTTGAGTCATCAGACTTGGGAGTAAGCTGCTTTACCTGAGGATCCGTGATGTCATTTGAAACTGAAGAACTGGCTCCGTGGTTGAGAGCACATGTTGCTTTTGCATTGACATGGGTCTGGTTCCCAGCACTCACATGGTGGTTCACAGCCATCTCTAGCTCCAGTTCCGGGGGATCTGATGTCCTTTCCTGGCTTCTAAAGGCACCAGGCACACACGTGTGCACATGCAGGTTTGAGGTCTTGATGTCCCTTCTTGGTTATCAGATGGCACAGGGGAAGATTCTTATTTTCATTAACAAAATAATTTGAGAAAGAACTCAAATGGAAGCTCAGGATAATTTTTATTGGCATTTAGAAGAAAAACCCCCAATGGCAGGCAAACTGTAAATACCAGTTTTCCTGCACCTAGAGAAGAGTGGATGAGGGAAATTATGCTATTTAAATTGTCATGGCCAGAGGCCTGGTGGAGAAACAGCCTCGTTGCAGGGAAGGAGGCTGTAGAGAAAGAGTAAAGAAGCTCAAAATGTTGGGGGGAAAGTGTACTTAGAAAAGAGAAAGTGATCAGGCGGTGGTGGTGCACACCTTTAATCCCAGCATTCGGGAGGCAGAGACAGACAGATCTCTATGTGTTCGAGACCAGCCTGGTCTACAGAGTGAGTTCCAGGACAGCCAGGACACAGAGAAACTGTCTCAAAAAACAAAACAAAACTAAACAAAAGTGGAAAAGAAGCTATGCTTTTCTGAACGATTCTCATTAATACTAACAATTCTCATAATGATTTTCATAATTAGTAATAATTCTTATCAAAGGACTATCAACTGGTACTTCAAAATGACTCAAGAAAAACTACAAATAGTTCTCATGCCTCTAACACAGGGGAGATAAACATTAAACCAACATCTGAAGATAAATGCTAAACTAAGCTAAACACCTATCTCTTTAAGATACCTTAAGGGGAGCCTGCCTTCCTAGGGGTGATCCTTTGACCAGGAGATTGATCCACCCAGTTGGTACATTATATCTCCACCCAGGCTGCAGACTCTATTGACCAGAAAGGGTTTTCCCTACTTCAATACTTATTCAGACAAAATACTCATACACATAAAATTTCAAAACAATTTTTTTTTTAAAAAAAGATAATTATTAGAAACCAGAAGAGGGGTTCGAGCCCCTGGAACTGGAGTTGCAGACAGTTGCAAGCCACCATGTGGGTGTTGGGAAGGAATCCAGGTTCTTAGGAGAGCAGTAAGTGCTCTTAACTGCTGAGCCAGTTCCCCAGCTCCATCAGTGAGAAAAAGGTGTGGTTAATGGATTGTTTCAAAACGCAACTTTAAGGAAAATAACAGAAATGAACCAATAAATAAGAGGTGGAATTACAAACAAGTCATAAATTTAAAAGGTTTTTTAGTTGCTTAAAAACCAAATACTTACAGAAGAAAGAAGAGCTTGAAGTAACAGGTTGGCACTTACCCTTCCACAGCAGCTGGGAACTCAGTTTGGCTAGGAACTCTCCATTGCAACGCTATACTGAGGATCCAAGGACCTCCCTGGATGATATTGACACTGGAGAAAACAAAACAACAAGCTAACTGAGTATTTTCTTGATATCAACAACAGAAAGCATTCTCCAGGGATGGGGATGTCTGATGCCAGAGATAAAATCAAAATCTTTCTGGCCTCTCACGGGTGTGTATGGGGTGGGGCCTGACTCTGAGGGGCTACTGTATGTACCAATAGGCTCAGGAAGAATAATACTCTGCCCCTTTCTTTGAAAAAGCATTGACCAGAGACCCGAGTTAGTTAAAACTAAAGAGGGGGCCTGGCGGTGGTGGCACACGCCTTTAATCCCAGCACTCGGGAGGCAGAGGCAGGTGGATCTCTGTGAGTTCGAGGCCAGCCTGGTCTACAAGAGCTAGTTCCAGGACAGGAACCAAAAGCTACGGAGAAACCCTGTCTCGAAAATCAAAAAACAAAAAACAAAAAAAAGAAGAAAGCAACTTTCCAAAAAAAAAAAAAAAACTAAAGAGGGGTTGCTGTTATAATATGTAGCCGTCTTTACGCATGCGCAATGCCTAACAAGCACCATTAGGACTTTAAAATTACAGTTCTAAATATGATAGACACTCTGTGTCTCTCTGTCTCTCCATCTCTCGGTCTCTGTCTTCGTCTGTCTGTCTCTCTCTCTCTGTGCTCTCTCTCTCTCTCTCTGTGCTCTCTCTCTCTCTCTTATGTTCTCTTCTCTCTCTCTCTTATGTTCTCTCTCTCTCTCTCTCTCTCTCTCTCTCTCACACACACACACACACACACACACACACTTGGAAACACTAAGTAGCCTACCTTGGTTTCAGTTTTCAGAATAGCCTTAAAATTTTGCTGCCTAGGGGCTGGAGAGATGGCTCAGTGGTTAAGGGCATTGCATGCTCTTCCAAAGGTCCTGAGTTCGATTCCCAGCAACCACATGGTGGCTCACAACCATCTGTAAAGAGGTCTGGCGCCCTCTTCTGGCCTTCAGGCATACACACAGACAGAAAATTGTATACATAATAAATAAATAAATATTTAAAAAAAATTTTTGCTGCCTAACAGAGAGGAGCTACTGCTCCCTCAGGTCTCAGCCAGCTGCTAGTCATGAGCAGAGACACATGCCTAGCCTCCCAGCACTCTGGTGGTTGAGGCAGGTGGATTGTGGTTTGTTTCCTTTATTATTTTTTGAAGATTTATTCATTTTGTTTGTTTAGTGTGTTGTCACATGGATATGTGTTCACTATGTGCATGCCTGGCACCGAAGACAGAGATCCCCCTGGAACTGGAGTTATGGATGGCTGTGAGCTATTGTGTAGGTGCTAGGATCAAACCCAGGTCCTCTGGAAGACGAGCCAGTGCTTTTAACCCCTGAGTACTAGGCACTAATTGTGTTTTTTAGGCCAGTCTGAGCTACAAAGTGAGACTGTTGGAAAGAAGAAGGGGGAAGAGGAAGAGGAGGAAGAAAAAGAGATCTCAATCACTAGTGGACGGTATGGGTTTTCCTTGGTATTGCTGGATTTTTGCTAGGTTTAAGACTTCAGTTATGAACTAACAATGTGTCATTCTGCAAAGCCTTAAAGAGTTTAGATTCTGATCCACTGAAGTGAACCTATGCTTGGCAGCAGGACAAGAGGCAACACGTTTGACTGGAATGTTGATCCGAATGCTAGGGGATGGTTCCCAGCTAATTGCTTACTACTGACTTCAGACAGCTAGGGAAGTAGCAAAGGGATGGTTCCCATGGCTGACTGGAGCTGCCCTTCACTGCAATTTACTGGATGGGGTGCTAAATCTTCACCCCGGGGACTTGAAGAGATGGTTCATCAGGGAAAGCACTTGCCACAAAAGTGTAAACACCAGAGTTCAGGTCTCTGGGTCCAGTAGAAGAGACAAGGGGGATCCCTGGAGCGTGCTGGCTAGACCAATCAGCAAGGTTAGGCTCAAGTGAGAAATCCTGCCTCTCTGTATAAGTGGGGAGTGAAAGAGGAAGACCCCCAAAGTCAAGCTCTGTCTTGTGCACGTGTGCGCGCGCGCGCGCGCGCGCACACACACACACACACACACACACCTTTCACAATGCACTCAAACATAAGCACACACACACCCTCTGAAACTATAAGCCCCAAATAAACTCTTACTTTATAGAAAAGTAACTAAGACACATTTCAAAAAACTGATAAAAACAAAACTACTTCTGCCTGTTTGTGTTAGGGCATCTCCCTGGAGGGGCCTAAAATAAAAGCCACGTAAAGTTCTGTTTAGCAGACCCTTTCAGCCATCTGGAACACTTTGCTTCCCATTTTAAATACGGAGGACTTTTTAAAATTAAATATTCTTCTTCTAGGTTGGTTTCCATCATATAAGTCTCTGTACCCAGAAGACCAGTGTTGGTAACGCCAAGCTAGGGTGTGTGTGTGTGGACAATGGAAGAGTAAAGTTTTAGTCTGAATTAAAACTGTCCCTGGGGACGGCAGCACGATGGTCAATGGGTAAAGACACTTGGTTCTGAACCTGATGATCTGACTTCATCCCTGGGACCCACACAGTGGAAGAATGAAACAGTCTCCTACAAGTTCTTCTCTGGCGTCATAGGCATGCTATGGCATGAGCCCTAAATAAATACTAAATAAGTAAATAACAAAAACAAACACCCGTGTGATAGGAGAATCCCTGAGACCTAGTCTGTCATGTGCAGTGGTGAACAACAGAGATTCTGTGTTGGTGGAGGCTGCTCGTTCATTCCCGGCTGCTCAGACCCAAAATAACTGCACAAAACTGTATTAGACATTGCTTGGCCAATAACTCTATCGTATTCCTAGCAAGCTCTTACATCTTAAATTAACCCTTTCCTATTATTTTTGTATTTTACCACGATGCTTGTAGTCTACAGGCAAGGTTCCAGCTGCCAGCTCGCGTTCCAGCTGCTGGCTCATGTATTTCTCCCTGACTCGGCCTTCTTTTTCCCAGCATTCAGTTTAGGTTTCTTGCCTGGCTTTATTTTACTCTGTTAAGCCATTGGCCGAAAGTAGCTTTATTCACTAACCAATAAAAGCAACACATATATAGAAGGACTTCCCACACCAATTCTGTCTCAAACAAAAGGTGGAAGTTAAGGACCAACACACTAAATTGTCCTCTGACATCCATATTTGATAAAAGTTTTATATTTATTTGCATTTTTCTCAACAGTCTAAATATAAATACACTGTGATCTTTAAATTTTGGCCTTTTCTTTTATTAAGTCAGGTGAACAAATCTGGCATTTAGGATCTCTTGACTAGGAATGAATATGAAAAAATACAGAAAAAGTAAAAGTTTAGGAAAGAAGATAGGAATATGTTAATACTATGGTGCATAAAGCAACAGTAATTAAATATAGCATCACAAAGACTATTTATAATATGTGTGTCTATTTGAGAATTAAGTTAAATTAAAATTTTAATTCTTTTGTTTGCTTATTTTCAAGACAGTTTCTCTCCACGCAGCCTCAACTGTCCTGTAACTAGTTCTGTAGAGCAGGATGGGCACAAACTCACAGAGATCTACCAGCTATAATTTTTTTTTGTTTGTTTGTTTTGTTTTGTTTTTTCGAGACAGGGTTTCTCTGTGGCTTTGGAGCCTGTCCTGGAACTAGCTCTGTAGACCAGGCTGGTCTCGAACTCACAGAGATCCGCCTGCCTCTGCCTCCCAAGTGCTGGGATTAAAGGCGTGCGCCACCATCGCCTGGCCACCTGTTATAATTTTTAAAATTATATATCCGCCTGGCTATAATTTTTAAAAATGATTACATTTTGATTTAAAAAAAAGATTTATTTACTTTATGGGTATGAATGTTTGGTCTGCATGTATGTGTATGTACCACATGTGTCTAGTGCCCAAGCAAACCAGAAGAGGGTGTCAGATACCCTGGAACTAGAGTTTCAGGTGGCTATGAGCCATGTTGGTGCTGGTTGACCAGCCAAGGCCTTCCGCAAGAGCAACTGGTGCTCTTAACCACTGAGCCTTCTCTGCAGCCCCAGGTGCCCGGATTTTAAATGAGAGGCTAATACCAATAAATCCTATTTGTGTCACGGTTTATTTCACCACTAGAGGTGGATTTTTCATTAGCAGTAAAATGTCCAGAGTAAATCAAACACCATAATCACAGGCAGAGAGGAACCTGGGTGCCCAGCTAGCAAAACTTCCTGGGGTGTGATTCTCCGTCTGTGATAAAGTATATTATGACTGAAATGGGAAAAAAAAAAACTTGCCATCAAACAACCACACATATTCAAGCCCCACTGGGTCCTATTCTAGCTCAAGGCACTGCCCCTGCCTCTGTTCTGTAGAGGCAGTCTGATCTGAGATGGGAATCCCAGAGCCAGAAGACTGTGAAATACACATCTGACGGTGGAGAGAGGCAGTGGAGTGCATATACGCTTCCACTCCTTACCGTGCATTTGGCAATCGCCGACAGGGCCTTGGGGCAGCTGTTCCATCCGGCCTGCCTTTTGCGATATAAACAGCATAGGCATAAGCCAACCAGCGATAAGAATAATTCTCGAAATAATGACCTTTGTTCTTGAGATTCAAAAAAACGGAAGCATATCGCATGAGTAGGTTGGCAGGGATCAATGTGCGCCATCTGTCCACCTGCATTAAGAAGACGTCCACCACCCCCAGTTCTGTGATTGCTCGTCATCTACTGGGAGAAGCCTGGGGACACCACCAACTATATGTATAAGCTACCTGTCTAGATGGGTTTTGTAAGAAAAGAGCGCTCCCTGCCAACCCCAGGGTCTCACGTCTTCCCGGGCTGGCCTCACACTCACTGTGTAGACAAGGGTGATCTTGGGCTTCTTTAAGTGTATCTGCTTTTCTACTTTATGAACCTACTGTTTCAACCAGAGGTACTCCATTTGGAGTATAAGGGCCAAGACAGAAAGTATTCTACATCTTGTTTATCCAAGCAAACCACAGCCATCCGCCAGCAAACCAGGAGGCCAAACTGAAGGTTTTAAACCTGTGAATGTATCAAATCAAAGGAGAAATACCAGACTCATTGGAGTCACTTCACAGGTCCCTCCTCTGGGCCAGATCTAATGGAGCAACCAAGAGCGAGAGGTGGTAGACCCTGAGCCATTACGTTGTTCCTAACGGGATGGTGAATTTTGGTTGTTGACTTACAGAATCACCTGGGATCAATAAGGAATCCTCTGGATTAGGCTGGCCTGTATGCCTATAAGGAACTTTCTTAATTGGGCCAGCTGAAGTGGGAAGCCCTACCTTGAATGTTGGCGGCGCCATCTCATGGTGGGGTCCAGGTCTGAATGGAGAGGAGATGGGGCTGAGCGCTGACGTACGTGTTTGAAGTCGTGTGTGAAGTCATCCTCTCTTCTGGTCTGGAGGTGTAGTGTGACCGCTCCGAGCTCCACCACCTTGATCTCCCCTTGAGGAAGAACTGTAACCTGGAATTATAAGCCAAATAAAGCCTTTCTTCCTTTGGTTGCTTTTGTTGGATACATTTTTTTTATTATAGAACAGGAAATAAAAAACTAAGACATTAATCGTGATTCATAAGCCTTGTTTAGGAAAATTATCAAAACAAAAGACCTCCACATTGGTCCTGGGTTCCAACCAAGGACAAAGTATTTGTCCTGCCTGGATACTTGGATACATTGACAGCGTTTCCAAGTGACACTCAAAACTGCCTACCGTCTGACCTACACCTTTTTTTTAAAAAGGTATTTATTTATTATGTATACAATATTCTGTCTGTGTGTATGACCGCAGGCCAGAAGAGGGCACCAGACCTCATTACAGATGGTTGTGAGCCACCATGTGGTTGCTGGGAGTTGAACTCAGGACCTTTGGAAGGGCAGGCAATGCTCTTAACCTCTGAGCCATCTCTCCAGCCCTGCCTTTTTTTTTTAATATTTATTTATTATGGATACAGTGTTCCATCTGCATGTATGCCTGCAGGCCAGAAGAGGGCACCAGATCTCATTACAGATGGTTGTGAGCCACCTTGTGATTGCTGGGAATTGAACTCCAAACCTCTGGAAGAGGAGTCAGTGCTCTTAACCTCTGAGCCATCTCTCCAGCCCAACCCTACTTCCTCCTAAAACCGTGTAGCTTCAGACCAGTGTCCCTTCTGTTGGTTGGCCGCTGCTGGACCTTTGGAACTTGTTGGGGGCCAGCCTCGACAAGATTACTTTTCTTCCAGAGTGGAGGCGTGAGAATCTAGAAATATAGTAAGGAATATGAAGATGTGAACAAAAATAATAAAACGCAGAAACACATAGGACAGTATCGGGAGGGAATTTCAGTGAGTACTGAGAATTCGTCCACGTTTAATTTTCTAACAGTTTAATAAACCCCTGATTTCAAAGGTTGGGAGCAGAACCAAAGGACTGCATTAACACACAAATTGAAAGTCAGTGGGGTATTCACCTCTAATGCCTTTGACTCTGGGCCTAGACCAAACACTCCTGGGAGAAACCACTCCCTGGGTGGAAACCCAAGTTATTTCCATAAAGGGAACAAGAACCTAGTTGGTTCCTAAGACTTTTGATTTAGGTAGAAACCAATTACTTCCCTATTTCAGGAGCAACTAGCCACACCTGTTTACAGTAGCCTTGAGAGAGCAGAACTCTGGTTTACAACTGGGTGGGACCTTTGAGTTAGAAGACCAATAATCTTGAACTAAAAACAAGTCCCAAAACTCTCTGACCTTTGGCCTCTTTGGCCCTCCTCAGGAACTGATTTACCACACCTGTATCTCTCTCTCTCTCTCTCTCTCTCTCTCTCTCTCTCTCTCTCTCTCTTCTCCTTTTTCTTCTCTTTGAATTCTCAAGACAGGGTTTCTCTGTGTATTCCTGACTGTCCTAGACCTCACTCTTTAGACCAGACTGGCCTTGAACTCAGAAATTCACCTGCCTCTGCCTCCCAAGTGCTAGGATTAAAGGCTTGACTTATTCATTTTATAATTTTATGTGTGTGATAGAGTATATGTATATGTATGTATATATCATGTTTGCCTGGTACCCAAAGGGGCCAGAAGAGGGTGTCTGGTCCCCTGAAACTGGAGTTGCGGATGGTTATGAACCACTATGTGGGTGCTGGGAACTGAACCCTAGCTCTTCTGCAAAGGTAGCAAGTGGTTTTAACCACTGAGCCATCTCTCCAGGCCCCACACATGCATTCCCACCAGAGCTTTTGAACTTGCTGTCCCTTAGTAAAGAATGGCTTGGGTCTCTGGCTCTAATCTGAGTTTGGAGAAGCCCCCGACTCCCTCCTCCCCCCCCCCCCCCCGGCATCCTCTAAATGTCTTGACCTCTCACGCCATTTCCCACCATCTAATTGTTTTTACTTCATAATTAATTAACTTGACGGGTTGGTGCACATGTGCAGAGGTCAGAGAAGGGTGTCTGGTGGCCTACTTTAGCTCTCTCCTCTTTATGCCTTTGAAACAGAGTCTCTCAACTGGAGTTGGAACAAGGCCTATGGGCAGCAAGCCCCAGTGATCCTCTGTCCCTACCCACTACAATACTGGGGTTATAGGCCCATGTGAAGCCATGCCTGGCTTTTTATTTGGTTGCTGGGACCCAAACATAGGTCCTCATGTTTGTACAGCAAGCTCTCCTGTGCATGGAGCCAACTCTCCGGCCCCCATCTGAAGTTATTTGTTTGCCCAACTAAATCCTCCATGGGTGATGAACTATGCCACCTGCCTTCCTATGTGCCAAGAGCACATTGGAAAGTTTGCACAGACCTAGTACTCAGTCAACAACTACAGCAAGTGAAGGACTCTTTTTTTTTTAAAGATTTATTTATTTATTGTTTATTATGTATACAGTCTTCAAACTGCATGTCTGCCTGCAGGCCAGAAGAGGGCGCCAGATCTCATTACAGTGATTGTGATTCACCACGTGGGTGCTGGGAATTGAACTCAGGATCTCTGGAAGAGCAGCCAGCCAGTGCTCTTAACCATCTCTCCAGCCCAAAGGAATCTATTTTTCAAACTATGCAGTAGCTCTAAAGTGGGCTTGATAGCCGGGCGGTGGTGGCGCACGCCTTTAATCCCAGCACTCGGGAGGCAGAGGCAGGCGGATCTCTGTGAGTTCGAGGCCAGCCTGGTCTACAAGAGCTAGTTCCAGGACAGGAACCAAAAAGCTACGGAGAAACCCCGTCTCAAAAAATCAAAAAAATAAAATAAATAACGTGTGCTTGATGACTGTCACTAGCACATAAAGGAAGTACAGAAAGAGCTCTCTGGGCAAGGGCTTTGGTGTTCCATGTCTGAGCTGCAGACCTCGGACTGGGAATAAGGACTTTCAGGTTGTTTTATTTGCTGTTTGCTCCAGCGGTGTGTCAAGCACTGTACACAGGACGTGATAACATGATGGCCAGAGGAGTCAAGTCTCTGCCTTTGAGAATTTAGTTTTTGCTCAGTTCTCTCAGACTCACAGCCTGGAGCTTGTTCTTAGCAGCTTGTAGTTTTCAGGATATTGGTAAGCTAATTATTAAATGTTATCCTCTTTACAAACCAAGTTATATAAACTTAAACTTAAAAATACAGGCATGACTGTAGTCCCAGCACTTGGGAGCCAGAGGAAAGGGATCAGGAGTTCATGGCCAGCCTCAGCTACCCTAGGAACTGGGGAGATAGCTGGGGGGAGGGGGGTAAGAGTGTGCGCTGCACACACACAGGGTATGAGTTCAGGTGCCCTGTGCCCTTGTGAAGTGCTAAGCTGCAACCTTAGCATTGAGCGCAGGACTGAGGGGAGACAGGGCCTTGCCGGGCTTGCCCGATTGCCAACCTAGCCAAACTACCTACCAGATCTAGGTTCAGAGAAGGACCTGTGTAACAGCTCTTTCTCTCCCCCACAAAATGACATGGGACTTCTTATTATGAAAGCTTGGTCTATAGCTAAGACTTGAACTAGTTCTTAGAGCTTTTTTTTTTTTTTTTTTTTTTTTTTTTTTTTTTTTTTTTTTTTGGTTTTTCGAGACAGGGTTTCTCTGTGGCTTTGGAGCCTGTCCTGGAACTAGCTCTGTAGACCAGGCTGGCCTCGAACTCACAGAGATCCGCCTGCCTCTGCCTCCCGAGTGCTGGGATTAAAGGCGTGCACCACCACCCCCCGGCAGTTCTTAGAGCTTTTACCCCATTTCTAGCCATCGACATCCTGCCACGTGGCTCTTGGCCCTTACCCCTCCTCCTGCAAGTCCTGCTTCCTCTGTGTCTGTCTGACTACATCACCTTTCTCCCTCCCAGTGTTCCTCTCTCCCTGGAAGTTCCCATCTATACATCCTGCCTAGCTACCTCCTGGCCGGTCAGCTTTTTATTACACCAATTACAGCAATACATCTTCACACAGTGTACAAATATCCCACAACCCTGTTTGAAAAAATAAAATTGGGGAGTGATAGAGAAGGACTTCCTCTGTGCCCCTCTTTGTGTGTGTGTGTGTGTGTGTGTGTGTGTGTGTGTGCATGCACTGGTGCATGCACACAGGCATAGGACACACACACAAATAAATAAGTAAGTAAATAAATAAATAAAGACAGTATACTCCACACTTATTACAGCCCTTTTTTTAAAAAAAAAAAAAACAAACATCTCTTGCTATTATTTATGCTCCTGAGGTTATTTCTGTATATCTACCTGGTGAAATTCTTATGCAGTCAGCACCTTTCTCAATGCCGTCTTTGGTTCATAGGTAGGAAGTCTGAAGTCAACCTCAGGGAGTGTTTACACCATGGAATCAGCCAACAACTCAGATTTTACTGGCTCTTACTCTCTTATAGAACCTCAACCCCCTTTGACTCCCAGCAGCTTATGGAAGATAGAATGTGGAGCTGGAGAGATGGTTTAGTGTTTAAGAAGGAGAACTGATATTTCTGCTGGGGTCTGGATATAGCACCCACATCAGGCAACCTATAAACATCTGTAATTGCAGCTCCAAGAGATATAACACCTCCCTTTAGTCAGATACACATGTGCCCATACACACATATAAAAATGTATTACTTTTATTTACTATTTTATTATTATTGCTAATTTAGCATGGAGGTGTGCACTTTTAATCTCATCACTTGGGGGTCCTAGGCAAGATGATCGCTGCAAAATTGAGACTGGCCTGTGCTACGTATTAAGTTCCAGGCTTTCCTGGGCTGCAGAGTAAAACTTCTGTCTCAGAAAAGGGAGGAGACAGGAGAGACAGCTCAAAGGTCAAGAGCTTGTAGTTACAGAGAACCTGTGTCCTCGTCAGCAACTCACAATCACTTGTAACTCCAGTTCCCAGAGATCTGACACCCTCCTCTGAGTTCCATGGGCACATATGTTCGCATGCAAACACACACACACACACACACACACACACACAATTCAAAACTAAATTAAGTAAATCTTGAAAAAAAGAAAAAAGCAAAAAAAAAAAAAAAAGCCAGGCGGTGGTGGCGCACACCTTTAATCCCAGCACTTGGGAGGCAGAGGCAGGTGGATATCTGTGAACTCTAGGACAGCCAAGGCTACACTGAGAAAACTTGTCTCGAAAAACAAAACAAAAATGTGTTTTAAGCCTTTAATCCCAGCACTCGGGAGGCAGGGGCAGGCGGATCTCTGTGAGTTCGAGGCCAGCCTGGTCTACAAGAGCTAGTTCCAGGATAGGCTCCAAAACCACAGAGAAACCCTGTCTCGAAAAACCAGAAAAAAAAAAAAGAAAAAAAAGAAGAAAGAAGCCAGGCATAGTGGTGCATACCTTTAATTCCAGAACTTGGTAGGAGGAGGCAGATGGATAACTGTGTGTTCGAGGCCAGCTTGGTCTGCACAGTGAGTTCCAGGACAGGTCTACGTAGTAAGTTCCAATTCCAGTGGAGAGTCTCTCTGTCTTGGAAAGAAGAGAAGGAGGAGGAGGAAGAGGAGAGAAAAGAAAAAGGGGAGTTTGTTCACTCTGTGTAAGGCTTGATCCTTTAGACCACAAAAATAAATACATAAATCAGCAAGCAACCAGGAATAAGGGTAATCCCCACACTGAGATGGATGAGGAGGGAAGACTGGGTTTGAGACCAGCCTGGGTAACAATGGAAGTTACAGGCTAGCTTGGGGAACATAGCTGTGTGAAAACAAGAAAATAAGAACAAAACTAACCAAACAAATACAAATCTCCTCTAAATTGCTATGATTTTGTCCTTTAGCAGATCTAGACAAAATATTTCAGACATGGGGAAATAACAAATCATACTTTGAATCTGAAGGATGAATCTGAAGGAATAACAGTGTGGGGACTTGGAACACAATACCCCAGAGAGCGGAACTTTGGCACGCATCTGAAGTTAGACAATTGTGAGCTGCCATGCGGGTAGTGGAAATTGTACCCAGGTCCTTTGGAAGAGCAGCCAGTGCTCTTAACCACTGAGCCATCTCTCCAGTCCCAGATACAGTGATTTTATACCTTTGGATGTACTGTGTTAGAATGTTTGACTTTAAAAATTGTTGAATGGCTGACTCAAGTTTCATGAAAAACTGTTCAGTGAATTTTGGCTGGGAATTAGGACAAAATTTCCAGTAGTTACTGAAATGGCCCTAGATAAACATCTGCTTATTCTGTACTACAAATTTTATGAAGTGGTGTTCTCAGCATTGGCAGTCACAAATCAAAAGCATCAGCTCTGAAGAATGTTGACGATTTCTGTCCTGCTTCACTCCTCTCTCCCTGTGGTAAAACGCTATCCGGAATTGTCATCAGGGTTCCTATTGCTGTGACGTGGCGGAACACATGACCACAGCAGCCTGGGGAGGAAAGGGCTTAATCGGTGTACACTTACACACCACAGTTTATTATCAAAGCAAGTCAGGACAGGAAATCAGACAGGGCAGGAACTTGGAGGCAGGAGCTGAGGCAGCGGCTTGCTGGTTTGTTTCCTCTGACTTGCTCAGGCTGCTTTCATATAGAACTCAGGACCACCATCCCAGGGACGGCACCATGCACAGTGGGCTGTGCCCTTCCCCATCAACCACTAATTAAGAAAATACTTTACAGTGAATCTTATTGAAGCATTTTCTCAACTGAGGCTCCTTCCTTTCAGATACTGCTAGCTTGTGGTAAGTTGACATGAAACTAGTCAGCACAGAACCAACTTGGAGAAGGAAGGATCCATCACTGAGAGGAGTCGGGGCAGAAACCATGGAAGAAGCTGCTTGCCTTCCATGTCTTGTTTAGCTATCATTCTTCCTTTCTTTATAGACTTTATTCTGTTTTTATGTGTATAGTTGTCTTGCTTGTATGTGTGTATGTATGCATGTGTATGTATGTACATACATATGTATGTATGTAGTATGTATGTATGTATGTACGTATGTATACCGTGTGCCTGCCTGGTACCTGAGAAGGACAGAAGAAATGTCGGCTACCCTGGTAGTGAAGTTACAGACAACTGTGATCTACTATATGGGTGGGTACTGAGAATTACCTCAGGTCCTCTGCAAGAGCCACAAGTGCTCTTAATCACTAAGTTGTCTCCTTTGTCCCTCAGTTGCTTTCTTATACAACCCAGGACCAACTGTGGTCCCATCCACAGTGGGCTGGGCCCTCCCCTCCCTCATCCACCCATAATCAAGAAAATGTCCTAAAGACATCTGATGGAAGCAATTCCCCAACTGAAGCTCTTTCTTCCCAGATGACCCTTTTTGTGTCAAGTTGACAAAAATTAACCAGCGCAGTGTTCTATACTGGTAGTATCAAATATGCAGCCAAGATTTAATTCTTTTTTTTTTTTTTTTTTTGGATTTTCGAGACAGGGTTTCTCCTTAGCTTTTGGTTCCTGTCCTGGAACTAGCTCAAGTAGACCAGACTGGCCTCGAACTCACAGAGATCCGCCTGCCCCTGCCTCCCGAGTGCTGGGATTAAAAGCGTGTGCCACCACCGCCTTTAATTTAATTCTTTATGTAAAATTAAACAACCACACCTATCTAATTAATATGTAAATCTGCTTCCATTGTTAATAAATGGTAAAATTATGTGTATGCCAAATAATTATTTTTAGCATAAATCTGTGATTTGTCATCAGTAAATACTTGATTAGTTTACTTTTTCTTTTTTAAAATAATATTATTTTTGGTGTGTGTGTGTGTGTGTGTGTGTGTGTGCGCGCATATGTATGGAGGCCAGAAGAGGGCATGAGATCTCCTGGAACTTTATGTCTATTTTTAATCCCAGCACTCGGGAGGCAGAGGTCAGTGCATTTCTGTGAGTTCAAGGACAGCCTGGTCCACATTATTAATGATTGATATGGGAGTTCAAGGATAGCCTGGTCTACATTATTAATGATTGATATGGGAGTCCAAGTCTGAATGAAAAAAATGAGGCCATGACGGCGCCCAGGTATGCCTGAGGAGGTTTATGGTAGACACTAGGGAGGAAAAACAGCTAGAGGCATCTGGAAGAGTTCAGACTGTACAGGGCCTCTAGAGGAGAAAGAGGTGGGGTTGGGTGTGTGGTGGGAGCAAGAGGCCAAGACACCAGAGTGGCTAAAATGGCTGAGGTTATATAGGGGTCGGAGGCTGGGGCAAGAGAAGCCCAGGCCCTGTGCTGGAGAGGTTTGGAGAGGTGAGAAAATACTGGGAGGAGTCACAGATTCTAAATGAGAATTGTCTTAGATTTCTTACCAAACACAGGTCACTGTGGGTTGTGCCACCCATGAGCCCCAAAGTTCTGTGTAAGAAAACAGGTTGTGCAAGCCTGTAACACTCTTTTGTGGCTTCTGCTTCAGTTCCTGCCTCCAGGTTCCTACCCTGTTTAAGTTCCAGCCCTGATTCCCCTCAGCGATGGAGTGTGACCTGAGAGTTAAAAGCTGAACTAAACCCTTTCCTCCCCAAATTGCTTTGGTTGCGGTGTTTTATCACTGCAATAGAAACCCAAAGCTGCTGGGGGCTGGAGAGATGGCTCAGAGATTAAGAGCACTGACTGTTCTTCCAAAGCGTTCCGGCTCACAGCCATCTGTAACGAGATCTGGTGCCCTCTTCTGGCGTGCAGGCATGCATGCAGACAGAGCACCGTGCACATAATAAATAACTCTTAAGACAAAGCAAAACCCAAAGCCTCTTGAAGAATCACAGCCTTGTCAGGTTCAAGTAATACTGGGCTGATTTTGCTTACAACGCAAGACATCTTTATTAAACCAGCAGGCGGGAGAAACGTATGCTTGCTATCCCCTAAGACTAAAGACCTTTCTTTATCCCAAGCTCCCTGGAGTTAGTGTTGCTATGGAGACTTCTGAACTACTTTAGAAAGAAACATGCAAACTAGCCTCAGGTGAAATAAGTTTCAGACCTCTTTAGGAAAAATGGACTTGGGAAAGAATGGGGTCTAGATTTTGGCTTTGCTATGGCGTTACAGCTAAGAGTGAGGCATTGATAGTCTTGCCTCTGTATGAAGCATTAAATGTCTATTCTATCAAACACTGCAAACTCATGCTTACAACAAAGAATTCATATCCTTTTATCTCCCCTACCTTGCAGTGTCTGCGGAGGCAAGAAGCATGTGATTCCCCAGAAGCTGGAATTACAGGCTGGGACCAAAACTGGCAAAACTCAGGTCCTCTGCAAAAGCAGTGTATGCTATTAACTGTAGAGCCCAGCAAATACATTTTTCTATTAAAACCGCGAGTAGTGCTCTTTGGTACTTTCAGGTTTGTTTTAGCCTCCTTTTAGTTTAGGATGGTCCAGATGTGTTGCTATAGTTGACCTTTAATAATCAGTGCTTTCATTACTCATGCAAAGAATTGAAAACAAGAGCCAGGGAGGTGGGTCAGCAGGTAAGAGCACTTAATGCTTTTGCAAAGGACTTGGGTTCGATTCCCAGCACCCACATGGTGGCTCACAATGGTCTGTAACTCCGGTTCCAGCAAATCCAACATCCACTTCTGACTTCCCTAGGCACATGCACAAACATACAGGCAAAACACTCATACACATAAAAAAGAAATAAACTTTGTTAAAATGAAATTAAAACACCTAGAAAGTAATTGCTTGGTAAACCCTAACTTCCCCATCAGGACTATCCAAGGTAGATGAGTCTTCACTAAGAAGCCAGACCCAGAGGGGTTCTGCTCTGAATTTTGACAGTTCAAAGATGGGTAAACCTTTCTAGGATTTTTAAGCTTTGAGATGAAAAGCTGCAGATGGATATGGTGGTGTGGGGCTGGCCGATGTCGCCGGGTGCAGCCAGACCATGGCCAGCGCCAACTCTTCAGTCGAGATAGCGCCTGCGCCAGGTACTTGTGGGTGAAGAAACTTGGAGACCATCTGTCGAGTTCGCCAGTTCCACTGAGGTCTTCAATCTGGCGAGGAGCTCGGCTTCCCGGGAAACCACACACCTGCCACTCCTCGAGCCTTAGGCACCGAAGGGCGCGGCCAGGGAGAGAGGACACGCCCACGTTGGTGACTCAACAGCAGGCGAGTCCTTAACCCTGGAGAGAAGTGGTCCTCCAAGAAGGTGCGCCTGGGGGGCTGGTTGGAGGCGTGTCCAAGCGATGCTGACATCACAGGGCGGGGCGCTCTCCTTGTAAGACAGTCAAGCTCGGGGCGGCGGAGCTCACTTGAGATCCTGAGTGGCACGGAGGCGCTTCTCCTATGGTGATCCCCTCCCTGCCAATCATGTTCCTGAGGAGCAGCGTCTCGAGACTCCTCCGCGCGCAAGTGCATTGCGTTCTGACGAGATCTGTCCACTCTGTGGCTGTGATCGGAGCCCCTTTCTCTCAGGGACAGGTGAGAGTTGGGACCCGAGCTGACCGGTCAGGGAGCCCCGAGAGAGTGGCATGGGACCGGGAGACGAGAATGAGGAGAAACGCCGCGAGGGGTGGGGTGGGGGAGCTCGCGGGTTCCCGTGGCTGGCACCGGAGCACACTTGGTTGGAATTTTCCCTGACCCAGATTGAGATGAGGGACTGATGGAAGGCGAGGGGTGGAGGGCAGTGGGCATCGAGAGGACAATGGACATCGAGAGGGCAATGGGCATCGAGAAGGCGGGCTTCTGCGGCCTTTTCGGGTCGACGGAGAGAGCGGTATTTCCAGCTTGGGGTGGTGAAGAGGAGGAAAAGGGAGAGGAGAGGAAAGAAGAGGACTCCATAAAGGAGCTGGAGAGGGCAAAACCCGGTGTCGTTGGAAAATTGTCGGAGAGGTTAGAGATTGCAACCAGGGAATAAGGAAAACTTGCCGAAAGAGCATTAACCAGGAAAGAAATCAATGCTGGCCTCGCCAGTTGCGGGAGGACCCGACGTGCTTTGTTCTGTCTTCAACGAAAGAAACCTGCTGTCGGGGAGAGCTCGCTCACTGGCTCACTGTTGGGAAAGCCCAGCCAACCACACACTCTCAGCCACCGGATCATAGCCTCACTCGGTCCCGTCCCAGCCTGGGACTCCTCTGGTCCGGCTCTCAATGAGAGACTCACAAGGTTGATTTGCTTTCAATAATGGAATTTCCCCTCTTCTATCCATTCAACACTTAATGAAATGACCAGACCTCTATGGAGTAAGTTTTGATGCTGTGGCAGGTTTACAGAGGAATCTGTTAGGAACTCAAGTGTAGCATCACTGTCAAAGTGTTTCTGCCCCTTTGCTCAACCTTCCCTTATATCTGTGGAATTTTTATGATTCACAGAAAAAGGAAGGAGTGGAATATGGTCCAGCTGCCATTAGAGAAGCTGGATTGCTGAAGAGGCTCTCCAAATTGGGTAAGTGCTTGGGTTTCCAGTGTTCAGGAATGGAAACAGACCGGTTTAGAACTGTATCTCTTATATCCTGGCCCTGTGGTATCAGCTGTACGTGGTTTGCACCATCTGGGGTTATCCTTTGGATTCCTTCTGCAGATAAACATCGGGGAGTCTTGAGGAAAAGTCTTGTAAATGGTATACAGTGAGTGAGACAGAACAAAGTAGAGCCCGGAACAGCCACCAGCGAATGGCATGTGCATCCGAGGATGCTATCTAGCTCCAGCTTTAACTGCACAGTTGGCCTTTTCCAGTAACACGGTAGCTTCCCTAACTCAGTCTTTTTTTTTTTTTTGATTTTCGAGATAGGGTTTCTCTGTGGCTTTGGAGCCTGTTCTGGAACTAGCTCTGTAGACCAGGCTGGTCTCAAACTCACAGAGATTCGCCTGCCTCTGCCTCCCGCAAGTGCTGGGATTAAAGGCGTGCGCCACCACCGCCCAGCCTTCCTAAATCAGTCTTGAGATGCTTCTGAGTCATCAGTCTCGCCTGCTGCCCTCTCCAAACCATTTCCTCTCTGGGGGGGGGGTTACCAGGCTTGTATTATTGTAATCAGTACATAGATGGATTTTTCAAAACTAATTACGAAATCATTTGGGTGACTTGTTAAAAGAAGTTTCTAAACTTGTCCATGAAAGAGTTCTGGTCTGAGGTAGGGGCTAGATAAATAGGTCTGTGTATTTTTACAGGCCTCCTTGTAGTCAGATTTGCAAGTTTCTGTCTCATAGTTAAGGTAGTATTTAGGGTTTTAGGACTAGAAGTAAATCTAGCCCAAAGATAAACGCCATGTCTACAATGATGGAGAACTATTTTCACCAAGGTACCAAATTTCAATACCTGTATTGTATCTAACCCAAACATTTCTAGCTTGTCCTCCATTGTCATTAGGACCATTCACATGTCTTTGGGTGCTGTGAACACAGAATTCACGGTCAGTAGAGAGCTTTGGCCATGGGAATGCAGAATCATGGTGAACGACAGAATCTTTGTCCTTTTTTTTTTTTTTTTTTGTTTTTCGAGACAGGGTTTCTCTGTGGCTTTGGAGCCTGTCCTGGAACTAGCTCTGTAGACCAGGCTGGTCTCAAACTCACAGAGATTCGCCTGCCTCTGCCTCCCAAGTGCTGGGATTAAAGGCATGCGCCACCACCGCCCGGCTCTTTGTCCACTTTTACTCTGAAACAGTTGCTGATTGTGAGGCCATGCCCAGGGCCACTTATCTTCCCAAATCAAGAATAATGAGATCACCTAATATATCCCATATTTCCCTTTTATGTGGGACCATGATAGAGAACCGAAGATGGATGAAAGTAAAGATTACCAGCCGGGAGGTGGTGGAGCATGCCTGTAATCCCAGCACTCCAGAGGCAGAGGCAGGCGGATCTCTGTGAGTTCAAGGCCAGCCTGGTCTACAAAGGGAGTTCCAGGACAGGCTCCAAACAAAGCTACAGAGAAACCCTGTCTCGAAAAACCAAAAAAAAAAAAAAAAAAAAAAAAAAGAAAGTAAAGATCACCAAAGTCAAGTTGGCGAACCAGTGAATATTAGGGTGACTTACAGGAGGATGGGTGAGGGGTTACTTACAGGAACATGAGGTCTCAAGGGCAGCTGCATTATTGACAGCCCACCCTAGTTTGAGTGTATATGAAAATAACTGTAGTCTCTTGAGCACTGCAAGTTAGCATGGGTCAAATTTTAGGCCTTTGGCAAGGTTGAGATTTGCGATGTCTTTGAATGGACTTGAGTAACTAGATTATAGGTGATTGGATGAAACAGAAAATAAGAAAAAATAGCAAGAAAAGCAGATTTTTGTTGTTGTTGTTGTTAGAGACATGGTCTCTCTCTATATCCCTGCTGTCCTAGAACTTGCTAATAGACCAGGCTGGCTTTGAACTTGAAGAGACACACCTGCCGCTCCCTCCAGGGTGCTGGGATTAGAAGTGTGTGCCACCGCGCCTGGCAGAAAAGCAGATTTGAGTATAAAATAAACTTGGTTTGGAACATGATGTGTTTTCCAAAGGAGGTATGAGAACAAAGGTGAAGAAGCAAGTGTGGCTTTCTAGAAGGAAGGTCTTAGTTGGGGCAGAACCTCAAGAACGGAGGAAGGGTCCAGAGGTGTCTCAGAAGTGAACAGCACTTGCTTCGGCAGAGGTTTGGTTACCAGCACCCACATGGCTGCTCACAGCTGTCTGTAATCGCAGGGGATCTGACGCCTTCTGATTTCCATGGGCACCAGGCATGCTAAGGGGCACTTACATGTGAGAGATTAGGAGTCAGACTCTGTGGTAGGCATTGAGAATTTCCAAGACTTCTTTCTCACCCTCCTGACTTGAGACAAAAGCCCAGCAGCTTAGAACAAAAGCCTTGTAGGCTTTCTTGTTCTCCCACCAGCAGGTCTCCTGCTGCCTGACTGGCTCAACAAGCTGAAAGCCAGGTCCAGGACGTGTTATACGACAGTTGTGTTGTCAATCAGCCATCCTTTCTACAAACCAACCGGTTCTTCAGAGACTTAAAACCCCTAGCCATCAAGAGGAGACTGGATTTTCCCATCTTTGTAGAGGGTCTTTGTCTTTGTGTGTCTGTTATCTGTGTCTCTTTCCTCACCCCCAATAAACACCTTTCTTCAACCACTGATTCTGTCTCTTCCCGTTTGCTGTGTTTGAGATTGTTCTGCTGTGCCCTGTTGCACCCAGATTTCCCCTGCCTCTTAATTCTTTTTTGGATTTTCAAGACAGGGTTTCTCCTTAGCTTTTGGTTCCTGTCCTGGAACTAGCTCTTGTAGACCAGGCTGGCCTGAACTCACAGAGATCCACCTGCCTCTGCAAGGGATTAAAGGCGTGCGCCACCACTGCCCGGCTTGCCTCTTAATTCTTTATCTGACAGAAAATGAACTCAATCAAGACCCCTGGGCTGTATCATGTACATACACACACAGGTAAAAAACACACACATGAAATGTGATTGGTCACCTGGGTCTGCCACAATGAACAAATGTCGGAGATACTTATTTGTGCTTTTTCAAAGGGTCTCTCAGGAAGGGACCTAGGAAGGACCAATCAAGGGAGAGAGTGAAGTGTTGACCTAAAGAGAATGTTTTGGGAGCAAAGCAAGCAGAAGTGTGACAGGAAGTCCAGCATCTCTTCTCATACTTAGAATCTCTAATGTCTGAACAACCACCGCAGGGTCTCTATCAGCCGTTTTCACGTTAGTAAAATGGATTTCTCGTCTGTTATCGGGAAAAGTGGCGGGCAGATTCAAGAAGAAACAAGAAACGTCTTAGAAATGTGAACTCTGTGATGAGGGACCAGAAAATTCCCGGGCAGCTTCTTGAATTATAGCACAGGTGGCCGCCTACCACTGTCTTGGTCTTTTATCCAGCAACCTTACTGGCTCTTGGCCTCCTCACTCTCAAAGCTGAGTCACGTGACAGCAATTACTATTTATTGAGGCTTGTTGCCGCTTCTAAGCGCGAACATGCCTTCTACTTGTCATGACAAAAGGGACCGACGTCCACAGAGCTTGAGTAGACTCTGGAGCAGATGGAAGGACGTTCCTGGGCCTTGACAGAGCAGGGCCTCTCTATCCCCAGGCTCTTCAGTTTGCACATTCCACCTTATTTTCATTGCAGCTGGAACGGTGGCCCATTGACCTAGGTTCCTCCAAAACCTAGCATGCATAGCTAATTTTGATTTGAAATCCCAGAGGGACTGTGACAGTATCTTCATTGGAACATTCTGTATAGTGGGTGTCATTAGTTTTTTTTATTTTTTATTTTTTTTTAAGTTGCTGTCTTGCTATATAACCTTGGGTGACCTGGAACTCCAGGGTGACCTCAAACTTACAGCCATCTTTCTGCCTTTGCCTCTCTAGTCCTAGGGTGATAGGTCTGTGTCACGGTACCTGGCTTTAGATTTCAATTCTTAACGATTCTCTTGAACGATTTCTGGGACCATCTCAGATACGTAAGTTGGTTTTCTGCGTAGGTCGGTTTCTGTTTGCAGCTTAAACACCTTAACCAGCACACTAGTTCATGAGTACCAGCGAAAACAGATTGCTGCAAAACCCTTGATTGCAAATTTTTGAGCTTCTGCCCCCACTGACTTACACAATCTTCTCGTGAGTTGGTTTCTGTGGCCTTTAATCTTGGACTGTATCTTAATTCTTTTGTATTTCAGCAACTTCCTGTACTGGTAGGCGCTTTGATTTCTGAACTGTTACATTCCTTAACATGACTCCTGGAAACAGCAGTCTAAAGTCTTGACTTGCTTACAGATATCAAGTTCTCAATAATAATCCACCTATCGTGACTTGAATTTTTTTTTATTCTGTTTTTAGTGTGATGGTTATAGAACTATGCAGTCATCAAGACACATTGAACTTAATAAGTGAATTAATATAAAGTATGCCTAAATATGCCTTAAATCTGTTTTGAAAAGTTTCCCACATCAGTTTCTTTTTTGCTCTGTCCCTTCTTTCTTCCCTCCACATCCCTGTTCTCTTTCTTTCAGTAGCTCTCATTGTGTATCCCAGGCCGGCCTCAAGCTCACAATCCTCCTGCCTTAGCCTCTGAGTTAGGATTTACAGGCAGGTGGCACTATGTCCAGGTTAGGTTTATTTTCCTTAACAGTAGCTTTTGGGTGCTGAAACTATAAAGAGCTGGGCATGGGGCAGCAGGTCTTTAATTCAGAGGCAGAGGCGGGTGGATCTCTGAGTCTGAGGCCAGTCTGGTCTAGCTCATGAGCTAAAGGGCTAGCCAGCCAGAGTCTGTCTCCAAACAAAACCAAACATATGATGAGCATATTAGTTTACTGGTGTGTGTGTGCAGAGTTGCAATATCTTGTATTTGCATATTTGCATTAGAACGCTGCTAATGCTAAGTTCTAGACCTACCCCTAGTGAACTAAACAAATTCCTGTTAACAACGCTCTGATGAGGTGCAGCTGGACATGTATGTCGGCGGCCATGAGCACTTAACAGAGGAAGCAGAAGCCAGGGATGGGATAGCAAAGGCTGGAGATGGGAGAGCTCTGCACGTTAGAGAGGAGGCTTGGCTGAAAAGGGGCTAAGTGAGGAGACCCGGGCAGAAGGAAAGGGGTCTGAGCAAATTTGGAAGAACAAGGTTTCAGGCAGAGAGATCAGTACCAGCAAAGACTCTGAGGCAGATCTATAATATTAATGGAACAGAACCCATTCCCGAGCCCTCACCAAGATTGCTGTGTTCAAAGGGGTGGACCTTCTACTTCGGGTCTTTAGCATCTCAAAGACAGTTCCCAGGAAACTGTCTTTATATGATGATTCCAGTCATTTCTTAGAATGCTCTGTTTATAAGGCTTTTCTCCCCTTGGCTGACATAAGCAGGAAAAAGAATAATCTTCTATAAATGGTGTCAGGAAAACTGATACCCACATCCCAAAAATAAATAACTTTTAAAAAAGAACTCTCACTCCATAACATTTATCAGAATTCCTCGTTAGCTCATGGAGAGATGGCTCCGTGGTTAAGTGTGCTGGCTGTTCTTACAGCACCCACATGCGTCTCCATGTTGTAGTTCCAATTCCAGGGAATGAAAACACACTCTTCTGACATCCAAGGACACCGGGCATGTGCATAGTTTACACGCATACATACTTGCTGGCACTTATACATGCACATAAAATAAAAAGAAGTCTTTAAAGATTTTTTTAAAAACTTGGTGTCTACCAAAGTTCTAAATTTAATGTGAAGTTGCAAAACTGTAGGAGAAACCACAAGTGTGAATTTTTGTGAATTTGGGTCATGGCTATCTTAGCCAATAACTAAAATCAAATGTAGGTCTGTTAGACATCATCATAATCAAAACTGTGAGGCTTGATGATATTATGCTATGAATGAAGGCAGCTAGAAAAGGCCACTTATTGGGCTGGAGAGATGGCTCAGTGGTTAAGAGCATTGCCTGCTCTTCCAAAGGTCCTGAGTTCAATTCCCAGCAACCACATGGCGGCTCACAACCATCTGTAATAAGGTCTGGTGCCCTCTTCTGACCTGCAGGCATACACACAGATAGAATATTGTAATATATATATAAAAGGCCACTTATTGGTGCCTTAAATGTGAAATGTCTAGAGAGGGCAGATCTTTGGAGGAAACAGCTTAGGCCCCCCGGGGGTTGAGGAAGTAAATGACTGAGAACGGGTTTAGGTTCTGGAGAAGAAGGGAACTGAAGCTGTCCGAGAATTAGAAAGTATTGCTATTTTTACAACCTGGTGAATATATTAAAAACCACTGAGTTGTAAATTCTAAGAATGAATTTCATGGGATATAAATTACATCTCTAACACACTATCCAGACTGCTGTGACTGGAAAAGAGGTATGGGACTGGGACCTGCATGTTTTCTTATATGCTGCTTGCTTTACAGAAACTGTAAGATATTATATTTTGCATAGATTTTACAAATCATGTCTGACGGATCTAGACCATAGGTTATCAATTTATAATTTCTATGTTTAAAAAAGATGTCTTTGGGATGCTGTTTGAATAACATTGGAATATCTTTGGGACAAAAATTGGTTGCTAGGTAGCATCTGTAGCAAATAGCGAATATCAGAATTTGCTCTCCCTGGAGGGGGTGGAGCAGCGTGTCGTCAGTCCCTCTTCTACATAAAAAGACAACCTGCCTTCACAGGGAGAAGGAAATAAAAGCAGAGCAGCTGTCAAAAAGCGATCAAGCATCACTTAGCGTGGGCCTGGGTAGGGATTGGAAGCTAAGCTGTTGACGGGAGCGTCTTTAAGAAGTAAGTGTTGGATTCTGCTTTGTCACGAGCATCATTTGGTCTTCAGAAGATCAGATGCCAGAGAACTGGCTTTGTAGTTTGTGGTTGTTTTAGTCCATTTTGTGTTGCTTTGTAGAAATGTATTGACTCTAGGTATGGAGGCTGAGGGGTCTGCGATTAAGCATCTCCATCTAGCAAGGCCTAAGTTTACTGTCTCCTAACATGGCAGAACACATCACATGGCAAAAGAGAAGAAGAATCGATGTACAGACTCACTCTTGTATTGATTTGGCATGAGGAAGACTATGATCTACACAAACACACTTCCATTAAGCCCACTATCCAGCACAAAGGCATTAGGATTCAGTTTTCAGCACAGGATTTTTGAAGGGACACATTCAAAACCAAAGCAAGAATCGAGCATGAAACCAAACTGCCGCACTGCTTTGGATCTTCCTGGGCCACAGTGCCCTGGTGGGATGGGCCATCTGTCCTAGGGAAAGAGGAGCTCAGGCCTGGGCTGGGAAATACCATCTTTTCAGGCTTCCCTACTCTGCCATACTCGTGAGCTATTTTTTTGTTGTTGTTGTTTTTTGTTTTGTTTTTTTGTTTCTGTTTTTCGAGACAGGGTTTCTCTGTAGCTTTGGAGCCTGTCCTGGAGCTAGCTCTTGTAGACCAGGCTGGCCTCGAACTCACAGAGATCCACTTGCCTCTGCCTCCCGAGTGCTGGGATTTTTTTTTAAATATTTTATTTATTTATTATGCATACAATATTCTATCTGTGTGCATATCTGCAGGCCAGAAGAGGGCACCAGATGTCATTACAGATGGTTGTGAGCCACCATGTGGTTGCCGGGAATTGAACTCAGGACCTTTGGATGAGCAGGCAATGCTCTTAACCACTGAGCCATTTCTCCAGCCCCCGAGTGCTGGGATTAAAGGCGTGCGCCACCATCGCTAGGCTGTTCATTTGTTTTATTTTATGTGTTTTGCCTGCATGTACATATGTATTGTGTACCACATGAGTGCCTGGCACCCTCTGAGGCCAGAAGAGAGCATTGGATCCCCTGAAGCTGAACTTACAGACAGTGCTTGGAATCCAACTTGGGTCTTTAAGGGCAGCAAGCACTCTTAATTACTGAGCCGTTCTTCTAGACCTTTAAAAAAACATTTTTAATTTTGTTTGTGCACAGTGTGCATTTAAAAGTCGGAGGACAACTTATACAGTCTAGCAGGCATGGGGTACGTACCTGTAAACCCAGTCAGTACCTGGGGACTGAGGGAGAAGCTAGTTTGGTTAGAAAATTAAAAAAATAAATAAATAAAACACCTGGCCTTCAACACCAACTTTGGCTGAAGATCCTACGGTTTCTTGTTCATATTTTCCACAACAGCTCCTTATCTATAATCTTGAGCCCTTAACAACTCAGATGCAAACTCTTTTAAGTTCTCGTCATCTCTCAAATTAGTTGTAATAACAAGAGCCAGTTTTTCCTCCGCTCTCATCAGTCTGCATCTGATCCCTGTATTGGGTAGCTAAGATTGCACAAGAGCCTGAGATGGCAGCACATGAAAAAAGCTAATTTCACTTTCAAGTAAACATTCTGGAGAGAGGCCTGGAACTGGTTTGGTGGCTCTGTCTTCAGACCTAGATTCTCACCTCGTGCTATTGGCAAGGCCGCTACTTGATGGTTGTGTACTCATGTCTGGAAGCAGGACAGATGCATGAACAGAGGAAAGCATGAGGGCAGGGGGAATGTTTCCCTTTCTAAGAAGCCGTGGCAAAGCGTCTCTTTCCACACACTTGTTGGCTGGCACTGGTTATGTGGGTACATCCGGTTTCCAGGGAAATCTCTGGATGGAAGGCCAGGTTTTGGCCTTCAGCCATCCCATTAAGCTCTATATTAGGGCTTAAACTTCTTGCACTTGTCACTCTGTTTCACTTGAGAAATTTTTATGCAATTCTAGATCCATACTATACAAACGAAACATTTTATGATAATCATACCTTTTTAAAAAAAACAACCCCTTATTATGTAATTTTAACATTTATTAAAGACAATAGCAAACCATCCGCTAATGAGATGGATGTGTCTAGTTTTACATGCAGAATTGAATCTTGAGTCTGGTGTGCTGGCTCATGCCTATAACTAACCCTAGTGCTGAAGAGGCAAAGGCAAGAAGATCATAACAGTTAGAGGCCATCAAGAGACAGTGAGTTCTAGGCAAATCTGAGTGCATCTTAAAATAACCTTAGAATATTTGATTTTGCAAGACATAGTTACTGTCAATGTTTTTCAAAGTTGATCAATATTTTTGTTCCATATTCATCAGCTTTGAGAATGCTGCTTCACATACATATGTCATACAAAGTGGAAGAATTATGTTTAGAGTTATTTCAGAGCCCCAAGTCCACACCCGAATTCATGTAATGAATTTGAAAAAAAATTTAAATCAATTTTATGTCTGAATGTTTTGCTTGCACATATGGATGTGCATCCTGTATGTGCTTGGTGCCTGAGGAGGTCTGAAGAGAGCATCGGATCCCCTGGAACTGGAGTTACCAACAGTTGTGAGCCGCCCTGGGGGTGCTGGAAATCATGCCTATGTCCTTTGCAAGAGTAAGAAGTGCTTTGTGACCCATGAGCCATCTCTCTAGCCCCCATGTAATGATATTTTAAATGAAACTCAAGTCAGCAACTCAAACAGCAAGTGTATTTTTTTGCCTTTAAATTGTTTCATTTTTTTTCTTGTATGTCTCTCTGTGTGAGGTGAGTCTTCTCGCCTAGGATGGTTTAACAAAATTGATGCAGATATATGATAATAAAGTTTTGGGAAGTCGTAGGTTACAACATCAGTTTCAAAGAAAACCTGAGAGGAAGGATGGAGAGAGAAACCACAAGATGCCTCGTATAACCTGTAATCCCCAAGAATGTCCTGTCCTTCCTTGTTATTATGTTGATCTTGTTACCATTTAAGCACAACTGGAAGAAGAGCTTAGAAACTCATTGTTCTTTGAGATTGTCACTCTTCTAGGAAGTCTGGTGACAGGGCTGGGACCCTTGCCCCAGTGTATCTGGTTATAGCTGCAGGCCATGAATTTTAAGTCATTATATTAAGTTCAAACAATTTTTTTTTTAAGTGTAGGGTCTCACTATGTCACTATGTAGCCCCAGCTGTCCTGGAATTGTTACATAGACCAGGTTGGCCTCAAACTAAAACTGGAACTCACAGATCTGCCTGCCTCTGTCTTCTGAGTGCTGGGACTGAAAGCATCTACCACCATGCCTGGCTCAAATACATGTTTATTAGTTAAAATAGGAACCATTACAATCAACACATTTGTGCCACAGTGAAATAAGTTCATTCCTGCAGCGTAAAAAAAAAAAAATTCTGCTCTGGGATTTGACAGAGTCCTGGGAAGCACTTTTGGCATCCTGCTGCCTGTGCTAAGGATGGTTGTGCTAAGGGATGTTTGAAGAAGCCGTAGTCTAGTGGTAAGAGGTCAGGGGAACATGGCAGATGAGGCAGAACTTCATTGCCCAACTGGTTCAGCTTTTGAAGCATCGGCTTTGTGATGTGTAGGGAGGCATTGTTGCTGTACAGAATCGGGCCCTTTCTGCTGACCAGTGTCTGCCATAGGCATGGCAGTTTGCGGTGTCTCTCACAGGTTTGAAGGGTCTTCTCCACGCTATTTTTGGTTTCTGCTGTCCTGAACCTGGGGAGACCTGTCCTTAGACACAAAAGGGCAAGACCCTAGCTAGGTATGACAGAGCCACAAACCAGGTCCCTGAATCACGACAGAGAAAAGTCTGCTCTTCACCTGTATGGTACACACACATGGCTGTATTCAAGCTATATTTTGAGTAGTTAGCTGCAGCAACTTTGCCTATTCCAACTAATTCTGTTTTAAAAGATTATGTAATATGCATAAAGGCCTATAAGAACACAGTTGTCAGGTTTGGGGAGTAACATGGGAGCCTTTACCATTAAATACATATTCATTTTTACAAAGAATTTCTATTGCCTATAAGGGAAGAGGAAAAATGCACAGCAAGACAGCACTGGTACAAACTGTACGTGGAGAAGGCCCTTCCTTGGCTCCCGCAGTCATTGCCTCTACTCTTTACCTGGCACTCACACTGTGAAAATTAAAGAGGAGAGTTAGGGAGGTTATCAGATGGAGTAGTCACTTAGGTAGAGTTTTTTTTTTAAGATAGAAGCCCCTTCAGGGTCTGCTTCTTAGTTTTGTGGAAACGCAAGGCAGAGCTCATAAAGTTTTCATAGCCAGACTCGTGTTGACGGTGTAAATTATCAAAAATGCATGCAGCTGGGCATAATTAGATTGAGAAATCATTCTTCCGTATGTTCCGTCAAGAAGCCCTTGTGGGGGTGTGAGGCACCCGGGTAGCGAGTGAGAAACAGGAAGGCCATTTGGTAAGAAGGGATTAGTAAACAGAGTGGATAATATCTCTGTACAATACTTTTATATGTATGGGTCTTTTGCCTGCATGCCTGGTGCCCACAGAGACCAGAAGAGGGCATCAGATCCTCTAGAACTGGAGTTATAGGCAGTTGTGAGCTACCATGTGGGTGCTGGGAATTGAACTGGGTCTTCTGGAAGGGTGGCCAGTGCTATTAATCACAAAGGTATTTCTCCAGCCCTCCAGGGTTGGTGATCTTAAGAGTCAACATTCAGTGTGTAAGTGAATCTGTTAACCTATCTCCAGCCATTGATTAGTGCCGGGGATCAAATCCAGGATCTTGTGCGTGCTAAACAGTTGTTCCACCCCAGAGTTACTCCCTAGCCCCAGAGCTGTGCATCTAATGAGCAGAATCCTCTCCTGAAGTGCAGTCTGTCTTCCCTGAAGTACTGCGGTAAGATTGCCAGGGTCTTTTAGACCTCAGGCAGCTCCCTTGTGTTCAGTGCATGTGAGCAGAATACTGTTTTCTGCCAGGCTTCTAGCACTTTACACCCTGGTAGCCTTGGTTGGACTTGAGTGTTCGTTACTTATCTTATCCAATGGAACTTTAATATCCTTGTTTTTCTTATTGGTCATATGAAGATTTCTATGAGTTAAAAGGTTTGGCAAGTAGTTCTGCAAGTTAATATTAACATTATTATAACCTTTTGTATTAGTCAGGGTTCTCTAGAGAAACAACTTATAGAATGACTATTTATGTGCATACACACACACACACACATATGCTCACTCATTTTATGTATATGTTTAGAAAGGGGATTTATTAGAATGGCTTACAGGCTGTGGTCCAGCTAGTCCAACAATGGCTGTCTACCAATGAAAGGTTCAAGAACTGAGTAGTTGCGGGGAAGAGACAGAAATCTTTAATAAATAAATAAATAATAAAAAAAAGAACTGAGTAGTTCAGTTGATGAATCTGGAGGTTTCAGCTGGTAGTCAGTAGACACCAGAATTCCTAAGAAGTAGGCTCTAGGGGACTTACTAGCGAGTGTGAGAGCAAGCACGCAGAGAGGGAGAGTGCCTTCTTCTTCCACGTCCTTTATATGGGCTGCCAGCAGAAGCTGTGGGCCACATTAAAGGAGGCTCTTCCCACCTCGAGCTTCAAATGATTTAATAAGAAAGAAATCCTGGGGCTGGAGAGATGGCTCAGAGGTTAAGAGCATTGCTTGCTCTTCCAAAGGTCTTGAGTTCAATTCCCAGCAACCACATGGTGGCGGCTCACAACCATCTGTAATGGGGTCTGGTGCCCTCTTCTGGCCTGCAGGCATACACACAGATAGAATATTGTATACATAATAAATAAATAAATAAATAAATATTAAAAAAAAAAAAGAAAGAAAGAAATCCTGCATAGGTGTGCTGTTAGGATTTTAGTTAATTCCAGATGTAGAGAAGTTGACAACCAAGAAGAGTCAGCACACCTTTTGTAGTGAACATTGTAGTATTACAGAACAGCAAGTATGTCCTCGTTTCTTATAACACATTAAGAACCTCATGCTTGGCCGGGCGGTGGTGGCACACGCCTTTAATCCCAGCACTCAGGAGGCAGAGGCAGGCGGATCTTTGGGAGTTCAAGGCCAACCTGGTCTACAAGAGCTAGTTCCAGGACAGGCTCCAAAGCCACAGAGAAACCCTGTCTCGAAAAAAAAAAAAAAAAAAAAAAACACCTCATGCTTGATGATTTTTTTTTTCCTCTTTTTTTTCCTCCGGCTTGATGATGTTTAAGGAAGTCACTGGGACAAACGAGAAGGTCGAAACACTCTAGATAAAATAGGAATCATCTGAGATCTGTCCAGCCGAGCCAGAGAGATGGCTCAGTGGCTAAGGGCACTTTACTATCCCAGAGGACTGGAGTTCAGTTCCCAGCATCCACATTGGCTCCACAGCCTCTTGTAACTCCAGCTCTAGGGGATTTTGCACCCTTCTCTGGCCTCAGAGTGTCTGTCTGTGTGCCATATGTGTTCAGGTGCCCTAGAGCTAGAGGAGGCTGCAAGCCGCCCAGTGTGGGTACTGGGGACAGAACTCCTGTTTCTGAAAGATCAGCAGTAATCTTAGCTCACCAATCACACAAACTTGATAAAAATTTTATTTTTGCTCTGTGAATTTTCAAATCTATTTTTTATTTATCTATTGTGTGTGTGTGAGAGAGCATACATGCTGTGGTATGTATAAGAGGTCAGAGGACAATTTTTGGAACTTGGTTCTTTCTACCCACCAAGTGTGTTCAGAATCAGAGATCAGACTTGGAGGACAAGGTAATTTATGTGTGTGTGTGCCCAAGTGTACATATGTGCACCATGTATGTGCAGGAGCCGGAAGGTGTCAGATCACCTTGAACTGGAGTTATAAGTGGTTATGAGTCACCATGTGTTTGCTGGGAACTAAACACAGTTCTCTATAAGAACAGCCAGTGCTCTTAACTGAGCCATCTCTCCAGCAGCCCCATACCCACAAGCCTTTTAAAACAACTGTTTTATTTGGTCATTTTTCTGTTGGTTCTTGAGCTTGTGGGTTATTTTTGTCAGTTTGACACAGGCTAGGGTCATCTAGGAAGTGGGGATGCCAATTAAGAATTGTCTCTATTAGATTGGCTTGTAGGCAACTCAGAGTATTGTTTGTTTGGGACCTCTCTATGTAACCCTGGCTGGACTGGAACTTCCAATGAAATCCAGGTTGTCTTGGATGGAATTCAGAGATCTACCAGCCTCTGCATCCTGAATGTTGGGGAAAAAAGAAAATGTGCCACCATGAATTTTTTTGTTTTGTTTTTGTTTTTTTTTGAGATAAGATTTCTCTGTGGCTTTGGAGCCTGTCCTGAAACTAGCTCTTGTAGACCAGGCTGGCCTCGAACTCACAGAGATCCGCTTGCCTCTTCCTCCCGAGTGCTGGGATTAAAGGCCTGCACCACCACCGCCTGGCTGGGCATTTTCTTGAATGATGATTGATGTGGAAGGGCTTGTGGTGGTGCCTCCTGGACAGGTGGCCCTGGGTTGTATATGAGCAAGTCACTGAGAGAAAACTAGCAAGCAGCATCCCTCCTTGGTCTCTGATTTAGTTCCTGTCTCCAGGTTCCAGTGTTGAGCTCCTACTCTGATGTCCCACAGTGATGGACTGTGACCTGAGGTGTGCACGCCCAATAGACTCTTTCCTCCCCAAGTTGACTTCAGTCATTGTTCATCACAACAGACAAATTAGAACAATCTCAGTGTCTTCAGCCTGATGTCAGTGATCTACTCACCTGGGGTTCCCTTCCTTTAGTTGACCAGATATTCCTTTGGGGCCTTTCATAATTGTTTCTTAACAGTGAAAAAGGTTCATAAAAATTTTTTAGTCAAGTTATGTCTTGTGAAAGACTGAAATTTTCCATTTTGCTTCCAATATCCATTTTTGTTGATGATTAAGGTTAGCCTTAATGTCCCAGGTCATTGCTGACCTGATGATTTTATGTTCTGAGTGAATGTTTCTTAGTTTTACATTCTCTCCAAGTCTTTTTTTAATTTTCGAGACAGGGTTTCTCTGTAGCTTTTTTGGTTCCTGTCCTGGAACTAGTTCCAGACTGGCCTTGAACTCACAGAGATCCGCCTGCCTCTGCCTCCCTCCAAGTCTTATTTTAGGATGAGCTGGGTTCAAGAGGAAAGCTCCTAAACTGCCCAGTATCAATTCGTGATGAATCCGCACTGGTCATAATCCAATTCTTTAACCAACCTCTGCAAATATTAAGATGAATGGCTTTTCCAGCACTCCAGAGACAGAGGCAGGTGGATCTCTGTGAGTCAAGGCCAAAAGATATACAGTGAGATCCTGTCTCAACAAAACAAAACAAAAATAAAAATAGTAACAAAAAAACCACTTTTCAGACGTCTTAGCTATAGATTTTGATTTTGATCTTGAGCAGGTCCCTTCTTTGATCTTCATCTATCTATTAGGCAGTATTTTAGTAGCCTCATTATTTTAAGTTTGAAATAAAAGCTTATGTTAAGCCGGGCGGTGGTGGCGCACGCCTTTAATCCCAGCACTCGGGAGGCAGAGGCAGGTGGATCTCTGTGAGTTCAAGGCCAGCCTGGTCTACAAGAGCTAGTTCCAGGACAGGAACCAAAAGTTGTGGAGAAACCCTATCTCGAAAAATCAAAAAAAAAATGTCCTATTATTATTATTATAATTATCATTATTATTATTTTGGGATAAGTCTTTTAGCTTTGACTGGCCTTGGCCTTGTTTATGTGACCAAGGTGACAACTTCTGAGCCCCCTGCCATCACTTCCCAAGTACAGAGGAGTGCTACCATGTGCACAGGGTTTTGTACATGCTAGGCAATACTCTGCTACTGTTACAACCCCAGCTCCTGACATTTAGTATGTATGAATGTATGTATCTATGTATACATGTATGTGTGCTCTGGTGCCTGAAGACGGCACTGGCTCTCCTAGAGCTGTACTTACAGGCAGTTGATGTAAGAGCTGCCTCAGGTCCTCTGGAAGAGCATAAACTGCTCTTAACTGCTGAGCCATCTCTCCAACCTCAGCTCCCAATCTCTTATTCTCGAAAAAAAATTGAAAAAAAATTGAGAATTTGTTTTCTTGCAGCACTGAGGATGAAACCAGGGTCTTGAGAATTTCTACACAGGTATTTGTGTCCTAAATTAACAGTACTTCATTTTCTTTATAGCCTGATGGGTTTTCTTTTTTTTCTTTTTTTTTTTTTTGGTTTTTTTCGAGACAGGGTTTCTCTGTGGTTTTGGAGCCTATCCTGGAACTAGCTCTTGTAGACCAGGCTGGTCTCAAACTCACAGAGATCCGCCTGCCTCTGCCTCCCAAGTGCTGGGATTAAAGGCGTGCGCCACCACCGCCAGGCGCCTAATGGGTTTTTAACTCCACTTTATAATGGGTCTGGATTTCACTGTCCAATGTGTGGCCTCAGGGAAATGGTGTTCATAAGGCCTCCTTCGTAGGCTTGAGCTAACCTTGCCAGTCAGGTGACAGTAGGAACGGTTCCCTGACAAAGGAGGATGCACTATCACAACTTTGTCTCCAGTAGTGACTTGTAGCCCAGGTCAATAGAAGTTGGAATGGCACCAACAGTTCATTTTGTTGCTCTTCATTTGTTTCAGGATGCCACCTAAAAGACTTCGGAGATTTGAATTTTACTAAAGTTCCCAAAGATGATCCGTACAATAATCTGGTAGTGTACCCTCGCTCAGTGGGCCTTGCCAACCAGGAACTGGCTGAGGTGGTTAGCAGAGCTGTGTCAGGCGGCTACAGCTGTGTCACCATAGGAGGAGACCACAGGTAAGCTGGTAGCAAGGGTGCTTTGGGGCTCAGTGATTGGCTTATTCCAGCATCCTTACTTGGAGAAAGAGGCACAACAGATGAGACTATGCTCAACACAGCAAGCATAGACACGGACTAAGCAAGGTTCTTGAGAAACTGAACTGTTCTGGAGAACTCGTAGGATCCATCCATAGACTGAAGTGACATGGTTTCATAAGCATTTCTGCTGTTACATTTGCTTGTGATGCTAAAATTCTCTCTGATAGAGACCCAGTCAGTCCTTTCAATCTTAGTGAATTGTTCAAAGTATGAGAAGTGCTCAGCTCAGCTGAGATCTATTAGGACTAGATAAAACACATGTAAAATGAAAAACTGGAAAGTACTAGAGAATTTCAGAGGCGGGAGAGTTGTAGGCTAGTGCGGTCAGATTTTACCAGGCAGTGTGAAAGCAGGACGAGTGCAGTGCTAGCATTGACTCACTGGTGCGTTCAGTTAGGCAGTCCTCCTAACGATGTTGTCAGGGAGGTACCACTTATCTCATTTATTGCTAGAAGCTCTGAAGGGCAGAGGTTAGATAACTTGTTCAAGGCCTAATGCCAGGAAGTACCAGAGCTGCCATCCAAATCTACTTTCCCTTTTTGATTGAGTCTAGCAATTTTCCCTGGATGTTCAGAGAATTCCCTAGATTACTATCAGAATTTAAACCTTTACTCTTCTGCAGAGGCAAGTAGCTTCCTCTTTAGGAATAAAATTCAGACTCAGGTTCTCTGGAGATGACTGGGCATTCAGTGGAATCAACCAGGAGAAGACAGGTCTTTTGCCTCCTACCTCAGTCCCATCTCTGAATGCTTAATCTTGTTTTTTTTCTTTTTCTTCCCCTTGGGGTGTCTCACTGGAGACCTCTTCGTTGTGATAGCCACAGCCTTTAGTTTTTCTTTTTGTCTATAGCTGTATTACCAGTTTTTTTTTATTTTTTAAACTATTTCCAGTTCAAAGCTAACACTTCCTAGGGTTTTAGAGTCTGCTAAATTCTAGCAGGAGGGAATAATGTATAATTTGAATGGCTTTTGTTCAGTGGTACACGTGCGCAACAGTGGCTGTCTTGCCTAACAGCCCCACTTTTCAGGTTTAAGCAGTGTTACAATCAAGCTTTTACAGCTGATTGTGTGTGTTGTGCTGAGAGTCAAACTCAGGGCTTCACACATGCTAAGGCAAATGCAGGGCCACTTAGCTACACCTGCAAGTCTGCTTCCTAATTTTTATCTTTTAAAAAAAGTTAATGTAAACTGGGGTGGGGGTGGTGGCACACACCTTTAATCCCAGCACTTGGGAGGCAGAGGCAGGTGGATCTCTGAGTTTGAAATTAGCCTGGTCTACAGAGCAAGTTCCAGGACAGTCAAAGCTATACAGTGAAACCCTGCTTGAAAAACAAAACCGTTGGGTGGTGGTGGCGCACGCCTTTAATCCTAGCACTCGGGGTGGCAGATCTCTGTGAGTTTGAGGCCAGCCTGGGCTGCAAGAGCTAGTTCCAGGACAGGTTCCAAAGCTACAGAGAAACGCTGTCTCAAAAAACCAAAACAAACAAAAACCAAAAAAGTTAATGTAAGTTAGATGTAGTGGCACATGCCTGTAGCTGAAGTGGGAGAACTGCCTGAGCTCCTTGGACACCAGCCTAGAAAATATACAAGACCCCATCTCTACCAAACAGTAAAACCCCTTTAGTGTACCAGATGCTTTGGTAGTTAGAATGAAAGGAATTCCACAGCTTTTCTGCAAATTGTTACAGACAAGACCCCATTGCTTAACTAAATTGAATTCACTGGACAAATGTTAGTATTTGAGCTCCTTTTCTGGGTTAGGGACTAATGGACAAATTAACATGGGTCTGGCATCAGTATTCTTTTTACCTAACCTTTAATTTTATGTGTATGGGTATGCTGTCTGCCTGTGTGTCTGTATGCCTGCATCCTGTACACCACGAGAGTACAGTGCTCTCAGAGGCCAGAAGAGGGTGTTGGATCCCCTGGGACTGGGCACTGACTCTAAAGTGTTATCTTTCCAAGCAGGGACCCACTTAAAAGTTAATCTTTGAGAAGTCCAACTGAGGGACTTTTGTCTCACAGGAAGCCAGCCTTGGGCCAGACCCTGCCTTTGCCCTGGGGACATAGTGTAAGCAGTGTTAGCTGAGGTTATCTGTTTCCAGGTCTACTGCCAAGCAGAAGGCCTTGAAGATTATTTTATATTTGTTCTTTGCAGCCTGGCAATAGGTACCATTAGTGGCCACGCCCGGCACCACCCAGATCTCTGTGTCATCTGGGTTGATGCTCATGCTGACATTCACACACCCCTCACCACGATATCTGGAAATATCCACGGACAGCCACTTTCTTTTCTCGTCAGAGAACTACAAGACAAGGTAAGTGGGCCAAAGGGGGAAAGTGAGAGGCTTGCAGGGTTATCCTGGGGCTTTGGGAATCTAGTTGAGGTTTGGATGAAGGTGGGCTGAATGTGGCTAGCCCAACTCCTTCACTTGTTATTTACCTTAGTAAGGACCAGGCAGTCAGCTGACCATAACGGTCTCTGTTCTCAGTGGGGGTTCAGTAGGAAAAGCAGTTTGTAGAAGTAGGTGATAATTGTAGTACTGGACACTTCCATAGCCAGGAACTATATCAGAGGCTCCCACACTTTAAAACACACTGATTTAGAGGCTAAGTGACCCTGCTTGCCTTTGGGTTCAATTTTTCTGAGCTCTTTAAAAGACAGGACAGTTTATGCTAGGCAGACAAGACTCTCTATTCCTCCTGAGAAGCCAAGCTAAACCAATGAAAGATGAAAGAACCAATCTGTAATGTGCAAAGGGGTGAGAAGGGCTGGCCAGCATATTCCTGCTACCTAGGTAGTTAATGAGAAGCCAGATCATCTTAGGAGACTTTTTTTTCTTCCCCGAGACAGGGTTTCTCTTTGTAACCCTGGATGTCCTGGAACTCACTCTGTAGACCAGGCTGGCCTCGAACTCAGATCCCCTGCCTCTGCCTCTCAAGTGCTGGGATTAAAGGCATGTACCACCACCACCCAGCAGATTTTTTTTTTTAATATTCTCAAGAAACTTGTATTTTGTAGCTGCCCTTCTGAAACATTTCCACTGAACAGTTTTCTCTCCTAGCTCAAGTGTGTTTTTTGGCATTTTAAACATACAGTGGACAAGGAAGTGATGTATACTCTTAGATCACATGGTGATTACCTTTAGAGTAAGAATTTCCTCTCTTCACAGGTACCACAACTGCCAGGATTTTCCTGGGTCAAACCTTGTCTCTCTTCCCCAAGTATTGTGTACATTGGCCTAAGAGATGTGGACCCTCCTGAACAGTAAGTCGATGTAGAGGGTTAGTTAAGCTTTGGGCCTGTCCTGCCTACCAGTATGAAGGCAAGAGTTCCTAAATACACATTTTTTAAAACTAGAGTCTTCTCCTTTTATCTCACCAGTTTTATTTTAAAGAATTATGACATCCAGTATTTTTCCATGAGAGACATTGATCGAATTGGTATCCAGAAAGTCATGGAACAGACATTTGATCTGCTGATTGGCAAGTAAGTAATGGCAGAGCATGTCTACTTCTAGGTCCCAGGAGGAGACGGGGCAAACTCTGGGAGAGCAGCACGCTTAAGTCTGTATCTTGAACACAGCAACTTCTTAAATAAAAGCAAAACACGGACATGTATTTTCAAATACTTTAGAAAGGCATACTATCAAACAAATCATATTCTCCTGGATTTGGGAGGGTTTCATTTAATTTACTGGCCCATCCTGCTTCTCATGGATTTTGTTCGTTACCAATTTTGCAAGCATCTTACGATGAGAAGCATTTATTCAGTATTCCATAGTCTCAGCTCCTCCTAGTCTTATTACTGCTTCTTCCGAGTTCTGTATTAAGCATAAAACTGCAGGCTAGTTAGGATCATTTTCTCATCCTTCTAGGCAGTCAGTTGAAGCTGCTAAGAAATCAGTCATTTGCTATGAGGATGCTGCATGTTAGTTTCGGTCATGGGATATTTGTACTCATCAGAACTGGAGGGTACATTTGAAAGCATTAAACTGGATTATATTCAGCTGCAACAAATATAACCTAGATGAAGCTAACTTAATTAGTACATTGTGGAAGTAAAGGATTCCTTCTATTGAATTAACTGGTGTGAGAGGTTCTACTGCCCTAGGTAACCCAGAAATACACACTGGAGTTTTTCTGAGGCATGCAAGCAACATAAACAGCACTATCTTAAAGTACAATGTAAGAAGTTAATATGCCAATCTGAGTAATTTCCAGGAGTAGAAAATCTAGAAATACGCAGGGTTAGTAAAGCCCCAGGACTAGAACAAAATCAAGCTGTAGCCACAGAATGAAGACGAAAAGCATAACCAGCTATATATCCTCTCGTCCTTTTCCTTTCCAGAAGACAGAAGCCAATCCACCTAAGTTTTGATATTGATGCATTCGACCCTAAACTGGCTCCAGCCACAGGAACACCTGTTGTAGGGGGATTAACCTATAGAGAAGGAGTATATATTACTGAAGAAATACATAAAACAGGTATGTAGTAGTCAAGTCTGCAGCCTGTTAACTGCATATATAGAATATGCCAAAATCTTCCCACAGGGGCACTTTTCTGTGTCTCTGCATTTGTTTTTGGTTAGACCAATATCATATGACCCGGTTAATAGAGTATATAGATATTTAGAGGCCTCTTTGGATCTGGACTGTACCAAAATATACTAATTCTGAACAGGAAATTATGTCACTCACCACGTAGTAGATTTAATATACGAACAGAATGCCAAACATGCATTCCCAGTGTCTAAACTGTCTAAAGACAGAGTGATAAACAAGGCCAAGCAGCCCATTTTCTCTCATTGTCAGGGGCTGTTGGTTCGCTAGCAGCTGTGATTTGGAGTGAAGCTCATCACAGCCAGCTTTTGGAAACAGGTCTCAGGCAGTCAATGATGATTAAACTCATTTAGTTGAAGGGGGTGACTCTGAATTACATATCCTGCCTTCATCTCCCAGGTGTTGAGATTACTTACAGGCATGTGCCAGCCACCATGTCTAGCTTTTAAGGTCTCTAGAAAAAAAAAATTTTTTTAAAAAACTTGGTCACCCTCCATTGTCATTTCTCAGTTGCCATCCATCTTGTTTCCTTGATCTCTTACTATATGGAATTCACTGAGTAGGCAAGCTGGCTAGTCAATGAGCTCCAAGATCCACTTGTCTCAGCCTCCCTAACTGGAAATACAGTCACACAGCATTATGCCTGTGCCTGGCTTTTTAAACACAGGCTTTGGACAAGCACTCTGACTTGAGTTAGCTCCCCAGTCTCAGTCTTTTTTTTTTTTTTTTTTTTTTTTTTTGGATTTTCGAGACAGGGTTTCTCTGTGGCTTTGGAGCCTGTCCTAGAACTAGCTCTTGTAGACCAGGCTGGTCTCGAACTCACAGAGATCCGCCTGCCTCTGCCTCCCAAGTGCTGGAATTAAAGGCGTGCGCCACCACCGCCCGGCTCCCAGTCTCAGTCTTGAAGTCAGTGTATGTCAATATCTTTTTTCGCTTTAATCTAAGGTAAGCCTTCTCCTGGAGCTTGTTGGTAAGTTTAATAAGGATACCTTTAGAAGATTGACTGACAAAGGATTAATGTGAATTTTAGGTTATCAAGAGTAACTACCACATGATTCAATTTCACTAATCATTTCATGAAACTGGAAGACAAAAGTAAACAGAACCCCAAGACTCAAAGACCAAGGCCTATAAGGAATCTTAAAAAAAAAAAACAAAACATGTAGCCCAGGCTAGCCTTGAACTCGTGATCCTCCTGCCTCTGCCTCCTTCAGCAAATCCTACTGGCGCCATCACAACCGGTGAGGAATCCTTTTTTGTCTTTAAGCAGGGTCCCACTATGTAGACCAGGCTGGCCTTTAACTCAAGATCTGCCTGCCTCTACCTCTCAAGTGCTGGGATTAAAGGTGCAGACCTCATAACTGATAAGAAACCCTTTAGAAATGACTTACCTTGTGTGTACTTGTGAACACACATGGAAGGCAGAGGCCTTGTATTCGACTCTCTTCCACCAACTCAGGTGTGAGCCTTAGTGGCAGAAGCCTTTACCCTCTGATCCATCTCTCCGGTCTTAACTGGGTCCTAGAGTCTACTAGAACCTTAGGTGAGAACTGCCTATCAGATCTGACAATAGGAAGACAGACTTACTAGATCCACAAACATAAATATTGCCAATGATTTTTTAGTTAAGAGAGAACTTGGAAGTTCAGTACTTTCAGGGGAGTTAACAATCTTACCAAGCAGTTGTGGCAGTGGTGTGTCTTGTGTTTCCCTTCTGTTTTGTTGACCGGATATTGTCAAAGATAATTTACTTAAACTAATCCGCAGGATGGCAGTAGTCTGGAAACATTCCATCTACATTGTTTTGATGGTACACACCCTTTAGAGGGTATTTTAGGATATGCTAGAGGTGCTGGTTCAACCAGTGGGAATATGAAACAAATCACTAGGGACACAAGTACCTGTGCAGGAAATGCTGAGAGTGCAAAGTTAACATCCTTGTAGTTTTGTAAAATACACTCAATTCTGCATTATTAAGAATGTAAGAGCCACTGTACAGTTTGTCGTGTACCATAATAAACTATTCGGTATTAGAATATGCTTTGACTTTATAGCTACCCTAAATATTCTTACATACTTGTGTTACTGAATTCTAGTTTGTTCAGATCACTCTTTAAGAGGTAGATGAATCCAGAGCAAAATCTAAACTAGGAGGTGCTGGGCAGTGGTGGTGCACGCCTTTAATTCCAGCACTCAAGAGGAAGAGGCAGGTGGATCTCTGAGTTTGAGGCCAGTCTGGCCTACAGAGTGGGTTCTAACATGGCCAGGGCCATACAGAGAAACCTTGTTTTGGGGAAAATCTGAAGACAAGTAAACCAGATAAGGGTGTGGGGGGAGCGGAAGGTAGATATGGATAGATTCTTTTTTCAGTCCTAATGTAGTTATTATTTTAACTTAAATAACTTGTGGTCAAGTGGACAAGGTGAAAAGGGCTTTAGGTTTTCTTTTGGATAAGAGTGTTCTGCCTACATAAGGGATGTACACACACAATTGGTGCCATGGAGTTCAGGTGTTGGGATCTTTCGGAATTAAGAGCTATAGACACTATTGAGCCACCATGTGGGTGTGGAATTGAACCGGAGTCCTCTACCAGAGGAGCAATGGCTCTTAACTGCTGAGCCATCTTGTCAGGCCCTCATGGGTTTTTGAGTCAGGGTTTCTCTGTGTATCCCTGACTGCCCTGGAACTCACTCTATAGACCAGGCTGGCTTTGAACTCAGATTGGCCTGCATCTGCCTCCGCCTCCCAAGTACTGTGATAAAGGTGTGTGCCACCACCACCTAGCTGATGTTTTGTCAATTTTGGCTTTCATGTTTGTGGGTGTGGTGAGCCCATGTCAAGTGGACAACTTGTTGGATTGGCTCTTAACACCATGTGGGACCCAAGGACTAAACTCAGTGGTCAGGCTTGGCAAAGGCACCTTTACCTACTGAGCCATCTTGCCAACTACAGAAGGCTGACAGTAGGCAATTTATGTTGGAAAAGGACTTTTTACCAGATGGAACAACCCTTGCAGAAAGCAGCAGCTAGGGAAGTATCTAAGGCCGTCTTCTATCTTTATCATTCCAGGGTTGCTGTCAGCTCTGGATCTCGTTGAAGTCAATCCTCATTTGGCTACTTCAGAGCAAGAGGCCAAGGCTACTGCTAGCCTAGCAGTAGATGTGATTGCTTCAAGTTTTGGCCAGACAAGAGAAGGAGGACATATTGTCTATGACCACCTTCCTACTCCTAGTTCACCAGATGAATCAGAAAATGAAGAACGTGTGAGAATTTAGGAAATACTGCACACTGGCACTTCTCACAATGGCATTCCAGAGCTGCAAGGCATTTAAGGGACAGATATTAAATGGCTGTCTGGATCAATATTGCCTTACTGAGAACATCTGTGCACTTGCAATTGTAAAATTTCCTTTCTCTGTTTGGTGACCAATACCACTGCTGTACGTGTATTTGTAGTTTTTTGACGTTTACAAGATATTAATGTTATACATGTAAATCTGAAGGAGTCATAAACAGCATTTATTACCTTAGTATATCATGCTGGTCTTGTTGCTGTTCCTTCACATTTATGTGGTTTTCCATCGCCCTCCCTCCCATAGTCTGGCTACACAATGCATTCTTGAACTGTTAGCCCGCAGCAGCAATATATATGCTTAACACCGTTCATTCAGAGTCAAGATTCTGGTCCACAATCCCTTCCCTCCAGGAAGTTCAATGGTGTCGGAAGAATTTGTAGTACACCAGACCGACCAGGATGGCTAGCTCCAGTAAGATGATGATGGACAGCAGCAGCTTGTTGGTTGTCACTCTATGAAGACAAGCAGAGTAAGTAGCCATGAGTCTGGGTCACCTATTTCTTGCTGTTTGTAATGCTGGATACAGTGAGGCAGATGGAGTTTGTGTTTGTCCTAAATCCTTCAGCTAGTGACAACTCATGGTGCTCTTCGGCTGTAACTGAAGGATATCACTTAGTACATCAGAGATGTGGGAGACAGGAATATAAATACCAAAATACAAACATGGCTTCTTGATTCTACACATATCCCCCACGTGTATTTCTGCTGCTTTAAATATGGTCCTATTAGGGGCTGGAGAGATGGCTCAGTGGTTAAGAGCATTGCCTGCTCTTCCAGAGGTCCTGAGTTCAATTCCCAGCAACCACATGGTGGCTCACAAACCATCTGTAAAGGGGTCTGGTGCCCTCTTCCAGCCTACAGGCATACACACAGACAGAATATTGTATACATAATAAATAAAAAAAAAAATATGGTCCTATTAATACATACAGCTCTGAGGGCACATTGGAAACAGGGTTGGGGGTACCCTCTGATTTCAAAGTTAGGGTCATGGATGGGCCCTGCTTTTAGGTCAAGTAACTAGTGGCCCTGAGTACTGCTTTTTAGTCTCTTGTAAACTTCTGCTACTTAAACAGTCACTGTCTAAATAATTTATTTCAGATTATCTCACAAGGAATTTACCACGATTTGGGGAAATTCTACTCCAAGTACTAGTTAACAGAATGGATGGTTGTAGATCTTATCAGCTCACATGTCCACAAATCCACGCCACACTACCATGTACCCAGGTTAGCCCTAGTGTCAGTATCTCCCCTTTGGCCTTGTTTTGCTGCTGTTAGTACTTACTTCAGGTTGGTTGTTCTAATTTGTGCACGTGTGCATGCATGCACGCACCACCAGAGTTCACTTGTGGCAGTCAGAGGACAACTTTGGAAATGCTTCTATCTCTCAACACACCCCACAGCCACCTTTACCGCCTGCCAGCTTGTTTTGTTGATATTTCTTGCTAACAGGACTCCCTTAAAGGGCCTGGCCATGAAAGGCAGGAACTCAGCTCTATCAGTGTTCACGCCAGGTGTTGACCAAGCTGCTCAGGGAGTGGAACAGCATATTGGTTCCTGAGGTCTCCTGAGAAGTGGAGACTGACGTCAACACTGTCCAGCAGACAGGCTTCCCTCTGCTTTAACACAGAACCCTAACCTGAGATCCTTACTGCACAAAATTACATCCTTTGGATGTCGAGCACTTGTATAGCACTGAAGTTATTAGGACATTTGTTAAGTTACTGTTTTAAACTTTCTTAGTTGAAATACATTAAGTCTCAAGAAGTTGTGGGGGGTTTTGTTGTGGGTCTTTGTTTGGTTTTGTTGTTTTTTGTTTTTTTTTTTCCTTGAAACTTACTTTCTGGACATTGAGCGGAGAATCTTTCGGCTTTTGCTCAAGTTTTCATTTGTGTTTACCAGCTGAAAGAGAAAATAACCATCATTTCTTCCTCTTTTCAAAAAAATTCTATAGAATTTGAATAGTGGACACTTAAAGGTCTTTCTTAAGACATGCGAGGAAATCCAATGAATTTAATGGCTTATACCTGAGTATAAATAAAGGAACCTAGAGAGGTCAAGGCGTGTGGGTGCTCATCAAGGAGGGAACCACTGTATCTCATTGTTCTTGTAGGAGTGGGTGCTGTAAGTACAGAAACGCTAAAGGCATTCCAGCACATGGGAAGCAGAGGCAGGCTCTGTGTGTTGAAGACAGCCTGGTCTACATAGTGAGTTCCAGGTTACCCAGAGCTACAGAATGAGACCCTGTCTCAGGAGAAGGAAAAAAAAAAAAAAAAGAATAGTGCCACAGTTATAAGATCCAACTTTCTGACTGCCAAATAGGAAGGTTTCCTCTGTACCTGGCCTGTGATTGCAGGACAACCTAAGATTTAAATTTTGTCAGTCAAAACACTAGGAGAGCCTCTTGAGTTGGTGTTTGCTTATTTTTTCTTTTTTTAAGGGTTTATTTTATGGGTATTTTACAGGTAAAATGACTTCTTTGTTATCTAGCATGGTGGCACACAACTCTCGGGGAATTTTTTAGCCAAGCAATTTAAAAATTAAGAAAAGTATAGGGGGGTGTGTGTGTGAGAAAGAGGGAGGGTTATTCCCGGAATTCAGGCCTGCTGTGGTGCCTGGCCTCTGTATGGAGGACCCACCTACTTTACAGACTGCCCAGACTTACCCTATTCTTGGTACGTTCCAACTGTTCCCGTTGTTCCCCCAGCTCCTCTATGATTTCTGTACCAATCTGGTCAGTTTCTGTGGCAATCCGATGAGAACGCTCAATGCTTTGGGTGGCCCGGTTCAGGCTTTCTGTGCCTTGTAGAAGCAATGCTCTTTGAGACTGTAGCCGATTCTGACAGGAATAGGGAAGTGAAGTGTTAGACTTGTTTATCCCACTATAAATGTATTATCAATACATTCCTTGTGACCTTCTTTTGTAAAAGGGATATAGTGAGCAATCGTTTCATTAATTTTTCCTTTATATCTGCAGGGCATTGGTTCTAGGACACTCCTGCTGAAGTCCCATGTGTAAAATAGTATGGTGTCTGCATATTAACATATATATACACCTTCCCAATACATTAAATCACCTTTAGATTAATTATACCTGATAAAAGGTAATCTTATGTAAATAGTTATTTATGGTTCAAGAGAATCATGGCCAGAAAAAAGATGTTCAGCATAGATGAGAAAGTTTTCTAAGATTTATGTGCATGCTAGGGTGCATGGATGCTAGAATAGGGCACTGGATCCCTCAGAGGTAGAGTTTTTTTGAGACAGGTCTCACTGTGTAGTCCTGGCTGACTTCACCTCACAGAGAGCTACCTGCCTTTGCCTCCCAAGTGCTGGGATCAAACAGGTATGTGCCACCAGGCCTGGGTAGATGCAATATTTTTTTTAATCCAAGGCGAAGTATCCAGCTGCAGTAGGTATGACAGTAGGTATGAAGGTCAGACTAAAGAGGTGTGTCCCACTGCCTGCTATATTTTCGTGAGTAAAGAGACTGAAAAAAAAAAAAAACAAACCTGGAGCATTTTCCCCATGGACCAGCTGAAGTCTACCATAAACATGTAACTTGTAAACATGTAACAATGTCAGCCAGCACTCAGACTGGGCCAGGGGAGGGAGCAAAGTGACCTGATAATGTAAATAGCTAAATAGCCTGCAACTTTAAAACTATTTGTTTAAATATTTACTTTTTTTTTTTTGGTCTTACTGTAATTCAAGCTCAAACTCATCATGACCCCCTAGGCTCAGCCTCCTCCAGTGTCTGTTGTCATGCCTGGCTGCCCTTTAACTTTATAGTGCCACAAGTAAACAGCTAACCTCTAAAACTCTGGAAAATGACTAGTTCACCTACGATGGGCTTGACTGGTACTGAGGACTTAAGGACCATATAAAGCACTCTTTCTTAGGACAGATCTGAGGCATTAAAAGCCAGAGACATTGCCACATTCTTAAAAACAACAACAAAAAAAACCCCACAAAAACTTATGTGGCTATCCTCTGTTGGTGAACTTCACCTCATGCCAAACAGCACTCTGAAGTGAACACGCTGGTGACTGGCTCACAGGGAAGGGAGAATCTGCTACCCTAACTTCCCAGGAGCTCTAAATTTTAAGTCCCCATTGTCCTCTATAATCCTAAACAGATGACGACAAAAGCAGCCTAGGTCAGGCCAGATTTAGTAACTATGGGCAGGGATGGGGGCAGCACTAAGCTCTGACCTATTTGAAGCACACACAACCAAGAGGGGCTCAGCTCACAGAGCTTATTACAGGGCAAGTGACAAACGGCACAAGATGTCATCAAGAATTTGGTTCTCAGGAGGCAGAGGCAAGTGGATCTCTTGAGTTTCAAGTCAGCCAGGGCTACATAGAGAAACCCTATATGGGGGGAAAAAGATTTTGGGCTTAGGTAGTGCACACCTTTAATCGCAGTACTCAAGAAGCAGAGGTAGGAGATCTCTTGAGTTCAGGGCCAGTCTGATCTACAACAAGCTCACGAACAATATACACTGTCTCAAAAATTTTTTTTTAAAAAGTAGATTCTTAGAGCAGAATAAAGATATTTATTTCACAGAAAGCATAAAAGAAAAAATCACCATGGGCCAAATAAAAACAAGTGTGTATGATGCATGCTTGTAATCTTAACAAGGAGGCAAAAGTGGGAGGTTGGCTCTAATTCTGAGGCCAGTTTGGTCGATATAGTGAGTTCCAGTTCAGCAAAAATGGGGGCTGGTGAGATGGCTCATTGCCAACCAAGCCTGAAGACCTGAGTTCAATAATGGAGACCAACAAATTTTGTCCTTTGACTTCCACACATGTGTTTATGCACGAATACAAAATAAATTATGTAATAAACAATAAACAAGTAGGGCTGGAGAGATAGCCCAATGGTTAGGAGCACTGGCTGTCTTCCAGAAAACCTGGGATCAATTCCTAGCACCCACATAGTGGCTCATAACCACCTGGAACTCTAGTTCCAGGAAATCCAATGTCCGTCCTCATTTAGCCTCTATGAGAACTGCATGTACATGATAAACAGACAGGCAGGCAAACAGTCATACATATAGAAATAAATGGAGTTTTAAAAAAACACAAAAGGAAAGGAGGAAAAACAATTTTTAAATAAAATATACAGTTTTAAATGATTAGGCTAAAGAAAGCAAGAAAAGACAGCGTCAAATAAATCAACCTCAGACAGACATGGAATAGCCCTACTGAAGGTAATATGTATTATCTACAATGACTTATGGACTTGGGAAGGGTGGCAAAGGCCGTATGGTCTCCAGCTACTCAGAATGCAAAGTCAGGAGGCTCAACTGGGCATCTGAGCCAAGTCTGGGCAAAAACAAGAATCCCCTTGAAAGAAAACTTACAAGTTCTTTTTTTTAAAAAAATATTTATTTATTTATTTATTTATTTATTTATTATATACAATATTCTATCTGTGTGTATGTCTGCAGGCCAGAAGAGGGCACCAGACCTCATTACAGATGGTTGTGAGCCACCATGTGGTTGCTGGGAATTGAACTCAGGACCTTTGGAAGAGCAGGCAATGCTCTTAACCACTGAGCCATCTCTCCAGCCCCGAAAACTTACAAGTTCTGAAATTAATAAATGTAAAACAAATGTTAGACCTTTTTAACCCCCGTTTTTGAGGGGAAAGTAGCAAATGATCAGAGTAATTTTTACAACTTCTGTTTCAACAAATTCTATTTGCCTTTTTTCAGCCTGCCTTCACAGGTGTACTCACATGCATCCATTTCAAACTTGTTTTTTTAAAAAAAAAAACAACAAAAAAACACAAAAACAAAACAAAACTAAACAAAAGCCGAAAACCTAAAATCTAACTGGATTTGGGGAATATAGCTGAGAAAATGATTCTAAAATTTATATAAAAGAAGAAAAAATCAAGAAGAAAAGGAATTAGATCAATAGGTCAAGATAGAATCTAGCCAGGAAGAATTTCTAGGTTTGCTAAAAAACAAAGCACTGTTCTTTATCTGTATTATATGTATGCACACAAAGAAACCTTGGAAGACCTGAATTAAAAAGAGCAGGTTCCAAAGGGGAGAATGGGACTAGATGTGGGAAAGAGGCAAAGAGCAGGAAAACAAAGCCTCCAGCGTGCGCTGCCGTAACTGTTGCCCATCTAGTTCTCGTACCACAGGCCCTTAAGGGAGGAGCAGCTACCACTGCTCACTCTTACTAAGCACTTACCACTTACCAAATGCTCATTCTCTAAGGCATATGCACCATACTTCACATCTCCTCGGCCTCCAGGTGTGGCTGTCAAAGGTGTGCTTCTCACCTCGCGATGGAGTTTAGCAAGATCCTTGCGGTAGTTTCGAAGTTTAGACATCATGGGATTACGGAAAGTCAGGGGTGCATACCGTAGTTCTTCCTCCATTTCTGCCAACTAGGAAGGCAGAGAGGAGTAAGTAGACAGCCTGGTTTCTCCCTAACCTGGGCATATGCTAGTTTAAACTTTACCACAGGCTACCAAAATAGCAACTCTATTTTGTAGCAGGGCCAAACACCATGCTCACTGTAAGTACCTGAAGGAGTTTCTAGTAGACACTCAAGGAAGTGTTATGGGGCTGGAAAGACAGTAAAGTGCTTGCTTTGCAAAGATGAAGACCTAAATTAAATCCTCAGAACCTATGTAAATAAAGTGGGGGATGGCAGTATGTACTTATACTCCCAGTGCTGGCCAGTGTAGCCCAGTATAGCCTACTTAGCAAGTTCCAGGCCAGTGAGAGAACCTGTTTCAATAAAGAATAAAGAAAACTGCAAAGTGGATGGAGCCTGAAGAATGAGATCACATGAATGCGCACCTACATATACACGTGAACTTCCACCACAAGCTAAGGATGTGATGAATGCACCCATGGTAGAGTGCCTACCTACCAACACCGTACGTGTAAGAACCTAGGCTCTATACCTAACACTGTAAATAACACACAGGTCCCATGAAGTATACATCTGTGCTAATAAGTTTAACAAAGGTCAGTTACTGATCATAGTGGGCAGCTTCAGGAAAGGCATGGGAATGCCCTACTATTCATATCAGGAATGCATCATCAAATGCTTGTACTTCAGAAATCCACAAACTTTACCTATTTGTGTTTGTTAAGCCCCCTTCACACCCATTCCCACCAGTCAGCCTCATTTATTAAGTGTTGATAGTGGTGTTAACTCGGCAGGATCTAGAATCACCTAGGGGACAAATTTCTGGATACACCTGTTATCAAGGGCAGCCTCTGGGATGATTTTGATTGCATTACTCAAGGATGCGAAGGACTGACCATTATGGGTGGCACCATCCCCTACCCAGGATCCTGGACTGCATGGAGAAAGAGCTGAGCAGTAGCATGCATTCACATCATGCTCTGTGATGTGACCAGCTGCTCCAGGGTCTGCTGCCTCACCTGTCTACGACAGAGGACTGTGAGCCAGACAAACCTCTCCTTTAATGGGCTTTTGTCAGAGTATTTTATACAATAACAAAAGAGAACCTAAGAGTTACAAACAGTCCAAATCAAGATGAGTACACAGGAAAAGGTTACCATAGTATTTATAGAACAGACCAAAACCAAGTACAAGAAACAAGGACTTGCTCCCTGTCCTCACCGTTTCATTTGCTTCCTGTTGTTTTTCATCAAAATCTCTGACCAGCTTCTTCTTCTCTTCTAGAAAAGACAAGTGCATTCCAAACGTTTATTACTGCTTCTGTGCATTTGTAGAGGCCATTCCCACTGCTTAGAATACCCTTCCCATTTGTCCCTGGGTGGGGGTGGCAACACTTAACCCCCTAGAGGCTTAGAGACTTGCTCTCACTGTACCTGAAGAATGCCTACTGCACTGGCATTTAGTACCCAGGGAAATATTTCTGCTGAGGACAAAGGCTAGCCTAACAATTACCTGGTTCTAAAGCCAACAGCATCCTATTACAGGTTTAAATTAATAATCACGTCTAACCTTTTCTCCTCCCACCCTCATGGAGGGGCAGGCACTCTCACATCAATAGGAATGTCTACCAACACTGGGTTTCCAAAGTGAGTCTGTAACCACCACTATTCTGCAAAAACAAACTCAAAATTCACCCCCTCTGCTCAGAGTGCATCAGAGGTGCATCTCTCGCACCCGTGGTGGCATGGACAATGACTTGAGCGTGAGACTGTCATTCCGTTCTCAGCACTTCATGTGTCAGCTAAATTGCTGCACACATTTGTTTGCTTATTTGCTTAAGCGGGCTCTCCCTATGTTGGCCAGGCTGCCTTCAACTTTTAATCCTCCTGGCTTAGTCTCCCAAATGCTAGAGTTATAGGTGAGTACAACCACTCCTGCTGTTTTGTCTTTAACAGAAACTACTGATCTTCCCTTTTAGCAATATGAGAACAAGCTTGCTTCACAGTAATAATATCTAAATGAATATTATTTCACCTTTACTATGTTTCTTCTGATTATTTATAATATGAAGATTTTTCTACTTAAAATATACATTTCCTTTAAGCTAACTGTATTAGACACATATTTTACATGAATACATTGATAAAGGAAGAATGTCTAAATAACTAAAAATGGCACCTAGCAAGAGTAAAAATGACTGAGGTACTTGGAATGCTGTCACCTGGCAAACCTTTGTAGTGGGGAGAGCCCTGATTAGTCAGGGGAATTCGGTTGGGAACCAGCACAGGACCTGCCTTAACATGAAAGCATGGTTAATTTTCTTCATTTCTGTGGCTATAAAACAGGGAAGCAGATCATCCTTTCATAGCTAACAAGTAGCAATCAGGTTTTTTTTTTTTTTTTTTTTTTTTTTTTTTTTTTTTTTTTTTTTTTTTTTTTTTTTTTTTTTTTTTTGGTTTTTCGAGACAAGGGTTTCTCTGTGGTTTTGGAGCCTGTCCTGGAACTAGCTCTTGTAGACCAGGCTGGTCTCGAACTCACAGAGATCCGCCTGCCTCTGCCTCCCAAGTGCTGGGATTAAAGGCGTGCGCCACCACCACCTGGCAGCAATCAGTTTTATTTGAGAAGAATTTGAATTTCTAACAATGTATGCATCCACTGGGTGTGGTGGCTTACACCTTTAATACCATGCAGAGGCTGGTGGATCTCTGAGTTTGAGGCCAGTATGGTCTACGAAGTGAGTTCCAGAGCTTTAAAAAAAAAAACAAAAAACAAAAATAAAAACCAAAATCGTTCACCTGAATGAGCTACATGAGGAAACCTATACATGATCTACTTATTACAAAGTTATCATAACTTACAATAGTTTCTGAACTCAATTTCTTTTTTCAAGATAGGGTTTCTCTGTAGCTTTGGAGCCTGTCCTGGAACTAACTCTTGTAGACCAGGCTGGCCTCGAACTCACAGAGATCTGCCTGTCTCTGCTTCATGAGTACTGGGATTAAAGGCGTGCGCCACCACCGCCGGGTTTCATTTTTTTCTCTTTTGAAACAGGGTCTCATATAGTTCAAAACTCACCACTTCCTCAGTAGTCAAGCATGACCTCTCACCACCACCTCCCAACTCCCCATTTACTATGCCCACCCACTGTTGGTTGACACTCCCTTAACATACACAAGGCACTCCCAGCAAACTAGTCTTCATACTGCTCACAAAACAAAAACCCCAAACAAAATAAAGTCTAATGATCCATTACTTAAAAAACAATACAAGCCGGGCGGTGGTGGCGCACGCCTTTAATCCCAGCACTTGGGAGGCAGAGGCAGGCGGATCTCTGTGAGTTCGAGACCAGCCTGGTCTACAAGAGCTAGTTCCAGGACAGGCTCCAAAACCACAGAGAAACCCTGTCTCAAAAAACTAAAAAAAAAAAAAAACAATACAAGTGGGGGGGCTGGAGAGATGGCTCAGTGGTTAAGAGTACTGACTGCTCTTCCAGAGGTCCTGAGTTCTGTTCCCAGCAACCACATGGTGGCTGACAACCATCTGTAATGAGATCTGGCACCCTCCTCTGGCGTGTGGGCATACATGGAAGCAGAATGTTGTATACTTAATAAATAAATAAATCTTTAAAAAATAAACAATACAAATGGGGAAAAGTTTAGCCCTGACAAATGGTGCACACATCTTGACCATCTATGATATAACTGAGATGGACACCAAAGCATGTCACTGTTCCTGAGGGGTGTGTTCTGAGCCACCAATAATGAAAAATACTTGCAACCAAGAATGGTCACTTGCACAGAGCAGTAAAGCACTCTTATGTAATAACATGCCCCCTAAAAGCCAAGAGTCACTACTACTATGGCAAAGCCTATCTCCAAACTCAAGCACACCCTCTTCGTGACCCACGCTAGAAAGCGCACAGCACAGTACTGTATACATACCTGTATCCCTTCCCTAGTTTGGATCTTTCTATAACTGTGCCACTCTTTGTTATTCATTTACTTGAGGCAAATTCTAGAATAACTCAAGAAAGTGACAGTGGCAGGGAGAGGTAGCATTTGATGAGGGGAATGCTTTTACCAATTCTGTGTCACTGGTATCTTCACTCGTTCTGGATGGAGCTGTAATTCTGCCTGACCTTATAAAACCCAAGCGTCCTATTACGAGTACCCAACAACTATATACTATTCTTCTAGGTAATGTATTACCTTTCAAAACAGAACTTCATGTTTGAGCTCCTTTATGGAGTCCTAGATTTAAAACAAAGAGAAGGCATAAGAAAGAAACCATTCCTTTTGGTGAAGAAGCTAGAAAAGCTCTTTCCAGTCTTGGCTCCAAGATTACCAAAAAGGACCACAGTCATGCACAGGCAATGCACTGTATGAACTGTAAGAGGTGCGTGCCCAAGGACAACGCCATCAAGAGGTTCAGAACACTGTAAAGGCTGCTGCCTGCCATTGGGGACAGCAACAGGAAACAATTGACAATTATGTGCTTCCCAAGCTCTATGTCAAGCTGCATGACTACGGCAGCTGTGCCATTCACAGCAAGGTAGTCAGGAATCAATCTTGTGAAGCCGGAAGCCCTAACACCCTCACCATGATTTAGACATGCTAGTGCTGCCCCTCGACCTCCACCAAAGCCTGTTAGGATGGAAAAAAATCTGCGAAAACTAGATGCTGGAAAAGCAAATATTCAGAAGTCAAAAGAGGCTTGTCTACTCAGCTGAGCGGCCACTAGCTGCTTTCTTATGCTTTGGTCTTACCCACCAGTCAACATTACAGCTAGGATGGATCTAGAGATTACCAACTCCACTTTACAACCTCAGAAACTAGAACCTGGACAGCCATGTTCCCTAAGTGGCATGGACCGCACGGTGGTCACTGCTGCTTGACGAAGTTCCAGTATTTCAACACTGCAGATCACACTTCTTCAGCACCTTTTTATTTTTATTTTTAATGATTCTCGCTACTGGGAAATTTTGTAAAGGATAAAAATGTGTACAATGGTAGTCTCTCTAAACAAAAATTCTTTGGAAAGAAATCCCCGCCACTGCGGAACCAGGAATTCCATTGTGCTCTCCTAATTACACCAAGAACAGGAAAGTTAAGAGAATTATTAGGCGCCTGATCCCAAAGAAGAAAAGCCTACAACTCAGATCCGGAGTCTGAGGTCATTAACGGCGAGAGTTCAGTTAATACAGAGAAATCAGAATGGTACAGTATAATGGGAAAAGAGTTAAGACATCAGGACCTTCCCTTCTGGGAGCATTATGAGGGGAACAGGCCCATATAGTAAGACTAAGAAACTGTAGTAGTATGTTTGCTCCTCAGAAGTCCTTTTCCCACGGTCAGGCATTTGGATAAGGGTCTCCATTCCCTTGGGAGCTTAGGAAAGTTCCTGCTTGATAATGCAGTTATTCTTATCCCTGGCAAGTGGAACTTATGGCCCTTCTCTAACAGATGACTGGTGCCTATTGTCAAGATCAGTGCTAGATTCCTCAACAACCCCGATCTCAAGCCACACCCCAGCTCACAAGCCCCTCGTCTCCCACTCAATCCTATGTGCAACTATACAGTATAAAAGGTGTAATATTTTCTCAATTAAAGGCCAGCATCAGGTGTGTCTGTTTCCTCGTCTCCCTGCCCCCCAACTCCACACATTCACTTTGGAACCTGAACCCCCACCAAAGTAGGTCTCTGGCACCTAAGGCCAAAGGAATATGTATGTGGTGACATTGGCTTTAAGAAGCGAGTCTCTTGACATGGAATCCAATTCTTCTGTATATGGCTGTGTAGAACTGAAGGACGTTAGAGCATACATCCTTTAACAACCAATAAAATATTCTAAAAACAAAAACAAAAAAATCTCTTACTCTTTTAGGGAGCTGGAATCCATGCTAAAATCAACCACAAAGCAGAATTGTATAGTGGGAAGGATGGGCCCCCAAACCAAGAGTGAGCCACCGGAAGCAATTGCATATACCTCATCTGTCAGATGTGAGTGAAGGGGGAGGGTCAACTGCTTCATTTGATAAAGGGGTTAGCATCATATTCTGGAATTAAATGGAAACAGGCTTTGAAAACAGCTAGAAAAGGCTCAAGTTGATGCACTATGAAGGTTGTCACCCTCTCCTTATATACTGGCTCATTAGTGAAAACCTTCAGTTTCATCAAGACCATTTGCTTCGAGCACACTAGTGTGACACTGCTGTGGCCTACGGGTTCTGTCTGTAGACTAACAATGTACTCTCTGCATCTGTTGCATTTGTAAGTGCAATGCAGCAATAGTGACTGCAGAGGGCAGTGTGGGTGATGAGTGGGATAAAGAGATCAGTGATTATCATACATGGTAAGACTGTCACTGCCATAAAACCTTCCTGAACTAGGACACACAGTGACAGCTATCCTTCGAGGCCAAGAGCGAACACAGACTACGCTTTGGGGAAATAAGCATCTCTTTGCTTCGGTTGTTGTTTTAATAGGTGTACATAGCAATATGAAGAGTAATGAAAATGTGAAAAATAGAAATAAAATTATTCTGTTTACTCAGCTATTTTCTTCTAAGACCTCATAGTACCCTTAACAACCCAAAAAGATTTTTGCAGTAATTTAACAAATATATATGTAATTCTTTTTTTTTTTTTAAGACAGGGTCTCACTGTACCCCAGACTGGCCTTGAACTGCACCGCCACACTCAGGTTAGGATGTGCTGGGCACTACTCCTGGGAGTTTATGATACACACAGAACAGAACAAAATCCTATTTCATTTCTAATTCATAGTTCAAACTTAAGCCAGCACCAGAAATCCTTCGAGCGCAGTTAAGACAGACACCTGTCACGACAGTTACTGATCTGTTCACGAGGTGGGGCCTGAGCATGTGCATCTAACAAGTTCCCGGTGCTTCCAAACTCCTTTTCTAGTCACAGAGAGACAAACAATATGCTACGTCATAAATGTGTAAAGTGCTGAGTACATTAGAAAGTAAGTGTTCTGAGACCAGGAATAGCAGTGCACACCTTCAATCTCAGCACTCAGGCAGGTTTTTATGAGTTCAAGGCCAGCCTGGTCTATAGATGGAGTTTCAGGTCAGCCAGGGTTACACGGAGAAACAAGCAAAGCAAAAATCAAAACCAACCAAACAAAAAAGAGCATCCTAAGAATAGCTGTATAAAGAGCTAATAAATGTAAATAAAAAGAGCAAATTCCCAGATATTAATAATAGCTAGTAGCTCTCACTACTACCAGATGGTATTACATACATTGAGTCATTTACCCTCTCACAAAAATCCCAGGAAGCTAGATGCTTGTTTTATTTTTAGAGGAAACTAGTTTGGTTAAAATAACTTGCAAGGTAGCCAGTCTGAAGCCAGTCTTTCTCTCTTTCTCCACCTGCCCCCACTCACCATAATGTATATAAAATCCAGTCTAGTAACTCTCTTTGTAACTAGGTAGACCAGGATGAACTTTAACTCCCACAGATTCTCCTGTTTCTACAGCCCAAGTGCTGGGGTTAAAAGTATTTGCCACTGGCAAATTCTTGGTTTTTACTACATTTACTATATTAATAAATTCTTCATAATGGCTTTAATGGCAGAAAAATATTTTGTCAGGCTAGGTACAGAATACACTCTACAGGTAGACAGTCCCATCTAAAACTCAAACAAAACTGCTTCTTACATTTAAGTTCCTCCACTCAACTGATCACGTGAGAAAACACGGAAACGTCAATCTTCCTACTCTTATCCACCAGTCTCATAAATCTGCCCAGAACCACCTGTTGGATTTAAGGGCTCACTCTCCAGAGTCCCACGCTTACCTAGTCAATTGCCACGGAAGCTCCTAACACAGTCTCATATCCATCCCGTCTCACATCCTCTAGCCAGCTACCGCAGCCTTGCTTCGAAAATGATATCCACATTACTCAGCTGCTTAGCTTCCTTGCGGATTTCCCCTACGACATCCAAAAGTCTTGATGGGACACAGTCAAGTTCCTCTTCAGTGTGGCCGTGTGACTTCCCTCACCTCCCGCCTGTCTCACCCATAAGCTAAACTCTATGTTTAGAATTATTTAAAACTTTTCATTGCCTACCAAACGACCAAACTCTACATCCCCAACCCCTAATCTCACGATTTTTTTAAAGTCGTCTTACTGAAACACAGGACCGAAGACTTAACCTCCTATGCCCCTGGGAGAGGCAGATAACTAAGAATTTGAGGCTCTAGGACATGAAAGGATCTCTAGGAGCCCACACCCTAAAGTCTATCCCTTTGCACGCCCCGTCAGGCCAAGTGGCTGCAGGAGACCCTGGGCGTCGGGGGCAGGACGGCAGCAGGGGGCGTGCCCGAATGGGAAGCGGGGAGCCCGGGGTCCACATCTGGGAGGACCGAACCGGGCGGAGTTCTCCTGGTCTGGCCCCGCCCCCGCCTCACCGGTCCCCGCCGTCCCCAGCAGTCGCTCGGGCACCCCTCGTAGGTCTTCCAGGAGGCCGCGGAAGATCTCGTGCAGCTTCTCGAAATGCTCGGAGGAGGCGGCCGAGGTGGCCATGGCGCAAGCTGCACGTGAGCGTCGGCCTCTGAGACTCCGGGCGCAGGGCCCACTCCCTCCTCAGCGATCAGCTGCCCGGTCCCGAAGCCATCACCGCGACAGCCGCACCTGGGCCGCCCGGAACCAGGCGCTTCCGGGGTCCTTCGAGCAGGATGCCCTGCCCTTGCTGTCACCGCACGGGCGCCGGGCACCAAAGCCTGACGGAAAGCCGGGCGGGGACGTCTCCCGGCTACTCCAGGGGCGCGGTGCCGCGGCGGGGACGAGCGGCTCTCTCCGACGTGGAGACAGCCAGTCGGGCTGGGGAGGTTCCAGGCGAAGGGCCCGAGGAAGCCCGCGGGACGGGCGCCTAGGCCGCCTCATCCGGGCCCACCGGCCCTGCAGTGCATGCTGGGGGTTGTAGTTGAGTGAGGTTGCACTTTGCAGGGGCGTGGGAGGCCAGTCCTGTTGCGCAGTGACTAGAAAGCCCTGGAGCCTCTACATCATCCTCGCTGTCACCGCAATTCGTTCTGCCACTACTTCGGCTAAATGTTCACTCTTAGCCCTAGATAGATATGTGAGCAGAGTCCTGCCTGCCCTCGAATGGAAAAACACTGTTATTGGGGGGCATTAAGTGTACAGGGTCACGTGCTTTCAGAAGCGGAAACTAGGCTGTGTGATACCAAAATACACTCAGCTTCTAGGGGCTGAGCCAGTCTAAGTTCATTAGGCTGGCCTGGGTTCTCACAGCAGGTTAAGCATAGATATTGTGCAAAGACCAAGTCATATATTGAAAAAATAGATTTTTATCTCTGCCCTTGGGTAATTTATGATCTGGTGTGGAAGACAGACCCGTGTAGCCGTGTCTTATCTGCCGTTAAGGGAAATATATCAACAATCATGAAGTCCTTCCTGGCCTTTCATGGGTATTTGTTTCTATGTATACTGCTGACGTGGTTTGCACAAAGAGCCTGCTCTCAGAAGTTTGCGTGAGAGTTCAGTGTTTATACATGGAAAGATATATATGGGCTGCGGATGTAACCGGGGAGTACAACGCTTCTCTAGCATAAGCAAGCCCTACATTCCATTTTCCAAGGTGTGTAGGGGAGCGGGTAATGTTTGGGTTATTTTTATCTTTGAGGCCGTGGGTTTTGCTTGCTTGAATTCATTGATCACTGAATTTAATAAAATGTAATATGTGTTGTGCAGAGATGACAAAGTCTGAGGTTGTTGGTGGTGGTGCAAAGTTTTGATAGACCAAAAGTAGTGTCACACGCTTTTAATCCCAGCACTCGGGAGGCAGAGGCAGGTGGATCACTGAGTTCAAGTACAGCCTGGTCTACAGAGTGAGTTCTAGGACAGCTAGGGCTACCCAGAGAAAATAAAATTAAAACATGCGTGAGTGTAAGTGTGCTGCCTGTGGAGCCCAGAAGAGGGGGTTGGATCCCCTGGAGCTGGAGTTACAGCTGGTTGGGAGCTGCCTGTCTTGCAATGTAAGAGTCATGTGATCCTAACAGCTGTACCATCTCTTCAGCCCCAAGCCTTCTATTTCTCTGTCATAGAAACAAACAAGGAGAATCTGCTATGACCAAGAGCTGTGGAAACAGTGACCTTTGGAAGGTGGCATAATAGGTAAGTAGGAAATAGATAATTTGATGATCACAACCCAAACGAATGGCATGTGACTTGTTGTTGTACTGTAATGACTCTGGGACATGTGATCCTTTAGGGCGGGAATAGCTGCATAACTACAATAAGTTTTCTGTAGATTACAATTAAACTTTTGTTTTATTCTTATAGTTATCATCTAGAACTACAAACATAATTTAAAAGAACCTTTATTTTCATTGACAGTAGAATATAAATTAAGTAAAACATTAATTCAGTTATTCACTGTATTATCAAAAGTTCTCCAATTTCCCCATAAACTCATTTTAAAGTATATATTTTAATGGTCACAACAAGCCCACCAGAATTCTTAATTTACAAATATTAGACAAAGATTGTGGTCTTTCACACAAGATAACTTATGTGTAGGCGCCTGCATGTGCATCTGTCGTACACCACATTTGCCCAGTGCCCATGGAGGTAGACGAGGGTGTTGGATCCTCTAGAACTGAGGTTCTAGATGGTTGTGAGCTGCCATGTAGGTCCTCTGGAACAGCAGCCAGTGCTAAGCCATCCCTTCTCCCCACCCCCAATTGACATCTTAATATTGTTAAGCTAATGTAAGAAAAAGATTATAAAATTAACTGTAATTACCAGTGTCAGACCTTAGAATAAATTTTCTAAATAAAGACATGTTAATTTTTCACTTTTGTGCTTTGGACTTTTTCTACACACACACACACACACACACACACACACAGAGAGAGAGAGAGAGAGAGAGAGAGAGAGAGAGAGAGAGAGAGAGAGAGTTCAAAAGTGTGGCTTTCTATAGGTGTCTATTGCTATTTTTCAGTTGTGGTTTAGTTTTTTTTTTTTTCATTTTTTTCTTTTTCTTCTTTTGTTCTGAGACAGGGTTTCTCTGTATAACAGCCCTAGCTGTCCTGGAACAAGCTCTATAGACCAGGCTATCTTCGAACTCACAGAGATCTGCCTGCCCCTGCCTCTCAAGTGCTGGGATTAAAGGCGTGCGCCACCACCACCCAGCATGGTTTTACATTCTCAACTGATCCCTTCCTATCATGTATTCCCTCCCAGGATTTTCTTTTTCTAACACTGTTCCCTGCTGCACCTGTGCTTCTCCGTGACCAATTACTTCATGCACAGCGGCTCCCTCTCTTTGCAGCCGTACTCATTAATAGCAAAGACTCCACCTGGGTTTGCTCCACTCTGGTAATTGTCTAAACTATACTGATTTAGGACTTTTCCTTTGTAGCTGCCGTGAATTGTGTGGAAACACTCTCAACTTCATGAACACACAGGAAGATGCACAAGGATCAACAGTGACGAGGAAAAGGTCTTTCCTTTTCTCATTGCCTAGGAGAAACAACGGCACAAAACAGAGGCCTCCATGGGTCTGGGGGTCAGTAGCTGAAGCCAGCTTCTCATAAGGCTTCGTGACCTCCTTACTGGGCTGAGAAACAGTAGGAAATGACAGTTTAGCTTTATTTTTATTTCTGCCCATCAAATCCACAAACTTCTTAGAGAAGAAAGCTCTCCTGTGGTCCGGACATGGGAAAGTATTTCATGAGCAAATGTTCAGACTGCCAGATTGACTGAAGACATTCCTCTTAAGTATCTCATCATTGGGGCCACAAAGGCCTGCTGTTGGGCCAGGTCACTGGACTCCTGGGGTTCAGCTGAGGTTGCAATGAAGCTCTTCAAGGAGAGGTTGGTTAGTTGGTTGATTGGTTGGTTGGGAGGAGCTACATCTAATCTGCACTGCCATGCACCATCCTTCTAGGGCTTCCATTCTCCGAAGAATAGGTTTCCAAAGGAAAACAGGAACTGCATAGGTCATATAAGGGTCCTCTATCTTAGTCTGTGAAACCACTAGAAATGTTGGCAGGATCAGGAACAAAGTAAGTCCATTCAAACTCAAGATATTTAGAGGAACCTGGCAGTGTACTGGGATTTAACTGGATGGATGCCAAGCAGGCAAGACTCGAAGTTCTGCTCTTTGCGCTTAAGCTTTTGGCCACTTTGAAGGACAATCATCATTTCTTCCAACCTTCTTTTGAGTCCAAACCACCACTTACCAGTCCATAGGGAGGCCCAGCAGGTCACAGCTGACATCCCACAGCCGCCTGGCTATTGTCTCATTACGAGCTTGGCCAGAGACCCATGCCAACTGGCAATCACTGGAAGGGAAACAGATTTGAACAGAAGGTTAAGAATGGAATTTGTGCTGGTTGATGGTGGCACATGTCTTTATTCCCAGCACTCAGGAGGCAGAGGCAGGTTGATCTCTGTGAGTTCTAGTCTACAGAGCTAGTTACAGGACAGCCAGGGCTACACAAAGAAATCCTGTCTCAAAAAACCAAAAAATTAAAAATGATCAGAATCTAGTGTTCACAGGCCCCCCAATACTTCACAAGGACAGTCCTGCCCCATTCATTCTCTGATCCTTCTGTTTGTTGGCCTCTCTATGTGGTCCTGGCTGGCCTGGAACACTTGTTCTGTGGCCCAGCCTGGCTACAAACTCATGATCCTTTTTGACTTGTGCCCTCCCCTGAAATGCTGGGATTATAGGCATATGCCACCACATCCAATCTATTCTCCAGTCTTTCCCCTAAGAAAATATTTCTATCTTCTCCTTATACCATCTCTGAATGCTTTGTCTGTTTTACAATGTGATCAGTGCCTCCCTGATACCTGGACAGCTCCATCTACTTCAAATGAGGCCACAAAGTCTATCCTTCAAGGCCTAGGACAGTGTGCAGGAACTAAGGTCCAGCTATTCACATTGGCTGCAGAAGGCATCATTACATGAGTAAAGAAGGTTGGGGAACAACTGGAGAAATCCTTTTATATACTGTGAAGATGTGTTGCTGTGGTTGGTTTAATAAAGAAGCTGACTGGCCAATAGCTGAACAGGATAAAGTTAGGCAGGAGAGCCAAATTGAGAATGCTGGGAAGGAGAAGGGCAGAGTCAGGAGTCGCCAGCCAGACACAGAGGGAGCAGGAGATGAATGTGCTATGCTAATAATGGTATTGCCATGTGGCAGAGCATAATTAAGGAATACGGATTAGCAACATGTAAGCGTTAGTGATAAGCCTGAGCTATTGGTCAAGCATTTACAATTAATATGTCTCTATGTGGTAATTTGGAAGTGTCTCAAGGGGTGGGAAAACTCTGCTTACAGGGAACTAGAACTAGCTCAGTGGTTGAGCACTGCCTGGCATGCTTGAAGCCCTGTCACAAGGGGACCTGGGGAGGGAGGAGAAGAACAAAAAGCATAAAAGAGAGTGAGTGAGAGGAAGCCACTTTCATAATATCAAACCACTCTGTAATAATGGCAGTAATAACAATCTTGATGGTTCAGATTCTCAACACTGTTGTGTTAGGGACACAGTCAAACCACAAAAAGGTATTCATATGCCTTCTCGGCATTGACATATTCTGCAGGGAAGGTATCCAAACTCTGTACCACCTAGAGAATTCTTTCAAGGACATTTTTTTTCTTTTTTTGGTTTCTCAAGACAGGCTTTCTCAGTAACTATGGTGCCAGGCCTGGAACTCACTCTGTAGACCAGGCTGGCCTCGAACTCACAGAGATCTGCCTGCCTCTGCCTCCCGAGTGCTGGGATGAAGGCGTGCACCACTACTGCCCAGCTCCAAGGACAACTATTTTATCCATTTTAAATTCTCTGCATCTACACATTTCGTGTGTGCATATATGTGTGTAAACACCATTCATGTGCATGTATGTACATGTCATGTGTGTGTTCATGTATATGGAAGGCAGGGGTTGACGTCCAATATCTTCTTCAATTACACTCTACTATTTTTAGGACAGGGTCTCTCACTGAACTAAAGGTCACCAGTTCAGCTAGACTGGCTGCCAGCAAGCCTCAGAGATCTTCCTGTCTCTGCCTCCCAGTGCTGAGATTACAGGTGTGTACCACTGCACTTGACTTTGCTTGTGGGTGAATGAACATAGGCCCACATGAGATGTGCTAGTTATATGAGAATCATTTTTATCCAATGATCCTGTAAGAAATGCTGGTGGGAACATGAGCTAAATAATTCTGGGCAAACCCAAAGTGTTTCCTAACTGAGCAACTGCCCTATCCCCTCTAGTACATCCTTATGCTGGGATTCTCCATGTCCTTTGTCCCTGCCTCTGGTTCCCAAATGCTTGGATTACAGGTGTGCACATCTGGTTATTGGACTGACTCTTAAAGAATTTTTCTCATGTTGTGGATATTAATTTTACTTCATTTGACCTAGCAGTGGTCACGCAGATCAGTATCTAGAAATGAGCATAGCAGTCTGTTCTGATAGAGGACTTGGCTATTTTAGTGGCTATTCCTTCTGCCTTTCTATCTCTAAGGATTTGCCTGTACTGTATGTTCTGTATAAATGGAATCATATAACTAGAATCTTTTGTATCTTCTTCCACTTACCATAATATTTTCAAGTTTCATCCATGCCAAAACATATGTTATTATTTAACTACTTTTTAATTACAAAGACTATGTCATTATATAAACATAGCACCATATAACATGCATAAAATGAATATACTGTTCTGCTTTCTGGCTAAATACTATAAACATTCATATAATTTGTATTATTTCTTGCTTTCATTTTAGTTTTGAGACAGGGCTGGCTGGCACTTGTGGCAGTCACCCTCTCTCAGCTTTACAAGTGCTGGGATTATAGGTGTGAGCTACAATGTCCCAGCTCTGTTTTTTTGGTTTTGTGTTTGTTTTTGAGACAGGTTTTCACTCTGTATTTTGGCTGGCTTTAAACTTGCTAAGTAACCCAAGTGGGCCTTGAACTTAGGATCCTCCTGCTTCTGCCTCCTGAATACTTGGATTAAAGACATACACCACCATACTTGACCTATGTAGAAATTTTCATATGAACATTTGTTATCGTTTGTAATGGAATTTCTGAGCCATGGGGTGACGTTGTGTTTAACTGCAGAGGAACTACCAGGCCTCTCCAAAGTAGCTGTAGCATTCTGCATTCCCACTGGCAGTGTATAATGGTTCTGTTTTCTCCACAGTCATGGACAACACTTGTCTCACTTCTGAGACAGGTGTGTTCCTGGGTTTCACTGGCCAGTTAGTCTGCCTTGGCATGTCTCAAGCTAAAGGGAAATCTTGTTGTTCTGTGTCCTTCAAAAGGTGGATGGTGCCAGAAGTTGTTCTCTGGTTTCTACATGTACAGACACACATGCACCATCACAAACACTAACATGTATACAATACACTCAAAAAGCAAATAACAGGGCAGGGAATATAGCAATGATAGAGCACTTGCCTTAACATTGCAAGAGGCTCTGGGTTCCATCCCCAATACTGAGAAAATAATAAAACAAAGTAGAAGGGAATCTATTGATACTATTTCAATCTTGAAGATAATAGAGAAATACAGATTAAAAACAAAACAGAAGTTGAGGTCCAAAAAGGAAAGAAAACAGGATTGATATGAGAGAGAGAGAGAGAGAGAGAGAGAGAGAAAACATAATTATTACTGTAAAAGATGATATAAAAATAAGATCAAACCTAGCAGGTACTACAAAATTGTGAATATGTCAATTCTCCTATTAAAAGAAAACTCTTAGCCTCAAAGGGCAAAAGCTATTTTAATAAATGTACTTAAATTTAAAAAATATTATTATTTTTTTATTTTATATGTATGAGTGTTTATCTGCCTGTATGTCTGTGCACCATGTCCATGCCTAGTACCCCTGGTGGCCAGAAGAGGGCATCAGATTCTCTGGAACTAGAGTTATGGACAGTTGGGTACTGAGAACAGAATCCAGGTCCTCTGGAATTGCAGCCTGTGCTAGCACAGCCATGTCTCCAACTCTGGGAAATACACTTTATATAAAAGCATAGACTATAGCAGACAAACCCAAGTTTTTCCCTTAAGCAATAACAACTAACAACTCCTTTTCTTTCTTTCTTTTTTTTTTTGCTTTTTCGAGACAGGGTTTCTCTGTGGTTTTGGAGAACAACTCATTTTCAAAGACAGGTACATACCTGAAGTGACTGCCACTTAGGCTCTCAAGACCTTCTGTTAAGGCACAGTACAGGCTCGTCTGGGCTCCCTGTTGAGGGGTCTTGATGAAAAGGGAGAAAAGCTGCCACATCCATCTCATAAATGACGAGTACCGAACCAATTCAGAATTGACTGTTCCAGGGTGGACAGAATATGTTGTTACTCCAGAGCCTGGTGTAGGCAGGTACCATGCAAGGAAGGAAGATAAGACTTGATTTTACCAACTAGCAAAGACAGCAAGGCATGCAAAGGCACATATGACCCCATAGACAAAATCCACACTTCTGGTGACATCACACACACACTCTGCTCCCTCTGGCCACATCACACACACACACTACCCGCTCTAGAGACAGAACACATACATTCGCTCCTTCTCGCGACATCACATACACACACTGCTCCCTCTGAAGACATCACACACACACACACACACACACGCTGCTCCCTCTGGTGACATCACACACACACACACACGCTGCTCCCTCTGGTGACATCACACACACGCTGCTCCCTCTGGTGACATCACATACATGCTGCTCCCTGTGGTGACATCACACACACACACACACACTACTCCCTTGATTTATGCCTGTTGTACAGATTTAGGAACCAGGTCCAGAGAGGTTTTTCTCTGCTCTAGGACAGCAGAGCTGAGACTCAACCACAAAGCAGCTCTTCACACTTGGCCATCCTCATCTCATGGCTCCTCTTGGGCTTCCATGACCCCATGCCTCTCCCAATGTTCTTAAATCTTCAGGTGTTTTGACTTGGTTCTGGATGTCCTCAGTCGTCACTTTCTACCCAAACACCTAACCTCAGAATCCCATGACTCACTAAACCTAAACCCCTCTCTTACAAATTTATGATGCTCATATTTTTTTTTTTTGAGACAGGGTTTATTTGTGTAGCTCTGGATATCCTAGAACTCACTCTGTAGACCAGGATAGCCTCAAACTCAAGAGATTGGTCTGCCTCCTGAATGATGGGATTTAAAGGCATGCACCACCATTGCCCGGCTGATGCTCACATTTTAAAAAGAGATTTATTTCTATTTTATTTTGTGTATATGTATGTCTCTGTATGTTTATGCCATGTGTGTGGGTGTATGAAGAGGTGAGAAGATCCCCTGGAGCTGAAGTTACTGGCAGGGACTGAACTTGGATCCTCTGGAAGAGCAGCAAGTGCTCGTAACTGCTGTGTGCTTGCATTTATTTAGAAATCTGCACCCCAAACTGCTCTTCTGAATTTGAATGGGGTAAATTTGTATATATTGTGTATTTTCTCTTTTATTTTTAAAAATTATTTTATTGCTATGAGTGTTTTGACTGCATGTATGCACACCACATGTGTATCTGGTACCCAAGGAGGTCAGAAGAAAGTATCAGATCTCCTGGAACTAGAATTGTGGATGGTTAGGCCACCATGTGGCTGCTGAGAACTGACTCGGGGTCCTTTACAAGAGCAACAAGGGTTCTGAACTGCTAAGTCATCTCTCCAGCCCCTTGTGTGACCTCTGGCTGTTAGAGAGATGCCTCCTCCCCCGTCCACCACTCCTAGTACATGTTTTATACTAATGTCTGTTATTAAGTTACATTTCACTTATCATGAGGACTGAATGGATTGTGGCAGCAACCCATGAGGCAGTCCTCACTGTACCTGGGAGGAACTAAATCTTGGAAATCTCAGTAACTTGCTGCAGGTCACACAGTATTAAGCAGTGGGACCAAGTCTTCAGAATCAAAGTCAGAATTTCCCTGTCCCCAGTCAGCCACCCCCGATAGTCAATGTGGGCTACTTATAAAACCATACCCAGTTAGACTAGTGGAAGTTGCTCCTGTGCAGGTGATGGACCCCGGGAAACAGCTCCCATCCTGTGGCTTTTCACTACTTCCCAGTGGCGCCTGCCTCCCAGGCTGCTCCCTCCCAGACTCACCTTTCAGCCTCCTGGCCAGTTCCTGAGTGAAGAGAATGTTGGCCAGTTTGCTATGGCAATATGCTAGACCTGCACTGTAGAACTTCTCGCCCTGCAGGTTATGGAAGTGGATCCTTCCCAGATGATGTGCCAGGGAGGACACATTGACAACCCTTGATGGGGCTGACTCCTTCAGTTTCCCTAGCAGCAAATGAGTCAAGAGGAAGTGACCTGTTGAGAGAAAGCGGGGCTATCAGAGTTGTTCAGCACCCACGTCGGGTGAGAAGCATAGTGGCAAGGAGAGCTCAGCCATGGGAAGCATTAGCAGCCGGGACAGGTGAGAGGGCAGTCAGGATGGAGGCCTGACTTTTCATCACCACGGCAACTTTTCATCATAAATTAGAGAGCAAGTTCTGTTTTCAAGAAAACAGAAACAGCCAAAGACACAAGACACCTTTATACAAGGCAGGTCCTGTTTCATCTCCACAGAGCTGGGCGGGCCACTCTCGGAGAGCAGACAGTGGCACACACTCAGGAGGCCGAGGCGGAAGGATCGTGAGCTGGAGGGTAATCTGGGCTACATAGCAAGACCTTGTTCCCAAAACAAATGAGCATGAAGAGCCCATGGCCTCCACCTGATGCTGGCCATAAAGATAAGCAACACATCCCTCAATCTAATCAAGCTGTTCAGATATACTCCCAACAGAAGCCAAATCTGAATTACAGATTTAAAGAGTAGGAAGAGGACGTGGAGAGATGGCTCAGCGGTTAAGAGCACTTGCTGCCCTTCTAGAAAACCTGAGTCTGGTTCCCAGCACCAATATATGGAGCCTTACAAACCCCTTAACTCTAGCTCCAGGGGATCTGATACTTTCTTTCAGCTCTGTAGACATGTACATACATGTAGCATACACCCCCACAGAAATACATGTGAGTGTGTATATGTAACTATGTATGTATGTACGTATGTATGTACATATGTACGTATGTATATATAGTAGATAGAAGTTGAAGCCCTCAGTTTTCAGGCAGTTCTCAACTATTTATTATACATGCATGGTTGATTACAGTCCTGAGCTCCAATGGTTCCAGAGAGAAGGTTTGATCTGACCCCGAATTTTCTGAGAGAGTTTTAGGTTCCCTCTGGCTTTGGATTGAGGGCAGACTTCTCACCCAAGTGGTTGACTCCGATGTGCATCTCAAAGCCATCTGCCGTCTTCGAGTAGGGGCACATCATCACCCCTGCATTGTTGATGAGAATGTGGAGGTGCTTTTCCTCTGCAGGAAGAGAAGACAGCCATGGCTTTCACAGCTCAGAAATCGTCCTTACAACCCAGGCCTAGGCCTCCACAGAAGGGGAATGAAAGCAGGGAGGCAAGACCCCACTCTTTGCCCCATATACCCTCCTATTATTTTGTATTGGTTTTATTGTAAGACTCCTTTTATACTTTGTTATTATTTGTTGTTGTTGTAAGACTAGGGCTGACCTCACACACTTTTACACGGCCAAATTCTATTTTCCACCGCAGAATAGTATGTCCGTGCTCTCCAAAAGCTTTTTACTCGTTGTCTTAGGGAAATGTTCTGCCCACCAGAAAGACTTCCAAGCTGAATGGAAAGACACAGACACCCACAGAAAAAGGATGCTCCATAAGCACCCATAGGTCTAGGATTTGAGCCCCAAAGAAACCTGCCACCTTGCTCTTGTAGTTCATTTCCTTATGTGCATTGTAATTCTTGACTGTAAACTCCTTCAGGTGAAAGTTATTTCCCTTAAGAAGTCTAGATCTGGGTTGGAGAGATGGCTCAGAGGTTAAGAGCATTGACTGCCCTTTCCGGAGGTCTTGAGTTCAATTCCCAGCAACCACATGATGGCTCACAACCATCTGTAATGAGATCTGGTGCCCTCTTCTGGCCTGCAGGCATGGAGGCTGAACACTGTGTACATAATAAATAAATAAATCTTAAAAAAAAAAAAAAAAAGAAGAAGTCTAGATCCCTGGGTGATGAGGGTCAGGCATACCTGAACAGTACTCTTGGGTCTACTTTTGGTGAGATACCACAACTTTCTAAAAAATGTTATTGCATTTATTTATTTGAGTGAGAGAGAATAGATGGCATGGAGTTTATGTGCAGGTCAGAGGACAAGTTGTGGGATTTAGTTCTCTCCTTCCACCACGGGGGTCCTAAAGGCTGAACTCTGGTCAGCAGGCTTGACAGCAAGCACCTTTACCTGCTGAACCATTTTGCTGGCCCCACAGGTTTCTAAGTTAAGATGCTACAGCACTTAGTAGAATGACTTCATGATATCAGCTTGGATTCTAATTTCTTGCAGATCCCCACCCTTCCTTCATCTATCCAGATGCTAAGTGTGTGTTTGAATGAGATGTGCCCCATAGATCTCCGACATTTGAATACTCGGTACCTAGCTGGTAGCTTTCTGGAGAGAATTAGGTAGTGTGGCCTTGCTGGAAGAATATGTCACTGGGGACAGGTTTTAGGTTTCAAAAGACTTGTGTCATTCCCAGGACACTTTTCAGGTCCTGCTTGTAGTTCAAGACGTGAGCTCAAACTGTTCCTGCTGCTATGCTTTGCTCTCCCATCATGGCCGCTAGCCTTCTGGAACTCTAAACCCAATTTACTGCTTTCTTTTATAAGTTGACACGGACATGGTGTCTTATCACAGCAAGAGAAAAATATCCAGTATACCAAGAAAGGGTAAGCGACTTTATTATGGCCCTGGGGTGGTGGCCAGGGTTTTGTTTTTCTTTTTAGTACTTATGCCATAGACAAATGGCTCTCTATGAATCCCATCATTTTATACAGCTCCAGCTCTCAAAGGCCTGAGGCTGCATCACTTCCCTATCCCAGCATGGATGTTTATGTCAGACCCTACCAAGCCAGCCCATATTGAGTCCTGATGTTCCTGCTACATTTTTGACTTTAGCTCTTGCTCGCTGTTATGGGTTTGAGGCTCTGTGGTGGTCCCCATAGGTGCATATATTTGAATACTTGATCTCGATTGATGGAATTCTTCGGGAAAGATTAGGAGGTGTAGTCTTATTGCAGAAGGTGAGTTACTGGGGGTCGGCTTGGAGATTTCAAAAGTCCATACCATTCCCAATTAGCTTTTTATGCTTTATGGTTACAGTTCTGGCTATAATCTCTCAGCTACTGCTCCAGCACCATGCCTGCCTCCCTGCTGCCATGCTCCTCGCTATGATGGTCATAGGCTGTAGCCTTCTAGAACTGTGAAACCCAAATTAAACACTTTCTTTTATAAGTTGCCTTGGTCACGGTGTCTCACCATGGCAACAGAAAAGTAACTAAGACAGATTCTTTCTTTGTTTCTGCATCCAGAAGATGTCCCCTTGATCATGTGTTGACATAGTGACATAAAGAAAATTAGGTGCCAATGTTCATAATACAGTCTTTGTCTCCACTTACCAGCTAAGAACTCTTTGGCAAAGGCTCGAATAGACTTGGTATCAGCTAGGTCCAGTTTCCGTACCAAGACTTGACTGTTCCCTGTGGTGGCCTGGATCTCGCTGGCCACCCGTTCCCCCTTTTGCACATCCCGGCAAGCTAAATACACACGGGCTCCTGTCAATCAAATGAAGGGAAAACTGTTGGCTCTATTTTCAAGTGGTTTGAGAGACTGAACACAGATGCTGAATGTTCCTGATATTTTACAGAACAGTAATTTTTATCCCTTACTTCACAACAGTGGTATCTGAAGCAAATGAGCAAAGAAAAAAATAGAGATGGTACTTGTTATTTTTTAAGTTTCTCATTAAGTGCCCATTATATGTAGAGCATCATACTAGATTCAGACCATCATAGGAAATTAACGAGGTTCTTGGAGTACCCTTAAATTCCAGATCTGGGAAGAAACAATGAGCATGGTCATCACTGTGAGGGGCAAAACATCGGCAAGGGCGAGTTGGGAGCAGGTGCACTTGCCTCTTTGGGCCAGGTCTTTAGCAGTCTCTTTCCCAATGCCTGTGTTAGCACCAGTGACTATGGCCACCTTCCCAGGAAGCTGGACATTAGATGTACACACTCCACTGGACAGCATTTTCCTAGAAACACAGAAAAAGATACCAGTTCTTCATTATCCTTTCCTGCTGAGCATTCCTGCAACTCCATCTGCCTGCCAATCCCAAGGCTGAATTTGCTTTTATTTCTTCATATGTAACTCTTTCATAAGCTTAAGTTGAAAAGTGGCAAGACCAGGCAGATGACTTAGCCGGTCAGCACGCCTGCCTCCAGGCTGTCGACATCAGTCCAGACTCCAGGACCTCCATGATGGGAAGTGAGACTCTTGAAAGTTGTCCTCTGACTCCACATGTACGCTATGGGACACACATGTGCACCCACCCCAACATACAATGAATATCCATATACACACAATAAATAAATGTTAAAAAATGGAAAATAAAGAAGACAGCCATCTACAATCTTACCATTGAGGAGATAGAAGAATTGAGTTTAAGGCCAGCCTGGGCTACTAAGGAACTGTCTCAAAAAGGGAAACAAACAAAAATTTTATGCTCTTGTTTAAGGACAAAAAGTGATAGCATTTTAAAGACAAAAGTTAGATCTGGCTGGGCAAGGAACGGCACACCTTTGATCCCAGCACTTGGGAGACAGGGTAATTTCTATGAGTTCAAGGCCAGCCTGATCTACAAAGTGAGTTCCAGGACAGCTAGGGTGATTTAGAGAGATTCTGCCTCTAAAAACTAAAGTTCTATCTGCTCCCTTAAGAACAAGACCTGGGTGAGTGCGTGAGTGGTCAGGCCCCAGACTTCAGTTTCAGTTGCCCATCCTGCATTTTTGGCTTAGGAAATCACAAGACTCAACCAAACAGAAGAAATGTGGTCTCTGCCTGCCAATCTGTGACAAATGGCATTTTATAATCTTGAGAATGGCTAATCCAATTCAAAGAGTAGAAATCATAAGCTTATGAATCTAGGTCAACAATAAGAAAAAGATAACACATTCACACGTTTAAGAATGGGAGAGGGGGGCTGGAGAGATGGCTCAGCGGTTAAGAGCATTGCCTGCTCTTCCAAAGGTCCTGAGTTCAATTCCCAGCAACCACATGGTGGCTCACAACCATCTGAAATGAGGTCTGGTGCCCTCTTCTGAAGTTCAGGAAGAATATTGTATACATAATGGGGCTGGAGAGATGGCTCAGTGGTTAAGAGCACTGACTGCTCTTCCAGAGGTCCTGAGTTCAATTCCCAGCAACCACATGGTGGCTCACAACCATCTGTAATGAGATCTGGCACCCTCTTCTGATATGTGGGCATACATGGAGGCAGAATGTTGTATACTTAATAAATAAATCTTTAAAAAAAAAAAAAGAATGGGAGAGGGGCTGGAGAGATGGCTTAGTGTTTAAGAGCACTGACTGCCCTTCCAGAGGACCGGGTTCAATTCCCAGCACAGACATGGTGGCTCACAGCTGTAGCTTACGGTCATATCTGGAACTCCAGTTCCAGAGGACCTGAAACCCTCATTCAGGCATACATGCAGGCAAAACACCAATGCACATAAAATAAAAATAAATTAATTATACTTATAAAGACCCAGGTGTGGTGGTGCATGCCTTTTTAAGAATGGTACAAGGGGGGCCTGGAGAAATGGCTCAGCGGTTAAGAGCATTGCCTGCTCTTCCGAAGGTCCTGAGTTCAATTCCCAGCAACCACATGGTGGCTCACAACCATCTGTAATGAGGTCTGGTGCCCTCTTCTGGCCTGCAGGCATACACAGACATAACATTGTATACATAATAAATAACTAAATAAATATTTTTTTTTAAAAAAAACAATGGGACAAGGGTTCGGGATTTAGCTTGGGGTAAAAGTATGTACTTAGCATGTGCAAAGCCGCATGTTTGATTACTAAGGTCCCACATTAATAACAGAGTGACGCAGACAAGAGCGAGGGTCTGTAGCTTGTTTGTCTAATCGGAGTTCTAGGTCCTATGCTGTATGCTCTGCAGCCTTCCCAACTGGATGAAGCACAAGCACAACCTCGGATTTTTCTTTTCTCTACAATCTTGGGACTAAAGGCATCTGTTAACTTAAGAGGTGTGTTTTGAAAGAGCATCTCGACCTTTTCCATTGAACGTGTTTCCATTGAATTGCAAGCAGTTCAATTCCATCGAACTGAAGCTATTGCTTAAGGCAAACTAACTCGTTCCAGCTGAACCTCTGTGCTCAGGGATCAAGGCTCTGTCTTTCACAACCCTTCAAATTGAGCTTCAACACTGACAAGTCCTTGGGACCTGTATTGCTTCTTTCTCCGTTATCAGCAAAAACAAAAGAGACAGTCAGCTATGAAAGCCCAGCTCTGGCCCCACTCCCACAAGCTTCAGCAGGGATAATAAAGTCCAGTGAACTCGCTGGACGGAGTTCCGGTTCAAGGATCTGGTGGTAGAAAGAAACCCATGATTTCGTCAGAGTCCAAAGCCCACGTGTGCCTACTACATGTGGGAGCGGGGAGTATTAGAGAGAAGGAAAACTACAAATGGAAGAAGGCCACCAGGGAGAGAAAGAGATGTAGAAACAGAGGGAAGCCAGTCCTAAGAAATCATTTACTACGGTAAGAAATAACAGGATAGGGCACAGCCTCAGGTCCAATAGGAACTACAGCCAAGTTGCCAGAAAGAAGAGGGCGTTTAGTACTGGTCTACCGTCACTCCTGGTGACTTACTCAGAACCAATCAGTTGTCTGCCCCTAGTGTAGCCGGCCGCTCATTTCTCTGGCGGTATGTGGCCAGTTTTGAGCTGATCTGACACACCTGGCCAAGAGACCAAGTCGCCTTCTTTCATTCCGTCCTTCCTCTCCCGGTCCTTAGGAGTCTAATTCATGCAAACACACACGCACACCTGATCCGACAGCAAAAGAAAGCAATCTCTTCCTTTCAATTCCCTCCTTTAACACTATCACGGAGGAGGGAATAACAGCAAAGAGAGCATACAGTGAGGCTACGGATAAAACTCCCGGCGGGTTCAGAGAGCAAAAAGTGCAAGCGCTCTGTGCTACCTCAAGGACTGAAAGCAAATAGATAGACAAAGGCTAATTCTAAGCGGGGGAAAGGAGGAAACAGCGTTGAGGGCTGCACCCCACGTTAGGGTCTGAAGCCCGCCGTGCTCTCGGGCTTCCCCCAGCCAGAAGCGGGTGGTTCTAGAAGAAAGGTAGGCCATAAGAAGCAAAGAAGGATGCTGGGGGAACTGGGAGCCCTCTCACGACCACTTGGAGTCTGGCGTCTCGCCATACCCACACCAGGGCACCAGGATCTCGCCTGCAGTCCACTGAACTCCAGATCTCGGCTATCGAAAGGACTCCTTGGGGAGTTTTCCTAGTCTTTTTTTTTGGGGGGGGGGGGGAGCCGGGGTCGGGAGGGAAAGAGGATAAGTTTCAGTGGGGATTCTTGTCCTCTCAAAAAGATCTGGCAAGAAAAAGCAATACATTCGCACAGACCTGATTTTTGGCGTGGCCAGGTAGAGGATGAAGGGAAGACAGAGGAGCAGCAGGAAGACAACCATCTCAGCAGCGCCGTAGCACAGTGGAGGTTGATGCTCCTAAGCGGCTGGCCAACTATGGCTTCTCTTTCCTAGACACACCCCGATTCAATAGCAACCGACTGAGAGCAAAGCTCCCTGGGAAATGTAGTCCAGGATTTGGTGGCCGCCTGGCGGTTTACTTTCAGGAAGATGCTTCCTAGCTCTGTGAGAAGTTGACTAACACAATACAGGAGAGGCAGTATCCAATGGCCTAGACCCTGTAGGATCATTGAACCAGCCCTTCTGCCGCCCTATGGCTATTAATGATTCTTTAGAAATCGCCCCAGTTTGCTTTCTCTTGGAACCCAAGTCGAGTGCTTTGTTCAATTTTCCCCAGTCATGATTAGGAAATTACCACATTTTGTCTGTGAGATAGCATCTGGTAAGTATTCTGAGGCCGATTTACACCGGAGAGGAGCCGTTATCTGACAGTTGGTGAGGTGGAAGGCATCCTTTCTCAGAGACTGTGTCCTATGGGGGCAAAGCAAGTAAGACATTGCCCTAGAGAATAACATTTCTCTGGGAACAGGCAGCTCCCTAGTCAAGTTTTCTTTCATCTGAGGTCTATTTTGTGGGGATGAACATGGGTTAATTTTTTTTAATTACTTAAAAAAAATACCAATCCAAATTCCCTCTCCCTCTCCTCCTCCTAGCCTTCATACACCCTCCCACCCCACTCCCTCCAATCCTAAGAGAGGGCCATGCACCCCACCCTGTGGAAAGTCCAAGGCCATCCCTACTACATCTAGGTTGGGCAAGGTATACGTCCAAAGGGAACAGGATCTCAAGAAGTCAGTACATGCAGTAGAGACAAATTCCAGTGTCAATCGAGATAGAGGAAGGACAGATATGATAGCATGGGTTACGTTTTAACAAATCATTATCCACCTGTGATTTCCCATCTACACTAATAGTTTCTGGTTCTTTGGCTTAATAACTTTCCATTTGACAGGAAGACACCTGTTCCATGGCCAACTTAAAGCAATATGTTGTGCAGCAATTGGGGAGGAGATTCCTTCACACAATGAAGATTCTTAGAGACTTAGCATTAGATTGTCTAGTAACCATCAGCTTTTTTCACTTTCTTCTCATTGTGCTGTTTGGTGTTTGGACAGCAGCTCACTGGTCAACACAAAGCCTGTTATGTGTGTTGTGTTCCTTACTCATTTTACAAATGTTTCAGGTATTCCTCCTGGGAACTGGACTGTTCTAAGGCCCAGAGGGAGCCAGGCAGACATAACCTATGCCCTCTCAAGCTTAAAGGGCGCCAGGGAAAGCCTTGGAGAGGGATTACTATAAACAGATCATGGAAAAGCTGTGGAAGAATAGAACTTTGGCAGTTGACAAAAGGCAGGACTCTCCTGCTCTAGAGATTAGTGAGGGCTACTCTGAGATGGCCTTTGAGCTGAAGCCTCATGGTAGGTCAAGATCAATACATCTCAACACAGAGGAACTCACCGAGGAAAGACCCCACCACTACCTCAACACACAGGAGCGCACAGAGGAAAGACCCCACCCCCACCCTCACAAGGCTCAGAGCTGGGGAAAAGCAGGGTAGAGTGCAGAGGGCTTGGGGGCAAGGAGCAGAGCCAGAAATGTCACTAGCCAGTGTTTATATAGGATTTATGTGCCAGATCATGGACAAGCAGTATAGTCTCCCCCACCCCATTGCTAAATTCCCTCAGCTAACCTCAAATTTATTAGCTTTTTTTCAGTTCTTTTTTGTTTTGTTTTGGTTTTGGTTTTGGTTTTTTGAGACAGGGTTTTTCTGTGTAACAGCCCTAGATGTCCTGGAACTAGCTCTTGTAGACCAGGCTGGCTTCGAACTCACAAAGATCCACTCTGCCTCCCAAGTGCTGGAATTAACCATGTGGCCCACTACACATGGCTAACTTTTCATTCTTACAAGCGTGAAGCAGATACTATAATTTTTTCCATTTTACCAACTAGGAAACTAAAGTTCAACTAAAGCATTGTTAGTTTAGTCAGAGTATGGGTAGCAGAGCTGGGGTCCAGACTTCAGCAGGAGATGCCCTGGGCTTCTGTCCTTAACGTTAAACCATACTGCCAAAGATGAATCTGGAAATCTTCTCCCTAGATATATACAGTTTTCATATCCATATAACATTAACATACAATTTCAGGTGACTTGATACATCGTCCTCATTCATGAGACCTAAAACTCATTGGTTAAGGTGATGGAGAAGGTGTCCAGCAGTTAAAAACACTTGCCACTCTTCCAGAAGAGCTGGGTTCAGTTCCTAGCAACCACATGGTGGCTAACAGCAGTCTGTGACTTCAGGTCCGGGAATCCAGTAACCTCTTCTGGCCTCCTCAAGTATCAGGCACACACATGATGCGCAGACATGCAAGGAGACAAAACACCCACATGCACAAAATAAGAATTAAAAAACAAAAACATTAGTTAAGCTGAGGATGGTGGCACACACTTTTAATCCCAGCACTCAGGAGGCTGAGGCAGGTGGATATCTATGAGTTCCAGGCCAGCCTGATCTAAATGAGTTCTAGGACAACCAGAGCTACACAGAGAGAACTTATCTCAAACTCCCTGTTATGGTTTTGGTCCCTTTAAGGGACAAGCCACGCCCACTCCCTGCTCCATCCGCTGAGGCAGGCTGATCTTCAGCTTCCGGCCTGAGGTCACTCTCTTTTCCATCTTCCTCTCAGAGAGGCAGCTTCGCTTCTGCCTCTCTCCCCACTTCTCTGCTTCCCCCCCTTCTCTGTCTCTTTCTCCTCTTCTCTCTCTCCCTCTCTCTCTGTCCCCCCCCCTTCACCCTTCCTCCTCCATAATGCCCTGAATAAACATTCAACCTCACCCTGCATGTCGTGTCTATCCATGTTTCTGTCTTCTGCCCGCCCGCCATGTGTCTCCCTGCCTGGAACCACCCATTGCTTGGGGACCAGCAGCCGACTCTGCCTGGGGCCCACTGCCTACTGCCACATGGCCCGCCACCACTGCTCTGAGACCAGCAGCCGTCTCTGCCTGGGACTGGCTGCTCCCAGGGCCCCCTGTCTGCCGCCACATGGCCCGCCACCACCATTTGGGACCTACAGCATTTCTGCTGCCTACTGCCACCGGGGATCTTGGAGCATTTTTTAAAAAAAAAAAAACAACACTCCCCATAGCAGTAACAACAACAACGACAATAATAAGTTGGGTGAACTCCTTAGAGATGCTGTTTCAGAGGAGAACCTGGAGGATTACTAATGGAAGGAAATAGTAGTGGTGAGTGGGGTTGGAAAAGGCCAGAGAGATTGGAGATATATCAGGTTTAATCTGGGAAAAGAAAGAGAGAGGGAGGGAGAACGAGAAAGGGAGGTGCTTTTCAATTTTTGTTTAATTAAAATGTTAAAAAAATTGCATATGGATGTTTTGCTTGCATGTATATCTGTGTACCATATGCATTCCTGGTGCCCATGGAGGCCAGAAGAGGCCAGTAGGTCCCCTAGAACTGGAGTTCCAGATGGTTGTGAGCTATTGTGTGGGTGTTAGAAAACAAAGACAAATCTTTTAAGTGGCCAAGTGATTTGAACAAACTTAACCAGAAACAGGACAGTTAGAAACACTAAGGAAAATTTAATTAAAACCACAATAAAATACCACTACCCTCCTACAGGAATGGCCAAAGCACAAAGGCTGCCCACACCAGTACTGAGAAGAATGTAGAACAACTGAAATGGTTGCTGACGGAGGGGTCATGTAACACCTCAGTGGTGTAGCCACTGACACATTTTTGTTGCTCAAGTAAATAATCCCCCACCTATGCTCGTGGCCTTAACCTTAATGCAAGACTCCACCCCACCCCGCCAAAGGCATTAAAAATACGGAAGATGAAAGGGTTCAGGGGAAGGGGGAAGGCAAAACGAGAGAATAATGTGGGCGGGAAGATGATCAAACTGTTTATGTGCATGTAGGAAATCATGAAAAAATAAATACTTTTTAAAAAGAGAAAGGTTAAATTTAAAAAAAAAACTGTATCATGTGAATTTAGAAGAAAAACAAATGAAGAAAACCCAGTGAGATAAGTTTACAAATGTCTGCCGAAAGCAAATTTATCAACTGCATTTGGACACTCTGTTTTGTTTTTGTCTATTTTTTTAAAGGCAGGGGCTCACCATAAAGTCCCCAGCTGGCCTAGAACTAACAGAAATCCGCCTGCCTCTGCACCACCACACCCAGTTCCATCTGATTCTTTTTAGGTGTTGGGTTTGTTTGTTTTTTGAGACAGGATCTTACTAAAGTAGCCTAGGCTGGCCTTGAACTCACTAGGTAACCCAGGGTGGCCCTGAATTCACAGCCCTTCTGCCTCAAAATCCTGAGCACTGAGATTATAAGCATTAAAAAGGGAAGTGAGAGGGGTGTTAAGATAAAAGATAAAGAAGTTCCCTGGGCCTTGGCAGAGCTGGTACAAGAAAACCAAGAAGCAGGCCTCAGAGCCCTGGGGAAAACTGGTGTGAGAGGGACACACCCACAGGACAGGGACCAGGAGTGCAGCCCCACCACCTGAGTCAAGTTGGGATCAGCATGGTAGGGCTTTGCTGTGACAGACCTGACCATGGTGTTGTGGGGAGGGGGGCTGTGGAAATACTTTGGACTTTGGGCTAGAAAAGCTATTGACTTGAGAGCTCAGTGTGATGTTCTGTAGGAGCATCCTATAGAGGTTCCGTTCTGAGGTAAAATCTTCAGGGAAGTGTTTCCCGAGAGTCAGCACACAGAAGCTGTGTTCCGGGGTGGCCAAGGTTGTACCTCGCTCTGGCAGTCACACTTGGTAGTAAGAGGCACCTGGGTGGTACTTATCTTGAAGGCATGAAGAGGTCAGGGAGAACAGCTGAGGTTGGGAACTCTGAGAGTCCAGGAGAAGCCACCGATGCGTTGCAGCCTCGGTAGCCATTGAAGGACCAGGATTGAAGGGGTCATGCAGAGAAGTTGAGGCTTGGCACCATGAAGTGAGCCTAGGAGAGGCTATTGGTGAATGTGCAGCCCAGTTGCAACAGAAGGCCTCAGCATTTTGGAGACGCCAGTACCTTGGGTTGACCAAGAACAGCAAGAGTGGCGTGGAACCAGCTGGAGCCTTAGAAGACAAGCTCTGTGTGCTGCAGAGGACGGAGCAGAAGGGATCCAAGGCCCTTGGAGAAGCCCAGAAGATCATAAGTGGATCCTAGACATTGGACATTGAGTTATTTGAATGGTTGGAGCTTGGTTTTCGCTTTGTTCAGATTGTAACTGTGCTCTGGTTCTTCCTTCGTGAAGTAAAGAAATGTTTAATTTATTTTTTTAATTTACAGGAGACCACATTTGAAAGATTGAATTTTTATTAAAATTTATTTTTATGTGTATGGATATTTCACCAATAAGTATTTATTTATTTATTTATTTTTTGGTTTTTCGAGACAGGGTTTCTCTGTGGTTTTGGAGCCTGTCCTGGAACTAGCTCTTGTAGACCAGGCTGGTCTCGAACTCACGGAGATCTGCCTGCCTCTGCCTCCTGAGTGCTAGGATTAAAGGCGTGTGCCACCACCGCCCGGCTGATAAGTATGTTTGTGTACCAAATGTGTGCAGTGTTCATGGGGTATGGAGGAGACAGAGAAGAGGGTGTGGATCCCCTAGAACTCGAGTTATAAATGGTTGTGAGCTATCATGTGGGTACTGGGAATTGAACCCAGGTCCTATAGAAGAGCAGCTACTCTTAACTACTGAGCCATCTCTCCAGTCCTGAGAGGCTAAATTTTAAAGTGACTGAATTTTTAAAGTCTGTCAGACTTTTAAAGTTTGTAAAAATGTTTTATATTGTAATGTTGATGTTAATGTGTGATCTTGGGGGTAAACAAGAAAAGAATGGTTTTGGCTAAACAGTGATTTGTGTGTCATATTGACAAGAGGTCATTTGTCCTGGCTAGTTTTATGTCAGCCTGATAAATCTGAAAGGAGGGAAACTTAACTGAAAAAATTCTTCTATAATATCCAGCTGTAAGGCATGTTCTTAATTACCTATTGATGGGGGAGGGTCCATCCCACGGTGGGTGGTACCACCCCTGGACTGGTGGTCTGAGTTCTATAAGAAAGCAGGATGAACGAAGTCATGGGAGCAAGTCAGTAAGCAGCACCCCTACATGGCCTCTCCATCAGCGCCTGCCTCCAGGATCCTGTCCTGACTTTATCCAATGATGAACATTGCTGTGAAAGTTTAAGCCAAATAAACCCCTTCTTCCTCCAGTTGTTTGAGTCATGGTGTTTCCTTGCAGCAATACAAACCCTAGCTAAGACAGATGTTCTACTAGACTGTGGCTGAATCTGGATCAAAGGGTAACCTGAGCAGAGAGATTTGCAGATCCATACATGCTGCATTATTCACAACAGCTAAGATACTGAAGTGCCTAGGTGCCCATGAACAGATGAATAGCTAAAGGAAATGTGGCTGCTGGGATAAGACACCATGACCAGAGCAACTTACAAAGGAAAGCGTGCTATTGGGGTTACAGTTCCAGAGGGCTAAAGTCCGTGGTGGTAGAGCAAACCCGTGGCAGCAGGAACAACTGAGAGTTCACATCCCAAACCACAAGCAGGAGGCAGAGAGCACACTGGGAATAGCATGAATCTTCTGAAACCTCAAAGCTCACCCCAGTGACACACATCTTCTATCAAGGCCACACCTCTTAATCCTTCCCAAACAGTTTCACCAACCGGGTTCCAATATACGAGCCTATGGGGTCCGGTCTCATTCAAACCATCACCCTAATGGGTGTGCGCAGTGAAATTTTATTCAACTATGCAGAGGAATGAAATTATGCCATTTTCTAGAAAATGGATGGAACTGAAGATTATTACGTTAAGTGGAATGGGCCAGACTCAGAAAGTCAAATATCTCATGTTTTTCATATGCATAATCTAGATTTCAATACAAACATGATAGTACATATGTATGATATGAACATAGGAAGACTATGAGAGGGAAGGAAAAGGCCTAAAGGAGGGCAGAGAGACAAACAAGACAGATCCCCAGTGAGGGTGGGAGAGAAAAATAAAACAGTGCATGTTTTCTCTCTTATGGAATCTGGAGTTGACTTTCTTCCTATCTTCCTGTCTATGTATCCTATGTACTTATCTGGTGTCTATCTACACACGCAACAAGAAAGCACCAGGGAGAGAGAAGTAGGCAGTGAGGTGGGAGGAGGGAGAGGAGAAGATAGTAGAAGGGTACATATTATAAGGGTATGAAAATATGTGTTATATATACATCATATATATCACACATATCTATGTATATCAAATATAATATGATATATGTGATATGTCGCATATCATTGTAGTGTATGTTATACATCATATATATGTTATGTAATATAGTATGTTATATATTATAATGAACCCTATTATCTTTTTTGCTAATTTTAATAATTTAGAAGGCTGGGTACAGGCAAGGGATAGCTACTAAGGTCAGAGGCACAAGCAGTGGCCAGGGAGAACATGTTGGGCCTGGAATGCCAAGCTGGAGCTACACTTTTACATTACATCAAGTAATGGAGGGGTTAGGCCAAAGAATGTGGCACTGAGTTCATGTTCTGTTTCGTTCCCCAAAGAAATTACAAAGCTCAACACGCCAATTTCTCCCTCCCAGATTTCTCTGAGTGCCAGATCTGTGTTTCCCACCACCCATCAGGCCCCTTTTTCTGGATGCCCTGGTCCTCCCCATGAGTTTCTTACATTTTGGTAAATGGGACCATCTTTCTGTGTACCTACCAAGGATGTGATGGGTATTGTTTCTTTTCCTTTGGAGAGGTTGGGACCTGGCAAATCGCCCCTCAGTAACTGTAACCCAACATCACATTCATTAATCCAGACTGGTTAAGTGCTCAACTGACATTTGGAAAGGAATGAACAAGCCTGTGGCCCCGTAACAAGCTGGCTCCCAAATAGCACTGGTTTATAGATTGATATCGTTCTCTTTCAAGTTTACATCTAGGCGTGAATTCAAAGGTAGTAAGATGTCATTAGTAAGGGATCTTTGTTTTATTGCTTAAGGTATTTATTTTGCAAATGTGTGTTGAGTAATAGTTCTCTAGGGCAGTTTTGTTAAACCATGGTTCCAATTATCCATAGTTGGGTAACACTCCACCCACATTTAAGAATTAAATAGAATTTACTTCACAATGGTTATGATTTGATCATGATTAGTAGTTCAGAAGAGTTTCACAAGGTGATTTTTCTGTGCTATATGGAGTTGACTGTGATGGGGCAAAATTGACATGTGGGTCAGTCTGGGGAAATTCAAGAAGGTATCTCAAGCTTTGGCAGGAGTAGCCAGAGGCTGAGGCTGAACTGGGCCACTTTCTCTTTGTCGTCTCGGGATCTCTTTATGGTCCTCCCAGAATGCTGGTTGTTGTAAGACAAGCAGCAGGCTGTCCTGCCACCTGGCTAGCTTAGCCCTGAAATAATTACACAGAAACTGTATTCATTTAATCACTGCCTGGCCCATTAGCTCTAGCTTCTTATTGGCTAACTCTCACATCTTGTTTAACCCATTTCTATTAAATCTGTGTATCACCACGTGACTGTGGCTTACCGGGAGAGAGTCAGCATGTCTGGCCTGGCGGCTGGCTCCACGGTGGCTCTCTGCCTGCCTTCTTCCTCCCAGCATTCTGTTCTGTCTACTCTGCCCATCTAAGTACTGCCCTATCAAAAGGCCAAGACAGTTTCTTTATTCAACCAATGAAAGCAAAACACAAGCAGAAGAACCTCCTACATCAGTTGGTTGTTCATCATCTCCTCCTCCTTCTTCTCTGCCTCCTCCTCCTCTTCCCTGTCTTTTTCTTTTTCCTCCTACCTATAGTTATACAACAAAAACTCAGATAATAGGAAACTTATTACGTCCATATACAACAGAATACAATTTTAGCTATGCACACAGATTTTGTTTGTTGGATTTATAATAAGATAACTTTGATTTTCAGAAGTGATAGGCAAGAGACAGGAAGACTCCTAAGCCTAAACATAGAAAGCTGCATAATGCCACTTCTGTGTGGTCTGTTATTCAAGAGAATGACATCGAGGTTCCTGCCCTTTTGAGATTCAAGGGAAGGGGACACAGAGAGAGTTGCCTCTCCACAGCCAAGCAGACTGAGCACTGATGCTGTGTTTAATCTCACAAGTGTGACTCTAGTCAAATTAGCCTTTTGATCCTCTGTGAAACAGCTGCAATTGTTCTCATACTAAATGTTCATGAAGACATTTAAATCTAGTTAATGATGTTTTTATTGTTATGTGGGTATAAAGGTCAGAGGACAATTTGTGTTTTGTTTGTTTGTTTTTTGCTTCTTTCAAAACAGGGTTTCTTTGTATAACTGCTCTGGTTGTCCTGGAACATGGCTTTGTAAACCAGGCTAGCCTTGAACTCATAGAGTTCCATCTGCCTCTGTCTCCCTAGTGCTGGGATTAAAGGCATACGCCACCACTGCCCAGCTTGGAGAGCAACTTTTATGAGTTGAGTTCTCTTCTACTTCTCTGTGGGTGCTTGGGCTCAAACTCAGGTTGTCAGGCTTCTGTGACAAGAGCTTTATCTACTGAGCCACCTCGCTACCTAAACTGTTTTTTTATTATTAAAGATTCATTTTATTTTTTAGTTATGTGTGTATCTGTGCATCCTATATGCCACACATTGTATGCAGGTATCTATGGAGGCCAGAAAAGGGTGTCAGGTCTCTTGGAGCTAGAGTAGTAAGTGGCTGTGAGCTACCATACCATGTGGGTGCTGGGAACCAAAGTTGGGTAGCTTAGAAGAACAGGAGATGCTCTTACCTGCTGAGCTACCTCTCCAGGCCCCCTAAAGTTTTTTTTTTTAATCAATGAATTGTGGTTTTGTTTGTTAAATAGTTATCATATTACAATTGCCTCTCTCTCTCTCTCTAAAAAATGCAATCTCACTATGTTGCCTAGACTGGTTTCCAAATCCTGAGCAAGTGGTCCTCATTTCAGCCTCTTGAGTACAGTGATTAATTCATCCTTTTAAAAAGTAAGATTTAGGGGCTGGAGAGATGGCTCAGAGGTTAAGAGAACTGACTGCTGTTCCAGAGGTCCTGAGTTCAATTCCCAGCGACCACATGATGGCTCACACCCATCTATAATGAGATCTGGTGCCCAGAACACTATATACGTAAAATAAATAAATTTTTTTAAAAAGTAAGATTTAGGAGCTGATGAGATGATTATTCAGTGGTTAAGGGCACTTGCAGAGGACCAGGGATAGTTTTCCAGCGCCTACATGGTGGTTCACAATCATCCATAACTCCAGTTCCAGGGGATCCAGCATCTTCTTCAGGCCTCTACAGGTAGCAGGTATGCATGTTGTGAGGTACTCACCAGAGAAGACCACTCAGACACAGGTTCAAGCCAATAGAAAGTTTTTATTAATTGGCCCGCAACTACTCCAGGTATTCAGGACCCCAGTGTAGCTCAGAACCTTTTTTACAGTAAGCTTTAAACACACAAAGGTGCATCCTGGGTTGACATAACTAAGTTAGCAAAAGCAGTTAGCCAGAGGTAGAACTACAGAACCAAAAGGCAAGGTTAGTACATTTATGGACTTCCCCAGAGCTATGGATTTTGATGGGTTAGGTCTTTGTTCTGGTCTCGGAAGGTATCGTACCTACATGCTGGCTTCCGCATAGGCCTAAACGGTTCTTCTATCATGGTGTCAGTTGTGCTAAGGTCTGGGAGTGAATACAGGCACGTGGGGCACATTTGTACATGCAGGACAGCTAGGGAAAAACAGAAACAAAATAAAAAACAAACAAAGACTAGAGAAGAGGCCGAACTCGGGTTCTGACAAGATGGCCGGGCTGCCCCGCAGGATCATCAAGGAAACCCAGCGTTTGCTGGCAGAACCAGTTCCTGGCATTAAAGCAGAACCAGATGAGAGCAACGCCCGTTATTTTCATGTGGTCATTGCTGGCCCCCAAGATTCCCCCTTTGAGGGAGGGACTTTTAAACTTGAACTATTCCTTCCAGAAGAATACCCAATGGCAGCACCTAAAGTACGTTTCATGACCAAAATTTATCATCCTAATGTAGACAAGTTGGGAAGAATATGTTTAGATATTTTGAAAGATAAATGGTCCCTAGCACTGCAGATTCGCACAGTTCTGCTATTAATCCAGGCTTTGTTAAGTGCTCCTAATCCAGATGATCCGTTAGCAAATGATGTAGCCGAGCAGTGGAAGACCAATGAAGCCCAAACCATAGAATCAGCGAGAGCATGGACTAGGCTATATGCCATGAATAATATTTAAGTCGATCAGATCATCAAGTGTACATCACTTCTCCTGTTCTGCAAAGACTCTTCCTTTTTTGTTTGCATTTAATGGACACAGTCTTAGAAACATTACAGAATAAAAGCCCAGGCATTTTCATCTTTGGTGATTATATGCACATTAGCAAATCTATGTCTTGTCCTGATTCACTGTTAGAAAGCATGAGCAGAGGCTAGAAGTGTCATCCTGGTTGTTGTGAAGTGTTTAAAAGCAGTGACTGCTTGGATTCATTTCCCCATCATGGTTTAAGTACAAAGCACTGTGAATGAAGGTAGTTGTCAGGGTTAGCTGCCAGTGGTATGGGTGTTTTTATTTTATTTTTTAGGGGGAAAGTTTTATTTTAATTTTATGGTTTCCTTTCTCCCTCCCCCTCTTATGGGATCTAATTGCAGTGGTTAAATGCAGCTAATCAGTTTTTTAGCATATGCTCTCTAGCCAAGTCTAACTTTAGATGCTGTAGATGGACAAGCTTGATTGTCTGAACCAAAATGGGAACATTAAATAAACATCACAGCCCTCACTAATAACATTGTGACTTTGCTGTCAAGTGTAGATTCTCTGCCCCATCCCCCCAGAAGAAGAAGAAGAAAAAAAAAGCTTGTGACCATTTTGTATGGCTTGTCTGGAAACTTCTGTAAATCTTATGTTTTAGTAAAATATTTTTTGTTATTCTAAAAAAAAAAACAAACAAAGAAACCAAAATAATGGTGGCGTTTCCCGGACTGATGACTGGCTAAGGCTTATGATGGTGAGATTAGAGGAGCTAAGGGGAGGGTGTTCAGAAATGCTCTGTGTGCTTTCCTTTCCCTCAACAGTTCTGTAACATTTTAAAGTAAGATGCTTTACAAAGCAAATTTGATCAGCCATGATGTAGGAAAGGCTGAATGTTTTCAGTCTCTATAGAAAATCCTGTTTCTAAAATAATTTATTAGAAGAGCTCGTCAAAGCCCACACCAAAGGATAAGAAAAAGAGCCGCAAAGGAGCACTGCAAGCTCTTGCTCCCTGGCTCACTCAGCTTGCCTTTTTATACCTCCCAGGACCACCTGCCCAGAGGTGCACTACACACAGTGGGCTAGCCCCTCCCACATCCACTGTCAATTATGAAAGTGATTCACGGACTTGCTTGCAGGCCAATCTGATGAAGAGTTTGCCGGATAGTTTTATGTCAACTTGACACAAGCTGAAGTCGTCTGAGAGGAGTGAACTTCAATTAAGGAAATGCCTCCAAAAGATTGGGCTGTAGGCAAGCCTGTAGAGCATTTTCTTAATTAGTTATTGATGGGGGAGGGTCCCAACCCTTTATGGGTGGTGCTGTTTCTGGCCTGGTGGTCCTGGGTTCTTTAAGAAAGTAGGCTGAGCAAGCCATGAGGAGCAAGTCAATAAGAAGCACCCTTCCATAGCCTCTGCATCAGCTCCTGCCATCAGGTTCCTGCCTGTTTCAGTTTCTGCCCTGACTTCTTTCAATGAACCCTTTCCTCCCCAACTTGCTTTTTGGTCATGGTATTTCATCACAGCACTAGTAACCATAAGACAGAGGCATTTCCTCAAATTGACATTTCCTCTTCCCAGATGATTCTAGCTTGTGCAAGTTGACATAAAAGCAACCAGCACAGGATTCTTGATCTTGATTTTCTTTCTTTCTTTTTCTTTCTTTCTTTCTTTCTTTCTTTTTTCTTCCTTTCTTTCTTTCTTTCTTTCTTTCTTTCTTCTTTCTTTCTTTTTTCCTCCCTCCCTCCCTCCCTCCCTCCCTCCCTCCCTTCCTTCCTTCCTATCTCCCTTCCTCCTTCCCTTCCTCTCTTTCTTTTTTTATCTCTCACTCTTCCCCACTCCTCCCCTTCTTCTCTCTCTTTTTCTTCATTTTGAGACAAGGTCTATATGTAGTCCAGACAGAACTGGAACTCAGTCTTCCTCCCCAAAGCCTCCCAAGTGTAATATTTCTGATGTGCCAGGTACTTGTGAGTTTTCTCCATATTATTCCCTGATCCTTTAGTTTTCCCCAAGTTAAAAAATACATCGTTTTAATGTAGTCAATGAGGCATCATGCCGAAGGACTTTACTGATATCCATAGACACTCAAATGGGCAGAATTTTGGACAGCTTTGCCCTCTTCACCTCTGAGTCACACACCATACATAGTTTGTTCCTTTTCCTTCTTTTCTTTCTTCCTTTCTCACTCCACTTCTGTAGTCCTAGGGATCAAACTTATGGTCTTGTTCATGCCAAGCAAGCCCTCCGCCAACTGAGCTAACCCCCTAGTTCCTCTGTACCATCTTTTTCACTTCATATTCCATTCCCATCCCCAGTGCTCAGTTGTCTGCTTTCTAATTATTCTCTGTAGGAATGGCTTTATCATTCACTTCCTTGAAATCTCCTATGCTGTCTGGGTTGGCTTTGAATTTTCCCTTCAGCCTTCTGAGTAACTGAGGCTGTAGGCATAGGCCATGATCCCTAGCTTGCCGTCTGCTTCTGTTGGAACCAAATTCTCATGACTCATAAAATTGTGTGAATCTAAAAACCAGAGTGACGAGAAACCTCCTTCAGCCAATACCTTTAAGAGCCTGGACCAGGCTCTTTCGGCCATCTTCCCGCCCCACCACCATGGTGCACATGAACATCCTGGCTGATGCTCTCAAGAGCATCAACAATGCAGAGAAGACAGGCAAACACCAGGTCCTCATCAGGCCCTGCTCCAAAGTCATCGTTCGGTTCCTAACCGCGATGATGAAGCACGGTTACATGGGTGAATTTGAAATCATTGATGACCACAGAGCTGGGAAGATCGTTATGAACCTCACAGGCAGGTTGAACAAGTGTGGGTGATAAACTCTAGATTTGATGTGCAACTCAAAGATCTAGAAAAATAGCAGAACAACCTGCTCCTGTCCCATCAGTTTGGCTTCATTGTACTGACCACCTCAGCTGGCATCATGGACCATGAAGAGGCAAGACGAAAGCACACAGGAGGGAAAATCCTGGGATTCTTTCTCCAGAGATGTAAAACATAAATAAAAAGCCTTTATGGACTGTGCTCAGGGTCAGTCCTTTTGAACCTTTCCAGCAGAATAGCAAATGTCTGGCTCTGCTAGCTATGCTTACTGGTGACACTTCTTTTGAAGCTACTAAGAAAGTCCTGTGATCATTGCCTTTACTTGAGTCCTGGTTGGTGTTTCAGCCGCTGTGGTTGCAGTCCAGTGGTGTTCAGCTGTGAGACTTGACATAAATAATGAAAGCATGAAAAAAAAAAGAGCCTGGACCAGGGTGGGGCATGACTTTTTGGGTACCCAGAGAAAACCACCGACCTGCCCAGCACTCACTCTCTCTTGTTTCCGCATTCCACACCTTGAGGTTGCACTTCTCGTTCCTGTTCCATGAGCTTTCCCCTTTCAATAAAGAGTAATAATTGAAATCTTTTGGAGTTAGCTTGAGATTATTTGACTTGTGCCCCCCCCCTTTATGCATTCAGTTACGCCAGAGAAAAATTCTCTAGGACCAAGCAAGCTTACTTAGGGTTAGATAACATTATAATGGAGCACTCAGGCTGCAATAAACCATCAGTGTATTTGGGGGACAATGGTGTGTGTTTTGGAAGTGAAATGAGAATTACCTAAGATATTTTGAAAGAAAAATTTATGACTACAGTAACTATTTTAAGGGTGATGAAAGTTTGAGGTTGGATGGACTATTCCTGGCCAGATGTCTTGCAGAAATGTTTTTCCTCTGTGTGTGTGTAAGAGGTAGATTTTCATAAGGCTATAGATTTGACAGAATCTTTTGTACACAGCTCTTACTAGCAATTGCATTTGCAAGAGATCCACTCCTTCCTTGGCAACCTTCCTTATTTATTTATTTATTTATTTATTTATTTATTTATCCATTATTGTTTGAGACAGAATCTTATGTGGCTCAGTGAGGTCTGGAACTCACTGTGTAGATCAGACTAACCTTGAACTTGCACTGATCCTCCTGCCCCTGCCTCCTGAGTGCTGAGATTATAGGCCCGATTCTCCATAGCTGACCCTGCTTAACTTAGTCATTTATTTTTGTTAGAATGGACACAACATCTCTATTTTGATCCTGGCAACTTGTATAACTGTAAAGAATAAAATTAGATTATTCTAGAATTTCACATTCTTGGAGAGATTGGTGAAAACTCAACCACATCCACCCCTGCTGCTTACATACCTGCCTCATACAAACACCGGTAGCAGGTTTTTGTGGAGAGAAAAATATGCAGGTTTGATTTATATCCCTGAGTGTGGAAGGTTAAAAAAGTACTCAAATGAGATATAAGTTAAACTTTTCTGATTGTCTTAAGGAAGAGGTAAATATAAAATATTGAATAAAATATAGTCTATGGAAGCAATGACCAATTTTTGACCAATGCATAGATCCATCATGGATCCAAGGGACTGAACTTGGATCATGACTGATAAAGACGGGGGGGAGGCTGCAGAGAAGGTAGAGGTGAGACAGAAAGGGGTTTAAAGGTTTATTCAGCTAAAGAACATTTATATGATGCTAGAAAGTCAAAATCAACAAATATATCAATATCCCATGTCTTCATTCTGAAATATTTTCTGTCTTGGTTTTCCATGACTAAAGGTCTATGTGCAGGCATGTTTTAAAATGTTTGTAAAACTTTAAACTGAAACATATCAAACATTGATAACTTTTGAAGAATTTCATGGTAAATATCCAACTACCACCTACTTTCTATATTAACATTTTTGTATGTTTGATTTACCACATGTTTAAAGTAGATATAATAGTGGCATAAGGATGGTTTGGTGGACAAAGGAGTTTGCTGACCTAAGTTCAATTCCTGGGACTCTTCTGGTGGAAGGAGAGAACTGTCTCCTGAAAGATGTCTCTGACCTCCACACGCATCCTGAGACACAATACCCCTCCCACAATAAGTAAGTATAATGTGAAAATTTTAAATAGATGAATAAAACATTAGTCTTACTTCCCTCTATTATCAATCCACAATATTTTATTAATGCACTTAATATACTTAATACAAACGTAATATGATTTCTGGATTTTGTGATATTTGTGGCAACTGTTAGGTTTATTTTAAAAGATTTGTAATATGCTGCTGACATTTTAAAAGATTTCTATTTATTTTACGTGTGTAAGAGTTTTGTCTGCCTGTATGTATGTGCGCCATGTGCATGCCTGGTGCCCAAGGAGGCCGGAAGAGGACGTTGGATCCCCTAGAATTAAAGTTACAAACTGTAGGGAGCCACCATGTTGAGGCTGGAAACTGAACCTGAGCTCTCTGCAGTAAGTTCTCTTAACTGTTGAGTTATCTCTCCAGTCCTGATACTGACTGTTTTTTCAAAGAAAAATGAAGGCATCAATTTACTCTAAAATGTTCAGCATGTATATTATTAACTATAGTTCAGTGTTTTATTTAGATTTTTATTTTATGTAAAATTTGCATATGATAAAATAGAAAAGTTTAAAATATATATTTCCATTTTGACCAATGCATAGATCCATCGTGGATCCAAGGGATTGACCTTGGGTCATCAAGCTTGGTGGCAGGTGCCTTTACCCAGTGAGCCATTTCACTGGCCACTCTAAAGTCCAACCCAAATCTCTACCAAGGTGGAACATTCTTATCATCCAAGAAAGTCATTCATGAGAGGCATGGCTTTAACTTTTTTAAAAATTACATTTATTTATTCATTTATATATGCACGCATTTTGTGTATGAGATCACATGGCACAGAGAGCATGTAGAAGTCAGAGGACAATTTTAGGAAGTTGATTCTCTCCTTTCATCACGTGGATCTCAAGGATTGAATGCACGTCATCAGGACTGGTTAGCAGGCATTTTCACCTGATGAGCCATCACATTAGCAGGAGTGGTTCCAGATGCTATAGGTTAATGAGTGAGCAGTGGTAGACAGAATTGAACTGTGGGGAATAAAGTCTGGAAGGTCAAAATGATTAGAAGGTGACCAGCATCCCAGGCCTGAGAGAGAGATAGTAGTCACTTGCTGCAGGCTGTAAGCAGATCAGCTTGACTGGACCTGAGCAAAATGCATAGGATCTAAGCAAAACTTTGCAGCACTCTGATTGTGTCAATAACACACACAGCAGAGCTGGGCTGTAACTCAGGGTTAGAGAACGCAGTGAGTATAGGCAAAGCTCTGTGTTCACTCACAAGCATCAGAACCAAAATCTTTTTTTTTTCTCTCTCTCTTTTTTTTTTTTCTCTCTCTCTTTTTTTTTTTTTTTTTTGCTTTTTCGAGACAGGGTTTCTCTGTGGCTTTGGAGCCTGTCCTGGAACTAGCTCTGTAGACCAGGCTGGTCTCGAACTCACAGAGATCCGCCTGCCTCTGCCTCCCGAGTGCTGGGATTAAAGGCGTGCGCCATCATCGCCCGGCTCAGAACCAAAATCTTATACAGGATTCGCCCATAGATCCTACATCCCGAAGGACAGTGTTTCCCAGTAGAGGTGATTGTGCCCTTCAATGGATGGTTGACAATGTCTGGAGACACTTTTGGTTGTTGAAAGAGTCGTGCATAGGCATTTTACTGAATGGAGTCCAGGGATCCTACTAAACGCTCCCCAATACACAGAACAGTCCTTGACATTGTTTTGTCTTGTTTTGAGACAGGGTTTCTCTGTGTAGCTTTGAAACCTGTCCTGGAACTCACTCTGTAGACCAGGCTGGTCTTGAACTCACAGAGATCCTCCTGCCTCTGCCTTGTGAAAGCTGCGATAAAAAGTGTGCACCAGGGCTGGAGAGATGGCTCAGAGGTTAAGAGCATTGCCTGCTCTTCCAAAGGTCCTGAGTTCAATTCCCAGCAACCACGTGGTGGCTCACAACCATCTGTAATGGGGTCTGGTGCCCTCTTATGGCCTGCAGGCATACACAGAGACAGAATATTGTATACATAATAAATAAAAAATATTTAAAAAAAAAAGTGTGCACCACCACTGCCTGGCTAGTCCTTCACCATTTTACAGCCTCACATGGCACTAGTATCTGCTATAGGTTAAAGGTAGGGGTTGCTACCTATAGGGGAAAGTCAATGGCAGTTAGTGCTCGCAGCAAACTTTTTTTTGTGAAAGGCAATATGTTATTATAGATATAGATATAGATATAGATTGGTTTTTCAAGACAGGGTTTCTCTGTGGCTTTGGAGCCTGTCCTGGAACTAGCTCTGTAGACCAGGCTGGTCTCGCACTCACAGAGATCCGCCTGCCTCTGCCTCCTGAGTGCTGGGATTAAAGGCGTGCGCCACCATCGCCCAGCTCCAATACGTTATTTTATCTTTTAAGATCAAGAAGAGAATCTGGGGAGATGTCAAGGGTTAAGAGCATGTCCTGCTATTGCAGAAGATCCTAGCTTAACTCCCAACACCCACAGTAGGTGACTCACAACCACATGTAAACTCCTGTCCCAGAGAGAGTTGAAGCCTGCCCTTGTGGACACCTGCACTCATAGGCACAAATCTTCTCTCATACACATCATTTAAAAAATCTTGCCGGGCGATGGTGGCGCACGCCTTTAATCCCAGCACTCGGGAGGCAGAGGCAGGCGGATCTCTGTGAGTTCGAGGCCAGCCTGGTCTACAAGAGCTAGTTCCAGGACAGGCACCAAAGCTACAGAGAAACCCTGTCTCGAAAAAAAACAAAAAAATAAAACCAAACAACAACAACAAAAAAAAAAACAAAAACAAAAACAAAAAATCTTAAAAAGACCAAGAAAGAGGAACAATAACTCACTACTGAGTAAAACAGCTACAAGCAGGTGTGGCAGCATATGCCTTTATTCACTCGGGAGGCAAGGCAGGCAGATCTCTATGAGTTTGAATCTAGCCTGGTCTAAGCCAGCCAGGGTTAGATGGTAAGATCTGACTCAAAACAAACAACTTCCCTTTGTCCCCCAAAAACCTCCAAGCTAAAAACTACCCTTCCATTTTGGTATAATTTTGGGTAGTGATGCAGGCAGAGGCAGTAGACTGTTTATAACTAGAAAATGGCATATGATTGCACAAAGGGCATTTTAGGGAAACTCTCAGGGCAGCACTGGGCTGCCACTTTCCTTATCTGGATTCCTGGATCTGTAATTTGAGGATGAAGAGAAGGGGACAGGGGGAACGGGTGAAGAAAGAGGTATGCACAGTTCCCCCTCTTGCTCTGACCCTGCAGCATCTGTTCTTACGGAATATTCAGGACAGCGATGGCATCAGCTGCAGTCCTGTGACTCCATCTGCCAAATCCCCAGCAAAGGTCACACCAGAGAGCAGCTCCCCAGCTCTGTTTGGAGAGCATGACCCTCACAGGCCCCATGGCTGTGTCCTCCCACGCAACCAGCTGACCCGTGAATCACCTGGGGTGAGTGGGACAGAGTGAGGCTCACGAGTGATTATCACTCCCACTGGATAAGTGAGTAAACTGAGGCAGCAGAGACACTTTGTTACTTACCCAGGACCATAGAGTTTGTAGGTCAGTGACTTGGGATTTGAGCCAGGAAGTCTAGCTCGAAAGTACTTAAACACTCTACACTTCCCTTAACATGACATCGGGCGTGTCAACTTCATGGAAGGGTAACACAGAGCATGCGCACCAACTACCCAAATCACAAGCGTCTGACTTTGTGAATTTTCACAGTGAGCACACTTACATACTAGTGTACAGATCAAAGAATAGAACGCTAGCAGTTCCATGGGACCTTCAGCCACCTTCTCTTCAGATTATTTCTTCAATTTATTTTTAACTTTTCCTTAGATACTTGGGCACGTATGTGAGCACAGAAATGCAAATGCCACACGTGTGTGCAAGGCATGGGAGAACTCTTGGGTGTCGGCTTGTGGGACCTGGAAGTCAAACTTAGGTCATTGAGCCTGCGTGTTTTTGCTGATACCTGCTGAGCCATTTTCCCTGGCCTATTTATTGATGCTGGGGTTTGTGAGTACATGCATACGGAAGCTAGAAGACAATTTCCCAGGAGCCAGCTCTCCCTTTTAGTCTTCTCTTTGAGGCAAGGTACCTCTTGATTCTGGGTACCTTCCAGTTCCTCCAGGCTCCCTGGCCCCTGAGCTTCCAGCTTCCATTTTGCACTAGTATTACTGTGATTACATTTGGGAACCACCTCTTCTGGCCGGAGCCACCACATCTGGCTTCTACATGAGTTTTGGGGATTGAACTCAGGTCAACCGGCTTGCTTGGAAAGTGTTTTACCCACTAAACCTTCTCCCTGACCCTCACTCACTATTCTACTTTAGATCACACATATTTCAAGCGCCATTAGGTCTTGTTCTTTTGACACAGGGTCTTGCTATATCGTTTAGGCTGGCCTTGAACTTGTTTGTCAGCTCAAGTGATCATCTTGCTTCACAACTTGAATTATAAAAGTGTGTCACTATGAGTACCTTTTATGAAGTCCGCTGATAAAGTCAAACATATTCTATCTTGATGATACAGTGGCTGGAGAATCTCCAGTTTCGTCAAATTCTCTCTGCCAGTAAAAGCCCAAATGTTCCCTTAAGCCCCACCCCTGCAGGACTACATCTCCCAGGAGGCTGTGCTCTGAAGGCTCTCGGATTTAAGTAAGATTCTGAGCTCCGTTTAAACCAGCCTGTTGCAGAGTGCCCTGGAGTGAGAGGAGCCAAGAGTCAGCAGAAACTGCCAGGAGTTGGAGCCAGGGAAGGATCCCGAGGCCAGGTTGAGGGTGGAAGCTGGAGCAGCAGCCGCCAAGGAGGTTGACAAGATGCTGGTTATCTTGGGACTGTTCGCGTCTTTCCTCTCGATCTTGTACCTGACAGCTCCGTCCATCAGGTTTGTCTTAATCCAGCAACTCAGCAATACCTTACAAAGCCCTGCAGTGGTAGCCACCTGCGACTGCTGAAGGAGAAAAGGGAAGACGGTGAAAGAGAGATTAGAATAGTAAAAGCAGGAAAGGAGGGGTTATGGAAGCGAGGTGGAAATTGAGAAGGAAGCACCTGGGTGGGCGGCGGTGGGGCTGATTCGAATCCTGACGCTAAGGGAAGGCTGAGGGGACCGGTGTCCTGGAACTTTCATTTAACCCCTTTAGGTTTCTCTGACACTTTCCCTTTCTTTTCTGACCTTAGGTAAGGTAGGGTGTCACCAGGGCATCTTTGTCGAGGAACGCATTGTCCAGCAGTAGGCACTCTGGGAAGGAAACAAACTCGCTCCCAGTGATACTTCTCTCAATAAATGTTTTGGAAATAGCCCTTTCAATGGGGATTTCTGGAGGTGCAAAAGAAAGGGCTATTCTGAGTAGAGAATTAAAAATTTGCGGCTGATTAAGAAGGTAGATAGAAGCCAGGCGTGGTTGTGCTTGTCTTTAATCCCAGCACTCGGGAGACCGAGGCAGCTGGATCTCTGAGTTAAGAGTCCAGCCTGGTCTATAGAGTGAGTTCCAGGACAGTAAGGGCTAAATAGAGAGACCCTGTCTTGAGTCCCCATCCTCTCCTCCCGCCCCTGCTGCCAAAAAATATAAAGGCTAGATAGACATATTAGGGACCGGGTGTCAGAGTGTTATACTCAATCATGGACATGTTTAGAAATGATTTGAACAACTTTGGGTTTTATTTTCTGCTTTGCAAGGTAGAAATAATACTGAAATGGCTGGGAAAATTAATATAAATTACATAAGGAAGTATAGTATGTATGGACAGTATCTAGCTTGGGAAAGATAGTGAGTGTAGAGATGGTCTATCCTGGGGTAGACAGTGAGTGTAGAAAGTGTCTAACCTGGGATAGATATTGAGTGTGGAAAGTCTAGCCTGGGGTGGACAGTGAGTATAGAAAGTGTCTAGCCTAGTGTCTGTCAGCCAGTGGTGTTCAGGAAGTATTCTAGACTCTATTATGGTCTTGTTTTCAGCAAGAAAGTTTTCTCTGCATGCCAATGGCCTGAATAAAATCCCTAACCCAGTGGCTGAAAGTCCCTCAGGATGCTCTATCGTCTACAACTGAAGAGACAACTGAGGGGTGATACTTACGTGTGTCAGCCCAGATGCTGTCCACCAGTTCCTCTGCTGACTACTGGAGCCCTAGGGCTCAGGGCTGTTGATTCCACTAGTGTTCATCACCCGTGTGTTTCCATTGTGGGTCAGAGGAGGAGGCTGACCTATGGGAATCTAGGGATTAGACTGTTAGCTTTGTTACCCGACAAGGAATGGCTCCATTGTCCCTGGCTCAGGAGCATTTTCTCTGCTTGTTCAGGACACATAACCTTCCTCTCTATGCCTCTGAGCTGGCCACTACCCTGCCCAATCAAACAGTGGCCCATGCAAACTAACTTCTTTGCTTATTCGTTTTTTTTTTTTGTTTTTTGTTTTTTGAGACAGGATTTCTCTGTGTAGCCTTGGCTGTCCTAGAACTAGCTCTGTAGACCAGGCTGACCTGGAACTCACGGAAATCTACCTGCCTCTGCCTCCCAAGTGTGGGATTAAATGTGTACACTACCACTGCCTGGATCAAATGAACTTTTTAAGATGATGACATTTTAGGACACCAATTTAAAGCCCTCCCTCTTTGTAGTTACGTGGTCTCGTTTTATGCATCTCAGCATGAGTTTGGGAGACTGGTGTATGATTTTCCTCCCTTTGGGCACAGGAAGTTCTTTGCTGGTGGAGTTTGTACAACGAGTGTGCAGATTCCCGGAAAGGTAGTGGTCATCACAGGTGCCAACACAGGCATTGGCAAGGAGACAGCCAGAGAGCTCGCACGAAGAGGTGAGTCCTTCCCCATCTGTTTCCCCGGGGCCACACCTCCTGCCCTCTTCACCAGGGTCCTGCCTGGATTTCCTTGTCTTTCTTTCTGGGCTTGGAGGCAGTGATGGGAATTTAAGGACACTGAAATTCAAGTCTAATGTGGCACTAATTTATTCTGGCTCTCCCCATAGCTCCCTTCCTTCCTGTACCTTCTCTCCTTCAGGGAGTAAGGGGAATGATGTCTCTTGGTTATAGTGGTCAAGTCAGTTATTTTAAGGTATATACTAAGCAGGATGAAATATCAGAGTGCAAGATGAGGGTTCTCAGCTGTACTGTGAGAAGCTGGAAGTGGCAGTATGTTCGTTCCACCGCCATAGGGACAGCTATGAGTATGCTCTACCCATTAGCTGCAAGCTCACTTCCTGTACCTCTGCACACATTGCCCGTTCTGCCTTGACCCCAGGAGCACGAGTATACATTGCCTGTCGAGATGTACTGAAGGGAGAGTCTGCTGCTAGTGACATCCGAGCAGATACCAAGAACTCCCAGGTGCTGGTGCGGAAATTGGACCTATCTGACACCAAATCCATCCGAGCCTTTGCTGAGCGCTTCCTGGCAGGTAAGGTTCCAGCGAGTAGCCAGGAAAGCAGGAAACTGAGCAACGTAGGGATGACGGCCCCACCCAGAACCATCTATGGGCCCTTGCATCATACCCATGATCCCACTGGACAGGTTCAGCCACATAAACCAGCAGGACAGGGAATTGGCAAAGGGATGGCAGGGGGACAAGCCGGGCAGGATCTTTATCAACATTTTTGCTCCACAGTGGGAATCTTGGAGGTTTCATCTCCATGTCTGAGCTTGTACCTTGGTGTGAGGTGTGGCCCTGGTGCTATTCTTTCCTTTCATCCAGAAAGTCAACCTTCTGTGGCTACAGGCACTAGATGAGCGTGTGCCATTGTCAAAATGCTCCCGTGTCTTGGGAAATTACTGGCATCTACCAAGGACTACAGGTCCTTGAGGGACAAGGTCTAGGTGTGCCTTGTTTTGCCAAGTCTTCCCAGGGCCCATCAATGTGGGCCTGCTCCAGAGCCAGTGATTAGTATACATTAGCCATGTGAATGAGCAAGTGGTGTCCAGGAAGATATCAGCAAGTAAAATCAGAAACCCAATGGCAATGGTGATTCTATGTCACCCAGACAGGTCCAAATGGGGGAGTAGTTATTGACTTCTGAGGCAACATCTTATCTTAGGAGACAGGAGAAAGATGAGTGGTGAGTGATAACCTTGCCTAACAAAGAGTAGTCACCGACGAAAGCAGGGAGGAGGGTGCAACACTTGAGATGGTGACAGGTGGCTAGAGGTTTCATTGCCAGCCGAAGGATCTCCCTGATTGTACTCAACAGAGGAAAAGAAGCTCCATATTTTGATCAACAATGCGGGAGTGATGATGTGCCCCTATTCTAAGACAACAGATGGCTTTGAAACCCACTTTGGAGTCAACCACCTGGGTAAGTATCTTTGTGTGGTTAAAGGTAAGCTATAAGCCACCTTGACCTCTCAGGAAGATGACTCGGTACTCAGGACCTCCATTGATCCTCATAGAGCATCTTAGGATCCTCATAGGATCCCTCACCACAAGATACATTGCTCGTTTGCACTTTTTTAAGCAGTCAAAACTGTGACTCTGTGTTTCTATTCAGAAGCCCCCATCTCAGAAAAAACTAGGGAGAAAAATGCCATCCTTCGATGGGGTAATGGCAACGTGGGGCTTGCTGGGCAGAGCCAACCTGTGGGTATTCGGGATCTGGATTTGGCAGGGAAAATGACATCCACACGAGAACCAAAAATATCCTTGGGCTGGTGTGGGGGGGTAAGTGGATCTTGCAAAGTTGATACACAAGATAGATTGGCGTTCAGAGTTCAAGATTAATACTCTAGTCACGGGAGCATGTGGCATATTCTAAGCGAGTGTTATTTTCGCTGACTATTTTAGCTTTCTTTCTATATGAGTATATGAGAACCCACAGTTATGCAGAGAAATTGGAGACGAGCAGATGGGAATATAAACAATAGGTACAAAAATCTAGATTAAATATCATTGAAGCAGTCTAGCTTTGGCCCTTGCTTTTGACTAACTTAAAGGAAGTGACCATTTAGCACGGAGTGATTCAGGCTTTATTCACATGCAGAAGACAGTGAGCCAAAATGAAAATTCTCTCTTCTGTTCCTATACCCTGAGCCTGAGCCTAGAGACATTCTACCATTGAGTTTTCCTTTTGGATTTCTTTGTAGGCCATTTTCTTCTTACATACCTGCTTTTGGGGCGGCTGAAGGAGTCTGCTCCCTCACGGGTGGTAAACCTATCCTCAGTGGCCCACCTTGGTGGCAAGATCCGTTTCCATGACCTCCAGGGAGAGAAGCGCTACTGCCGTGGCTTCGCCTATTGTCACAGCAAGCTGGCCAATATACTTTTCACCCGAGAGCTGGCCAAGAGGCTCCAAGGTACGTGTGGGGAAATAATAAAGTATTTTATCATTTAAATAATAAAAACAGGACCCTTAGTCCAGATTATAGGTTCATAGAAACTTCTGGAACCAGTATTTTAGTACTATTCTGCATGGTTCGGAAAATGATCTTTGATAGCTGTGCTTTTTGTTTTGAATGAGTGAGTTTATTAAATATGTAGGGAGCAAAAATAAAAGAATAAAGAGTAGTAACAGAGAGAACAGTGGACAGATACTAAAACACCAGATTGGGCACTAACAACATCTAGCGGAGACTCTCGCCCAGTTGAGAGAGCAAATAAAAGGGAATGTCAGGGTCTTCCAAACACCTAGCAGAAACTAACCGAGGAAGCCCCATTGTGGCAGTCAGTCGGAGTCCTGATTGAGAGTTCTAGATAGAGCATAAAACTGTTTCTCAGCAAAAGAGCAAATAGCTCCAGATAAACAGAACATTAGCAAAGCAGGCACCTAAAAACATCCAGCAGAAACCGAGTATTGAAATTGAAGCAGTCAGCCGGAATCCTCCGTTGAGCTTTTTCTCCACGGTGAGCCTCCGGTAGCTGGACTTTAACTCCCTGCTCCTATTCCAGGCATTTTAACGTGACAGGATAGACAATGAATAACCTTGGTTGGGAACCGCTTCCCTTCTAGCTGCTCTCAAGGACACATTTCTAACACCCTTAGTTGCTTGCCATTCTTCCGTCTTCCCATCACAGAGCCAGGGGCCATCCTGACCTAGGAAAGATCAGGGCAGGTTGGAAGATGTTTGACATAAATATGCTTCAGTGTGAAGGGGGGCAACTTCATTTCCAGAGCTTCCCAAGTGAGTCCCAACAGAACGTAAACATTTACCGGTACAATGTACCTTATAAGAAGGACCATGGCGTGTCGAGGAGACTGAGGTTACTAACAGAATGGAGTCGCTGTCCCTCAGGAAGTCCTGGGCTGAAGAGGTTGGAACTCTGGAAAGTTGCCTATGTTGGCTGCCTCTTTGCCTCCGATTATTTTGTTTTGTTTTTACAACAACCCTTGGTAACAGTCGGAGTGGGTAAGAATATTCCCATTTTATAGGTCAGAACTGAAATCCATGGAAACAGCTAGCTCAAGATTATACAATAAATAGAGGCATCAGACGACCTCAGGGATTACTTCTGTAGTTCATAGAGAGCCAGAACTGGGACATGGGCTCTCCGCTCTAAGCTCTTCCTCTCGTGTACCTTACACTGAGTTCTGCTAAGCTTCTGTGAGGGAGATAGGGCTGGATTTCAGGCTCCTGGGTCTGAGTTTTTGCCCTTCCACATACTAAACTACTTGTGCATATGTAGACATGTTCCTTTAACTTCCTCGACCGCCTCGTCAGCTATAAAATGAGACTCTAATCCTTAATAATTCTGCTCTTCCCTGGGGTCTAGATAATCTGTGGGTCCTGATCTCTCTGAGTTGAGGGGACTGTTTGCTATTGTGAATAATTCAGACTCTGGGAAGAATGGCCAGTATCAGAATGTCAGAGCAGGAGAATAAGATAATCGTGGCAATAAATAGTAATGACAGGGAGCTTTGCGTGCCAGGCACCGTATAAGCCTCCAAATGTTCTTAGGAGATAAGCATTATTATTTTCCTCTATCTATGAATGAAGAGAAAGCACAGCTGTATTGAGGAATTTGCTCAAGTGTGTCTCCCAGCTGAGACAGTCCTCACTCAAGAATCCAGCAATAAGAATCACTTTCCATGTGGGGCAGCAGACTGCTACCTATGACCATGGCAATTTATTTAGTTGCCCCGTGTCTCCATTTTCTTAGCTGTACATAGGCATCTTAATGCTACCTACTGCTGCATAAGCCTCTTTTCAGAGCTAAGACATGACCGGCCTCTGTCCCCTGCTCTCCAAGTCCCCCTGCCTCTGATTAGTTGAGTAAGAAGTGCTGTTCCAAAAAAGGAGAAGGAAAAGGGAGACGCAGGATTGCCTGACCTTGGGGTCACACCTGTGCTGGGTAGAGCAGGTGTGAGAAAAAGCGACAACCTCTCAGCATCAGATGGTCAAGAGTTTTGGCCGGGCCTTTGGTGACAGTCTGAGGTAGTGAGGAGCCGGGTGAGAGGCACAGACTCTGTGTTGAAACTGAGTACTAAGGCACATAAGGACTTGGCTCATAACCCTCCCCCACAGTGTTCTGCAGGTCAATTGAGGAGGAGGTTTTTTTGACAAGCCACAATTACGGATCCTGATGATAGTCCATACCAAATCAGTGTATTCTTTTCAATGATTTATTTCCCTGCAGGGAATGCCTTCTCAACCAATCAAGGCTGTATGTACAATCAGATTTATCACCCACATATTAACAATAACGGCATCATTCGTCTCAGTATTCTGAGGTTACAGCAGTCTCCTGCTTGGATTATTTCCTATGTTACCTTATCCGTTATGTCCACTGCTAAGTGATCCAAACGTGCCTGCCCCCCTTGTGCCAGAGAGTGTATAAATCTACAAAACAACGCTACAGGCAAGAGCACATCCAAGGAACAGATTCTAGAAAGATGCCGTGCAATGCTGCCCTGAATGCAGGAGAACCTGCATTGTAACTGGACTGGAGTCCAAATTGCTGTTCCTGTGTTGATTTTCTTATCCAGCTGTTCCCTTGTCAGGCCTCACCTTTATTTTATTTTCTTCCAGCTTTGGACAATAACTACTTTCTAAAATAGTTACTAGTTGTCCAAGATTGATGATTTTTTTTTTTTTTTTTGGATTTTCGAGACAGGGTTTCTCCATAGCTTTTTGGTTCCTGTCCTGGAACTAGCTCTTGTAGACCAGGCTGGTCTCGAACTCATAGAGATCCACCTGCCTCTGCCTCCCGAGTGCTGGGATTAAAGGCATGCACCACCACCACTGGGCTCTTTCTTTTTCTTTTTTTTAATTATTTTTTTGATGATTTTTTTAAAAAAATAGAATGTATCTATTATGTGGACAAAATTTTAACTTGGTTGTGAAAGATATCCTGCTGTCACATCGAAGGAAGGAACAATATTCTAGCTTCATCTGTTCCTGTTTAAGGCGTCCACTGTTAGAGATATACTTTATGCTCATAACCGATATGACTGGAGAACCAGTATTGAATTTATAGCATCGTCAGAAGCAAAAATATGATATAAGTTACTTGCGTCAGTAAAGGAATGGCCTGCTCTTTACAAAGTAGAAATTGAAAATCAAACACCCTTTGTATTCCAAATTAGAATCTCAAAACTTTTGTAGTTTTCATTAAATTGCTGGGAGGCTTGGAGTTGTTAGTCCATCTTCCATCCTACGGTTAAATGTCTCAGCGAATAACTGACGCAAGCTATCAGTGGCTGATTGATCCAATGATAACTCCGCCAGTAACTGATTTATTTTCCTTCAATAAGTTGTTTATATTTTTATTTTATATGCATTGGTGTTTTGCCTTCATGTATATCCGGGTGAGGGTGTCAGGTCCCCTGGAACTGAAGTTACAGGCAGTTGTGAGCTGCCATATGGGTGCTGGGAATTGAACCTGGGTCCTCTGGAAGGACAGTCAATGCTCCTAACCACTGAGCCATCTGTCCAGCTCCCTTCCTTCACTAAGTTGTGTAAATCAAAAAAACTAAAAAGCAATGAAACAACACAGGTAAAGTGTACAATGCAGTCCCTGAACATAAACAGTACTGAAAATGAGATGGTATGGGAGATGTGTTGGGGGCAGCTTAATGTCCCATAATTCCCACCAACACCCCTCCATCCACACCTCATACATGTGCTTCCCCAGCTAGCCTCTATCCTCAACCTTTCAAACAGATTGTTGTCTCAAAGCTCCTCCCATAGAAATGGCAAAGATACTGCTATTAATGATTAATACTTCTATTTCCCACATGTTTTTATTAGTAGTATGTAAGCCTCCATATAAGATAGCATTGAACTAGGACTCTTCTTTTGGAGCATAGAAAGCTGAGAAGGCTATGTAGATCTTTCTCAAAGAGATCAATTCATTCCTGGGCAGAGTGAGTAGACCCTTTTGAAACCTAGACTTGGGTTTCCCAAGTCCCTTCTTGTCATCTGGGTATTTTGCCGCAGGGCTCAGAGTGTGTCCTTGGCCTTACTGTGTCTTCTTTGTCCTAGGAATGGGGGTCACCGCCTACGTGGTACACCCAGGTATCGTAATGTCTGAGATTGTCAGGCACTCCTTCCTACTGTGCTTGTTGTGGCGGCTTTTCTCACCCTTCTTCAAGTCCACCCGGCAGGGAGCTCAGACCAGCTTGCACTGCGCCCTGTCAGAGGGCCTGGAGCCCCTGAGCGGCAAGTATTTCAGGTACGGGTTGGCAGTGCAGAGTGTCTCCACTACCGGTGTCTGTGAATCACGGAGCTTTGCATTGGTGCTGGAAGATGGAATCCAGGCTTGGGTAGGGTCAGTTTTATTTCAGTGTGCCAGGTTTCTGTGAGCATCTTTTGAATTTGAGTACCACATGTAAACATAACTGCACATGCAGTCAGAGCTTGCAAATGAGAAGTCCAAGCTAAAGTCCCCTTCCCATTCCCTGACTTAATCCGGCCCAGTCTGGTCTACTGTTGGTTGCTAAGCAACATGCCATTTGTTAAGTGGAGCTCTGAGAGTACCTTTAGTGTCTGCAGTAGGGGAATGGATGAATGGTAGCAGCCACTGTAATGTGGCTTGAGCTCTTGGCATGTGTTTGGCCCTCACCTAAGCGTGTTATGTGTATCGGATCATACAGTCATCTCAGCTGTCCTCAAACTCAAGAGTTCCAACTGTCTCTGCCTCTGCATCCCAAGTGCTAGGATTAGCGGAGTGTGCCGTGACCAGCTCTTGATTTAGCTTAGAGGCATTTTCTCACTACGAAGTCCAGTCTGACCTCAGATTTATGATTTTCTGTTTCAGTCTTCTGAGTGCTGGGGTTCCAGCTATGTCCCAGCATGCCTAGTTTCCTTTTGTCTTCTAAGTGTGGCCATTAGAAAATCTGAATTATGCATGTGGCTCATATTTTTGGTTTGCATCCTTTTGTTGTTGTTTGGAGGGGGGCAAGGTTTCTCTGTGTAGTCCTGGTTGTCCTGAAACTTACTCTGTAGACCAGGCTGGCCTCATCTCACAGACCTCACCTTTGCTTCCCAAGAGGTGGGATTAAAGGTGTACACTCTAATGTCTGATGTGCAACCTCTTTTTATTGAACACAAATCTGGGTGTTTACATTACTGCCTTATGAATGTGACAGATATTATGTAGTCATTTAATATGATTTCAGATAATGTTTAATTAATAAGGGATTTTTCATAATACAATATGTGAGAAAACGAACGAATGAACAAACAAAAAAACCAGAATACAAGATATGAGATATGACCCAGCAGCTGAAGGTTCTTACTGCTCTTGCAGAGGACGGGAGTTTGGCTCTCAGTGCCGAGTGTCTCACACTGACTGGGACCTCAGCTCCAGGGGACCGATGCCCTCTTCTGGCTTCCATAGGCACTCACTCACATGCACAAGCTCTCACACAGACACGCGTGGATACAGAGAATGAAAACAAAATCTTTTTAAAAGACCATGTGAACGTTGTTACAAATACATAGTGAATATTCTAGAAAAACCTAGGGAGATGAGGAAGTGCCGGACAAGATATGAAAGAGACTCACAACTTCTTATTCTAACTGTTTCTTTATTATTTAAAATGTTTTGGAAGGTCTTATATATATTTGCTATCTATATAATTAAAATATATTTTAACAACAAAAAAAGACTTCTTCCCCAAACTAAATACAACATGGTCTCACTTTTGTATAAAAGTAAAATTCCACATAAACTTACATATATCTATGCATAAACAAACAAGGTTGGAAAAGAAGGCCAGCCAAATGATAGGCTTTTTTAAAAACCAGAATTATATTTTCCAAACATCACACAGAAGTGTCATAATTATGAAAACTAGAACTCCAATGGGTCGGCCTATCTCCCTTTCACCATTCTCCCCATCCTTGGTCCGTCTGCTCACTCTAAAACAGGTCAGTACTTACGTAGTTCTCCCTGGGCACAAGTGACTTTGGATGGAATTCAGAGTTTCTCTAAATTTAGTAAGAAAGCCACTGCAGTGTTATCTGTGACTTTGCCACCACAGGTTACCGGTATTCTCATATCACATTGAATTATTGAAGGTATTTCATAATGCCTCTTTGGCTCACAAATACTTCGAAATAGTTGGGTATCAGTTCTGGTATCGCATCTTGCTGTAGGCCATACTAACAAAAAGCTTATGTATTACTATTTCAAAATTTGTTTTATATTTATATATATGCATGCGTGTTTATATATTTAAGATTTTTACATTTATGTGCATCTATGTGAGCGTATATGCATGAGTGTGAGGATGCCCATGGAGACCAGAATGGATGTTGGATTCTCTGGATCTGGAGTTGCAGAGGGCTGTGAGCAGCCTGACATGGTGCTGGGAAGCAAACCTGGATCTTCTGGAAGGGCAGCAAATGTGCTTTGCTACCAATTCATTTCTTCAGCCCCTATATTTTGGTTTTTCAAGAGAGGGCCTCGTTGTGGTTCAGGATAGCCTCAAAGTCGCTCTGTAGCCAAGGGTGACCTTAATCTTCCAGTCTTCTTGCCTCTGCTTCTCAAGGGCTGGGATTATTTAGGATTATTTAGGCTGCACCCTGACCCTGGAATACTTAAGAATTCATTTTAGTGCAGTTTCCTTAAGTCCAGTGCACGTATTGTATATAACTAGAAATCTATTCTGAGAAATGTGTTCCGAGATTGTCAGTTTTCATTCTAATGTTCACTCTCTGTGTCTGCCAGTGACTGCAAGAGGACCTGGGTGTCCCCAAGGGCCCGGAATAAGAAGACAGCTGAGCGTCTGTGGAACGTCAGTTGTGAGCTTCTAGGAATCCAGTGGGACTAGCTGGCTGGGAGACTATGGCCTTTTCAGGCCCAATCCATGTCGTAATGAAAGGGGACCAAAGACAAGGGCAGCCCGAAAGGATTATCCATCTAGCCTGCTGCTGCTGTGACTCCTGCCTACTCCGAACCTTCTAGAATCCTTTATACACACGACCTTTTTGTGAAGCAGGGTCATAGCCCACAATGATATTCACACCTACAGACCATTCTCCTCAAAAGACTTAGAGAACCCACAACCCTCTGAGGCAAGAGGTCTATGTAGGTGCCAGGCTGGATATAGGGGTAGAAGAGGAACCTAGGAAATGGGGTCCTTTTCCTCACCAGCATCAGAAACACTAGCCTGCATGTTCACGGGAGCACTAGCATTGCACATGTCTATGAACTATAGGCTCGGATTCTAGATCGGCCTCTTTTCTCTATGAAATAAAATGCTAGTCACACCCCTGAAGTCTGGACCAAGGAAGGAAGAAGTGGCTCACTTTGGCCGAGCTTCATTTCTTCCTTTGAATGTCCTGGAGCCTCTGCATGAAGCTGAGCACATTTCCACCATGTAGATCCCCCACTAAACCATTCTCTTTACCTCAATTTTTAGAGAAATAAAGTTTTATGTCCATCTCATTGTCTTATGTGTTTTCTCAGGGAGACATGGAAGAAAGGAAATCAGCTGTCAGTCCAGTGAGTCCACATGTCCTCTTACTTAGCCACTCACCAATACATCCAGAACTTTCTTAGAGTACTGTGTCTGGGTACAAAGTAAGCTGACCAAGCTAGCAAGCATTCACGCAGGTTTCTTTCAATGCCTGTATTTTATTATGAGAAGTAAGAGGTGTGGCTTAAAATGCAGAGCCATTCTGCTCCACCACAGATTATGATCAGATAAATTTGACATATAGATACAAAAAAGCAAACCCCAATCTGTTTCCCTAAATGTATAGCTCTTACCCCCTCTGGTTCCCCTGTTCTTCTGTGTTGTGGCCCTCATGACCTCCTTGCTGAAGGTCATCCAGAAGAGGTAGGCAGATGTGGCCAATGTTACAACCCATTGGCCCAAGAAGTCATATTTATTGATCTTAGATCTGAAGGGCATCTGGTGATAAATACTCTCTTTTCTTTAATGCAACATAGCCTTACATTTTATAAGTATTTATTAACTACAAAATAACAGGTTTATTTATGACATGTTCACACGTGTATGAGGTACTTTGATCATATTTATCTGTATTATCCACACTTGCCTTCTTGCCCCTGGAAGTAGCCTTTAAAATTTTTCATTTATTAATTCTCTATCTCTGTGTAATGTGAGTGTGTGTGTGCATGTTTTTGTTTGTGTGTGTATGTGCACATGGGTGTTTGCAAGTGAGTGTGTGTTTGTGTGTGTGTGGAGTGTGAGGGTGTGTGCATGTTAGTATGTGTTTTCATAGGAACGTGTGAGTGTATGTTTGCATGTGAGTGTGTGTGCATGTGAGTGTGTTTGCATTATGTGTGTTTGCATGTGTGTGAGTGTTTGTGTGTGATGCTGAACTCAGGGCTTTGAGCATTCTAAGCCAGAGTGTAAACAAGGTCAAGACAAAACAGAAGAGACAGAGTACTTACTTCACTGCCTTGGTGATGACCCTGAATGTCCTCTCAGTGCTGGGAACAGGAACAGAGACTAAGAGTCATGGAAGGTGGGAGACAGGCACACCCAGCAGAGCATGCCATGAGAGTGGTGTGTGTGTGTGTGTGTGTGTGTGTGTGTGATTCACACGTGAGTTCCAGGCACATATGCAGGGTCCAAGAGATCTAAAAGATACAGTGGGAACAGGGATGCAGGGGACAAGCCTGAGATGGGGTTAAATAGATGCAGAAGGGGCAAAGCCATGTGTGGGCTGCAGGAAGCTTGCTGCTCTCTGGCTCCCCTCCCAGGGCATCATACTCAGACTGAAATCGGCATTAGATGCTAGAACAGAAATTATGTTTGCAAATGGCCACATGAAGTTTGGAGCTGGCTCTGCAAGGTAGTTCTCCCTCCATTTCAGACCCAATCATGTTTGTCCCAAAGGGTCCCCTAAAACTCACCGTCCAAGACAGACTGGCCTCGTGTCAAGGAGAAAAGACGACAAGAAGGAAAACATGATGCTCCTGAGAACAGGAGGGCGAGTCAGCTAACGAGACACTGTGCCCTTGAGAACAGCTGGAAGGCAATCTAGAATATAAAAATGCTTGTGGGAACAGCTGATTGGACGTCTCACCTGAAAGGAAGGCATTCTGCTTGGGACCTCGGTGTAAATCAGAGACTCTGGTTGACTGTTTTCTTGAGCTATTCTGCCAGGTGGTGGAAGAGCCTAATCTGATGTTCCGACATGCTATTTTTCTTCTACATTTTGTTTGCTATATATTTAACATTCTTACTTACTTGAAAGCGAAAGGCTATCATGGATCATTCTTTAGATGTAGCAGATGCCGGGCTCCACCATTTCCCCTGCTGTTCCTGTGCTCCTTTGAGCCAGTGCCTCCCTCAGCAATAAGCCTCTAGGCTACACGTCACTTCTCTACAGCTTCCTCCCAGCATCTAAAATATTGTTCAATGTAGGACAAGGAGGAAGTGTCAGCCTTGGCTTTTTCCAGAAGAGACTTTCCCAGAATTAATAATCAAGTGACCCAAAGTCTTGATCCACATCAATAATGCTGTTATCAGTGGTGGAGACCTGTCCATCTTGGCACTCCCCTGTGACCACAGAGAAGGTTTTCCTTTGGCTTCCTTGTGTTTGGATATGGGCATGGCATCCTGTCTTGGCAGAGGGCTCCCTGGAGCCTGGGAAACTAGATCCTAGATGAGAAGGCCTCAGGGGTGACAGTACTCCCCACTTCTTTCCAACTGTTCCAGTTCCCTTGCCTTCATTACTCCTGGATCCTCTGAGTCTCTGACACCCTTAGCCAGGCTAGCTCACAACTACAAATCTTTTCTCCCTTAGCTTGCCTGACAGACTGTCCTAGATTTTTTTTTAAAAATAACACCCAGAAAAATAGGAGAAAAGGAATCCGAAGAGACATACACAAGTGAGAAAGAGTGTCAGTGTGCTGAAATGATGACCGACTGACAGCCACAGGTGATCTTGGCTGTCACCAGGCTCAAGTCTAACTTGACTCTGCATCTAATGCCACCAAGCATCCCAAGCCTGAGAGGACAGACTTCATGTATTTATCCTCTTCTAGTTATAACACACACATACACATTGAACAGACTCAGGAGAACAACAACAACAGAACATTTTGCTTAAACTCAAAGGAAAGAAAAGCTCCAGATAGAGGACACCATTAAGGGGACACAGCCACCACCCCACACAGGCCATAGGGCTTGTGGTTTAAGAGAAAGTGGGGCTGGTTGCTGGGAACGTAGCTAAGTTGGTAGAGTGCTTGTTTTTCTCTGCTATGTCCTAGTACCACTGCAGTCTGTCTCATGAAGGCCCAGAAACAATGGAGCCTGTCAACCATAGACTGAAACCTCTGAACCAAACTGTTCCCTCCTCTGAAATTGTTTCTCCAGGAATTTGAAACATCAATGAAAATCTGAGTAACCCAGCCATCTTCCTGGACTTTCCCAAGCCCCTTTTCTAAATCCTCCTCCTGACCCTCCCTCTTTTGTTCTTTACTTGTTAGCATCTACAGTGATCTTAGAATGTGTATGTAAGGAGACACTGGACTAGCAAGAAAGAGCCCCAAAATCACTCAACTGGGAAAAAAATGCATCTTCAGTGTGGTGGTTTGAATGAAAATGACCTCCATAGACTCGTAGGGTGTGGCCTTGGAGGAAGTGTGTCATTGAGGGTGGGCTTTGAGGCTTCAGAATCCAAACCAGGCCCAGTGGCCCACCCTCTCTTCCTGCTGCCTGTAGATCCAGATGTAGAATTTGCAGCTACTTCTCTAACACCACGTCTACCTTCGTGCTACCCTGCTTCCCATCATTCTGATAATGGACTAAGCCTATGGATTGTAAGCCAGCCCAATTAAATGTTTTCCTTTATAAGAGTTGCCATGGTCATGGTATTTCTTCACAGCAATATAAAATCCTAAGACATTCAGTATAAATATATATGGCGTGCTATTGCTTTTGGGGTTTTTGTTCCATAAACAATTGTATTATTTATATTATTTAAAAATTAACTATACATGGATAGATGGATTTCAGAAAGACAAATGTGTGTTTTGTAATAAGATTTATATTTTATAACAATGTATCCATATGTATTTGTAGGAAACTCCAGAAAAATGTGCAATTCATTCAAATTTTCTTCTTCAGATTCAGACTTGTTGCCCAGTTTATAAGTCTATTTTGGGGAAAGTTCTGCAAACTTGAGGAAGTGGAGCCTTGTTGGAGGAAGTACTTGATTGGGAGGTATGCCTTTGAAGTCCCTGCCTGGTTCCTAGTTCCTTTCTCACTGCCCACTTCCTCTGTGTTACTGGGTGAAGAATCCCCTACTACACCCTTCCACCATTGTGAAGCCACCACTTGTGCTGCCTAAGAGCATCTGCAAGCAACCATGGACTGAGCCTTCTGAAACCATCAGCCCCCAGATAAAGCCTTCCTCCATTGGGTTGTTTCCCAGAGGTATTTTGTCATAGCTATGAGAAAGCGAAAATATGCCAACCCATAGTCATGTCCTAGGCTATCCCTTTTTTGACTTTGACTTGTTTCAGTATCCTTACCTCTGCCCCCATTGTAAACAGACCATCCAAGCACCAGGACTCATATGTGATTGGATTGGTATGTATAATGAAAAAAGAGTTTGTTTTCTTTAAAAAAAAATCAGTGGCTCCATTGCTCCTCAAGTTCTTGAGTTGTGCACTGGATGTTCTGTATAGAGCAAGAAGAATGAGAACATGAGGACCAGTGATGTTCAGTTGAGCATTACGGCCGTGTCTGATTTATAAAATAGCATATACTTATTTTATAACAGTTATTTCTTGCTTTCATCTCAGTACCTTTTCAGATTTGATTTAAGCATGTTTCATTTTGTCCACTTTCTTACAAATAATTTTTTTTTCCCCTGAAACAGGGTTTCTTTGTAGCTTTGGAGCCTGTTCTGGAACTAGCTCTTGTAGACCAGGCTGGCCTTGAACTCACAGAGATCTGCTTATCTCTGCCTCCTGAGAGTTGGAATTAAAAGTGTGCACCACCACCACCCAGCACAATTTTTTTCTATCTCAGGAAATGACTTCTATAGTTGGCGTTTTGCTAAATGAACTTTTTCTACCTACATACAAATAGTCAATTTCACAGAGACAAAGAGTCCAATGGAGGTGTTGCCAGGGGATGGGGGAATTTTTTATGAGCCCATGCCACAGTGGTCTCTTCAGTGGTATACTTGCCAGAGACCTACCTATACTTCTTTTAGTAACCCCAATAAACTCACTGGTTCACTTGAGTGAAATTATTTCTTTGCTCTGTCATCGGTACCGTAGGCTAAATGAATATTTGTTTTTCCACACCACCCCAGGAAAACTAATGCAACATAGGAGAGAGGGTTAGACCAAGAGCCCGTTTCTGCCAGAGTAATGTGACTATTGATATTTGCTTGCCTGGGTATTACGAGTCTAATTGCCTGTGATCTACTTTGCCTAAGCCTCAGCCAAAGACATCTGGCAGCCTAGCCTGTCTCAGGTTTCCAAACCTAGTGCTCATCTGTCCTGCATTCGGGTGGAATGTTCCCATACTCTTAGTTGTGACATGTCTTCTTGTCACGGCCACACCAGATGTTTTCAGGTCTCCTTCCATCTTTAGCGTGTGTTTGCTCCATTTGTTTTTGTTTTGTTTTGAATGAGAAACCGGAGAGGCTCCCATTTCTGGGGAACAATGAGAACAGCAGTGATGCGAATGCTCTCAGCTCAGGTGTCATTCCGCAAACGTGCCCCGAGAGAACGAGAAGCAGTCTTAACCCTGAGTTTTACTCTTCTCAAATACTACACAGGGAGTTTTGTTTTAAATCCATAGATCATTTGATAGTAAAAATATAGTTGGGCATTTTTTGTTGTTCTGCTAGGAATCATAAAGTCTGAAAAATGGCAACTAAGTTTTAAGAAGATCTCAGGATGCTATCTGTCTCCCACTACCTGAGCAAGAATCGATGAAAATGAGACCCTATCTCAAAAACAAACAAACAAAAAAATCCATCAAGTTTATGAATTCCTGGGGGACAAGAATGGTGGGAATGGTAGGGTGAGCACTCTCTACCCCACTGGTGGGAAAGTGAATTATTATGGAAAATGGCTGGGATTATTGACCAGATGCACAAATCCTCGGACTCAACAATCCAGGAAAATTCACTGCAGGATAATCTGTTGTGGCAAAATACCCCTGCACCACAGCCCTGGGACTGAACACGAGATACTGGCGACACTGGTCACCCCTGGGAGATGGGAGGACTCTTCACTTGTATTCCTACTCCTACTGTATGGCCTATCTCCACCCCTTCACCTAAAGCAGACATGAAGCTGGACGGTGGTGGCGCACGCCTTTAATCCCAGCACTCGGGAGGCAGAGGCAGGCGGATCTCTGTGAGTTTGAGACCAGCCTGGTCTACAAGAGCTAGTTCCAGGATAGGCTCCAAAACCACAGAGAAACCCTGTCTCGAAAAACAAAAACAAAACAAAACAAAAAAGCAGACATGAAACATATCAAGTTTCCTAGTGGTAGAGGATTCTAAATAGAGTTTTTTATTTTTTATGGTGGAATTCAGTAACTGAGCCTAGGACTTTACACATACCAGGCAACTGCTATACTTTCAACCACATTTCTAACGCACTAATAAAACAATACTTTATGACTGAAGCTATTTCTGTCATGTTCACAGGTCATCCAAAGCTCTGTCCTTGCTTCTGCCCCTTTGTCCTTATGGACTGGTGGCCAACAGCGAGGAAAACGGGGATTCCACTGGAGTCTGTAAGTAGGTGCTGGGATCGAACCCCAGTTCTCTGTAAAAACAGCAATGCTCTTAACCCATCAGTCATCTCTCCAGCCCCAAAAAGGAGTTGAGCAGGAACATTCTTTTTTTTTTTTTTTTGAGACAGGGTCTCACTCTGTAGCCCTGGAACTCACTATTTAGTTGAGGCTGGCCTTAAACTCACAGAAATCTCCCTGCCTCTGCCTCCTGAGTGCTGAGGTTAAAAGGTACACACTGCCATGCCCAGACCCTTCTTAAGGTTTTAGGATTTACTAATACTTACGTGTATTGTGTGTGTGTTCGTGTGTACAGACATATTCATGCCACGGTGTGTATATGGAGGTCAGAGACAACTTGAACAGTCAGTTCTTCCTTTCCATCTTTGCGTGGGTGTCGACAGGCCTGTGTGGCAAGCGCTTTACCAACTGATATACTTCTGGGGCCCACTAGTAATTTTTTAATAAATTGGGAATTTGAGAAATTCACAATCGTATGAACAGCTAGTGCAGGAATTGTTCAAGAGAAAGTTAGTAAGCTGAACTTTATTCCCTACTCACATTTTCTTTCCACAGAACACATGAGCAAAAGGCAAGAGTCTGGAAACAGGGAGCACGGAGGGAAGAGGATCAAGAGTTCTAGATTACCTTCAGCTACACAGCAAGTTCATAGTCAATGTGGCTTACACGAGAACTTGTCTCAAAACAAACAGAAGTCATGGGCTGGAGACATGGCTAGGTAGTTAAGAGCACTTGTTCTTACATAGGACTTGAATGTAGTTCCCAGCAACTCACAGGCAGCTCACAACCACCTGTAACTCCAGTTCCAGGGGAATCCCATACTCTCTTCTGGCCTCCACAGGTGCCAGGCAAGCAAGCACATGGTATAGCATATAATTAGGCACTCATACAATTTATTTTTTTAAAAAGTGTACTTATATAAATCAAGCCATGAAGCCAAGAAGTAGGTGGAATAGACAGTTTATTGTGGCACGGGTGTAGAACACACAACCCTTCAACATGTACAGGTGCTTTGATGTTACTGTTGCTTTGCAGGAGACCACAGTGTGATGTCTGGGGTCTGTAGTTTCTTCTCTGTTAACCTGGTCAATGGTTACCTATTTTATAGCTCAAGTTAGGAGAAAGTCAGGGAAATCTGGTTGTAACACCCTAAATCAAGGGCTGTAGGACTTACAACCCAGGTGTGTAAAGTGCTTATTCTCAGTGCAAAAAGGACCACCTTGAGTGTAAGCAGACACCAGGCACTGGGGGCTCCCGGGACCTGGGTGGTGTGTTCTATGACTCAAGGAAGGGAAAGCCACCACCAGACTGCACTCTCAAGGGATCGAGTATTTTCCCCCAGCCTTCCTTCTCTAATAGGATCACAGACGTCCATTAACAGTTGTTAAGAAAATCTTGGTTCAGAAGAAATGAACAGGGCTTCTAAGCACCAGAGACACTGATTTCAGTTTCCAGTTCCTGTTGCTTTGGCAGCAAGGGGGAGACCAGTAGGCTGAGCTCTGGCAGGTGGGAGTCATGGGGCCACAAGCTTTTCTTTGGGGTTCTCATTTGTAAATCAGTCACTGAATGACAGACCCTTTCTCTTGAGCACTGACTGGTCTTGGGTGGGAAGATAAGCAGATGAGTATTTAACCCTTCATCTTGTCCCCACCATTGGATGGGACTCATTTGTTGCCTCCTTGTGCTGACTCATCTTAAGGCCCAACTGTGACGTGAACCCCATTCCCTCAGTGTACTGCTGCCACATGAGCCAGGTCTTTGCATATCCCAGCCCATGGTCCTGAGGAGACTGAAGGGAAGCACAAGGGATAGAGAAACGGTTTCTTAAAGAGGCACAAACAAGAATGCAGCTTGAATAGGTAGAGTCTGGTCATTTGTTTAGCCCCAGGATCCTGGCTACTATCTCTTTCCCTGGACGCTAAAAGACAAAGTCATGTGTTTTTACCCATCCACCGTGCAGTAGGGATACTGACAAGAGCCAGCCCTGTGTTTGAAGAGACCTACGTTTTCTTCCGCTCTGGATGGATGTGACGAGGCCTGGCCTCAGCCTCCCCAGATCTGACCATTATGCTGTCACCAGAGCCTTCAGATGCCCGCACCTGAAAACCTTGTGCTTGTGAGAGGTGCTGCCGGGAGGGCGCTCATGGTCCACAGGTGTAAACACTCCCAGTGCCTTCTCTGAATTTTGGAAAGGGAGAAGAAGCATTTCTTTTTCCAGCACTGCTTTGTAACTCTGTTAGTCCCTTGTGTTAAGAGGAGTCGCGAAAGTGTGCCTGCACAGTGGGGAGGAACCGTGGACAGACAGGATGACCTAGGGTAAGAACCAAAAATGCAGGGAAGGTTTGCAGACCAGCACAAAGCCAGCACAAGGTAGGAAGTAGAGTGCCTCTCTTCAGCAGAGGGGTCTCATTTGTTCAGAAAATGCTGGGGCGTAAACATGAGTGTACGGGAGCATGCACACATATGTGCACACATGCACACACACAGTCGCTCTGAGGTAGAAAGAAGTGGCTATCTCTAGACAAACACAAATCCTACAACTTCTCATGGCACTTGTGTGAAAGGACCTGCTCTCGCCCACACAGGCAAGCAGGGTCCAACCTGCTCACTCCAACCTTGGGCAGGGCCAGAAGTTCCACTCCACAGGAAGATGGAGATGGAGGGCGTTGTGTGGCATTGTGCCTGTGGTCAGAGCGCCCAGGCTACAGTTCCTAGGTTCTGCTGCCCAGGGTCACTTCCTGGAGCCTGAGCCATGGGCACCACGGGAGTGGCTTGTCAGCAGCCACTGAGCACAGATGTCTTGAACCACAGAGTCCCCACTGCTTTTGGCAGCCTGCTGCACCTGCTGGACCAGGGCGGCTGCCCGCGAGTGTTCTTGCTTCACAGCGATCAGGTAGGCAGAGCGCAGTTTGCAACACGCCAGATAGGCTCGGACCTAGTGATTGGTTGGGCACAAGATATTGGAAAGGAAATGATCAGAAAAGGCAGGCCAATGAACATAAAGAGTCCCAGGAAGTGCCGGTGGGTAAATAGTACTTCTCACGCACCAAACTGATAGCTAGGCTCTTGCCTTCTATTATTTCATAACAACATTCTAGACATCAAGCGATTGCACGGCTTTGTGTGCATATGATAAGCGCAATCACAGATGAAATAAGATTTTAAAGACCAAGCCGGGCGGTGGTGGCGCACGCCTGTAATCCCAGCACTCAGGAGGCAGAGGCAGGCGGATCTCTGTGAGTTCGAGACCAGCCTGGTCTACAAGAGCTAGTTCCAGGACAGGCTCCAAAACCACAGAGAAACCTTGTCTCGAAAAAAAAAAAAAAACCAAAAAAAAAAAATCGCATCTTGTTAAGTATTTTGTCATAGCAACAACAAGAATAGTAGCTAATATAGTGGGTTTTTCTTTCTTTCTTTCTTTTTTTTTTTTTTGGTTTTTTGAGACAGGGTTTCCCTGTAGCTTTGGAGCCTGTCCTGGAACTAGCTCTGTAGACCAGGCTGGCCTCGAACTCACAGAGATCCGCCTGCCTCTGCCTCCCGAGTGCTGGGATTAAAGGCGTGCGCCACCATCGCCCGGCAGTGGGTTTTTCTTACGGCACTCTTTTTCCCTCCAGAATAAGGAAAACTTTCCCCATCAGGAACCTCATCCAATCAGTCCACCTAAAGATGGAAATGAGATTTTCTCTATGGCTATCGGGCGAGAGACCTGAGAATAACACAGAGATTTAAAAACAGTCTCAGGGAGAGGGAATTGGGAAGGCAGCCAGGTGGTGGTGGTGCATGCCTTTAATCCTAGCAATCAGGAGGCAGAGGAAGGTGGATTTCCGTGAGTTCAAGGCTAGCTTGGCCTACACATTGAGTTCCAGGACAGGCTCCAAAGCTACACAAAGAAATCCTGTCTTGAATAAACAAAACAAACAAACAAACAAAAAATTGGGAAGGCAAAGGTTTGGGCAGTCAATGTTCATCTGCCCCATCTATTCCGTCTGGAGCTTTTCAACCACTGTCTAGGTCCTGGATAACAAAGAAACCGAGCCACAAGACTGCATGGAACTACTGTGTAGGGCAAGGGAAGCCTCAGTGCTATTCATTCAATAACAACACCAGATCTAGGAGACATCCTGCTCACCTTGTTGTCATCGCTGTGTATCGCCTGGATCAGTCCCTCCAGCTCCTGTGTACAACAGAGACATAGTGGCTGTGAAAGGAAGAAGCTGGGAGCCTCGGCTCAATCCAGTCTGAGCCCAGCTACTGTGACTCCAAGGTGGGGATGCCCGCCTGATCCTTCTCCCTACCTCAATTCCCACTATAAGAATAATGAATGATGGCTAATGATATTACTAAGCTTGGGTTGGGGCAGAAGGAGCATCTCCTACGAGGCCCGTGCTGAGCTTTCACAAATGGATGTGGCTCTGTTCGCCCCACAGCATGTCATAGAAGACGGTTTTGCAGGTAGCATGTTTCAAAGCCTACTCTAGTCTATCCATCAGAACACAGACATTTCCAAGTGTGCACACTATGAGACAAGAGGATGCCAAGGGACGCTTTCTGGAGACAGCCATCAGAATCATGACTTCTACAAAGAGAGAGTTGCTCAGAGTGAGGCCATGATTGCAGAGAGTTAGGAAGAGAAACGGATCTTGTAGTGAGGAGGAGGAGAAGGAGGAGGAGGAGAAGGAGGAGGATGATGGGGTGATTCTGAAGCAGATAGTGGCCACCCAAGAGATCCAGGAGTGAGCGCACCTGTGGTGGGATTCTCTTGAAGGCTTCCAGGCAGTTGAGGAGGATGGTGTCGCCGTCACTTTTGGCTGCCATGCCTGACTCACTGACACATTTGAGCAACTGCCGGATCTCACCGTACTTCTCCCTCTCCACCAGCTGCCTGGCGGCTCTGCAGTAGGTTGCAGCAGCATCCAGTTGGAAGTCCTAGGACAGATGTGGGATGACGGACTTAGGGCAGTGGGAGACGCCCACAGTGGGAAAGGATTGCAGTTACAACAGGGAACCCAAATAAAACAAACATGCAGAAGTAAAAAAGGCTCCCTTTGGAGTCAGGCAGACGTTTAAGAAGTGAGTATAAAAGCCGCCTCCTCTCGGTATGAAGTGGGGCACCCTACTTGCTTCCGTGGGGCTTTCTTTTCCTCAGGACAGGGTCAAGGCTGGTCTTCAGTGCTTGAGTTTCCTGTCCCCACTTCCCAAACAATGAGATTCCAGAGTCTACCACCGTGCCTGGCTTCATGGAATTTCAAAGACATTCTACTTAGTTCCTAAGACCCATCCTCTCTCCCCTGACTCACCTTTCTCTGGGAAATGGTGCACAGGGCTGGTGTTTGTTAAGAGCTGCCCAAGTGTCAAAACAGATTATCAAAACTCACTTGCTGGAACCTGCCAGATAAATGCTTTGAACCCAGCTTCGGTTAGCCCTTACACCACAGGAGTTCGGAGAGATAGCCTGGCTAGTCCTTCTAGACAGGCTCTCCTGAGATGGTGAGTGACATTTCTGCAGTGAACTGGTTGTGGCTAGCTGTCTTACATGTGCTCCTGGATACCTTTTGAGATGCTAAGATTGGCTTTTGGCTGACTCAGTTCTGTTATCTGTTTTGACATGTAAAGCTGCTCTTCCTGGGATAAGAATATTTTCTAAGGAGTAGCCTTTCCCAGAAATGTCAGGTACGGGGTCTCTTGCCATACGCTTGAATGGAACATCAAGATCACAGAACATCATACCTGTAGAACGCGGAATGCAATTCCAAAACCGTCTTCCACATTTTTCCCTCCCAGCATAACCTGGAGGGAGAGGGAGATAGAGATATGCTTAAAGGAATAATTATTCAAATAACTTCTCAATAAAAACATCAGGGTCCCTATTTATCTTTATCGTCACGTTTTTGTGGAGACAGGGTCTCTCTGCACAGCCCTGGCTGGTTTAGAACCCACTATGTAGATCTGGCTGGCCCTGAATTCACGGTGATTCTCCTACCTCTGCCTCCCTACCTCTGGGATTATAGATACGAGCCAACATACCCAATCCATTTGCTCAGTTATTAAATATATGTGGAGCCTTTACCGAGCACCCAGCAGCAGAGATCCAAGGGACCAAATGGACTCTAACTCCCGCCTGAGGCCCGCATTCCAATGGGGAGGAAGCCGTCAAGCAAATGACTGAAATAGTCAGATAATTACAATAGGGAAAAGCACTCTGAAGGAGGTGAGCTGTCTGCCACAGGTGAAACCCTGCACGCACCTTGCAGGCAACTTCCATCTTCATGTGGTTATTTCCAAAGAGCGTTGGCAGAGGCAAAGTGGTGACCTGCGAGGTGCCAGCGCTCTCACACCGATGTAAGAATCTGGTCACTTCCATCTGTAGCTGAAGTGTATTCATATGCCTGCGGGGACAGGGCAGGCACAGTGCAGCCTCAGCAGGCTCTCAGAGAGTGGGGGGCTGGGGCTGGGGCTGGGGCTGGGTGACTGGCTCATAAGAAGAGGGCAATGGAGAGAGCAAAGAAATGGCACAAAGGGAAGAGGCTTGAAATACCTTCCAAATAGCTACGGTTAGACAGAAACGGAAGACCTAGCGCCCCCCCCTCCCCCAGACATACAATTGTTAAGGTGCACTGTGGGGCTGGACAAAGACCTAGCCCCTCCCCCCAGACATACAATAGTTAAGGCGCACTGTGGAACTGGACAAGCTTCTGGCACTGACTCAACAATATTTACTGAGTATCTACGCAGCAGGTCCCAGAGTGAGCAGGAGGCTTGAGTCCTGCTTTCACGGCTCATGGGCTAGAGCAGAAATGGATAGTAACCAGACAGAGAAGAGTTTTCGTGTCTGAGTCTAAGAAGATAACTAATTAGAGTGTTGGAAAATCTGCTTTTTTTTTTTTTGAGACTAGATCTAGATATACCACTATCCTCAAACTCACAATCCTCCTGCTTCAGCATGTACTACCATGTCTGGCTAAGCCTTTTCTTTAGATAGTATGTTCCGAATAGAGGGGTTGGCAAGCATAAAAGAAAGAAAGTGCTTGGGTTGAGGATCCTGGAGGCCAGTGCCTGGAGGCCAGTGGCTGACACGTACCAAGGAAGAGTAGAGGGGCAGAGAGGGATTATGCTGGACCTTTTTTGCTCATGGTAAGGAATGTGGAATTCAGTCTGGGATAGCATGGGATCCTAATCCCTTCCGATAGTGGCTTTCCAGGCTGTAGCAGACACTGTCACCCATGGCTGCTGCCTTCCCGCCCTGCACTGACCATCTCCCGAGCTTTGACATACCTGGAGACATCAGCAGCAGTCATCTTCTTCCGGAAGAAGGTGCTTTTCTTCTTCCCGGAGCTGCGGGATGTTTCTTGGAGGTAGATCTTCAGGTGGTCCTTGGCCTTAAGCAACCACGAGAGCTTCTCTCCCAGCTCTGTGTAGGACTTTGCTTTGTGACTGAAGAACCAAATACAGGTCATGGCAGCCCGGACTTGGTCCTAGGATTGGGAAGCGAATGTTTGGTTTAGGAGAGATCAGAGATGTTGGTGGGTGGGGAGGGGGGTGGGTGTCACAAGAAGCCTGATCTGATTCCCCCTGATATAGCAGACCTTCAGGTTCTGGCCCTGTGATGTCTTCATCCCTAGCTGGAGCCTCGCTTCCTCTCGATAAGTGCCAGTGTCTACTCTATCATCAACAGAGCAGCATTTTACGTTAGTCATCACAGGGTCCCAGAGACCCTACAGTGAGCTGCCTGTCAAGCTCAGGTGGGATATTATCTCACCACGGTAGAGATCTCAAGGAAGATCCTTCCGACTCCCCATTAAGTAGATTCAGCTTTAAGTTGGCATCAGATGACCTCATTTCTGAGATCATAGTACTGAGAATCCTCAGACAGGGGGAGCCTGGTCCTTCTCCTTTCACGCATTTTCTTCTAAAGACACAAGCTTGCCAGAACATATTCCCTTCGTTCGTTCCTTCGTTACTTTGTTCCTTCGTTCATTCCTTCCTTTCTCCCTCCTCCTCATCTTCACTTTTATATTCCTTGGAGTCTTTTTTTTAAATTATACTATTTATTTATCTATTTATTTATTGATTTTTATGTGGGTGAGTATTTTGCCTGCATGTATGCCTGTGTACCACACATGTGCCTGACATCTGTGGAGATCAGAAGAGGGCATCGGATCTCCTGGGACTAGAGTTATAGATGATTATGAGTCACCATGTGGGTGCTGGGAATTGAACCCGGATCCTCTGGAAGAGCAGGCAGTTCACTTAGCTGCTGAGCCATCTGTCCAGCCCCACACTGTTTAAATTCTGAAGGATGCTATTATGGGCAAGATTAAAGCTTGGCTCTAAATGTAGGAGGAAAGTCTAAATATTTAATAATGTTGGATAGTGTGGTGGATTTGCTCCAGGGTCAAGCACCAAGATCAGGGATCAAATGACTGTCCCGTTCCCTCATCTTGCACAGCCTCCCCTGCACAACAAAGCACCAGCGCCAAGTGGAAGGGAGGATGGGTTGCTGTTACCTTCATAAACTGCTGCAGCTCATACAGGATGTGGTAGTAGTTCTTCTTCTGCAGATGCTGGCAGGCAGCGATCAGGTACGTTCCCCAGCTCTCCAGGGTTGGATCAATGGATTCCAGTAAGTTTTCCAAAGTGTGCAACTTCCCACTTTTGTAGCTTGGCTGGAAAATGCCTTCTATGAAGACCTCTGGAGGACTTTCCTGGAGCAGGAAAGAAGTAAGAAGTCAGAAGTGTGGGACTGGTTCTGGCAGCCTGGGATTTGCTCTGCACCTCCACACCCTCCTAGGGCAGTGCCTCTCAGCCTTTTCCTCTGAGAACCCCTCTCCAAGGATGCTCCATCCACTCCTTCCTTGAGTGGCTCTCTCCACTCATTGTTCTTTTTCTCCTAGGATTTATCCCCTATTGGCCCTGCACGCTAGCTAACAAGGAAATTCGACACTGCTAATTCCATCAGTATCAGTTCTTTATAGTGATGGGGATCAAACCCAGAGCCTCTCAAATGCTAGAAGACCTGTTTACTGTCTCCAGTGGACGCAGCAGCTTTGGAAAGAATAATGACTTCTTTCCCTTGAGAAACTATTTTTTTTTTTTTTTAGTTTTTCGAGACAGGGTTTCTCTGTAGCTTTGGAGCCTGTCCTGGCACTAGCTCTTGTAGACCAGGCTGGCCTCGAACTCAGAGATCCGCCTGCCTCTGCCTCCCGAGTGCTGGGATTAAAGGCGTGCGCCGCCACCGCCCAGCCTATTTTTTTTTTCAAAAAAAAAATAATTTTTTAAGTTAAATACATTGTTTAAATTTCTTGAAAAACTTTAAGCTTAATTTTTTTTAAGTAAGAAAAAAATCTTCATTTTGCTTTCATTATACAAGAAACCAAGCTCTCTAGGCATCCTTTCAACATCTCTGGCCACTCAATTTCCTTAGCTGGCTCCTCTCATCCCTGCAGGGCTCCTTTTCGCTCTACTTTCCTAGTGATTTCATCCAGTCTCATGGCTTTCCATGCTGTGTGTGATGACATCCACACCTCTACTTCCAGCCTGTTCATCCTCCTAGATCTCCCAAACTGGACCTCCTGTGGGATCCAGCTGCCTCTCTACAGGACTTCCTGCAAAGCCAATGCATCCAACACACAAAAGACTGCATTCTAGATTGTTCCATGAAACTTGCTCCTCCCACATTCTCCTCTTTCTCAGTCACAATACAATTCTTCCAGGGGCACAGGTCAAAAGCCTCAGGACCACTTTTCTTCTCAAACTCTGATATAAAATACCTCAGCAGGTTCTACCACTGGAACGCACCCAGAAGCTGCCCATGCCTCACACCCACAAGCTGACCTACTACACCATCCCATTCATGAATTATTGAAAGAGCCGTATCCATGGTACCCTTTCACAGTCTGTCTCCTTCACACAAAGCCAACAAACCAATTTTGCTGACACACGACTCCGAAGAAGTTACGCTTCAGCTCACTGTCTTCCAGTGATTCTGCTCCCCATTCACTAACAAAGCCCAGGCTCTCACAAAATCCACATATACTATGTGATTTAGCTATTGCCTTCCCGACTGTATCTGCTACCACCCAGGCCCCATCTCTCCCGGCTTCAGCCACCTGGCCTTTGTATTTGTTACTTCTTCTGCCCAGAGTACAACTCCTCCAGTTGTTCATGTGTCTTTCAGCCCTTTACTCAGATGCCACCACCTCTGGGCACCCCATCTTCTTCGGTTCTGCCTTTCCTTCTACTTCCCGTTCTCCTTCCTACCCTTCCTCTGCACTCTTCTGCCTTCTTCTTATGTTCATGCTCTTCTTCTGCTACCTCTTTTGATATAGAGCCTTTCTACATAGTCCTGATTATCCTAGAATTCACACAACTCTGTCTGATTCTGTCTCCCAAGTGTGTGTTCCTGTTCTGTGAATGCTTAACCCCTGTAAAGCTTGGAAGGATGGACAGAATTTCTCCAAGGAAAACAAGGAAGGCAGGGCATTCTAGGTAGATGGAACAGTGCATGAAGACTAATAAAGATAACAATATTAATATTTTGTTGAGGGGCTGGAGGGATGGTTCAGAGGTTAAGAGCACTGGCTGCTCTTCCAAAGTCCTGAGTTCAATTCCCGGCAACCACATGGTGGCTCACAACCATCTGTAATGAGATCTGGTGCCCTCTTCTGGCATGCAGACAGAATGCTGTATACATAATAAATAAATAAATCTTTAAAAAAATATTTTGTTGAGTCTAGAATATGGAATATCAATAGCATTCATGGTGAAAAAAATCAGAAATATGGGAGACAGATCCTGAGGTCCAGCCGCATGCTAAGGAGTGAGCTTTCATCCTAATGATGTGTGAAGGCCCTGTGGAGAGAAGGTGCTATGTTAGGAAGTTCACACTGAGGGCAGTGTGACAGGAACACACAGAAACCCTATGCACACCACGTGTCCAAGTGTCATTTTCAGTGCATTTTTTTCTCTGCACTCCTGCTTGCTTGAGGACAAAGGTAAGGGTCTTAAAAAGTTCAAGGGTAGTTGGTGACAGGAGACAAAGAGAAGGCTTCCTTACTGGCTTTGTCAGCTGCAAAGCGAGGGCAGTGCTGTCGTCAGCTTCCACTTGGACTATAAGATAAGCAGCTTACGTCTGGCTGCGCTTATCCAAGGCACCAGACTGATGGTTAACAGTCTGTGCCGGCAGAAACATCTTCACTTCTCAACTCATGCGGAGAGGGAGGGAAAGGGCGAATTAACTTCTAAATAATACGACTCATCCTGTATGGGTTAAGACACGCTCAGCAGTTGAGATACAGCAGCCGCCACACAACGGTCTCTTTCACTGTCCTGTAAGGGTCGGATCACAAGCTGGACTTCTCACAGAGTCGTCTAGCAGATGTCTGTTTGCAAACTACTGTCGGATGCTGTTGTGATTTAGTGTGGCTGACTGATGTTAGTCTGTGCTAAGTTCCTTCAGTTTCCTATGGAGTTTGGTAAATATCGGTCACTTTGTCAGAAAGTTACCATGAATGTTGAGATAAAAGGAATTCCAGGCCTACGACATAGCTCAGCGGGTAAAAGGTCTTGGTGTGCAACCTGACCATCTGAGTTTCGTCCCTGGGACCATGCAATTAGCAGGAGTGTGTATCTGTAAGCTCCGAACTCTGATGGAGAGGCGGGAGGCAGAAACAGAAGGAAGCTTATGGGTCAGCCAGCCTAGAGAATGCAGAACAGTACAGAGATAAGAAACCCCACCTCAAGGGTGGAAGGTGAGATCTGATTTCTGGAAGCTGTCCTCTGACCATAACCACGTGCACCATGGCCCTGTGTATAGACTCTCTGACACACACACACACACACACACACACTCCCCCCCCTCTAAAAAAGTAAACAAAAGGGTGATGACCAAGGAAGTAACTCTCTTAGCGCCGTCAGGAGGGAGGTGGAGGTGGCAGGGGAGTGAGAGAAAACCAAGGACAGGGTGTGCTGCCTCCTCATGCACACATGCGGGGTGCTCCTTTCTGTAACAGCTCTAGGTACACTCTGTCCTAGGCCAGGTGAAAACCAAAAGGTTCATCACTGTGCCTTAGGTCACACGAGACTCCCGTTGAGTACCTCACTGTGGAGACTGGCTGATGGTCTCACCGTGCTCTACACTGTGGGAGAGGAGACGAATTTGTTATTGCTGGTCAGAAGGGAAATTTGGGGTTTAATGTGAGACTTGCTGGTCTCATTGGATGACTATATAGACAAAGCTTCTTAGACCCGGCTCTGCAGGGAATTGTCTCACTGCTAGATGCTGAGTTAAGTATACCGGATGGGGTGGGGGGCAGGGTGGGTGTGGTCAAGGCGGCTACAGCCCTTGGGCTGTTTCTGTCCGAATGTCTCACCTTGTTGAGCAGGTGCAGCAGGGCTTCCCGAAGGCAGTTATGCCTTATGTAGAAGCTGATGATGGCTAAGTTGGTGCTGTAGTTGTGCAGGTAGAAGAGACATTCCTGATAGTAGGTGTTGTTCATGATCTTCCCATCAGGAATCACCTCGAGGAAGAGGCTCTGGGTCCGAAGGGTGGCTTCCAGTTCCCGCAAGGTGGCAAAGTAATCGTCATCTTGCTGCTGGCAGGAAAAAAGAATGGCTTTGAACTCCAGGGCCTAAGAAGTTAAGAAGTGATTCCCCCTCTTCTACCCCGCTCCCCACCCCCAGCTTCCAAGCAGCTTGGACCAGAGGCATTCACCATTAGGTCTGGCCTTCAACAAGTCTTAACACTAGAAAGGCTTGGTTGGCGGTGTATGTAAGGCCGAGGCAGAGGATTCGTGAGTTCCAGGCTGTTCTGGATCACACATTATAAAGCCAGGGACTGGGAGGTGGCTCAGCCATCAGAGGGCTTGTTGTTCAAGTCTGGGGACCCTGGCAGTCACGTACAAGTTGGCTGGTGTGCGCCTGTTACTCAGTGTTCGGACAGGCAGATTCTAGGGGACTGGGGCTAGCCAGAGAGGTGCTCCACTGCAAACAGTGAGCACCAGGTTCAGAGAAAGGCCCTGCTTGGAAAGAAACACAAAGTGCCGTGTGGCAAGACGGTTCAGCCAGTAAAGGCACCTGAAACCAGCCTGACTGCTGAATTTGATCCTGGGACGCTGGTGGGAGGCAGAGCTGACTCTGCGAGCCATCCTCTGACCTCCATGAATGTGTGGGCTCATATACATACACACACTCAAGACAAAAGTAAAAGAAAAAGGTAAAGGCTGACAGAAGACGGCAGTTAACAATGACCTCTGGCCTCCACACACGCATGCTTGGGCAAGTACATATGTATACGCACGCATACACTACAGTACACGCAATGCACAAAATAAAAAAAAAAAAAGAAAAACCCTAAATGGAAAATTAATCTGGGCACGTGATTTTAATTTTTGGATACCTCTATAGTATCTTTTAAAATACTGATCTTGTGTTGCTTATCTAACTACACATACTACAAACAAACAAAACACACAACACACGAACATCAGCCTAGCAGCCTCTGCGCCTAACCCCGCACTACTGACCAAACTGAAGCCATCATCCCCCTGGATCCTCACTGCTCCTAGCCTCTTACAGGACAGGGCACTCTGCCCGCTTTGCTCTTACCAAGGAGACGAGCGGTCTCACTGTGGACTCCAGGTACTCAATCACATCCTGGACTAGCCTTGAGCCATGACTCAGTTGATTGAGGTCAAGGGGAGGCTTGAGGCAGCGACTGAACTTCTCCCGTGCAGCAGCAAGGTTGCCAGCTTTAAGGCAGGCCATGCCCCAGGCATGCCATGCCCCCGTGGAATCAAGCCCGGTCTTTGTAGAGACCTGGAGGAAAAATTGCTCCATCTGTGAGAGGTGTCTACATTCAGGTCTGAGAGTCTTCCCAAGCCATTCTGTTCCTTTGCCCCAACCATCTGCCCAACATCCACATGCTGCAATTTTGCACACCAGCAAGTTGGTTGTGTCCTGGATGCATCCATGATTGGAACCAAAGAGAGATGGTGAGACCTGTTCCCAAGGCTAAGCAAAGGCCACTCATGACAGATGGGTAAAAGGAAGCTTTATCTTTGCCTCACCTCAACGCCCAGTTGGTAGTACTCAGCTTCCAGGAGCTGGTTCCTCAGCCTGGTCACCGCGGCTGGCTGCAAGATCTGGTCTAGAGATGGCACATGGCGATAGGCAGCGGTGACTAAAATATGCAGGACATCTACCTTGCTGATGTAACTACAGGGAGAGAGAGGGCATCGCAAATGAGGCTGTGTTGAGCTTTGGAGCAATTGTTGCTTGAAGCGTTTCTATTGCATCCTCATTGTTAAGTGCGATCATGAGACTTGAGAGATATACAGCACATGTACTCTGAGTGAAGGTTCGAGAGTCAGACTCTTTTAAGCCCACTCCCAACTTAATAGTTCTGAGGCCTGCCTCAACTCACTCATCTGTTATGTGGCTATCGAGCAGAAAATGAAGTGTGTCAAAGGAAAGAGCTTAGGATAGTGTCTGGAACTTGTATATATAATCTTTTGGTTTATTTTGAGCAGGGATGCCCTAGGTTTCCATCTGAGACAAGGCCTCTATATTGAATACTGGAGCTCACAAATTACCCACTTGCTCTTGGCTCTTTGGAAACCTGCTTGGAAGAGTCCAGAACAAGAGTCATTGACTCAGGCGCTGGAGAGATGGCTTACCAATTAAGAGCATTGGCTGCTCTTCCAGAAGACCTGGGTCTGGTGTTTAGTACCCACATCAAGGCTTACAACCACTTGTAACCTCAGTTTCACAGGACCTGACACCATCTTTTGGATTCTCTGGGTACCATGAATACTTATGGTACACATGCACACACAAACAAGATATTCATACATATAAAATACAAATAATTCTTTAAAAAAAAGTCCCACCGACCCATATTCCTGGTTGGTACAGTGGTTTCACTATGCCTATTTCCTGGAGGTGGCACCAGGCAGGGGCACCTTGGCCTTTTGAGTCTAGTCTAGTATTCAAACCCTCTCTCCGTGCCAAGAATGGCCTTCCTTGTAGCCCACTGAATCTTATTCCTTACTCCTTTGGCAATCTTACTCCTGACACCTGAGGATTAGAAAAACCTTAGCAGGACAGAGCCCAGAGGGCCAGACCATTCATTCTGCCTGATGTGGCAAGTTCACAGCTATGGTTCCTGGGTACTGTCTCAGAACTACAGCAGAAAAGCCGTGGCTCCTCACTTGTCTGCTTAGCAGTTTTCTATACCTTTAGTGATTCTTAACCTGGTAGGAACTGGGTAGGAGAAAGGATAGTGTGTAAAATCCAATTCGAAGCCATATAGTAATTCGAAGGTTTATATTATTAAGTCTCCCTTTGGAAAATGAAAAAATTTGAACTAGATGATGTGTTTTTGTTTGTTTGTTTGGTTTATCTATCAGAAGGCATAGTTAAAATCAGAAGCATCTGGTTTGTATGGCGATAGACAGGACAGAGGAGTCCTCTCCTATGGATAAACTGACAAGAAATCATCATAATGAAGGTATATGAATGCAGGGTGGGGCATAAAGAAGGTGTGATTTGAAATCAGTGCTGTAAACCATCCAGGAAGCCCATGACTGCTTGCAGGGGTGAGAACCCTGCTGAGTGAGGGCTTCCTTGATCTCTGCCACCTCCAGAGGCCCATAGGGCTTAGCAGTGGCTGTCTGAGGTGACGGAGTGGGCCTGTGCCTGAGGGAGGCATTTATGCTTCAGAGGGCTTCCTGCCCCTGGATCCCGAAGCTGTTGGGACTGGTGCTGGACTCACTTCATGAGTCAGGGATCTGGGTGGATGGATAAGCAAGGAATTGAGAGTCTTCATGTCAGTTTAATGAGGGGAGTCAAAGCAGGTTCAGTTCCCGCCTCCACGGTCCTGCCCTGACTTCCTTCTATGATGGACTATGATGTGGAACTGTATGCTGGATGCGCCCTTGTCCCCCAGAATTGCTTTTACACATGTTGTCTTGTCATAGTAATAGAAAGCAGATGAACACCTGTTTTTGAGGACTTTGGGAAAGAAAAGGACACAGGTTGACCGAGGGTGAGGACGACTACCTGTGATTAAGGGACTTATATTTCATCAACATTAAATCAGACGCATGTCGGCGTGTCTTGTCAGAGACGATGGGAAGATGGAAAGCCATAGGGGGTCACAAGAGGAAGCCAGACAAAAGGCCGCACCCCGGTAAGAGAACGGAGGCTCGCTTCTGTGTACCTGTCACAGAGAGCCAGGTCCTGGCTTCGGCCGGCCTTGACGAACATCATCTTAGCGCTGAAGAGCAGCTGCTTCATGATGTCTATGAGCAGCCCCGCGTCCAGCTCCGGGTTGGTGAGGCCCTTGGACAGCTTGCAGCAGTGCTCGATCAGCTGGTGGCCACAGGCAACGCTGTCTCGGTGCAGGTTCAGGATGGCAATGCACAGGGAGGCGCTGGGGGCCTGATCAGGGGCAGGGGAGGGAGAAAGAGACAGTGAATTTAGGGACCAGAGCAGTTCAGCAGAAACCACCATTCCCCTTTAAAGGCTGGAAACCACTGCGAGAGGAAGCTGGACACATCACAGCAGGGCAGAAGCAGAGCTGGCCGCATTTCAGAAGCTCAACCTTCCACGGCTGTGCTAGGCTGTGTCACACTGCGTCAAGGTCTTTCTACATAGCCCTGGTCAGCCAGGAACTCACTTCCTACTTCTTGACAGTATCCACAGGTGGCCGCCTTTTCCTGGTCTCCTGCTCCTCAGTTGCAATATCACTTATCTGTGACTTAGATGACCACAGTGACCTCAAGTCCTGAACATGCTGTGCTGCTGCCAGATCAACATCCATAAAGCACCCTTGTGAAATTCCTAGGTGCTTCTACTATCACACAGTCATTTCTTACCGTCAGCTTCATAGCTTTATACATAAATCGTCTTTCTCAATCTTACCACCTTACCCCTTACTTCATCAGTGCTGTCTTCGGATGCCCTCATCATGCCCTGTGATTTTTGGACTCAGTGCCTTTGCTTGGATATTTAGCAATATGGGCCCACGAGTGTGTTGTTGTTGTATGAGTGTGTGTGTTGTGTTCATGCAAATGTGTAAAGGTGTGCATGCATTTATGTGTGCATGTGTGTGTCGAGGCCAGAGGTTGATATTGGATATTTTTGAATAGTTTTCTAGCTTTTTTTTTTTTTTTTTTTTTTTTTTGACTCAGGGATTCTCACTGAACCTGGAACTTGATGATTCAGCTAGAACCTGCTAGGCAGCAGGCCCCAGGGTCTGCCTGCCTTTGCCTCTTTGGTGCTGGGACTATATAGGCACCTGTTGCTGCATCTGGTTTATATGTGGATGCTGGGGATTCAAACGCAGGTCCTCATGCCTGCACAGAAAGCACTTTACCACCTGCTGAGCTATCTCCCCAGTCCCCGCACAGTTCAGTTTTGTGCTCTATCTTTCCCCTGTCCTCGACACTCCCCTTCCACCGCATTTTCCACATTTCTCTGACTGTGCACTTACCCTTCTTTCTGGTTTCTTCCTGTACATTCCCCGAGATGTTCCTTCTCTTCTGCCTAACTGGTTTACTTGTTTTGGCTCTCATATAATTGTATAGCAAGCAAGGACCAGACTGTAGTTATCCATCTCTGTATTCCCTGTTCTACTATCAGACGTCATAAAGAAACTTAAGTGACCGTAACACTTTATTGTTATTACCTGCTCATAGTAAAATTCACTCCGGACCAGCTCGTTCTCTTCCTCATTTAGACTCAAGATCCACTCTACCTCCGTGGCTTTGGGGACTCGCACCACAGCTGAATATGGAGGGCTTTCATTCTTTGAGCTGTCTGAAACTAAGAAGAGAGCCGTCAATCACATGCCAGTCACTGGCTGGCCATGCAGCCTGATAAGCTAGTGCGTCACGAGCACATATTTACCTACTATCTAAGAGTCCCTTTCCCCCTCCTTGCTCCCTTTTCTTTCCTTTTTAAAAGATTTATTTAATTGTTTGTGTGCGTGCCTGCATGAGTTTATGTGTACCATGTGTGTGCATGTACCAGCAGAGGCCAGAAGGGGGCATCAGATCTTCTGGAGTTAGGAGTCATTGGCAATTGTGTATCACTGAGTTTGGGTGCTGGGCACCAAACCTGGGCCCTCTGCAAGAGCGGTAAATGTTCTTAACCGCTAAGCCATTTTTGTAGTAACTTCCTCACTTTTTGTTTTCTTTAGGAAACCTCATTAGATACTTCAAGTCCTCTTCCCCAAGCATAGGTTGGGGACAAATGTCACAGTATTTGTGACATGACTGATGCTTCACACAGAAAGCCTGAAAGACATGGCTCAAACGTTGGATACTCCAAACACTAACCTGCTATGGAAAGACATTGGTTAAATTGCTAACAGTGATAATCTCAGGGTAAGGACAAGGCATTGGATGATGGGGCAGTGGAGGATGGGAGCTGTGGTGAGGTAGATGGGGTAGCCTACTAAAAGATAAGCACCAAATCCATTGGTTGTTGGCCTTCCCAGGGTTGGAAGCTAATGGGCCTAGATAAAGGTTAATATGAAGAATGTCGAGGGAAACAGCTGATACAAAAGCCAAGATTTCTCTTTGGTGAATTCACCAAGAGGACTGAGTTGCCATATGGCTATCAGCTGAGAGCCAACTCTAGCACATAACAGAGCCACAGAGAATGGGATCAGGCCTTACCTTCTGACTGGCATGGGCTCTCCTCTGGTACACTAGAAGCAGAAAGAAAAACAAAACTCCTCAACCATTGCTTCTCTGTTTTGAGCTTAGTGAATGACATTTGGTTGATCAGTCACTGGTCAGGGAATTAATGGCACATTGACTCTTGCTCTCCCACACTGGTCACAACCATCTCTTACCATGCTCTGTCCATTTTATCACTTACATATCCACTTAAATGCCCCCGCCGCTCTGTGTCTGAGGGGGATCTCATCATTTTTCTGTAATAACTTTCTTTGACTTTTACAGCCTGGCCTCTACTTGCAGCTGCAGCAAGATTTTAAGAATTCAAATCTGGTCCCATTCCGCTCCTGCTGAAGAACCCTTCCGAAGCTGCTCTGGCTGAAAGAATTCTACATTCACAGTTCAGGAGAAAGGCCCTTGAGACCTTCCCTGACTGCCTCTTTAATGATCTCCTTTCATTCATGACTTGTACTCAAGTCGTAAAGGTCCTATTGCTCCACCACCAGCTCTGGTCAACTTCTACCGGTGCCACCAAGGGCCACGTTTAAAATGAGTACAAGGAACATGCTGGCCGACCTCAGTCCATCATGGCACCAGGGAGCAAGCCCAAGTCTTATGCCAGTGTTCAAGTCTTCCGGGTTTGGCTGCCAGCTTTAAGGACAGGATCCACTGATCAGAACCCTAGCCTGTCATCCACCTACTCACAGCTCCTCAAATGGTCGATTTCTTTTCTCTTTCCTCCGCCTGTGATGTGCCTCTCTGACCTCTGGGCAGGTACTCCCCCCGCTTCCCATTTTTAGTTTTTTTCCTACCAACTCCTCATTCTCTAAGATTCATTTCCTGGGGTCCCCTCCAGGACACTCTCCTGCCTATCTGGGCCAATCTGTGTGTATAGTCACCACTGTACTTATCCAATCATTCCTAGTGTTTATTAGCTCTCTCCCTAGTAAAATGGGGGAATTACTAGTAATTCCTAGTGATGGAACTACTGCAGAGTGACTGCTGGCCAAAGAATTCCCATCAGTACTGACTGCTCACTAAACCCCATAAGGACAGTGTTTGGATAATCCCTGTCCTACCCCTGGCAGGGAAAGGCAGAGAGTGTATGTTAGGGTTTCAGGAAATATACCATGTGTATGGCATGTCTTCCTTCCAATGCAGTCAATACTCATTGTGGCAAATAATCACCAAAATTGCTAAAGAGTAGAACACAGAATCTGGTTAAAGTCTGCTAAATAAAAGAAAATATGAAATCTAAAGTTAGGCTCCTTTTTATGGGGAATTTCCCCCAGATGCACTAGGAGCCTTACACTCCACACCCTCACTCTGAAGCGTAGAAAAAAAACCCTCAAAGCAACCATGAGTCAGCAAGCACTGTCTTCATCCATCTGTCTTGCCAGAAGGAGGGATGGTTTCTGAAATTTATCTGGAGGCTAACTATATGCAAGAAAGTGTAAGGGCTTGTCATAAGTAACAAGTCAAGACGACTACTCAGTTGGAGCCGGAGCAAATGAGCCCAGATGCTCGGCAGGTGTGGACACGTTGTCTTGAATCCGGCTGGAGCCACATGAATCAGGAGTGACCAGGAAACAGGAGAGGTGGCCAGGTGAGATGGTGACCTCGCTGTGTGGAAGGGCTGAGGACTGAAGTGTCTTGATTTCTGAGAAACCAGCCTGTAAGAACTTCCTTCTCATCCCTACTTCCTGTCTAGAAGTTTCTCTGACAGGGTAAGCATTTCACAGCACAGCCAACGACACAGTCAGCATGCACATTAAACCCAACACCCCTGCGAGTGTAACAGGTTCAAAACACCGCATAGTGGGCATGCTAGCCGTGTAAGGAGAGAACAGTGGTCCATGACAGTGTGGGTCCTGTTGCAAGACACTCACTCTTTGTTGTAGTAACCGTAGCACTGGTCACACACGCGTGTAGGGTTTTCTCGGCAGCCTTCCACCACCATCTTCTTGGTGGAGCAGGGGCCACACACTAGCCGCCCACAGCGGCGACAGTGATGACGTCTGTTAAACTGAGGAAAGGGAAGAGATGAAAGAGGGATTGTCGCCCAGACATTGATACTTGGTTTGGGGCAACCATGGCTCATCAGGAATACCAGGCGCTTGGGTTTTCACTGAGAATGAGCACACTAGCCCTTGTCCTCAGAAAGGTCACATTTAGGACTGGGGATTTAGCTTAGCACAAGGCCCTAGGTTTGATACTTAACACCTCCCCCTCCCCCATACACACGAAAGAAAAGAAAAAACAAAACAAATGAAAGCCTTTCAAACTGACATTTTAAGGTATTATTCAGCTGAGGGACAGATATTCCAAGTCCTGGGCAGTCTGCAACCCACAGCTCTTGACAAGGGTTGCTTCTGCATGGACACTCTAGAAAGCAACAGAGAAGGTGGGCTTGGTGGCTCACCTCGATAATCCCACCACTTGGGAGACCGAGGCAGGAGGACTGCTGAGAGTCTGAGGCCACTCTAGGCTACATACACAGTGAGTTCTAAGCCAGTCTGAAATATAGCAAAACCTAGGAGGGGACTCCAGAGTCCTGCTCTCCCGACCATTTGGCAAAATGGCTGCTGAGCTCCTTCTGAATATGGCCATAATGCTGGGGGGGGGGGGGGCTGGAGACAGGGGAAACAGGATGCTGGAACACTGACGAAGCACAGCTGAGGGCTTCTAGGAGCTTACATCTCCTTCTGTGTGGACAGCAGAAGCTTCGCTGACTAGAGCTAACTGTCATCATTAGCACATTCCGTGTTTGGTAACCCAAGTAAAAATTTGAAAATTCAATCAGGAAGAAGAGCTTTGCTTAGCCAGTCTTCTTTCTCCTGAGGTAGCATATATAACTACTACCAGGCCTCTGTCTTACTGTGAAAGACAGGAACTAACTATGAGATCGCTAAAGACTTGGTGACTCCTGTCTATATTATTCGATGAGAACGACAAGAATTTCTATAACTTAAGGCTATTTGAGGATGTCTACTACATGAATGGACCCTGGGAAAACACTGAGGCCAGGTTAAAGGCAGACCCAGCTGTAGGTCTGGTGACCTGAAACCATCACGATCCTCTTGGGGACAGATGACTGTGTACTCAAGCGCACATGCTGGCCCTCTGCTTTCTCTCCCTGGAGTGCTGCTGAGGAAGGCTGCTCACCATTGTGAAGCGCTCTCTGCAACACACCATGCAGGTGCTTTCAGTCTCATCAGGGACCCACTGATCCCTGGCAGGCGGTGCTTCTGGGGGCACAAACTCCAGTGGTGGCTGAGTCTGCGGGGAAGCCCTTTCCTTAGGACTGGGGGAACGGACTAAGGCACTTCCTGGAGAAAGAAGTCAGAGAAAAAGCTGGTAAGTGAAGAGGAAAGACTAAATGTTACTGTTTTACAAGGCTCCCCTGGAGTGATAGAGCCAGTTGATAATCAGAGGCTCCTTGAGTCACAAAAGAAAGACAGGGACACCGTATGTCCCTCCACTGGCCATGTACAACAAAAATCTATCAGATACAATTAATAAAAATCACTGAGCCTTGGGGAGGCAGTGACGGGTCAGTGCTTGCTGACAAACCTAAAGACCTGGGCTTGATCCCCAGGATCCATATTGGTAGAAGGAGAGAACTGACTCCTGCAAATTGACCTCGACACATGTGTTACGGCAAGTCATTCAATAATTTAACAAGGAAAGTAAATGTAATTTAAAAATACTGAGTCCACATGGAGATAAGCAATAGATCTAACTACCAGTGCATCAAAAACTTAGGGGATGCAGACTCTCATTGTCATAAAGAAAAAGTCAGCAAAATCTAGCATGTGGGGTACGGGTGGTAGCACACAGCTGTGACCCTAACACTCAGGAGACAGAGGCAGAATGATCTCTGAATCTGTGGATAACCTGGTCTACAGGGCTAGTTCCAGGACAGCCAGGGCTACACAGAGAAACCCTATTTAAAAAAAAATGAAGGAAGGAAGGAAGGAAGGAAAGAAAGAAAGAAAGAAAGAAAAAAGGAAGGAAGAAAAAGAAATCCAACACATGGGATAAATGGCCTAGTTTTCTCCATGAAGAGGTAGACTGACCAATTAATTAAGACAGACATGAGAGATACTTTAGCGAAATGTCACGCATGGATGTTATTTGGAATTGAATTTAGAATCAAAACAACTATAAACAAACAAACAACATTATGTGTTGTATATATACATTATGTGTGTATGACTGAGGGTATTTCAATATTGGCTAGATATTTGATAACATTCATTAATTTGTGCTTAAGTCCAATAAAAGCATTGTGGTTTGATTTTTTTAAAAAGGATTTTATTTTATTTCACATTATATGCATGTCTGTGTGTCTATGTGTGGGCATGCGCACATGTGAGGGCAAGTGCCACAGGATCCAGAAGAGGGTGCTAACTCCCCTGCAGCTGGAGTTACCACCAGTTGTGAGTCACCCAGTGTGGGTTCTGGGAATGGAGCTTGGATCTTTTGTAACAGTAATACATGTTCTACTGAGTCAGCTCTCCAGCCCCCAGTGGTTGGATACTGTAAAAGCATTTGCCTTTTGGGAATTTATAACAACGTTCCTACAAGTGAAATAATGTCTATCTGAGATTTACTGGGAAACAACCCATTAGAAGGATAGGCAGATGAAACAAGAAAGCACACACACACACAGACAGACACACAGACACACACACCCACACCAAAGCTGCTCAGGCGGCCTCACACAGATGCACAAAGCTGTTTAGATCCCCAGAGTCTGGGTCCTCCATTCAGGTCTGCTGATATTGTGAAGCGCGGCCAGGAAACAACAGGGTCTTTGCTTTACGGTATCTAATGAGATTTCTTATGGCTTCTTATTGCCTAGAAGAGCAATTTCACCACCAGCAGAAACAGAAGAGAACAGAAAACACAGTGCTTTTCAGCAGCACCCAGAGTTCGGCTCTCCTCACTGTTTGGCCAAACAACAGCTGAACCTTTTCTGAATAAGGGCCATTGTGCAGTGGGCTGGAGACTGGGAAGGAAGGGTGCTGAAAACGGCGGCGAGCAAAGCAGAATTGAGGCCTGCAAGGAGCTTGTCCCTTGTGCGGGCAACGAAATCTTCATGAGGGCTAAATCTAGCTAATCCTCATCATGAACAGATTCTGTATTTACAGCGCCATCTATTCACTCAATGTGTAACTTCAGAATCGATACTCTTGTGCTGGTTGGTTGTCATCTTGGCACAAGCTAGAGTCACGTGGGGAACCTTGGTTGGAGAACTGCCTCCATCAGACTGCCTATGGGCATGCATGTCTGCAGGATTTTTTCTTAATTAATAATGGATGGTGTGTGTGTGTGTGAGAGAACACACTGTGCCACCCCTGGGCAGAGTTCTGGGCTGTATAAGCAAGCTGAGGAAGCCGTGGGGAGCAAGCCAGTACACAGCGTTCCTCCATGATCTCTGCTTCAGTTCCTGTACCACTTCCTCCAGTGATGACCAGCTACCTGGAGGAGTAAGGTAAAGAAACCCCTTCCTTCCTCCTCAATCTGCTTTGGGGGAGTATTTTATCATTGCGTTAGAATCAAACTAAGACACCTCAAAATCGACACTCCCACGGCGTCCACAGCTACTTATGGACGTGTCTAGACTGGAGAGATTGTTTTCCAGTCACCCGACATTCAGGTTCTCAGTAGAGGCTGACTAAGGTTCTTGTCTCAGCTCTCACGTGGTGGTGACAAAGGGTCTGGAGATAGTAGGGGACAGGGCAGGGCTGGGCAAGCAACTGGTTCCATACAGAGGGACAGATTTGGAATTCCACATGGGAACTTGTTGGTGAGGCAAGTCACTTCTGAGCCTCTTCTTCTCTCGTGAGACAAAGAATGCAGAATCTACTAGAATGGATGACTTTGTTGGATTTTAATAGGATAATCTAAGTGAGGTGTGTGTGTTGTATGTGTGTGTGTATGTGTGTCTGTACACATGCTCATATGCATATTGTTCCCTCCTCTTGGAGCAACAGTTCACGGCTCACTGATTCGGTGATTGCAGGGGCTTTTTATAGACACATTGTCACAGATAATGAGAGTCAACTGTACGCTGAATCTACTGGGAAGTACCATGCTAGCATAAATTATGAAAATGAAGACTCTCTTAAGTGGGAATGAGGGAAGTGAGGGAATGAGACAGTCAGACTAAGAAGTTCTTACCAGGAGCAGCAGCAGCAGCAGCAGCAGAGAACTCAGCTGATGATGATCTAGACAAGGTCTCAGAGTCTGAAGCTTGCTGGACGAGCTCCTGGAGGTGGATCACAGAATCTGTCGAGAGAGAAAGAGCTGACAAAACACTGGCCTACTACACACATCTTTTTTCTCATGCTACACGTCAAGTGCAAACCAGTTTTAATTTTGCTGGTTGTGGCATCATGAGTATATTCAATATACATAGAATAGTAAAAGAACTTCTAAGCTGGCTGGTGGATGGCAGCACATGCCTTTAATCGCAGCACTCAGGAAGCAGAGATAGGCAGATCTCTGTGAGTTTGAGGTCAGCCTGATCTACAGAGCAAGTTCCAGGACAACCAGGGCTACACACAGAGAAACCCTGTCTTGAAAAACCAAAACCAAACAAACAAAAACAAAAAAAACTTCTAAGCCAAAGATACATCCTTTTCAAATTTCACAAAAAACAAAACAAAACAAAAAAAGACACCAAGCCATGTTTAAGATGCATGAAACAATGGAGTATGTTTTTTTCAAGACAAATCTAAAAATGCCCAGAGAGATGTGGAAGACACTTAAATGATGCCCCTGGAGGATGGGAGCTGGCCAGAAGCTTCACCTAGACTAGTTTCTTTTTCTTCATTCTAGAAGAAGTTGAATCAGCTCACAGGCAACTGATATCCATGACGCTGGAAATGAAGCATACCCCACTAAAAATGATGGCACTTATGAGGCCACCGTCAAGGCAGACAGATTTTCTCAGCAATGTCTGGTTTTTCACCCCTTAGGATCATCATGCATGTAGTATTTGGCCCTTCTCCTAAGTTCCAGATCCTGCCGAAATAACAAAGAACCATATCTCCCTTTCAGTTAGTAAGGAAAGGGAGGAGACAGAACCCAAGAGTAGCAAGGCATTTCTTCTTAAGTGTCAAATTGTTGTCAGCCAGTCACCTGATCGTTTTCCCCTCAGAAGGTACGGGAGGTCCAGGGCTTTCCCTGCATATTTGAAGAGCAGTGAGTCAACCTCATCCAGGGTGAAGCCGATCTCCTGTCCGGTCATCAGCTGGTGTAGAGTCTGCACAGCCATGGTGGCCCAGTCCACCTTCATATTCATCAGCAGCTGCTCTAACATGAGCAGAGGACTGGAGGACAAGTGGGCATAGCTGGCCCGGTGCTGCTCGGGCAGGGTCAGAAGAACCTGTTTGCAGAGGAGAGTCAAGAAATAGTATACAAGTATATGAGCAATGGGATCTTGCTTTTCTTGCAGGGAAGTGGAAGGGCCACAGAGACAGAGCCCTGATGCGGCTAGCTAGGGGTCATTAGGGAAGCAAGGCTGAACTTCTAAGTCTTCCGTGTGACAACCAAGAAGTGTCCTAAGGACTTTGACCTAGACAAGTGGTTGCTGATCTTTTTCTGCAAGGAGTAAGAGAGTAAATGTTTTAGATTTTAGGCCCTTAGCCTATTCAGTTCCGCCAATGTTGCATGAAAGCAAGCACAGGCGAATATTTAAATGGACATATGAATGGGCGTATCCTGTTTCAATACACCTTGACTTATAAAAACAGCCTGAGGACTAGATCTGGCCTCCAGGCATGGTTGAGCTTTGCCTAACCCATGCTATCATTCTATGAGAGCTCTGAGTTAGAATGAACAACATAAGATGAAGCTAGTAGGCTGCCCAATGCCGGCAGCTCCAGGGTCCTAATCTTAAAGGTGGATCCAAATGTTCTTTAGTGGTCATCTGTGAGGTCTGAGATATGGTCACTCTTCTGTCCTGCTCACTGCCATTTCCCCCAACTAATTAAGTGACAAGGGTCAAAAGGAAGAGCTGAGCACAGTGGACAGCACCTGACCCTCAGCAGACAGAAGGCGGAGGATTGGGAACAATATCAGCTATGTAGTGAGTTTGAAGCCAGCCTGGGCTACATGAGACTGTGGCTCCAAAACCAAATGGACAGAGAGCTAAAACCCAACAACCCCCAAATTCCCACAATAGAATAAAATAAAATTAAAAAAGAAAAAAACAACCTCTCAAATAAGGCTGTGCCGATGAATTTCTTGGCACTTGTTCTGTTTGTGGGCAGTGTATATGAAAAGTCAGAAGAACTAGAAAAGAGTTGAGGGTCCCCTCTCTCCAAACCCTGGGTAGCTGGATTAATTAGTCTTGTTTGTAATATCTTCTATTGGTGTCTCTAACCTATTTTCTCATAGAATCACTGAGAAAAAGGACCCTCTTCCATGAGAAGAAACTAGTTTATCATGCAGTAGTTTTAATTTTAGATTTATGTGTGCATGTGTGTGTGTACCTGATTGTCTATCATGCACTACACGCATGTGGAGGCCAGAAGAGGGCATCCAACCCTTTGGAATAACAGGTTGTTGCGTGCTGTCTCACATGGGTGCTGGGAACTGAACCCAGGTCCTTTGTAAGGGCAGCCAATGCTCTTAACCACTGAGCCATCTCTCCAGCCCCTCAAGCAGTTTTAAAGGTGTACATTCAAATCTGTTTGGAAGAGAAGTAGTTCCTACCCATGACCACTTTTAATAGGCCTGGTGTGAAAGTCAACTACCAATATTTTTTTTTTTTTAAAGATTTATTTATTATATACAGTATTCTCAGTATTCTGTCTACAGGCCAGAAGAGGGCACCATATCTCATTACAGATGGTTGTGAGCCACCATGTGGTTGCTGGGAACTGAACTCAGGACCTTTGGAAGAGCAGGCAGTGCTCTTAACCGCTGAGCCATCTCTCCAGCCCAACTACCAATATTTTTAAAAAGGCCAGCGATCTTAATGTATGGTCAGGCTTGAGAAACAATGATATAGCATGTACCATAGAAAGCACAAGGACAGCTTGAGAGAACTGGGCAAATCTCTCTCTGGAGGATGTGCAGAAAGACTGCGACAAATCCTATTAGGACAAGGTGAGCTACCAGGTTAGGTTTTTACACAGCACAGGCCAAGGGCGGCAGGTGTCTGGCACAAGAGCCGAGGCAAGGGCAGATTCTGAGGTGGAAGTGAGGCCAGCAGTCCCCACTTCGAGTGTCATTTTCTCAAACCTTTCCTCCTCACCTTAGATCCCATGTACAGTGCCCGGATTTCACGGTGTCGGTCGGTGGTCAGTTCTCCATAGAAGTGGGAGGTGAGGTAGTTGGCCAAGAAGTGTGAAGTGGCTAAGCTAGGGTGCTGGTCAAGGGACCTCTCTGTGATCTCAAGGCACATGGTGCGATCAGGGATTCGTTGCAGGAGCTGCAGCAGAGGGTACAGAAGGAGGTGAGACCTGCAGAGCTCTCACGCCAGCCTTGTGTGGTGGGAGAAGATAATATAGAGGCTCATTTACTTGGGGCTAATTGTCTTTCTCCACTCATTTGTTGCCGCCCCCATACTTAACCAATGAGTTGTGGTAGGACCCAGAGGCTCCCCCTGGCACCTAAGGTAGATCCGGGCACCTAGTTCAAGTGAGTGTAAGCGGTTTATGAAGCATGGAAGTCTGCAATCACAAACACTGTGCAGAGGATTCAGTAGGAAAAAAAGCTACCTGAGGATGAACCTCGGCTCTCCCCCATAGAAAGGATAAAGACTCAAAGCGTACCTGAAGAGCCTTCTCATGCTCTCTTCTTTCTAGCAGGTGGAGAAGATGTTGATGGTGCAGATTTATCAGATGCTCCCTTGAAATGGAGTATAGACAGCCCCACTCCTCACATAGTTCATACTCCTGGAAGGAAATATACGCCTTCAATAAATTCCTTTAAATTACTAGTGGTCAGGGCTGAGAGATGGCTCAGCAGTTAAGAGCATTGGCTGCTCTTTCAGAGGACTTGGGTTCAATTCTCAGTATGTACATGACAGCTCACAACTATCTGTACCTCGAGTTCCAGGATCTGGCACCCTCACACAGACATACACATAGGCAAAACACCAATGTACACAAAATAAAAATAAGTAAGTCTCTAAAAAAATTTACTGTCATTTTTTTATTTTTTTGAGACAGTTTTTCTGTGTAGATTTGGAGCCTGTTCTGGAAGTGGATCTGTAGACCAGGCTGGCCATGAACTCAGAGATCTAAAAGGTGCCACTGCTGCCTGGCTTAACATTCTCTTTGTTGTCATTGTGTTGCTCTTGTTGTTGAGACAGGGTCTCTCTATTATATAGCTCTGGCTGCCCTGGAACTTACTATATAGACAAGGAGAGCCTGAAACTTGAATAAATCCACCTGCCTCTGCTTCCTGAGTGTTGGGATTAAAGGTGTGTACCACTACATCCAGCTTTATAACATTGTCTAGCATCCCTCTCTGTGCCTCTGCCTTGGTTTGCCTTGTCTGACTCTGGGCTAAGTTTTGCCACTTGATATTTTACATCACAGCCACCTGGGATGTATCTTACATTGCCTTCCCCCCTAAAATGTGAGTCACTCAAGGGCAAGGACTAAGCTTATTAATCTTTGTCTTACCACCTTTCTGCACAGTGCCCACCAATATTCTAAATGTTTCCTGAATGAAGGACGACAGTTTGAATGAGCCTCTACATTTTGAATTATATGTATTGGCCTCTTAAAAGGCTGATTCATTTCTATTAGTGCCAAAATGGACAACAAAGACAGGAAAGAGATTCTCATTCATGACCAATCATGAATAAGATACCATCCTAGTGGCACACACAGACAGACACACACACACACAAAGTGGACAATATAAAGAATTGGCAAGGGTATGGAACAACTAGAAGTAGGAGCGAGAATTGACATGTGATTTGATGAGAGACTTGACTTCATCCTAGTAAGAAGGATGCTCATGATGAAGAGCGTCCATGTAGAAACATTCTGCACACAGTGTACAAAATCCCACATGGGAATGCCATGGTGACGTGTTATTCTCTCTATCTCCCTGTGTTTTGGCAAATCTCACAATTAAAAGAAGGAAAAATGATACTGTAGTTAGAGAATCTGTGGACATCGATACCTGCAAAGGACTCTATCTACACACCAGCTAAGGTGGTATGGTTCGGGGAGGAAGATGAATCCATCCTGGAAAACGGTACCTGTGCTTCCAGAATCATGTTCATGACAGACGATGAGTCTTCAGTACAGCAGCTCCTCAGGGTCTGCCAGTCAGCCCACACTGGGGGATCCTGCAAACCTAGGACCTAAGGAAAGATGAGCAAACCATAAACTACCTGGCAGCTTCTCCCCCGAGAACAAATCATCTGCATGCCCACAAGAAAAGAGCTATCCCTCGGCCGGGCGGTGGTGGCACACGCCTTTAATCCCAGCACTTGGGAGGCAGAGGCAGGCGGATCTCTGTGAGTTCGAGACCAGCCTGGTCTACAAGAGCTAGTTCCAGGACAGCCTCCAAAACCACAGAGAAACCCTGTCTCAAAAAAAAAAAAAAAAAAAAAAAGAAAAGAGCTATCCCTTGAACTCTGCCCCAGACTCAGGCTGTTTGGATTTTTCAGAAAAGAGGGGGAAGAAAGCAAATGGACAAGAGTCGTTTGGTGACAATAAACCTCTTCAGAAGTAAAATCGGGGGGGAGTCTGACCAGCAGTCAGGACAAGAGGTTCTCAGAGGTTCAAAGCCTGTCCAACATCCTGAGGTCATCTGTCCCAAGTTTCTCTACCTCAACACTCTACCCAAGGAGTTCTTCCAGCCTGACCCATGAATCATCATCCTCCCTGCAGCATTTGAGCTCAGGATGAAAACTGTTCAAGAGGCATGGAAAGGAAACCTTCCCTCCTTGCCATGTTCACCTTGCCTGGTGAGCCCCAGGCTCAGTTCCAGGCCACAGGGGAAAGCTCTCATATACTATATACTGGTTATACAGCCGGATGCCCTGAGTCCATCTCCCTGAGCCTCCTCAACTTGGATAGAACCCACCCCATAAGATTCTTTCACTGTTGAAAGATTCAAAATGGTTCTGGAAATTAGCCGAGCTTTAGAAATAATATTTAAGAACAGACACGACGTAAGTAGAATTTATACAAAAGCTCGTTCATGCAAGTGAAAATACCTCTGTGGACATTACAACACCATCCCAGCATGAATTTTACTACTATCTTTCCTCAATGCAAATGCATTTAAAACAATAAGAGAAACCACACAGAGCTAGACAAGAGGCCTCCTTTCATTCATGTAAGAACAGAAGTCCAATACAGAGGAAAAGCCTAGCCTACATTTTCTGTTTCCTAGAATACCCCATCATGAGAGAATGGGCTAGTGGGACAGTGGCTAAGAGATCTGTCTTCTATTCTTGACGCAACAGCCTATACCTTCTGATACACCCGCAGCTCCACCAGCTTCCTCTGCAGCTCAGACTTTAGTTCTTCTTGGACAGCAATGTCTGAAACACAGTAGGCCAGGATCTCCAGACATGACTCCAGGGGCCACCTGTCCACAAACCGCAGGGCCAGTTGACTTCTCAGAGTTGCGTCCTTCACAGGAAACAGGTACTGCCAACCTTCCTTGTCTACAAGACAAAGCAATGTTCGGGGGCAGCAAGCCTGCCCTGAAGAAGTTTAAAAGCTCCAGTTAAGAGGGCTTTGTTCTATTTTATGGCCCAGGAGCTTGTGGGGGTTGGGGGATCCTTCCATTCCATGTGACTACAGCTAGGTCTTATACCCGGAATATTACATGACAGGGAGAAACCCTCTCCTCCTAGTCCCTCTTTATGCAAGCCTGTCACAGCCATGGTACTCTCTAAAGGGAGACAAGGAGGGACAGACAAAGGAGAGGAGAGGAAGGAAGGAAGGGACGCTTTCCACATTTTGTCCTGCTGCATACCCGGTGCCCTTGCAAACTCAGCTGTCAATAAGGTTTGAGGGCTCCCTGTGATTTCTACTCTGCATCCTACATGAAAGTTATCGGAGGTAAACGAGCCTCATTCCCTAAATATCCTGTCACTAAGTAGCTCTCTCTCTCTCTTTCTCTTTCCTACACTCATTCATAAAGCTAATCTTGGAGACATGAAAAGATAGACCCCAAGAAATTAATATCATACAGTTCTTTTACTGAATTTCTTACCCTTCTTGGGGCAGACTCCTTTCAAAGGGCAGCTCTGGGGCTACGACAAAGATTCTCTGTACAGCACATCTCCAGTGGAGCACTGTGGCTCATTGGTTTTCTATTTTGATTACACATGAAAATCTCTTCTATTTACTTGTGTGTGTGTGTGTGTGTGTGTGTGTGTGTGTACATGTGGAGAACAGAGGTTGATGCTGGGTATTTTCTATTGATTTCCACCTTAATTTTAAAAATATTATTTATTATTATTATTATTTTTAATTATTTATTTATTATGAGTACAATATTCTGTCTGTGTATATGCCTGCAGGCCAGAAGAGGGCACCAGACCTCATTACAGATGGTTGGGAGCCACCATGTGGTTGCTGGGAATTGAACTCGGGACCTTTGGAAGAGCAGTCAATGCTCTTAACCACTGAGCCATCTCTCCAGCAATATTATTTATTATATTGTGTGTGTGTGTGCTTGTGTGTGTGTGCACGTGCGTGTGTAATATGTATGTCAGTAAAGCTGCACATATGTCATGGCGGAGGTCAGCCTTGGGAGTTGGCTTCCTCCTACTTTTATGTTGGTTCTGGGGCTCAAATTCAGCTATTGGGGTTTGTTTGGTAAGCATTTTCAGCAGCTGAACCATCTCACTAGCCTCAGACTTTACTTTTTGAAGCAGCGTCTTTTATTGACTTGGAACATGCGCTTTGGCTTGATTTGCGGGCCAGCCAGCCCCCAGGATCTACTCGTCTCTGTCCCCCAAGGGCTGGGGTTACAAATGTGTGCTGGACACACCTAGCTCTTACGTGGTTGCTGGGGATCTAGGGCCTCACGCTCGAGCAGCAACAGCACTTTTCCCACCATGCCATCCCTCTAACCCCTTGTTTCGTTTTGAGGCAGGCTGGCCTTAAACTTCCCAAGTGCTGGGCTATGCGCACTGACCACCAGACCCAGCTCACAGTTCATCAGCATGCGGATGCTCCAGTTCCTTATGTGTGGACTTTGGCTGCCTTTGGGCTGCACTGGCATAGCTGTAACAGAGACCACGTGGCCTAGAGTACTCTGCAGGAGACTGCTAACTTCTCTCCTACAGTTACCATCGACTTGAACTCCATCCTGGACCTCTGAAGGCGGGGCCCAGATTGTCATTTATACCTCTGACAATGACTCAGACATGCAGGACTGTAAAGGTTGAAACTGGTTCTAGCTACCCATTCTAAAGCCACACAGGCTTGGGTTCTAGACTCAACTCACGATCCTGGGTAAGTTTTCTAACTGCTCTGAGCCTTGGCCTAGTTGCAGGAACGTGAGGCTATGGTGATGCAGTAACTCTCTCTAGAGCTCCTGTGAAGACAGTGTGATCAGGACACAGGGAGGGAGGCGGAGCGCCCTGCTTACCACACGCTGCGGCACAGCTCAGCACTGCATCCCGTATCCTGCTCAGGTCGTCCATGTCGCGCCCATACACGTCAATGAGCTGAAGGGCCCGTGGCCAATCTCTGGCCACCAAGGCATCCTCAAAGGCCTCAGTGAGTACATCCAGGGCCACAGGAGAATGCAGGCCCAGAAGCACAGTAGAGAGACTGGCCTGACCACAAAGACTGGCTGCCAGACCCTGGCCTGGCTCCGAGGCTTGGTGTAGAGGCTCCCAGGCAGCCAGGAGGGCAGCCTCGAGCATAGGAAACTGCTCCAGGAGGTGCTCACACTCCTGAGCTACCTTCTCTGCAGTCAGAGGCGCCTCCCTGCGACCCCGCAGTTCCTTCCAAGACAGGCTAGGCTTGCTGACTCTTGTCCCTCGGGAAGCCCGCAGGCAGGCCACTGTGGCCAGTATCTTCGAGCGAGACTTAAGGAAGGCCAAGGCAGAGGAGGTGAAGGCTGGGGGTGATGAGTCCTTTGGGGAGGGACGAGACTTCTTCTCTGCTGAGGGATTCTCGCTTGGTCTAGGGGAACCCGGCATAGAGAGGGGCAGGCCATCCAGAAGGTGAGAGGCGTGCTCCTGAGCCAGCATGCCCAGGCACGTCAGAAGGGATGAGGCCTGCTGGCTTTGTCGAGAAGGGCAAAGAGTGAGGGGCTCACAGCAGCAGCTGACAATGACCTGTGGCACACTTAGGTTGAGACCTTCTTGGGTAAGAAGGGCTGCCAACCTGGAGGAGAAGAAGCAGAAGTCATGGGAGGCCTGAACACATAGGCACCACTACCCAATCTTGCAAATGCAAGCATACATGCATGCATGCATTTATCCATTCATTTTAGATCATTTGCTGTGTAGTCCTGCCTGGCCCCAAACTTACTGCCTTTACCTCCCAAGCGCTGGCCTTCAGTCAGGTATCATCACATAGCAAAAAGAATGAAGGCTCTCTTAAGAATAACACAAAAGGCAGTCCACCAGACACACTACTCAGCTCTGTTTCACTTCATAATCTGAGAGATCTTCCACAGATTTGTCCCCTCTATAGGGAGGTGATTTTTCTATAGCTATGAAGTATAATATAACTTAATTCATCCCATCTTTGCGTACCATGGAGTCTTCTGGCCCATTGCGCACGTACTGCTTTTCATATGTACAACCAAGAGTCAGAATTACTAGGTTAAAAGACCTATCAATTTAATTTCTTTTTGCTTGAGACAGGGTTTCTCTGTGCAGCCCTGGCTATCCGAGAACTCGTTCTATAGACCAGGCTATCCTCAAATTCAAGAGATCCGCCTGCCTCTGCCTCCCAAGTGCTGGGATTAAAGGGGTCTAACACTTCTGCCCAGCCAATTTGTTTGGTTTTCAATAGCACACAAAATAAAAGATTTAATTACGGTGTTTTCCTAGTTTTCTGTTGGAGCCCATCCTCTTTGACTCCTCTCCGCTATCCATCGACTCCTAACCCTGCCAGCTTTGGTTGTCCTCTTACTCCTCCTCTTCTTCTCTTTGGTTTTTCAACACAAGGTTTCTCTGTGTAGCCCTGGCTGTCCTGAAACTTGTTCTGCAGACCAGGCTGACCTCGAACTCAGAGATCCGCCTGCCTCTGCCTCCCGAATGCTGGGATTAAAGGCGTGTGTCACCACCCGGCTGTCCCCTTTGTTTTCATAACCTGTGTATCTGACACAACACCCCTACCACAACCTCTTCTTCCCATCTTGTCCCCTTTCTGGTTTTATGACCTATGATCACACACACACACACACACACACACACACACACACACACACATACATAAATATATTATATGCATATCACACATATTAAAAGCTAGGATCGCATATGGAGAGAATATGTCGTATTTGTCTGAGTCTGTGTTGCCTCATTTAGTATGCTATTTGGCATTCATCTTTTTTCTGGCACATTTCCTTTTTCTTTTTTCTTTAAAGATTTATTTATTTATTATGTTACAGTGTTCTGTCTGTCTGTATGCTTGCTGGCTAGAAGAGGGCACCAGATCTCATTACAGATGACTGTGAGCCACCATGTGGTTGCTGGGAATTGAACTCAGGACCTTTGGAAATGCAGTCAGTACTCTTAACCTTTGAGCCATCTCTCCAGCCCCCATTTCCTTTTTCTTTATAGAGCATTAGCTTCCACTGTGCACATGCAGCACATTTTCATTGTCCATTCAGCCCTTGATGAATGTCTCAACTGATTTCATTTCCCTGTTACTGTGAGGTCAGCTGCCAGCAAGGCCACGGGTGTAAGAATCTTTGCACAGGGGTGGTGTAGCGAGGTCATATGGCAGTCCAACTTTTGGCTCTCGGAGAAACCTCCACCATGATTTCCATAGGGGCTGTACCAGTTTATTTTCTCCCCATTACTGAACAAGGGTTCGTTCCCGTCTTCCCATAGCCTCTCTGGAATTCGCTGTCATATGCTTCTGAGAGCAGACTCGGGTGAGACAGACTTTCCCAGTAGTTCTAATTTGCGTTCCCCTGAAGGTTAAGGATGCTGATTACTTTTTACAAACATCTGTGGTCAATTTGTAATCTTAATAGATACTGATAAAATGCTTTGTCACAGGAGTTATAGCCATTTTTATGCCTTACCAGCAATACCTGAGAATGCTTACTTTTCTATAGCCTCCATGATCCATGCCACTGAACCTTTGGCTTTTGCTCATCTGTGAGTGAAGACTCACTGTTAGTCTCCTACTTACAACACACACTAGCGGTGGCAGGAGAGACAAAGAGTTAAAGTGTCACAGGTGACGCCTACCTGTCTGGAGGAACTTGTCTCTCAAGCAGGAGGTGGGACACCAGCTGGGAAGAGCTCTGCTGCAGGAGAACAAAGGGGTTTCCAACCCTGACCTCCACATTGTCTGAGAAAGTAAAGAAATAATCTTTGTTTGTCCTGCTGGGTGCAATGGCTTAGGGCTCTGTTCAGAGACCCCGTAGTTATATTGTGAAAGACAAAGGTGACCACATGAAGAACCCTTCTGTTGACTCATAGCAGGTAAAGGTATTCTCAACATGACCCCGGATACAAGTTCATTTACATCTTACAGTGTTAACGACTTCCAACCCAGACAAACTTCAGTGGCCACTCTAACCAGGCAGCACGCAATGCTCACTTAAACCTGACTGAAGTTGAAGTTGACAGTTCGAGAGCATTCTGTCTCCGAAACACTTGGGACTAGATGTGTTTTGGCTCCTGGAATGTTTGCATTCATGGGACAGAGGATCATGGGAACTAGGATCTAAGTCTAAACACGGATGTTTCATGTATATCTTATATACAGAACCCGAAGGTAAGACTATATAGTATTTTCATTATGACCTGTCAAACCATTTATGGCATCAGGTTTGGAATCTGGAAAATTTAAGATTTCAGATTTTTATCCATCTGCCTAAAACTTGTTACGAACTCAATCTGCGACTCAAGTCAAAAGCTTCATTTTCCTCCTGAACTCTCAGATCTACAATGGACCCCAGGTCTGGCAGAATTTTTGTTCTGTTTTCCTTACAGGGTGTTATATAGCCAAGGCTGGCCTGGAACTCTTGGTCCTCCTGCCTCTGCCCTCTGGGGGTTGGGATTATAGGCAGGCGTTACCACTCCTGGCTTCAGAGATACTTTTGAGGCTCCAATTCCATGAGCTGTTATTGAGGACTTCCATGTATAATTTTACTTAACACAAAGATGCAAAAAAAAAATAGATAGATGAATAAGAGAACTCTACAGTCTGGTGCCTTTAGATACTGTGTACCTAGAAAGAGCCCCTTAAGGAAGCACGCCTATTCCTTTCCCTAAATAACGGGCTCCGTATCGTTCATGACTCCTTACCATTCTCACTACTTACTGGGATCAGAGCTCAGACTCCGGAGAAGAACGGCCGCCAGGGTGCTGCAGTAGCTGAAGAAGACGCCCACATAGTCAGCCTGTCTGCCGCCTGCCAGCGCCTGCTTCCCCAGGGTCTTCCGGAGGAGCTGACTTTGGATGTGCACAGGGTGGGCCTCTGCCTCGGGGACCTTCTGGGCTGCCTGCTCCACTAGGGACGTGAGTGGAGTCCTCCTGGGCTCTGAAAGGAATCAGGGTGGGAGAAGAGACATGGCTTTAGTCTCTGCTTCTAGCTTTGGGTCGATTTCTAGAAAGAAACATTTTATTTTTATTTTTATATATGCACGCATGTATGTGGATCTGGGGTGCCTGCAGAGGCCTGAAGATGTAGGACGCACTGGAGCCAGAGTTACAGGTGTTTGTGAACTGTTCAGTGTGGGCGCTGGCAACTAAATTTGGGTCCTCTAGAAGAGAAGCAAGTAGTCTTAACCACTGAGCCATCTCTCAGGACCCTCAGCTTTGGGTCAGCTTTTGATCCAGTGTGTAAACTGAGCATTCTACAGAATGCACTGGGTGTCTATGGGACATGGGTAACTATGTGAGCACCACACTCAGAAGATAGACAAACAAACACCAAACACAAATCCCAATTCAGCCACGTGGGCAAGTGATCTCAGCCAGGAAGAGCTTGTAGTCTAGAGAAATCAGGCTACATAGTTGTTTCAGCCTCTTGTGAAGAGCACATGAAGCTTTTGGGGATGGCTGATCAATACCAACTAACTACCAGCTGGGTATATTTCTCACCACGAGTGAAAAAATGTACCTGCTAGTGAGAGTGTTAAGTGTCCTTTCAATTAAGAGTTGGGTAAGATGCCTGGGCAGTGGTGGCGTATGCCTTTAATCCCAGCACTCGGGAAGCAGAGGCAGGTGGATCTCTGTGAGTTCGAGGCCAGCCTGGTCTACAGAGTGAGTGCCAGGACAGGCTTCAAAGTTACACAGAGAAACCCTGTCTCCAAATACCACAAACAAACAAAAGAGTTGGGGAAGAGAGAAGTGCAGTTCTGAGTTGTGCCTTGCTCAGCTAGAAGGGCCGACTGAGCCCAGCTCTAGAGTACAGAGCTTTTGCTCCAAAATGCTCATAAATCCTTGGCTGTCTCATCTCCCTCGCTCAGTCCTCTGCTTATCTGTTTCCACTCAGGCAGATCTGTACCTGGCAGCACTAGTGCCTCTCGCAGTGACTGGAGAGCCTGATCCAGTTGCTGGGAAAGGCTGGTGTGGCTGGCAACACAGTCCTCGGTGAGGCTGGGCCAGCATGTCTGAAGCAGCTCCAAGACGCTGCACCGCGCGGCACCTCCTCCCCTTTCTTCTAGAGTCTCTGTGGAAAACATGCAAGAAAGGAGGAAGAGGGAAAAAAAAGTCTGCTGATCCATTGTTCCAAGTCCAGGAAAAACAAAGCTAGGAGAGGAGATGGTGCAGTAAGGCTTCTCACCGGGTTTTGTTTGTCCCGTTAAGGTAAGCGGATAATTGAGAATCTTGTTAATTTGCTGAAGGACAACAGGAAAACCTCGAATACCATCGGGATTGAGGACAACCTGGTCCAGCTGTCGACCTGAAATAGAAGGAGGAAGAGGGACGCCGGAGGAAATGGGTTTTCAGAGGCTGATGCTCAGTTCCTTGTGTGACTTTGTCTTTTCTTTTTTTGCTTTTTTTTTTTTTTTTTTTTCGAGACAGGGTTTCTCTGTGGTTTTGGAGCCTGTACTGGAACTAGCTCTTGTAGACCAGGCTGGTCTCGAACTCACAGAAATCCGCCTGCCTCTGCCTCCTGAGTGCTGGGATTAAAGGCGTGCGCCACCACCGCCCGGCGACTTTGTCTTTTCTAATAGTAACTGTGAGCTACACACTGTGTCATTTTGGGTGACAACAAGCAGGACCTTGGTGTACGCATTGCCTGAAACTCCAGGACTGCCTCAGCTACCAGCAGCAGAATCTATGGCATTCTGTGGCATTTGTTGATCAAATGCAAAGGGACTTTTCTTGTGGATTTGCCTTCCTACTCTCTTCAGCCACGGACTTGAGCCAGAATCAGATTTATATTTTCTAATTACCCCAGTCTGTCTTCATACTTTACATACCTGATTACTCTAAGACAGTGGTTCTCAACCTTCCTCATGTTGTGACCCTTTAACACAGTTCCTCATGTTGTAGTGACCCCCAACCATAAAATTATTTCATTGCTACTTCATAACTTTAATTTTGGTATTGTTATGAATTGTAATATAAATATCTGTGTTTTCCAATGGTCTTAGGCGACCCCTGTGAAAGGGTCATGTGATGCCAAAGGGGTCGTGCCCACAGGATGAGAACCACTGCTCTAAGAACTCCATGTACACGTCCTAGGACATTTCCTTTACCCTGGTTTATAGAGTCATGGCAGTCCCAAGTTAGGGCAATGCCTTCACCCAGGAGGGGCCTGTAGTCTGAGGGCACTCATTCACTTGGACCTTGGTTTCTGTATGCTAACAGATTGAATCCAGAGCTCAAGCTGCTACACCCTCACCCCACCCACCCATCTGTATCATTCTTGATATGTTTCTTTCCATCTTTTTAACAAGTACCAACTTGCAGTGGGTTTGGCGGGTTTCTTTGTAGCATCTCCATACTATATGCCGTTGTGTTTCTTGCTTCCTCCTCCTCCTCCTCTCTCTACTTTTTCCCTGACTTTTGGCTTTCCTGTTGAATGTATGTTTCTTCCTTCAATTTTATAATAAATTAAAAAAGAATTTCCTCAAATGGCTGCAGATTGCTGTCTATGAATACGAGACACCCAACAGTCTCTATTTATAACACTAGGACAAGGGCATTAACTAATGTTAATTAAATACTTCTCCTTCCACTCTCTCTGCAACTTCTTAAGGCTTTTTGAGCTCATCACTACAGCTGAGAATGAATGGATGAATGAACAGGAATGGAGAGAGGTGCAGGACGCCCACTCACCCCGGCTCTCAAGGCTGCTGCTCAGGCGCCGCTCAGCTGTTTCTAAGAGCTGTTTGCAGGTCTTCCAGAGCTGACACTGGCAGCAGGCTAGGTCAAACGCAGCCATGGCAGGGGGACTGAGGTCTTCCAGAACTTCTCTAAGAGGAGTGCTGGGCTCCGTCAGGGTCGCATTTATCCAGAAATCTTCCTGGAGAGTGGGGATGGGGTCTTCGGAGGGGCTAAGGAGCTTGTCAGTCACGTCCGAGATGGAGTAAAACACCATTCCTGGGCGTGGAGCAAACAGCAAGGGTTAAGGTGAGTCTACCCGCCATGTGTCGTATGAGAAGTAGTTTGTCTGAGGCTCTCCTGCACAGGAGCTGTATACACTAACACTTTCATTGGGGCCCGCTCTTACAGAACCAAAACAAAGGTATGGAAAAAGGCCACAATAAACCCAGAAGGCAGTAACGAGGGAGCGTGTCTTCCCAACAGGATATAAAGCAGGCTGAGAAAGATGCGGGTCAGGGTGGGCCAACTGGAAACACTCTCTGAATATATTGCTAAGAAAGCAAAGTAGACATCACTACTGCTTTAAGAGCCCTAGTCTATCAAAACCACTGAAAAGATGTACTTAAATATTTTTTAAATAGGGGGCCAGGGAGATGTCAGTGCCAGGTCGGTGAGTCATAACAACCTCTGAACAAGCAGGAGGACTTGGGCATGCATTTTAAGTAGGGCTGAAAAGTTCCTGGAATCACATGTAAAGGGCAAGACATGATGGTACCCTGGTCTATGGAGTATGGGGAGCAATGTGAAAATGTGGGGCAAGCTTCTGCTTCGAGAAAGAAGGGAAGCAGCTGTTGGATGTGCTGCCACAGCTGGGAACTGAGATGTGGTCCCCAGGCTGCAAACACTAATGAGCGATTTTTCACTTTTAGGGATGGTCAAATAATAGGCTTCACTGCTGGATGATTGCACAAAACAGGAACAGCTCCTCTAATGCACGAGTGAGTGATCCCAAAATGCACTGGGACAGGCAGGAGTGGCTTCAGGGGCAGCCACGTGACTCCACCCACCTAGTCAGGGAGGCCGAGAGCAGCTAGGAAATGGCTGATTTTTGGGACGGGAGTCCTGCTTTCCATTTCTGGCGATTTCTTATGGAGATTTAGGTGGTTTCTTCCCTTATGCCGCCACCCCAGCTACCCGTCCACCTTTGATGTCAGGAAGACTAACCTGCAGCTGCAGCGCTGCCAATGGCTTGCAGAGTTGAGCGCCCACTGCCAGTGCGCCGAACGGTGTTGTTACCACCATTGGAATTCTGGTTTTCAATCTTATGTTCCACCCGGGCCAGTTCCTGGATTACCTCCTGGTAACGCTCTACAAACATCAGCTCCCCAGCACTGGGTGAAGATTTTAAGTTGAACATGAATATCACCTGTCACGAGAAAGGGAGGGGTGTGGCGGTGGTAGGTCCACGTAGTCTGGGGATATCTAGAGACAGGATGCTAGGTCAACTCATTTGACTATGGCCCCAGGATGGCTATTTTAGAGCATCAGAGACCATCTGGCTTATCTTTTAGAGACAGAGATTTTCTGTGTAGCACTGGCTGTCCTGGAACTCACTCTATAGACTAGGCCAGCCTCGATCTACCTGTCTCTCCTGCCCAAGTGCTAGGATTAAACGTGTGTATCACTACACTCAGCTAGCACTGAAAGTTAAGGAGAGACAAAATACAAAACAGCTCATAGGAGTCCATTAACAAATGATCAAAGTCCAGAAGGTATAAGCAAATGTTAGCAGTGATCTCAGAGGAAACACCTATGGGAAATAAACAAGAAAAGACTTTTCCTACCAGGAATTTAAGTTATGTATGATACTATATTTTAGTTGCTATGGTGAAACACCATGACTGAAGCAACTTGGGGAGGAAAAGGTTTATTTGGCTTCCACTTCCACATCGGAGTCCATCATTGAAGGAAGTCAGGACAGGAACTCAAACATGGAAGGAACCTAGAGGCAGGAACTGATGCAGAGGCTGGAGAGGGGTGCTATTTACTGGCTTGCTCTGCCTGCTCTCTTATAGAATTCAGGACCACTAGCCCAGAGGTGGTACTACCCACAGTGGACTGGGCCCTTCCCATCAATCACTAATTTAAAAGTCCTACAGACTTGCTTACAGCTCGATCCTATGGAGGCATTTTCTCAGTTGAGGCTCCCTCTTCTTTGACGATTCTAACTTGCGTCCAGTTGACATAAACCAGCACAGATACTATTTTATATCTAACACACTAACAAATTGTAAGAATAAATCCTCAAGGGGCATGCCACAACTGCTGTTAATAGTTTGGTATTCTTTTAAATGAATATATTTAGGAATACTTTAAATCCCACCTTTAATTGGGAGGCGGAGGCAGGCGGATCTCTGTGAGTTTGAGGACAGCCTGGTCTACAGAGTTCCAGGACAGACTCCAAAGTTATACAGAGACACCCTGTCTCGAAAAACCAAAAACACTTTTTGTAATTCTATTGATTTATTTGTTTGTTTGTTTATAGAGAATGTGTGTGGGCACATGAGTACCATAGCACACATGTGGAAGTCAGAGAGAAACTTGCAGGAGTTAGTTCTCTCCTCCAACCATGTATGTCCTGGAGGTCAAATTCAGGTTTTCAGGTTGGGTGGCAAGTGCCTTTACCTACCGAGACATTGCCCTAAAATATGTGTTGACTTAGTAATTTAGGTAAGACCCCTTTCATTCCCCTCCTGTCCCCCGCTTTTCTGAGTCAGGTTCTTATTCGATAGCCCAGGTTGCCCAAATTCACAGCAGTCACCCTTCTTCAGTGTTGGGCTCACCAGTGGCAGCCGCCATGCCCAGCTATGAGAATTTTTCTTAAGGAAATAACTCCAAAGGCTTTACAAACAAGGGTGATCACATTTCCATAGCATTATTATAAGGCTGAAAGCAATCTGTGTGGTGAGATCACGGCTATTTTAGTTTGTCTAAACACTGCTTATATTAAGAAAACAAATAACTCAATGTCTCTAAACTTGCAGCGCCGAGCACTGGGCCTGCACACGTGGAAATTCCTTTTTGTCTTTTTCTGCTCCATGGGACTCCCCAGCAAGTACTCTCAAGTACTTTTGGGGTCACATGCATTTAGCTTTCCTGGAGGCACAACATGACAGTCAGGGGCTGATGTAGCATGCTTTACCGTGACCAGTCTCCTGTTACCTGGTGGGCTTCTGCGAAGTTCCCCCTGAGGATACAGGATGCCAGCAGTGACTCCGGTGGGGAGAACATCATGGGGATGATGGAACTCTGAGGTTGGGGCTGCAACCGGCTGTCTAGCTCCACCTGCCCAGACACAGCGCTCAGACTCCCTTCTGGTGGGCGAAGAACATTGGACATAGTCGGGAGAAAACATAAGAGCTGTCACCTCTCCCCACAATTCTATATTTTCTGTAAATGGGTCTTGTTTTTTGTTTAAATGAAGGCTAGGCGTTTGTCACCATCTTAGAAGACAAGTAACAACTATCTCCCTTGAATAGCCACCTTTTTCTCTCTGCTGCTGGGCAACTTAACTAAGAGAGAAAGCCTTTCCCCTTTGCCTAGCTGACATCTCCGTTATGCAGAATAAACCTTGAACCTAGGTTCAGTTCCTTCCGGTGTTCACACCACAGGGCACGGCAAGTCTGGACATGGGCAAAGCTGCCTGAAGTTAACATCTGTCTGGGACCCAAATACCTGAAGTACTTGTGCTCAGCTCACTGCTGGTACTCTCCAGGGATGGGTTGGGGCCTCTTTCCCGGCCATCTAGAGGTAGAAGAGTGAAATTCGGCCATCAGCTCCTTATAGCCTATAAACAGCAAAGTCAGTCTACTAGCCGAGCTCCGGGTAGACTGAGGATGAAGGGTGACTACAGTGAGGATGGGTGGCAGGGACGATGTGGTCCCAGAGCTCTCTGGGTAACAGCCTATACCAGTGGTTTTTAACCATGTGGGGCCTTAGAGTCCTAGGAGCTAGTGACCACCATCTGCTGACTAAGTACTAGCAATAGCTTAGGAAAATGAAAGCACAACTATCATGACTAGGAACCAATAGGCTGATAGATGTTTTCTGTTGTAGAGGATGTGGCTTGCCCTGATGCAAGCCGAGGAGGAAAAGTGGCTCAGCGTCAGCTTTCCTGAGTGCTGAGACTTGCCAATGGAGGCTGCCTGTCCCTTTGTGTGGCCCTATAGAGGCTGTCAACCATCAAGGGAGTCCCCTTGGCGCACTACTGAGGCAGCCCTGTGGAAAGACGAGGTACCTGTGGGGAAAAGGAGACAGAAGACGTGTTCTAGGTCCGCAGGATGCAGGTGGACGCAAACTCAGCCTATGTCCCAAACCAATCACTGAGCATCTTCAGCGCCGTGGCAACACTGCCAGGCAGATTTTCCACGTTTCCCTTATGGCATCCCTTCATCCCACTCAGGGTGTTTACAGTGTGTGTTTGTGTGTGTGTGTGTGTGTGTGTGTGTGTGTATGTCATTGTGCATATGTGAAAGGATGTGCATGTTGTGTTGTGTGGGAAATTTCTGGATGGCTATGTAAGACACTGTTAGGACCTGACGGGGGAAGGGGTGGGACTAGGAGGATCCTTCCGACTTTTGTTATTTTGACAATGTACTCTGCCTAAAAGAACATTAGACAAGCAAGCATTGGCATGCCTCTTTGTAGGTGTGTGGGAACCAGACTCGAGGAGAGAAAAGAGAGGTTTGTGGATCACCTGCCCGGGTTCTTCTAGTCCGGCGACCTCGGCGGAGACTAGAGTGCCTCGTGGCAACGGGCCGGTATCTTCGGGAAGGTTGGTCTTCTGCAATAGCAAACACAGACACAGTGTCTAGCTTTGATGTGACCTTTTGTGGAAGCAGGCAGGGGTCACCTTCGCTAAGCTCTGAGATGTTGAGCAGTCTGACAGGTCCCCGAATTCGGGTGTGGCTCCCACGTGCCCACCCGGCGCCCACGTCGTGGAACTTTCCTCCTTTCCTCTTTTCTGTCCCCCTTCACCCACCTGAGCGCTGGTTGCTGGTTACCACCTTGTATCGCCACTGGGCCTCGGAGAGAACCTTTGAGAACCGGTGCAGGCGGCTCTGCAGTCCATCTCTGCCTGCGGAGCCGGAGCCGCTCTGGCCTTCCAGCAGCTTTGTCTCCTCGGGAGTGCTTCGGCTGCCGATCTCATCGAGCTGCTCCTGGACAAGGCTGAGGAAGGCTCCTATGGCAAACTCATCGGCCAGGAATCCACTGAGGCCACTAGTAAAGTGCTTTAGGTCCAAGAAGCTGTGCTTGTGAGGCCCCGGCGAACTGTCTTTTGGCTCTGCCTTTGGACAGCTTGGCATTGTGTGCTCAAGGCTCCTGGGTCCTAGGGGACCCCGTTCTGCCTTCCTCTCGGGTGGGGCTATGTGCTGAGGGCTCTCTGACGGAGACCTCAGGCCCAAGGAGCCCTTCCCCTCCATGTCATCATCTTCAGCATAGTCCTCGGGCAGGTGAGGCTCTGCGTGGAGATCGGCAGAGGTGACGAGGAGCAAAGAGAAGATGTTTTCGAGAATTTCCAGGCACAGAGAGTCGGGGATACTGCGTAGATACTGTCGGCATCTGGCCAGGTATGTTGTGAAGAGATGGGAAGCACCTAAGGAGGATGGGTAAGAGCAGAGGCCAGAGGGAGAGGAGAGAGAGCAAAACACTAAAAATCAGCCCACTGAACACTCCCTCTGTTTCTGCTCTTCCCTTATTTTGGTGTCATCCCTTACCTCTGACAAGTACTTCCTATTCTAGGAATTAAGGTAACAACATGGACTTCTCACCCCGCAATTCTATTTTAACCTCCTGTTTAATCTCAGGCTGCCTAGGTCTCTTAAATATTTGATATTCAACAAGGGTGTGGTAGTACAATTCTGATCCCAGCATTCAGGAGGCTGAGGAAGGGGGATTGCCACAAGTTTAAGGCTACCTTGAGCTATAGCATGAAACTCTGCCATAAAAAAACAAAGGGACTGGAGAGATGACTTAGTGACTCAAAGCACTGGCTGCTCTTCCGGTTTGATTCCACCTCGGTTTGATTCCCAGGACCTACATCATGGCTCACAACCTCTGAAATGCCAGGTTTTTTGTTTTGTTTTGTTTGTTTGTTTGTTTTCCCAGATAGTGTTTCTCTGTGTCACCCTAGCTGTCTTGGCTGTCCTGGAATGCACCTGTAGATCAGGCTGGCCTTGAACTAAGGAAGACCCACCTGCCTCTGCCTCCAGAGTGCTGGCATTAAAGGCCTGTGCCACCACCACCCAGCTGAAACTCCAGTTTTAATCTGATGTTGTGTTCTGGTCTCTGTGGGAAGCAGCCATGTGCATGGTACACTGCATACATGCTGGCAAAACACCTACATGTATTTAAAAAAATCTAAAAAAATACATTTAAAAGAAGAGAAGGAGGAAAAGGAAGAAGAAGAGAAGGAAAATCAGAACTAAGCATCTATTTCAGGCCTGTAATCCCAGTGCTTGGGAGGCTTAAGAGTTTGAGGTTAAATCGGGTTACATCAATTTCCATTTGTACTACACAGTACGACTTGGAAGGAAGGGAAAAGGAAAAAAAAACCTCATAATTATGTTCTATTTGGAGTACTGTGTCTTAAAGCTGAGCTTCAATTTATATATCATATACATAAATACACATAATATATATAAAGATATAAACTGTGCAGGTAAGTTTGAACAAGAGTTGCTTTATTTTTTTAAAATACCTATCAATTTATGTATTTTATGTATGTGTGTGTTTTCTCTGCATGTACATGTGTCATCAGAAGAGGGTATCAGATTCCATGGGTCTATAGTTACAGGTGATTATATACTGCCATATAGGTGCTGGGTGTTCAACTCGGAACTGGAAGAGCAGCCGGTGCTCTCCCCCCACTCTCCCCAGACAGGGTTTCTCTATGTAGCCCTGGCTGTCCTGGAACCCACTCTGTAAACCAGGCTGGCCTTGAACTCAGAGAACCACTTGCCCCTTCCTCCTGGGTGCTGGGACTAAGGGCAATGTGCTACCACAGCCGGGCTGCAGCCAGAGCTCTTAACCACAGAGCCATCTCTCCTGAAATGGCATTTCTCCTGAAATGCTATTCTTACCATGGTGTCTAGCTACAAAAAGTAAACCATTTGCCAAATACTAGGCTAGATGATCAGATTAAGATCCATTAAGATATAAGCACGTCCCTTTGATGCAGAGACTGATAAATGGATAAAATTGTTCCTGCGTACTTTCAAATCAAGGGCACTCCATCTTGGAAGGAAATGGTAACCACACAAAGCAGTCCCTGGGAGAGGTGCCTGCATATGCGGGGGACAGGAACGCTCTGTACCTGCGGGGGTGAGGGAATCGTTGCCTGGCTCTGCCACGGCCAGGTCCTCGGAGGCAGAGGCGATGTCTCTGCAGTCCTGGCACTGAGCGTGCTGGTGTGAGTTCACACAGAGGGCATAGACCGCATACTTCATGGCGCAGAAGCCCTGGTAGAGAGTCAGGCTCTGACACGGGCTCAGGTGCTCGGGGGCTGAGGCATCACGGGTATCTGAAGCAGAGACACGGAGAGAACTTCAGAGTTAGCCTGTTCAGGCATGAGCAGCGAGAATGACTGAAGCAGAGGGCTGACCTGTAGTTCTTACCCTCCTGCATGTCTGACCTGCAACGTCCCAGGCCTGTCCCCTAATCAAAACCAGCTTTGTCCTCTTTGCTTTGCTTTTTTTCTACCAGTCTTCCTTCTATATGATACATGGTCTCCATTGCCTGGACTCTAACTTATATTCCACATGGTTTGTACCCAGTCACGGTCCTATTACAGCCCTTTTCAGATTTAAGTCCCAAGCTCCAAGTGCATCTCAATGGGTTCAGAGGCCAAATATCAACCTCATCCTTGGAAGCCTTTTATACTTCTCACTGTGAATCAGAATCCTAGTTCTTCTAGGAAATTTGCCAAACAAGTTTCCCATCTTTATGGGAGGTGGAGGAAGGAAAAAAAAAAAAGAATGTGGAAACACTGGTTGGTGGTAGGTCCTTTTGCAAAGCAAGTCAAAGCAATATCTCCCTGCTGGAAACATCTGTTCTCACCCGAGGAAGTTCCTGGACCTGTGCGACACAATGCGACCACATTATGACCAACTCACCATGCTCTTGTTGGAGGTCTTTAGCTGGCACCTTCTGAAGGAGCTTGAAGACTTCTTCCTCCCTGAGGGCGGGAAGGTTTGTGAGGTGATGGAGAGAGTAGAGCAGGGAGTGGCTGTCTCCACCATGTAGGTGACACAAGAGCTCTCTCTTTGGTATGAGGCTGCTGGAAGGCAGAGTCGGAAGGATGGATAAGGAGGCGGTTTATATTATTGCCCTGTAGAGAGACAACTCTCTTTCCTCTTGTTCTTCTTCTCTGGCCCTCTACTACTTTGGGTTTCACCTTCTCAAACTATGTTATTAGGTTTAGGATAAAAGGAAACATTTATCCACGTCCACCTTGAGGAATTACAGCCATCTAGTTAGTTGCTTGTCTGGAAAGGATCTAAGAAGGGCCTTTCTGCCCAGTGGAGTCTAAGAAGGACCCGAAGATCCAAGTCCCTGAGTTCTGTACTCTCTGTAGCTTTCAAATAAGCTTCTTTGGTTTATTCAAAGAGCCCTTCCCTACACACTACTCCACCTGCTTCCCGAGGCATTAGTGAGGTTAACGAAGAACAAAATGGAAACTCAGATCTAGGTGAAGGCAGGTCTTCCTATGTGACCTTGGCTGGCCTAGAACTTGCTATGAAGAACTGGCTGACTGTGAATTCAGAGATCTGTCTGCCTCTGTCTCTCAGGGGCTGAGATTAAACTGTAAGCTACCATGTGTGACCCTTAGTGTTTAAAGCAACAATCATGTCTGGATCTACTTTGCCAGAATGTTGTAAGAGGCTTAGCACAATGCCTGGCCTATAGTACATGCATGCGTAGGGATTGTCAGCCTTTGTTCTTTCGGACTCCAAATTATCCTTTGGCCACGACATGATGGTCTCAAACGGAAGCTAATCATTACCTAGGTTCCCCCAAACCCCACTTTAACAGATGGAACAATTATTCGCATCTGGCCAGCATAATCAAATTTTTTCTTTTTCTGAAATGGAGTATAGGGTTGAGTGTGCCCCAGGTATGGTAGAAGAGGAATGACTTGTCAGGGACATACCTGCTCTGCTGTACACACCACTCCAGGACTTCTAAGTGAGCCCACAATCCTTCACAGGCATCCCTGAGAAGCTCATCATGGCCTTGGTCCTATGTCAACGCAGAAGAAACAAATACTGACTTAGGCTTCAGACACTGTGGCTGACCGTGAGACTAGGAACTCTTCTAGGTCCAAAGCCCCAGGGCATTTGCTTCTGGAGCACCCTGGGGCGCTGACCGAGTTACCTGGGTCCTGTAGAGTGTTTGGAGTAATCGTTTAGCTGATTCAAGGCTCTGGCAGTGTGTCCAGCCCAGGAGCACGAGCAGGTGGCTGAGAGGCCGGAATTCTCGATCAAGCAGGCACCCAAGGCTTGGGAAGTCTTCCTCTTTCAACAGGGTTAGCGCCGTTACCTTTAAGGCAAAGGTTACCTGCTTACCTCAACTGGAAAGAATTAGTTCCAGTTTCACTAGGGTAGCCAGTTACATAAAATTACAGTTCACAAAAGTACGTTCTAAGCATTTTGAAGTGAGGGACTGACTTCTCTTGTAACCCCATCTCTTAGCATAGCTCACAACCTACAACTTGAGATTCACAAATATCTGTTGAAGTAAATGAGGTTCGGCTGCAATTTAGAAGGCAAGAGTTAGAGTAATTAAATTTCACTGCCAGCTAGGCCTTGAATTGCTGCCATGGCCTTTGCTGTCTACATCCCCCAGAAAGCTGACACACAGCCAACATCTTACTTCCTACCAAAGGTTCAACCTAAAGTGGCTACAGCATCAATTAGGAATGGCACTGGTTCTCAGAGGCCCCTCTCCCGAGGGACGTCGGGATGGCAACCAGATGACTTGCCACTGATTAGACTGCAGGAGCTGGATACGTGAGTGAGAGAGAAACAGAGAAAACCCCAATAGCCCTGAGAGAGTTCTGGGTTCTTCTATGGCGCACAGGAATGAAGCTCGACTCACCAGGATCTGCTCCAGGAAGTGTTTGTTGTTGCTCAGGCAGTAGAAAAAGGCCATTTTCCAGGCGTGGGCTGGGTCGGGGGTGGAGAACAGGGCCAGCATTGCCCGCTCAGGATCTGGATGATCTGGGGACGCTGAACATCACACGGGGAGGGTTACTAATGAACAGCTCCTTTTTCTCACACAAAAGTCCACACTGAAAATCAGCCAGTCGGAGACTAGGCACTTGTATTTATTTACTTAAAATGTATCATTATTATTGTTGTATGTGCACGCATGTGCATATTATGGAGGTCAGAGGACAATGATGAAGAGTCCATTCTCTCCTCCCACTCTTATGTAGGTTCTGGGAATCACACTCAGATCATTGGGCCAGTGTGGTAAGTAGAAGCACCTTTAGCCACTGAGCCATCTTCCTAGTCCAAGAGTAGACTCTTGCAAAAGTTAAACTCTACTGTTTACACTTTATCTGAAAGATGTTTCAATCTTCTCAGTAGTTTCTGCAAAGCTCTTTTCTGCTCCTGCTATTTCCTTAAGCTATGCTTTAAACAAACAAACAACAACAACAACAAGAAAATGCTCTGTGGTTTTGCTTAGCCTCTCTTGTCTTGGACAACAAGCAGGTACAATACTAGTTCAGAACTTCAGAGGGGACATCAGAATGACTAAAGTACTAAATTACTAAAGGAGAAACAGCAAAAGACACACACCTTTTCCTGGAAGCGTGGCCTTTGGTGTCCTTTCTGTCACCTTCTCTGCATAGGTTTGGCCGTAGAGGGACAGTAGGCCCCGTCCAGCCTTGTGTAACAGGCAACCAAGCAGCCGCTCCTCCCGCAGGGGACTGCCCTCAGTCCTGCAGGTCTCTAACAGTTCCTCGCAGAGGACCCGCCACTCACTTTCTGGTGGCTCGGCAGTGCAACATAGAGCCTGAAGGGCTCCACAGACAGCGTCGGCCACCCCAGGGGGCTGAGGGGCAGGGTCCCGAAGGGTCTGTAGTGCCTTTCGAATGCGATCCAGCAGTGTCTTCTGCAGAGGGCTGTGACAGAGGCTGGTGCTGTGGTGATCTACAAGCAGGAGCTCCAACAGGGCCTGGGCTAGCTGGGGGGCTTGCTTCAGAACATCCCAGAGCGCGGAGACAGCTTCAGGGCTGAACTGAGGGGTCCCGCTCTCCCAACTCTGGCTTCTGTCAGGTATGCTGTCTACTGGACTTTGTGCTAAGGTTTCAAACAGCTCCTAGGTGGAGAACGAAGACAGGGAGTGTGGTGACCACCAAGATGGTGATGACCTGTGTGCCTTGATGGCTCAGCAGCCATAGCAAACATTTCTATAGGTGTCTGTATAGCTAGTAACTATCAAGGCTCTTTACAGAAGAACCAAATCAACCATGATGACAATCTCCAGAAGCAGACACCATAGTTATTCCTGTCTTACTGAGGAGACTGAGGTTAAGTGATTAGCTCAGCCACCCAAGCCCCACCCCCACTCTCCTCAACGTGTGTTAGTGACCTAATTAAGACTATACTTTTATAGACCAGGTGGGTAAGGCATTATGTACACCTTATACACAATTTAATCTAACTTTTAAGACATTTTTAAAATATTTATTTATTTTTATTATGTATACAATATTTTATCTGTGTGTATGCCTGCAGGCCAGAAGAGGGCACCAGACCTCATTATAGGTGGTTGTGAGCCACCATGTGGTTGCTGGGAATTGAACTCAGGACCTTCGGAAGAGCAGGCAATGCTCTTAACCGCTGAGCCATCTCTCCAGCCCAATTTAATCTAATTTTTGAAGGAACATTACATATCAGCTTTTAACTACTGATCTGAATTCCGTCTAAGTTTTAAGACATAATCCATTTTTTATCCTCCCATTAAACCCTTCTGCTGTGGTTTGACTGTGTACCTGAAAAGTTCATTGGGTCAGTAGGCAGGCATGTGGTACATACCTGGAAACACAGGAAGCTGAGACTTTGTGGCCAGCCTGGGCTATATGCCGAGACGCTGTCTCAAACGAACCACAGCAAAGTAGTTCATGTGTTAAAAACTTAATCCCCAATTTCATGTGTTAATATTTGGAGACTGAGCCTTTGGGAGAGTTAAGATTAGATGAAATCTAATCTCTTTGTAAGAAGAGAGACCCCTGAGCTAGCACACCTGTGCCCTCTCACTTCGCGATGGCCTCTGTCATGTTACGGTGCAGGAAGAAGGCTCTTCCAGATGCCGAGCAGACACCAGTGTTGTGCTGTTCTTCAGTATTCCAAACCATGAACTAAACAAATACGCTTTATAAATTACCCAGCCTGTGGTATTTGGTTACAGCAACAGACATCAGGCACTTGCTTAATGTTTTTAAGTCACACACCTTTGAACAATTGAATACCGTATGGTTTATTAAAAATACGTCTCCTGTGTAATAGCTTAATTATATATTGAGTCTGCCTCTTCAGCTAGCCTGTGAGAAGCAAGACTCTCTATAGACTGCTCATATAGGCAGACTGAAGGAAAAAGGGGCACAGGGATGTGCACTGTTTCCTACATCTGGAGATGTTGTTCAGGGATAGCTCTTTTTATTAAGACTCTTTATTCATGAGTCCTTGAACTAATACAAGTCAGTTCTCACATAAGTCCTACCATAAATATATCTTATCCGGTAGCAGGGTCTTAAGAAAACAAGTAATGGCTGGGTGGTAGTGGTGCATGCCTTTAATCCTAGCACTCAGGAGGCAGAGGCAGGTGGACCTCCATGAGTTTGAGGCCAGCCTGGTCTACAGAGTAAGTCCCAGGACAGCCAGAACTGTGATAATGGGCTGGGGTGTGGATCAAGGACAGAGTGATTGTCTAGAATGTTACAAGACACTGGGTTTGATGCTAACAAAATTTAAAATAAATAAGTGAGGTATTGAGTCTTAATAAGTAGCAACTGATATATATTATAATATATAATATGTAATATATTTCTATATAGATATAGTTATATGTATCTATAGGAAAAATCTAGTAATTGATAGATAATATAAAAATAGTATCTATATCAATCTATAGATATCTAGCTATAGATATGGATAACTATATCTATATATTATCTATCTATTGATTGTTAACTTTCTGGGGGGTGGCAACTGAGACAGGTTTTTACTATATAGCTCAGGCTGGCCTTAAATTCTTGATTATTGGCATATGCAATCATGCTTACCTAGACAAAGAGAACATTTAGTTGGACTCTGCCTCTAGAAGGTTGGTACACTGATTAGCTATAAAACATTAGTGTATCTGTTATAGAAGACAAGTCTATCAAATATTCATTTCTTCCTTCAAATTATCGTCTACTCATCAACAGTTCAAATATCTTAAATTAAACCCAAGTAATGAGTTCCTTCTAGGTGAAATGCAAAGAACAAGTGATTGCCTGCTGCGATCAGTTCTGCTGGGCAATCTGCTTCCAGAATTCCAAAGTCAGGTAAGTTACACTCATTCTAAACTCACCTGGGAGGGGCCTGCCTATTGCTTTCTCTGCAAACAAAGAACAGTCAACATCTTAGAGACCTGTCTCCCCGATGGCCCTGAAAATTAAACTTGTTGAGTGGCAGCAGATGGACCTCAGTCTTTCTTACCTGGAGGATGTTCTCTGGAATGTCACCTTGGAGGTCTTCTGATAAAAAAAGAAACTCAAGTTTTCTCCGGAAAATAGCAGAAAGTAATTTCTAGAGGAATAATACACAATTATAGAGGTCAGGCATATGCTTTGCTTGACAAATACAATTTCTCTTTAGTTACTCTTATTTCTGCTATTTCTCTAAGATAAGGTACTTTTAACCATTACACCCCTGGATGCATTTAAAAAATATTTATTTTTATTTGAATATTTTAATGTATATGGACGATTTATGTATGTCTGTGCACCATGTGCAAGTCCGTTGCCTGCAGAGGGCAGCAGAGGACGTCAGAGTCCCTGAGACTGCAGTTACAGACAATTGTGAAGTGCCATATGGGTGCTGGGAATTGAACCTGGGTCCCCTGGAATAGCAGCCAGTGCTCTTAACCTCCGAGCCATCATTCCAGTCCCTCTGGATATGGTTTTAGATGCTTTCCTTTGGAAATCAAGTTGGCTAAACTTGATCATTCTTTAAATTAATATGCAGGGGCTTGGAAAGATTGCTCATGTGGAAAAGTGCTTGCCTCACAAGCATGAGGACCTGAGTTCAGATCCCTAACACCCACATTAAAAAAAGGGGTAGGTGTAGTGGTCTATAACATTAATCCCAGCACCTGCCTTTAGTCCCAGCACTTGGGAGGCAGAGGCAGGAGACCTCTGTGAGTATGAGGCCAGTATAGTATACATAGTGAGTTCCCAGTCAGGCAGAGCTACACAGTGAGACCCTGTCTCAAAACAAAACAAAATAAAACAAAAAGCAAACAAAAACCCAAAATCTGGACTGGAGAAATAGCTCAGTTGTTAAGGTATACAGACATACATACAGACAAAACACCTACATACATAAAAAGAAACAAAACAATAATAAAAACACAATCAACAACAAAACCAGATAACAATAATAAATATCTAGGGTTGAATGCATATAATCCCAGTACAAGAGGATCTTGGGAGCTTTCTGACCAGACAATATAGCCAAATTAATGAGTGTCATGTTCATTGAGAAACTTTGTCTGGAAAAAAAAAAAAACCAAACCAAAAATCCAAAGCACCAAAAACTCAAACACCAAAGAGAAAGGCAGGAAGACACCTAACTGATGTTGATTTTAAACGGCCTAGCACATATCCATACAAATGTGCACACGTGTGTGCACACACACAGAGAGCTAAAGCCTACACTGATTAACCTCAAACTCCAAACTTGTTCATTTCAAGTGCTCTTTCCTTTTCTCCTTGTCTGTTCTGAGACACGGTCTTGCTATGTAGCCGAGGCTGGTCCTGCACTCAGGGTCCCCTTGCCCCTGTTTCCCTCCTGCTGGGATGAGACAGATACCATGCCTGACTCCCTCTTTTTGAAAATTCACTCAAGTTTTTCCACCAATAATTTTTATCGCTGTGTGTAAAACTGCTACAGGAAACTCTTGGAGGGCACACCCTCATAATCCTTTCAACCCAACCATGCTTTTGGTAGTCACTATCCTTTGTATACCAGTTGTTGAAAAACAAAACAAAACAAAGGAATGCACGCCTGGCACAGGGTGTTGTATTTCACTTCCAAATTAAAGGAAACCCGTAGCATTTAATTATTATTATTATTTTTTTTTTTTTACAGTGCTTCTCTGTGTAACAGCTCTGGAAGTCCTGGAACTCACTTTGTAGACCAGGCTGACCTCAAACTCACAGAGATCCACCTGCCTCTGCTTCCCAAGTGCTGGGTTAAAGGCGTGTGCCACTGAAATGACATTGAAGACTCACAGGCCACATAATTTTGAATAATGGCATCGTGCACTGCATAGAGATATGCTTTCACTTAATAGCCAGGCCTGTGCATTATGGACATGAGGGTTATTGCGAGCTTTCCTCTGGGAGTAGCCGCTTATCAGCAAACGTCTCTGTAGCTAAGCCTTTAGACACATGCTTACACATGTAGGCCTAAACCATTGCAAGATAAACAGACAGAAGATAAGAGTGAATGAAGGATAGAAACACAGCACCAATGCTTCACGTCGTAATGAAACGGCAGCTCTTGGCAGGCAGCGGGAGCCCGCAGCAGTAAACAGCTGTGTTTCCGAGCACCAAGGCAGAACCAGCTCTGTAGCACTCCAAAGTGCACCTGAAGTCCTAGTCCTTAAAAAATAGTTTATAGTTCTCCAAACAACACAACTACAACCGTTTGACACAGTGGGTCACCGGAGCTTTAAGGAGTGCATGAAGTTTGGTATTGGCCAAAACAAGAGCAATTCCCCATCTAGGCTGAGGAGCTGGGGAAGTGAAATCCACCACCTGACGTTGTTAAGCAACTCTCCAGAGAAGAAGCAGTTAATGAGGTCACAAGTCAGCAAGCAGACCTCTTCTCCTCAAGGGGAAAGGTCAGTTAGTTCAACAGACTTGGTGTTTGTAATAGGGAGATCCTTACTCAGTAACAAAGCCTCTCTGTCCCCCTCCCTTCCGAGATGCTAGCGAATCTTCTTTCTTTCTTTTCTACTTTACCTCATTTTTGTTGTCTTTTTCTCTTTTTAGCGCTGACTCTTATTTTTCCTCGGTTTCATTATTTTACAATTTTGCTTCTTTTACTTGATCTTTCTGCTAGTCTTTCTACAAGTTCTCTTTGCTAGACAACCCTCTAAGTCTGCCTAAGGGATACATTTAAGTCTGGTGGTGCTGGCACACACCTTTGATCCCAGCACTAGGGAGACAGAGGTAGGTGGATCTTTGGGCGATCGAGGTCAGCCTGGACTACAGAGCTATACAGAGAAATCTTGTCTTGAAACACAGTAACAACAACAACAAAAAAAAGATACCTTTAGGCTAGGATTTTTTGGCACAGTTATGGGAAGGACAAAAATGCAAAAATTGGAATGAAACAAAAAATTAATTCTGATGAGTGAAAGCAATAAATGTAAGAAAAAATGATGGATAGTTTAAAAGTGAATTTTTTTACTTTGAAGCCCACGTAGGCTAATATAATGTTGATGTGGAAAATGAACGAGGATTGAGGTGGTCAGATCTCTGGCTTTGCTGGAGTCATTTCTCTTGAGTCAAAGATTCTGTGTGGTGTGTGTGCTTGTGTGTGTGTGTGTGTGTGTGCGCGCGCACGCGTGCATGTGAGACAGAGTCTCATTATGTTGCCTAGGCCAGCACTGAACTCCTGGACTCAAACAATCTTCATGTGTCAGCTTCTTGAGTAGCTGGGATTACAGCCTTTACCACCACACCCCACCCGTCTAGGCATAGTCACTGAACTCTACAAAGTTCTCTTCAAGAGCAAGACTTCTAGAGATATTTAACAAACTAGTATCACTTCTAATGATATTATATGTTAAGGTACCAGGGTAAATTAACAAGCAAATCATTTCCACAGTCAACCCTGAGAAAGACTACAACCAACCACAAAAAAAGGGAAGTAGCTGACGGATGGAAAATCTCCTAACTTCTAAGTTCTTCTCAGTCCTGGTCTCAGGGAAAATTAAATGTAAGCCCACGTACTTTTTCTTGGGTCACCCATTTTTCCAGTATGAGAAGCCAGAGCCAGGCTAATCTTTGAGGGTTGAGATCTGGCCCGCATCTGAAAAAGAAAAGAAAGATTTAGCAAAACAGGAGTTTCAACTGACCCTTTCTCTTTTGTGATTCGAGCTTTATATATCAGATTTCAGTTCAGTTCATTTTAAATCTGAACAAGCAAGTCCTAATGAGAAATTCTCAATTGCGAGTAACAGTTGAACCAAATAGAACCACGTAACTTTCAGCTTCCACTGATGCCTGTACTACCTTATCTAATTATTTTTTTTCCGAGACAGGGTTTCTCTGTAGTTTTTGGTGCCTGTCCTGGAACTAGCTCTTGTAGACCAGGCTGGACTCGAACTCACACAGATCCGCCTGCCTCTGCCTCCCGAGTGCTGGGATTAAAGGCGTGCGCCACCACCGCCCGGCTACCTTATCTAATTGTATTGTATCTTCCCAGCTGCAGTACTGCTAGGCTTGAACTCCTGGGCTCCAGAGTGTCTGGAGCTACAGAAACAGCCTCATCATACCTGGCTTAGTTTTATTTTTAGAAATACTCCCAGAGAAAGTCACCGTTCATTTGAAATATATGTGTATATGTCTATGTATATGTATGTATACAGACAAACACACATACATAGACATACACTCTGTCACTCACTGTTTTGAGAAAGGGTTTCATACTGTACCATTTAGGCTGATTTTGAACTTATAGCAATCCTCCTGCCTCAGTTGAGACACATGTGTTAAACTATCATACCCAGCCCCTAAGTGTACTTTTGAATACCAAAAGTGAATCAAAGACAAAAGAATAAAGGGAATACATAAAAATTCATTTTTAACTATATAGTTATAGGAGTTCATAAGCCTTACTTTGAAGTCAGTAGATTGGGCAGTACTAACCTAAAACCCAAATTTAAGGGGGGAAAAACACCATAAAAGTGATTTGTTTCTCTGGTCTTTATGTGCTAATCCAATAATTGCACAGGCTTACAACAGAACAGTTAGAGATAGAACAAAATAGTACATGACACTAGTTCATAGCACTGCTAGGAACTTGGATCTAGGATGAAGAACCTCAGTTACCAAGAGGCAAGAAGGGGTCACAGTGTAAATATACAGTATAATAGGAAGAACGAGAGAATTCATGTGCAGCGAAGCAGGACATCTTTATTACAGTGGGGTTAAGTCAACCCTCACATGGGGAAAACCTCATAGAATTACAAGTAAAAAGCAAATATAGAGTTAAAAATGGTGAAAATCAAGTAAGATCTTTACTGTAGCTCCTGCACTAAGGTCAGTTTCCTGGTTTTGATGTCTTACGACAGCTGGATTAGCTGTCACAACCGGGGAGCTGGTAAAAGGGGTACCCTGGACTCTATTATTTTTCAACTTTTTGTGGATCTACGATTATTTCAAAATGCGAATTTTTTTAAAAATTTATTTATTTATTCATTATGTATACAATGTTCTGTCTGTGTGTATGTCTGCAGGCCTGAAGAGGGTACTAGAACTCATTACAGATGGTTGTGAGCCACCATGTGGTTGCCGGGAATTGAACTCAGGACCTTTGGAAGAGCAGGCAATGCTTTTAACCACTGAGCCATCTCTCCATCCCCCAAAATGCGAAGTTTTAAGTTAACGCACAATCAGTCCTTTGTTAAAGCGACAGCACCACTAATCTCATGAACAAGAGGAGAGGGTAGGTTGGTCTTTTGGTGACAAGATGCAGTTACACCATCTTTTTTTTTTTTTTTGTTTTTTTTTTTTTGTTTTTCGAAACAGGGTTTCTCTGTGGTTTTGGATCCTGTCCTGGAACTAGCTCTTGTAGACCAGGCTGGTCTCGAACTCACAGAGATCCGCCTACCTCTGCCTTCCAAGTGCTGGGATTAAAGGCCTGCGCCACCACCGCCCGGCTCAGTTGCACCTCTTTTATCGATAATAAACAAGGAACGATTTCAGGAACCTTCTGGTAGCCAGGCTTAAACTCAGCTCCAGAGGGTAATCCAAGACCAGTGGAGTATATTAAATGTAAAATACATTAAACAGATAAAGCATCAGAATATTGAAATGTGCTCTATTTCTGCTAACTTTAAAGAAAGTAGTTGAGGGCTGGAGAGATGTTTCAGTGGTTAAGAGCATTGCCTGCTTTTCCAAAGGTCATGAGTTCAATTCCCGGCAACCACAAGGTGGCTTACAACCATCTGTAACGAGGCCTGCTGTCCTCTTCTGGTCTGCAAACACACACAGATTGAATATTGTATACATAATAAATAAATATTAAAAAAAAGAAAGTAGTTGATTGGGGGCATTAAGACCAGAGTCCAAATATTAAACCACGTGTCTTCCTCTCTGAGATCCTGGAAAAGAGTAAGATCGCTTACCTTAGCAGAACGGGACACTGCACCAGCGCCTGCAGGATGTCTTTCACCTTTTTGGGGATATCCCCCTTTCCCTTGTGTAGCTGAGGTACACATGCTTGTGCCAACTCCCAGTCGCCCCTCCGCAGGCACTCACAGAAAAATTCAAAAAGTTGCTCCTCGGTAGCGGTTTCCTCTTTTCCAAACGGGTAACTCATTTTCCCAGCACAGAGTGCAGGGAGATAGAAAGAGAGGTGTTACGCCGAATACATTCTCAATTTTCTCATTCGAGGAGTACCTCCTAGAAACAAAAGACCAGATGGGAAGAAACGAAACTGTTTAGATAAACCACCAGCTATCAGCCCGAAAAGAAAAGGCAGAACTTACTTTTCTAATTATTGTTTTGGGTTTAATTTGACCTGTTACTATCTCCTTTCGAGAACCGCCTCTTTCTCTAAGGGGTGGATCCCATCTCCTAACGCAGATCCCATATCTAATAATCTTAATATTTGCGTTAGCCTGGGGCGCAGACACATAAATTTACTTCCGCATTCGCTCCTGAACATTTTGCTAATAGGATTACAAATCTCGAGGTGGGTGTCCCGGTTAGGATGACACTAAACTCCTTTGGTTTCAGCTTTCTGTTAAGGCAGAGGATTTGAAGATCAGGAGATCAATCTGGGACTGAACGGGAGAGCCGGAAGGCTGGGGGACAGGGATGCTCCCCCTAGCGGGGTCGGAGACAGCACCCTTGCCGTCTTCCCTGCGCTTTACACTCACCTGCTCCGGGAGTCAAATGCATTTTAGCTTCCAGGGCAGCCATGTTTGAGTCCAGTCAGGTGACAGATCCCATTGCGAAGAGTGGTGGAAAGGGGTTGGGATGACGAATGAGAACGCCACTCTTATTGGCTTAGAAGAAGGAAGATGCAAATCAAGTACCAGATTTATTTGAGTCACGTGACACCTGATCGCTAGGGTGAAGCCACGGAAGAGTTAAAAATCACGAGTTACTGGGCTGGAGGACCCTCCGCAATTATGGTTGCTCTTCTTTACAGTTATGCTTTTCGGGGGAGTTGACGTCAGAAAAAGCTATCTGTGTTCCACAGCTCCACTCCCGCCACTGTCTCAGTGCCAACCAGTGACAGATGCTGGGGATGTCCACAGGAGTCCTGGGTCCTCCTGCATCATTATTCTACTTGGAATATATAAATATTACAATACATAACTATATGTAAATCTGAGGACCGAGGTCGACACAGAGGAGTTGCGCAACCGAAAGCAAGGAGTGAGCAAAGACTTTTGCATAAATTCAGTAATCAAGCCAGTTCTTAATTTTATTTTTCTTACCGCAGCTGCTTTATAATTAAACCTACTTGATTTCCTTTATTTCATTTTCAACTACACTCTTGTTTTTTTCAACACATATTTTAGTTTGAGAGCCTTTAGTTAGCTTCATTTTCACAATTCAAGTTTGGTGAAAGTGCAAAGTAAAACAAACACTAAGCTCTCTTTCCAAAACTGGAATAGGCAGATAGCCCATACTTTCTCTAACTCCTCAACCCCCAAAAGACGCTTCTCTGGCCCAGGAAGTAACTTAAAAATGCGATTCACTAGGGAAAAGAATTTCCAGGCAAGGTTTTTCTTGCTTCACACTCGCCTTGACAGGTTCTTCCCCTCGAGTTTGACGCTCAGCTACGAGTTTGAACTACAATTCCCAGAATGCAGCGGGACCAACCCGAACTTTTGCCTGCTTCTGATTGGGTGAGTTTCCAGAGTACCGACCAACCAGCTCTCCAGTTGTTGCTGTGGTCGCTTTTCGCGGGTAATTGTGTGAGGGTGGGGGAAAGTTTGAAAGTTCGATGCTGCTGACCTGGTACTGGAGTTTTCTGAGGGGGGGCAGTTGTGGGCAAGTGGGTGTGCTTATCTCTTACTTTCTCTCCGGGCCTGTGGATGTTGATACCGGGGTGGCGGAGAGTCCTGGGTGCCAGTCACACCCTCTACTTCCTGTGGGGCTAGTCCGTGGAACCCCAACTTGGGTCCAGGGGCTTCAAGACTTTCTTTGGGGTGGGTGATGCTTGGAAGCTACCCTGCTTTATTAGGTCGTTCTGCAGGAGGTTTTCTACTTCTTGATGCCTCTCCCTCCTCTTCGGAGCAGTTAGGGCTCTGGGCAAGTTTAGGGACTGTCACACGTATGTTGAAGAGCGAGGAATCTGGAGTCTGAGCTCTGGATTAGAACTCGTGCTCCATCCTTGGCTAGTTTGCGCGTTTCTCAGCTTAGTGCCTCAGACTAGTCTTATGTGTAAGATGAAGTAAAAACACCCGAAGCATTTAAAATTAGTGTCTGTCGCGTATTAAGGGCCCAATAAATAAATTAATCAATCCCCCAAGCCCCCCAAAACAGCTGCTTTTGTTACTTCACTGTTTTTATTGAGCCTGGTCTGTGTTGTCATCTCCTCTGTCTCGTCTCACATACATACATACATACACGCGCGCAGAAAGAAAGAAAGAAAGAAAGAAAGAAAGAAAGACAGACAGACAGACATAAGCTATAAAATCGTATAGATAAGATTAAGGAAGATATATGTGCTAAGCGTGGTAGTAGTCGTGGAAAGGAAGAGACTGATTATCGAAGGCTTTGCGTGTGGAAATGGAAGATACGTGCTTGAGGAACCTAACATAACCCAACTTAACCTAACCTTGTGGACTGTCACGCTGGAAGAATCCCACGTTTGTCGGTGATGCTTGCCTACGTTGAGCATTCATGCAGCAGCTCTCGAGTAGAAACTGGAATTGCCCTTATTTTACACACGAGGAAGACAGTGCTCTGCGAAATCTGATATTTGAGGGAGAGCTAAATAAGGGACACCCCTTTTCAAGTTTTTTTTTTTTTTAATGTGATCCTAAAAGTTTGGAAGTGGTCATATGGTCTGATAGTCCCACAAAACATCTTAAGCAATGAAACCGACTTAAGGAAGCTACTTGTAGTACGATTGTGATGTTCATCCTTTTTTTTTTTTTAGGCCATTTTGAGACGTCTCCCCGTCTGTTTCTTCAGCAGCTACAGCTATACTTGTTGCATGGTTGTAGTTATTTGAGTGTATGTCTCGCCATCTTTCAGTTGTAAGTATGAACAATAGAGGAAATGAGTTTTACACCCTGGAGCTGAGCAGAGTGAAAGAAACAAACAAATGGAGAATATTATAATTAGAGAATTTATATTATATTTGGTAGAGTAGAGAATAACTCGAAGCCATAAGCAGTAGTGTGGGCAAGTGATGGGAGTGGTACTATTAAATAGAAAGGTTATTGCAAGGTCTTTGTAATTTTGGGTTATATGGTTTTTTGTTTTTGTTGTTTGATGGCTTGTACTTACTCACTAAGTGATGTTATTGCCTAGCACTACCTTATCTGAAATGCAGTAGGTAACAGAATAGCAGGCAAATGTTCTCTTTTCTCTTAAAGAAACAAATCAGCCCTAACACATTCCCCTTGAGAGAAATAAAGAATGTGTTTTGTTTTTGTGGGGAGAGAGGAAAGTAGGAGATGGGGGATGGAGGGGGAGAAAGAGCAGGGGGCTTCATGCAATTCAGATAATTTAAGTGTTAAACAGAATTGGACTAAGTGGTGTGGTAGCAGATACCTTAATTCTTGTTTATAGATTTGTTCTTTGCTGTATAGTTTGATTGTTATTGCTTCATTCCATGGAATAATGAGTTCCTATTCTTTTATTTCTGGAAGATACTTTGCCATATCAGTGAGATACATAGCCATTTCTTTGCATGCATTATGACAGAGATTACAACAGTTCTAACTGCCCAAAGACTAATATTGCATGAGTCTCATTTAGCAAGGTACAAGAAGAACAGAATTTAATTTTATATGGGACAGTAAGCAGCTAGTACAATAATGAGTATGTTTATTGCTAACACTTATATTAGTAAAGTCTCATTTGACTGAGATTTGTTCTGACTCTTAGAAAACGCAAGGGTTAAATAAGATTTGTGTTCCCCTAAAATGGCTCTGGTTCAGAGGATAGGTCTCAGTGTCAAACTGCCTGGATGGAATTCTAAATCTACTGTTTATCTTTTTTTTCTGATAACAGCGGGATATGTGACATTTGCAGAGTAGCTTTCTCATAAGTTAAAAATAACTTTCATTATAATCTGTTGAGAATATTAAATATAAAGTTGGGAGCATGGCTGGTGTATGTGTAGTTATTGTTACAGTTGAGTGTAGAGTTGCTATTTGGAAATGCATCTTGAAGATTATATAACCAAATACAATTTGTAAATAATGCTCAATGTCTTAATATTGTTGTAAGTGATGGCTAGTCTTGGTAGTCAGCTTGACTCCTGAGAAGAGGGAGCCTCACTTGAGGGGTTGCCTCCATCAGATGGGGCCTGTGGGCATTATCTGTGGGGACATTTTCTTTATTGTTAATTGATGGAGGGGGGCTCAGAAGCAGGGTACTTGTGAGTGGTTCTACTCCTGACCTAGGATGCCTAGTGAGTGAGCAGGGGAAGCAAGCCAGGAAGCAGCATTGCTCTGTGGCCTCCGCTTCTGTTTCTGCTTCAGGCTCTTGCCTGGAGTTCCTGCCTTGGCTTCCCTTGACAATAGAATGTAATTTGTAAGCCAAATAAACCCTTTCTTCCCAAGTTGCTTTTGGTCAGCATTTTATCCCAGCAACGAAAAGCAATCTAGTCTACAATGTAAATATGAAGTACTGTTAAAGTCATGTAATATCCAAGAATTGTATGGAATCTGTTTTCTGAGGTTGCCTTCTTTCTCTGTAGACGTGCTCAATAAGCAAGTGTCTCTTCTACTTTTATTAGCAATTTACTCTGTCCACTATAATTTTTATTACTTTCTGATGTTTTTCAAGATTCTTTGGGAGATCTAGAAATATGAGCAGCAAGAAACTAAGACGAGTGGGTTTCTCACAAGAGCTGTGTGACCGTTTGAGCAGACATCAGATTGTTAATTGTCAGGTAAAAATTTTATGTGTTTTTAGATTCATTTTATATGCAAATTAATTTTAAGTTAACCTTTACTGTTAGACTTGGGTCATGAAGATTTAGGGCTGTTGGGGCTGGGGATGTGGTAGAGTCAGTAAAGTCCTTGCCGTGTAAATGTGAGGACCTGAGCTCGGATGCCCAACACTGTCACAACAAGCCGGGCCTGGCACATCTCAACTGGCTCCAGGGAGGCAGAGACAAGAGGATCCTTGGGGCTTGCCAGGTAGCCAAGCTAGCCACATTGTAACCTCCACATCTGTCCCAGAGGTCAGTTCTTAAAGAGAGACTAAAGGAGACATCCAATATTGACTTCTTGCCTCCACATGCCTAGACAAAAATAAAAGTAAAAACTTAGATGTACAGGGGCTGGAGAGATGGCTCAGTGGTTAAGAGCATTGCCTGCTCTTCCAAAGGTCCTGAGTTCAATTCCCTGCAACCACATGGTGGCTCACAACCATCTGGCGCCCTCTTCTGGCCTGCAGGCATACAGACAGAACATTGTATACATAATAAATAAATAAATAAATAATTATTAAAAAAAACCCCAAAACTTAGATGTACAAAAGTAAGCAAAATAATGTTGCTTCTTACAAGTGATTTAGGTTGCATTTCTAGTGGAATTTTATTTACTGAAATATGATATTTTTTTATTTTAAGATGAGAATGATCATAGCATAAGGAAGTATGCCTGTGCCATTTATTTGGGGTTCCTGAGAAGTTTAATCCACTTACAATTTTTTTTTATTATTACCTGAGAGATATGACTTAAGTGAGATTACAGTGAAGATGTTTTCTCTTAGGAGAGACATTAATAATTAGGGATATTATTATGATTTACTAATGTTGGACATTGAACCCCAGGTTTAAATGTTCTGCAACTGAGTTATACTCCAGTCCAGCAGTAAATTTTTAGGATAAAAATATACAACAGAAGTTGCTTTTTTCTTCTTCTTTTCTTTTTCAGATGCTACATCTTTAAGTACAGTAATGAAGAAAGTCCCTCTTAGGAGGGCAGATTAGGGCCAGAGTTTTATTTTCGGATTTTTGTCTTTATTTTTTTTATTTTTTATTTTTTGATTTTTGAGACAGGGTTTCTCCGTAGCTTTTGATTCCTGTCCTGGAACTAGCTCTTGTAGACCAGGCTGGCCTCGAATTCACAGGGATCTGCCTGCCTCTGCCTCCCGAGTGCTGGGATTAAAGGCGTGCGCCACCACCGCCCGGCCCGGATTTTTGTCTTTAATAAACATATTTTTACAACGTATATTGTTTGTGGATTGTTTATTTCAGGGATATCTTTGTTTATTCTGTTAATACATTTAATAATCATGTTTATATTTTAAATGGTTTAAAAAGCATGAATTAAACATTTTATTCTGTATTCTGAATTAAACATTAAACATCCCCATTCTCTCAGCTGATACTTTTCTTTGAGTTAACTTTTTTTTTTTTTTTTTTTTTTTTTGGTTTTTTGAGACAGGGTTTTTCTGTAGCTTTGGAGTCTGTCCTGGAACTAACTCTTGTAGACCAGGCTTGCCTTGAACTCACAGAGATCTTCCTGCCTCTGCCTCCTGAGTGTTAGGATTAAAGGCGTGTGCTACCACTGCCCAGCTTCTGAGTTAACTTTTAGCCTAGAAGACAATCACTTTTTAACCTGATTCTTTCTGGGCATATATTTGAACCCAACTCAAGCACAGTGCTCACATAAACTTGGACTGGGTGTTGCTGTTCATGATGTCGCTTGATGTATCTTCCAAGACACGCCAGCTGGACTGTGTAATAGTGTATAATAGTGTAATAATAGCTGGTCTGTGTAATAAGACTGCCTTACATCTCCGAGTTAAGGCCTAGAAGCTCAATGACAGAATGTAAAATAGGCACGTATCTTCTCTCTGCAATAAATTTCACTTTTGTTTAGAGATGAGCAGTGATAACTGAAAGTTTCTTTGTATTTGCATATCTTTTAAATTAAAAGAGCACATGACGAAAACTACTTTTTAATTCGTATGTCTTTGCTACACATGTATGCTAAATATTTATTTGTACCTTTTTCTTTTTAGGACTTTTTAGATCTCTCCCCACTGGAACTTATGAAAGTGACTGGCCTGAGTTATGGAGGTGTCCATGAGCTTTTGTATATGGTCAGCAGGGCCTGTGCTCCTCAGATGCAAACAGTACGTGTAACTCAGCAACGAGGGGCATTACCCCCTCTGAGGGTCAGGGCAGCTCCCTCCTGTGCTTAGCTAAAATGTGAAGGATGACTAGGGGAGACAGACAAAGACACTGGGGTTGGAGAAGGGCTGGGAAGTGTCTGGCCTTTGCTGTAGCAAATGCACAGGCTGAGAGGGGCACTTGTTCAGCGGTAGGCGGGCTGTGCCTGCGGAACCCAGTGAGTTACTGCAAAGATGCAGCCAGAAAGAAGTAGGAGGCAGCATGGGGTCTTGAAGACCATGCTAAAGATTTGGGAACATTATTCCAAAAATAGTGAATCATAAAGGGGAGAGTTAGTGCATTTGAAGAAGATAGGTCTTGAATGCACATTTAAAACAAGCAAGAACTTATTCAGGGTCTACTAAAGTATCTGTTACGGTGTTGTGGATTAGTGGATAATGGGTTATTGGTGTGGTATTGTGGCAGAGGCTGGAGTACTGATCACTTGTTTTTTTTTAAGATTTATTTGTTATGTATACAGTATTCTGCCTGCACACTAGAAGAGTGCACTGGATCTCATTAGATGGTTGTGAGCAACTGCTGGGAATTGAACTCAGGACCTCTGGAAGAGTAGCCAGTGCTCTCAGCCTCTGAGTCCATCTCTCCAGCCCCATAAAAATTATTTTCTTTTTCTTTTATTACTTTAAAAAAATACCAATCCAAGCCGGGTGGTGGTGGCACATGCCTTTAATCCCAGCACTTGGGAGGCGGAGGCAGGTGGATCTCTGTGAGTTCAAGACCAGCCTGGTCTACAAGAGCTAGTTCCAGGACAGGAACCAAAAAAAAAAAAAAATACCAATTCAAATTCCCACTTCCTCTCCTCCGCCCAGTTCCCTCCCACTCCCTTCACAAACCCTTCCACCCCACAAAAAATTATTTTCATTGCTACTTCATAACTAATTTTGCTACTGTTACGAATTCTAATGTTAATATCTGTGTTTCCTGATGGTCTTAAAGGGTTTGTGACCCACAGGTTGAGAACCTCTGTTCTAAGCCATCCTTAGTATCTCCTCAAAATGATAATTTGTGGGGTTGGAGAAATGACTCAGCAACTAAGGACACTGCCTGCTCTTCCAGAGGACCCATGTTTCATTCCTAGTACCCACATAGCAACTCACACTAAAACTCCAGTTCCAGGGGATCCAGTACCTTCTTCTGGTCTCTTCAGTCACTAGGCATTCATGTGGTTGACAGACACACATGCAGGCAAAACACACATATACACAAAATAAAAATTAAACAAAATATGATAGTTTGTTATATTTACCACAAGTGGGTGGATTGAAAGAAGAGAAAGAAGAGAAAGTTGTCTCAGTCTGGCTCAGGCACAGCTGTACCCTCTCTGGAGTGTCAGAGGAGAATCCCTTTCTCGCCTCTTCAGTTGCTGAAGAATGTTGGCATTCCTTGACTTGTGGCCACTCTCCCTCTGTTCCATCTTCACATCATCGTCTTCTATTGAAGTTGCCTTTTCCTGTGTCTTAGAAGAGTACTTTTGTTGGCATTTGTGGTCCACACACATAATCCGGGATTGTCTCCTCATCACAAGGTCTTTAAGTTATTCACATCTGTAGAGACCCTTTCTCCAAATATAGTCACATTCACAGGCAAACTCCAAGGATTTGGTGTGGATATCTTTTAGGGGCCATTTCTCACCCATCTCTCCAGGCTCCTTCAAGCTGTACTTCACAAACAACCTGAGTTTGAGATGATCCCATGGCAAGTTGCCTGCCCCAGAGCTCCTGGTGGGAAGCTCCTGCTTGCTTCCCCTGCTTGCTTCTCCTGCATGCTTCTTCTGCATGTTTCTCCTGCATGCTTCTTCTGCATGTTTCTCCTGCATGCTTCTCCTGCATGCTTCTCCTGCCTTGTCACAAGCTGCCCTGCTGCCACAGTCCATCTTCCAGCCATCCTAAGTGAATCTGTTTAATTATTATGGTTTGCAGTTTCCATTAGCTCCTGCTTCTTTCCCACTTCTTGGTCTTTCTGTGTGCATTCTTGCCTCTTTGGCAGGAATGTTCACATTCCTTTTCTCACCTAACAGGGGATTCAGAGTCTTGCACAGATCCCCAGCTCTTCAATGAAGCCCTCTAGACCACCATGTCTAGGTTAGGTATAACTAGTTTGTAAGTCTAATATGTTTGTAAGTTAACAATGTTGTCACCTGGTGTTTGAATCCCATAGTCCTTGTTTTGCAATAAGCCTGTGAGCATGGTAGCTGTTTGTTATAGTCCATCCTTATAATTTCACAAGGTCATTGGCACTGGGTAAATATTCACTAGTCAAATGAATAATAGAGGAAGAAAAGCTGAATTATGGTTACAGAGTTGGTTTGTAATAGCTGAACGGAACTTAATGATTTTCTTTTGTAGGCTTATGAGATAAAGATGCGGAGGTCTGCTGGTCCCTCCCCAGCGTTCCTATCTACTACCCTTTCTGCTTTGGACGAAGCCCTGCATGGTGGTGTGGCTTGTGGATCTCTCACAGAGGTAACGGAACCCATACCTTCTTCAATAAGTGTCAGCACCAGGAGGAATGTTTAGTTAAAAAAAAAAAAACCAAACATAAATTACCTCATGCAAACGAATGTGAATTAAGTCCTAAGTACTTTGCTGGTGTAGTGTTCTAGGCAGTATCAGTATAGTTGTTTTCTAAGCAGAGGCATTAAACAAATCGTTGCTGACGGACTAGATGTGTCCTGGTTTTGGTTTCTTTGAATTGCTGTAGAAAGTGATGAGTACTGGGGTCTGAGGAGGCGGCTGGGTGGGCAGAGTCCTTGTCTGGATCAACAGCACCCGTGTAAGAGACAGGTAGTGGTGTATGTCTGTGACGCCAGTGCAGTGGAGAGGAACTGAGTCTGTCTCAAAGCACAGGATGGAGAGGAGTAGAGGAAGACGTCAAGTGTTGATCACATGCTCACACTCCTGCACATGCACACGCACGCGTGAAAACACATGCATGCATGCATGCAACCACAATATTGTGAAGTAGTATTAGGAAACAATTTGAAGGAATTTAAAAAAGGATTACTACCTAGCAGATTTATAGTACGAGCCAATTTTGATAATATTTTAGCAAATGATATATTAAACTATAGTGAGCTATTTTTGTTTCTTGCTATTGATAGCATTTGATTCTAGGAAGCAATAACTTAACGTATTATTTTATGTTGCATAATGAATTATGTTCAAGTTAAGTGGCATGAAGTAACCATTAACAGTGCCTTTGGAACCGGGTGGTGGTGGCGTACGCCTTTAATCCCAGCACTCGGGAGGCAGAGGCAGGCGGATCTCTGTGAGTTCGAGGCCAGCCTGGTCTACAAGAGCTAGTTCCAGGACAGGAACCAAAAAGCTACGGAGAAACCCTGTCTCGAAAAATCCCCCCCCCCCCAAACAACAACAACAACAAAAAAAAACAGTGCTTTTGGGAGTGTCTGAGCTTAGTGATGCTGGCAGTGCCAGCAGTCAGCCACAGCTCAAGATGCCCAGAGGAGCGCACTCCTAGGGGCATCACTGGCAGGCTGGTGCTGGTTTTTGTTGTTTTTTTTTTTAATTCTTCCCTAAGTGGGGTCTTCATAGTCTGTCTTATCTTCTCTTGACATGCTGGCTGACTTCACTCAGGGTGAGTAATACAAGACAGCAAGCTGGAAATGGTGTTGTTCTAGGTGATTTCACCACTGCTCATGACAGGTTCTCTTCATTGTGAGAACTGTAAGCCCAGCTCAGGGTCAGGGAAAGGAAATTTAGGCTCTGCCTATTGAATGAAGTTTCAAGAAGCAGAAGGCACTTCAGGGTCATTGTGTCTCTTTTCCTTGAAAGTTACATTGGTGTGTATGGGTGTGTATGGATGTGGCACCCATAGGCTGCTTATCAGTAACTCCTGAGAACTTGCCCAAAATTTTTAGAAGCAAACTTCTAAGAGCAGACACATTGTGTGTGTGTGTGTGTGCGTGCGTGCATGTATGTGTTTCTGGGTATCAAACACAGGGCCTCAAGCATATTATACAATTATCTGGTTCACTGAGCTACATCCCCAGTATTTTCTTATAGTTCTCATAATCATAATTTAATTGTAATGTTTTTCTTAAAGATAGGAATCTTGCTTTATGGAATATTTTATTTTCTATATTCCTAGAGAGGTTTAAATACTGCTGTGACAAGTAGGTGCCTATGAAATAGTTGATGAATAACCTAATTGAAGGGCTTGTTGTTGCATATGTCGCCACCAGATGGTGCCAAAATTACACTTTGCACAGTCATTTTGAGGTGAGGCTGGACCAGGGCAGTTAAGGACTATAGGACTGATGGAGTTATGCGTTTACGTATAGAAAAAAATGAATGTGAAGACAATTAGCAGAGGTATGTGTTTCATCTTCAAATATTGTAGTGATTTCTCCGTGTTGTCACTTTCATTCACTTCACTAATTAATTCTGTTTGAATTCAAGTGAAGCTTATAAGCCTTCACTTTTTTATGGTCCATCTAGCTGACTTATAATGCTGATTAGTAACAATTTTTTTTTTTTTTTACTTTCTGCCCTCATTAGATCATTTTAAAAATCTTTTGGGCCCTTTCAGTTAACATAGCTTACCTGCATCCCAGGTTTTTACCATTCTCTGGGGTTTCCTTTAGTCACACAGTTTTTGTTTTGCTTATTTTTAAACTTTAAAATCCATATATTTGTGATTAAGATTCATATCTCATATCTCCTTCACAAATTGCTCTTCTCATTTAATGTTACTTCTAAGGTTTTTTTTTTTCATGTTGCTTCAGATAGCAAGACCATAATTTTTATTGCTATATTATATTTCGTTTTGAAAACATGTCACAGTTGACTCCTTTTGTTATTAGTGAACATTTGGGTTGTTTCTCATTTGCTGCTGATATGAATAAGTCCTGTGAAGATTTTTATACACAGCTGCTGGATAACATAGGGAAGTTTTTATCTGGGGTAGGGATTGTAGAACCACCGCCCAGGAGTTAAATTCAGCTCACTGCCTGTTTGTGTAAATAAAGTTTTATGGCCAAGCTCATTTGTTTACATTTTGTGTGTGGTTGTCTTGTGACATAAGGGCAGAGTTTAATTAGTTGTGGCAGAGACCATACGGTATGCCAAGCCCGAAGGATTTTCTGTGTGGCCACTGGCCCGAGTGTCTGCCCTGGACTGGTTAGGTAGTTGCAGGGTGTGCACATGGATAACCTCGCACAGTCGGAACCAGTGGTCCTCTACAGTGCTGTGCTGGCTCATACTCCCACCATTCAAGCGCAGAAATTCTCCCTGTCCATCCTAGGGTCTTAGTTTTATTTTTCCCAACTGCTAACAATCTTTTCGATGTTATTTGGACACTTTAAGAGCAACTTTTGCAGGTGTAATTTAAACAGCCAGAATCCATGCATCGTACACATCTAGCCACGCAGTCCCCACTGCAGTCACGGTCGGGAAGCTTGCATCCTCCTGGTTTCCCTTGCAGCAGATTCTTGCTTCCATCCTAAGCCAGGCAAACACCGATCCGTTTTTTATTCTCTATGATTTGCTTCTTGTAAGTGTTTCACATCAATGGACTCATGTAGTTCATAGTCATTTCTGTTTAGTTTCTTCCACATGGCATTTTTAAGGTAACTAAATGTTATAGTACATATAAGGAATTTGTTCTTTTTAATCATGAATATTCCACTGCACAGATTTTTTTTTTTTGTGTGTGTACTGTTCGTTAGTTGATAGGTATTGGGTAGTTTCCAGTTTTCATCTATCATAAATAACGTAACATTTATGGGTATGTGTGTGTGAAATAGATTTTTGCTAGTAAATATTCACCTAGGAGTGAATGGAAAGATAGGATCATGTAATATACGTGGCTCTTTAAGAATCCGCCAGACCGGTTTCCAAAGTGATGGTAGCATCCTGCATCCTCACTGGAATGCACAGTGTATTTTTCAATACACTCTCACCAACACTTAGGATTTTTTTTTTTCTGATGCTAGGTTTTGAACCTAGGCCCTCACTCGTGCTAAATACACAGTCTGCCATACATCTATGTCAGCATGCACCAATGCCTGTTTCTGTTTTACTTTAGTTCCCCTCATGAATGTATGGGTTATTTCTCTGTGGTTTTGTTATATATTTCTTCAGTCTGTTTGTCTCTTTTAATGCAGGGTCTGGTTGTATAGCTAAGGCTGGCTTTGAACTTGTGATCATCTTGCTTCCTAAGTACTGTGATTACAGGTGTACACCACCATACCCAGCTTCTTTATTTTCTAAGAATCATCTTTTACTATGTTTTTAAAACTTATATGCCTGTTGCCTGCAGAGGCCAGAAGAGGGAGTTGGATTCCCTGGAACTAGAGTTACAGATAGCTGGGAGCCACTGTGTGGGTACTGGGAATTGGGAACTGGACTCAGATCCTGCAAGAGCAGTGAGTGCTCTTCTCTATTGAGCCATCCCTTCAGCTCCACATCTTTAACATATATATTTTTTTTCTTTTTTTGGTTTTTCAAGACCAGGTTTCTCTGTGTAACAGCCTTGGCTTCCTGGAACTAGCTCCTGTAGACCAGGCTGGCCTCGAACCCACAGAGATCTGCCTGTCTCTGCCTCCCAAGTGCTGGGATTAAAGGCATGCCACCATTGCCTGGCTCACATCTTTAAGTTTTAATTGAATTGTTAATAAAGTTGATCAACGTTAAATTGGGGTCAACGATGTGACTCAGTGGGTAAAGAAGCTTGCTATCCAGCCTGGTGTTCAAAGTGTGATCTCAGGAACCCACATAGAGAGGGATGAGAAAACCATCTCTAAGGAAGTGTTCTCTGTACCTCCTCTACATGTATGCACAGACACTGTAACAATATATATATATTAGCTAAAATAATTACTGTAGTGGGCGTCCCCCTTGCTGGCTTTAAAAGGATTATGCTTCTCATATTTCATCATTAAAAATGATGGTGAGTCTCACTGAATCAAGTGACAGAAATTAGCGAGATGAGTGTGTTAGGTTACTGAACCTGTTATTAATTGCACTATGATTATATAAGAGAATATCTTTATTAGGAAGTACACACTAAAATATTTAGGGAATAACTGATGTATACACTGACTCAGTTGTAATAGGTATCTTACACATAAATATGAAGACTTGGGAGAGGGCAATAAAATGATAAACAAATGGGAAAATGTTAACTTAGTAGGTGTGGGAAATGAATTTAAATGGTTTCTGATATTCTGTTGTTACTGTTAGTTGTTGTATAAGTTTAAAAGTAATTTCAGACAGATAGTGAAAGAATCTCATGCAACCCATAATTGTTCATGTGTGCTTGGATAGAATAATTGTTCTCTAATTAAGGGTTTCTTCTGTATATGATCATTAAATTAAGCATGCTATTTAAAAGTTATTTCCAAGGGCTGGAGAGATGGCCCAGCAGTTAAGAGCATTGGCTGCTCTTCCAGAGGTTTTGAGTTCAATTCTCAGTATCCAAATGCCACTCACAATCATTTCCACAGGATCCAGCATCCTCTTCTGGCCTCCATGGGTACTACCCACATGGTGCTTAGCCTTGTATGCAGGCGAAACACCCATAAACATAAAAAGAAGTAATAATAATAAATATTTTTAAGGTTATTTAAACCTACTTTATCTTTATTGATCCCTCCTAAGTTGATATAATACCTCTTTCAGGAGAGTTATTTAGCCTATTTTATTTTGCGGTAGACAAATTTTCTTTTTGTTATATATATTTGAGCACATTTTATTTCATCACTTATTTATTTATTTACTTATTTATTTTGATTTTTCTCTGTGTAACAGCTCTAGCTGTTCTGTAACTAGCTCTTGTAAACCAAGATGTGCTCGAACTCACAGAGATTTGCCTGCCTCTGCCTCCCTAGAGCTAGGATTAAAGGTGTGCACCACCACCACCTGGGTTGAGCATATTTTAATATGTTAAACTAAAGACATTCAGAATTGCCGTGTACTCCTGGAGAAACAAACATCATGGATCTTCTATGTAGCACTTGTTACCATTAGTTTTATTATTTGTGTGATTAGTGTGTATCCTCTTCACTGCATAATAATGTCAACTGGCAGTGATTGTTTTATTATTTTTTCTATTAACACATGTACAAGGTACTTAATTAGTGCCCATTAAATTGAGGCATTTGGTTTTCTTTCTTACTTCTTTGCTTTCTTTTTGTATCTCTGGCTGGCTTGGACCTGCCTGTGTTGATGAGACTGGCCTTGAATGCGGAGACCTGCCTGCCTCCTATTTCTATCGCTAGGATTAAAGGTGTGTGCTACCATGCTTGATTTCTTTCTTTATTTTTAATACTCGTCTAGTTCTTGTTTACTCTGATGTTTTGGTTCCTGTTGCCTTTCCTCCCCGCTTCTTTGATTATGTAATTAGTAAAGTTTTAGGCGGTTTTATTTTGAAGATTAGATTATTTTTTATTACTTTAAAGGTGTGTGTGTGTGTGTGTGTGTGTGTGTGTGTGTAGGAAGGTACACATGAGTGCAGGTCCCTCAGAGGCTGGAGGTGTTGGATCCTGTGGAGCTGGAATTAGAGGAGGCTGTGTGCCGTGAATTGAACTTGGGTCCTTTGCAAGAGCAGTATGTTCTTTTCACACTGCTAAACTTTCCAGCCCAGTTTTAGATGATATTAATGTTATTACAATTCCAGAGTATAATAGTCTATTTTTAATATTTATTTATATACATTTAATAATAATTTCTGCAAATTTGTTTAAAAATTATTGAAATAGTACACTTAAATTTTTTTGATGAACATTTACCAAGTCTTTTAGGAGTTTTTCCTTACATGTTTTTAAAGTTGTATATTTCTTAAATCTGAGTATCTTTTTGTTGGATATCACTCAACCAATCACTCCAAAGCTTAATGGTTAAACAATATTTATTTTGTTATATAGATTCTTTGCTTCAGGAATTTGAGAGCAACTTAGTTGGATGTTTCTTGTTCAGATCTGCTGTGAGATTATTGTCAGGGTATTGGCTGAGGCTGATATTGTCTGAAAGGTTGGCTGGACCTGGGGGAACTGCCTCCACAAGACCATTGGAGTGTCTTCGTGCTATGACAGCTGATTTCCAAGGGCACAAGGTAGAAATGGAAGTCTTAGAAGTTATGTGCCATCATATTTTATTTTATTTTGAGAGAGGGTTTCTCTGTAGCTTTGGAGCCTGTCCTGGAACTAGCTCTTGTAGACCTTGCTGGTCTCGAACTCACAGAGATCTTCCCACCTCTGCCTCCTGAGTGCTGGGTTTAAAGGCATGTGCCACCACTGCCCGGCATTCTTATACAGACAAGATATGATATATATTGTAGCACACCACGCCTGACTGTGCTCTATGCACTGCCATACAGTTCGTGAACCGGGCAAGGGGCTGGAGAGTGAAACACACAAAGACACACAGACAGAGACACAGGTCATCCTTGATGCCAGGATGCCCCAAGAATGCCCCCTTTATTGTGTCCAGGGTCAGCTTATATAGGGAACCTTAACTGATAGCCATGCTCCAGCCAAACCCACCAGAAACCACTCTCCTGCCATCAGGAACTCCTGAGGGCCTCGTGCTCAGAGCAGCTACAGGCTGTCTCAGAGCAGAGGAGAACAAGTTGTTTACAAGAAATTCAGGATCTGGGGTTCACAGCTCCCAACAATATATTATATATTTGACGCATGGACAAACTTGATATGTGGAGGGGACCACAAAAAGCATGGATATGAAGAGTGGAGATCTGTGAATCCATCTTAGAGACTATTAACTAGTATGCTTACAAATGTATATATATATATGTGTGTGTGTGTGTATAATAAAAAAAAACCTATATTTTCTAAGTGCTAGGATTAAAGACACGTGCCACTATGCTGGGCAGAACTATTACTTGATTACTAGGTCTCTGTTTTCAGAGATATTATATCAGACAAAATTTCTAAAGTGGCTTCCTGTGGTGGTTTGAATGAGAACGGCCCCCATAGGCTCATGTATTTGAGTGCTTAGTCACTTGGGAGTGACACTACTTGAGAATTAGAAGGATTGGGGTAGGTCTGACCTTGTTGGAGGAAATGTACCCCAGTGGTGGGCTTTGAGGTTTCAAAAGTCTATGCCAGGCCCGGAGTCTCTCTTTCTCTGCTGGAGGATCAGGCTGTAATTCTCAGATAACTTCTCCAGCACCACACTTGGCTGCCACATGCTCCCTGCCATGACATTGGACTAAATCTCTGGAGTTGTAAACCAGCCCCCAACTCAATGCTTTCTTTTATAAGAGTGGCTGCGGTCCTGGTGTCTCTTTACAGTAGTTAAACAGTGACTAAGACACCTCCCAATGACACTGCATTCTCAGCAAGGTGCCTGTGACGAGGATGAGATGTCCTTGCCCTGATTAAGGCATATTTTATGGCACAGTGGCTTTCAGAGAGGAGAGCACCTAGATTTCATCCTGTGAACTCTCCAAAGCGGTGATCATTCTCTCACTGATATGAAGAAGACAGAGTCAAAGCCTCCGGAGGACTGATGGGCTGCTAGTTTAGAGAAGAACAGGAATGGATGTGGCTATTGTGTGATGTTTTACTCTTTTGGCTTTTTGAGGGGCCCACCACTCAGTGCCCAAAGAAATCGCACACGGAGGCTTATTCTTAGTTATGAATGACTGGCCTTAACTTGGCGCATTTCTTGCCAGCTTTTCTTCACCTAAACTAACCTGACTACCTTTGCCTCTGGGCTTTATCTTTCTCTATTTCTGTATACCTTTCTTTACTTCTTTCTCCGTGACTTGCTGTGTAGTTGGGTGGCCCCTGGTGTCCTTCTCTCCTTGTTTTTCTCATTTGCTCCTTGCGCTCCTCGTTCTCGGGTCTCCTTCTGTTTATACTCTTTGCCTGCCAAACTCGCTTATCCTTGCTCCTGCCTTGTGACTGTCCATTCATCTCTTTATTGGGACCATCAGGTGCTTTAGGCAAGGCACAGTAACACAGCTTCACACAGTTAAACGAATGTAGCGTAAACAAAAGTCACACACACCTGAAAATAATATTCCCCAACATGTGGCCACCAGGAACAGTAAGGATGTTCCAAGCTTTCAGATGACAGAAAGAAAAAAGCCTCAGATCTAGAGCAGCAGCACAGATTTTTCCAACAGCCTGACTGAGCTTGGGAGTTGACACCGATCTTTCCAGAGCGGAGCCTAGACTTTCCAGAGTTCAGTGGCTAACTTTTTAGCCTTAGGAGGTACTAAGCAGAGAGTTCCATCAAGCCTGTCAGGACTCTGACCTCCAGAACTCTAAGATAACGAATGAGTATTCTTTCCAGCTTCTGAATCAGTGGTGATTGGTGTGGCAGTAGGAAAGGTAGTACAGGTATAAGGTACAGACGGAGGTATCTACTTGCATTGTGCAATCTTTGTTTCCCATTCAAAGGCTGGAAATGACTGAGGGAGTAAATATAAATCTGGAAACAGTCTCTCAGATTTATAGTTGCCCTTCCTTAACTTTAAATGTACAGTTCCTAAATGTGTTTATCATCAATTGTAAATTACATGAACTCGCTGAATCTGGGTATGATTAGTTACATCATCAGGTTACAGCATCAAGATGGGAAGTAGAATCAGAGGCATGCTCATGCCGAGGGAGCTTCAAAGACAGTAGTCCTGCTGAACTGCTAAGGGGGTGAACCAAGGGCTTTGTCTTATTGCCTGACACAACTGTGATTCCTTACTTGTGGATTATATAAGCAAGTAATTCTGAATCTGTTATAATTGAAAAGGGACAGTGAAGATAAGTTTGAAGCCTAAACTTTAGAAGTTTGCATTATGTCAGTGATTACCTACCAGTTTTTCATTATCTACTAAAGAACCTTTTAAGAGTTTTCCCCTCCCCCAGCCCTCTTGTATCTTTACTGTCCATGGAAATTTAAATGCTAGAGATATGCTGTGCATTTTTTCTGTACTTTGTGTCTATCTCTGCTAATGTAAAAGAATAAACCACTGTTTTCTCAAAAACCAAGTTTCACCTCTGGGGTCATTATTACCCCTGCTAAAGGTACATGGGACTAGATGCTATTGTGAGTAGGTAGAATTAGAGTTGTATTTAAAGGTATTGTCGGGGGAATGCAGGATGGCTCAGTGAGTATAGGTGCTTGCTGCCTAGTCGACTGACCCCAGTTCCATTCCTAGGACCCATATGGTGGAAGGAGAAAGCCAATTCCTATAAGTTGTCCTCTGATCTCTACACACCTTGTTGTGCCCCCAATAAATAAATAAATGTAGAAGAAATCTTAAAAAGGTAGTTTCACTTTATTTATTTGTTTATTTATTTCAGTTTTGGAGACTGGGTTTCTCTATGTAGCCCTGGCTGTCCTGGAATGTGCTTTGTAGACTAGGCTGGCTTCAAACTCAGATCCGCTTTCCTCTGCCTCTTGAGTGCTTGGATTAAAGACGTGCATGGACCACCGTCGCCAGGCTTGGTAGTTTCATTTTGTAATCTAGATATTACACCATCTGTGGAACTGGTCCAAGCTCATGTCAATCAAAAGATGTCACATCTGTGTATCTTGGTTCAAAGAGTACCTCCAGAAGACCAACCAGTGAGCACTGCTAAATATTTACACTGTTGGTATTTCCTGTATCATCTATACGTTTTTGTTCATGATTTGAGATTAGAATCAGTATCAGTTGCCAGAAGGGAACCAGAGTCCTTATTTGACACCCCATTTTTCCCTTGGATAAAAGTCATATTACAGGTTTTTTTTCTTTCTTCTCATTGACTGATTAGTGTGACCTACTTGGTCTCAGAGAGAACAGAGCAAGGCTTGTAAACTCAGATACCTACAGGGCCTGCAATAGAAATGTGTAAGATTGACATGGTCATTAGATTCCTTTCACTGTTGACAACTGCAGCAAATCTTCATTTTTCTGGCTGTGGACCTCCAGATCTAGGAAGATGAGTTTTATCTTGTTCAGTTACAGTTGGGTTCTGGTGGTCCACTTATAGCCACAGTGGTAGGAAAAATTGGGAATGATTTCAGGTGGGGATCGTTTATGTGTGATACACTCATTGATTTGTTTACCTGATGCACTTCTGTGAAAGGTTCCAGTCACCCCAGGATTTTAGCATGCGCTGTTGATGTCTTCACTCATTCCTCATTTTAGATATACCTTTATGGTTTCTTAGGATTGTTCACATAACATGTTCAGGAAATGCTGCTAAATTCATGGCTATTTGTCTTCACGCTGTTTGATTTTTATGTGTATTTTGCAATGTTTGCCATTTCCACATCCTTCTTTTTTACTGTCTGGTTCTCTCCTTTCTTCTTACATGCACACACACACCCACACCCACCACCAATATATACTAATGGTACAGAGAGTCTTGGATATAAACATGCTGATGTTCTGTAAGTTAAGATCCAGTTTTCTTTCCCAAGGCAGAGTGCAGCAGTCTTCTGAGATTCTTGGCTTTTTATTTTCAGTTTTAGGATTGGGAGAGGTAGTTATGAAATGAATTAGGTAGGTCTGAAGACCTAACCATATTTGTGCATAATTCTTGAGCAAATACAGACAAGTTCTTAGATGCGGGGTCACTAGAGAAAAAGGGAAGTTCCCAGGAGCTGTCTTGTTTCAGATCAGGGCCAGAAAAGCCTTAATTTTCTTCTGCCAAGTAGTGGCTTGGGAGATTACACTATCTTGCTGTCCCGGGCCCCAGTGTGCAGAGTTCACTTGTTAAGATGTGAGGTCCTAGCAAGTCTAGGCTTCACATTCTCTTTCACCGTGCAATTGAGCTTCAGGTTGAAGTGAATAGGTTCGTTCCTCCCTTCCTTCCTTCCTTCCTTCCTTCCTTTTTTTTTTAACAGATTTTCTTTTATTGGGAATAGCATTTTTCTCCTCAAATGTGTCACTAGTTTGCTATCTTGCTGATACTTGAATGGTCTTCACTAAGGATTTTCCTCCTGATGTTTTTGCATTTCTCGTGGAGAGGTGTTGAGGTTCAGCTTAACTGTGTGCAGCTGGTTGTATCTTACGGTGTTTCTGTGTGCCAATGTTTCCAAGAAGCAAACAGCTTTGACTGCTCTAGCTTGGCAAGTTTTTCTTTCTAACCACCATTGGGTAGAAGCTGGGAACCGAACACAGCTTGAAATCTTGTGGTTTGGATGGTGGAATTCAGGGCTAAACTGTCTAAAGCTAAATTTCTTAATGTTGAGATATTTTTCCCCAATAAATAAACCTGAAAAATAATGAAATTTAACTCCTGGAAGTCCATAAAATTGTATATTTGGACACATACACATATACACAGCTAACAAGAAGGAAAATATACTAAGAATATTCTAGAGATAGTTACTACAGTATAAACCAAACTCAAAATAGCCCAAACCAACCTAGATATGATGTTGTGTTTCCCCAGACTGTTAGTACTGTGAACTTAGTAGGCAGTTCACGAGAGAAAATGATACTTTACTTAACTTTGCAGCTTTTTCGGTAGATGTTTTCAGAGAGAAAATAATAAATTAATACCATACGCTTTCATAGTACCTGATACTGAATATTTCATATGTATCATTTAAATTGCATTCCACTAAATGACCAAGCATTTAGCAGCTTTAATCTCATTAAATCAAAAAATAGATCCCAGAACTGGCCCTAGACAGCATGCATTGGAAGATGGCCTGCCCTCCATTCTTTTACCCTTTCACCCTCTAACATGCACGCCTTTGTTCGGTTTCAAGACTCACGTGCAACTTTTTCCAACGGGAGTGTCTCCTGTTGTGACATGTAATGAACAATTTGATCTGTGCTGACGTTGGTAATGATAAAGACCTGTGAAGTTTTAGAGATCAAAGTTATTTATTCAGTTTGATCAATCAAAGGGAGAATGCTATACATGTAAAGTATTCAAAAATATTTTTGGCTAGGAGTAACACATGCCGTTAGTCCCAGCACGTAGGAGACAAGAGTTGGGTTTTTGTGAGTTCAAGGTCACATAGTGGTCTACACAGTGAGTTCTAGGCTAGCCAGGACTACAAAGTGAGAGTCAACTTTAGAATAAAAACAATTTAAAGGGGGCCTACTGTGATGGTTAGAGAGGAAGGTGCTTGCCATGCAAGCCAAAACTTGAGCTCAGTCCCCAGATCTCATGGTGGAAGAAGAGACCCTACTGGCTGAATTTTATGTTTGACCTTCACGTGTGGACTGTTGCATGATATGCAAGAGTAATGATAATAATAATAATGATAACGCACGTGGACTGTGTCCAGTATGTGAGTGTAACAACAACAATAACAACAATAGTGATAGAAATAATGAGGAGTGTAAAGTGTGAATGTTTTTCTAGTATGATCTAGATTATCTGACTGGCTAGATTCGGTTTTAAAAATGAAATCCATTAAGAACTACTTTTTTTGCGCATATGCCATTGAGGTAAAGATATTGACAGGGAAGGGATAGCCTCAAAAATGAAAGACATTGCCGGGCGGTGGTGGCGCACGCCTTTAATCCCAGCACTCGGGAGGCAGAGGCAGGTGGATCTCTGTGAGTTCGAGACCAGCCTGGTCTACAAGAGCTAGTTCCAGGACAGGCTCCAAAGCTACAGAGAAACCCTGTCTCGAAAAAAACCAAAAAAAAAAAAAAAAAAAAAAAAACAAAAACCAAAAAAAAAAAAAGAAAGACATTGTGCATAGATTTTTTTTTTTTCAGCACTGGATGTGAAACTCAGGACCCTACTGGTTAGTTACATCTATTGCTCATTTTGGGATAAAATGTTGCCTAGGTGCCAGGCAGTGGTGGTGCACGCCTTTAATCACAGCACTCGGGAGGCAGAGATGGGCACTTTGAGGCCAGCCTGGTCTATGAGAGCTAGTTCCAGGACAGGCTACAAAGCTACAGCGAAACCCTGCCTTGAAAAACCAAAAACCAAAAACCAACAACAACAAAAATGTTGCCTAGGCTAGCCTCGATCTCAGGCTGTAGCTCACAGATGCCTTGATTCTTCCTATCTCAGCTTCCCAAGTAGCTGGGATTATAAGCCTGTACCATCGGACTTGCTCAGACTTCTTGACTAGAAAATAATGAATGAGGGCATTTTCTGGGGGTAGTAATGTTTAATTTGATAGGAATTTAGATTACATATATGGGGCTGGAATTGTAGCTCAGCATGAGACTACTTGCTTAGCACACATCACCCCTGAATTCAATCCCCAGTACTATAAGCAAGTAATTCATAGATGGTGTATGTGTCTGTTTGTTGCATGGAACCACTCGTTCATCCAGGCTGCCCAGAACCAAAATAACCACACAGAAACTGTATTATTTAAACCACTGCTTGGCCCCTTAGCTCTAGCTTTTTATTGGCTAACTCTTACATATTAATTAAACCCATCTCTATTAATTTATGCATCACTACGAGGTCATGGCCTACCAGCAAAGTTTCAGCACATCTGTCTTCAGCGGTGGCTCCATGGTGTCCCTCTGACTCTGCCTTCTTCCTCCCAGAATTTATTTCAGTTTTCCCTGCCTACCTAAGTTCTGCCTTATCAACAGGCCAAGGCAGTTTCTTTATTCATTAACGGTAATCACAGCACACACAGGGAACTCCCACATCATATGTTTGTTAGTATTCATCAAATATTTGCATATTTAATTATGAGAAAGTCAAAAGGAAAAGTACTATACATATTAAATTCTGGAGAATGATATGTGTGCAGGATTTCTGGGAGAAAGTATGTTGATGTGTGATTTATTTTGAAGCATGAAAGAGAGAAACCCAAAATGTATTGGTAAATAGATGGAGAGATGGACAGACAGATTAATATAGCATGAAATTGCATAGTTACTACAATAAAATGGTAATTGTTGAGTATAGGGGATGAGTGTATGGATGTTTCTTGTAAAAATCTTTTAGCTTTTCTGTTGCTTTTATTTTTAGGTGACTGACAGACAACACAAAAGTTAATTTTAGATGGGCAAAAGAGTTTTTCAAATGATATAAGTTTTGCTAGATTTTATAAAAACTTGTTTGAGTCTATTACTATACCATTTGCCATAACAGAATTTTGGAGGTTGGGTACTTTTTTATGGTAAAGAGATTTATTTGGGTCACAATGTGATGGTTAGAAGATCCAAACAACATGACAGTAGCCTGTTGTGCCACAATATGGCAGAGAAGCAAAAAGGAAAGTACTGTGTGCAGAAGGGGCCTATGAGAGAACACACTCCATAAGAGGTATAATGATCCCTTCTGCTCTCCTGTCTCACCTAATCGTCCTCCATCAGCCCTCCCTGTTAAAGTTTCTGCTACCCCAAACTGAGGACGAAGTTCCGAGGGCGCGAGCCTTTGAGAAAACATCTGGGCTGTAAAATATAGACTCTTTATGGTACTCTGTGATGAGATGAGGACTGATCATGAAAATCCATTGAAGCACAACTCGTAGTAAAGACTGTGAAAGAGCTGTTGAACTGACAGAAGGAAGAACACATATACACTTAAGTATTTTACTATATATATTTAGTAAATTTTATATTTATATATAATATGTATTATATTTTATAACTTTTTAGTAAATTATAAATTTAGTGAACATAATATATTTTAAAATTATATTTTAATATATATATATTTAAAAGATAAAAAGCTGGATATGGTAGCACATTTCTTTAATCTCAGCACTAAGGTGGAAACACAGATTTCTGTAAGTTCTAGGCCACTCTGGGCTACATAGTAAGTTCCGGGCCAGCCCGGAAAAATAAAAAGAAAGAAAGGACAGATAAGCTATGTGCTATGTCATATCTACTGACCCTCTTTGAATGACAAGTAACTGTGCTATCTATTGCCTAAAGGATTAACACTCCTACCAATCAGTAGTATTTTCACAAAGTCATTCGTCAACACCAGTATATACAGTTAGTGGGTGCAACGTCTATCCTTTCTCAATTTTAACTTCACGTCTGGTAACAGAGCACAGACGGTAACTAACTAAGTGAGCATTCTCGTTATTCCCAAGGATACGCATCCCAAGCATACACCAATAAGAGGAAAGTTAGTTGTTACATACAGTGGGTGTCTTTGGGAAGTAGAGCTCAATTCTCTCCTGGAACTCAGGCTCATTGCATTCGTTTTTTTTTTATTTTTTTCAGCAGATCCTAAAATAATTTTCTTTGACTAAATTACAGTGTTTATTCAAATTTTATAGATAACATCACTTTGTTTTTTAGATTACAGGTCCACCAGGCTGTGGAAAAACTCAGTTTTGTCTGATGATGAGTGTTTTAGCTACACTGCCCACCAACATGGGAGGATTAGAAGGAGCTGTGGTGTACATTGACACAGAGTCTGCGTTTACTGCTGAAAGGTAGGTTGTTTTAATTTTGACTATAATTCTTTGCTTTTAGAGCTCCTGTGCACCAGGGGCAATTTACACATAGGTTATTATTTAATTTTTGAGAACAAAGGGTGCTAGCTACTATTTTTAAAGTTTTTTTTCTTTTGAAATTGATTCAGGAAGCAACTTGTCTTCTTCCTTTTCTATCTTTTCTTACTGGTTTAAGTGGGGTACCTGTGTAAGCTATATTTTTATTACTGCATCTTGAAAAAAAAATCTCCTCTCCATGGTGATATTTTGCTTGTGATCTAACAAATAAAGCTTGCCTGAAGATCAGAGTGTGTAGCTAAGTCACTAGTTAGCCATAGAGGTCAGGCAATGGTGGTGCACACCTTTAATCTTAGCACTCATTGAGACAGAGGCAGTTCTGTGAGTTCAAGGCCACCCTGGGCTACACTAGATTGATCCAGTCTAAAAGAGAAACAGAGGCAGTGATTGCTCACACCTTTAATCCCAGTACTTGGGAAGTCACAGGCCTTTTATCCCAGCACTAGGAAGGTGGAGACAGGAAGGGATATGGCTGGGTGGAGAGAGGAATATAAGGCAGGAGGAGATAGAAGCTCATGGCATTCGGTCTGAGGATTCATGGAGATGGGATCTTACCCACTTTGGTCTGAGGATTCAGTAGAGGTAAGAGGTCGTTCTAGTGGTTAGCTGCTTAACTTCTCTGGTTTTTCAGCATTTATCCCATATCTGATCCTGGGTTTTTATTAATAACACCTTTCCTCTCCTGACAGTCTTTGTACATAGTTACATCTCTTTACATACAGATACATCTCTGTTTTTCATACATCTGTCTCCTCTACACATTTCTTCTCTCCACTCTGCTACATTTCTTCACATAGAGCCACACCTCTCTTCCACATCATGTGCTCACTTGCACACTGACGACACACTCACATACACTCTCACATACCTTTCATAGCACAAACTCTGGACAATATATAAATAACATTCTTAGGGTCACTTAGCATTTCTTGAGTAAACAATAGAGACAGAGCCATTCTGATACACTGGGAACCGTACGGTTTCTCTCAGGCTAGGGAGGTCACGCCAACCAGGCATGGTGAGTAAAGCAGGCTTGTAGCTTCTTAAAGTGGTCAGGGTTCCCAGACAGAGAGTGACATTGAAATTTGGGACTTAAACAATAAACAGTTAGTTGACTAGGTCTTGAGTCCTGTATCACAAACCGAGGCCAGGGGTACATGCAGAAAGTCAGTTGCTGCAGGGAGTTATATCTCAGTGTTATCACCCTGACTTTGGTTCAACAGATACCTGGGAACTTGCTCTGGTGCATATTTTGTAGGTGCATCTAGTCTATTTTGAATCTGTTCTGAAGTCTAAAATAAATTTTGTAACTGAGAATCTTGTTATTTTCCTATGTCAGTCTGAGCTATGAAAAATATCCTAGTGTTATTTCTATTCATCAAAATTATACAGATTAAGCAGAAATCATCTTTCTGACCATCCACAGATATATGTGTGCTCAGTAGATGATAAACACACACACACACACACACACACACACACACACACACACCCGAGATAAACATACTGGCACCAGGAAAAATACCCATAGCTGTTTTCAGGAAGAAAATGTAGTGGCACATGAGAAAAACTATAGACAGAAGCAACCGATTCACATTCAGTGACCCCACGGTCTTTACCAAGTGGGGCTCCCCACCAGAGAGTTTTTCATCTGGTGGTTTGACCTGTTGAATATGAGCTGTCATCTGCTGTATATGCTCACAGCTCTGGCTGCTTTTTATTAAACCAACCACAGTGACACATCTTCACACAGTATAAACAAATATCCTGTAACAATTCTTCCTTTTGTTTCAAATAAAAATGGAAGGTTTTAACTCTAACAAAGTAAAATTATATACAATAAGAACAATTATCAAGTAAAAGTTACACTTACAAAATCCAGTCCATTTATATTTGGCAAATTCAGAGAAAATACTCTATTATCTATCCTATCTTGGTGAGTCCAAAGTTTTATACCTAAACCACTTTCTATCATAAAACTTGTATTACCAACCTAATAGTATATATTTAAACCTTAAAACTTCTTTTAGATAAATAACTTAAGCTTTTATGTCTATTAATCTTTATAAATTTTATATCTCTTTTTGTAAGTTTCTTTTCTGAATTTGGTAACAAAGAAAATGATTTAACTATCTAGTCTTCAACTCTATTAGAGACCTAAGAAGGATAAAATATTACTTGAGTAAACAGAAAGTGCAAGGCAAACAACTTCCAAAACTAGAAACAATTGAGACATCTGACTTTCTGGACAGTCACTCAAGATTCCTCTGTAATATGGGGGTGTCCACCTTCAGCCTACAGGCCTAGAATATCTGACAGGGTTTTTTGTGAAGCAGGAGTTTTGAAAAAACTGTCCTACCTTGTGTTGGCAAAATTTGCAGTCACCTTCTTTTGTGTCCTTGTCCAATTTGGACAGCATACTGTCTGCACTCTAGGCAAGGGCAGTTGCCCAGTGGCTAGCTTTGCCACATATGAAAGCAAATTCCATATGGAGGTTCTTCAATACCCATCACCTTTTTTTCTGAAGTAGAATGGAACTGCCAGGAGCAGACCTTTCTCACTGTCATGAAAAGCTTTATGTTATTAAAACTTTTTAATACCATATTCTGTAAATCTCTGAAGTGCTTGAAGACCACCTATCTATCCAAAATATGTCTGTTAAACCTTGAAAACATACCTAATATGACTACAGGTTAGACTGCTATAACTGAGTAACTAGTAACCTATATTTCTTAATTATCCTAAAGAGTTTATAATAATAACTTTTAAGAACTAGAATTCACATTACATTTTAAAATGAGCTGTATGGGCACAATACATTAAAAAAGAGTAGAAACATACACACAGTCTGTTAAAACAAAAGTAATCTTAAATTTGTATCAATGTACAAAATATCTTAAACAAGAGTAGAAACATATATTTACATATATATATATATATATATATATATAGTATGTTCTAACAAAAATAACCTTACATTTGTATCAATATATAAAAATCTGTACCAATGTAAAATATTTGTGACTAGTGGTTGCTTTTTAGTTTAAAAGTAGATTCAGTAATCTACCACTTTATCCTATCATTTTTTTATTCCCCTTTTATCTTTTCAGAAAGAAAACCTTGAGTCTAACCTCTTTTGCTTAGCTTTTTTCTCTGGCCATGACCAATAACAATTTGCAAGTAAGCCCTGCTAAACAATGACAAGCACCCATAACCCACCGATTGACAATAAAACTACCCACCCCATCTCTTGGAAATGTGGGCGTCATGTTCTTAAAATTACTTCCTTCTGGGATAATTGTATCTTTAGGGGACTCTGAGAAAACTGAGATAATGGTCAAGTCCTGGGAAAATAGCTGTAACATTTATTGTCCAGTCTCTGTGTAATGGGAAAGTGCAGGGTTTATCTGAAGTCCTGACTGGAGTAGTCTGTGAGGCTGGACCATCTCAGCTAGCAGCTTTGAAGTTGTTCTGAATGCAGATTTTTGAGGAAAGTGCAGCATTCTGAGAGGCTGGATCACCTGGGCTACTTGTCTTCATTGGTATCTGGTCCTTTTTTTCTGAAAATACACAGACTTTTAAAGGTAACATACATATTTGCATTAACACAAGTATGGAATGTGCAGTGTGCTCAAGTCAGTTAAAGATGATTCTCTGCTCTATATTTGATCAGGTAAAAGACATCTGTCCACTTTTTAAGTCCATTTGGACTGTATAGCCAAACTGGAATATAAATCTCCATCCATGCCATATAAAAGGATGGCATGTAAATAATAAAGCATGAGGATTCTGTAGCCAACAAGATTTATTATGTCTCCTCCAGTCTCAGAGCTGTTCCCGTGTAGAAGGATCAGCATAAATGTCACCTGGCTTGTAGTCTTTCCTGGCTTTCCCCCTCATATCTGCAATCAAGATCCTCAGGATCCCCACACCCATCAAATCTGATCTTCACTAACTTTGAAGGAATCCATAGTTTTTTTCCTGTGCAAACAGGGTATAACCTCTCCCCCAACACAAAACTTTTCCTGACTCCCATTCTGAAATTAAAGCACCTATAAAATATATAGGCTGATTTAATTCAGCAGTTCCTTCCTCAATCCAGTGTCTCTCAGCAGCGGTTGTTCTCTAGTCATTAGCATTCAAAAGTGTAATGTTAACAAAGCACCATAGGCCCAAATTCCCTGTGTTATAGTATTTCCCACCCTTACATGTCTTATTCTTTTTTATAACTTTACTCACTCTTTAAAGACTTTATTATTTTTAAAGCATTTATAGGGGGCTGGAGAGATGGCCCAGAGGTTAAGAGCATTGCCTGCTTTTCCAAAGGTCCTGAGTTTAATTCCTAGCAACCACATGGTGGCTCACAACCATCTGTAATAAGATCTGGTGCCCTCTTCTGGACTTCAGGCGTACATTCAGACAGAATATTGTATACATAATAAATAAATATAAAAAAGAGCATTTATATTTTTATATGACAGTCTATACCCATTTTTACTGTACCTGTTCAGAAGTTTTCTCATCTGAACCCAGCCTTACTGGGTACATGAAGTATTCTCTGACCACGGGAGCCAAACCTTAAAAAAAAGGGTCAGGCAATCCGCTGCATGGTTCTACTTAGCACATGGCTCTGGCAGCTGACTCTACCCCAGCTTGGGTTTGTGAGAGCTGAGCCTCCAGCCTGTAGGCAGCAGCTGGGAGCCACTCCTCTGTATACCATGAACACCAGCCAGCCTAGGAAGCCAGGTCTGTTTGTGTGTTTGGAACTCTTTTTTTTTAAGCTTTCTCAGGTCCTATGTGGATATTTGTGCCTCCACTTTGGACACCATATGTAGTCAGACTTTCTTGTTGGGACCACCAACTCCCAAATAATGACATGGAGACTTATTATTAATTATGAAAGCTTGGCCTTAGTTTAGGCTTGTTTCCAACTAGCTCTTATAACTTAAATTATAAGTTATAAATTATATAAATTAAATTATAAGGTCCACGAGGAACTCAGTTTAAAAACCTAAGTAAAAGGAAAGAGCTGGTTTGCTTATTTTATTTGCTTATTTTATGTTAAGGAATTCATTTTGCTTGTGAAATTGTGGGGTGGTTGATAGTGCATTCTTCAGGTTTATGGCTGGGGAGGGTTGATGAGGTTGAACCCAAAGGTAACACATGCTTTGCCTTAAGCATGGTTCATTAGTGGTTTGAACATTTTTATGTCAGATGATCTCGGAAACAGTATTAGCTCTGCAGGCATTCTTTATAGCTGTTTCGATTGATTTATTTTAGTTATTGATTCTGCCAAGAGTTTGTGCATGCAGTTGCATGTACATATATTTGTGTACCTGTGTTAGTTTTTTTTTTGTGTGTGTATAATGTATGTGTGTGTTTATGTGCATATAGACCCCAGAGAACAGACAACCTTGGGTGCCATTCCTCATGTCTATCTACCCCCTTTAAAAATTTTTATTATGGATGTTTGCCTGTATGTTATATCACTTGTGTGCTTGGTGCCTGAGGAGGTCAGAGGAGGGTATTGAATCCCCTGGAACTAGACTTAGAGGTGGTGGGAATCGAACTTGGGTCCTCTGGAAGAACAGCAAGTGCTCTTAACTATTGAGCCACTCTCATTTTTTTTTAAATTGAGATAAGGTCTCTCACTGGCCCGGCCTGGCTCTCTGGGGAGTTCCAGTGACCTGCCAGTTCCTGCCTGCCCAACCTGAGATTATAAACCTGTGCTGTCGCTCATGTCGTTGTTACAGAGGTTTTGAGGATCGAACCCAGGACCTCATGCTTGCAATGCTAACACTTTACCAACTAACTGAGCTACCACCCTACCTCCTTTTTGTTTCTGACACCGTCTTACTATATAGCTTAGGTTGTCTCCCCTTCTCCTTTCTTGTGCTGGGGTTAAAGCCTTGAGCTGCCCCAGCTCTTAGTCTTTTGCAGCCCTTCAGTTCTGCTCTTATAGTGCAAAAGCAACTGGAATAGGAAGTGAGCCAAGTAGGTGTTCAAATTAGACTTTATTAACAAAAACAAATTATTTTCTGGTTTGGGTCTACAGTATATAGTGTTTGACAACTTCTATCTACACATTTAAGTAAATTTATAAGATTATGAATAGCTGTTTCTGAGGACTTTAATAATACCATCACCTGTACAGTTTCTGGTCTTTTGTTAGTGATTTACATGCCTAGTAATTAAACATTTTAAAATTTTCTGTGTATGAGTGCTTGTCTGCATGTGTATATCTGTGTGAGAGTCCAGAAGAGGGCGTTGGATCCCCTTTAAATGAAGTTTCAGAAGGCTGTGAGCTTTCATGTGGGTGCTGGCTTGAAACTGAGTCCTTTGGTTTCAGCTGAAGAGCAGACTTAAAATAAGAAATTTATTATTTTGTATTTTCTGTGTATGAATGTGAGCTGGCATATGGGTGCTGGGTTGAAATCGAGTCCTTTGGAAGAGCAGTCAGTGCTCTTAATTGCTGAACCATCTCTCCAGCCCCCCCCCCCTTTTTTCGTAATTTCTGAGTTGGATGTTAGATGCCGGACTTAAATATATAGCTTTAAAGCATCAGATTTTTGTTTTAATTTATAGTTAAAATTATTTTGATCATTTAAAAGCTGGCCCTTCCCTTTTGTTACAGCAGATCCCAAGTGGTCTTTAAGCCTCAGTACTGTGAAGCCCATCTGAGGACTCCACTAGCGGCCTAGGGTATAAAGAGATCTCCGTACTTTCTGTTGACGTGGGAATGTGTACTGTTCTCATTCTGTGTTTAGTCTCTGCGTTGTCTCCTGGTCCCTTCTGAGTAGTTTCCTTCCATACATTATGCGTATTGGTTCTGGAGCTCACCCATCCACAGCTCCCCTCCAGACCCCACACCTCCTTTTCTGCATTCGCACCCGTTTGGCCTTCCCAAACTCTGATCTCATCTTTGCTCAGGTTCCACCAGACTCACTTTGGCTTCCCTTTTTTGTTTTGTAGAATGGAAAGTGCCTCTGGTGTGAGCCTGGGACACACTTCAGGTTCCTATTAGTTTCCTTTCTCATGAGGGCCACAGTTTTGAACTATTGTTCAGTGTGTGAAACTGTTATGTCAGATATTTTGTCTGCTTTCCTAGTTGTTGATGCTATCAGGGCAATTCCCAAGCCAGTTAATCTTTTGTGCTCAGAAGTAAAAATCTCCCTATTTTGTCTTGAATTCATTCCATACTGGCTTTATCTCCTAGCCCTATATTGAAATTGATTTTCAAAACTTTATTTAACTCAGTAGTATTTAAAACATAGCCATGTGCTGCTTAATGGTAGTGATATGGTCTGAGAACTGTATCACTAGACACTTTGTCCTATGTTTCTGTTACAGTGTACTCACACACACTGCATAGTGTGTGTTCTTTATAGATATGGTCTCTGTATGCAGTCAAGCCATGGTGAGCAAAAACAACGTGAAGCTGCTGCATTGTGTTTTACAGAACTGAAAAATGCTGTCATGGTGATTGCTAGCAGAGTAAACAAACACAGCTGTCCATTGCCATTACCAAGTGTTATAGACTGTGCATAATTGTATATACTGTGCTTTTACATGACTGATAACATAGTAAGTTTTGTACATCATTATTAGTATAAACCTGTTGAATAATGTGTTGTCTATGGACAAGATGTTGGCTGTGACATCTCTAGGAAGTGGGACTGTTCCAGCCCCGTCTTGGATCCACCATGTGGGTAGTCACTGTTGACTGTTGTCGATCGTTCCGTGAACAGTTCTTCCCTTTAGCTGTGTTCTTAGCAGCAGTCAGTCTCTCTTGATTTGATTCCCATCTTCTGACCACTTCTTTCATCTGTGTTGCTGGATCCTCAAGTTTTCATCTTCTAAGTCTTGGAAAACCCTAGAACTCAGTTTTGGAATCTTGTTCCTCTTCTCTCTTTCCTCAGTCCCTGATATCCAATCTCATGATTTTAACAAACTTCTTGATTGGCAGAAGGGTCATGGGTTCATGTTCTGAGCTTTCCCACAATCCCCAGACTCATATACATTTGCCACTTGACATAATAACATGTTATAGCTATGTTTACATATGTGGAAAATTGATATATCTGAAGATGAAGTCTGGAGTCCTCCATAAAAAGTAGAACACAGGAAGAACACCAATAACTGAAATCCTGATCAAATTTCCATTCTTCTAGTAATGAAATTCTTCCTTCTCTCCCTCTGAATTATAAGCTAGGTACTTCGGGTTATCTGAGGTGTTATTTCCCTAGGTCAAGTCACCATCATTCTTTTGTGTGGACTGCAGTACCAGCTTATCTTGTTTTCATCCTTGCCCTTCCTATAGCCTTTTCTCCATTTGACATCTAGAGCAAATGCTGTGTGTGTGTGTGTGTGTGTGTGTGTGTATGTGCGTGTGTGCGCGCGTGCACACGTGTGCGCACGCTTCTGCCTGCTTATGGAGGACAGAAGAGGATGTTGGTGTCCTGATGTATCATTCTTTCCCCTATTCCTTTGGGGTAGGTTTCTCACAGAACTGGGACCTAGCCTAGCCTCTATTAAGCCTCAGCCATCCTCCAGTCTCTGCTCCATAGTCGGGATTTGAACTCAGGGTCTCATGCTTGTATAGAAGCACTCCTGCATGCTGGGCCATCTCCCCAGACTCTAGAGCAAACTTAAAAAAAGGAGATTTATGTATTATTTTGTATCTTATGTGATGAATGTTTTGCCTGCATGTATGTAGAAGCAACATGTATGTGCCTGATACCAGAGACCAGAAGAGGGTGGCAGGTCCCCCAGATCTGGAGTTAAGGATGGTTTTGAGCCACTATATGAGTATTGGGAAATGAATTTCATCTTCTGAAAGAACCGCAAGTGCTTTCTAGCACTAACCCCCAATAGTCTTTTGTTTATTATTTATTTACTTATTTTTAATTTTTAAGGAAACCTGTGTGGGATGTGGTGGCTGAATGGTTAAGGTAATGGACTTTTGAAAAGGAAATCTGCTGGTGTCAGTTCTGCTCCCAGACTTCTCGTTTTTCTTAATAAACTCCAAACAGATGACCACAGATCTGAGGCTCTGAGGGGACCTTGATCTCTGGCTAGCTAGCTTTCTGGCTTTCCCCCATTAATCTTCCCCTTGCCCCCTGTGTTCCAGCTATATTATCCTTTCACTCCTGCCACTGACGCGAGGGAGGGGTCTTCTCTGCTGCAGATCTCTGGTCTTCCAGACAGCGCATTGTTCTCTTACTCATCTGGACAGCTCTGCGAGGAATACCACTTGCTCCCCCCCCCCCCCCCCCCATCCTGCTTCAGTTTTCTTTAGATCACTGGAGCTGGCCTCTGTTATGTTTATTTGCTTTTCTCTCCTTCCGGAGTGTCTTAGTTAGATGAAACCCATGACCAAAGAGCCAGCTGGGGAGGAAAGGGTTTATGCTTCTACAGCACTGGTCATCATCAAAGGAGTCAGGACAGGAACTCAAACCTGGAGGCTGGAGCTGATGCAAAGGCCATGGAGGGTGCTGCTTACTGTCTTGTCATGTCTTGCTCAGCCTGCTTTCTTATGGAGCCCAAGATTACCAGTCCAGGATGGCACCACCCACAGTAGGCTGGGCCCTCCCATCAATCACTAATTAAGAAAATACTCTACAGACTGGCATACAGCCCAATCCTATGGAGGCATTTTCTCAATCGAGGTTTCCCCCTCTCAGATGGCTACAGTTTGTGTCAAGTTGACATAAATCAAGCCAGCCCAGGGAGAATGCAACTTTCTTCCTCCCTACTGTCCTCATTTCCTTTTGTGGGATGTTGTAATGCCATGTGTTCGGTACTTACAGCAGTGCCTGGAACACGGCATAGGTCCCCAGTAAATCCCGAATAAGCGGATTTTATTTTCTTGTATTATTTTTTTTGGTTTTTTTGACACAGGGTTTCTCTGTGTAGACCTGGCTGTCCTGGAACTCATTCTGTAGATCAGGCTGGCCTCGAACTCACAGAGATCCACCCACCTGCCTTTGTCTCCAAAGCGCTGAGATTAAAGGTGTGCACCACCATGCCTGGATGAATGAATGAATTTTAAGTGAATCTTTTCAAAGGAATGCTTTTTATTAAAAGATGTCCAGTAGGTGGCACTCTTTTCAAACTTGATGTGATTACGGTCGGAGGACAGGATAGGTTTTTCTGTTGCTTGTCCTGAAAAACAAGGTCTTGTGAAGGAGATTGTCACAGGAGACTACTAGGATTAAGACCAGGCATGTAGAAAACTTTTATTTATACTTTTAAAAATGCTTCCTAAAATAAAAATAATTTGGATAAACCTATAGAAAATTATTTAGTATAGTTATTCAGCACATCAAATGTGAATAGCACTAGCTTCTATCCATACACTGAGTGCTGAACTTACTGCATAGTTGTATAATAATAGTAATAGTAGTAGTAATAATAATAATAATAATAATAATAATAATAATAGTTTCTGACAAACCTTCACAGCCTGCCCATCTTCCATGGCCAATGGCACAGCATTTCTTCTCTGTCTTCCTCCATTCCTGCCCTCCTCCCTTTAGTCCCCATGCCTCTGTCTTCCTCCATTCCTGCCCTCCTCCCTTTAGTCCCTATGCATCTGTCTTCCTCCATTTCTGCCCTCCTCCCTTTAGTCCCTATGCCTCTGTCTTCCTCCATTTCTGCCCTCCTCCCTTTAGTCCCTATGCCTCTGTCAAACACTGCTCACTTGAATACCTCTTTAAATAATATTTTTCTCTTGAAGCATTTTGAATTTTGTCTTATTAAACCAAATTATGTATTTTTCTTTTCATTTTGCTGAAAATAAACTTAAAAGGTTGTTGACTGTCTCTATTTTTCTCTTCTTTTTTTCTGTTTTAGGCCCCTCCACCCTTGCTTTTGATTATAGCATATTTAAGGAACTTGTTTTGTTTATCTACTTAACGTTCTCAGTCTCTTCTCAGAAACCCTTTAACTCTTTGGACACTGATCTTTTGTACTTCTGTGTCTCTAACTTGAACATAGAATATGGGATGGCTTAGTGTTTGCAGTTCCTGTTCCAGGTCCCCTGGATGACCAAGTATGGCTGACAGATGTAACTGGAATACAGCTATACTCAAAGAGTTTTAGTTTTGACTTTTAAACCTATACATTTGTAATTTCTAGTAATGCCCTTTATGCCTCATTCTGCTAAATGATGATGTCATTTTTGTTTTATTTATCACTTTTTACTTGACCTGCCCCACATTATTAGATTTAGGCCTGGGGTCTGAATTGAATATTTAGAAAATCACTTTTTGTTTACTGACAAGTAATTGGAGAGCATTCATTTGTTTACATAATAATCTTCTGTTTACCAAGGAATTATTAGGTAGCACTAAATTTTAATTGAGAAAGCATATTTTTTTTCTGGAATGAGACATGCCAACTTAAATATAACTTATCATTAGGATAATATACTATAGTTATTGAAATAGACTTTGTTCATCCAAGCAACTGAAAGCCTTTTCTAATTTCAGATATGTTAATATAGCTGTTAGACAAAAGTGTTACTTGTAAACATATTATTTCCAGAAAATGAAAATTTGGAGACATTGTTGCTTGTTGGAAGTTGGGTGAGACCTGGAAGCCTTGCTAGTTTCTGTTCTGACAGCTGCCCTTCCGTAACAGGCAGAGAGGACACATGGCTTCAGGACACGTGTGTTTCCAGACTTTGGCCTGCACCTGATGTGTGGCAGGTCTTAGGAATTTCCCATGTAGAATGTGTTGGAGACTCAGCAGTGTGGTTTTCAGTACTCAGTGTTTTCTCCTGCACTCTTCTCCCTTTTCTCCATAGACTGCTCGAGATTGCAGAAGCCCGTTTTCCACTCTATTTTAACACTGAAGAAAAATTGCTTCAGATGAGCAGTAAAGTTCATCTTCACCGGGAACTCACCTGTGAGGGAGTTCTACAAAGGTAGGCAGTTTCAGATTTTGTTATTTTAGTAATGCTTTGAAGGTGTTTATCTTCTTTATTTTTAGCTTTTGAGTAAAATAATTCTTATATAATAGAATTAAGGAAATAATTATTTCTGTACTCTTTATTTGTTGTAGTTTTTAAAATGTTTCTTTAACATAGAAAAACATTTAAATGAATATTTTACAATCTAAGTGATTTATTAATTTTGTTAGCAAATTGCCTCAAAATGTAGCAGCAAATATGTATTTTCTGGGTGCTTGGCATCTGGGAGTAGCGTAGCCAGTTTTCCTCTCCGCTCTTGTCCAGGAGTGCAGTCATCTCTTGGCTCAGCGGGCCTGGCATCTGTTTCCAGCCTCACTCCTGTGCCATAGGAAGGCCTGCTTTCTTACGTGTGGATGTTGTAGTCTTTGTGCCTACTGTCTGGAACAAGAGTACCACTGTGTTGTCAAAAGCTTTTGTCACCCAGACCAACTCCTGTACCAGGTGGGAGGGCACATATACACAGGGAGATGTAGTCATACAAACAAGAATACTACCCTGTTGTCAAAGCTTAAGTCACCCAGACCAACTCCTGCTCCATGTGGGAAGGCACATACACACAGGGAAATGTATTCATACAAAGACATGACATACCAGGAAATGGGAACAAGAGGGGGCCGTTTTGGAGACTGACTACCACAAGTAGTTTTACTTTAAGATTACAGCTTTTCTACATCGTAGGACAACATGAAAACACTGTGCCTGTTTCCAGAAGAATGCAAGACAATAGCAGTGCTGGACTGAACTAAGTTATGTGTGCTGCATTTTATAGTCACCAGTGTGACTTAGGGAAGTGTGTGTGTGTGTGTGTTACTAGGATGGAGCCTAGGGCCCAGTGTGTATCAGGCAGGTGCGCTACCAAAGAGCTGCATCTCAATCCTTTTTAAACTTTTTACTTTGAGACAGGGCCATGCTACGTTGCCCAGTTTGGGTTTGTACTCCCACTGTAGCCCAGTTCAGCCTTGAACTTGCAAACGTCTTTCTTCAGCTTCCAGAGTAGTGAGGACTACCGACCTGTGTCACCAGACCTGGCGTACTGATTTAAAGCTGATAAACTGAAACACGGTTGTTGTTGTTTTAGACTTATTTATTTTATATTTTATGTGTATGAGTGTTTGCCCACAATGTTTGTATGTATACCACTTGTAATGCCCGATGCCCTTGGAGGTCAGAAGAGGGCGTGGGATGCCTTGGAACTAGAGTTTCAGATGGGTGTGAACCATCTTGTGGGTGCTGGCAGCCAAACCTTGTCCTTTGCAAGAGCAAGTATTCTTAGCCATTGAGCCATCTCTCCAGTCCCTTGACTCTGTTTTTAAAAATTAAGTCTTAGCAGTTGCTTACAGATATTCAATGTTAAACCTGCCTTTTGTTTTTCTTTTTCTGAGTTCTAAATCCAAAAGCATGATTTTCTCTTCCCCCACTTTCTATCTCTTTACTGGGTACCAACCAAAATCCCAGTCATGTTTGTTCTAGGACTCTGGACTTCCTCCCTGTTTTCTCTGACCCTCCCTGCTCCTCACAGATGCTTGCAGACCCCAACTCAAAGGTCATGATGTTCTCTCTTCTCCCCTAGTTCCCTTCTCCTGGAAGCTGCCAGGATTTATAGCTTGCCCGTCCTGTGGTTAGCTTTTCTCTCCAACCCTAATACAATGTTCTTCCATCTTCCTTCTAAAAACAAAGACAAATAAAAAAAATGTGTCTTAAATTTGTTCACTATTTTACAAATTCTACTTTCTTAGGCTTGAATCTTTGGAGGAAGAGATTATTTCCAAAGGAGTTAAGCTTGTGATTGTTGACTCCGTTGCATCCGTGGTCAGAAAGGAGTTCGATCCGCAGCTTCAAGGCAACATCAAGGAAAGGAACAAGTTCTTGGCCAAAGAAGCATCCTTACTGAAGTACCTGGCTGAGACATTTTCACTCCCAGTAAGTGTCCCCTTTACGAGAAACTTCTTTTCTCGTAAAGTCATGGTCTCACAGTATGGAGTAATGAACTTAGAGAAGACTAGCAAGCAGGCGACCTTTTAAAGTTTGATTACTACAGCAGGTAACTCTGGTTTTGTAAATTACTCTGTCTGCTGAGATTCTTTCCCCCTTTTCTAATGTGATGCTGGGGCACATTTAAGTGTTTGACGGTTCCATCGCCACTCACCTTACTCCTTCTCACTCTTCACTCATTCTGACTGTTTGTATCACGTCTGTCATGCTGAGATTACTATGAAGCAGTACAACTCACCAAGTTGCCTGGGTCAATGTCTGTGAACTTTCTTTGCAGAGGCAGGGTATCTTGTAGATTTTGTAAATTAAATCTTTTAGGCTTTGTGCATACGTTACTGTGTTTAGTGCTGTTTCGGTTTGCTTCCAGTGGGCAGAGGTCAACCACTAATGGAAATGCCCATGAGAAAACCTTAAGAGAGCTTTTGGAATGGCTTTCTGTCGTGGGCATTGTGATCAGGACATCTGAGGTGCACGGTTGATGAAACAGAAATACATATTAAGGTCCACCCCACTCTGCTGCCCATGGGAGGGCTGAGCTTGTTCCACAGCCTCAGGAAGAGTGCTGTTTCCAGACAGTCTTACTGTCCAGCCCTGGCTGTCCTCCCCCCAGACTTTCCTGCCTTGTCTCAGTGCTAGAGTTGCAGGTGCGGCTTCCACACCCTGCCAGGCTTTTCCGTTTCATGTCCCTCATCCATACAAGGCAACTCTTTAACCTGAGATAAAATTTGTTTGAGACTTTATAATTTTCATTTGTCTTGGGGAAATTAAAAGCTTGGGTCTTTGTATCAGAAATCATTCAAACAAATTATGTGAGCCACCATGCAGCCTTTCATTTGTACAGCCTAGCAGGAAGGCAGGGAGAAGATGTCATATATGTGCCTTCTACATGTTTTAATGGCTCTAAAACTTACAGTTTGGATTAAAATCAGCTACTGCAAAGGTTAGCTTGAGAAGTGTTTCCTTTTAGAGTTTTGTAGTTGCTTAAAATGATATATTTGAATTTCTGTTGTTCCTATTCAAGTAGAATAGAAAAATTTAAAGACTATTTCAAAGTGATACTTAATTGAATGGAAAGCTAAGATTAGTTGCATACTTATCTTATTAATTTAGTGTTGCTTGACCTAAGCCTGTGTAAAATGTAAAAAAATTCACTTTTTAAAACTGTTTTTTTTTAATAGCAATTTTAGCCTGATGCTTTGCAATTTGCTAAGATAATTTATGTTTCTGAGTAAGAAAAAGGACTTTTTGTTTTGAGTCGAGTTCTCTGAAACATCACGTGCTCGGTGTCTGCACCCTGGAAGAACGTGAGCATGGCTGCAGTCTGATGTGTGAGTTATTTCTGCCAGTCCCTAGTCTAGATCCTTCTCCCTAGGCCAGTAATCCAGGTCTTATGCTACTCCAGACAACCAGTGCATTATGGATCTAGGAGGCGCATATGCGTTTAATCCTAGGAAACAGAGGAAGTGGAGCTTTTGTGAGTTCAAGGCAAGCCTTGTCTACATAGTGAATTCCAGGCCAGACAAGGCTATACAGTAAGACTCTTGCCATAAAAAACAAAAAACATGAATCTAACAGTTTTTTGTGTGGCTTCAAGGCACTGACCTCCCTCCCTTTTTTTTTTTTTTAATCCTTTAAGGAATTTTTGTTAGAGCAAGAATTTTATAATTCAAATTGTGTTTCTGTGCTTAGTTATCAGTTCTGTTACTTAACACAGAATGGACAGCCCAAGTGATTCCACATTAAAGAATTACAAGTGCAAAGAAAGGGGTGCTTTAAATTTTTGTACTTTACTGAAAATACTTTTTTATGGTCTACAAAACATTAATTTGTTCTTATATCTTTCCATTTTTTTAAATCAAATAATCTAGGACTAGCATTGTTTGCTAGACCTGGCATTTGCTAAGTACATACAGTTCAAAGTTTCCCTTCCTTTTAAAATTTATTTTATATTTTGCATTTTTTCATAGTATTAAAAATTTCACTGTTTAGATATTTTTCTTCTATGAAGCGTTGTGGGTTTTTTTTTTTTGCCTTTTTATTTATTTATTTATTTATTTGGTCCCTGATCAAATTTAGCCATTTGGAACCCCAGTGGCACTGTCCACTGCTTTCTGGGCAGCCTCTATTGCTTGGTGTGCTGGTAGTATGGCTGTGGTGTCATCAGCCTTTGAGAGAGACACTCCGGAGACTCAAATGTGGGGGAATTCTGCAACCTGCTTTTCCTGTACAAGGTCAAGAGCCTTCAGCTGCTTCCCTGTTGGCAACTGCACCCTTTGAGAACTATAGCGAGTGCTGGGTGACCGGCTGTTTGCTCTTACTCAGGCCATGCACCCTCCTCTTGCAGAGATTCTCTTGAACCCCCATTGCTGACTCCAGTGTTATCACTACAGGAATATGATGAAGTATGAGTAATACTTCATACCAAATGATATTTGTGAAATGAATCATCAGGTGTGCTGCCTTTGTAATCAGCATAATGCTGTACAAATAATTATGCTAGCCTAATGTTATAGATGATAACTTGGTAGGTTTATCTGTTTATAGTATGCATACACTAACCTGTGTTATAGCTTCCTTTGATTTTAACGTGCATTCAGTGAATATGATGACTCAGTTTTTTGAGCTACTAGTGAACCTTTGGTTTGGGAAGGGTGACATCATTTGGTCCTCACGTGGACATGAATGTGTTTATATTTTAATTCTGTTATGGCTCTTGTCTCCATTAGCCATTGACCATCAAAGAGGTTCTAAGTGACACCGCTTTACTGGAAACACACATTATTATGTTATGGAGGATTTGAGTTATAAAGTTAAACATTCTCAGGAGAGAATTTTATATACTCGAATACATTAAGACTGTGGTTTGCGAAGCTCAGTTGCAGAAGCCTGGTGGAATTTTTCCCTCTGAAGCTTTGGGGGACGGAGAGGCATGCTGCTATGGGGGAGCTTTTGTCTTTAAAGCATGTTTATGATGGTGGTGGATTCTGAAACTGTTTATAGATACTCAGTGGGAATAATAAGAGAAAAGAATTCAGATGTTGTCTTCTAAAGGGCGGTGACTGTGGTTGTACTGCCTGTTCACTGCTGCTTCTATTTACCATATACAAAGCAGTAATGTCACATTGTGAACTGTGTAGGTGAAGATAATAGCACGTTCTTGTGAAGGTAATTGTCAGTTCACAGTGGCCCCCCTTTCTGTTTTACAGATGATACTAAATTAGAAATAGTTTTTTTTTTCACCTGTAGTTGTTAAAATTTGGCTTATTCTAAAACAGGGCCTGAGGCATTTCTCCTGTGGTTGCCCTCTGTGCTTCTGATTATGTGCTTTGGGAATATGCATAGCTCTGATTTATTGCTTATTAAGGGTTCTTTTGAAATAGTAATTTCCATTTTTATGCTTAAAACTTTAGAAACATGAATGAAAATACTTGTACTTCTCGTTTGCTATTTAAGGCATCCAGATTTAGGGTCCTCATCAAGAAGAAACTGTTTGGTTTTGTTTAAGTGAAAAAATACAATAAGATAAATATTTTATTATTTGAAAAGGGCATACATTTTTTCTCTCAAATTAATCTGACTCAACTTTATATGGTCTAGAATTTATTTTTTTTTTAACCTTCAGCTGTCTCATCATGCAAGGTGGTTTAATCTTGAAGACCATATCTTATCATTGACACTAATAAATACTAAAAAATTAAATTAGTGGACAATTTATTAAAAGAGTCAAGATTTTGTCAATTACAAAATTCTCATTGGGTTTTTGACTTGTGACATAGATATAAGTGTCTGCTTTTGTCATTTAGCCTTTTTTATGGGTCTTCAGAGCTTACCTTTTTAGGAGAGTTTTATGAAATTGCTCTGTGAGATAGAAATCACAGATCCTCAATGTATTAAAACACTGGAGTTGGTGCTCACACTGTGTATCTTCATTGTGTGGCTTTTCTGGAAATCAGACGTTTTGGGTTCAGTCTGACCATTCATAGGAGTCACTGAGAACCAACAGTTCTCAGTGGTGATCTCGAGGTGAGTAGGGCTCTGTGGGGCCTCTGTTTGCTCACGCAGGAGACCATGCTACTTCAGCTATCCACTTGCTGCCCACGGCCCTTAAACTCGCTGTGTAGTAAGCATCAGCTAGTGGATAGCAGGGCGGCATTGGTGTGCTTGAAGGTGCACAGCTAGCCCAGGAATATACTCCCAGTGAGGAAAGGGTTAACTCAGCTGGCTCAAATTGCTCCAGTCATGCTCATTTCTAGAAAAAAAATCTCCCTTTTTTTTTGGCCTGGCTCTTGGCTGGGTCCTGGGAGAAGAGCCCTGAGAATATTCCGCCTAGTAAGTATTTTTGTATGTGTGAGGGTTGAGGCCACAGGTACCAGTCTGATCACAGTTTGTGCAAACAATGCGGTCTGTGGTAAGCATTGATTTTGCTCTGGGGACCGGAGTCTAATTAGCTGAGGTCATTTAAGTGGGTGCTGCATACCTCCCGACTGACCCCAATAAAATTGCTGGACACTAAGGATCGAGCCAACTTCGCACATGTTGCCCTGCGTCATTGCTGAGACAGTTAAGCACATCCTTGTGTCTCCACAGGGAGAGGACAATGCAGCCTCTACCTGGATTTCCTGCACTTTGTCATGCTTTCCTTTGCCACGTGTCTGTCTCTCAACAGTCATCCCTGAGGGAAGGGCGAGCAGAGGATGCGGGGAGAGAGGGAGCCTTAGCTGTAACATCTTTTCTGAGCTTATAGTTTAAAAAACATAGTTTTTAAAGTTGTTTTTTATTATTGTATATTGACAGTTTATAATTTTATGTATTGATTGGATCCAAAGTGATGTTATGATAGTCTTAATGGTAACTGCAAGATTTAGCTCAGTGTTCCAACAAGCATAATTCATTGCTTTTGATGATGTCCTGTGATGGGCTAAGTGAGTAAGACGGTGGGAGGAGCTGGGAGAAGAGAACTTTGCGTTCTCTTTGCAACTTTATGGTAAATCTAAAATTATTGCAACATGGGCAGTTTTTAAAAAGGCGGTAAAGCGGGTGACTTTGCCTTAGCTGGCCTGCAGACTCATAAAAACACGATACTGGCTGTGTCTGGAGGAGGGGATGTGCCTTTGAGGTACTGGCTCTCCTCCCTTTGGCCATCTGGTTCTACAGATATCATCTAATACTTCATTATTTTTAACACTCTTTTTTATCTTTCAGCAAATCCTCTTGGCTCCATCTCATAATACATTTGGTGTCCAGTTACTTCCATCACCTCAGTCCTACTCCCCGGGTCCTGGTAGAGCGCAGCATTGACTCTTTTAGTTTGACTTTTCTTTGGGCTTCCAGCTCACAAATAATGGCATGGAGACTTATTATTAATTATGAAAGCTTGGTCTTTTCCTTAGACCTTTCCCCAACTAGCTCTTGTAACTTAAATTGACCTGTTTTGGTTAATCTACGCTCTGTCAAGTGGCTTAGTTACTTCTCTGTACCATTATGTCCGACTTCTTCAGAGTCCAGCTGGTGTCTCTCCACCTCTCTTCTTCCCACAGTTTTCTCTCTTCCTGGAAGTCCTGCCTATTCTCTCCTACCTATCTCTTGGCCATTCAGCTTTTTATTAAACCAATCAGAAGGTGCCTTAGGCAGTGACACATCTTTACAGTACACAAAAAGATTATCCCACAACAGCTTTGGATTTAGATGTTAGATTGAGTTATAGCCCACTCTCGCTAATGTTAAGACTTTGAGTAAGTGTGTGTCTTGACTCTGACTTTTAGCTTTCCTGTTTGAAAAATGGGCATAATATCTGACTTGTAGGTATGTGGGAATTAAATGAGATGTTTGTAATGTTATTAATGCAGTACTTGGTACATTCTGTGAAAGACAGCCTATTAATTATTACTTTTAACTATAACCTTATTCCAGATGCTTTGTATACTTTCCATCCTAATATTTGTACAGTGTTAAAATACGGATAAATTATGCTGTATTTCTCCATTGCCCCCTTCCTCTGTTTTGTTGATAGATAATAAGACTGCCTGAAGCCTCTTATACCCTGTAACTCCTACTTCTTTGGATCTCATTCTTTCTTCCTCTTTCCCTTTTTAATTCCACTTTTAGTAATTGTGTCCGAAGCTTTAAGCTAGGCACAGTGAGGTCCTGAAGACAAAGAAAACCTAGTCTTTGGCCTCGAGGCTTCTATAAATCATCACCTGCAGAGACAAATAGCTCTCTGTGGCAAAATGGAGAACAGAACGAGTATCTTGGCTACTGCTCTTTTTCTATTTCTAACTGATGCGTGAGAAGTGGAGCACCTTCACTTCTGTCACGGGGGCTACAGGTTACCCAGAGAAAATAATGGAAAAGTGTAGACCCGCAGTTCCTGTTAAACCCTTTCTCATGTCTGACTGGACCCATACAGTCTCTCCTTTGTTCAGAGAGTGCTCTTGTTGGAGGCAGGCTCTTGGTAAACCGAGGAACACACGTGTGGTTGTTACTTTGCTGAGAAGAGGTTGGAAATGAAAGTCAGTTGCAGCCCTAGCGTTGCCCTGTGCTTATTACCCAGCCCCCCACTTGCTGTATGTTTTCCAGTTGAAGATCTCAAGCTTGTGGCTGAGTGGCAACCTTTAGTTTTCCAGTGAGCGCAGCGATCCAGTGAAATGAGGTGACTTGCCCAAGACTGCTTTGGATAACTGAGTAATGTCACTTGACACTTGTAGCGTGGGTTTTCATCCGGCATCTACTTGGTTTGCTTCTGAGTTTACTGCATAGATAATGATATGATACAGATCAGTGCAGCGTAACTTTCTCCATGTTTATCTCTGACCACATCCTCTGGCTCAGAAGCATTGTGTGGTAGCATGTCTAACCAAGTCCTAGACTAAAAGCATGATAAGGACAGAGAATTTACATGTCTCGTCAGGTATATCCTTCATAGCTAGGTCAGAATCTTTGTTGATAGATTGCATTCCTGATAAGGCACTCAGGAACATCCTTCTGGCTCCAGCATGTTCCCCCTGCCTTGCATTTTTCTATAAATGCAGACTGCTGGTCTACCTCTGCTCTCTAACTGGTTCCACTTTCCATTGTGGTACAACCATTGTGAGTTTCTATTTGGAGCCTAAATGGTTTTTTGCCTTGCAGCATCATTTAACTTTTTGTATGCTTGTGTTAGAGCCCCTGAAAACAGGACTGTGCACTCCTCACCATAGCTCCCTTTCTTGAAAAGTGACTCATATTAAGTAGTATCCAGTACATATTTGTAGGATATTTTATACTTTTAATTATACAATTTCTGAAATGCATATTTAATTAAATGCTTATTTAATTCCTATGCTATTTGAAAGGACAGCCCTCTAGCATTGCTTCTAAAGTGAGCAAAATCACCTGGAAACTAGGGCTTGGTGTCTCCATGCTTCTTTTTTACAACCAATGGCTGTTGGCTGATGATCGGAAAGCTCTGTTCCTCTAATACACTGAGCTGCTCAAAGTCCTGTGAAATGCCACTAGCTACAATTTTATATAAAAGCTGTATGGCAAGAATTGAGCACCAGTGCTCTGTAGAGTGCTGCTGTAATGCCTCACTCCTAAAACATGGACGACAAAGCAAAGTCAAATGGGACTATGTCAAACTTAAAAGCTTCTGCCCAGCAAATGAAATAGTCATCAGCGACCTGAAAAACAAACTGTGGTGGGGAAGTCATGAATCTGACAAAGAACTAATATCCACAATATATTAAAAAAATCCTACAACTCAGTAACAAAGCCTGGACAACAACAAAATCAAACTAATTAAAGACTGGCCTAAGGACTTGAGTAGATGTTCCTTAAAGAACGTACATAGCCCAGTATGGTGGCACAGGTCTGTAATTTCAGCACTTAGGAGGCTAAAAGCAGGAAAACTGTGACTTCAAGGCCTGTCTCAGCCGCATCAGGATCTCAAAGTGATATCTGTGTTGCAGTGTTCATTGTAGCATCATTCCCCAAAGCCAAGCCATGGAAGCAGTCTAAATGTTCATTCATACGTAAGCGGATAAAGAAAATTTGTTATATACACACGATGGAATATTTCTTAAAAAGAAATCCTACAGTTAGTGATAACATGGGTGAATGGGAGGATGCTGTGCTGGATTAAGTCAAGCATAGGACACATACTACGTGATCCCATTTACATTTGGAATTTAAAACAGTCAGACTCCTAGAAACAGAAAGGTGATTGCCAGGGCTGGAGGGACTGGAAGATGGGGAAGTATTGGTCAAAAGTGCAAACTTCCAGATATTAGAAATGAGTCAGTTTTGGATATGTGTACACAAATCACTGTCTGAGTTAACAACATTGTCTTATATACTTGAAAATTGCTTAAGGGTCAATTTTATATTTTTTTTTATCACAAATAGTGGGGGAAATTTATAACTAAAAATGTATTGAGTGTAATAATTATGGAAATAGTTTCATGATAATACATAATTGTTGTAGTTTTAAAGTTTTTCTCCCTGGGTTGGAGAGGTGGCTCAGTGATTTAACGTACTGGCTGATCTTCCAGAGGACCCGGGTTCAATTCCCAACACCCACATGGTAACTTGCAACTGTCTGTAACTCTAGTTCCAGGGTATCTGGCACCCTCATACAGACATACATGCAGGCAAAGCACCAGTGCATAAAAAAATAAAAATAAAAAGTTTTTTCCAGTACAACTTAGACACTTTAAAATAGAGCATAATAAAATTACATAGTTCTCATTTGAACAATTTATATACTCCCACTTTGCCTTCTGTTATTGACATTTTTTAGGTGTGCGTGAGTGTACAGTGTATGTACTTATGTGTATAGTGGTGTACACAGCTGTGTACGTGCACAGAGATTGGAGGAGGATGAAGGATATATTGTTTTATTATTTTCTACCTTACTCCCTTGAGACAGTCTCCAACTAACCCTGGAGCTAGGTTGCCTGACCAGCAAGCCCTAGCAATTCTCTTGTTCTCTTTTACTATGAAGAGGAGTTACTGGCAAGTGTGTGACCACACTGCTTTTATATGGGTTCTAGGAATTTGAACTCAGGGCATCATGTTGCACAACAACAGCTCTTACATGCCAAGCTATCTTCCATCCTTAACTCATCTGTCTGTCTATCTATCTATCTATCTATCTATCTATCTATCTATCTATCTATTGATGCTAGGAGTTGAACCCAAGATATTGTACGTACTAAGCTAGTATCTCACCAGTAAGGTTCATCCCTATCTCCTGCTCTTTGCTTCTCTTTGATACTGAAAGAGATAATCTTATCAGTTTCACATTTTCTTGTTTTCATTTCGATTCTCTTAATGTTTCTTCACTATTGGGGAATGTTATATTGGGTTTTAGTATTCTTAACACAGAAATGACAAATGTTTATACTAACTTAAATCTTATTATAAATGTGTAGCCTTAAAATAATTTCTGAGTAATTTGACTTTGCACCTCCCTTAGAGAACACCTGAGATCTAGAGGCCTCCCTAGCATCCTGTTCTGAGGTTTCATGAGAACCCAGTACACCCTGTGAGTACTCAGAGGATGTTTTACTGCCGTGGTTTGACAGATGTAGCCAGTAAAATGGCCTACTTAGGAATTTAACTTGAAGTTCCTAGGGACTTAAAACATAAAATATTTTTTATAGTCATCATGATGCAAAGGCTTTCCTGCACATATAGAGTGTATGTGTGAGGAAGGGATAGTTTTGACATGCCCTGGATAAGTGACATCCAGAGCATAGGGATAAAAGTGTGTGTGTGTGTGTGTGTGTGTGTGTGTGTGTGTGTGTGTGTGGTCAGAGTTTTCAGGCTTGTACCTCAGGAACCACCCACCTTGTTTTTTAGACAGGCACTTTCAGTGGCCTGGGGCTGTTGATTCAGCTGGGCTGGATATGGACTGAGTTTCTCTACACTCAGTAGAAAAGTCTATTGTTTTAAAGAAATTATTGTAGCATGATTTTTTTCATGATTCTAGTTTAAAGCCACCAAAGTTAGGTTATTTCTTAGACCATATTATAATTTTTTGCCTTTGTTACTGTGTATGATTTTTAGCTTAGTCTACTGGAATGTCTGGTAACATGGGATGGACTGCTTAGTGGTTTTAGAAGTAACAGATCTTTGTCCAACAGTACAACTCTCCTCCACATTCCTCTTCCAGTCTTTGGGAAACACATTTCATAGCAACAGCATGATACAGCAGAAGAGACCCAGAATTTTAGGTTAAAAGATAAGTGTTTTAGCAAGTGTAGCAAATGTGTTACCATTGGCTGCAGGACTCTGCTCTATTTATGGTCAGTTCTCTTTTCTGATACTTGGTGTCCTATTATATAGGAAGGGATTAAGTTCCTCTATCAGGATGCCTAATATTATTAGTAATTATAGATGAATAATAATTTAATATGTTTCTGTATTACTAAATTTATTTTTAATAAATTTATTTTAAATTTATCTTTACAGTTTATAAATTACTTCATATATAATTTTGCCAGAAGATATTTATATATAGTTGTTTTAAAAGAGTAAGAATATTATGTGTATGTGAGTGTTCCTTTGTTGATTTGTGCACATCATATGTGTGCAGGTACCTATGAAGGCCACAAGAGAGCATTAGGTCCTTGGAACTGAGGTCACAGGGATTGTGAGCTGCTCCATATGATTTTGGGAACTGAACTCGGTCCCTTGCAAGAGCAACAAGTGCTTTTAACTGCTGTACCATCTCTCCAGCCCCCTCTTCTTTCTCTTTCTCTTTCTCTCTCTCTCCCTCCCTCCCTTCCTCCTTCCCTTCCTCTCTCCTTCCCTACCTTCCTTTTTTATTTGAGCCCTGGCTGGCCTAGAACTCACCATGTAGGTTAAATTGTCTTCGTGTTTGTGGCAGTCTTCCTGCTCCTGCCTCCTGAGTTCTAGGATTATAGTCATGAACCACCATGCTTGGAGCAACTTCTTTTCTTTAAAAAGATAAAGATACTCTGCCTTGTTTTTTTTTTCTTTTTTTGTAATAGACTAGTATGGCTTATTTTTAAGCTTTAGTTATTTGATTGATGGATTATAATTTCCCAAACTTAGAGGATATACTCAATGCATTTTATTTAGAATTTTGAAGTATTATATGATTGTTTTTAATATTTTTTTAAAAACCAATTTCTAACAGTTATGAATGATCAAAAATAGTTGGTTCTAGTGTCATTTTTGAGGACTGTAATGAGGTTCTCTTTTTACTAAGAGTAAGGTTGCCATCCAGTAGTGTGGCTATTTAAAAATAAATATTTAGCATTTATGTTTATAGAGTTCTCTGCAATTGTTAATTAGCCTGAACCAGTGTTTATCTCTGTAAAAGTCTGGCAAGTGCTTGTGTAAGCCAGCTTTGGGCAGGATTTCCAGTCAGCATTTGGAGAACTTTTAACTCTGGAGTTAGTTGATACTTGTCTGTATACTATGAATTCTTCAAAGTATATTTGATTTTTTAAAACCATACCAACATTGTTTTAGAGAAATTCTGAAATATTACCATTCCAGATGATAAAATCTTTTGTTGTAATCCACTTTTTTGTTGCTATAACTGAATGCCACAGATTTAGTAATTTATAATGAACAAAGATTGTTTCAGCTTGTGGGTCCGGAGGCTGGGAATTCCAAAAAGCACGGCTCCAGCAACTGTTGAGGGCCTTCCTGATCTACCACAGTGTGCTATGTATGCTATGATCTACCCAGTGTCCAACATGTGACCCTTTGGAGACACATTCAAGCCCTAGGAGCTGTTCTGAGTGTTGTTTTAGAAACTCACACCTCCTAGGACCTAAAAGTTCTTAGAAAATGTAGCCCCAATATTTCCCTTCGTAACTTGGCATTTTTAGAGTAGACACTGCTAAAAGAAGACGTTTTGTATTGAGTAACCTGCTTGAGGGTTGATAATGACTGTTGGCAGGCTATAGAATCACATAGGAGACAGATCACTGGGCATGCCTGTGAAGGCTTCTAGAGTGAGTATAGGGATGGTACCTGTCCATGGGCTGAAGTTCCAGACTGAATAAAAAGCAGAAAGTGAGCCAAGCACCAACATTCATCTTGTACCAATCTTTGTTGTTCTTTATTTTCTTTCTTTTTTTTCCTTTTAATTTAATTTTTCAAGACAGGGTTTCTCTGTGTATTCCTGGCTGTCTTGGAACTCACTCTGTAGATTAGGCTAGCCTCAAATCTGGAGATCCACCTGCCTCTGCCTCCCGAGTGCTGTGAATAAAAGTACACACTGCCATTGCCTGCCTGTTCTTTGTTTTCTTTATGATAGCTGTTGTGGAATATTACTTTAACTAGGCAAAGATGTATTACATTTGTTTATGCTGTGGAATATTATTTTAACTGTGTAAAGATATGTTATATTTGTTTCTGCTGCCTTTGTTAACAATGTAAAGATGTGTTACATTTGTTTATGTTGTATTTGTTTAATTATGAAAAGATGTGTTGGTTCACCTTGCCTGCCTAAGCACCTGATTGGTCTAATAAAAAGCTGAATGGCCAATAGCTGGGCAGGAGAGGGATAGGCAGGGCTGGCAGGCAGAGAGAGTAAATAGAAGGAGAAATCTAGGCTCAAGAAAGGAGAGCGAGGAGGGGGAGGAAAGAACAAGGGAGAGAGGGTGAGAGGGACATGCTAGGGCCAGAAGCCAGAGAGCTGCCAGCCAGACACAAGAAACAGTGTCAGTAAGACATACAGAAATAAGGTAAAAGGCCCCAAATCAATTGTAGCTAAAGAAAAACAAGTTAATTTAAGTTAAAAGAACTAGCCAGAAACCAGCCTAACCTAGACCAAGCATTCAAAACTAATATTAAGTCATGATTCGGGAGCTGGTTGGTGGCCTAAAAGAAAGCCTGCTGCAGATAGCCCTTCTGGTTGGGGTGAGATGGAATTTCACTGTAGTTTTGATCTGCATTTTCCTGATGTATAACCTCTCATTTCCGAGGGTTTTTTTAATTAACATTTTGTGGGTCTTAATCTCCTGTTAGATGAATAGCTGGCCAAGGCTTTCCCACTTTGCATACGCAGTTTCTTCACTCTTGTTCCTTTTCCTGTGCAGGAGCCTTTTGGATTCAGTGCAGCCTTGATTGCCAATTCCTGCTGTCGTTTTCAGAACTCTTGGAGTCACGTCCAAAACACATTGCCTGTATCTTGATGTATTTTAACTTTAATTTTAGCTTTAACACAGTGAATAGTGGTAGATACAGACACCAAAAGCTCCGTAGAGATTTGAAGGACATAGAAGTTGAAGCTAAAGAGTTTGAGTGCTGCTGCTCCAGAGGTTAGGTGAGGGGGTCCAAGACTGGGGAAACAAAAGTTTACTACAAAAGCGCAGATATGTAGGAGGGGACGGGCACTCCAACTAGAGTACCGAGTGAAAGGGGGAGCGAGAGGCGTGTTCTCTAGAGGTTGAAGACTGCAGGTGATAACGTCCAGTGTCACTTGTGACGTGAGAAGTGGAGACTGTGAGAGGAGGAGCCTCTGCCCTCTGGGGAGCAGCTTGGCACTGTACTGTAGGCTGTAACAATGGACCTCTCTGCAATGCCATCTTCCTTTGTAATGGGTGAGGATGCTTTTGCAGTTTATGGATAGGAACTTATAAGGAGTGGAAGAGTCTGTCGGCAGAGCCTGATTAAAAGCTTTCATTCCTTGAAATGTTGTGCGTGCAGTAAAAATGGGGCCGATGGACACTTAACGATGCACACATTGCATTTAGAAAGTCATTTGCATAATCTGGTTTCTCTGTTGCCAGTTTGGCATGTATTGGTTTAAGGTTTTTGCTTAGAAGTGCCTCTTTTGTTAAACTTCAGGTCAACCAATAAGTATGATGTTTAGAAAAATATTTTTCTTCTCAACCATTCCAGCCTTTAGCCCATTTTTTAAATTGTAGGCCGAGATAGCCACAACAAACATTGTGTTTTTATGAATATGAGTATAACTGACATTAAAAGACACTGTGACAACACTTTCAGAAATGATAGATGCTGCCTGTTTGACTAAAGTTTCAGGGTCTGCTTTAATTATAGATATTTAAAGATCATTGTGTTGCGGGGAGGCAGTGAATTGAACGTTAAAAACAGTTTAGAAAGCTAATGTCCTGCTTAGCTCTCTCATCGTTTGCTTTCCAACTTCTATGGTCCAGGTTGATAATCTGTAAATTTTCATCTCATTAGCTTAACGTGCCATGTTTGTGCAGTGATTTGAACTAGTTATCAGTTAAATTCTGGTTGAAAAGCATAGACGTGGGTCTATCTGAACAAAGTCTTGTACGCTGATACATACTATGTATCATTCTTTGAAATAAAAATTCTGCCTTTCCTATGGCAGCGCTGAATCCTCAGGGAATGGTGATCCCAGTCTGCAGACTGCTTGCATTCGTTTGCGTCATAATTATTAGGTCTTGAAGTCTGTTTGGTCAGCCAGCTAATTATGCCTGGGATGCTGGCCTTTATGTGTGGGAGGGAAGAGAGAGCTCTTTACTGGGAAGCTGCATTCCCCAGCCTCTGTGTGGTAGAGCATGTTCTTGAGCGTGTCTCATTCTTTTCTCCTATTTTCGTCTCTTTGTCCTGCCTCCACTTCTTGAGTTTTGGGATTGCAGGGGCGCTCTGTCACTTGGCTGATGTGGTTCTGGAAACTGAACCCTGGACTTTGTGTAAGCTAGGCAAATATTCCCCTGTTCCATCCCCATTCCCACAGTTGTATATTTGGTATTCCTTTCAAAGGGTTCTCTGATGTAGTTTATCTAAAACTGCTTTTCGTTCCAACTAAACAGATGATGTTTGGCATTAACTTTTAGGACTTTTTCTTTATAAAATGTTCACCATACTATTATTAGAGGGAAATAATTTTAAAAACCATCTTTGTTTATTTTGTGGTGCTGGGAATTGAACTTCTGGCGTTTTTAATGCTAGACAAGTGTTCTGTCTCTGAGCTACTTTCCCCCCACCCCTTGCCTTTTGAGACAGGATGATGTTATGCAGTTTAGGTTGACCTTGTACCGACCGATCTTGAGTTCTTCTTTTCTGTGCTCCCTAAATGCTGGAATCGTATGCCTGTGCCATTGTGTCTGACAAAAAGTAGTCTTACTGAGCTGTCCTTGCCATATCATGCCATTAATTTTAGGAGAGCATTTTGCCTTGTGGAAGGATTATAGATTTAAGATCTTATCTTCACATATTACTGATCATTTATTTGTACTTATAAAACAGGCATTTATTCTTGCTTTATTGTTAGATAACTATAATTTGTTGCTATTGCTGTCTTTATTGTGTACTAATTTTAAATATATTGAAATAAGCTTCCTAAGAGGCCAGGACTACAGATGCAGCTTTCTTTTATATTGTGTATGGACAGAGAATTTTGAAATTAATCCAACAGTTGTACTGCACATGTCAGTGTTATTTGCTCTGCTGTGGATCAATCCCAGGGACTCACGTAAGTGAGTCAGGCAGGTGCCCTTCAGGTCCCTTGGCGATGGAATTATAGGCTGCCTCATGTGGGTCCTGGGATCTGAACTCTGGCCCTGATAGAGGAGTAAGTGCTCTTCACCACTGAGCCATCTCATCAGCCCCTACATTTTTGGTAACCTGTGTATTTTCTTGTGGTTTAAGTTCTTGGGATTGAAATTGTGGTCCATAGACTGTCAGCAGCATCCTCTGTTAGTGTGTTAGAATTTCAGGCCCTCCTTTCTTCTAGCTAAATCAGGGTCTCTGGCTGATTCCATGTTCGTGAAAGCTTAGGAGGCATTGTTTAGGCCCCCTCAGCTCAGGGTTTTGTTTGCTGGCAGCTGGGAACATCCTGTTCTAGTTTCATTTCTGTTGCTGTCATAAAACACTCTGACCGAAAGCAACACAAGGGAGTAGAGGGTTTTCTTGGCTTGTATTCTAGGTTATAATCTATCGTTGGGGGAAAGCCAAGGCAGGGAACTCAAGCAGCCGGTCACATCATATCCACAGTCAAGAGCAGAGAGAATAAACATATCCTCACTGCCTGCTGGCTTGCCTATGCTCAGCTAGCTCTCTTAACTCGTACAGTTCAAGCCCAGCCTATGAAATGGTGTTGTCCATGTTCAGGCTGGGTCCCCTTACATCAGTCAACAATCAAGATAATTCTACATAGACATGCCACTGGCCAACCCAACTTAGTTCTTCAGTTAAGGCTCTCGGATGATCTTAAGTTGTGGAAAGCTGACAGTTAAAAACTAACTGGGTAGAATGGCACAATCCTCTAATTCTAGCATTTGGAGACAGAGGCATTTGTGAGTTCAAGGCTGACTTGGTCTACATAGCAAGTTCCAGGACAGCCAAGGCTATATATAGAGATTCTATCTCAAAAAAGAAAAGAAAAAACCCTAGCCATCACACATCCTCTTCTAACATTCTAGACTTTCTTCCTCCGAGGAGGCACCACCTTCCCATCATACCATAGAGAAGCCGGGTAGGGCACTACTTCCTACTGTAATAGAAACATCATTTAATTGGATCATTGTACAAACATACTTTCATCTTATTTTGAATGACATATAGCTTTAAAATTTTTAATAATTTTTTTGGTTGAAATATAAAACTGTAGCCCTTACAACGGTGGTCAAAAGGACTTTAATGTTGTTTTTGGCAAGGCAGGGTCTATGGGCTTAGCTCCTCTGGTTGCAAATCAGCTCGGAGAATCATATTTTCCCTCCCCAAGGATTGCTCCTTTCTGTAGTTGCCCAGCTCTGTTCCTGTTTCAGCTAGACAGGGTTCTGAACTGCACTTCTCTTCTGGAATCTTGAATCCCCAGGGACCAGCTCTTGGAAACTGCTGACCCGTGCATCTCAGTTGCAGAGTTTCATCCCTTGCTGTGTCAGTGTCTACAAGACTAACAGCAGGGACAAATTAAGTCTACCTGCAATCTAGCAACTGGATTTCATTTTTCTTCTGCTCTTTACATAGATGCCATATTTCAAAAGAGCAAAAATATCATTTGAATTTTTCTTACTTGTTTATCTGCCTAGAGATCTTGAGAGTATTAGGTAGGATACATGGAATTATTTAGTTCAGAGATTAGACTATTATTCTGTAATTAATAGGTGGTAAACCGTGTCTGTGTTATGGTTTGCAGTAAGAATTCACTAAGGTCTTAGCTCCGAAGGCAATACTTTTAAGAATGTATGGCCATGTTGATTGATTTTTATTCTTGTATGTGCTAGTTTCCTGTGTGTTAGGCTTTATGGTAGAGACTGTCAAAATGAAGCTCTTCTGTCCATTTTAGACATGGTAAAATTGAGGCTAGGGAGATGAAGTAACTTAGAATATCCTGGTCAGGGACCTAGAACCTAAACACCCCAGCTCATTCAGCTCCTCTGGGGTCTGCAGGGCAAGAGGGCCTCTGAAGTCTGATTATCCTTAGAAACACCTTTGCTGTAGTTCGAGTTCTGTATTAAAGCTTGTTGTTGTTGTTGCTGTTGAAACGCTGCTTTTATTTAGGGGGAAAAACCCAATCTGGTTATTATTACTTTGATGTCTGGAGATTTTTAAAAAAATATATTCTTTTCTTTTTACATTTTTATTTATTTTTATTTTATGTGCACATTTGTCTGTGTGAGGATGTCAGATTCCCTGGAACAAAAGGACACTGGATCCCTTGGTGCTAGAGTTTCGTGTCTCTTGTCTCAGGCTCCTGAGTACTAGGACCACAGCCATTTACCACAATGCCTGACAGTGCTTGTCTTACAGATAGTCTAACTTTGTCATTTTCCCCAGATCACCTTGCAGTCTCCCTTTCTTCAGCTCATCTTACCCCCTCCCCCATTTTGACTCTATCACACACCATTTCTCTCCTCTAATTCCATGGCATTCTTCCTATTTTTATTAAATACCAAATATTGACATAATGACAGTTTACTTGAGCTGGAAATATAATCTTATTTCTAGTTTATAATATTAATTTCATTCTGTGATATTTTTATCTTGACTTGCCTTTGACCTCTGGCATGTAGGAGGGAAAGTTAGGATGCTGCTTACCAAGTTCATTGAGAGTAGGAACTTTGTTCAATAACCATCTGATTAATTCTAACTGGCAGTTGAAATTAAAAGGATAGAAACAACAAAACTGGGCACTGGTGGACCAGATCGGCAAAAATTTGATAATTTCACAATCTTATTTATATTGAAAAGCTCGCCTAGGTACATCTATAAGATGGTTAGGATTTCCTAGTAATAAGAATTTTATTTCTATTGGTTTACTTCTTTTGGGTCTCCGTGCAGTTTTCGACCCTATCTGAGGTGTGTCTTCTTGGATCTCTCATAGAGACTTCAGATTTATTATGAAGAAAACTGCATATCAAAGGCATTGAGGGATTCTTTTCTGCCAAGATCAGAAAGTCTCATCTCAAACCAAGAAACAATTACAAAATGAACAGAACTGGTTGAAACACCTATCTTGTTAGAAGCCACCAAAACAAACAAACCCTGTCATCTGAAAGAATGGCAAATTCACGTACAAATTAAGCATCTACTCAAGTTATAATATTAACTGGGAAACTTATACTATTTCAGGGAAATCAAGTAGTAAGGAATTTACAGAAAATTCCAGTTAATAAATTTGGAGGACCTGTAGAAGATTTTTAGACCATCAGTTTTCAAGTGCTAAAAAAGTAGTGATTTTCACTGTGTTTCGTGAAACAAGTGAATTTCATATTTAGAATTGGGTTCCATCCCCAAGACATCTCATTATGTATTGGTTGAGATCCCCAAATTAAAAAATAATGCTTAAATCTAAACACAATTTGGTTTCAAATAAGTGCAATAAATAAGTTTTTTTTTTTTTTTGGTTTGGTTTGGTTTAAAAAAAAAAAAAACAAAAACCTCTATTCTTAGAGCCACTTCTTGTTTCTTTTAGGAGACGGTAATGTTCAGGAGCCCAAATCTGTACCTGTGCTCACTGATTCTAGATCCTGAGTGGAGACAGGAGGGGATATTGTGTGTGTGTGTGTGTGTGTGTGTGTGTGTGTCTTTGCCGTTTCTACTCCCTGTGTAGTCCTGACTTCATGCTGACGTGTCTGGTTCTGATCTAGTATCACAGGGCTCGCTTGTCCTTGCGCCATGTCTGTAACTCCCTTCCCCGGGACCGAGAGACATAAATTGCACTGCTCAAAGTGTATTTACTTATTTTTCAGTTTTAGACTATACAGAAAATAGTTTCAGAATTGCTAACTTATTCCTCTGAAGATTCTACTGTTTAGATTTAGCGATTTATTTGGATTTGAAAAACAAACAACTTTGACCTGAGGGAATGTATTTCAAAGACTTTGCTTAAAGCTGCTTGGGTTGCCTGTCCCCAGAGCGACCGTCATACATTGGCTATGAAGCTCTATAGCATCTCATGTCAGGATTGGCCTCTCGCCTTCTGTATTTATTTTCATATAACATGAAAGTCAGAATTGTGTGACAGGCAGGGTACACTCAGGCACTCTTAGATCCATCTGTTCCTTTCACTGGCTATCATGTCCTGCCTGTCCATCCTCTTACACTGTCTACCTGTGCACCCCTTTACATAAGTGTCTGGGTCATCTTTTCTATATTCTTGCTCAAGGCTGAATCCATGCAGACTTTATTTCCTCTTATGTCTTATGAAGTCAGCACACTATAGATGCTCTTTTAGAAATTTTGTCGAGATATAGTTCATATATTGTAGCACCCACCTCTGCAAACACTACGGGCGTAGGCCCGTTTCATTCTAGAATGCTGCCATACTCCAGACAGGACCCTCCTGGTACCCATTCTCTCCCCGGCCCCCAGTTAGTCTCTGCATTCTTCCTATAAGAGGAGTCTTACAGAATATGGCCATTCTGTACTTTGATATACTTGCCTAGCTGCAAATACTTTCACCAGCTCATAGAATCTGCCCCACTAAATATACTCTTTTATAATCATTTAAAAGGGGCCAGTTTGAACTCTGCTCATCAGATGTTATGTAGAAATTTCCTGTCCTCAGTTTGAAATATATGCTAAATAGTTCACATTTAAAAGCATTTTATAATTGCCTTATGAAATCTGCTAAAGTCTTATTAAAACATGTATGTGCTCAATATGAACCATATCGCTGAGAGAATAATAACATTTAATAGATGACCGAGGGGCCAGCTAAGTATTTTCTAGTAAATACACAGAACATGGGCTGACGAGATGGTAAAGGTACTTTCTTCCAAAACCAACAGCCTGGATTCGATCCCTGGAACCTGCACAGTGGAAGGACAGAACCAGCTTCTAAAAGTTGTTTTGTGACCCCACCTGTGTGCTGTGGTGCGCATGCCTGTACACACGCGCGCGTGCGCGCACACACACACACACACACACATACACACACGCACGCGAATACACATGATATAAAACATTTAAATATATACACTATTTACATTATTTAAGTTCTTGCTAAAAGCTTAGAGACCACTTTGCAGACCATAATTTCCTTAGTACCACTTTTTCTTTTTTTTTCCCTTTGTGGTTGTATGTGTGTATGTGGTGTTTGTGTGGTGTGTGTGTGTATGATCTATGTGTGGTATGTGTATGATGCATATGTAGTCTATAGTCTGTGATGTTTGGGGAGTATGTAGTGCATTGTGTAGTGTAGCGTGTGCTATGGTGTGTGTGAACACGGTGTATGTGGTATATGTGAGGGTGTATGTGGTGCATTGTGTTGTGTGTGCTATAGTGTGTGGTGAACACGGTGTATGTGAGGGTATATGTAATGCATTATGTAGTGTGTGCTATGGTGTGTGTGAACACGGTGTGTGTGGTATATGTGAGGGTGTATGTGGTGCACTGTGTCGTGTGTGCTATGGTGTGGGTTAATGTGGTGTGTGTGTGTGGTATTTGTAGGGGTGTATATGTATGGTGTATTGTATAGTGTGTGTGCTGCTGTGGTATATGTAGTTTATATGTTATTTGGGGAGTATAAGGTATGTGTGCAATGTGTGGTATATGAGGTATGGATTTAAACTCAGGTCCTCAGGTGAGCAAGCACTTTTGCCCAAGTCATGGCCACAGCCCCATGCCCCTTTTAGATCTAACATTTTCTTCATTAGGTTTCCCTATTCCCTTCCCCCCTCCTTTTTTTTAATTTTTAAAATATTTTTGAGGCAGGGTCTAATGGAACCCAAGGGGGCCTCAAACTTGGTTTGTATTCAAGACTGGTCTTTTAACTCCTGATTCTCTTGCCTCTATCTCCTAAGTTTTAATTCTTTCCTGTCATTCAGATGTCAACGTTATAGCTTTATAGCACACCCTGCAATGGTAACATCTAAAAACATAAGCACACACATTTGAAGACTACTCATTTTTCCTGAGTATCAGCAAATAAAAAAATAACATTTTATTTAAATCTTTGAGGGAAAAAATAGTATGCTCTGCTTAAATAAGAATTCCCGTAGTAGTATTAGATTTCCTAAGTTTTTACAAAATAAATTTTCTTTCTCTAATTTAGATGACTCTCACACACACGCTCTGCCCCTGCGAGATAGCCCTGCCCTGTGACCAGTCTGCTCCCCTCTGTTCCCCCAGAGGTAGCTGAGGCTGCTTTGGGCTTCCCCAATGGCTCTGGCATTTATTTCTCTGCCATTCTCTGCTATCTACAGTAACAGGCTTCTCTCCCCCAGGTCGCTTTCACTGTGCCCTCGCTCGTGTTTCCCTCACAAAGACCTCTCTGGGCTTTGTATGCAAGCTGCTAACAGTTCTGAACATTTTTCTTTGGATTTTAGATTTTCTTTCCTTTAATTTTTGCTTGTGATGTACCTTTGGAAAGATTTATTTTCAGTTTTATGTATGTGTGTGGGTGTGTGCATGGGGTGCAGGTACCCGTGGAGGCCAGAGCATCGGATCCTCTGTGGCTGCAGTTCCAGGCAGTTGTGAATTGCCAGATGTAGGTTCCATGCAGCAAGTTCAGGGCCTCTGCTGGAGCAATACACACTCTTAACCCCTGAGCCAGTCCTCCAGCGCCAGTGCCTTTTTAATCTTTGATGTTTTGTAAATAGTTTCTCTGTTTGTTCTTTGCTGGTTTTCCCCAAGCGTGTTTTTTAAACCTTTTCTTTAAGAATTTATTTGTGTGTGTATGTGTGTGTGTGATGTTGCAGAGATGGGGAGGAGGCATGCTGTGGCACACATGTGGAGGTTGGAGGTCAGCTTGTTGAGTCAGCTTTTGCCTTCCCTCTTTGTCTGGGTACTGGGGATTGATCTTGTTAGGCTTACATCATTGGTGCAAAGGCCTTACCCACAGAAACATCTCACTGGCTCCAGATTTCTTATTTATATGTAATCAAATGCATCTGTATTTTATTGTGTTGGGTTTGAGTCAAAAGAACATACTCGTATTTTCTGCATGCATTCATATATAGTTGATCCCCATTGTTTACAGATTCAGTATTGCGAATTTGCCTCCTCATAATCACCAAATTAACATTGTTGGAACTTTCTGGTCATTTTCAGACACGTATCCTACCCTCCGAGTGCCTCAAGGGTTGAGTTGTCCCGTGACTCCCAGGGCCAGTCTTTTTAGAGGAAGACTTTATTATGTAGGCAGATTGATAGGCCACTGACGACGGGGAACCACACTAACTTTCAGGCCCTTTCTCCTCTCTGGAGGTGTGAGTCCCTTTCCTGTAGTTAGCATACCTTAGTCCCCATCTTGACTCAGTCCTCTTATCAATCTAAGGATTCTTTCATTGCTGTGAAGAGTCCAAGGGTTTCTGGAAAAAAACGACAACCCCCAAATCTATATCGTATATTCTCCCACTTCTGTAATGTCCGTATGATTTGTTGGAGCCTAGCCTGTGTCATACATATATCTACCATGCCAGTGGGGACTTGTTAACCCCCTTGCTCCACCCTTATTTTTGGGGATGCCACCTCTCCAATCACATGTCTGCGAGTGTTTTGCGGGGGGGTTAGATTTCCAAATGGGGTCAATTTCCCAGAAGAAGGGAGGCTGGGTATCAGACAGTCAGGAGCAGCTGTTTACTGAAGTATCTGGGTAAGGCTTATTGGGTAGGCTTGAATTGAGTTAGTAAATGAGTAAATTGTGGTATTTCTGAGAAAGGAAAGGCCCTGAAGGATTTTTTTTTTTTTTTTTTTTGGAAGGGATTCCTTTCTGCTTGTTTTCCATCTACTTTGGCACTAGCTGACAGTTTCAGGGCTGGTTACTCCAGCTTTATGGGCTTCTGTCACCATGGCTGGAGGGAAGTGATGTCAAGAAAGCGGTGAGTGTGAAGGAAAGACCGCCCAGGGCCCTGCTTGCCCGCAGCTCGGTCTAGCCTACCAGGACACATAAAAGGCCTTCCTCCGGACTGAAGGGCCAATGTGTCATTCTTACATAAGACATAAAACATGTATCAGATTGCATCCTTGTACCACAGGAGTTTGGTTCTTCTCGTTAGTATTGTCTAAAGTTACAACATGTAAAAACTCTTTATCCTACTTTCTAAGCCTGCCAGTGCGGGGGAGAAAAAAATATATTAAGGAACATTTCCTTTTGGAGCCTGGAGCGTTTTTCCTCTCTAGCTCTTATTTAAAGAGAATATGTAATTTAGATGTTTGAATAAGAATAGGGGAAGTGGCCAAAACCTTTTCAATAGACTGGCTGAAATACTCGACTGTTTCCATCAGTGAGAACACAGACAGAGCAGAGTAACCTTGGCTTCCCCCAACACTCTCTGGTGGAGCTTGTTGCTCTCAGGATGAGTTACATCTCCTGGGTATCCTTTTTCCTCTCCGCCCTCTCTCAGGATGAGTTACATCTCCTGGGTATCCTTTTTCTCTCCTGCTTCACAAAGGATGCAGAACTATATGTCAGAGTCACAGGAACATTAGACTGTCCATCTTTCTTTTAATTTAATATTTCTCCACTCAGGAGCATTGAAAGCGACCTCACTGTCTGTCCCGCAGCGGTTCCAGTCCTCTTGTCAGGCAAGCACCGTGCTCGGCAGGACTGTTTGGGCCTTATGCGCTGGGTTATTCCAGCAGCTGTCTGCCCCTGCTTCGAGCAGTCTCTGGACAGTGAGCTGTGTGTGTTGCGGTGCTTTCACTTTCTGCAGCTCTGCAGCAGCCATCTTGGAACTAAGCTGCTTCTCCTTATAGCCATCTTCACCTCTCAAGCTGCCCCACTGCCTTGGTTAATAGTGCCAGCCTGACCCGGTGATATCCCCCAGCTTCTTCACAATCTGTTGAATGCCCCTCTGGGTTTAATACTTCACAGCAGACTTTGAGAGAGGTGTCGGGCCTGGCTGGTTGTATCCTTCCTCAGCTTTAGTGTTTACTGCTTCTTGTCTCTCCTGCGGGCCCTACTTACTGATGATGAGGTAGTAGGACAGCTGCAGCCTCCCCTCCTCTTGGACTGTGATCAAGTGTAGGGGACATTACTGCAGATAGAGGAAAGCATGCTTAGATTTCTGTTTCATGGGGCTTAAAGTTTCTATGAAGTAAAAGCTCTCTATATCTTTGTACGTACTTTTTATCAGAAAAAAGTTACTACTGGTAAGAAACAAAATCAATGTATATATAAGTGCAAATATTTATCATTAGTATCTCATAGCTTGGTTATTATGAATGTTAAAGGCATGATGAGAGTATCTGATGCTGTCAGAAAACCAAGACCAGACAAGCTAACAGGAATTCAGTCCGGCTGTGGCTCATTTCAGGTTCCTCCACCTTAGGGATAGAAGGGGATAAACCACTAGGGGGCGCTTTTTAACTAGAAAACGTGATGCCTTCTCCCTGCTGCTAGAGACATTGTGGCTCAGTAGGCAAGCCGTTGCCAGTGACAGTAGTTGGTGGCAGTTCCTGAAACTTAAGAAAGAAAGGGGGAAATGAAGGTAAAGGGGGGGAAAGAAGTGTGAGGGCAAAGAAGAGAAAATAGCCAGCAGTTGTGACGGAGGTGATGAAATGTCGTAGCGCCCTCAGGAGTGTGGCCTCCCCACCCCTGGTTGCTTGCAGTTGTTTGACTCTTTATCTATTCACTGATGCTCAAGTAATAAGAGTCAGGGTTTCTAACTGAGATGCCAGGTGGTCAGGATGCTGTTCCCAGCTTCTCAGACTTCACAGGTTAAGGGGTTTTAAAAAGCCGAGCTTCACATGTTGATATCCTTCCTTATAGATTACGTTAAATAATATAGGAAACAAAACTCCTTTGGTTTGTGTTGTTGATATTCTTCATTCCGTTCTCTTACCAGAAAAAGATATATAGTATTATATATGGTATTAGAAAGCAATCTTGTTGACACGCGTGGAATATTGGCTCTTGGAGGGCAGGCGTCGTTCCAGACTCTGGAGCATATAGTCAGATTCCCAGCTCTTACCTCTTAAGGAGGTTGCGCATGCGTGTGTGTCTGAAAAGCATTTTGTGTTTCTCCGTAATAGTAATGTCCACCAGTAACTTCTTTGTATACGGCTGTGCGTGCTCAATACACTGTGGTTGAGTTAATAAGCGAATCTGAAGTTATAGCATAGCGGCATAAGATGGCTTTCATAGGATGCATTTCGAAAGGCTTAGTTTTGAGACATGCCAGAAAAAATGTGCCCTTAGCATCCCACATAACTGCTCGTCTAGGCAGTTGCCTTGAAGTGCAAGATATGGTTCACTTTTAGAGCTACCCAGAAGAGTGGTGCAGGGCTCATCCTGCAAATGCGTCTCGTTTTCTTTTCAATGTGGATTCTGTTGCTTCCTCATGGATACAGTCTAGGTGTGGTTTCCTTGTTTCTGAAATAATCGGGGCTGGTGACACTGACTAGGGCTGCTAAAGTCTTCAGTACAAAGACAAGAGAAGCAAAAGATGGCGGAGAGGATTTCCTTGTAGCTGAACTTCACTATGCCAGAAATCAGCGTCTGTGGATGAAGATATGTTCATCCTCACCCCCAGGAGACTGAGGCGGGAAGACTGCTTGCTCCAAGTGCAAGACCAGCTTGGGCTACAGAGAGAAACCCTGTCTAAACCAAACCAAACCACACCAAACCAAACCACACCACAGCCCCCAAAACAACTTTTCATTGAATGCCAGCGTTTTTATATTCAAAATGCATGCTACTTTCTAAAGAACAAATTTTGGAATCTTTAAAGAACAGAAATAGCTAGTGATGATTTTTCTAGTTTCTTTTGAACCCTAGGCTGGCCTTGAACTTACCGTACTGGTCCTCCTAGTTCTCCCTCCCAAGTGCTGTAATTACAGTTCTGTACCATCATGCCAGTTTGTGTGGTCCTGGACATTGGAACCAGGGCCTCAATCATGCTTAGCAAAAACCAAGTCCCAGCCCCTAACGTAGTTTATTGAGCTATAATTCACATATTGTATTGCTTCTGTGAAGTGTGTCTTTCTATGTCCAGGATAATCACAGCTTGTGCAATTATCACTACATTTTATTCTCAGAGTTTTCATCACCACCAGAAGAAGCCCTGGACCCAACAGCAATTACTCTCCACTTCTACCTACCCACTTAGCCTTTGCAAACAAGTTTTTGTCTCTATAGATTTGTCTATTCTGGAAATTTCACACAAAAAAATGGAGTCAGACATCATGTCTTTTGTGACTGGTTTCTTTCATTAAATATAATGTTGATTTAAAATTTGTCTGTACTGTAGCATGCTATCAATACTTTATTCCTTTTCATTACAAAATAATATGCCATTGTATGACCAGACTTCGTTTTATTTATCTTCTCATCAGCTGATTGGCATTTGTTTTTTGGGGGGTATTCTGACTAATAAAGTTGTAAGTATCCATGTACAAGTTTTTGCATGGACACATGTTTTCATGCCCAGGAGCAGAATTTCTGGATTCAACATTTGAGGATCTGCCAAACCATTTTCCAAAGTGGCTTTACCATTTACAGCGCTGCCAGGACTAAATCGGTGTCCCGTTTCTGCACATCTTCATTAGCACTACTAATGCCTAAACCAATTGCAGCCATCTCTCATTAGTGGATATGAGGTGGTCATCTCACTGTGATGTCTGTTTGCATTTCCCAGTCCTGGTTACACTGGCAGTCACTTGTGTGATTACTGGCCTTTTGTATATCTTTTTTTTTGTGAATATGTTTTAAAATTTTATTTATAATTGGGTTATAAGTCCCTTATGAAACAATTGTCTTTTCCCTATCTGTTTTTTTCTTTTTGACAGAAGTGTTTTTACATTTATTTATTTATGTTGAGTGTGTGTGTCTCTGTGTGTGTGAGTGAGAGAGAGAGCGCTCATGCAAATGTGTGCATGTACCTACCCATACCATGTATACAATGGAGGTCATAGCGCCACTTTTCATAGTGAATTCTCTCCTTCTACTATATGGGTAGCAGGGCTTGATCTCAGGTTACCAGTCTCGGCAGCAGCGCCTTCCTACTGAGCTATCTCACTAGAACTATTTCTTTAATTTTCTAAAAAGTTATTCTTTGACAGTTTTACCCATTTAAAATGCAATTTGATCATGTTCACCCCAGTCTCCTCTTGTCTTACCCACTCTCACTGAACCTGTCTTCTTACTTTCTTGATAGTATTATTTGAAGCAGAAATGTCTTATATTCATATGGATATAGTATATGTTTGCTGACATAAGTTTTGTATTATTAGATTGTCACAGAGAGGTAATAGTTGCCTTTATTGAGACAGTGTGCCCTTGTGTAGGATAAGGAGACATTGGGGCTGGAGAGATGACTCATTGGTTAATAGCACTAGCTGCTCTTCCAGAGGTCTTGAGTTCAATTCCCAGTACCTACATGATGGTTCACAACCATCTGTAATGAGATCTGGTGCCCTCTGCTGGAGTGCAGGCATACATGCAGACAGAACACTGTATACATAATAAATAAATAAATCTTAAAAAACAATTATAAGGAGAAAAATGAATGGAAAGTACTAGGTGAAACTTAGTGGCCTCAACTCATAACACACCTTTATCCCAAACGCTAGGGATCAGGGCAGGAAAAAAGAATGGCCGTTTTCTCCTTTTGTAGCACAGCAGGAGATACTGTTAGAGATGTCTCTAAAAAGTGAAACCATTATGAAGGGCACGCTGGTTTAAGCAGGAACGATGCGTCAGCATCCCCAGACGTTTCCCTCACGAGTGGTGGTGACCGTAGCTGCTGCTGACATTCTTTTCCTTTAGGTAGAGAAGAGTAACGGACTGTGACTTAGATTCATATTTCAATGGACTGGAGTAGGTGGAAAAAATGGGCTATGTCTTTGGCAGGGTATGAGTGGAGATGTTGCCCCATTGCTGATTGAGAGCTGCATGGCCTTGGGGAGTGTGGGTTGCTGAGACGGCTGTGATCGCTTGTCTACCCACTGGCCATTCTCTTCAGTACTTCAGGCGGTGATTTGTGTCCCCTTACCACACCTTCAGCCTGAAATCAAACGCAGTGGCAAAATGAGGAAGGATCATGGCCAGCCAGTTAGAGGCACGGTGAGTGTGGCGTTCTTTCTTTGGTCTTAACAGTTTGGATGTTAACAGACCTTAGACAAAGTTGTTCTCTGTCCTCAAGGTTTCCCCTTGACCTGCCCATTAGATGGTCAGTGTGGACTATGGACTCTGACTTTTCAGTTGATATGTGAGAAGATTCGGGTTCTGTGAAGTAGCCTGTTGAGTGCTGCAGTTCTTTACAATGCACATATTTTCAATCCTTCAGTAGATATGGGGGTGCACCTGTAACCTCAGCTATTCTAGAAGCTGAGGCAGGAGGATTGTGAATTCAAGACTGGCCCAGGCTACATAACAAGACCCTGCCTCAAAATAAAAGAGAGGGAGGGAAAAAGGGGGGGGGGAGAGAAGTAACAGAGGAAGAGTGGTGTCTCGTGACCTGCTTAAATCTTCAGTCGCTTTCTCTCTGACTGGGTTCCAGACCCAGAATGTACCTTAGATGGAGCTGTAGTCTGTGCCTTGAGCACAATGAAGGGTGGGTCGGATAGGGTTCCACACTGGTGCTGACTTTTGGGAGGGGCTCATCCAGCCTTATTTAGAGTCTGGAATGGCATTAACTGTCACTTTTGCTCCTCTGAGAAATGTTGAGAATGTTTCATAGGGCTGACATAATTGAGGGTGTAGGCTTCCTTTAGAACACAGCCCCCAAGAGACTGTCCCGGACAGAACGCAAAGATGCTAAGACGCTGAGAAGTCTGCTGCCACGTCGCGGGGCTGTCCCCTCCAGTTGTGTAGTCTGTTCTGTGGACAATGCTCTTCTTCAGGAGGAGACATTTTATTTATTTACTTGCTTTTGGGTCACATGTCCTGTTGGCACCTGTGGTTCAGATCCTATTAAACAAACTTTCACGTGTGATCCTGTGCTTGCCCAGACTAAAGGTCAGCTGTGTGTCACTAAGGAAATGTCTGCTTTTTGTCTAGTGTGTGATGAAGTGATGAGGTGACCATTGTGTTGATTACAGTCTAGGAAGATAACTGGTAAACAGGGGTCGGGGGTAGGAAGGGGTGTAGATACGGAAAACAGTTATCGAAGGATCAGTATTTGCTGTTGATCAACTCCTCCGACTGTGAAGCATGTAAGGCTTTTGGGCTGAGATTAGCTGAGAAACGCTGACTTAATACTTAGTCAGTTACTGTGCACGCAGAGCTCAGTTAGCCACGATTCCTTGTCCCTAGGGACGTAGACGTGCCGAGAGACAATATAGTCCTTGAAAACCATGCTGAGCTCAAGGCTTTGCTTATGCTCTCTCTTTCCTGTCCAATCCCCTTCCCAGTGTGACATGTAGCATGCAAGGAATGACAGCAAACCTATTTTAGGCACATATCTGTACCCAACATGCGTTACGTGTCACATTGTCCTGGGATATAAGCTTTAGAAAGGGAAGGCACCCATGTGTGTGTCTGTAGTGCAGCTCCTTGTACAAGGTACAGGGTAGCAGACCCAAGACTGACAATGTAAGAGGAATACTAAATTTCTTAAAAGAAATCCCAATAGCTGTGGCCCCAAACAATTTTTTAAAAAGAGACAAAAATGAAATACATGCATAATTCAGAACATTGATGCTATTGGGAGGCCGCCCTGTGGGAAGACAGCCTTTGCTGCTACATCGTGTCTTCAGCTGGAGCCCCTGCAGCTCAGTAGACTGAGCAGAGTAAGCACCATTCCCTTCTGATATTCTGTTCACTGAGAGTGTGAGGCCAGAGTCCTATGAGGTCAGTTGCTTGGTGACTATGCTGTCACGTGACCGCTCCCAGCAATGTTTCCCCTTTCAAGACCTAGTCTAGCCAGGACCCTGTCAAAAACTTTATGGACCTGCCGGGCGGTGGTGGTGCACGCCTTTAATCCCAGCACTCGGGAGGCAGAGGCAGGCGGATCTCCGTGAGTTCGAGACCAGCCTGGTCTACAAGAGCTAGTTCCAGGACAGGCTCCAAAACCACAGAGAAACCCTGTCTCGAAAAACCAAAACAAACAAACAAAAAAAAAAACCAAAAAAAAAAAAACAAAACTTTATGGACCATCACCCATCACATCAGGGATTAGGGCTTCAAGAGATAGATTTTGAGAGAGATGTAAATATTTAGTCCACAGCAGATGACCAGACTGGAACTTCCCCCCAGCCCCTGCCCTCCTTCACGTTGCTGAGAACTGAACCCAGGGTCCTGGGCATGCCAGGTAAGTGTTCTGCTACCAAGTGACATTCCTAGTTTTTCAAACTGGAAAGATGCTAATTAAAAATGCCAGGCAGGTTCGCAGGCGTGTATTCTAATAGCTATGCTTCATAACCTACACTGAGGGTGTGTATGTATATGTATTCTTTTGCTTTTATCAAATGTTCAGTTTTTTTTAAGGTCATAATATTTTTGGTAGTTAAGCATTTTCCCAGCTGAGTTTTTCCAGGACTTTTGCTTCTGTAGAGTTGCAGGAGAAAGCATTGCAGACAGCGACTTAGCCAAACTCATCTCCCAGCCTCCCACTTCCTACAGCCATTCACTTTTTATGGTAACTTTTCTGAAGCAAAGTTACAGTCTACTGGCGAGAGATTTTTAATGGGAACTTAAATGTGGGAAGTAGAGAGAGAGACAAAGGAAAGGAAAGTTGCGCCTCTCACTTTCATCTTGGCAACACAACAAGAGTGATGTAGAAACTGTCACGTGGCCTGTGCCCTGTGTTTCTGCCCCCAGGTGTCCATGTACTCTCCTAGGACCCAGCTTCCAGGTCAGAAACTTTCTGTCTGGGCTCACTGGCCAGACGTTTAAGTATTCATTACCTCAGTGAGTGCCTGTGGATCCGTGTGGGTAATGATGTTTGCGCTTTGCTTACTTGGGGCTTTTGAAATCTTTGCAGGCTTTCCCGACTGAAACGCTGTGTTAGAATTAAGGGTCACCAGTGGGGGAGGGGCGACCACACAGAAAAGCACTGTTTCCCTTTCATCTGTGTCCCATATTGTACAAATGTTCCCTGAAAATAGCAACAGTTTTCTGGGAAAGGTCCCGACAGAGGCTGTTCTCACCCTTTACCCCTGCTCTCCGATTCATGTTTCCGTCTCCCAGTGTGGTCATGTGCTTGCCCAAGCCTGGCTCATGAACCGTGTAGGATATTCGTGGGGTTTTGTTTTCGAAGCCATACGCTGCGCACATGATGCGGTATTTCATTTGGAACGAGCTCCGAGTTCAGTCACACGTGCTTCTTGTGGTGTTTATCTTGGAGTCCGCAAGTAGGAGGGAAGTATTTTTGCATTTATACATCTGGACACTGTTCATGGTCTTTCTGTGACTTGGGAATTGTGTGTGGGGCAAAATCCAAGGCCCAGTATTAAAATAACATGGAGTTATAATGAGATCTGAGTGCGGCCCCTTGAGAGCACCCTTCTGATCCCGGCAGAGTTTGACGTTTGAGGTGGTGAACTTTTCCAGCTGCGTGGTTCACTGGTGGCCCGAGTAGACGGGCGGGATTGGAAGTTACCTGACACTCCATGCAGTACCTGTGCTGCCAGACATGAGGTCTGCAAGTCTTTGGCAAATTCGGCTCTTTAAAGAAAAGATTTTAACTTGATTTTGTATGGAGCAAGATAGGCCAAGTGAATTCTGCTCAACTGCTGCTTAGTCTGCCGTTCCACTGAGTCTTATGAGACCTTTTTGGGTCTCTGCAGGGCTTCTTCCATCCTGCCTCAGTTCATGCATCTAGAACTGCAATGATCCTGAGACCGTCTCAGGCTGTGTGAGGTTGAGGGTGATGGTGGTATCTGCTGACCTTATCCTTTCATGATCTCAAATGAAAAAAGTTATTTAAAATGGGATAAATATGATGTAGGACAGTACTGCTTTCTTTTGGCTGGGGGTCTATTAGAATGGAGGAGGGGCGTTTAGAATGTTGTTGCTCTCTGAGCGAGCCTTGCGTGAGGACAGTGCTGCTGTTTTGGCTTCGGCCTAGTTTTCTTTAATTTCCATGCCTCATCTGTAATGCAACTGCAGAAGCAAGTTGGGAAAGCAGGATAAAGCTTCAACCGAATTTGCACTTGAATAAAGAGCAGTTGTTGTTTCTGTGTTGTTCATGGTGCAGACATTGGGTGAAGAGCTGTTTGGAGTTTGACTTTCAATATCAGTGTTGTTTGCTTCCCCTTTTACTGCAGCAGAGAGAAGAGAATCTAATAAAGTCATTGGACCCACTGGTTAGAATTCATACAGAGTTTTCAAGTGTGGTTACTAGTAGTCTCTCATACAATGATAGAAAATAAATAATTGGACAGAAAAGGTCAAAATTGTGTTAAAGTTTGAGAATCAGACGCGTCCATGGCGGTCTGAGTGACTGGGTAGATTACTCATCTGGGAGCTTTCTTTTTGCTGCTTTTGGGGTCTTTCCTTTGGGATTCTCCCCTCCTTTACTTTTGTAATGTATTTTGCAACTTTCAGTTAAAAAATAGCCATCAGAATTTAAGCGTTAACAGATAAACACATTGCACATAGTCGGAATCCCTAGGTAGAAGAGAATGGCCGGGTTTCATTGGAAGAGAGAGGTTCATGGAAGGAACTCCAGGAGTTGACACCAGGACCATGCTCGCTTGGGATGTGAATGAGTCCCAGAGGAAATGGCGAAATCTGCCGATGACACCAGATTGTTTTCTTGATCCTAACAGAGGTTCTGGGAAGTTGCTTTGTAGTACTGGAGTTAGTGGAATTGGGCAAGGCGGGCAGACACGCTCAACTCGAAGTGTAGTACTGGAGTTAGTGGAATTGGGCAATGCGGGCAGACACGCTCAACTCGAAGTGTAGTACTGGAGTTAGTGGAATTGGGCAATGCGGGCAGACACGCTCAACTCGAAGTGGAGGTCATGTGAAGTAGCAGGAGCATACCAGGGACGTCTCAGAGCCTCTGTCTTCCCCGAGGAAGACTAGGCCAAAGAACGTTTTCATAGGAAACAAAAGCTGTTATGGTGGCAGTTAGAAGCTACAGTGATGCAAAAAATATGGCACCTGAGTATCTTTTTGGAGGCCAGTTGTAATATATACAAGTGGGTGTTATTTCAACTCAGAACAGCCATGGGATATTATATACTTATTTTATATATGCCTTTTAAATGGGCAGGTCCCTTAATATATCATTTTAATTATTTTCTGTGGTTTGTAGATTAGTTTTGATTTTCAAATAGTCAGTTGTCATTTAGAATCTGAATAAGCTATAATAGACTTAAAATATAAATGAAATATAAAGTGATAAAGGGGATTATTTACTTCCTGGACTGATTCTGAAGGAAATTACCATGAGTTATTGCAAGGGTATTTGTGTAATAGTAGTAGAATACGTTCTTAATTGATACAGTTCACAAGCGACTCATTACCCACTTCACTATATTAAAGACTCAGTTTATGGGGTTGAATCAGCACATTATGCTTGTCAAGAGCACGTTACCACTGAGCCCTGCCCCAGCTCCACACATCACATCCTCCACAGTCCGCTTCTCTGTCTTCAATCATTATTCCTAGAGCAGGATGTTGTACAGCACCCAGAGAGTCCCTTAGTACGTTGTGTTTTTCTGTCTATAGTCTCTGCCTAGAAATCACTTAAAATGAGAAAAATCAGGAAAGTCTCTACCCGAAAGTAGAGAAAATCCTCTCATGAGCAGTATCTTTCTGAATAGCCCAAAGGACCCACCATTACCACCACCACAAAAGATCTCCATGTTTCGAAATGCAAGGCCTCATCCTGGTTGCATCAGAATTACTGGAGGCCACTTGTTCAAAACAAAGATTTCATATTGTAGGGCAGTAGCTAAATCATTTAGCCTAGCTTGGACCAGGTCAGCGGTTGATGTCAGTACTGCAAAACGGAAAACAAACAGAAAGACCAAAATGACTTCTATTCTGGTTTTGACACACCGAATTAGAACCTCCATATTTTAGTATGTTTTCAGCATAAAACAGTACTTTCTAAAAATAGACATATACTATACTCGCACCACAAACCAAAGAAATTGGAAAATAGAATGGTGCTAGAATGTGTTGAAATAAATAATCATGTTGTAGAGTTTGTTCGCTAAAATTCTAGTGACCCACGTGTAATTAATAATGATTTTGAATCCTCTGATAGCAACAGAAATACTGGTATTGTGGTAAAAAAAAATTCACTGAGGCCATAATGTCTGGTTACTTCCTGGTTATGTGACATCAACAAAATACTTATTAACTCCTCAGCAGTTCATTTTCTTTTTCTCTAAGGCAGAGATTTTGGACTTGATCCCCAAATCTGCAAAGGCAAACAAACACAACACACAAAAATCATTGTTCCTTCTCTTCCCCCAGCACACAAAGAAGCTCTCTGGTTCCCACTGTGGTGCTTTACTCTGTGGTCATTCCTGTTTGCTAGGCAGGTGAAAAGAAAATCCCAAGACTATTATACAAAAGTATCTGCTGGGGAAGATGGGCCTCTTGGCTTCTTTGGAACCAGACTTCAGGTGACCTTCCTGACAGTGTGCTTTCCCCTTCTGCAGTACTCTGGTGGAGCGGATGCAGCAGAGCAGACACGGTAGATGGCGCTCTAGACTTATTTTTAAAAGATACTAGTGTTGGGTAGGGGTGGGGGGAGGGACTGAAGCCCTTTTCAGCGAGCTCCCACCACCAAGATTTCACCTCTCCTTGTGCCTCTGAGAAGCATCTTGCTTTTGGGTAGAAGTAGGGAACAGCTTCAGCAAAGATAAATCTCTTGGTCGCTTTATTTGTGCGAGCTTTGTCACTTGGAAATTATCACTTGTGCTTTGAACTATAAAAATACAAAGGAGTTATTTTCTTTCAAAATATTTTTTTATTTATGAAGGTTACCCCCTAATTGTCTTTGTATTTTAATATTTTTATTCCTTCCTAGTTTTTTTTTGGACTTTTTTTGTTATTTAATAAAAATGTGATTATGAAGTTAATTTTAATAACTCCAATTATAATCAGTCGTATTTTTTTTTAAAAAAGTTACATTAAATACCCATTCAAGCAGTATATATTACATTAAGGATAATTTAGTTTTAATATATGTATAGGTATTTTGCCTGCTTCTATGTCTGTGCATTGCGTGCATGCGTGGTGTCCGTGGCGGCCAGAGGAGGGCGCCAGATTCCCTGGAACTGGAGTTACAGCTAACTGAGCAGCCCTGTGGATCTGGGAATCAAATCCTGGGTCCTCTAGAAGAGCTTTATGCAGTTGGTCTTGTTTAATCTTTGTAATAACTCTGAGAACTGTTATCCCCATTTCTAGATGAATTGTCTCGGAAATGCTCAGAGAACTGCTAAATTCTCATACTTAGTGCTTGCACTGTAGCTGCTGTAGGAGTTTTGTCTGCATTGACGTTACAGTTTTGAGCACATCTTACTATGTGACGGGCATGCTGTATGCTAGGCATACAACAGGGACCAAAACTAATGTGGGTGCTACCATTATAGGCCTTCCAGTTACTAAATGCTCAACAGGGTTCCTTTGAAACCCGCTGCCTTGAGAGTGGGTAAAATAAACAACGGGAGATGGGTCAGGAAAGGGATTTGACTTGCTGTGCCGTCATGAGGACCTTAATGAGATCTCCAGAACCCACATGAAAAAGCTGGGTGTAGTGGCCTGTGATCATACTCATGGCTCTGGGAAGATGGAGATATGGGGGTCCACAGAGCTTGCTGGCCAGCTAGCCCTGCCAAATATACTAGACCTGGGCCAAATGAGAGACCCTGTCTCAATCGCTACACACTTGCACACACACGTGCGTGTATGCTCACACTCACATATGCAACACACACACACACACACACACACACACACACACACACAGAGTGGGAGGCAGGGAGAGAATACAGATATGTTTTAGTCTCTGGTTATCGAGTAGGTCAGGGAGCTGCATGTTCTTCAAAGAGAAAGAATCATACCTACCTCAGATATATTACTATACTAATATTTATGTGGATAGACTTCTTTTTTTCCAAGGGAAGATCAGGACCGTCTTCCTTCTTCAACTCTGACAGTTGCACTATTAAATTAGGGGGCTGGGGAAGTTGCTCAGTGGAAAGTGCTCTCTGTGCAAGCATTAAGACTCAAGTTCCTATCCCCAGGCCCCATGTAAAAATTGGACACTGTGGTGTGCTCCTATAATCCCACTGCTGGGAGGCAGAGACAGGAGGATCCTGGGAGTTTGCTGGCCAGCCAGTCTAGTCAAGATGGTGAATTTCAAGTTTAGAGAGAGGCTTTGCCCCAAAAGTGAGGCGACATGACTGAGGAGAGACATCCCATAGTTAACCTCTGGCTTCCCACAGGCATCTGCCTAGCTCAGCAACCTGCATACACACAGTCTATATGGGTACAAAATAATAATTTAAAAATTAGTAAATCAATATTGAGAAAAAATAAGGTAAAACTGTCTTCTAGATAAGAAGCAGGAAGAATAAATAGAATTAAACTATACTAGAGCATCTAAACTTCCTGCTGATTAAATGACATTATTTAAAGCAAGGTATTGGTAGTGGAAATATGCAAGATTGATTTTTGCAATCTAAATCATAGATTTGTTTAGATTGTTCTCTAGCGCTATTTAATGAGATTTGGTATCTGCCAACCTAGGGGAACCCCACATTGGCATGGACCCCTTTCTTTGATTCTTGGGCATTTGACATATTTCTTTCCATTGGCTTTCCTCAAATAAGTATGATTCTAGGATTTCTTGATATTGAAGGAAACATGACTGATGAGAAAATGTTGGCCAGTCATTTTTAATTGATGTCCTTTGATTGTGCTTTAGATCTCCTGAAATTATGGAAATTGTTAGGTGTAGTCTAGGAGCGTGTTCTGGGAAGGGAATCTGTAGCTTCATGAAGTTCTTCATGAATTTGACAGACCTTAAAAGGTTGAGAGTTGTAATTGTGACTTTACCAAAGGGGTCTTCATGAGTCACTGCTTCAGGCTTGTCTCTTCCCAATTAGGCATTGTGGAGAGGGCAGGGCCATATTTAAAGACGAAAGTCATGAGGTTCTGAATCATGTGGGGTGTGAAAGTGTGTGTTTAATTGTGGAGTTGGGGACCCTCCAGTCTCAGGGTGGCCTGTTTGTAAGTGAGCACTGCTTTGAGTTAGATGAACGGTTATTTTTTGGAAGTTAAATAGAAGAAGGGAAATAGTAGGGAAATAAACATCTGGGAAACTTAATTTCTAAATCTTAAATTTTCATCACATTAAAACAGTGGGTGAAAGCAGTTGATGCCAAGCCTGACTTCCTGAGTTTGTTCTCCAGAACCCAAGTGTTGGAAAGAGAGAACCAAGTGTCACAAGCTGTCCTCAGGTCTCCAGGATAGTTACGCTGGTCCTGCGCCAAAGAGTCAAGAAGTAAAGTTAGACTTCATTAGTTGGTCTCTTCAAGTTCCTTATTTTGATAGAATTTGTTTTGTTTTGTTGTCTTTCAAGACAGGGTGTCTCTGTGTAGCCCTGACTGCTCCTGAACTCTCTCTGTATGCCAGGTTGGTCTCAAACGCTCAGAGTTCCGCCTGCCTCTGCCTCCCTAGTGCTGGGATCAAAGGCGTGCGCCACCACCAGCTGGCATTAATATATTTTTGATCAGTGGTATGTTCTGGGAGGATAGCTTGAGCCCAGGAATTGGAGACCAGCATGGATGTGTGGCAAGAGCCAGTCCCATACAAACAAACCCAGTGATGTCTTAATACTAGCCTTGTCATACATAGTAATAGTATCAACCAGATAGGGTTTTGGTGAGGAGCAGGTGAGATAACAGCTGAATATTGTAACTAACTGTAACTAACCTCAGGAGCTTTTTGCTTTCTAAGTAGTTAGTGTTGCTGTCGTCATCATCATCAATAACATCTACATTGTATATTACCACGACTGAATGTATAGTGTCCAGCATAAATAATAAAAACCATCCACAGATGTAGAGGGGGTGGAAGGTCAATCTGATGAGCCTCTTGTGAAAGGGATTCTGAAAGACTTTCTTTTTTATTTTAATTTTTTAAGTTTTCTTTATTGTGTATGCCTGTTTTGCCTGTATGTGTATATATGTGTACCATATGACTGCAGTGCCCACAGAGACCAGAAGGGGGCATCAGGACTGGGATTAAAGATGATTGTGAACTGCCATTTGGGTTCCAGGAATCAAATTTGAGTCCTTTTTCAGAGCAACCAGTGCTCTTAACATAGAGCTCTCTCGCCAACCTTCTGAAAAGAGTTCCTTACAAGACATACCACTTTTATTCACTGATGAATGGCAATATAGATATAGTTCTTGTTTTGTGCTAAAACTCTAACAATGGTATCATATTAGTTAGAAGCTTTGTAAGAACAGGGACAATATTTGTTTTGTGACCATATGTCCTCAGTTCCCATTTTAGGTTTTGACTAGGGAAAATATTGCATTAAATGCTTATTTTTCCTCTGTGTTATTTTTTGTCTTCCTTTTAGCTTTAAAAAATAGTTGCTGTTTTTATATCCAACATTTTTTGCTGAAAGTCAAATCAGTAATTTAACCACTAGAATTGATGGTTAAAATAGGATCTTTCTTGGAATGAGGTTGTTTTGTTTGAAGCAAAGGACTTGGGAGACAAGATTTAATTAAACTTAAGACTATTTAGACTTGCAGGGTTTATGTTAGTATGTTCTCTGTTGCTATAACAGAATACCTGAGATGGCACAATTTATAAAAGAAGTTTATTTTTACTTTGATTTTGGAGGCTGGGGTGTCCAAATGCATGGTGCTTGTAGTGTTTTGACTTTTGGAGAATGCTTTGTGCAACTTTAGCATCATGGTGGGAAGCAAAAGGGCAACTAGGTTTGTGTAAAGGAAAAAGAGGGGCTCAACTTCTGTAGTAACCAACCCATTCCCCCAAGAAACCATTAATCCCCTCGTGGGAGCATGGCTGACATGTCTAGACCCTCTTGCTAAGCTCTGCTGTTCAACAGTAGCATATTTAGGGGGGAAAGCCTCAACAAAAATTAATAAATTTCAAATTATTGTAGGTGTGTGTATGTTTTGAAAAATATGTGATTAAAAGCAATAAATTTTATTTAAATTTCAGTAAATGTCAGGCAGTACTTAATGTTAACCCATAAGTTGCTTTACATTATAGATACATATGTGATAATGGAAAAATCTGCCAGACGGTCTGGTTTCTCCCCCTTTCCTCTCTCCTTCGCTCACATCCTCTCGTCTCCTTTTTTCTTCCCCCTCCTCTTCCTTCCCTGGGTATTGAACCTAGAGCTTTATATGCTCTAGGTAACCGATCTGTCAATAAGCTACATCCCAGTCCAGTTAGGTTTTCAGTAAGATATCCAACTCATGCCATTCTCCCTGCCACCCCATCCAGGCCTCATGAAATGTCAGTGTTTCTAATCTGGTCCGGAACCAAGGGTTCAAGTTGATCTTCCTGCATCAGCTCACCAAGAAGCTTGGATTACAGGTTTGGACCACTGCACCTAGCTAAGAGTGTTTCTCAAATATTTCATTGAGTCTGCTACAGCAGTGTGGGTCTGTAATTCTAGGCACTTGGGAGGCTAATGCAAAAACATTGTATGAGCCCAGGGTTTCAGGGCCAGTCTGGGCTATATAGTGAGATCTATACTACTGTATTTATTTATCTACTTGGAGATAAATAAACACTTTAAAACGTTTATTTTTTTAATTTATTTATTTATTAAAGATTTCTGTCTCTTCCCCTCCTAAAACGTTTATTTTTATATCAAATTTGTGAGTGTTTTGCCTACATGTGTCTATGTGTACAACATGCATGCCTGCTTGTCTGAAGAAGGCAAGAAGAAGTTGTCTGAGTCCCTGGAACTGGAATCACAGCTGGTTGTGAGTTGTCATATGGATGCTGGGAACTGAACCTGGGGTCCTCTGCACAAGTGGCAAGTTCTTTTAAGCATTGAGATATTTCCAGCCCCTAAATAAACACCCGTGAGTCTCCCATCTTAGAGGAAATTCTATGTAGCTCACTTGGTAATGTATCATGGATATTTACAACTATAGGAAACAGGCTGCCATGGCAGGATGTGACTAGAGATTGTCCTGTTTTAAAAATGCACATTCATGTGGCATGGTTGATTTGAGGAATACCCAAGATTGACTTGGGAGTTGGAGGCATTTTGAACTTCTTTGGTCATAGTATCACCCTTTCTTCTTCTTTATTATTTTTATTGAACATTTTATTTTTCTCTGCTCCCCTTCCTGCCTCTCCCCTCCCCTTCAGCCTTCTTCCATGGTCCCCATGCTCCCAATTACTAAGGAGATCTTGTCTTTTTCTACTTCCCATGTAGGTTGGATACACATATGTCTCTCTTAGGGTTCTCATTGTTGTCTAGGTTCTCTGGGATTGTGGATTGTAGGCTGGTTTTTCTTTGCTTTATGTCTAAAATCCACTTATGAGTGAGTACATATGGTATTTGTCTTTCTGGGTCTGGGTTACCTCACTCAATATGATGTCTTCTAGATCCATCCATTTTCGCCCTTTCTACATTTTCTACAAATATTTGATGAACTTCAGACATGTGGACACAGTGAAATGGTACCTATCTCTAGCAAATGGAACCAAACTCTGAGATACAAACTACATAGTACTTTCAGTGTTTTTGTTTCGATAGTGGATTTTCTTACTGTTTGTGCAGTTGGAATCCTGTGACTTATAATCTACTGACATGCAATACCATTCACTGGGTCTCGAATTGGATAAAGCTTGTAATAACAATGCCATCCTCTGCTTATCAGAGATGTGGGCCTTCCCTTTTTCTGTGGTAGGTAGGTTGGTATTGTCAAGTGAAACTTTTATAAACCTTTTAAAAATAGTGGTTGAATCTTAAGTGGTTTATTTACCAAAATAAGAGAATTACTTTTGACTTTCAACAGAGCATCCATTTTCCACTCGGGATTATGCCCTCTGGTTTAAAGGCTTGGGCAGGGAGAAGTGAATTTAGATAGAAATTAGAGTCTCTTTGCTCTTTATCCTGCAACTCAAAAGTCAGAAGAGTAAGGCAGAAAGAGTCTTACTTCACCAGTGGGGATATTTCGGGCTTATCTGGATTTAGAGCATATTTTAGCAGCACTAGTGGTGATTTATGTAAATAGCAGTTGACGTTATGCTACGCTCTTGTTCCGTGAGGTGACTCATGTGGTTTCTGAGTTGTTTATGGTTCACCCTGAAGGTTCCTCATTGTCATAGGGGTGTCTTTCATAGCTTTTTGCTCATTTGCAAAATAGTGACACTTTTCTCTTGTCTTGTTAAAGCAGTGGAACCATTTCGTAGCATATGGAAACATTTTGCCCCTCGTGTTCTTTTCACAAATAACCCCATGTGACTTGCAAATGTTGTGAAAGCAGTCGATATTTCCAAATGCTTTGTGAATGATTAAACTAATCCATCCTTAGGTACTGAAAAGGGCTTTCACAGAGACAAAGGAGGCCAGGATGAAATATGGCCATGCTTTCAAAGAAACCTAGTTCTTTTCATGCTAATTCCAGAATATCTTTAATTTTTTTATTGTTCCTATCATACCAGTATTTTCACAAAAGATTTAAGAGTCATCTTCGTAGGTAACCAAGTACTGTAAACCTACATGTACAAAATTTTCTTCAGTTTTATGGACTGAAAAAAAATGATAACTGGAATTAAAAACTTCAAAACTTTTGAACTGTAGTAATATATTTTGAAGTATCATTGTCAATATTAAGTACACAGGTGTGTAATATTTCAAACAGCATAGAATCTGTGCCTAGAAGAGTAAATAAAGAATGTCTATAATATTAATGAGGGACATATAGTGAGAGAAGTAATGCTAAATTTTGTTAAACACTTAACTAATGTTTATATTTAACAAATGATGTACCTGAACAAAATAAGACCACTTAGAAAGATTAGCAACATTTTATTGAAATTGAGTGCATGTCCTGTGGTTTAAGCTTGCTTCTGAATGATGTCTTCAAAAACAACTTTTGAAGGACTAATTGTATAATTGCTGTCTTCAAGGTCGGAGGGTGGGGGCAGTAGCCTTTAACCTTATATTAAATTTAAGGTAGAGTATGGCATTCCTCCAAAGAACTGACAAGAAGGAGGAGTAGCAGAGGAGGAGGAGGAAGAGGGAAGAAGAGTCTTATTGACCCCAAATTGAAGCAGGAGTTAGAAATATCAGGGTGTCTAACATCTGGGAACACTGTGTAGGAGATTGGCAGTAGATCACCACTCTCTGGGGACTCTGGGAGCAAAAGAAAAGCATGTTTTGTTGTTGTTGTTTTTTTCAATGTGATTTCTGAATCATATGTTCTTTGATATCTTGAACAATACCTATAATTACTTCTGCTGTTTTGTGACTTCAGCAGTTCTATAGAAACTTTAATCCCACCTAGCAAAGAATGTTATCCTAATTTTGCAGAAAGAGCAAGATTAATAAGATATTGCATCTTCCCTTGGAGAACTTATTTTCTAGCAAGGGGAAAATAAGTGTTCAAACATATGGAACAGAGAGGACGTAATCTTGGGGGACAAGACAGGTTTGGTTCTTTCATTAACACGAAGGCTTTGTGGAGCAGGTGGTCTGAGTGGCAGGATGCGAAGGATGTGGGTGAGTGGATGAATCAGGTGTGGCAAACACAGCAGCGCAAACTGAGATGTAGCTAAGCTGATGTGGCGGAGGGTCCTCAGCTCAGATAGCACAGCACCCCCTTTGCTGTCTTTTCCTTTATTGTTGGTTCCTGGAATTTTGTTTTGTTTTTATCCCTTGGTTTAAACCAAGAAGGCATTTTGAATGGGATGATATGTAATCTCAAAGCATTGTTAATTGCATTCCCTGATGGCTAAACATGGTAAAGTGCTCCTTAGATATTTGTGTTTCATCATTGAGGAACACTATAGAATTCTATACCATATTTTTTAAATGTTTTTTTTGTTTTCTTTTTCAATGTATTTATTTTTTAGAATTGCTAATTTTATTTTACATGTATGAATGTTTTGCCTGCATGTACGCATGTACTCCGTGCATGCCCACTACTGGTTGTGAACTATCATGTGGGTACTGTTGGAATAAAAAATGTTTTAAGCACTGAAAAAAAAAAAGGAAAATTGATAGGTGGTGTATTAGTTAAATTTGAGTCATAAATATCTCCATTCAGCTTAATGGAATGTTAAATATCTTCAAAATGTTAACTGTTTGGTGTATGTAAGATGATTATAAACAAGGTCTAATTCCTGCCCTCCTAATGCACCTTATCAGTTATGAGAAATTTCACTTATGAAATAATGTGAATTATATTAGTAACCTTTGCTTCCAAGTTCAGTATGTATAAAATGTAAGCAAGCCAGGTTGTGTATAATATTTTATATCCCCACTGAGACTCTAGAGTTAAACTGTTCAATATGTTCATCACTAACCATATGTGATTAGTGAATAAAAATTACATACAATGAAAAATTCAGTTGCACTAGTTAAGTTTCAAGTGTTGAGTAGTTACATATGGCTAGTGACCAGCGTACTACTCGCCAGCATAAACATTAGATATTACTAGTTTTGCAGAAATCTCCACTGGGAAATAGTGTTCTAGAGGTGTATTGACATTTTAATTGTGTCAGTCACATGAGTGATCTTTCATTCATCTGTTCAACCAAACTTCATGAAACGCATGTTGTGGTGGCTAGTGTTGTCAACCTGAAAGAACTAGAATCAACTGTGAGATGGTCATGCTTGTGGGGGATTATCTGGGTTGTGTTAGTTGAGATGGGAAGACTACCCACTGTGAATGTCGCCATTCCCTGACTGGCATCCTGGGCTGTAAGTGGATGAAGGGCACAGAGCAGCATGTACGCATTCATTACTCTCTTCATCTGAGTGTGGATGCAATGTGACCAGTTGCTTCAAGTTTCTGCTGCCTTGATTTCCTCTCCAGGATAAACTACCCTGAACCATGGGCTAAAATAAACAATCCTTAAGTTGTTTTTGTCAGGGTATTTTATTACAGGAGCAGAAAAAGAAACTTAAGTTGGAAATTGGTATCAGAAGTGGGGTTGTTGCTGAACCTGGCTATGCAGTTATTAGGCCTCTGGATGAATATGAAAGACTTTGGATCCCGCAGCAGAAAATGTCCTTGAGTGCTGCAAGCAGAGCATAATGGGACATTATAAATGGAGGCTTGAAAGACAAGAATGCTGAGAGAAATGTGTGTAGTGGAGGTCTGGCTCATGAGGTTTCGGGGGCGGGGACAAGAGCACTGTCAGGAACTATGCTGGGGCCATTAGTGTGATACTTTGGAAGAATCTATTGCATTCTGCATGTGTCTTGAGAACTTAAGTGAGGTTGATTTGGAAGATAGTGGGCAGAGGGAATGCCAAGACAGTGGAGTATGTGCCAGTGCTGAGAAGGCAGCCGCTATTGCTAGAATTATTACTATTAAAGAGAAACTTTAGCAAAGGTGTTTGTGGGCAAAATCCCACTCCTTGGGTGACTTCATTTTGTAAAGGTTCAGGTTTATTTAAAAGAAAAAAAGTCTACACTGAAGGAATTCCCTGCTCCTCCAAAGAACTGCCTAGGAAAATGTCTCCCAGGGTCAGCACCCAGCAGCTGATGCATCCAAGGGGACCGGGCTCTAGTCACAGGAGGTAGCAGCTTGGCAAGATCACATATATGGTGTTGGCTTCGAAGGCATGAAAACTGTAAGATTGAGGGAATCTTGGTAAAAAGCTGAGGCTAGGCAATGTTTGTCAGGGTCAGAGTCCCTACAGAGAGGTCCCGAGAGTAGATTGTATGAAGCCCTGATGGTGAAGGCTAAAAGCAATGGAGACCCCAGGATGTTGAAGATGCCAGAACCACTGGACCTCTGCCAGTAGGCAAGCTGCCTTCTGTATGGAGCAGAGTTAACTCAAAAGGGTGGTATGTGCTATAGGCAGCAGACTGTACGGGTGAGGTTTCCTGAGCTCTTTGGAGCATAGCCAATTTCATAATGAGTCCTAGGTGCCAGATAAGGAGCTATAGGATTTGATGTTTGCCCTGCTGGGTTATGGCTTTCCTTTGGGGTGACTGTTTCTTGCTATGCTCTGGTTCTACCATTTTGGAAGGGGACTGTTTGCTCTGTGCTGTTATATTCTTACAGTTTGCAACTTGTTTTTGGTTTTATAGGAGCTCACAGTTAAAGAGACTTTGGACGTTGAAAGTGTTGGAACTTTTAGCTCTGGGTGCTTTTAAAGTTGGAATGTATTTTACATAATGAGATAACACGAGACTGAGGAGACAAGGAACAAAAAGTTACAACTTAAGAAGTGCTGTGCTTACGCGTCAAGCTGATAGGAGTAGAGTTGTGATGGACAGTCTTATCAACCCGTCAGACTCCAGAGTCACCTGGGAGATGGACCTGGGCCATATCTGTGTTACGGTAACTGAGATGCTCACTGTGGGTACCACATTCCTTGCTTGGTATCCTAGAATGTGTAATTGGAGAAAGGAACCTGAGCAACATCATGCATTCACTAACTGACTTCTTCTGACTGCAGATGTAATATGACCAGAGCTGCTTCAAGCTTCTGCTGTCTTGAACTCCCCACCATGGAGAACTGTGGGCAAAAACCCCACTTCCTTCTTCTCTTAAGTTTTGTTTTTTTTTGTTTTGTTTTAATCACAGCAGCAAAGCTAGAATCAAAGACTCCTGCTTTGCTGGAGTTGGGTGGAAGATTCCTTTCACTCCTGGTGAGGTTGAGATAAGCGAATAGATGATAAAATGGGATCTGGCAAGCACCAGCAGGGAAGGGAAAAGAAGAGCTGGAAAGGTTTGAGAAGTACCAAAGCAAAGCTCTTGCCCCGAGGGAAAGTTGAGTAAGGTTTGGCTTGGTTACCTTGGCTTGATTAAGCTGAGAGGGAGTAGGAGAAGTCGTGATTAAAGCAATGTGAAACACCTGGATGTGAAAGGGCACGGCATATTTGACTGAAAGATGTTCACCGTGCCTGCAGCCCAGGCAGTCTCTGATGTCTCCATGCAAAATTTGTCTTTCTTATGATGCATTTCAAAACCAGAGCCTTTTCTTTTTCAAAACTGAAGATAAGGCTGCTGTGGGGGAAGCACCTGCATTCCCAGCTGCTTGGGAGGCTGTGTCAGGAGGATCACTTGAGCCTTGTTGTTGGTCAACTGGCAATAGTAAAGTATTGTTTCTTATTAAAAAACAAAACCCATAAACCCCTGATGAAGAAGATCCTGGCTCCTTCCCACTATTTGGGAAGCTTCTTGATTTATTTTTAAATGTTTTATTTACTTGGTGTTCATGTGTGTTTATGTTTGTGGGAAGTCATGTATATGTGGAAGTCAGAGGAGTCTGTGCTCTCTTTCCACCGTGTCCATCACACCAATTGAACTCAGGCCATCAGAGCAACAGGAACCTTTACCTCCTGAACCAATTGGATAGCCCTTGGGAGGCCTTTTATGTTTATCTCATATTTGTAGATCTCACAGTCAGAGAAGGACAAGAAAAAGGGAAAAGACAAAAACTACAGGGGCTAGGCAGTGGTTGTCAAGATGTGGCTCACAAACTCATTGGGGGCTGTCGAACGGCCCTTTCACGGGGGTCACCTAAGACCATTGGAAAACACAGATATTTACATTACGATGCATAACAGTAGCAAAGTTACCGTTATGAAGTAGCAACTATAGTAATTTTATGGTTGGGGGTCACCACAACATGAGGAACTGAATTAAAAGGGTCACAGGATTAGGAAGGCCAAGAACCACTGGGCAAGAGAGATGACTCAGTGGTTAAGAGGAGCAGAGTTTGGTTCTCAGTTTACAAATGAGATGACTCACAACCATCTGTAAGTCCAGCTTCAGAAGATCTGATACTCTTTTCTAGAGTCTGTGGGCACCTGCAATGTGTGTGTGCACGCATGTATGCATGCATGCGTGCATGTGTCTGTGTGTGTTACATTAAATTTAGAATAATTTTAAAGTTCTTCTTGCCAGGCATTTTATTATAGTTTCTCATAAAAAAGGTTAAACTTTGTTAGTTATACTTCCTGGAATACTTGCTGTCTATTCTCAGTTACTGTGTCATGAGTAAATAATCATTTAAAAGTTTAAATACTTTATTTTTATTTTAGCTTTTGTAGATTTCTAGTAAAATTAGAATTTGTTTTGAAAAAGTAATGACAGTCTTATCCTAGAAGTAATAGATTTATTTCTGCATCTCCATCTGTCTGTGTATATATGTGAATGATTGTCTGGATATTTCAGTGATTGGTGGATATTTTCAGTGATGAGATTTTTAGGTGATTTGGTACATTTTGGGGGATGTTTTCTATTTGATTATTTGCAGTAAGGGAACTTTAACAAAATGCTATAGTGAATTGATTATGGTGAAAAATGAATGTGCGCGCGTACTGCTTTATGACTCTTTCTCTTAAAGTTGACTGTGCCTTTCCTCACTCTGATGCTGTGACCAGCAGCATGAGGTTTTATGGATGTACTGTTTCTTCCAGTCCTCATCTCAGCTTCCTTCTTTTAATGACAGAGATGGACTTGAATCTAAGTGGTGGCATTTTTCTCATAAATAGAACAATTTATAACTCGTGACCAAGCCCTTCACACAGAATATAGTCAAAAGCTATGCATATTAGATCATTTTAACCAGGTTTTGGCTGGATTCCCCATTTTCACCCCCTCTATTTTTGTGAACTAGGCATTGAACCGAAATCTTTTTGCATATTACGTCTCCTCTGAGCTTAACTCCAGTGCTTAGCATCAGTATATTGAAGTTAAAGGGTTCTTTGAAAACCATGAGTCTTCTCCTAACATTAAGTTCTTAACTAGCATCCTACAGTGAACAGAAGTGAATGGAATTGAGCCTACATTTCCTGGTATTCTATGTTGTTGTTTCCCCCAAAAAATTATGCAGAGAGAGGGTTAGAGATCAGTTGGTAAAAGCACTTGCTGGGGAAAGCTGACAACCTGTGTTTGGATTCCCAGAGCCCATGTAGATCTAGATGTGGTGGCATACATCTGTAATCCTGTGGTTCCCACAGCAGGATGGGAGCCAGATAGAAGACTTGCCTGGGAACTCGTGGGCCACCTAGTTTAGTGTACAGAACAGAGAGCAGCAGAAACGAGAGGGACCCTGCCTCAAAATAAGATGAATGGCCAAGAACCTCAGAGATGCCCTGTGACTTCTGCATGCCCATCATTGTGTGTGAGCGTGTGCGTATGCTCACAGACACACTCATAAATGAGCAAATAGAAAAATAAGAGAGGCAACACAGAGAGGGTGAGACCCTCATTGTAGCCCACTTCACATGCATAGTGCCATGTAAATATCAAGGCATGCGCTTCATTTATAAACATTTTCTTCATCACAGAAAGAGGCTAACTGTTTGGCCATTACTGAACCTTCAAGCCCCAGAAATTAGACAGGAAAGTTAATGGGATTCTGGTAAGGAGAGCAGTCACTTGTAAAACATTTACAGTGGTGACTGAGAGTAAATAAAACAAAAATTTGCAGCTGGCGGAGGGTTAAAAACCAAGCCGCTCCCACGTGCGACAGTCCTGGGGAAGATGCACCACTCATGTCTTCTATGAAGCCATCACTCGGTCCTGCAGAGGGTGGGGGCAGGGAATATTGCTTCTTTGTTTCTGGAGCTGATTTATTTAGTTATGATTTCAGCATGCCTACAAGGCAAACCCCAGAAAACATTGCACAACAGCATTAACCAGAGCAAATGGTGCTTTTTTTTCTATACCTCCCGCAAGGTCTTTAAAATAAAACAGCAGTGAGCTTTCCGCCCCCTCCACTCCTTTTCCCTCAAGTTGTTTAAATTGTTCAGGTTATGTTTGACCTGTGGGTGTGGCAGGCTTTAGAATCTTAAGTGGTAGTGCAGGTTCCTGAGCAAGAGAGATTTCAAGGTGACGTGACTCCATTGTTGGGCCATGTAGAATGTGACGTAGTAAGAGGCACTGTGGTCTACAGAGGCTGCTCTTAGCAGATCTTCTTATTAAAAACCCTGTTGCTATTCACATTTATTTGGGAACGCAAAAGAAATTTGACAGAAAAGTGAAACAAACAAACCATTTGTCTCATATTTTCTTTCCACACAGCCACTTTGACAAGATTGTCTTAATATTGTCAAGTTTCGATTCTCCTGGTCTCAGGTTAGCATCGTCGCCATTGTTGCAGGCTTGAATTAAGCACACACGACATTTCACTAAGAACATAGCAAAGGGAAAATTAGCAAGCAAGAGCCTTATCCTGCGGAACTTAGTAAGAATTTGTATGCGAGCAAGATGTTAAATAAACTTGAGACACATTTTTCAATGCACACATCATCCATTAGCTCTCTTCCCATATTCTCTATCTTCATTAATGACGTCTGCATCCTCCCAGTGGGAACCTCACATTCATCTTGAGTCCTCACGTTCCCTTAGTCTCCATGACCAATCAATCTATCAACAAAGTCCTGTCTCCCCTACCTCACAAGCAGCCTATGGAAGTGTTCATTCCCTTTTTGCCATCCCCCCAGCCATTGCTCTGGACAGACCCTTTCATCATTCACTGCTGTTTTTTGGCAAGCCTCTTATCTACTTTGTCTTCTTCTTTCCCAATCTCACTGTTTCCACGTGCTTTTGGTTATGCTGGTCCTTGCACCATGCTGCACACAGAGTCCTCCACCCTGGCTAGTATTGGAAGTATTGGCTGCTAGTATTGGAAGAACTGAGTGAGGAAGCCAGGGGTTTTAAAGAATACCGTTAGCTGGGAATGAATGGTGTATCTGTAATCCAACTCTTGGCTTTGGCAGAAAGATTGCCTTGTAATTGAAGCCAGTCTGTACTTCAGTGAATACCAGGCCAGTCCAGGGTATGTAGCAAAGCTGTCTCCAAACAAAAACCAAACAACAACAGCATAAAACAATCACAGATATGACAAACGGAACAAGTCACTGAGCATCAAAGGCAGGATCTGAGCAGGGTTCAGACTAGCTTCAGACGGGGAAAACCGAGAGGCAGCTCTTATTTTTGCAGGTAGAGATGAAAGAAAAGATCCACAGAAGATTCTTGAGGTGGTGATTAAGTTCAAGAATTAAAAAAAAAAACTCATTCCGGCACCTACCTATGACTTATGCTGTATCTTGCTTTTCAAGAGTGCAATGAGTAGATAGGAACCAAGAGTTTCACATTAGAGTTTAAAAAAAAAAAAAACTTAACAGCTTTGGGGCTAGGGGTATAGTTCAGTAATCAAACATAAGCTTAGTCATATGTGAGGCCCTGGGTTCAATCTCCAGCAAAAATAAAATAAATAAAACCAGACCTCACAAGCTGGGTGTAGTGGTTCATGCCTTTAGTCCCAGAAATTTGAAGACTGAGGTTGGGAGGGTTGCTATGATTTCTGGGCACTAGTGAGTGCTAATCTAGCCTGGACTATTGAGTGAGTACCCTGTCTCTAAAGAACCATAACCAACCAAACAAAACAACAACATATCTAGAAGACCCAAATATGGCGACTTTAGAAAAGATCCAATGCAGGACAATAGAAACTTTGACCTAGAGAGGAAGGGACGGACCGGTCTCACACCTGTGCCTAGTCATGCTGACTCATGCAGACTCACATTCGACTCTTTTCCTTTTTATCCATGCCTTATTCTTTTGAACTAGTTCTATTATAAAAGTAGTATATTAATATATACAAATATTCAGAATATCTCTAAAGTTCCCCTCACCTCCTTCATGACAACATTCCCTATTTCGTCCCCACCCTCAATTTGAATCAGTGCCACTACCATTTGGTTTCTATCCCCGTGGACCTTTTCTTGTGCATACACTTGGGGAGGATGTGCAAATGGATGAGCAGGCTTCTTCAGGCATGCAATTCTGCCTTGGTGGGGGTGCTCCTCACAGATGCTTACTCTGTCTCTCATCCTGAAAACTTGCTTTCTTTGACTCTAGATTATAACTACACCATTTCCTGTTACCGCAGATGGATGGTTTAATCACTTTTTTTTTTTTTTTTTTTTTTGCTTCTACACAGTAGAATCTTTGGGGTTTTCTTAACTCTGTTGTCTTCTTTTCATAGTAACTGCATATGCACAGTTGAGAAAAATGGGAAAAATTTAGTAAGGTGGTATAGGTTTGAGGGCAATTAAAATATGAAAAAAGTTATAATTGTTGGCTGAAGGAGAAAGTTTTCCTTAAAAATTAGACACTGTTGGAGTCAGTTCAGAGAACAAGCCTTGTGTTAACTCTGGTAGATTCCCACTCCTCAATTACTGCTGCTGCTGAAAATTAAATATTCCTGATTTGGGTGGTTTGTCCGCATCTGCTTTTCTCTTTTTCATATGCTGTGAGTTCTCCCCCCTCGATTGCTTCTGTTAGAACAAAAATTCCCAAATTAATTCAAGAAGTAAATTTGAAGTCTGTGAAAAGAGGACTTCTCTCATCTTGTGCAGCTCTGGGGTTCACTTAAGCTATTGGAATCTTCTCAGAGAATACAGTTTGTTGTTGATTTAGGTTGTAGCTAATTGCGAACATAAATAATGAAATCGATGAAACCTGTGCCACACTCTCCACTAATTTCTAGAAGAATATTAGTAATGATCATTGAATGTTCCGAGCAAACCTGCCAAGTTATTTGGTAATTGTCAATATTATTTTCAGCCAATTCTTTTCTTAACTCAGACTGCTAATATCTGATTGTTTTTGTTATATAAAACTAAGAAACAGAGGCACATGAGTTTGTAAGAAAGCGCTTGTCAAAGGTTTGCATTCAATTTGCTTTGAGTGTCAGACTCTTTGGAGGCACCACCAGCTGTTGGGAGCCAAGAATTAGAGAACTGTTCCAAGGCCATTACTTTTGCTTTGCACTTCTAAGTACTCCTTGTTTACTTGTAGCATGTAGTAAATTGTTTTTCTTAACTGACCCAAGTATGTTTTGTGAAATGATAAAGACAATCACTTTGAGTTCTTTTATGCTTCTCAGTAGAGATGCAGTTGAATGGTGGTGGTGGATCATTGTTTAAGATCTTGAAAGCAAGAGAAGTGCTCAGAGCAGGTCATGTCACTTTCTGTCTCTTGGAGGCAAAGTGTGCTCTGTCAGGTGGAGCACCCTCATGGAGACCTGCACAAGTGCTGAGGTCTAAGTCCTCTGCGGCAGCCGTCCAGGGTGCATTTAGTTCTTCCCAACTCTAACCTCTTAGCTACTTGCCTGTTGGTCTTCTATAAAGCTCTATTTGTGTGGTTATTTTTGCTATAATATTCTTCATGAGTGTTGTCATTTAGGTACCCTCCAAATAGAAAGTCATGTAAACTTTCCCCTTTGCTCAGTATAATGTGCTTTGTGTTAGAAATCCTGCCAGATTCTCTTTCTAAATTCCATTTTTATCATTTCCCATCAGTTGCTTGTTATTATAAAACCATAAAAAGACTCTTACCCTGTTAATGAAATAATCAGTATATTTCTCATAAAGAAAAAAACAGTTGTACATAAATGTAGATATTGTTTGGAGAGACCCATTTAAAGAAATTCCTCTCTTTCTTTTTTCATTTTCTTCTTCCCAAGTTGCTCTCACTTGTTTGGTGTAGAGAGTCTTCCAATGTTTGGTGTCGATTTGGGGAACAAAAGTGACACTTGATTGCCTGAAATCCCATAGCCTTTGTTGTGTATTTTCTACATCTGGGGTCTATTTTGTTACCATATAAAAATATTAAACATTGCAATTTAAAACTGTATATTCCACAAGCAAGTATTTGTAAATACATATGAAACTCGTTGTGAGTATAACCTGTACTGAGATAGGATGGCCGTGTTTATAGCGTGGAGGTAAATCACTCTGAGATGTTTCGGATCAGGCTCAGTGACTGCAAGATATTTAAACTGATGTTGTAAGAAAGTTTTTTTGTTTTGTTTTGTTTTTCTTATTCAGCAGTTTCATGTAAACTGAAACTATAACTTGTGTTTGGTTAGATTGCAACTTAAGTTTGTTATACTTCTTATGCCAATAGAACTTTTCTTTCTGTCTGTAGAGTTAGCATTTTTCATAGAATATGGTTGTGTGAGTTAAAAAAAAGTTACTGTTTTGAAATCTCTTCAGCTTTCGAAACCCATCAGTAGGCAGGGATGTAGTTGGAGAGGACAACTAGGAACTTGCTTTGCATCTTTGTTTCTTCGTCTGCAGATGTAAACTGACTAGAAGCTTTATGCGTCCACATAAATTACTGCTGCAGAGTGGGTGGAAGGCCATGGGCTGCAGTAGACTGTATTTGACTTTGAACTGAGTCTTGAAGAACACCTGGTTCTTGATATTTTCCAGACTGCTCCTGGGAGAGTTTTTCTTCTGTGATTGCTGAATGTCACGTGATTGTTTGCATCATTCTGTCTTGATGGCAAGACTTGCTGTTTATTTTCTAACTTCAGTGGCGTCTTAACACATTGCCTTGGGTGAATCAGGTCACTTTACTTTGTCTCAGTTACTCCATTTGTTAAATGGCTGTGTAATTTTAGATTCATTTAATTTATTGGAGCCAAGTTTTTTATAGCTGTGTAGAACTAGCTTCAATATAAATAAATTAAAGACTTAAGATAGTTTTGCCTCAATAGTGCATCCCCTCACCTTTAAGAAGTCTACTGCCTGTTTCTTTATCTGGAATAAAAGCAATCTGAAATTGTTTGCATGCCCTGTGCATGTCCTGGCTGGCAATAGTAATCTTAACCATTTTGTACTCAGGATCTGATTTCTATGTGAGATGCCTATAATTAACTAGTAAGACTTATGAATCTTGTTTATTTTATTTTATTTTAATTTTTTAGGAAGGTTTATCATATACTTTAGGTGGTGTTAGACCTTAGGTAGAGGATTGAATAGTCTCTGAGCTAGATAATTTTGTCTCCATTGTATTTATATTGTTAAAATAAAATATGTTTAAAAATTACTTTCTCTGATCATTTGACATTATTTTTTTTTCATTTAACATTATTAATGACAATATTTCCTTAACAATCAAAGAAGCTAATGTTTCTTTGGTGTGGTTTTAGAAGTTTAAGACAGCTGAGAAGAATTCAGGCTTTAAAAGAGTCAGGTTTAAGGTATTCAGGAATGTTATGCAAGGAAAATTTTTTTAGGTTATCTACTTTTCTTGCATGTATTTACCAAAGTAAGAGAAAGAGACCAGAGTTTATTTGAGTAAAAGTATTCTTATTTTATCTTCCCAAGAACACAACAACTTTGTAATATATGTAAAAACTCAATTCTACATGTAATATATAATGTATAATATGTATGTACAAATATAAAAACTACTTTATATGTGATATCAAATAAGGTGTATCTGTTTTCTGATTAGCTTTCAAGTTGGTACACATTCTCTGTGTTTGTGTGCGTGCACACACATATGCATGCATGTGTTTGTGCAGCTGGAGAACAAATCCATGCTTGTGCTTGCCAGGAAAGCATTCTGCTGTGCTACACCCCAGCCCTGATGCATGCTCTTGTTTCTGTGTTTCATTTATTTTTCTTTTATCAGAGAAATGTTGTTAAATACGATTGTCTGAAATGAAACTTGATAGTCTTATTAGATTTTTTTGGTCGGTATTATTATCACACCATGAATTAAGAGCTACTTGGCCAACCCACTCATTTGGAAAATTCTCATCTCACATTTTACTTAAAACCCGCGACTTCTACTGGAAGGTGCATGATGGGGCAACAATAAATTTCTAAATCTAATTCTTCCTAAAATTCCCAGTGGCTAAATTGCTTTGTTTGAGCCAACGTAAGTCTAGGGATTGGTTAATTCCAAGTTCAGCATTCTTTTAGGGCTAGGTCTATGATAGATCGCTAGACCTGTAGAAATAAAAACGTCAACATGGTGATGACAGTGTGATTAGCCATCTCAATCAACAAGAGACACTCAGTCCTATCTGAGGCCCCTGGAATGTTAGTAGTGAAAATTCTGGCTCCACCCGTGAGAATTAATGATCTTGAGGGTTTTGGATTAGAGTCTAAAGTGGGTTTGAATCTGACCGTAAGTAAACTGGGTGCTAAGTTATAAAACTAGATCCCAGTGAAGCTTCCTGGTAGGATCCATTGTGAAAGTCAGCATTTGGCAGTAAGAGATTCCAACAGACAAATGTGTGCCACCACCAGACTTAGAACAACAAACAACAAAAACTCTGCACACTGTCGAAGTGGATTTATGTCAATTATTCATGCTAAACATTCCCTCTGTATCTCTACTCCTCTGTACTTCTCATTTGATGAAAATTTCAAACTGTGGTTTGATGGGGGTGGGGGGGAAACCCCAAATCCAAACCACATAGGACAAATTGAATTACAGACCCGGTGTGGTCCTTTAACTCAGTTACATCTAATTTGTGTTATTTTAGTCGTCCTGGGGGGCAGCTGTTTTGTGTAAAAGCCCACAGACATTTTCAATGTAAGAATTTGTCCTGATTACAACTTCTTAAGATTGGTACTGGCTGTTATTTATATTTTAAGTGGCAAAATTGTAGATTAATTTGGGACCATTTTAAAAATTGAAAATTTTGTTGTTCTTTGAATAAATTTAAAAATTGAGCATTCAGTGTTCGCTTTAAATGTCAGTTTTTAGACGTTCCATTTTCTTATGCTTCTTAACTGTCTTTGCAAAGCAGTTTCCTAATTACTTTAGGTAGTTATCACTCATAAAAGCTCTTTGATATTTTAACCCCCAATTTAGGATAATTTGGGAAGGAAAACATGCAAGATTATGAATTTTGGATTGTGTAGGTCAGTATAATTAAGATGGAGGGCTGAGTTAGGATTGGGTGTGGAGGTGGAAACTTAAAGACGTGAAGTCTTGGAATTGTGCTCCTATGACAACACAGAGTTTACATCAAACCCACTCAAACCCTGGCTTCAGGGCAGTAATTCCCGACTCTCTCCTGCTTTCTCCAAGTCCCCTTGCTGGCTTCAGCCTACATTAGTTATCTATTGCTGTAACAAATTGCTTAAAAGTTAATCTTAAAACAAGGAACACTTGTCATGCCCATTTCTGTGGACCAGAGATACCCCATTTGTCTTATGAGCATGATAAAGCTGAGACAGTAAGTGCCGACTGTTTGGCGAGTGGATACTTTCAGTCTGAAGCTTTTAGTGCTCCACACATATGTAGCTTCTAAGTTTTGTCACGTGTGGTTTTTAAAACCATCCTTTAGAAAGAGACTCATATTGCTGCCTCCTTTGTAATAATCAATTAGGATTTGTTGGTCTAGTCTTCAGGTTTATATTTGCTTCCCCGGCATTCAAATCCTACCATAAACCAAACTTCCCCCATTTATTCAACTGCTTTTTTTTTAAAATTATTTATTAGAAATTCATGCCCATGAGTGCTTGCCTTCATGTGTGTGTGTGTACCACATATGTGTCTGGTGCCAGCAGAGAGGCGATAAGGGCTTTGATTGTCTGGAACTGGAGTTATTGACAGGTTTGAGCTACCCCGTCAGTGTTAGGAACCAAATCTGGGTTTTTGTCTAACCACTGAGCCATCACTCAGCTCCTCTACCTTTCTTTTAAAGCAAAACTCTACTTTACTTAAGGTAATTGCTTCTACCTTAGTCTACACTCCATCTCAATCCCTCAGAGCGCATGCAGAAAGTTGACTTTGTTGCTTTTGTCCTCTACTTACGCCGTCTACCCTCGCGTCTTTTGAACTCTGACCGAGTCTGTCCACTCAAATCTCATTATGTTCCTTCCTCTCTTGTAAAAAGCCACTTTAGACTTTCCTGGCCCAATGAGTTACTAAACTTCAAATTCCTGGCGTATTAACATATAATGCCAAACAGTTTATTTCTTTATTTTTAATTAGTTTAAGTGGGTTAGTTAATTTCTCTTTCCAAAAAGAATTCCAATTTTCAGAAAACAATATCCTTTACTTCCTGTGTACTTTTGCAGTGTGCTCTGCCTGCATGCTGATTGACTGAGAAGTTAGGAACCTTGACTGTAAAAACTTCTCCTCGTGATGCTGATGAATGGCAGATAACTCCCAGAGCCATTCACGGGGATTAGCTGACTTCAGTGCAGTGTGTGGCTATGCTTTGTCATTTTCTCAATGACTTGCTTTATGAGGAGATTAATTAAAGAAAAACTTTTCCTTCTGGCTAATGACCAAAATTGTCATTTAGCCTTGAATTGTCAAAACAAAAGTGTACACTTGCTTGGAGCAGGACAGATGCTGACTAGCAAGTAGCTCAGGGGCTCTGACCCCTATCCTACTTCAGTTTGAGCTGGCCTGGCCCTTTGGCTGACATAAGCAGAATTTACTAGATAAACAAGAAATCTACTTCTGTCTTTTCTTGAAAGTTTGATGAATTTGATGGTCACACATACATACAGAAAGGTTAAATAACTGAAATTTTGCTTTTGCATCTTCTCATTCACCTAGGAAAGTTAAAATAAAATAATAATAACATGAATTTACAACCTGAAACATAGCCTATAAATAAATTGTGTTCCATAGGATTCTTGATATTTCTAGTACAGCCCTGAAGACTGAGGCTAGAGAGAGAGCCAGTGCGAAAGAAGTTCTAGGCTTTTGCTAATACATAACTCTATTCATGTTATTAGTTCTGCTAATATTCTTTGTTTTTCCTCCTTCTCCTCTTCCTCCTCCATCCTCATTGTCTACTTTTTTGTTCCACTTTTCACCCCTAAAGACATAGGAAGAATGTTTGGTTAAAGTGAGTGTATAGAGGTATGTTTGACTTTTTTTTAAAAAATTGAAAATAGATTTTTAAAAAAAGAAGAAAAAGCACGAAAAACACACAAACACATGCCAAATAAAACCCATAAAAACACAAAACCAGAAATCATAATATAAAAGCAAAAGACCAGATGGCAAAAAAAAAAAAAAGTCCAAACAAAGCCATATGAGACTATACATCTACATTCTGCTGAGTTAGTTCTGTATTGACCATCTACTGTTGGCCATTGGGGCCTAAGTGAGACTCCATTGGAAAAAATTGATTTTTCCTTTGCAAGCAGTTGCAGTATCTACTTCTCCTTCACAAGGAACCCCATGTGGCTTGAACCTTTGCAGGGCCCCATGCATGCTGCAACGCTCTCCCTGAGCTCTGACGTGAGTGAGTCCTCCTGTGTCTCTTTGGTGTGGTGTCCGCCATCCCCTCTGGCTCTTACACTCTCTCTGCCTCCTCTTCTGCAGTGTTCCCTGAGTCCTCAGGGGAGGCGTTTGATTGACATCCCACTTAGGACTGAGTGCCCCCAACTCTCTGGGCACATTGTTCAGTAGCAGCTGTCTGTGTGTTAGTTCCCATCTACTTCGAGAGGAAGCTTCCCTGAGTGCGACACCGATTCAACATTTGACATTTTCCATTATAGCCATCTCATATTCTGTTTAGCCTTGGTTTTAGGATACTTATAATTTGAGTCTGTGATTCAGGTTATTATTTGATATTTTTGGTTTCCTTGTGGCTAAATTACTGGTGTTTACACAAAACTAAAAACCAACAAAACAAAACAAAACAAAAACCAGTCTCTTCCCTGTTATTTGTGCCTATGTGTGTTTAAGAAAAAATTCCTTTATTGCAGAAACACTTGAATTAGAAAAATTTAAGGACTAGAAAAGGTTACACCTTTTTAATTTTACCTTTGATCCTTACAACTAATGAATTTTGGGGGAACATGTCCTTGGGAAGGCAAGTCGTAGCAGATATGTCCTTGCCTGCTTTCTGCCCAGTGTCTTCTGTCGCACCTCCTGTCTGCAGCCTGCCTTCTATAGAGCACCCTGTTGGGGTCTGCCCTCTGACGTTCTTGGTTGCCTTCCCTCAGTCCTATACTCTGCACGCATACCCTACCTGGTTTCTGCAGAGAGGTAGAGAAGTGAGGGGATTGAGAGCCGTGAAGTATGTCAGGAAGGAGCGTGGGGCCGCTCTTCGAGGACTCTACTTAGCCTTCTCCAGTGCTGCCCCCGTCAGCCTCATCCCTTTCGCTGCCACTTCACTATCTGGGTAAGGAATTTAAAATAAAAACCAGCGCATTACTTGCAAATTTCAGACTCTTTTTCTAAAAGTCTCTCATGTCCTGAAGGATCTTATGGTTTTTACATAGTTTTCATCTTCCCTGGTCACCCTGCTGCATTTTGAACAAATTTGAACATTGCCCTCATGACAACAGGGGAAGGATTTACTGAGTGCAGTGTTTGCCCATGAGTCTTTGTCCAATCAGGCTGACTTGAAAGTGCGCGTTTCACGGAAAGGCATTTGCAAATTGTTTTCCTCCCTACCCCACCAGAGCTGGCAATCTGAAAACGCTTCCATATGCTGGAAGCTGGTCGATTTATCTTGTTTGAAGGGCGCGTGTGTGTATTTGGAGAGACGGGGCAGTGTACTGTACTCCCTCGTTATCATATAAACATGAAACTGCAAGGTGGGCAGATTTTGCAATGAAAGCCCTGGGAGTTCGCCGTAAACATCTCTAGAGCCCCGAGGCTTCACTACTGTTCAAGATAAGTGTGGAGAGTTGTTTTTACCCCACAAGAGTAAAATTTGAAAGCGCAATTATGATTTGCATATGGCTTGAAAATATTTAATTGAGTGCAGTTAGAACAGAGCATTACACTCTAATTTTGAACAGGCCTGAACATTTTAAGTAAATAAATGCTTTTGCTTGACTACATCAAGGCATTTCAGAACTGCCACTGGAAGCTCCCTCTTCATGATCTTCCTAGTGTTAGGTGCTCCCCACTCCGCTTGTCCTGCCCGCTGTGAGTGGCATCCTCTCAATGCTGCCAAGCTCTTTCCATCGAGTCCATTTACCCTAATCTCACCACCGGTCCTCTCCAAGCCCGGCATAGTTTCCTTTAGTGAGCCTTCATAATAATCCTACCTGGTTTATTTTTCCATAGTTTTACCTGGTTTATTTTTCCGTAGTTTTTTTTTTTTAGACCACATATTTCCTCTGTTATTTTTATGTTGACTTATTGAGTTTTGTAAAGTTAATTTCTGTGCTTTACTTCTCAAGCAGAGTTCAGTGCAGTAGAAACACTGCCTTCTATTGTCCTTGAGTGGAGTTTAGTGCACTTCTAAGCATGTCGGTGTTATATATGTATCTGTTACTTCCTGTTACCAAGTTTAAAATTGGGGCTATTTGTTTAAATCACAGAAATGATCAGACAAGAGCTGAGAGATGGTTTTTGCAAAATGCTTAACACACAGCAGGAGCGTGTTGCCAAACTCTGCACCTTTCTGCTTTAAAACTTGTTATTTATGCTTAGCATTTGGAATTGAAAATCCAGGATTTAATTTCTATTACTATAGGAACAGACAAAGCCACTTTTTTATTTTTGTAAAGAACAACTTTAAGTCCAGGTGTGGGGATGTATATCTCACTGCTCTGAGAAGGGCTGAGTCAGAAGAATGAGTCAGAAGAATTCAAGACCAGTCAGGACTCTGTAGAGAGGACCAGGTCCAAGAGAGAGAGTCAAAAAGAGAACCAACAAATCAGCAGAGGACTTCCTCTTCCTAATATAAAGATGAAAGAAACTAGAGTGACCAGGGCAGAGCACAGGATTGCTTTAAAGACAAAGGCACAGATCATTGGAGTATGAAAAATCCAGGAAGAGATGCGTAAATAGATGGACAACTTAGTATTGACAAAAAGTATAATTAACTGGAGAAAGGCTAGCTTTTAAATTTTAAGAGATGATACTGAAATAATTGGATATTTATGTGAAACAATTATTTAAATTACTCTTTGTATAATATGTAAAAATTAACTCAAAATGAATCAGATAAAAGTATAAAATTTATGAAAGGACAAATAAGAAAATTCTTGTTGTGCCAAGGCACAGGTTTCTTATGTATGCACATCCTATAAAAGAACCAATGGATACCCTGAACATCAGAATTAAAAATTTAATCTTTATAAAAAAGAATGATAAGGGGCTGGAGAAATGGCTCAGCGGCTAAGAGTACTGGCTGCTCTTCCAGAGGTCCTGAATTCAATTTCCAGCAACCATATACCAGTTCACAAACTGAAATATATATATAATGAGAGCTGGTGTCCTTATCAGGCATGCAGTCATACAAGCAGGAAGAAAGCTGTATACATAATAAATAATAAAGCTTAAAGAAGAATCATAAAACAAATCATAGACTGGGGAGACTATTTGCAATACTTATAATGAATGTGAATAGATGAGATGGGGACTTAGAACCAGAATATATGTTTTCAACATTAAAAAGGAAATCAAACCAACAACAAAAATTACGCACATGCCTGTTGTAAATAATTTGAGGATCTTAGTAGTTGTGCCATTGAAGATGTATAGATGACAAACATTAAAAGAAGCTTGGTGTAAATATTAGAGAATTGTAAATTAAAATCACAGTGAGATGCCCCACCTATTTGTAAAGCTAAAATTAGAAAGACTCACCATGCAAAGTGTTGGTGAGTGTGTGAAGGAAAAGCTCTCCTCTTGTAGACAATGTAAATTGACTTTGAAAACCTGTTTGGCAATGTTTTAAAATATTAATTATGTACCTACTGTGTGATTTAATCATTCATTCTTTTTTTTGATACAAGAGAAATGAAAACATACATTTGTTCAGGCTAATACATGATTGCCATAGCAGCTCTATTTGGAACAGCCAAAAGCTGTAAGTCACACAAAGAAAGACCTCCAAGCAGTGAATGGATGAACACATGGTAGCTTATCCATACAATGGAATACTACTCAGCAATTTTAAGAATTATTTTCACATAGAGCAACATGAATGGCTCTCAAAATCATTATGCTGACTGAAAAAACCAATTAAAAGAGAATATAAACTGTTTAACATATAAAACTTCTAGAAAATAAAAAAATAACGTATACAGATGGCAGATTAATGGTTGCCTTGCACTAGGAACAGAGAATGAAGGACTATAGAAAGGTAAAATTAAAATATAATTTTAATTATACCTTAAAATACTGCAAAGAGATAGTTCACCAATAAAAACAACATTATTAGCATTTATGTTACTGTTTTACAGACATGATATACATATAAGGATAATAATTAACATATATCATGGATTGTTTATGAACTTTTATTTTATGGTATTATTAGAATATGATTAAAGAAGACCATTTATAAAATAATTTACTGTGCTCCAGTCATCCATTTTGTATGGAGGATTTGTACTTTTATGTAATACAGAAAGAATTACATCTATTTCCTTATTATTTACTTATTATTATCTCCATCTTATCAAAATTCATATTCATCTTATACTTTCTTGAAAGCCTTATTTTTTTCCCCCTTCTTATTGTGTTCTCTTAACAAAAATTCTTACAAACAGGAGGTAGATCTGTAGGAACCATATAATGGTATTATACCATGTGGTGATTTGAATGTAACTGGCTCCCATAATCTCATAGGGAATGGCACTATTAGGAGGTGTGCCTTGGTGGAGGAAGTGTATCATTGTATGTGCAGGCTTTGAGGTTTCCTATGCTCAGGATACTGCCCAGTGTCTCAGTCAACTTCCTGTTGCCTGCAAGATGTAGGACTCTCAGCTATCTCTCCAGCACCATGTTTGCCTGAATGCCTCCATGCCCCCACCATGATGATAATGGACTGAACCTCTGAAACTGTAAGCCACCACATCAATTAAATGTTTTTCTTTATAAGAGTTGCCGTGATCATGTTGTCTCTTCACAGCAATAGTAACCCTAAGACATACTGTATTGGTTAAGTGACTCATTTGTAGTATAATTTGGGGAAAGAAATTTTTACATTTTACCACAAGTGAGGATTCAACAAAAGTAATGATTGCAGTCTAAGCCAAGGAGAGTATTAGGATTCTCATTGTATTTCATGTATTGTGCCCGATTTAGCCATTATGAAAGTAAACTTAGGTACCATTGGCCCCTTTATATAAATAGAAAAACAAAAAAGGAAAAGAGTACTATGGAGGCTTCTTCTGCCAGATGAAAGAAGATAGTACATTTATGCCCACAATGACTACACTGGACAGCTCCCCATTAATTATCACAGTATGGGAAAGTCAGGCAGTTTTACTCTTGTTGAAGCTATTAGTAAGTGATTATTTTATACATAGAATGGTATTTACTGAATATTTATGGGGGCTGGAAATGTATAGCTCAGTGGTACACTACTTACCTAGCACACACAGGCATGGATTTAAACATCATCTTTGTCATCATCATCATCATCACATCATCATCATCATCAGCAGCAGCAGCAGCAGCAGCAGTAGCAGCAGCAGCAGCAGCAGCAGCACCACCACCACCACCACCACCACCACCACCATGACCACCACTGTAAGAACACAAGTGTAAGAGTGACATATTTATTTAAAAGTTCTGTGATGATTTGTCTATGATGAGTTGGCAGAGATAATAGTTTTTAATCTTAAAAAACCAAAACAAACCCCAAAAACTCCACCTCACTTATAATAACAAGCACCTAATATGACCTTTAGTTGTTTGGGGGAGAGAGAGTGACCAGCTAAAAATTTGGTTATAAAGCGACAAATTACAAACCAAATGGAGTACACTAAAAATTTCTGAGTGTTATCTCTTAGTGGAAAACCATACTGGTCATGGGCAGATGTCAATTGTTACATAATTTCTGCAAGTAAATTAATAGAGTGAGCTAGGGTTTTCTTTCTTTTTTCTGGTGTGTGTGTGTGTGTGTGTGTATGATTTTTATATATGTGAGTGCACTTGTGTTTGTATAGATTTGTGTGCATTTGTGCACATGGAAGCCAGAGGTCAACCTTGGGTGTCTACCTTGTGTCCTGGGTCCTAGGGCTTGCCAATTAGGCTAAACCAGGTGGCCAGAAAGCCCCAGGTCTACCTGTCCCTGTCTTCACAGCACTGAGGATATAAATGTGAACACCACAACTATGCTTTTTTTTTCCCCCATGTAGGGTCTGTGGCTTGAACTAAGGTCTCATAATTATGTGACATGCACTTTAGCAACTGAGCTATTTCTTTAGTCAGAGCTAGGTGTTTACTAAAGATTCCATTTGTTCTTAGAGGTCATAGCAATCCCTTATAAGTCAGGTGCTAATAATTTACCTATCTCTCTATGGATTACCCAAATTGGCAGTATCATGACACCTTACTGAAATTCTTTCAAAGTCATTCTTTGTTGGCGGAAGCTGCTTATTTGTTCCTGGCTCCCAGACCCAAAATAATCACACGGAACTATATTATTTAAGTCACTGCTTGGCCAATCACTTAAGCATATTTCTAGCTAGCTCTTACATCTAGAATTAACCCATTACCATTATTTTATATTTTATTAAGATGCTTGTGGCCTACCGGAAAGGTTCCAGCTGGCATCTTGCATCTTTTTCCTCTGGTGGCTCCATGGCATCTCTCAACTCTGCCTTCTTTCTCCCAGCATTCAGTTTAGTTTTCCCTGCCTACCTCTATTCTGCCCTGTGCAGGCCCAAGACAGTTTCTTTATTCATTAACCAATAAAAGCAACACATATACAGAAGGACTTCCCACACCATTTTCTTTTTTCTGTTTAAATAAAAAGGAAGGTTTTAACTTTAACATAGTAAAATTATATATAACAAAACAGGTATCAAGCAAGAATTATAGTTATAATATTTATATCTACTTTATCTTTTATCACAACTAAGGAAAACTATAACTATCTATTCCCCAACTCCATCGAAGACTCCAGAAGGTATAATATTACTGAAGTTAACAGGAAGTGCATTGTAAGCAACTTCCAAAACTTTAGAATTGACAGAAACATCTCACCACCTGGACAGTCCCCCAAAATTCCTCTGTATTATTGGAGCATCCAGCCTACAGACCCATAGTACTCAGCAGACTTTTCCATGAAGCAGGAAATCTGAAGACTTGTTTTGCCTTGTAATGGCAAAATCCATCAGTTGCTTTCTTCTGTGTCTTGCAGAATGTCTAGCAGACTCTTTCATGAAGCAGGAAATCCCAAAGGATCGCCTCACCTTAGGAAACTTCAGCAGTCATTTCTCTGTGGGTCCTGCATGTCCAGTTCATATAGCATAGCATCAAGCAGTCCAGGCAAGATCAGTTTCTTGCCCAAATGGCTAACCAACACCACAAGGAGCCTCTTCAGTGCCCATCATGCTCTTGAAGTAAATTGGTGCTGCCAGGAGCAGATGTGTCTCATTGTCATGAAAAGTCCTAACTTCTTTAAACATTTTCGTGCCATATTCTAAAGGGTCTGAAAAATTTGGAGTATATCTATCTAACTGAAATATATTTCTATATATCTAAAAAACCTAACATGACTATCAGCTTGACTTTTATAGATGACTATCTATTAACCTATATTTCTTAATTATACGTTGTCAGTGTCTGGTGCTAGCCTGGACCATAAACTATTTCTCCGAACCAGACTCCAACATAAACTATCTCTCTTGACTGGCGTGAAGGCGTGGGAATAAAGACACAACTCACATGGCTTTATCAGGAGGGAGATTCTCATTGGTCCCTCATGAAGTCCTGAGTTCACGTCCTGAAGAATTACTTCGTTTTTATTCTCCAAACAGCTTTTATACCAAAACATAAACTGAGTGGGAAATACACCAACATTCTGTCTCCTAGGTAACCAGGTGAATGGCATTTTGTCAAGTCCACATCTACCTGTCTGCTGTGTATGCTAGTTGTCATGTAGGTTTGAATTATCATTTCTATCAGGCATCCTCCAAATTACAAAGAAAGGAGCAACAACATCCTGATTTTGTTAGGGTAGCGGCAGCCTGTCTGGCAGGTTACGTGACCCATCTCAGGTGTGGCCTATGGCTTGATGGCTTGGCTGCCATGCCATATAGAAATATGGGCCTACAATATATTACATTTTTAAATGAGCTGCACAAATACAATACCTTAACCAAGGGCAAAAATAGACAAATAACAAAATTGACCTTAAATTTCTATCAAAAGCCAAGATCCATATCAATACCAATATAGAATTGATCTCTATATCCTATCTCCCTTTAAATGTAAGCAAACATTTATAAACAATCATTTAGAGAAATTGGGTGTAGGTCTCTCCAAACTGCTTTCTGCTTTTTGTTAGTCGTAGTAATTTTTGGGGTTATTCACAGTGACCTTTTGGGGGGTCTTGACCCATCAAACCACATTAATCAGGAAAGATTCCACAGGTTCTCATCCTTTGTGGAAACAAAAGAAGAACCTCTTTCCCAAAGCAACAAATCCTCAGACACAAATTCTGAAATCATGATACCTTTAAAATATATATATTCTGATTTGGCTTAGCAGCCCATACACTGAAATGTCTCTCTGTACTTAACTCCTTCACAGTCAAAAAATTCAAAGAAAACACAATAATATACATAATCCAGACATTCTAAAAAGATTAGTAAATCTTATTTATTTTTATTAATATTTGTTAGTATGCAAAGTAGTGGGTTTCATTATGATATTTTCAGGCACCCATGTCATTATACATTGTTTTTATGCACTCTCTCTCAACTCTCCTTGGTTTCCTATTCAAAATTTTTTTCAAATCTGTTACTAAGCTATTTTCTCTTTCGTCTTTTTCCTTGCTTTTGAGATGTGGTCTTCACATTTTGTCCCAGTTGGTTTGCTCTTACTGGCTCAAAAATCTTCTTAGAACCCTTCTCATGCCTCCTGAGCAGCTGGAACTGCAGGTGTACACCCCTGTGCCTAATCTGTAAGGCTTTATTTTAGTTTTTATGTTCATTAATGTAAAAAAAAACCCAAAAAAGTCAAAGTTCTAAGTATAATAAGTCAAATGTTATAAGCCATTCACATATTTTATCTATTGTTCAGTTTTTTGCATTTTTCATTTAGTTTCTTAAATACACATATACATACTGTACCTTTTTCTGAAGCATGTGTTGAGAAATTATAGAAGTTATGATCTTTATTATAAATCTATTTTAATGTATATCATTTAAGAACAAATATATTGTCTTATACTATTATGGTATAGTGATCTAATTCAATAGCTAATTATTCAATATATAGTTTATGTTCAATTGTTAACTCTTGACGTAGTATAACCCTTTATAGCAACATTTCACTAACCTAAGTATGGTGAGAACAATTTCATTGTCAGATCGCTTTAGCTTCCTTTAAGAGATCAAATTCTTAGCTTCTCCCGCTGATGTTTATTGTGAGTATGAACTCTTACTTTTGTATCATGCCTCACTGGGATTTGTGTAACTGCTTTCACTTGATGTATTTTCTTTCAGCATTTTAATTCTGTTGTGTATACCTGCATGTTACACTACACTTTTGCTTATGTTGTATCTTCCTTTCTAGATTATACATTCTTTGTGGATGTATGATATATCCAGTTAGCCTTCACTCTTCGTATTTCCAAGAACATGCGATGCGTAACATATCATAAAAATTAAATATGCCCATGTCAAACATCCTACTTTTCTGTAGATTGAGGTGTTACTTAAAACAAACAGAGAATGACATATCAGATTGTTAAGCTCTCAGAACTAAAGCTGCCAAGAGCTGTCCAGAAAGCAATGGGAACATGATGGTCTGGTCTTACGTTTGTTTTGTTTTTTTAAGTATTGAAGGAAATTGAATGGTACAAAGTATAATACATGGGACATGCACAGAACACTGAGAATTCTGAGCTCACTGACATGTGCTGTTCCTTTTTATTCTTCCTTTGAGGAAACACTTTGCAGTATTATCTGACTGTTTTCTCATATGCAGGTTCTAGGAGCATACCAGGTGACCCACGGCAGTGAAATTTGCATGAAGGACCTTTGACTTTTAAAATACATTTCTCAAAAGTGGAAATATCTTAGGGATAAGGTTTTTTAAATTATCCATTTGTTATCAAATAAACATAAGAAAGTGACTAATTCAAAGTTTTAAAGATAATTTCAAGAAGTTCAAGAATATCTTATTTTCATTTTTCATTTCAGTCAACATCTGAAAAGATAATTGTGGGACGCCCTGACTTCCCTGAAGCCAATTTACTTGCTTGAAATGGGCCACAATGAGCTTACATTTATCATTTAAGACTATTTAGGATTTTAAGCCTAATTATTCGGAAACCCTTAAATCATTGTTTTCCCTGTTTCAGTGAGGAGTACCCAGGTTCTTTCCACTGTGGTCTTTGCAGCCACCATCTGGGAAGAGTTCTTTTCTCAGTTATTTGTCTCCAAAGTTCTGTTCTAACTGTACATCCATCTCTTCTTACAGAGAGCTAGCGCCTCAGTACTCAGCACGTACCTCAGCGGAGTCTGAGGAGTAGCGCCTGACATTCTCCATATTGTGGTTTGTCTGTGTGCATGTGCCTGTGGAGAACTTGGCAATCGTCTCCCCAGTGAAGTAACAGCCAGTACGGTTCAGCCAAAGTTTAGAGGAATAAAGTAACTGAAGTGGGAGTCTATTTATTTATTTATTTGAATAATGCCGAGTGACACTACCCTTGACTGTTTTTCATTGAAGTGTGGAGCCTACTTATTTATTTGAATAATGCCAACTGATACTACCACTGGCTGTTTTCCATTGAAGTGCTTAGGTGGTAGATAGTGTTTCATGGATATGGCAGATATTAAAGACAAAGCAAGCAAAGAAAGAAAACACTAACAAATGGGGGCAAAACAGGCAATTCAGATGTCTTCTCTCTGGCCACACCATGAAGCTGAGGACCTTCCCATAACTCAAACACTCAGATCAGAATCTGATGCAGAAAATGAAAAACAACATCCTGTTTTTTCCCCAGAGTCAAATTTAGTAGAAAACTATTTTTCACAGATGTGACTTGAGAACTTTTTATATGCTTATGATTTTTCTTAAATAGCCTTCTTTGGGGGCTTATTTCAACTGCAGTAGAGGAGACTCTGTGATTCACTAAATTGTGTGAATTAAAGGCATGATCAAGGAACAGGCCATTGAAAATGATGGCCCCACAGTATTAAAATCACTTTGATCTTTTGTTTTGACACGTTGAATTTATCTTTAATTACATGTGATGACATTTGATTACTGCACATTTAGACTATTATAATGTGGCTTGTAAAATGTAGTTTATAGTATGTAATAACTTCAGCACTCATTTTTCTATACTTATGAGTTTGCAGAATGATGTTTCAGTTTTGTGTAAGTGAAAACTATCGCACTTCTGAGTTAGCAGATTTTTAAAATGTAAAATCTTCAGCATCTAGGCAAAGTATGATTCCTATATACTAGTATATATTTCTAAATATGTTCTTACCACAGAGGCAACAGACTTATGCGTGGTGGTTTCCTGATGTGTGTCCACTAATTACAGCTTACTTCAGGAAAATCACTGAAGCCATGAACCTTTGGAAACGGAAAGCCTTAGACTAAATGATATTCCAAGTTTCAGTTAGGAAATCCTATGATTCTCCTCTGATTTCTTTGGTAGACATACTGTCTCCATGTGTGATAGGTATTTCAGACACGCTTTCTAGAAGGATATTTTAAAAATGCTTCAGGTTAGTGATTTTATTTTTCCTGTTTGGTAGAGAAATGAGATGAGAGAGGAAAAAAACCTAAAGAGCCTTTTTTTTGTTGTTCCTCTTTGAGGGAGGGGGCTGTGTAGTAGGCAGCCCCATAGGCTCCACTGTAGAGAGCGTTCACCTGGAATTTCCTGTGTTATGCCAGTGCCATAGCCTCGAGGACTTGGTGCTTTTCTTTGAAATCTGCTTGCTTGCATTTACTTGCTCAGCCTGGGATTTATCCTAGTTCAGGCAATTGTATGTCCTTCCATGATGAGTCTTTTTAAGAGTTTATTTAGGTTTGATCCTAATTAACTAGGGGGAATTACATAGTTATTCTTTTGCAAACAGCAGCCATATGAGTGGTTTGACTTTTAACATTTTTTAACCGATTTTGCTCATTTCTCTTTTTATTTTTGTTTTGTTTGTTTTTGTTTTTTATTTTGAATTTATTATTTATTTGTTTGTTTGTTTTGAGACAAATCTTTCTACTTAGCCCTGGCTGTCCTGGAACTTGCTCGCTATGTAGACCCAACTGGCCTTGAGCTCACAGAGATCTGCCTGACTTTGAAAGCTCTGCGATTAAAGGTGCCGCCTGTGCCCATGCTTCTTATAAGGAAGTCAGATAAAAACAAAACAAAATAAAAAAAAACCCAACAAAATAAAACAAATTAAAAAACTAATTTTTTTAAATTACTAAAAATTCTACAAGTTCAGTAGCTTAGTTGCTGGATTCTGTCAGCATGTATAATAGACTCTGTGCTTTTACTCCAAATTTTGCCTTTTTTCTCCACACAGCCAATTCTTTTGCTTGCTCAGAGGGTTGTCTTTTATTGTCAGAAGTCGAATTACTGATTGTCATTATTTACTACCTAACAGCTAGGCAGTGACTGAGTTTCTGCACTGTGTTGTCCCAGCATGTTTTGTCTATAGTAAGTACTTGTTTGTGATAAGGAGTTGACAGTATGGGAAGCCCGCCCTCTTGAAGAAGGTATTGCCCTGCAGCTGCAGATGGAGCTGCTCTTTTGCTTTGGATGATGGCCGCACTGAGGTTTGAACATTTGGGTTTTTCATAGATAGGGCGAGAAAGGGAATCCTTGCTAGAAACCACTTTCAGGATTGTTAACTCTAGATAACTACTAAGGGAGAAGGAAAGTAGCCCAAAGAAACCAAAGCATTGGATAACCATTGCTTGTCTTGTTCATTATAAAATCTTGAGGAAATGCGGTTGGCAATAGGAACTGGATGCTTAAATCTGGAAAGCCCATTTTTGTTATATGTTTATGTTAATTGTGTGAAGTAATAGATTACAACCTGGCATTTTCATTTATGGATGTAAGGCGCTTTGATAGTGTCCAGCCCCTGTTATCCTTACTCACCTGCTTTCCCCATCTCCTGCTGCTTCCCTTCTCATTTCTCCAGAGTCCTCCCACATTCATGTTTTCCTTTCCTTTTTAAAGATTCAATTTATGAAGGAAAGCATTTATATTTGTTTTCCAAGTCTAGCCTATTTTACTTTAACATGATGATATCTAGTGGTATCCAATTTCATGACATGATTTTATTCCTTATGGCTGAATAATACCCCTGTATACATATATCAAATTTCCTGATCTTTTCATCTATTGGTGACCATCTAGGCTGATTCCATGACTTAGCAATTGTGAATAGGGTCGCAGTAAACATGGCTGTACACATGCCTCTGTTGAACATTGCCTTTGATGCTTTAGCTATAGACCCTAGAGTAGGATAGCAGGATAATATGGTTGTTCTAATTTTAGTATTTTGGAGGAGCCTCCATTCTAGTTTCTTTAGTGGCTACAATAATTTACATCTCTACCAGTGGTGTGAAGGATGCCTTGTCCTGAACCCTTGACAACATTTGTTGGTTTTTATTTTCTTAATGCTAACTATTCTCACTGGGGTGAGATGAAATCTTAGTATAGGCAGGTGTGGTGGTGCACACTTTTAATCCTGATGTTTGGGAGTCAGAGGCAGTTGTACCTGATACATGATTGGGAGGAATGGCTAAATTATTAGGTGATAGGTATGGGAATCAGAAAGGGTAAACCATGCTGAGCCTGATGGGCTTGACCAGTATGATAAAATTTAATGAGGATGAATTTATAATGTAATATATAATGCTGTGTGTTTTGTTGTTGCAGTTAGGAAGATATGGCTTAGATGAAGGGTAGAAGAAAATATCTAATGTCTTTCACTTAACTACAAACTCAGTATGAACAACTTTGCCATGCTCCTACCAAAATACATTATGCTCTTGGACTACCTTATCAGAGTGTCCGGAACAAGACTGATGATAGCCTTTTAATCTGCACCAGATTATCCTGATTGGCACATTTTAAGAGTAAAGAGTCTTAAGCACATCTATGAGAAAATGGCTAAGATGATAAGGGGAGTTTCCTCTCATATGACCAAACTAAAGAATGAAGGACTTCTTCCTTCTGCTCTTCATCTGGGCCTTGGGAGCTCAGTCCAGTGCTCCAATGTGGGTCTCTATCTCTATCTCCATCCATCACCAAATGAAAGTTCTATGGTGATATGCAAGATATTCATCAGTGTGGCAATGGGATAAGGACATTTCAGGCACCCTCTCCTCTGCTGCCCACAGGCCTAGCTGGGGAAATCCCCTTGGACACCTGGGAACCCTTCTAGAGCCAAGTCTCTTGCCAACCCTAAAATGGCTCCCTTAGTTAAGATATCTTCTTCTCTGCTCCCATATCCACCCTTCCTCCATCTCAACCATCCCATTCCCCCAAGTTCTCCCCAATCCTCCCCTTCTCCCTTCTCTCTCCCCATTTCCCCTTCCCCCCAGCCCACCCCACACCCTGCTTCCAACTTTTGCCCGGCGATCTTGTCTACTTCCAATATTCAGGAGGATAACTATATGTTTTTCTTTGGGTTCACCTTCTTATTTAGCTTCTCTAGGATCATGAACTATAGGCTCAATGTCCTTTGTTTATGGCTAGAATCCACTTATGAGTGAGTACATACCATGTTCCTCTTTTTGGGTCTGGGTTATCTCACTCAGTAAAGTGTTTTCTATTTCCATCCATTTGCATGAAAAATTCAAGATGTCATTGTTTTTTTACCACTGAGTAGAACTCTAAAGTGTATATGTGCCACACCTTCTTTATCCACTCTTTTATTGAGGGGTACCTAGGTGGTTTCCAGGTTCTGGCTATTACAAATAATGCTGCTATGAACATAATTGAACAAATGCTTTTGTAGCATGATTGGGCATCTCTTGGGTATATTCCCAAGAGTGGAATTGCGGGATCCTGAGGTAGGTTGACTCCCAGTTCCCTGAGAAACCGCCACACTGATTTCCAAAGTGGTTGCCCAAGTTTGCATTCCCACCAACAATGGATGAGTGTTCCCCTTACTCCACAACCTCTCCAGCATAGGCTATCATTGGTGTTTTTGATTTTAGCCATTCTGACAGGTGTTAGATTGTATCTCAAAGTTGTCTTGATTTGCATTTCCCTGCTGGAGAACATGAGCAAGGAAGTCAGGACCGCGAGGGGTGCGTCCACCCATGGAGACCGTGACTGATCTAATGGGAGCTCACCAAGGCCAGCTGGACTGGGACTGAATGGGCATGTGATTAAACCGGACTCTCTGAATGTGGCTGACAATGAGGGCTGACTGAGAAGCCAATGATGATGACACCAGATTTCGATTCTACTGCATGTACTGGATTTTTGGGAGCCTAGTCTGTTTTGGACGCACACCTTCCTAGACCTGGATGGAGGGGGGGGGGCGGCTTGAACTTCCCGCAGGGCAGAGCACCCTGACTTCTCTTAGGACTGGAGAATGAGGGGGAGGGGGGAGGGGAAGGGGAAGGGATATTGGAGGATGGGAGGAGGTGGAAATTTTTAATAATAATAATAATTAATAATAATAATAAAGACTGAAGGACTTCCTATAAAGGGTCCTAACGACTAGCTCCAAATACTTCCTGGGTAATTCTGGAAAGGGAGGCAAGAGTGAGGTTGGGACATTCCAGAGGGAAAATGATGGCCAGCAAAGATAGATTTTCCTTTTGCTCCATATACATAGGAATTTTCTGTTTTAGAGAACTCTTAAAAAAAGAAATGAAAAAAAGGAAAGAAACTGGGTGAATGTGGTGCACACTTTTAACCCCAGCAATCTGGAGGCAGAGACAGGTGGGTCTCTGTGAGTTTGAGGCCAGCCTGGTCTACAGAGTGAGTTCCAGGATAGCCAGGGCTGTTAACGTAGAGAAACCCTGACTTCTCTATGTTAAAACCAAACAAAAAATAAAAAATTAAGGAAGGAAGAAAGGAAAGGAAACAATTGATTAGCCTGTGTGCCTGTGTTGGGAATTAAATAGTGCAATCTTCAGGGTGTTGTGAACTTCCTCTGGGCATGAAACAATAAAAGAAATTTTGTTTGTGGCCAAAAATTGATCAACAGAAATCATTGGTGTATGCTGCTATTAAAACACTCCTCTCTGCTTTGCAAGAAACTATTCCAGAATACTCATTTCTAAATATATTTCTGAAGTCAAAAGGAGTTTGGAAGGGAAAAAATTTTCAGGAAATGTTATTCATACTTTACACAGTTCACCAAATCCAAGGTGATCATATTGCAGCTGTGAGGAGATACCGTTGTGAAATCAAGCAGTCATGCCCGAAGATCCAGGGTTGTCGGTTTATTCCTTAGTTGTGTTTGCTTGTTTATTAATGTATAGATGCTGCTTGTTCATTAATGTATAGATTCTGCTTGTTCATTAATGTGTAGATTCTGCTTGGTTACCTGGTCAGCGTCAGTCATTCCACTGGGTGCTAGGGACGTTGATACTTACTGATTTCTTGGAATGTTTATTTAAAAAATATTTTACTAAACTTGTTTCTTATACAAAAATTTTATAATCGAAATAAAAAGTAGTGCTCTTTGTATTTGTACTTTTTAGGATATAAAGTATTAAAATAATATGATAATTTTTATCTTAATTCTATATGGTAGTTATTATATGTGTTTATAGAAAAATTCACACTTAATATGTATCTTCAGTATTTACCTCACTTTTCAAACTAAATTTTAAAATTGATCTTAGTCATTTGCAATTGTGAAGGAAAAGTAAACTGTTCAATGAAGGGTTTAAAAGTACACACTAACCACTATTATTTTTAGGATGAAGTAAAGTATTCTTTCTCTCTGGGATAAATATTATTTTTAAACAGATTAAATTTCAATGTGCATCATTGCTAAGTGGACAAAACGGATCTTGAGATGAGAAAAGCTTTTAAAATGTTAACAGCAACCAGCATTGCTGGCAGAATGTTCATAGTTGCACATTTCAGTGGTTAAGTGGTCAGATTTTTTTTAATGACTGGTTTTTATTTTATATGTAGAGGTATTTTGTCTTCCTGTATCCCTGTGTCCCACGTGTGTGCTGGTGCTTGCGGAGGCCAGAAGGAGGGCATCAGTCTCCTGGAACTGGAGTTACAGGAGGTTTTAAGGCACTGCATGGGTGCTTGGGACAGAACCCTGGTCCTTTCCAAGAGCAGCGAGTACTTTTAGCCTCCAAGCCATGTTTGCAGCCACACACATGTGAACTTTAATAAACCACAAGTTGTTTGATGCACCCTAACATTTGAGCATCATTCCATGGTCCACTTAGGGTTTTTATTAGGGTATGACTTCCGGAGTTTTGGTGTAATGCTCTAGATATTGAATGAGGTCTCTGCTTTAATGACCAAAATATCCTATAATCTTGTATGTGCTCTGAAAATTTTTGTTTCTAATAAAAATGTGCCATTCATGGTTCTTTGTTTGGCCTTGCCCAGTTTACTCTGTGAATAAGCAGATTAGTTTGTAGCTGCAATCTCCCTTGTACAGATTGTGTGAGCCCATCTCTGTGTAGCTCCGTCCTCTGCAGTGTTCTGTCCTGGAGATTCCATCCCTTCCTGCCCTTTGAACTCTGAACTTTGCCACCCTAGCATAACCTGACTGCACCCTAGCAGTGTTATCATTCTATAGTATGCACTAGGTGATTTGGGGCTTAATTTTCGTTTTTTTACAGATCACAGTTTTATACTACTTTGTTCAGTGTGTGACAATAATTCTTTTCAGGTTTTTTTTTTCTAATTTTGTCATTATTTGCAACAGGATGACAAATATAGCTTAAGTTAGCGTGTTAATGCTGGAATCTTAGGTACTTTATTTGGGGGAGCGTGCATCCATGTGTGGGCACGTGTACATGCTTGTGGAGGCCTTAGGTCAGTGTCTGGTGTTTTCCTCAGTGACTCCTCCATCTTAGTATTGGCTTCTCTTCCTTAGTTTCCATCATGTTATATAAATAATAGTGACTTATGAAACTATCAAGAAGATTAAGATGAAATTTTTATAAAGCCTTGGCATGTAGTGGAGATTCACTAATTACTGGCTTTATTATCCCTACAGTATATTTAAGATGTAGAAACAGTTAATTTTGTTACTGTAACAATTTTCAGGATAGAATTGACACTTAAATTGTTCCTTGAATGTTGAATAGGATACTGAGATGCATTACACGAGTTACATGGATATTCGTTTTATTTTTTCAAAGGGTTTTTTTTTTTTTTTTTTTGGTTTTTCAAAACAGGATTTCTCTATTTAGCTTTGGAGCCTGTCCTGGAACTAGCTCTTGTAGACCAGGCTGGCCTCGAACTCACAGAGATCCTCCTGCCTCTGCCTCCCAAGTGCTGGGATTAAAGGCGTATCCCACCACCACCTGAGGATTTACTTTAATTATGTGCATGCATGTCCACCTGTGTGTGGGTACGTGCGTGTGAATGCAGGTGTCTGGGCAGATTGGAACAGGCTCTCGGATCCTCCGGAACTGGAGTTACAAGCAATTGTGAGCCCTTTACATGAGTGCTTGGTGATGAACTCAGGTCCTCTACAAGAACAGTATATACTTTTAACTGCAACGCATCTCTCCAACTCCATTCTCTCTGTTTTTAAGAAACTTCAATGAACACGGATTAAAATGTTAACAAGTGGGAATCCTGCATATATATTTATGAAGTTAGTACAGTCTAGAAGAGCAGTTTTTGCTTGGATGTGGTAGTTTATACCTCTATTCCCAGCACTTGGGAGGCTGAGGCAAGAAGATTATCGTGAGTTCCAAAGTATTTTGGGCTACAAAGTGAGACCCTATTTAAACAACAAACTAATAAAACAAATAAATGATAAAAGAAAAAAGTTTATATCTTAAAAAATTAAAGTAGTGGGGAAGTAAAAATGAAAAACAGAAAAAAACATCTAAACCATAATAAAAGTATACTTCTTGGTCCATTCCTGTTGGCTGCCGTGACTAACACACTTGGGAATGCCTGTGGGAAATTCCTGTGAGCTGGTGTTTTCTGAACCACCATGGAAGACTGCTCTCAGCTGGTGAGAGGAGCTGATTGTTTCATTAAGAGTTGTTCCTCCCTGTAGCCTTCCTTGTTCTCTCCTTTTCCTGCATGACTGATTCTCTAGGTTTTCTGGAGGGGATGTGAGAACCTTCAGTGGCGCTTCTTGACTTTGGCATGCTCACTTAGTGTGAGCACTGTCATGGGCTTTGAGAAATTGTGCCTGCCGTGCTTTCCACACTTCTTAGCACACTTGTGTGGAGTTCTGAACTGCGGCATCTGATCTCATCGAGGCTAAGATTTGAGATTTTGTTTATTTGGTCTTCTGAGGCTGTAGCTCAGCAGTAGAGCACTTGAGTAGCAAGCACAAGGCCCTGGGTTCAGTATCCAGCACTGAAGAAAGAAGGAAAAAGAAGAAAGATTTCTTTCCTCTTTTAAGTTAATATTTATTGTACTACTAAGAATCAATGGTTTGCTGGCCTGTTTGGTGCATTTATCCAGTGGATAAAATCATCTGTCTTTTGACTTAATATTAGTTGGTTTGCTTTCTGACACCAATAAGACCAGAAATGGAATAAATAAAATTCTGTCATCCTTGAAGTGTGGGATTTGATGTTTTAAAAAGAAGTTCTTGGCCAGGTGGTGGTGACGCATGCCTTTAATCCCAGCACTTGGGAGACAGAGGCGGGTGGATCTCTGTAAGTTTGAGGCAAGCCTCGTCTACAAGAGTGAGTTTCAGGACAGGCTCCAAAGCTACAGAGAAACCCTGTCTTGAAAAAAACCCAAAGGGGAAAAAAATACCCCAATAAACCAAGCCAGGAGGGGGAGAAGTTCTTGTCTGTCTGTGTCTGGCACTAATCATTTAGGAATCTGTCTAGCTGCCTCTTTGCTCACACTCAAAGTCCTCTTGGAAATATGTTAGTATTTGGATTCCTAAACTGAGAAGATTATGATATTCAGTCATGAAAATGGTTTATTTCTCTACTTAGGAGATTTTTATGCAGAGTTCCGTCACTAATGCTTTGTATATTATTTTCATGTTCGTTTAGTCGTGGTTTTAAATATTTCTTTTTAGTAGGAGTTATTTTTGTTACATAATCAAATTGTTGTAGAAAGATTGCTTTTTATAGGTAGATTTGGAGTCAGGAACTTTAGTTTTCCTAACTTGTTAAAGTGGTTTGTAAATTTCCTATGTTTTTCGTGTGGAGAATCACTTATGCAGTGGAAATTCTTTAGGTTCCAAGCTCATGCTTTATCATTTTAAGTATGCACAGTGGTAATGGGGTCTTGTTTGTCCTGATGTGAAAAAGACCCCTAACACAAGAGATTTTCATGTTAGAAAGCTTTGTTGCTGGATAAAGTTCTTTCCTTAAGTAATAGAACAATGTGAGGTTTAATAACTGTCTTTCTATCTGGAGTGTATATCACAAGGATTTTTGCTCTTATTCTACTAATGTATGACATTTACTTATAAATTTTTTCTGGTATTGGACCACTCTTGCATTCTCAAATAAAATGGCTTATTGGTGGATTTCTGTTGTTGTTAGTGTTTAGGAATGGCCTGTAGATTTTTTTCTACAGCACTCTACCTCTACAGGCCGTAGGATAAGTTTGTAGCTGTGACGGTTGATTTCCATTGTCAGCTTGGTAGGATCTGAAGTACCTAGGAGTGCAGTCTCGGTGAAGGTTTATTGAGGTTGGGTTGGCATGTGGGGTACTTGTATTGATGACTTGTATTGATGACTTTGAAGGTCTGTCCTGGTTTGAGGAGGATTCCCAGTGGTGTGGAAAGAGAGCGGGAGAGCCGAACACTAACTGCACTCACTGCGCTGGTCTTATGCTGGAGATGTAATGTTGCCCCTTTGAAGCCCCAGCTTCTGTGACTTTCCTGTCAAGAGCAATGGATTTCTCTTGTTCAGGGTATCTTATCATATCAAAGGCAGAATGTGGAATGGACTCTTAAAAGAAATCCCACACTAGCTCAGGATTGAGAAATGGTTATTTATTTAGGGGTAAACTCACAAATCAACATTCTCTGCTTGAACGGAGGACTGCTGCTTTATAGTAGAATATTTTGCCTTTATTATAATTTGTATTGTAGGTCAGGCAAATTGTTCTTCATTCTTAATTGAAAAATAGTACGATAAAAGATTTTGTTAAAAGTGTGATAACAAATGAGCTGGGATGATGTATCCCAGAACCCCAGAGACTGAGGCAGGAGGATCATGATTTTAAAGCCAGCCTGCAGAAAAGAAAGTTTGCTAAAAATTTCTATATACATACGAGATTCATCAAACATATATACAGAAATGAATGATTGCAAACATTGATCTTACTGATAGACATAGCCTTCTGAGGATGCAATAAAGTTGATACATTCTTCTTTATATAGTTCTGAGTCTTCCTCCCTCCCTCCTTCCCTCCCTCCCTTCCTTCTTCCTCCTTCCCTCTCTATCTTTCTTCCTTTCTTTTTCTTAGATAATCAGGAATAGATGTATATTGAGAATGGATATATATCACTTGGAAATTACTAAGAAAGCATAACACTTATGAGTAATATATTTTCATAGAGATTAAAAAGATTATGACGGTATGGTGAGAATTTTTCCCATATGGTTCTGGAATTTTCTTTTTTTGCTAATATGTTGGTAGTTGTGGACTAGATTGCTAAGTTATAGGAATCAGCTTTGGAACAAACTATTTTAAACCCTAAGAATTACAACAAAGAAAATATTGAAGCAGAGAGGGCCAGTAAATCCTGATGTGTTTTGCTAACTGGTCACTAGTTCAGTTATTATCTGTCATGGCGACCTTGTTTTCTTCTTTGTTCCCCATCTTACCCCTTTTTCAAGCCCCTCTAGATATATTTCTCTATTGATGGGGTGAGTGCTGGATTATTTAAACAGTTCTCTTTCATTCTGTCCCACTTTGAAAACACCACTTTTCTGGTAAGTTGTGCATTTTATTTATTGTTTTTAATCTGGAATTCCCCCCAAATATCTCTTTCCTTTAGTCATGCCCTCTTTAGTTATGATGGAATTTCTGTGTTTTGTCCAGAGTGGATTTTTCACTTTTCTCCATCATTGTCTCCGCTCTGCGCTCACACTGCTTTTGAGGGCATTTCGGAGACTTGTCCACAGTCCTTATCGCCTGGGGTTCTCTTTGGAGACTTTTTATTAAAAGGGAGAGGATGGCATATTAACAAAACAGTGAGATTAAGTGTCACTTCACTTCGTCTGTACAGGAGAAACAATATCTCTTTCCTCTCATTGTATTTTTCTCTTTTCTTTATAAATTTATTTATTTACTTTTCTTTTTGGTATTTGAGACAGAATCTAAATGTAACTCAGGATGGCCTTGAATTCTCGATCCTCTCGTTTCCACCTCCCGAGCGCCAAAATTATACTCGTGTGCCACCATTCTTTTCATCAAATCATGGTAATGCACAGTCCCTGCAGTCCCCAGTCGCTTTTGTTCATTTGTGTATTTCTTGCATCTAGTATGGAATCTTCAGTGTATTGACCCCCAGCAATTCTGTGCCTTTCCTGGAGCACTCTTCCTAAATATAGCCATATAGCTGATTTTGGTATTATATATAGTTCCCTGCCCAACTATTACGTTAAAAGTAAGGTTTTGTTATGCAGCCTTTTCTAGAAAATAACATTCTTCAATTCTTTACTTATTTTATTTTTTCATATCGCTCATACTATTTACAGTATAGTGTGTGTGTGTGTATATATATATACTGTCTATACACAAACACATACATAAAATTTTCTTGTTTATTTCTATCTTTTCCTCTTAAATATAAGATCTGCAAGCTCAAAGATTTTGTTTGTTCAGTCCTTTACCTCCAGTTTCTTACCAGATGTGTGTGGTGTCTTTGAATGAATAAACGAATAAAAACTGTTACACTTGCGAATGGATAAATAAAGGAATGTCATATCCCATATAAAGTTGTTATGGAAATGCAGTGAAAACCTCAATGTTGCCAGTTGCTTTAGTTCCCTTTCTTGTCGACATGACCATCACAAACAGCTTACAGGAGGAACTTTTTGGTTTGACTTGTGGTTTCAGAAGGTTCAGCCCATCATGGTAGGGAAGGCATGGCTGAGCAAGCCACATCACAAATGAGAGGAATCAGAAAGAGTCATGCTGGATCGGGCACAACTTTCTGCTTTTCCCCACTTCATTGAGTCTGGGCCCTTAGACCATGGGTTGCTTTTACCCATTTTTAGCCTGGGACTTCTCAGCCCATTTCCTTATTTCTGGAAATGCCCTCAGCAGGTACTCCCAGAGGTGTGCCTCAGCAGTCTCCCAGGTGAGTCTAAGTTAGTCCAGTTGACAGTGGAGATTAGCCATCACAACCTTCCATAGCAATTTATGTAAATAGACAAATATATTGACTACATGATAATGTTATTCAGATTTTCTTTTTAAAAAAATTGTTTTATGTGTATGTGTTTTGCCTGTATGTATGTCTGTGTACTACAAACATGTATAGTGCCAATGTTAGCCCGAGAGGGCACTAGATACCCAGGACCCGTAGTTACAGATAGTTGAGTCACCATGTGGGAATTGAACTCTGTTCCTCTGAAAGAACAAACAGTGCTCTTAACTGCCGAGCCATCTCTCTAGCTCCTACTCTGAATTTTCAGTTTTTACAACAAATTTGCAAGATTTGAATTCATGTTAGTATTTTACAGGTGAGAAAATTGAGGCACAAAATTTGGTTAAAATGTAGTGAATTTTGATGTAGAGAGAGTATTTCTGGGTTTTAAATGTTAGTTTGCAATGTTCCTAAACTGTAGCTTTTCTTATTCTGTTTCTCTTGGAGAAAGAAAAGGAATGAAGGGTCGTGGAAAGGTACCAAATGAACTGGCTTGGAAAAATGAGGAGGCGTTCGACACTGAGGTGGGGGACAGAAATCCAAGCAGAGGGAATGCCATGAGTGTGAAGATGAATCAGGGCGGTGCGTGGGCACCTGTGGGAAGGAACCTTGCCTGTGGCATACTTACTGTGGGCCCAAGCTGTCTAAAATGGTAGCCACAATCTAAGATGACTGTGCCTGTTTAGATTTGGATTAAAGTAGGAAAGTCATGCTGCAGATGCATTAACTGTGTCTCGAATGCACAATAGCTTCATGGACTAGAGGCTACCGTGTTGGATAGTACACACGTGGAGTGTTGACTGGAGAGCATTGATATAGATAGCACAGACAAGCTAGGAAGACTCTAGCAAACCAATACATAAAATTATACAACAGCAGAAAAGGAGCTTAAAATTTCTTAAATTACAAACATTCAAAAATGGGTTTGGTTATTGCCGTTCTAAGATGACCCGGCTTAAAAGGCTCACTAAGCTCTGTTTGCTTTATGGATGTAAGCTTCAGGGAACTTAAATTGGAATTGGGATACAAAATCAGAAGTCTCAGTAGGCTTATAGAGTCTGCAAATATAGACAAAACAATTATCTTTGTTCTTTCTCCCTTTAATCCTAGTACGTAGGAGGAAGAGGCAGGCGGAGTTCTGTGAGTTCAAGGCCAGCCTGGTCTACGTATTGAGTTTTAGGACAGGCTCCAAAGCTACAGAGAAACCCTGTCTCAAAAAACCATAAAAGAAAAAACAACAAAGAAACAAAAGATCTTAAGTCTTTGTTGTATCAAGCTATTTTTTTAGCTACTCTTTCTTCTTCTGTTATTTAGTAAATTATCAATGTTTTTGGTGTTTGTATATGTGTGATATGTTGTTTTATCATTGGCACAGTGGATGCACCTGGATCCACTGCTGTTTCAGCTACTGACTGCAGCTCTGCTATCACTGTCCCTGCTACTCCCAACGGAAGCACCTCTGCCTGCAGCCAAGTAGCTTTTAACTAAGTTTATATCGTTCTATTTTACTAACAAAGACTTGGGAACCAGATACTGGGGTGAAAACCTGCTAACTCAGAGAGACCAAGAAGCAACCAGTTGACCTTTCTCCTTAGCCAGCCACCCAACAAGAGAGAGTCTCTTCTGCTGTCCCCAACCAGAAAAAAAAAAAACAAAAACAAAAACAAACAAACAAAAAAAAACAACTGCGAAACTCCAAGAACCTCCCTACTCCTTCCTCTGCACTTCTCTATCCCTGTTCCAGACTTCCTTCCTCTAACTCTCAATGGCTTCTTCCAGCTAACTAGTTGCTGGCTTCGCCTCCTGACTCAAGGTTTTATTTCATTAATGCAAACTCGGGGTTGACAGTGTAATCAAATATCCCTCAACTGTGGTACATGACTGTGCACGTATCTATGGCATGATCATGTGTGCAGGTGTGTAAGCACATGTTTTCTCTTGTGTATGGAGGCCTGAGGTGTCAGGGCTTGTTCTCAGTTGCTGCCCACACTAATGATTCTTTGACTGCTGATTGTCTGTAGACTATCTCAGTCTATCTGTGTTGTATCAGGAGCGGTGGGGCTGCGTCCCCGGCACCCGGCCGCCCACATGGCTAGCTCAGGCCGCTTCCTGCCACCCGGCTAGCTTTACCCAAAATAATTACACAGAAACTGTATTCTTTTAAACACCGCTTGGCCCATTTCTATCTAGCCTCTTCTAGGCTAACTCTCGCACCTGGACTAGCCCATTTCTTATAATCTGTTTAGCCCACGAGCTGGCTTACCAGGAATGATCTTAACCTGCGACTGCCTGGAGTGGGAGAATCATGGCGACTCTCTCACTCAGCTTCTTTCTCCCAGCATTCTGTTCTGTTTACTCCTCCCACCTATGTTTTTAACCTATGAGGGCCAAGCAGTTTCTTTATTGCTTAACCAATGAAATCAACAGATTGATATATGACACTCCCACATCATATCTGGTTATGTCTGCCTTTCTTCCCTACTAGCTCAGGTGTCTGCCTTCTTTTGCAACAACTGAGTAGTGACTGTTATAATCTGGCTTTATTTTTCTTCTTGTTTCTCTAATCCTGCCTGAAATAGCTAGCATATTTTCTTTCAAATGTTGCTATTGCAGTGTTACTGTGTTCCAGTGGCTGGCCATAGTCGGCTGAATCAAGGTATTTCGTCCTCACTGGAGCCTGTCCTTTTGCAGCGCTAGGAGAAGAATTGTCTATAGCTGTGACCTTTCTGTGAGTTTAAAAAGAACTAAGAAAAAGTGACCTAAGAATATTAGTCACCTGCTCTACCACCTGACTCAGTCTAGAGTCTTATAGGAATTGAGAGACCAAGATTATTGAGACTTTGGGTCATCTGAGGTTGTTATTATTTAAGTCCCAAGTTGTCTATTCATGTTATTTAGACCAAGTCGCTCCCTGTTTTTGTAACACAACTTAAAGTTTAGACTTATGGGCTCGGCTTTGTCAGTGTGGGAGTATTTCTTATGCTGGGAGACTCAGACCTAATGTATCCTTGCTTTCATATTATTAGGTTCTTTTCCCGCACTGTCAAAGTGTGCCCTCAGAACTTTTTCTTCTGGGCAGCTTCTGCTCTAAGACCTTGGTCTAAAGTCATATTGGATTAATTTAATCAGAAGTAGAGTTCGGCAGATTTATGGCATTTAAGTATTGTAAAATTTAGGTTTCATGCAAGGGATGGTCCAGCTTAAACACAACTTATATATTAGTTTGTCAGCTATACATAGAATAATTCAGAAAGTGTTCATTCTGGGAGTGACTCGAGTTTTCTGTATGTTTAGTTGCTCATTTTTGCCTGTATTTACATTTTGAATGCTCTCCTGTGTGAAAAATTATAGATGTACAAAATAGGAAAAATTCAGAAGCCCTGAGGTAATATGTTTAATTTTCTATGTCTTTCTAATAATAGAAAAACTATACTGGAAAGTTGTGAACTTTAATTAATAAATTGTTTATTCTCTGCTGATTACTTTAATTAATTATCTGATTCTCTTTGGTACAGCTTATTTTTATTACCATGACATGTCTGTCTTACTTACCAATAATCAATTCCTATCTATTCGAAGTCTGTAAAGAGGACTATGTTTAAACATCAGATGAGGATTTTTTTTACTTAAACTTTATTTTTTTACATTCTTGAGAGAGGTGAATAAAAATTTGTTTTTATACACATGAGTTCATTTCCTCCCTCCCATACTCATTCCAGTTTCTAAGGGCCTTCTGATTTATAGACTCTCAAAAATTTTTTCCCTTCCAATTTAAATTTAAGTAATTAGCCTCTTCCTAATTTGGAACTTCAGTATGAAAACAGTTGTGTTTGGTTTGGCATTAGACCTGGCATCTCACTGAGTGAGGTCATGAGGCTCAGGCTTCAACGATCACAGGAGCAGGCCCTGAGCAGCATCCTTGGCACATGGAGGAAGCAGAAAACAGCTTTGCTACTAGGATTGAGTCTTCTTGGCATCTCTTTAACTGTAGCTGTGTTCTGGCTTTCCAATTCCACTTTAAATACCTGGACTCCGAACCTGGGTTTGATGTGATCAAAAAGTTTATTTATAGGTTTAAGAACAGACACAATTTGTTAAGAGCTGTAAACGTTGTAAATTTTGTCGATTAAGTTGTGTGTAGACAAAGTTCTAGTGAGAAACAGTTCTCTAAAAATCCCAGTTCACTTACACACGAAAGTAGTCTGGCCTTTTCTTCCCATTTTCCGTTAATTTCTTGCCAAGAAAAATAAACATTTTCTTGCAAAGCATGGACACGAAAGGTTAGAAGCATTCAGTGTTCTATCAGTTACAATAGGCCACCGCGGAGCTCAGTAAACAAACAGTTGTCTGCGTACATACTTGGAGGAGCAGTTGGAGCCAATAGAGGTAATTTCCTGCAGACAGTATTCTAGCGAGTGTCACTTCGTTTATTGTAATGGGCATGATGAATGGATTGGCCTACATTTTCTTTTTCAAAATAATGCAAGGAAGCTTGTGCTTCTAGTGTATAATAATAGGCTGAACAGAAAAAGGCAAAGAGAGAAAAGAGGAGAGAGATTAATTTGGTATATAGCTCCTGATATATAAATTTTTCTATGAATGAGTCTTCTAATTTAATTTTACATTATTCAATATTTGCTTATTATGGTTTCTTAGATAAATTATGAACTGGGGGGGCAGCATACTTTTGTGGCATATACAAGGTAAAAGTAGTTGTATATTTAAAAAATGCTCACAACAAATAAACAAAATCCAAGAGGAGTAAGCCAAAAAGATTACATAAAGGATGAGCCAGGCATGTTGGTGGTGCAAGCCTTTAATCCCAGCATTTGGGAGTCAGAGACAGGGGGGTTCAAGGCCAGCCTGGTCTACAGAGCTAGTTCCAGGACAGCTAGGGCTATACAGGGAAACTCTGTCTTGGGCAAAAACAAAGAAAAACAACCACCCCCAAATCAAAACAAAAACAAGAAAATGAAACAAAAAAAAAAAGAAAAAAATTAAAAACAAAATAAAAATAAAAGACTATAGAAAAAATCTTTAAAGACTAAATTATTTTTTGTTTACCATTTAAAAAAATTTCCTCCTCCCCCATTCTAACTCTGTCATACATTTTTTTTTGTTTTTGGTCAAGGATAAATGCATAAATATATATTTGATAACTAAAGTGTAAAATCCAATGTGAAGCTCCACAGATTCAGAATGCTGCTGTAAATGTAATGAAATTAGTTGAAATGTATAGATTTCGGCCCTGGTTAGTTTCAACGTTTGATTTTTTTCATTATAAAGTTTACAAAAATAAAAATGAAAAAGAAATACTTGCTGATCTCTTTTTATTAGTAATAATCATAAGTATGATTGATTATAAAGGACATAAAATATGCCATCAGTAAAGCCAGGTGAAGATATGTTTTCATAGTGTCAATGTTGGGATGGCATTTATTGTTAGAGTTTTGGGTTTCTTATTTGTATGTGGCATACAGAATTGAGGTAATAACAGTACCCTTACGGGATTGGTCACATTAAATCTTGACTTCTGCCCCATGCACGAAGAACAGTGTCTATTAACTAAGCTGTTGTAATGGTTCCTCTCCTCTTTCATACATCCATGACCACATACAAATAAAAGTTTAAAAAGCTTAAGAATTTCTTTATGAAGTGGTCCAAATGATTAAGCTGTGAATATTATTTGACAGCATTTTGGGGCTGACTTATGAAACTTTAATGATGAATTAATTCTGTGTCCTTTTATGAATGTCTTACAGTGATAATTTTACTTAATGGCTGTCCTTTCCTTTGTTGGTATTGAAATCAAACTGCTGGTTGTGAAGGTTAGTAATTTGGGGGCTAGTTCAGTTTCCATTATTGTTAAAGTATTTCGTCAGGGACACAGTTTGTTCTCCCCTTTCCACACCACTGTCAGTTGATGGAGAAATGGAATTTTGTATGAATTATTGTTGGTATTATTTAAAAGCTTATTTATTTATTTTTATATTTTGGAGATTTATCCCTTTCTGAGCATGTTTTTTGGAGTCTTCAATCTTCTTTTTAAACTCTGTTCTATTTTAAGCACAGGATAAAGTGACTTTCATAGTACTACATTTGTGACACATTTATAGCTGTATCTCTCGTCTTTGTACATAACACAATATAGCGTGCACATCCAGGGAAACAGTATTCGTGTTATTTGTATAAACTCAAGTGAATCATCTAAAACGCTTTTAGAATATTTAAGTGGTAGTTACTTTTTAATTAAAAAATTAAGGCTATACTATAAAAGCCATTTGTATTGGGGAAATGAAAAGAAATTCATATAATTAAAACTTGCTAACTGAGACGCACACATTTTACTTTATTTGATTTACTTTGGGTCTATAAAATAGAGATCTATGCCCTTTAAATGAGAGTGAGCCAGGCAGGAGTGAGGCACATGCCTGAAATCCCAGCACTCAGGAGGCAGAGGCAGGCGTCTCCTGAGTTTAGCGTCATCTAGGACTACACACACAGTGAGTTTTCCTTTACAAAGTAAAGGAAAATGAGCTTCTGATAGTGACTAGGATATGTAATTTAGAATCTCGCAATTCATGCAAGAGTGAATTTCTTGATCACAAGCACAGCTTCTGAGTGCTGGAAGCTGGAGGGGCGTGCACTAGGAGGGCAAGTGTGCAAGTGTGCACAGCATGAACACACTCCTGGGATAACTGTAACTGATCTGAATGTAAGGAGTCACATCCACTGAGTTACATCTAACACTTGTGTGTTGTACTTCAATTATACAAATGAATAAGAGAAACAAACTTTAAAAATTAAAACAAAGAATGAGTATTTGTAAAAGGATTTCTGTAATTTGGTGCTGAATTGACACTTCTCATTTATTTATTTAAAGGGATCAAATCTTAACCATTAGCCTCCATGGACACAGCATTTTTTTTTTTTTTGAGAGATGGTGTGAGGGTTAGTTTTTGTCAACTTGATACTAATGAGTCACTCGAGAGGAAAGAACCCAACTGAGGAAATGCCTCCATCCGGCTGGCATGTGGGTATATTTATGTAGCATTTTCTTGATGGTTGATTGGTGTGGGAGGGTAGACGACTGTGGGTGATGCCACCCTTGTGCATGTGTCCTGGGGTGTGTAAGAAAGCAAGTTAAGCAAGCTGTGGAGAGGAAGCCAGTAAGCAGCATTTCTCCCTGGTCTCTGTTTTTAGTTCCTGCCTCCCCTTTCCCACCTGAGTTCCTGCCTTAGCTTCCCTCAGTGATAGATTGTGACCTGGTAGCCATAAGATCACTTTTCTTCCCAAGATCTTTTGGTCCGTGTTTTATAACAGCATCAGAAACCATACTAGGACAAATGGCGTGGCCAAGTAGTAAAGAGCAGGGACTCCAGGGAACCAAACAGAACTACAGTCCAGACACTGACAGAGAGCTGGTCCGCTGTCTCCTTAACCTTAGACTTGTTTCTTATTCAGTCTCTTGAGTTGCTCTGCTCATTTGGCGAGGGACTGGATTTTCTTCTTGATAAATACAGCCTGCACTCATGGTGTTCTTGTTAAATATGCTTCAGTATATAAAATGCTCAGCATGTCACCAGCCCAGAATGTGAATTCTTGTTCGCCAGTCTGTTTTCAGTCACCCACTGTAAGGCCAAGATGAGTGAGTGTTTAGGAGATAGGCGAGGTATTGGGAGAACAAAGAAGTCTCCAATCACTGCAGCCTTGGTAGAGGGATGCAGAGTGATACATGGCAGTGTTTGAAGAGGAATAAGAACTAGTTGTTTTTTTTTTTCCTCTCCAGTGCTGGAATACATGCTGGCCAGGTCCCAACTGCTGAGCTGCATCCCAGCCCCAAGTAGGGAGTTCTTTCTTAACCTTAAACAATTATTTCACTTTTGTGTGATACCATTTATAATTCTAAAAGTTCCTTATTTTCATAGACATTTAAAAATCCTTCAGTGTGATATATCCTCTTTTCACATCCTTGTATTATCTTATGGTCTGGCAATTCTCATTTTCTATCTTAAGTCATCGTTTTTGCCTGTCTTAGACATTTCTGTGTTTCTAACAGCTCCTCACTGCTGTTCTTTGAGAATACTTTATGGAGTGACTGAGTGATGGGCCAGGCTGATGAAGACACTTAGATGTCAGCTTCTGCTGCCCTCTCTTTAAAGTTTAACTTATTTATATTTCCTTTATATTATTTTAAATATTCATTCACCCATTCATTCGTTCATTCATTCATTCATTCACGTGGAAGGCACACACAGTGCCACACATGTGTGGAGGCCAGAGGACCTCCAGGAGTCTGTTCTCGCTTGGTAGGTACCACGTGGGCCCTAGGGATTGAACAACGCTTCTCAGTGGCAAGAGCCCTTACCTGCTGAGCCATCTCCCCACCCCCACTTTGGAAACTGTCAGAAAACCAGTAGTGTTAGGGTGAAATAAACCAAATGCTGGCCAGCATAGCTCATTATGTGAGTAGCAGGGCAGTTTTCTGGGTTACAGGGTGACAGGAAATCACAACGAGTAGCATTTTCCACTTCCCAGAACGCAAGTACTTGGCACAGACAGTTCAGGTCGCGGGCATTATGTCGCTGAGTATGTAGTTGGGAAGAGGTTGCAGCAGGACACTATTATACAGCGTTCCCATAGATAGAGACAACTGGTACGAATGCCCACCAGCAATATGAGAGGAGAGGAGAGTAGCGTGAGAAACAAGTGGTGAGTTTGTTCATTGTCTTTAGTGTCATTTATATAATTGTACATTTACAGAACTTCAATTTTACTGGTGTCTCTATTCAACAATTAATTTAGGACAGTTTGAAAATGCCACAGTTAATAATCATGAACCCAGTACAGCTAACCACCTGCATCCCTATGTGACTCAAGCTAGTGATTTCAGTGCTAGCCATTCAGCTAAGGAAATCACCTACATACTGTATAAAGCACAAAGGTATTCCAGATGGCGTTATTAATAACAGCCAAGAAACTGGAAGCAACCCAGTTATTTTAAGTGAATTTGTGGTCAAATAAATTCATTGGAATGTTCCCTGTAATTAAAAGTGACTTCTTTGAAATAACGACAGGAAAATGCCATAACTTTAAATGAAAACGAAAAGAATAAGAAAAGAATGTCAAATATCTGCTTCATATCGAATGGCAACATTTTATATAAACATGCTAATAGCAGAAGTAAATGTTAGTGTTTAAAGATCGTTAGAACATGCCTTTGTTCTCTTTATTCTCATCTAAATTTCTAATAATTAGTGTTTCTCATATGTATAATCATTTTTTGATTATAAAATGAAATTCTAATATTCCTAGATTTTTGCTGCATATAAGAATATTATAAAATGCATATTTTAATTTTAGAAATTAATTATTTTAATCTAACAGCCAGGAAAATATATACAAATTGGGTTGGCTTTTTAATGCGTTAATATCCAATTCCTTTACATAGATTTTATAGCTATTATAGATTTCAAAATGGAGGATTTGGAATTTCTATAGAAATGCTACTTAACTTTTAAAAAAATCCCTAAGTGCTATTTAAAAACTGTGTTGTAACTAAATAGTCAGTAACTTGAGAGAATTGAAGGTGTGTGGTTCTAAAACAGCCTGGGTCCTGTGAATTCCACATCCCTGTCTAATCTCTGGGTGGCTAACATTTTATTTGCATTTATAGCTTGTCTCAATTCATGAAGGAATTTCTCAGATCTTTTAAAATTATTTTCACATACAGATAATCTAATTTCACACACCTCTAGCAAATGGTTTTAACTATGCTCTCTCCTTTCTAGCCAATAGGAGGTTAATTTTGGCAGACAAGCTAAGCTTCTGTATAATTTTCCCCTAGAAGACTAAGATGTGATAAAACAAATCCCCGTAGCACATGGCATGGAAGGAAATGCCTTCTTGATGACTTCAAAGGCTCTAATTTAAACGTCAGAGCAAACCCCCATAAGCTTTTCTTCGTCCCAGAGTTGTAATATCTCTTCCACTTTACTGACTTGCTGTGGACAGGTTTCAACAGAGATTTGGTTTTAAAAGTAAGTCTTAGTGTTTTTATAGAGAAGAAACAGGAGCATTCCACGGTCTCCTTATTCAGTAGTTTTCCCTCCTGGGAACTCCTGGTGCTTTTTCCCCACGGACGGTTATTAACTTTTAGGATCATCCAGCTTTCTGTTTGACTTGAGGACGATCTCCTCCTGAAACATGGTCATCTTCTTGAGAGACTTGTGTGTCAGGCGGACAGCACGGAAAGGACTTTGGACTTTATTTGCTAACATGCAAGGAGTTAAAGTTTGGTTTATTCTGTTACTAGCTGTGAGATCCTGGATAATTATTTGGGCCTTAGACACATCTCTGAAACTAAGATAGTTTTTCCTAGCTTGTTGAATCACTGAGAGGCCTGTAGATAAAACAGGTACTAGTCCTGACATATAGTAAGTGTTTTGTGAAGGGCTAGTTAGTTGTCAGTCTTTTGTTTATAGTTGAGTGAATAACTGTTTGGGGCAAGGTTTTATCCCCCAAATAGCCTTCGAACACAGTTACAAGGACACATGCACAAACACTCTTACGCATGCACACAATTCTGCACGCACACGTGCACTCTTCTGCACACTGTCTTGATCAGAACAGTTTAGAGGGTTGCCTGCCACATTGTAAAGGAGCTTTGCAAAGAAACTGGAAAGCAGTAAAGAGAGGTAAGAGAAAACGTGGCAGTGGACTTAAGAGTTTTGGGCTTCTGTAATGATTGTCATGGTTCATACTATACTGAAGGCAATCAAGGAAAAAGTCAAAAATTGGTCATCTTTGGATTTGGTCGTTTTGCTTATTTTTGCTAGCATTATTTTTATGATCGTGTTGTATATGTGTGTGTGGTGTATGCATGTGTACTTGTTTCTGGTGCATTTGTCTGGGGAGGCCAGAGGTTGATGCCAGCTGCCTTTTTCTATCACTGTCAACTTTTTATTTATTTATTTATTTATTTATTTATTTATTTATTTTTTGGAGTGACAGCCCCTCTCACTGAACCCAGAGCTTGCAGATTTGACTAGACCTAGATCAGCTGGCCAGGAAGCCCCTGGGGTCTTCCTACCCCTGCCTCCCCAGTGCTGGGATTACAGTTGTGCGCCACTGTGCTCAGCATTTACAGCTTTTATGTGTGTGCTGGGGATCTGAACTCAGCTCCTCATGCTTGTGTGGCAAGCATTTCACTGACTGATTCATCTCTCCAGCTTTAAGAAAAACTAATCAAGAAATACAGAGGACTAAAAAGAGGGAAAAAATACTGAAATTGAACTGTTCATTGTTAACATTTTTGGCATGCATTTGTTGATCCTTAATATTCACTGTATGTCATTAGTACTGGAGATGGATTGTGGTGGTGGCTGCATGACCATGTAACTGTAATTCATGTCACCGAACTGTACTCTTAAGAGTGTTCAAAATATTATATTTTATGTATATTGAACTATAATCAGATCCAGGCTGGTGACACAGCTCAGTGATAGATTACCTTTCACTGTAGAAGACAAAACTAAACTATGGATTGTTTACAAAATGACACCATACTCAGCATATTATATTGTAATGTGCCTTTTGTGTTCAAAAATGAGAAGAGAAATGAAAGAAAAGAAAAGAAATTTTATTGCATGTAAATAAAAACAATCTGCAGCACGATTTTGTGGCCAGGTAATTAAACTTTGGATAGTCCAATATTACTGAGGGGACGTTGGACAAATGAAAAGGAGTGCTAGTTTCATCCTTTTAGCACGGGTTTACAGAGGGCTTGAGATGCATAGAGAGGGACCGAGGACAGAACCAGATGTGGCAGCAGAAACTTGCCTGGGTCTTTAAATGGTGTCTGCGTGTTCAATCAGCTCTAAATAAACCTCTTTGCTCAGCAGAGGTCAATGTGGCAGTTTTTGTCACTTTAATTGTTTATTTTTTGTATTAAAGGGCTTTTTCTTTTTTTCCCTCTTTTCTCCTCCTTCTCTGCTTTCTCTTCCTTCCTCCTTTTCTTCTCTTCCTCCTCCTAATTTTCTTGGATTTCTTTCCAACTAAGTTACTGTCACATTAGAAGAACCTGGTTGAAAGGGAAGCACACTTGGGCATCACAATCCGTGAAACAGTTGCTAGGCACAAGCATCCATTGAGGCAAGCACAGTCCTGGCATTGGCAAACTACTCTCAAAACCGTCCTCCCTGAATTGAGGTCTGACTGTCCCCTGAGATACTCTTTCCCTCCAGCCACTTTGGGAGAATGCTTTCTGTCATCTTAATTACTGTCATGGGCTCTTTATCCTCCCAAATCCTCCCTGCCACTTTTAGATCTTCACTTCTTCCACACTGCTGTAAATGCCCTGTTTAAGGATGCTTTTGCAGCCCAGCTAGACTAGCAGTTACTTCTCTCCTGTGGTCGTTAACAGTTGACCTGTAACTCAGCAACTCCTCTCTACCCTCTGCCATCTTGCACCTTCATTCTCCCCGTGACTCTTCTAATACCCTTTAATCTCTTTTTAATTTCATTTTACATTCCAACCACAGTTCTCCCACACTCCTCCTGCCACTCCTCCCCACCTCTCCCCCTCCCCCCGTCCATTCCCCCATCCTAGTACAGACACTGAGAGCAACAATCAATAAATGGGACTTCCTGAAACTGAGAAGCTTCTGTAAGACAAAGGACATGGTCAATAAGACAAAACGACAGCCTACTGAATGGGAAAATATCTTCACCAACCCCACATCACATCGACACATTGTTGTTGTTGTTTAAAAACAAAACCACATCTTTGGTACCTTTTCATTCTCTGGCACTTTCGTATTTCTGTCACTCCTCAGCCGCCTCTTCATCTTGCATACTTTAGTCTGTGAATGTGTGAACACGTTTCCCTTTCTAACCATAGCTTCCCTATCTTTCCAGCATATGCACCTGCTCTTCAACTTGAAGGGACCTTGTGATTTCTGCAGAACAAGCTCCTCGCTAATCATCCTTGCCCTGCTTTATATTTCACAGGCAGCAACTCTAACTTCTCTCTTGCCAAAGCTAACTCTTATGCCCTATTATCAGTTGTATCTGTCTAGGAAGTTCCTAGCAGCAGATGACACAGATTTTTCTGCAGTTCCTAAGCTGCTCAGTTCATTGAAGAAGACTATAGTGTAAGATTTATGGTCTTGTATGTACATGAACATCCAATGTTGGTTGCTTTTTACTCTTTGACTCTTTACTCTTTGTTCTTTGCCCTTTTGGGGGGACCTGCTCCCCAGCTCCCCAGTAAATCACAGAGTCTTATTCTTACTTATAAATGCCTGTAGCTTTGCTTATTTCTAGCCAGCTTTTCTTAAATTATCCTATCTTTTGCCTCTGGGCTTTTGTCTTTGTCTATTTTTGTATACCTTGCTTCTTTCTCTGTGGCTTGCTGTGTAGTTGGGTGTCTGGCCGCTGATGTCCTCCTCTCCTCCTTTTCTTGCTCCTCAATCTCTTATCTCTTTTTCTTCTTCTATTTATTCTCTCTGGCTGCCAGCCACTCCTGTCCTCTCTCCTGCCTTGCTATTGGTCATATAGCTCAAGACCAATCAAGTGTTTTAGACAGGCAAAGTAACACAGTTTCACAGAGTTCAACAAATGCAGCCTAAAAGAATGCAACACACCTTTGCATCATTAAAGAAATGTCCCACAGCATAAACAAACGTAACACATCTTAAAATAATGTTCTACAACAACCCACCTCATCTAGCCCCTCAGTGTTAATCAGCTATCTTTTTTCATTTATTAATAATTCTCTTCATTTCTCTATGACACATTTCAGATGGATTTCCACCAGCCTCAGCTGTGTCTATTTTCTCACACATACCTTTCCTGTAGCATCTTGTGTAAAACAGTTTTCCCTGGACACACAATCTTATTGCTCATTTCCTTTCCTCCATATCATACAGGAAAATTATGTGTTTAATTATTCATTCTAGGCGTTTCTCTCCAAAAATATATCATGGGAAAGTAATCTTTCTCCTCCCTCCTTCCTTCCCTTCACCCTACAAGTCTTCCCATGGGTATTTTTCTTTAATATTCTCTCTCTCTCTCTCTCTCTCTCTCTCTCTCTCTCTCTCTCTCTTTGTTTTTTAGACAGGGTTTTTCTGTATAGCCATGGCTGTCCCAGAACTTGCTCTGTAGATTAGGCTGGACTCGAACTCAGAGATCAGTTTGCCTCTGCTTCCCAAGTTCTGAGATTAAAGGTATGTGCCACCATGCTCAGTTCCCACTTTAGTTTTAGTTTAAGGTCTGTTAACTATGAAATAATTGGGCAAAGTATATGAGCTTTCTCAGCCTCAGCTTCCTTGTGTTTCAGATGAAGATAATAATGCCTACATCGTAGGGATGTTGTGAAAATATTAAAAGTGATAGAATGAATTCTGAGAGATGGCTCAGTGGCTAAGAGCACTGGCTGCTCTTCCAGAGGACTCAGATTCGGTTTCTAGCAACCACGTGGCAGCCCAAAGCTCTCTGTAACCATAGTTTCAGGGGGTCTGAAGGCCCGCACGGCAGCCCACAGCTCTCTGTAACCATAGTTTTAGGGAGTCTGAAGGCCCACATGGCAGCCCACAGCTCTTTGTAACCAGAGTTTCAGGATATCTGAAGGTAACAGACATGCAAATGATGCATAGATACATGTGTGTAGGCAAAACAAAATAAAACTTTTCAGAAAAGTGTAAAAAGCGATAATACACATGAAAACAGTAACTCTGTGCCTGACTTGTTGATAGGTCTTGTGTTATGATCACCCTTCTTTCTCTTGTGACCCCACCTGATTCTTTCACACTAAGAAAATTCGTCCTTCAACTGGAGACTTGTCTCTCTTAGCACAGCTACCTGGAGCTCTTTATGTCCTACTCATTTTGGAATCCATTTCTGTCTGGTTTTGGAGCATTCCAAAATCTATCCTTAACCCACAAACCTATGAACACCTCATTTTTGATAAAGGAGCTAAAAGCATACAATGGAAGAAAGAAAGCATCTTCAACAAATGGTGCTGGCACAACTGGATGTCAACCTGTACAAGAATGAAAATAGACCCATATCTATCACCATGCACAAAACTCAAGTCCAAATGGATCAAAGACCTCAATATCAATCTGAACACACTGAACCTGATAGAAGAGAAAGTGGGAAGTACACTACAACAGATGGGCACAGGAGATCGCTTCCTATGTATAACCCCAGCAGCACAGACATTAAGGGAAACATTGAATAAATAGGACCTCCTGAAACTGAGAAGCTTCTGTAAAGAAAAGGACACTGTCACTAAGACAAAAAGGCAACCTACTGACTGGGAGAAGATCGTTACCAACCCTGCAACAGACAAAGGTCTGATCTCCAAAATATATAAAGAACTCAAGAAACTAGACTTTAAAATGCTAATTAACCCAATTAAAAAATGGGGCACGGAACTGAACAGAGAATTCTCAACAGAAGAAGTTTAAATGGCCAAAAGACACTTAAGATCATGCTCTACCTCCTTAGCAATCAGGGAAATGCAAATCAAAACAACTTTGAGATATCATCTTACACCTGTCAGAATGGCTAAAATCAAAAACACCAATGATAGCCTTTGCTGGAGAGGCTGTGGAGGAAGGGGTACCCTCATCCATTGCTGGTGGGAATGCAAACTAGTGCAACCACTTTGGAAATCAGTGTGGTGGTTTCTCAGGAAATTCGGGATCAATCTACCCCTGGATCCAGCAATACCACTCTTGGGAATATACCCAAGAGATACCCTATCATATGACAAAAGCATTTGTTCAACTATGTTCATAGCAGCATTATTTGTTATAGCCAGAACCTGGAAACAACCTAGATGTCCTTCAATAGAAGAATGGATGAAGAAAGTGTGGAATATATACACATTAGAGTACTACTCAGCTGTAAAAAACAATGTCTTCTCGAATTTTGCATACAAATGGATGGAAATAGAAAAAATATCCTGAGTGAGGTATCCCAAACCCAAAAAGAGGAACATGGGATGTACTCACTCACAATTGGTTTCTAGCCACAAATAATGGTCATTGAGTCTATAATATGTGATCCTAAAGAAGCTGAATAAGAAGGTGAACCCAAAGAAAAACATATAGTTGTTATCCTGGGTATGGGAAGTAGACAAGATTGCCGGGCAAAAAATTGGGAACTTGGGGGTGGGGTGGGACAGGGGTAAGGGGAGATAGGGAAAGAAAAGTAAGAAGGGGAGAATGGGGGGAACTTGGGGAAACGGGATGATTGGGAGAAAGGAAGTTTGGATAGAGGAGCAGGGAATCACATAACTTAATTAAGGGAGCCATCTTAGGGTTGGCAAAAGACTTGAACCTAGAGGGGCTCCCAGGTGCCCAGGGTGATGTCCCCAGTTAGCTCCTTGGGCAGCTGAGGATAGGGAATCTGAAATGATCCTATCCTATAGCCATACTGATGAATATCGTGCATATCACCATAGAACATTCATCTGGCGATGGATGGAGATAGAGACAGAGACCCACACTGGAGCATCGGAACTGAGCTTCCAAGGTCCCAATGAAGAGCAGAAGGAGGGAGAACATGAGCAAGGAAGTCAGGACCACGAGGGGTGCACCCACCCACTGAGACAGTGGGGCTGATCTATTGGGAGCTCACCTCAGCTGCCCACACTGGAGCACTGGACTGAGCTCCCAAGGTCCCAATGAGGAGCAGAAGGAGGGAGAAGATGAGCAAAGAAGTCGGGACCACGAGGGGTGCACCCACCCACTGAGACAGTGGAGGTGATCTATTGGGAGCTCACCAAGGCCAGCTGGACTGTGTCTGAAAAAGCATGGGATAAAACCGGACTCTTTGAACATGGCGGACAATGAGGGCTGATGAGAAGCCAAAGACAATGGCACAGGGTTTTGATCCTACTTCATGTTCTGGCTTTGTGGGAGCCTAGCCAGTATGGATGTTCACCTTCCTAGACCTGGATGGAGGGGGGGAGGACCTTGGACTTTCCACAGGGCAGGGAACCCTGACTGCTCTTTGGACTGGAGAGGGAGGGGGAGAGGAGTGGGGAGAGGAGGAGAAGAGTGGGAGGAGGGGGAGGGAAATGGGAGGCTGGGAGGAAGCGGGAATTTCTTTTTTTTCTTTCAATAAAAAAAATTGTAAAAAAATACTCTAATACACTAAAAAAAAAAAACAACAGAATTTTAAGCAAGCAAATTTGCATTCACAGTGAAAAGGGAAAATAGATTTGATCTGGACCATAAATGGTAAGCATGATGGAACATTCTAAGATGGAGCACAAAAGCTGGACTGCACTCATTAGCTTTTGTTTTTAGAGAAATTTTCCTCATTATTAAACACTCTAAGATCTTGCGTTATACAGGCAGAAATTTAGAGCTGAAATGATAAATTTTCTTTTGAACATTTCTGGATCAATATTTTCTTAGAACATGGTCTCCCACTTAGCCAAGCAGCTTTGCCGCTGACTGCTTACCAACAATTGTTGACTTGAGGGCAAGTACGTCCTTCAACACCTTTAAAGTTTTTTGAATAGACAGATAATATGGCTACTACAAATAAAACCAGAGATTCCTGAGTTTGAAAAAAAAAAAAGGAGGGAAGGCCTTTCAGTAATTGTTGACAAAGATGATAACCTCAAGAACTTCTCTTGAACCTAAGTTTTGTTTGTACTTTCACAGTGACTCAGAGGATGCTACAGTGCAGCGTAAGACATAGCAGAGAATAATAAAAAACAAGTCCAGATCTCTTCCACTGTATGTAAATATTATGAAACTATCCAGTAGTATGACATTAGATTGGTATGAACACAATTTGTTTACTGTAACTGATATCAATGTTCAAATTGGAGTACATGTGGACATTCTATTTGGGAAGATCTTTTACTCATTTAATTTTGAGTAGTAATTGTTCCATTGTTTGTATTTATTATATGACAGTGAATGACTTAAAGTTTGTAGATATATCACATTTAAATTTCATGGTATTCCTAATAAATTGATTGATTATTGCCGTTTTACCATAAAAAAAGAAAGACCTTGTCTCAAAAAAAAATCTAAAAAAAGCATTTTCTTTATTTTTGAAAAATGATAGTTATTACTGATTATATTGCCTCCTAAAAATCCTTTGCTTTATTTATTTTTAAGGTTGACATACAAAGGAGTCACACTATATTCGTTTTTCTTTCTTATTTATTTAGTTTTTTTGGTGTGACCGCTAATATTTAAGTATTTGGTGCTGTAGTTTACTAGAGATTTTGTATACTTCTTGCTGTACTTTGAATTAAAATATTAGAAATACTTCTAGTCTCAAAACTCCTGGAGGGAAGGACCTGTTAGCACTCTTATTGACCCAAAGATTAAGTATTTTTTGTTTTGTTTTTTAATTTACTTTTATTTACTTACTTTTGTTTCCCGAGAAAGGGACTTGTTGTGTAGCACACACCGACTTTGCTTTGGCCTCATGATTCTCTTGTCTCATGAGTTCCAGGATTGCAGGCCTGTGCCACCATGCCTGGTCAGTAAGGATCGTTTACCTACAAGAATACTAAGTGTTTATATAAACCCATTGATTCTGAATCAACATGAAAGAGATAAGTAATGGAAATAATGTGTTATGTGTAGTTTTATGATAAAGATACAAGTTTTAGTCCAAATGATAAGTCTTCCTTAAAGTCCTCCAGGAGGAGTTCCCAATGCCAGTCCTCCAGGAGGAGCTCCCCAATCTCAGTCCTCCAGGAGGACCTCCTCAATCTCAGTCCTCCAGGAGGACCTCCCCAATCTCAGTCCTCCAGGAGGACCTCCCCAATCTCAGTCCTCCTGGAGGACCTCCCCAATTTTAGTCCTCCAGGAGGAGTTCCCCAATTTTAGTCCTCCAGGAGGAGCTCCCCAATTTTAGTCCTCCAGGAGGAGCTCCCCAATGCTAGTCCTCCAGGAGGAGCTCCCCAATGCCAGTCCTCCAGGAGGAGTTCCCCAATGCCAGTCCTCCAGGAGGAGTTCCCCAATCTCAGCCCTCCGGGAGGAGTTCCCCAATGCCAGTCCTCCAGGAGGAGCTCCCCAATGCCAGTCCTCCAGGAGGAGTTCCCCAATTTTAGTCCTCCAGGAGGAGCTCCCCAATCTCAGCCCTCCGGGAGGAGCTCCCCAATGCCAGTCCTCCAGGAGGAGCTCCCCAATCTCAGCCCTCCGGGAGGAGCTCCCCAATGCCAGTCCTCCAGGAGGAGCTCCCCAATCTCAGCCCTCCGGGAGGAGCTCCCCAATGCCAGTCCTCCGGGAGGACCTCCCCAATCTCAGTCCTCCAGGAGGACCTCCCCAATCTCAGTCCTCCAGGAGGACCTCCCCAATCTCAGTCCTCCTGGAGGACCTCCCCAATTTTAGTCCTCCAGGAGGAGTTCCCCAATTTTAGTCCTCCAGGAGGAGCTCCCCAATGCTAGTCCTCCAGGAGGAGCTCCCCAATGCCAGTCCTCCAGGAGGAGTTCCCCAATCTCAGCCCTCCAGGAGGAGTTCCCCAATGCCAGTCCTCCAGGAGGAGTTCCCCAATGCCAGTCCTCCAGGAGGAGTTCCCCAATGCCAGTCCTCCAGGAGGAGCTCCCCAATCTCAGCCCTCCGGGAGGAGCTCCCCAATCTCAGTCCTCCAGGAGGAGTTCCCCAATCTCAGCCCTCCGGGAGGAGCTCCCCAATGCCAGTCCTCCGGGAGGAGATCCCCAATGCCAGTCCTCCGGGAGGAGCTCCCTAATCTCAGCCCTCCAGGAGGAGTTCCCCAATGCCAGTCCTCCAGGAGGAGCTCCCCAATCTCAGCCCTCCAGGAGGAGCTCCCCAATGCCAGTCCTCTAGGGGAAAGGACATACCATGCCGTTCCCTCACACTCTTCTCTGATAACGGGCTACATCCTAGAACCTAGAGACCTCATAGCCTCAACAGAGTGGAGATCTTAAAGACCAATAAGACAAGGGGGAAAAAAGCCAAAACAATGTAAAATCAAAAAAAGTCCACAAAAATACCATCAATTCATTTTGCGCTGATCAACTACACAGACCTGTGAAGTTTCAGGCCAGACAGGAATCCAGCACTGAGAAAGGGAGGTGGGCACAACTCACCTCCCCTCACCGAGATGCTAACAGCATTGGTACCTGTCCTATTTACATATTCAAAATCTCACCAGAATATTACTAACTGGAAAGCTAATGGTTTTCAGAATGAACGTACCTGAGTCCCACTCTTGAAGGAGATATAAATATAAAAAGCTCCCACGATTCTTCTTCTCTTGGTGAGTACTAATATGGAAGAAGAGGCTTTCCTTGTAATTATCCTACAACGTTAACGTTCCAGGACAGGATCCTAGCTGCCATTTATAATCCTGTTTCTGTGAGAAAAGTATATCCCCAGTTCACCAGGGAGTAGGAGGCACTCAGCACATTTCCCCCTTCTCCCCACTTCCTGTCAGTGCTGCCCCCTTGTCATGTAGGAGCTTATTAAGTATCTGGCATTTAAGATGTGTGGAGTATTGTAACTTAGACTTTAGGGAATGTAAGAGCTAAGCTGTTGCCATCATTATACCTTCATAGTTAAAAATGGAAATTATATGAATTACAGACCCGAGAGTCTTTAGAGAGAAGATCCAACGGAAAACACTGCACCAGCCCTTAATAACTTAAATGCAAATACTGGCATATGTCCAGAAGCTAAGTTTCAATTAAGTGTAATTGTTCCATCTTACAAAGTCTTGTTCCCACCAAGAAATCTTGGCAGACATTGTGATGACTTCTCATGAAAGAGTCAGGAGGGGACTGTAGAGAGGCCTGATGGATTCTTAATAGTAACTTTCTAATTCTTCTTCTAAAGTATGGAGCTGGGTCTAGGAATCAAGCAGCCTGATTTTCCTCTGGTTTTCTAATCACGAGTCTAGTTTCTTTGCTTGTCTCCTACTTGTTCAGAAGTTGTAATTTGTAGCGAGGGCTTAAGTGGATGTTATAGAAAGTGGAAATGAGATACAATCTAGTTGGCTGTTTGTGGGTTTAGTTTCAAAGACCATATTTGTCTAGAAAATAAGCAAGTAGGGTCAACAGGCATTTTCCTGTGAGCAGATTCTGTGCCTGGCATTTCCCCTTGGCCACCACTGGTGTCCTCATAATCTCGCAAAGCTCCCCTGCTTTGTGTCAGAATGCCCCACCAGTAGATCAAAGCTTTCCTGTGTGCTTCACATTGTTCTGGTACCATGTGACTCTGTTTTTAATGCAAGTGCAGATCAGGTAAATCTTCTCCCTGGGATCATACAGAGAAGCAAATGCAGTGGCAGAAACAGGCTGCTTAGGCTCAGGGGCAGGAGACTGGCCTTCCTCTAAATAGGCCTTTGGCATGGAGCAAGTGTGAAAGTGTCCCCGCCCTAGTGCCTGTGACTGTAAAAAGGACTGAGGACAACACTTGAGCCTCATTGCAGTCACGCTGAGCTGAGATTTGGGTACGGAGGGATTTTATTTTTTGTGAGTTCTGACTTTTTGTTTGACTTGGGATTTTTTTTTTCCTCAGGTTACCACTGATGAAAGTTTGGGGAAGTTTGATTTTTTTTGTTTTCAATTCAGATTTCATGCGTGGAAGCCAACTTTTTAAAACAATATATATTCCAAAGCTAGGCCACAATGTAAGAGAATTGTAAGACTATATTTTAAAAAAATCATATTTTTGATAATTTCTTACATGAATACTATATATATGTCACCCTTCCTCTCCATCCCCATCCTAAAATCCTATATTTTAAAGTGAATTTTCATTAATCTTCCAATTTAGCAGCTTACTCCTTATATAAAGTCTGAATTTTATTGGAAAAATAGATTAAATTTTAAGTTAATTCATTAATCTATATTGCTGTAGTTTACAATCTTTAAAAATGCTGTTTGCCTTGTATTTTGTTGTAAAATAGTTTTCAACTATATTTTCCATTGAAATATCACTCAATTTTGTTTTAATGTTTCAGTTGTTTTTACTTTTTTAAATGATTTTTTTTAGTATCTATAATACTTATTTGGAATTCTTAGTTCAAAGAGAAACTGCTTTTCTTTCCTTTTATTCTTTTTTAAAGACTATTTCTCAAATTAATCCTATGCTTAAGCCAGGGTTATAATTGAAAAGGAAACATGAAGCCGGTCCCCTGCCTTTGTTCTGTGAAGCCCAGAGGAGCACCATGTCCTATGGGGGTCTTAACGTGTCCTGTCTGTGCTCTCTCCCAACCCCAGCACCTTCAGACTGGGACTGCCTCGCGCTCTGTTTATCCCTGTTTCGTTTTTCCACGTTTGTTTTGCACTTGACAGCTATAAATATTTCCATATGCTCCTTCTTGTAGAGACAAACATTTTCTTCAGCTTTGAAGACTTAGTTTTGAAATAAACAACTCCAACAGACTTTATAGAAGGTTTTGCAAAGTCCTCACATAGGCATGCCCTTCGAGAAATGGAAGGTGGCTGACTTTCCACCCATGTAATATAAACTAGGTAATTGAACTCTTCCAGGGCACTGGGAATGCCTTAATAGATTTCTTGTTTTTCAAAGATTTGCCAAAGCAGTGCAGACCCATGTTTGAAAGTCTTTAAAAGGACTAGTTAACATCATAAATGACTATTTTATGCAATATAAATTCTTTAATTCACTGAGTGATTTACTTTGGCTAAAAGGATTAGGGAAATAGCTTTGGATTTGCTTGTAATTTCCTCTTTTATCTTTTACAAATTAAAAAGTTGGTGTTGTATATAATGATGCCATTGAAAGCACAATTTGTAAATCGTCTTAGAGAAAACATCTTTATGATGTGTTTTAAGTAACTGCTTCTTTAATTTTTGTTCTCTTAGCAAATAAAAACTTTCTGAGAAATTTTATTTGTTAAAATCAATGTAAATATCATTATTCATAGCCTGATGTCCCCACTGCCTAGACCAGTGTGTTTTTCTTATGTGATACTTTAATCCCAATGTGGGTATTATCTGATTTCCTAAAGGCCTGAAAGTAGACATGTTTCATAAGTTTTCCAGTTAACTATACACTCAGATACATAAAACATGAATACCTATAGATTTATTTTTGTTTTTATTCTCATCTCGTTAGCATACGACATTTATCAGATTTAGTCAAGAGATCTTTGATTTTAAGGCGTCAGAATTGGCATGTAAATCTGGTATGTGGAATGTGGTTCACAGCCAATGTACGCCCAGACCATCTCTGGAAGATAATGATTAAACTTTCAGAATTTGCGTAAGCTGGTTATCATTAGATATTAAAGTATAAAACTTACTACTAAATAAATCACTTTAAATAGTACTCAAAAATCGATATTTTGTAATTATCACATTTTATTCTTATCTGTTTATTTAAAGTCATTTGTGTCTCGTGTGGGGCAGATGATTGGAAACACTGTGTGGTGTTTACAGCTCTGATTTTTATGCAGCTTCATGTTCACTGGTATGTTTGCATTTCAGTTCAACCTTGGTAAAAGTTATTACGTTGTGGAAATCAGCAGGCACAACAAATCAGGGTTTGTGAGTTTTGTTAGTTCAGACTTCAGACTGAGGGGGAAATGTTAATGATGTGTACTAAACTTAGAAGAATATTTCTGTGTGGCAGTGTCTTACGAACATCACAAAAACTGAGACAATTGTGTCTCAGTGTTTGAAAGCTATTTTCTAGACATGAGCAGTGTGGCCATTTTATGAACAATTGAATGAAAATTGAAGTTCTGGCACACATTTGTTCTCATCTTCTCTATCAGCCACATAGAAAAGAGCTACCTATATTAAGTGTGTGTTGTTTCAGGCACTTCAGAAATCAGTTGCCAAAGGCGTCAGGATACTGCGTAGTTTTTTCTGAGAACAATGCTCCTTAAAACGTGATGCCTCCTTTTGAAATCTTATATGGCCCCAGATTTCCTCTTTGCTCCAAAGATTGCTATTAAAGGGTAGAATGTCTATATAATATGCTCACTCATCTACATAGGGTGGTATTATAAAACTTCTGTGGGAAAAGAGAAGCATCATAATGTTGAGTGTAAGAAATGATACCTTTCCTTGGGAGAGTAATTCTGTTGTTTACCTCATTTGGGGGAGGTAGTTTAGATTAAGTGTTAGAGGGGAAATAGTTACATCTAACCAATTTTCTTTTCCTTAACCTTATGGCTTGACAGTAGCGCTGTGCAGTGCATGAGTGAGAATGACTGAGATGTGGTTCCAGGGAGTTGAGGGGTCAGAAGCACAGCATTGCAATGCATCCTCTTGGCTTGTTGGTAATGAAAGCCTGGAGTCCCCTCCTCTTGCCCTGAATCAGAATCTGAGATTTAATGAGTTCTCTCAGCTGATTCTCCCACATATTAAAAGCTGAGGGTCCCTGATACCTGGGTGTTGTGCCTCCATAACAGATGGATCCTGGTCCCCAACCTGCCATACCTTTTCTCTCTGCACTATTATTAACTTTGTTCTATATTTTCAAAGTTACAACTATTTTTTTAAAAAAATGATATTGATGGGATGTTAGGAGATAATATTCCAAGTTATTTTGATAATTTCTCCCCTCTAATGCCATCTTTTGTTCATTTTCTGTAATTGGGGTAATAAGATGAGGCCTAGAGGTCATCACTTTAACTTCTCTCTGCTGTTTCCTTCTTTAGAATCCAAAGTGTGTGACCTTGGCATAGCCTAGTTACTCTTTCTTTGCCTTCTCCAAACATTGACCCTGGGAATTGTTTGAAGACCAAGTGCTAATTCTTGGTTATTCTTGAAAGGTTTTTTTTTTTTCAGCTTAGATTATTAGCATTCTTATTTTGAATGCTGGGGATTGAATACAAGGCCAACTATCTTGGAAATTTTTGATAGTACGTATGTATGTCATCTGCCTTGGTCTTGTTCTTTGGCACTCAGCTCACGAAGATGTGGCCATCTGTGCATCCGTGAGGCCTGCTTTCCTTTTACCATGCATCCTTTTGCCTTTTGCTTTCTTTGCTTCTCCCATAATTGCATGTTTTCTATAATCAGCAAGCTCGGGAGACCCTGTAAATGCAGTTTTCTCGAAATGGTCAGAGTTTGAGGAATTTGATGTTAGAAACCCATAATGGTAATCTCCTGGAAGCAGTCATTGTGCTAGAAATTTGAAGACTGAGTGGTCTGTGATGGATGTAAGTGGCTGCTGATTCTAAAGTGTTCTGGTACATCATTCAGGATCCTATCAGTGTATTTATTGTCCTTTCCTTTGAATCCTGTATCCACAGGGTTTGTAAACTGTACCAGAGGCTTGTACAGTTCAAGGCCCTTTTTCCTGCTGGTTATTTAATTGTTTGTTCTATCTCAGAAATGATTAGTTATTTGGGAATGGAAATCATACCTGAGACCGGGGCTTACTTTCTTGGTCAATGGTGGCCAGACATATAGTATATATAGCACATAGTGGTCATATCTATTGTATTTCATGTTTTAAAGTTTGACTGAGAATAAAAGGGAGTTAACTCATTCGAATTAAAGAAAGTACTGAAAGAAAACTTGTATTCATTGTCAGAACAGTGGAGGAGAAGCCCCTCTATTATTCATTACGTTTTGTAAAGCAAGAAACAAAGAAGTATAGTTGTTCCTTCCACAGTCAGTTCAGACTCGAGAGGTTTGTTTATTAGCCAACTCCAGACAAACCCCTCTCCTAAGCCCAGACTTCTTTTAATGGTCTTCAATTCTGCAATCATTTAGAAGTGAGTTTTTTCCTTTCTGCCACATTTTTTAGTACACACCCTTTTCCCTCCTTTTGCCATACTTTTGTTTCCTTGAGAAAGGAGAGTCCCCTTGAGAGCAGAGAGTAAACATTTCTTTGTGAAGTGTGACTTATTTATGCTTCAGGGCTTGTCAGTGTATACACAATAGAGAAGGTGATGGAGGCTTCTAGGCATGCCAAGTCAGCACTTTGTGCATGTTGGGGCCAAAGCTAGCTTTAAGAAGGCTGAAAAAATTTCAACAAGTCAGAACATTTTTACAATTTCCATATTTATCAAACATGTCAGGGAATGGACTTGTAAAGCCTTCCAGGGATTAACTGACTGTAGGCTTGTTAAGGTGGAGGAAGCCACCTTCCCAGGACCAATGGTTTGCTCTAATAACCTCAAGAATGAGAATGTAGGTGAGCCCTGCCAGATGAGAGCTAATCCTGAGGCTGAAATGCTCTTTGAATGGGAAAAAAAAATACCTTTCAGCAAACTGTGTGACTCTTTCTGACAGAGCGCAGCAGACTGACATTTGTTTACCCAAAGCTGCAGTTTTATTAGGTCTCTGGTTGGTGGTTCTTGACCTTTGACACAGACCATGATGTGAGTAAAAGGGAACCACGAGACATGCAGATGTTCCCAAACACAGGTGGCCATTGGTTTTTAGAACTTGGCGAAACATGCCAGGGTTCTTATTTGTTTTCAGATGTTTGGGGTTTGGCAGACTCTTGTTTGCATTTTGCCAAGCACTTTCCTTTGAATTTTAATTCAGGAATATCTGGGGTGGAATTTAATTGGTGATTCATTTGCATGGTACCAGAATGCTGCCTTCAGAAGAATGTGTGATGACTAAGAAATATTAGAAGCTTTAAGAACAGTTTTTGATGCCCCTTTCTAAGATTGGGAGATTCAGTCCTCAAATATTTCCTATAAGATTTGGAAGTCAGAATCTTTAGCTAAGGAATAGTTTCCAAATCTATGTGGATATCTTCACAAAGCAAACCAGACTTTACGTCTCTAGCGTGGCCTGTGAACCTTTAGAAAAATTGCAGGATTGATCTGCAACCCTGTGCCAATAGTTAATTTTTAAATTCGTGTTTAAAAAGGTTTTCGATAGCTAGATTGGGAGAGCAACCCCCTTCTAGGGAGATAAGTAAGAATTTAAAAAAAAAATAGAAAAAAAGAAAGACAAAATCCAAAGTCATCATAAACGTTTGTGACACCAAAGCCAACTTGCTGGAGACGACAGAACCCTGACAACCCTGGAGTTATATAAAGTGCCACCAGGTGACTTTTCCATTATGGTTGGAAGGGAAAGGAGAAGCGTGCTCTAACTTTATGAGTGAGGATTAGGCCATAAGCTTTTAAAAGACAGAAAATAAGGTGTGGTGAAATATGGCGCCCAACTTGTGACTGCCTCTCAGGTTGCAGGGGAGCATGGTGATAAAGCAGGTTTCTTCTTGTCCACCACCAGCTTCCTATCATTTGTAACCCCAGACGAAGCAGCAGGGGCAGCTCCAGTGACTGTGACAGTCTCTGAGGGCACAGTGCAGATGGTGCTCCAGCAGAAGGAAGGATTGGGAAACTATAGCTCTGGGTTGTTCAGCCACACCAAAGCATGCTAGACTCTTTCCTTCTCTCAGTGAGTTATAAGCCTCTCTGGGTCAGTCTTGGTGATTTTCTTCTTCGTGTCAATCAATGTGTTCTTCAAATGGCTTAAAATGACCCTAAAGCAGAGTCTGTTTTTAAGTCCTTGATCTTATCACAGCACTGATTGAGCTGGTCAGAACTATGATGTGATCTCCAGAGAGCCACACTGGTTTAGGTGTAAGGTGTTCTTTATATGCATGTGTATTTAATTTTGGCGCTCAAAAAAAAAAATCCATGTTTTTCTTTTTAAAAATTTGTTCTGGTTATATTAAAACAGACAATTCATTAAATAATGACCCCCCTCCCTTCACTTTCTTCCCTTAACCTGTGATTTCTTCCTTCCATCTCACCTTCCTTCCCTTTCCTATGAATTATAACTTAATGAGGGCATATCAGTCACTAGTGGGAACACTTGCGTGTTTGCGTTTTACATATTCACTGTAATCTGTTGCAGCGGGTGCAGCTTGGTGAGCCTGAAAGGCAAGGGCGGACCTTTGAGTCACATTTTAAAATGCTGGGACAGGTTGTTAACACTGTGAAGGAGCACCTTACTTAGGCTTAGACTCCGGGAAGAGAAGCTCAGCGGCGTTTCCAGTGCAGCTTTCGTCCCACACTTCTCATCTGCCACAGGGCCTTTTGCATAGGAGGGCTTGAGTAAATCATTACTGTGTTCAGTTCGGTTACATTTTGATTTAGTTCTGCACCTTTAATATATAATTGAGAATTGAATGCTACTACATGCCATAATCCATTAACTTTGTAGGAGATAAAAACTAATGAGGATTGTGTAAGTCAGGAGCAATTCAATTTAGTTTTTACATGTTGACTTGTATATTTTGAAGTGGTCTGCATATCTGCCTTTTCACTTACAGTCAAGAAGTAGAGCCTTCTCATGAGTGAATATTTGAAAGTGCATTAGCTTCGTGCTGCTGTACTGCAGTGCATACTAGTGACTTGGAGACAGGCCTTGTGTCACATGGACTTGGAAAAGCAAGAGGAAGACAGATGAACCCTCGGAGGTGATGATCTGGCACCTTCATACCACTTAGAAAAATGGCAAGTTTAAGGAATATATGAACGTTTGCTATCCTGAGGCTCAGGAGCACACTCTCCTGTGTCCTCGGTGATGCCTCGGTGCAAGCTTCACCAGCTCTTGTGGTAACTTTTGTGGAAGTTGCAGCTCCCCCATCTCATCATAAAGCAAAAGATTCTGTGGGAAATGCTGGGTTATCTTGTTACCTTTTAGAGCATTGCATTAAAATTGTTTAAGACCATCTGTACCCATGGTTTTCAGTCTAAAAATGGTACTGCTGCTACCTCTCAGTGAATCAGACCTGTACACATTCCATGGCTTTCAGTTTTAAAATGGGCCTAAGTATTGAGAATTCATCAGTGAATCTGATGTCATGGTGCCGAGGCTTGATATAAGCACAGTATTTATACTGTGTGTTACAACTTTTTGAGGAAAAGAAATTAAGGATAATAGTGTTATCCTTTCTGTGCCTCTTTCTTTTTTCTGTCTCTGTTTCTCTTTGTCTCTGTCTCTCCTCTCTCTGTATCTATTTGTGTGATATTTAAAATTCCCTGTTTATCCAAAATATTAAAAGACATTTCCCATCACATGCTCAGTATAGGAGATTATATTATAATATGCATGACATAAATGAAGGCTCTTCATAGAATTAAGCCTAAAGTCTGTTTGTGTGTGTGTACAGTTTAAATGACCATTGTAAGACCCTAAAGAATAGCAATTAGATAACTTTAAAGAAGTAGAGGAACCATGTATTACAGAAGGAAAGTAAGATTCATGAGAGCAGTTGTAGCCTCATCCTCGAGGGAGCCAAGGCTTCAAATAGAGAAGGTTCTGTCAGTCTCTACTTGCCAGGGCAGGAAATCCCCTCTGGCTCCTCTCATGTGTAAAAATCAGTCATTCAAATAGTGATTATAAAAGAAAGGCATTTGCATTGTGGGAAATCTGAAAAGAATAAGGAGAACCAAAGCAGCTAACTGCCTCTTACCCACTCCCAATAATGACCCTAACTCGTCAGTGCATTTTTTTCTCCCTGCCTTTTCTTTATTATTGCTACATGTATACATACATATAAATACATAAATACAACTTTACCAAGTCCATTTAGTGGTCTTTTCTTTTTAATTTGTGTTGTTTGTCAAAAAGCTGCATTTAAAGTGTCCCTGGGCTTTTGCTGTGTGTGTAGCAAAATAGAAAAGCTTACTACTTTTAAAAGGCAGCTGTGACAATCACATACTCGGGGCTCCTAGGACCTAACAAACATGAAAGAGTTTAGCACAGCCGTGTGTGATGTGGTAGTGCCGGCAGATGAACTTGTGTTGCTTGCCCACATCCTGGAACCAAAAGCAGCCACTTTCTGCCTTCTGCACCGTGTTGTGAGGCTGTCAGGATGTAGTTCTGGTTGGAGTTCAGTTATTAGTTGCCCTAACCCTGTTCCATAGATCACTGTAGGCCTGCTGTTTGGCTTAGGCCTGTGGTTTGGCTTGGCGTGGCTTCTTCAGGCATGGTTGATTTGGAGCCCACTGGAAGGCAGCATCTCCAGAAAACAAACAGCTCACACAAAGATTCTTCTTGTCCTGCTCTGGCATTAGGGTGCACCTAGCATGCAGGTGGTACGGTTTCTACTGTCCATCTGTGGCGATATAGGACATTGACACTCGCCGTAGTAGTCCCACTGGCTTGATTCACTGATGCCACCTCTGGCTCCACTGAGAAAGCCTCCACCAGAGTGTCTTTCCTGACGGTAAAGAATCAGGGCCTGTGTCAAGCTGGCTGTTCCACTGACGGGCTGTCCTGAAGGTACCCGAATGGGTTTGGCCTCTCTCTGCATCCTCGACCACTCTCTCAGGGTGGGAGCTGGACGAGCCATTCTTCTCTTGGTGTATTTCTTTCTAATCTTTAAAAGGGAATTTTGTTTCACTCGTTAGTTGTGTGTGTGTTTGGGGTGTGTGTGTACATGCACTTGTGCCATGCTTGTGTGTAGCGGTTAGAGGACAGCTTGCAGAGCCAGTTCTTTCCCTCTACCTGTAGGTTCAGGGATCTGAGGTTATCTGGCCACAAGTGCCTTTCCCCACTGGGCCATCTTGAGGGCCCTCTTTTTCATCTTTATCCATGTCAGAGTAACACACTTGAAATAATGCCAAATAAAAACTTTCTTGGCCTGCTAAGTTTTTATAGCATTTTTAGTATCAGTTTGAGCAATATCTTTCAGGGTGAGATGGGTATTGTTAAGTGTTGAGCACGTGTTTCAGTGAACATCTGTAAATGAGTCTTAAGTGCAGGAGAGAAAACTAAACATTTTCATGAGTTTTGGAGGTTTAATATTGAAGGGTAAAAAGGAACAATCTTTCTTTAAAAATGGAATATTTTCAACTGAACCCTTATCTACAGTGTTTAATATGCCAACACATTTTTTTTTTTTAAATCAGAGTAAAGACTGCTTTGAAAATGATAGGGAAATGATTTGGTGTTCACTCCTCTCATGCCTAGATTCAAGCATACAAGGGAGGCAATGAATGTTATAATATTTGGATAGTGACTAATCACAGAATTCTTTGGGTATTTAATAGAGGGTTAAGTTCAGCCTACCTAGAGCTTATATTACAGAGGCAGGTCTAGAATCAGTCGCTTGGATACTCCGTAGCTGTTAGAGACCCTGGGCCAGCCTAGTGCTCTCCTGTAGGAGTGCCGGGCACATCAGTGGGTAGAGGTTGCGCTGGTCCAGCTGAGGACTCTAGAGCCCCGGCCTCCTCTAGTGCTTCTTTCTCTCTTTTGTATGCTGGCTTTAGATTTATCATTTAAGTCATTTTTTTTTCCTGTCATTTCTCTGCCCAAGAATGCCTTGGGGCATCTGATTGTCCCTCAAGGCCCTCTGTAAGCAGGGTGTATCACTTTTATTTCTTACTCTGTCTTGAAGCACCTTTGTGGCCCAGTGGTGTGGATTTTAACCTGTATACTTTTCATGGTATCCACTGCCTTAAGTCTAGAAAATCTTAAGTCTCATGTATTCAAACCTTTCTAATCTTCTGGTTCTCTTCCTGTAAGAAACATTCCCTAACTCACATCACTTAACTTATTCCATTCTCTGTACATCCCTGAGACAGCATCCCACAGGAAGACACATTCTTCTGGAAGCTATCTCCTCTGCTAGATTATGAATTTTATCACTGAAATGACCATGGTAGAAGCAGACACCTTCTTTTCAAGCCCTTCCTGTCTGTTTTTTTTTTTTAAATATGTATTGATTCTTTGTGGGTTTCACATCATGCACCTTGATCCCACACATCTCCCCATCCCTTCCCATCTGCTCTGTACCCTTGTAACTTCCCATCCCCCAGAATAAAACAAGATAAAACAAGAAAAGAGACAAAAGAAAAGGAAAGAAAAGTCTCATTGTGGAAGCTGCAGTGTGACACAGGGAACCACACAGTCCTTTAGTCCGTATGTTGTTACTTGCAAGTGTTCATTGCATTGAGTCCTTGGTCTGGTTTGAAGGCTCTCACTGGGGCTCCCCTTTTTTATTCTGTTGTCCTGTGTCATGGAGACATGTAACTTCAGATCTGCAGGACCAGTCCCTTCACATCCTCCAGCAGATCACAGATGGGGTGAATGCTGGGATGGGGACCAGTCCCTTCACCTGCTCCAGCAGATCACAGATGGGGTGGATGCTGGGATGGGGACCAGTCCCTTCACCTGCTCCAGCAGATCACAGATGGGGTGGATGCTGGGATGGGGACCAGTCCCTTCACCTGCTCCAGCAGATCACAGATGGGGTGGATGCTGGGATGGGTCAATTCATGACTCTTTCTGGGCCTGGGTGGTTGTTGGGTTAGTTAGCTCACCAGCTCTCTTCATCCTCAACATCAGGGTTAGCTCTCCAGTACTGCCCTGGCTAACTCACCCTATGTAGTAAGCAGCAAGGGGCGGACTGATTCTCCTACTCTCTCGTCTTTGGGATCATCTAGCCAACACCTACACTACCAGCTCTACTGTGTTCCCTAGTCGAGGTGGAAGGGCCACTCTGCCCAGTGCTACTGCTGGTGAGAGTTAAGGCCAGCTCTCTCACTCAAGTGACATCAGGGATGTCTCTCCTGCTACGACAGGCTTCAAGGGACATGGGGAGGGCTTCTTTCCCTTGCCCACACCACCATACATGGTAGATGAGGGGCCGGGCTCAGCCTCTCACACTCATGTCCTTGGGGCCAGCTCACCCACGCCTCTGTCAGTGGAGTCAGCTCTCCTGTGTTGCCCAGGCAAGGTGCAGAGCCCACTCTCCCTAGTTCAGCATCTGGTAAGGGGCAGGGGTAGCCCTCTCATTTGCCGAGAGCAACAAGGGGCAACGGAGAGGGCGTCTTTCCCTTTCCCTCACCACTATATGGCAGACAAGGGGTGCAGGGCCAGCTTTCTCACTCTCATGACCTCAGAGCAGGCTCACCTGTGCTACCACCAGCATGGTTGACATTACTGTGGTGCCCAGGGGAGGTGTAGGGCCTGAGGGCTGTAGGTAGTCAGGGCGCGGGCCAAGCAAGGCCTTTCTGTTTCTTCAGCACTGGCCTCCTCCCCTCAGCCCTTCCTGGTGATTCATGTTGTTGCGCTGTATTCCTTTCAACCTTTCTTGTTTTTATGATCTGTTAGTATACTTGCATACCCGATCATGGACCAATTTTATTTTTCATTGTAATATTGCATGATATGTTTTCATGTAAAACATTTTTCCATCCTACTTAAAAAAAAATCCTACACTTCAGGCCAGACAGATAATTCAATCATTGCCCTTGCAGAGGACCCAGGTTTGGTTCCCAGAAACCACATAGTTGCTTATAACGACCCATACCGATAGTTCCAGGGGATCCAGTGCCTTCTTTTGAAATCTATGGTTACCAGGCATGCACATGGCACATATACACACATGCAGGCAAAAACATGCATACACACACACAAAATAAACAAATCTCAAAAATAAATAAATACAGATAATTCTGCCTAGTAGTCAAAGTGTATGCAGTTCATTGTCAGAGTGCTTGCCTATCATGCATGAAGCTGTGAATTTATCCCCACTGCCTCCCTCAAAAGGAAAAAAATCTGATTAAAGAAATAAAGATACCTGAAGTCCTCTCACATGAGCGGTCCACCGTGAGCATTTTGGTCACTTTCTTTGGCATCTTTCTTCACAGGTGCACACATGCATGCTGACACAGGTGCATTTTCCTATACGACTTTTGAAAAATGTAGATTTGTAGATGGCATTTACCTTTCCCCTTCTTTCCCTCCCTACCTTTTCTTCAGCCATCCTCCTTAACAAGTACTACATGGAGCCCTCGTGCGCTTTACAAAAGTACGTTTCCTATAATGATATAAGCAGGGTGGAGAATTTGTTTGGTCAACATGAGATCAATACTTTCTACATCTCTATGTATCCTGTTGTTTTGTGATGTGTATATGTTTGTGTATATGCAGATGTATGTGCATGTCAGTATGCAGATGTGTGCACATGTGTGCATTGGTTTTTCAGGTGCTGCTCACCTTATTTTTTGAAACTGTGTCTCTCAAACAGTGTTTCTCATTTGCCTGGGGCTCACTCATTAGGCTAAACCACCTGACTAATAGGCCTTTCCTTCTCTGGCCCTGGGCTGCACCCACACAAACATATACACATGAACACTTTTTTGGGGGGGGGGCTTAAACTGTTTTGAGACTGGAGATATGATATTCCTATACCCCAAATATCTCCATGTTTCTTAAAAACGAGAGGATGACTCAATTGTTTAAAGCAATAAGTTAACATACATAAATAAATCTCCCCTCACTGAAGTGGTTTCATGATTTCATGAATAATTCTTCAGACTTCCAGTGTTGCAAAAGTGATACGCTTCTGTAGAAGCTGTATGTTGATCGTTTCCTGGGCTGGTATGAGTGTGATCCTTCCCTTCCACATGGGCATCTGCAGTGTACTGAGTACTGATTGCCCTGTGGTCCCTGAAGCACGCCATGGCTACCCAGCAATGCCCCGTGTTGCCGTGATGTGAGGCAGGTTAGGATGGGTTTGTCAGCATATAACATCAGACTATGTCAGAGGCATCTCTAGTAGCATTGTTACCTGTGGACCTTACTCAGCGTGTTCCAGCTTCCCAATAATACCCTTATACAGTTAAAATCTTAAGTCATGTGTTACATTCAGTTACCAAGCCGCTTAAAATCTACATTAATTTGTAACAATTTATTAGTCATTCTTTGTCTTCTATATCATTAATATTTTGGTTCAAGCACAGGCCTATTATTAAATATATAAAAGGTTTTCATTCAGGTTGTCTAATGTTTCCTTATCATTAGACACATGTTACACATTTGGGGCCGCATCTTGGTTTTATTCTCTGTTGCTGTGAGAAATCCCCTGGCAAACCATTTAAGGAAGAGAGAGTTTATTTGTCTTGAAATTCTAGTTTACAGTTCATCGCTGCAGAGCAGGAACTTGAAGCAGCTAGTCCTATCACATCCACAGCGAAGCACGGTGTGATGAGTTAATGCATGCCCATTCATGTTCAGTTCACTTTCTCTACCCTTATACAATCAAGAATGCCTCGGAGGAGGGACAGTGTCAGCCACAGTGGGTGGATCTTCTCACTAATCTAGACAATGCCCTGCTGATGTGCCCACAGGCCACCCTGCCCTAGACACTGAGACTGCCTCCCCAGGTGATTCTAGGCTATCGGGTTGACAAAAATAACCCTCATGGGGCCTGCGATGATGGGTCAGCGGTTGAGAGCACTTGTGGCTATTAAAGAGGACCCAAGTTTGGTTCCCAGAACCCGTAGGGTGACTTATAACCATTCATAACTCCACTTTTAGGAGCTCTGATGCTCTCTTGTGACTTCTGCAGAGACCTTGCACACTTGTGGTACACTTACACAAACATGGGATTTCAAAAAGCTATTACTCATAATTCAGCTTAAATGTTTAGTGTTTTAAGTTTCTAGCCATAGTCATACAGTTCAAAAACTATGCTAAAGTCTTCGGGGGAGGAAACAGGTTGTTGGCTCAGTGGGTATAAAGCACTTGCCCTGCAAACCTGGTACAACCTGAGTTCAATCCTTGGAACCAGTGTGAAGGTGGAAGGAGAGAACCAAGTTTATAGTGGTGTCTTCTGACCTTGGCATATGTGCTGTGGCACACATACTTATGTATTGCATAATATGCACACAGTAATAATAAATTTAATTTTTTACAATTATACTTGGGTTAGTTTTTATTCTCTGCTTTCCCCCTATTGCTTCCAGTATGGTTTTGTTATTTGAAGTAAAAATTTGGTGCATTTGTTCCCATTTAGATTTCATTTACAGTTTATTCTCATCCTCTGATAGCTGTGTGGGTGTAAAACATTAACATGCATTCAAACGTCTGTGCAAAAAAAGTGGCCAGAGGAGGACCAGCTCCCTCCCCTTCCTGCCATTTTCATCCCCTCTACCCTGTAACTTCAGTTTCATCTTCACCCTGTCTGTGCTTGCTTTTGCTGGTGGTGTGTATATTTCTTATTTGAGCATATCCTTGGGTTTACTTTCTTCTTTACACTGGTATTCTGTGGGTTTATTTATAATGTATCTTTTCTTTAAATTATTCCATATCAATCCGTAGAGCGTTCTTTCTCCAATTCTTCTTTACAACTTAATAGTATCTAGTGCAGGATACCGCTGAAAGGTGACAGTTGCTACACCAGTCTTTGTGTGGAGCTCATGCACCCACACCTTGTTAAACTGCAGGAAGTTTGGAGAATAATGAGAGCAGTACATTATTGCAGCCCCTCCAAAACCAATAAGTTAGGAATAAACTGATGCTCCTGTCAAGTGGAAAACCAATGTGTATGGAGACATTGGTTTAAGTGATCTGTAATAGATTTCTTGCGTTTAATATTAAAAACTCAATTGTGATTTCGATCTGTAATCCCAGCTTTTTGGGAGGCTGAGGTAGGAGCAGCACAAGTTCAAGACTTGCCTGGGCTACTCAGTGAGTTCATGGTCCCCTTAGTGATACCTTGTCTCAACATAAAAAAAAGTGTGTTGGCGAGGGGCCCTGTGTGTAGCTTGGTGATAGAGCTCTGGGTTTAATCCCCAGTTAAAAAACAAAACCAAGCTCCTGTCATGTATCCAATGCAGTAAATCTGAATATATAAACATTTTTATAGAGGATAGAGAATTTTCCCCATGGTGTATAAGTAAATGATTCAAACTGATGCTGTTTATCTGCAGATCAGCAGGAATGATCAGGTTTCTCTAATCTCATTCATGTGTAAATAAACAAGTAAGCAGATACGCTTGCATTCCCAGAAGCATTTAATCAAGGGAAGCCATGTAGTCCAGTCAAAATCAGTAAGCTGCTCTAGATGTGGGAATCTTTAAAAATGTAAGGATTTGATTTTTGGCCCTTGTTTGAGTAACCCTCTGCTTGCAAGAAATTATTTCACAACATGATATTTAAACATGATGACAATACTTATGAACGCTCACATTTCTGGCCAGGTGTTTTGGGGATTGGATCTTTGCTGAGTTGTGAGGTCGAGATCATTGCCTTAATCACCCACAGCTTAAAAGATCTGTAGATGGGAGGTGATGGCGGCAAGCTGATGCTAACTGGTACTACTGGCTCTGAAGACTGGAAATGTCAAGAGATCATGGAAGCCTCACACCATACAGATCAGCTCTGACTCTGTGGAATAGGGCTAAATAAGGAGCTGGAGACTACCTTCAGTGACCGTTTTTGTACCTTAGGAATATTACTAAAGTGGCCTCCACTGTTGTAGTTCCTTTCAATTCACAAGGCCTTTTCTTATTTTCCTTTCAGCTCAGCACTAAAGCCTAGTGTTTGCTGAGGAAATATTGATTAATTTGGGTGGAGTAGGCTCAAAACCATGAATGCTCTGAGTGACCCTAGATTTGGGTGGGAACTGTTTAAACTTACTTTACAGCAAAAGAGATAAGATTGCTGATTTAAAAGAGCAAGAGAAAAAAAATGAGGGCTTTCAAGAGAAGATGGAAGCCATCACCAGTGCCCTTTGGCTCTTTCACCATAATCAGCAGGACCTGCCTTTATGAGTTCTAGAGTGTGTTTATGGAAACTTCAGGAAACAAGCTTTCAGTGCCAGTTGCTGACTTGTAAACAGACGCTTGCAGCTTTAATGAAGTTTAAAGTTGTGTATAATTTTCTGAAAAGTTTTGTGAATTGATTTGGATATGGGAGATGAGATTTGAAATCAAAATCATGTTATAAAGTTGGGCAGTCTTAAAATTTTCATTCAACACATAAAATATGACATAAAATATGTCAAACACATTATAACCTCTTGAAAAGTAAGTCTGAATGTATTTATGGTCCATTTAGTATTAAGGTTTTGTTTTTTTTTTCAGAGTCTCACATCTGTGCATTGCATTCTTTTCTCCTTCAGTGGAAAACCCCAATGGTTTCTCCTCTTAATACGGTCAATCATGCTTTCATAATTATAGAAACATTAAATGAAGCAAATCAAACCTACCATCTTCTCAGCTTAAAAATTGTATTTCCTTTTAGAATTTTTCCAAACAAATAGCTTTTTAGTTTTCTTTTTACTTTCTTTCTGTTTGTTTGTTTGTTTTTTTTTTTTTTTTTTTTTGCCTTTTGAGACAGTCTTGTATCTTGAATAGCTCAGGCAGGCCTCTGACTCGTGACTCTCCTACCCCCACGTTCCAAGTGCTGGGGATTCTACTCACCAAGTCTGGGACTCTTAGAGGGGAAAGCTTGTGAAAAGTTATCATGGGACTAAATAAAATGCTTATGTTTGTTTTCAGACATTGCTGTGTAGCCCATACTGACCTCAAACTTGTAATCCTCCTGCCTCAGCCTCAGATTTAGAAGTATGAGCCTTTATGTTCGGTTTTGAGCAAAAATTTTACTCCTCTAAAGTGCTAGTGCTGTAGGTGTGCACCACCACGCCCAGCAGTTCTTTCATTGCTTTCTATTATTTTCTATCCTCAGATTGAACCTTCTTGGTGCCCTCTCAGAATTCAAGGAATAGTTAAAAGAAAGTTCCCTTTTTTACTGGCAAGGGGCTAAAACTTTGATTCTCAAACTTCTTAATGCTGAGACCCTGTAATACAGTTTCTCATGTTGTGATGACCCTCAATCATAAAATTGTTTCATTGCTACTTCATAACTGTAATTTTGCTTCATAACTGTAAATAATGTAAATATCTGATATGTGATATATGACATATCTGTGAAAGGGCTGTTTGAACCCCAAAGAGTTGAGAACCACTGGACTAAAACACTCTGAGAAACTGCAGAACTTTTGCTTTAGTGTCTGTCAGTGAGATTCTTGGTTTTCCAAGTTTGAGCCTTGAGTCTCTCTTTCAGTTAGCTATGGTCAAAATGTAGGGCCAAGTCAAAGCAATAGGGCTAAAATGAGGGTAGGGATCAGCTCTTGTCTGAGCATTGTTAGCATTTTTAAGAAGAGAAATGGTATCAGTTATGGTGTAGACCTCCAAAGATAGTCACTGCATTTCCCAAGCCAGTTGTGGACAGGGCTACATGTTGGCTTGTGTGACCCAGTTTCAGATCACCAGCATGTCTTATATGACCATAGCACGCAGGTGCTATGCTGGACGATGAGCAGACAGAGAGGACAGCACATACCTCCTGTTCTGTGTATTCTTACAATCCTTTTGTTGAGTGTTCATTTTCTAGTTTCATTTGTCTTGTGTTCATATATGGGAAGGACAGCCTACTGATTTTATTGTAAGGCTTTATTTAAACCTTTGGAAAAGTTCCAAGTTCAATATTAAACACGTTTCCTTTTTTAAAAAAATCTACACGTGTAATGTTTATGTAGATCATTTCAAAAAGGCAATCATAAGCTTAATATTAAACACAAATTCCAATACCCACCTCTTTTTATTCATTTATTTATTTTGAAACACAGTCTCACCATGTACCCAGGCTTGCCTTGAATTCAGTAGGCAGCTTGAGCTGGCCTGAAACCTATGGCAATCCTCTTGTCTCAGCCTCCTGCATGTTGTGATCATAGAGGCACACACCACTGCAACCAGCTCCAGCTTTTTTTCTTGGAAACAAAGGGAAGTTTGAATTGTATGTTTCCTTAGTTACAAAATACTCATAGGAAACAACTTAGGAGAAGAAAGGTTTGTTTTGGTTCATGGCTTCAGAAGATTTCAGACCATCCTGGCTGGTGGTAGAGGTGTGTGGCAGGGGCTGTTCACATGGCTGTGGACCAGGAACAACAGGTTGGAATCAAGGACCAGGCAATAAGCTTCCAAGGCTTGATGTACTTACTTCTGTTAGCCTGTCCCCATCAGTTAAAGATTCCATGGCCTTTCAAAATACCTCCACCAGGTAGGGACTAAGCATTCAAAATACAAGTATAAGACCTGGAGAGATGGCTAGATAGTTAAGAGTGTGTACTGCTCTTGCAGAGAACCTAGAGTTAGGTTCCCAGCGACTGCTTTAGGCACCTCAGAGCCACCTATCACTGCTGCTCTAGAGGATCTGATGCCACAGATACCTGCCATCTCCACACTCCATCATCTATGCCATCTCCCCTCCCCAATATGTACGTAATTAAAAGAAAAAAATATTTTTAAAACCCAAACAATCATGATCTTATAGGAGACCTTTCAAATTCAAGCCATTTATCTTATGTTGCTTGGAATATACCCCATCAAAACATGTGCTTGCTCTAATTCATGAACGGGATAGAAGTTAATAAACATTTTAAATGTCTATGAGCTACCCATAGCCCAAGTATATCACATGATATGGAAATATTATATGTAGTGTTATGATGTGGGTCCCCCTCTTTATTCTGTGATTAATGAATAAAGAAAACTTTCTTGAGCCCACGATAGGGCAAAACTTAGGAAGGCGGGGAAAACTAAACTGAATGCTGGGAGAAAGAAGGGCAGAATAAGAGAGAAGTCATGTAGTCCTGCCAGACACAGACTCCAGAACTTTACCCAGTAGCCCACTGTCCTGTGGCGATACACAGATTAATGGAGATGGGTTAAATTAAGATGTAAGAGTTAGCCAATAAGAAGCTAGAGCTATTGGGCCAAGCAGCAATTTAATTAATACATTTTCTGTGTGATTATTTTGGTTCCAGGTGGCCGGGAAATTAACAAACAGCCATTCTACAACAGTGTTATGATTATATAATCTATTTTAGGATGTATTTATTCTGACTGAATAAAGTGAGAATTTCTTATTTTTGTATTCAAGGTATATTTAGGTTTTAAAATGATCATTTTTAACTCATTTTAAGCTTTAGTTCTTTCTGTCAGTGGAATCCTTTTTCAACAAAAGGTAATAAAGTAAAAATACTATGACATGTATGTTAGGCTTTAAATCCCTCACCTTTCGTTTACCTTCCCAGATAAGGTGAAGAAACTTGTCTTGTTACGATGTCATGTTAGAACCCTTTAAAGATAATTACTAGCTGACTTAGCGAATTGCTGGGATGTTTCCCAAGAGACTGGCTTTAGCTGTGATGCAAGACATACTTGATCTTGAGTTGACTAGGTCTCTGGCTTTATCAAAGCTACACATTCAACTATAACTTGGTCTATTTAAAAATTCTGTATTTGTTTGAAATGGTTATTAAACTTTGATATCACAAAGGAGTTATGTGCTATCCTTTTTTAGTCTGGCAATCTCTTTGGTTTTAGGAAGTAATCAGCGTTGGTGGCAAGAGTTCTCAGAGTCTGTTATTGGAAAATAATCATTTTCCTTTTTAGAGTCTAGTGTTTGCGCACATTGTTTCCCACTGTTTACATAGTACTCGCTTTCCACTGTGCAGATAGAATGTTAGGAAAGATCAATTCAGGCATGTTTATTCAAAACATTTATAGGTAAATTACAGCAATCTTGACAAATCATTATTAAATTGCAATAAAACTTTGCTTAAAACCTAATTCTCCCATTGGTTTGCATAATGCTCGGTCATTTAAACAAGTATCTGCCAGACTCACTGCAGTTCTGAGTTTTTCATGACAACATTGAACATTTCCTACTTCCTTCTTACACTAATGGGTTTCGGAGCCTCTTTAGCACAGTAGGGTGGCTCATTCACACACTAGTGTGTTTGAGAAAGCAGAGTCACATGGTAGTGTATTCACCTCCATTATTTATTGAAAGATATATTGCTAGTTGTAAAAATAAAAATTTAGAATTACCAAATCTATATTTTGGACTGAATATGAGTATTTTGTTTTCTTTTATTATTACTATGTCTAGTATTTAGTCAAAGTACATAGAAAACATAAAAGGCAAAAGTTTTTTTTTTTTTTTTAAGGCTAGGGAAATGGCTGGCTCAGTGATTAAGAGCTTTTGTTACTGTGCTTTTGCAGAGTACTCAGGTTCAATTCCTACCCCTTACATGGGGGCCTCTAGCTCCAATTGCAGGAGATTCAACATTGTCTCCTAGCCCCCATGGTACCAGCAAACCACATAGGCATGTGGGCAGGCAAACACTCAGACACATAAAGTAAAAATAAAATTTTAAATTTTTGAAAAATTTATTTATTTGTTTTGCCTGCGTGTAAGTCTGTGCACATGTGCGCAGGCCATCAGAGGCCATAAGAGGGTGTCAGATCCCCCGGGACTGGAGTTACAGGTGGTTGTGATCCACCTTGTGGCTTCTGGGAAACAAACCTAGGTCCTCTGGAAGCGAGTAGCTAATGCTCTCTAAATCACTGAGTCATCTCTTTAGCCTAAATAAATCTTAAAAATCAGTTTTTCAAGTGTGTATTTTTTCTCATTGATATTACAGCCATGCCGTCTGTGTTGATACTGACTTTATTCTTTCTCCTCTGTACCCCAACAGATGTAAGACTGCGTATGTTGTCCCCTGATTCACTATGTGCACTTTCTCCTAGGACACAAAGCTACTGGAAGTCAATGATTATGTTTTCCCCTTTTTGCTGACCAAAATTATATTCTACATGCATAACAGTGATAATTATTTATAACTTGGTAGTTGTTAGGAAAGCTACACATTTTCTGAACAACAGGTAATAACAGCTAATGGGATGCTTCTGTGGAAAGGTGGGGCCGGTTTTGAGAGGCAGCAAGTGGAAGGTCCTTATTGTTCGTATCAGTTCTTCCCATGAAAATCTGGAAAACCTCTTGTCCTTTTTTCCACCTTGTATCGGACTTTCTCATTCACAAATGAGGATAGAGAGTTGCTTTCTCATGTGCTTCTTGGGGATCTAAAGGATACATGGGCTAATATTTCCATCCCCACATGTGTTAACTTAATCTTGTTTATTTTCTGTCTGTATGTCTGATTCCGTAATGTCCAATTGTGTGTGTGTGTGTGTGTGTGTGTGTGTGTGTGTGTGTGTATATATATATATATATATATATATATATATATATATATATATATTCATTCCTTTATTTACATTCTTTTCCCTCTCTGGAGTTTTTCCAAATCAAAGTATGTTAGTTACATTTCATAATGCACTTGAGTACCTAGGATAATCTGCAGATATGGGCAAATGTTTGAATAGCTGCGTTTGCTTTGGAGTGTTTGTAAATCCCAGGTCCAGGCTATCAGAGCAAGAGGGGTGTCCCCAGTCTTAGAGGCAGTCTGGCTTTAAGGCTAGTGCTTTCTGAAGTTTTACTTTCAGAAAATGCCCACCCTTCCCAACAGCCCCTCTGTCATCTGGATGCCTTCTTTAACCTCCATGCTCACTTCTAAAATAGTGCCCTAACTGGTGGTTGAGTTTGGTCAATATGGATTCTTTGAGAGCATCAACTGAAAATCTGATGTTTTTTCATCTGAAAAACAGATGTTTTACCACCCTTCTCATCGTGCATGTGCCTTGTCTGTCTGATATTGATTGAGAAAAAGAAAAATAGCTCAGTAGTCACTATCTGGGGTATTACTGGCATTTTCTTATAAACTATTAATAGTTAAACCTCAACACCAGAAAGAAGGCCATTAAAATTTAGAGACATAGTATTCATTGATAGAATTACTCCAAAAACCAGAACCAAGGCACTTATAAGACTGTCCGCAACCCTTGGTCCTGATTTAGTATAACACAGTTGGGACCCAAAATTTTGTAGCATGACCTCGAAGGAGTTAGCATCTTGCTGCTTTTGAAGACAGGTGTTGAATGATTTTAATTATCGATTAATGATAAAAATTTTGATATGGCTCATAGAATTTATCCTAGTTATTAATAAGATAACCAAAGGACACAGTTGTTTGGTACTGTTCTTTTGAGCATTAAAGAGTATTCTGTGCATGATAGATTTGGGGTTAGATAATCAATGAGGTCTGTGTGTGTATGTGTGTGTGTCCGTGTTCGTCCCTGTTGGAATGTGAACAGAAACTCAAATGCTTCCTGAGATGCTTTGTAGAATGTTCTTTTAAGGCTGTCCCAGCCCAGAAAGGCATCCTCAGCTTCTGTTTAGCTATGGCCTCGGGAAATGTGCCTAGGTCACACAATTCTGTCATTAAGTCATAGAGGAGAAGAGCTATGACAGAGGCTTACTTTATGGAATTTAACTGTGTAACCATGTGCGTCCTAAACGTGTGTATTTCTTAACATAATAAACGTTGGATTGTAAAGGAGAAGCATCACTTCCAAAGTCTTTGTTAAACTGTGCTGCAGCAGGCACACAAGCGCCAAGGCTTGTGATGACAACGGAGTGACAGCTGTAGAAATCACAGGCGCTTTGGGGAGTCTCAGAAGCTACCGATGGACACGTAAGTCAGGGATAAAAACATCTTCAGAGTCTTCTCTTCTTTTGAAAGTAGGGAAAATAAACTCTGTTAGCAGTCTCTAATTGTTTTTGCACACTTCCTCAGTACTGTGATCAAACACTGAGCAGAAGCAACTCAAGGAAGCAGCAGTTTGTTTTGTCCACCGTGGCTGTGGAGGTGCGGCTGGAGGCCACAGAGGCAGAGCTGGAGGCACTGTTCATGTCCTGGCCCCTCATCGTAGGGAGGGAGCTGTTGTGGAAATGGGGTCAGGCTGTCACTCTTATGCTAATGACTCAGCTCTGTCAGCCAGGCCTCCCATCCCCAAAGTTCTGCCACCTCCAGAGAAAGTTCTGCCACCTGGAGCCCAAACCTTCCACACCTGAACTGAGCCTGTGGCGGGGGCAGCGCTGCTCAACCTTACCACTTCCTTCTTTCCATTTCAACTACTGCTGCCATCTGTTAAGGAGATTTTTGAATGGGAGAATTCTGCCATACATGCATTTCGGAACTCTTAGCAGAATTTTAAAAAGAATAAAAAATTTCAGAGGTGTGGGATGAGCCATATTTTTCAGTATGGCCACTCTGTTTTCTTGTAGGCAGCTCAAATCACTGTCTCATGCACTTCATTTCACACATACTTCATGTGTGTAGAAGATATGTGAGTTTTTAAATAAATAAAATTTTTCTTCTTTTACATAACTGCTTGCTCACCATAAGCTTGCGTATTTTTTCCTACACTCTACTATTTTCATTAAACAGCAGAACTTGGGGATAAAATGCTTCCTCACTCTTCCTGGAGATGTCTGTAATGTGAATGAAGCTCATTTTGTTTTAGTTGGCACCTACTGATGTACACTTAATGTTCATCCAGTTAATAACATTGCTCTTTGTTTAGTTTTTCCTTTTGAATTCATTTTCTAGCTTTAGTCAGAGATCACAGTATTCGTACCAAGAAATACGATATTGGGCCAGAGAGATGGCTTCATTGTTAAGAGCACTTCTTGCTTTTCCAGAGGATCTGAGTTCAATTCCCAGAACCCACATGTGAATTCCAAACCATCTGTTACTCTAGGTCCAAGAGATCTGATGACCTCTTCTGGCCCCTGGGGTCAACAGGCATACATGTGGTGCAGAGACATACGCACAGACAAAATACCTATACACATAAAATAATTTTTTAAAAGGATATTTATGCTGTTCTAACACCTCTAAAGTGTGTGATTGTAGATATCTGGTGACAAGGGACAGCACTGACCTGTCCAGATCTGGCTTGGAAAACTCGTCTCCAGTGTTGCTTTTGTTGGAATCATTATGAGTGTCAGCCCCTACTGTCTCAGCCTCTCAACCTCTACGCTGTGGCTTTGATTCCTCTTGCACAGGCCCTCTTTCAGTCGGAAGAAACAGCCCATGCTGGGCAAGGTGCAAGCAGCAAGAAGAGGACCTGTATGCTTGGTTAGGTAGGGCCCACAAAACGCGAACCATCTCAGCTTATAGGGAATGCTGACTGCAGACTGTCAAAACAGTGTGAATTTGATTTGAAACCCGAGTTTATTATTTCCTTACCTCAAACAGCCCCTCACAGGACGCAGCTGGTGTATTTCATGACCAGCATTCTTAAAGTAGTGATTGAACATAGTAGCCAGTAACACAGTCATGGAACAGAGCTGCTAGCCTATGGCAGAGTGCTTCAATTGCAGACCATATCTCATGCAGGAAGCACAGAAGAGAATATAGTCATAGTGAGCAGGGGAGCTTGTGATGGTCAGTCACTAGAGCTTGCACGTGTTAGCTCCTGCTCTTCTTTTAACATGCTCTTATCATTACAAAAAGCTTTATTACAATGTGATATTTAGGAAATAAAACTAATAGAAAAAAGCTCTTAGAAAAAAATTGACGTGATACTGGGATGATGGCTGTTGTTTTAAATGGAATATTTCTTCTTTTGTCATGGAGGAAAGTATCATGAAAGAAGAGAATATTGGTTTAGAATTTTTTGGTTTTACCTCTGTGTTTGTTTCTCCAGAAAAACAAAAAGGTCTACTTTCTTACTTTTAATCTTGGGGAAAGGGAGCCCATGAAGTGCAACAGACAATCAAGTTTACTCCCTACCCTTATTGAGGTTCATTAAATAAGAGCAATCAGATAGAAGCAAGCAGAAGGAACAATCTTTTTGTTTTCAAAAGGTATGAGAAACAGCGATAAAACACTGTATGTGCCTGTGTGCCTCTGAGTGTCTTTGTTATTTTGTGTTTCCTTGGGTGGTGGGGATGAGTAAGTAGAGAAAGAAAGGAGCTATCCACAAGGAATTTGTTATTAAAGTTGTTGTACACTGCTTTATTCTGAGCGTGTAAACTCTAAGTCATTGTTTAATTTGTCTTGTCTTCTTTTGTCATTGGAGAGACTCATCAGCCTTTACTCTGAAAAGAGGAGTGGTCGGTTCTCCTTCTTCAGAGGAAATAAACAGGTTTGTTGTTTCATGATGGCAGCCTAACCTTATAGCGCTTTTTGTTTAATTATTTTAAGATAAAGTCTTACTATGTAGCCCATTCTGATCTCAAATTTGTGATTCTCTTGCCACAGTTCCCCAAGCAGCGGCATTATAAGCATGTGCCACCATATTCAGTTTGTTGAATGAGGTTTCAAAATGGTAGCAAAATGGTAGGCTTTTGTAACTAAGAATCTTGTGCCATTGGCCTGTTAGACTTGCTCCTTCTTAGAGGGTCTGTTCTGGTGTTTAGAGCTTTCCTGGTTTCTCCCCACTGGGTGGCAGTAACAGCACCCCACTGGGAGACCACAATCATCTCTACCTGAGAACTCTTAGACATACTGCATACTCAGCTGAGAGGTCAAGTAATATGGGAACTAAGAAGGTGACATTGGCTTTACAATTAAAAAAGTACCAACAACTTTTCAAAAGCCTTTTTTGGTCATATGGTGGTTGCAAAGATTTAGTAAATTTGGTTAAAGGTGGGAGTAAATGGGAGGGGAGTGGGTAGACACAGTGGGCACAAGCTGTGCTCTTGTGTGTTTTGCCTATGGAAAAAGGATGGAGGGTATGAAGGTGTGGGTTGAGGAAGGGCTTGTGGACTTGAACATATTCAAATGATCATAGGAGGGAGTCAAGGAGACAGGGGTCCACAGAGAGGAGAAAATGGGTATGGGGCAAGTTGAGTAGGATGAATCCAAGCATAGGGAGAAGAATGGATCTTAGAACTGATGCTCTACAAACCAGAGACTTGTTTGTGACGAGGAAGATCCATATTTTACTGCTACAATTGGCTTCTAATTTGGGGGCCTTCAGAGGGAATAATAGGTCTAGAGTTTTCTCAAGACTTGGGACATTTAACATAATCTGCGTGATTTCTGGATGTGCTAGAATTCATTGATCCCCAGACCCTGTGGCTCTGTTGGGAGCATCAGACATATGCTAGAACCCTGTACTTGGACTGTGGATTAGGTTAATTTATGGGGCCCAGGTTTAGTCTAGAATTCCAGACTTCCAGGTGTCACAGAAACTATCTGTGACTTATCTGCAGCTAGTCTGCCTCATAATAACAAAGATATCATTCTCATTATGCTTGAAAATTCTTTATTGTATTTATTTTATTGAGAGGACAGGAAGGGACTAGATACCTAGAGAGAAGTGGGAGAGATGGGAAGTGGGAGGACAGTGGCTAGGACAATTGAGCTGACGGCTTTCTTTCTTTCTTTCTTTCTTTCTTTCTTTCTTTCCTTTTTCCTTCTTGAGAGAAGTTCAGATGTCTGGCTCTGGTTCAATTGCTCTGTGCATAACTGAAGAAGGGGCCTGAGGAGGGGCCAAAGCAATTAAAACCTTGAACATCAGAAATGCCCTTCCTAATTAAATGGTAAGGATGGGAAATCAAGTCGCTTCATGGGCCGTTTCTGCTCTTTTAAAAGTTGCTGAAAGGCCAGTTGTTCATGTCTTTTAGAGAGGACAGAACTTTCAGAATAACCTTGAGAAAGAGTTTTAAGTTCTCTCATTGTCTTACGCTTTTTTTTTTTTTAATGAACCTTCACATTTGATTTCCTGGGCCCCTTTACCTGTAGCCTCCTGCCCGGCTTCACCAGCCACTCCACAGTTGAAGCGCCAGAGCCAATTCTCTAGTGTATTAATGGGAGACAGTTCAAGTATCTAACTGCTGTGTCCTTTGTTCAAGCTGCTTTTGGTCCTTGCTGGGAAATGCTCTGAAACTGAACTGGGGACTGAACACAAAAGCCAGCCGATGTTGTCCCTCCTGGTAAACACACTGTGTGATTTGTTCCCACCTCCTGTTCACGACTCATTAGTCCCTCAGTACAGAAAAGGTTGCTCCTCTGGAATAAAGGGAATAGACGTAACTCAGGGTCCTTTTTCACCCTTTCCTGTGTTTTATTTGGGTGCACTCACAGTTCTCCATCTTCATTAGTGACCCGGCAGGGGGCTGGCACAGCGCTGAGACTAGCCTTTGCTGGTTCCCTGGAGTGTATCAGAGACCTCAGAACTCAATACCCCACTATAAAAATAAAATACTGTGCTTCAAACGACCTTTTGATGGAACAAAGCCATACATCGCAATCTGCCTGGGCCTCTCGAATTGCAACCTTGCCAAGCACCTCCTTAGATTTCGCACATACCTTCCCAGCCCCCACTTCCCCCTCGGGATATGGTGCTTTCGGTGGCCTGCATGTCAGGAAAATGTGTGTGTGTGTGTGTGTGTGTGTGTGTGAAAATGCAGGTTTTGCACAAGACCTGGTGTCTGTCAAGCATGAGCATAGCAGCTTCCTGGGCGAGGGAGCAGCAGCAGATATTTGTGGGCTCTCACACTGCAAGTGGGAGTCACCTCAGGGCTGCACTTACAGCTCAGGGAAGTTAGTGAAAGCTCATGATGCTAAAATGAGTTGCAGGACTGGAGAGATGGCTCAGCAGCTCAGAGATCCTGCTGCTCTTCCCTAGGACCTCTGTGTGCTTCCCTGCACACCCCCAGGCATGGGTTCACAACCTCCAGTAACTCCAGCTCTAGGGGCTGTGACAACTCTGGCCTCCAAGGGTACCTGCCCTCGTGTGTACAAACACAGACACATATGTACATGTATTAAAAATAAAACCACAAAGTAAGTTACATGTTTATAATTCAAATTAAGTTTCTAGATTTTTTTTTTCAGGGTAGCCCAGTTGTCGTCGTATGACTAAGTTCCTTGAGACCTTTCCCTGACCAGAGCCACATGTGTGTGAATTTCGTGATTCAGTGTAAGGCTGACATAAGAGTGATACTCGTCAGATCCTTCTAGGGAGCGGTTGGAGTCCCCAGAGCACTGCGCCTTGTTAAATGTTTAGCATTTGCATGTTACAGCTCTTGGAAACCATTTGCAATGCTTATATTAAAGTAGCATGAGAAAGTAAACACAGAGACTGTTTGGGGTTGAATGATCTGCCTAACCTTGGAAAACTCAGCTCTCCTACCCTCTGATTGCTATCCCTTTGTAGTTGGAGCAATAGACAAGGAGGAATGGTCTTGACAAGTTGTTGTAAATTTCTTAAGCAAAGTTTCAAAGTATATTGCTATTGCATTTCCACAATACTTTATTATTGTGTATATCTATGTGTCTGTCTATATGTAGTTATAGGGGTAGGCATGAAGGTTGGTATGTGGGCACGCATGTGCCGTGGTGCTCATATGGAGTCAGTTCTCTTCTTCAACCATGTGGTTCCAGGGTTGAACTCAGGCTTGGGAGCAAATGCCCTCCTTACCCACTGAGTTATCTTAACAACTCTTAAACAATATTTTTAAGAGTATTTGAGTTATTTAGGGTCTTAACTTGTGTAAATTATTTAGTAATTTAATGAAATACATTCTGAGTCTATAAAAATACAGTGTATGAGCCGGGCGGTGGTGGCGCACGCCTTTAATCCCAGCACTCGGGAGGCAGAGGCAGGCGGATCTCTGTGAGTTCGAGGCCAGCCTGGTCTACAAGAGCTAGTTCCAGGACAGGAACCAAAAGCTACTGAGAAACCCTGTCTCAAAAATCAAAAAAAAAAAAAAATACAGTGTATGAACCAGGTGGTGGTGGTACACACCTTTAATCTCAGCACTCGGGAGGCAGAGACTGGGCCAGCCTGGTTTACATAGTGAATTCCAGGACAGGCTCCAAAGCTACCGAGAAACCCTATCTCGAAAAACAAAAACAAACAAACATAATGTATGCAAATATGAAGTGCTGTTTTCTACGTAAGTGGTATGGTTGTATGGCAGGCTCTTTGTCTTAGGGATCCAACCACAGCCTTGCTTGGGCTAAGCAGATACATCCTTAGCTCTAGACTTTTTAAAGTGGTTTCTGGAGATGAGAGATATTTTCATAGTCTAGTTCTAAACCACTTCACTTTATATTTTAAAATAATCGTCTTGTCTTCCTGTAGCCGCAAACAATTCTGTGAAGATAGCCTGCTTTTTCTGGGTATGAACTGAAGAACGGAATTGCAAAATCACATTGAGAAGGTCACTAAGTATCACCAGTATTGCCAGATTGCTCCCTGGAGTCCAGGCACGAATAGTATAGGAGCATTTCCCTGTCATCCTTGTTGGCTAACACTTAACTCTTAGATATTCTCATTTTTCCAAACTAATTGGTGTAAAGTGGTATTTAATTTTAAGTTGTATTTCTATGTTTACTAATGAAGTTGAGTACTTCTCTCTATATATTAGTTTGTTATTTTATTGTGGCCATTGTGACTTATTGAAGATATATTTGTAGATCTTAGGTTAGTTAAACACCTCACCTTTTTAAAAAATGAAATTAAAATTCTTAAATATTTTGTCTGTTTATATATTGTATGTGTATTTTCGGGTATATGTGTACATGCCCATGTGTGCCAAGATGGAGGCCAGTTGGTGCCCTTCTCTATTATATCTATGTACCTTAATTTTGAAGACAGTGTCTCTCAGTGAATCTGAGCTCAAACTTCGGAGATCTGCCTGTCTCTGTCTTTCCACAGTGGGGTTGCAGGCTAACACCTTAGTGCCCAGCTTGTATGTGCATGCTGGATCCAAACTCGTGTCCTCCTGCTTACATAGCAGACACTGCCCCCCAAAAACCATCTCTCTAGCTCTGCATACTACTTCCTTCCAGTCTTATAGTTTAACCTTTAGGATCCATAGCAACAAGGTTAATCACATTTATATTTAGGCTTTATGCCATCTGTAAAATAGAGACATTATTTGACATAGGAGAATTATATTTTGGAATAAGACGCAACAGTTTAGCATGAACAGGAGACCATACTATATTATGGGTATAGTTTGAAGACATGCTTCAAATATATAGAAAAAATTGTTCATAATACATGACTTTAAGTAAAGTTTAACATACATATAATGCATGTATATATGTGTACATATATACCCACATGTTTGCATGTGCATACACACACCACTTTATATTTTCAGAGAAACAAAGACAGATGCTAGGAAATGTAGCATTTGCTTATTTGATATATAGAGTAGGGGATAACAGAGAATGGAGGCAAAGATAAGAAGACCTAGTTAAATACCTAACAGAGGGGCCTTGTTGAGATTGACAATAACGTGCTGGATAAAGGAGAGTCAGCCATGAATTTGGAATGGGGTCAATATAATTTAGGAGTGGTGATACAGAAACGTCAACGATAAGCCAAAAAACTTGAAGACAAGGTGAAATAAAATACTTTAAGTGTTACAATTCATAAGCGAAACATCTACAAAGAAGAAAAATGCTCCTAAATGGCTACCTCTGGTTTTCTAACTTAAAGCCTTTTGTGGGAGAAACAGTAATTTCTCCTTTCTTCTTAAACATCTCTGAGAAGGAAAGCAGATGTGTCTTCAAGCATGTGTGCACCTGCCATGAGACAAAATGAATGGTTACTCTTGAAAGCTGCCGCTGGTTGTTTTTTTATGTTGCTTGTTAAATTAAAATTCTCTTCCTGGCAAGTATAGGTTTATAATTAAGTCATTTATCGTACATGTCCTTTTGGCTACATTTGAAATTTGATGATATACAGAAGCAAAATGTGGGTGGTTTCATAGAAATGAGATGAATGAGTTATTTTATTAGCATTTATCATTGATGTATAGGTTCTTCCTGTTTACACCAAACACGGAATGCTGACTAATTATGTGCAACTGAAGGAAGGTAAAAGGTTCTGGTCCTAAAATACATGGAGAATTGTATTCTCAACCTACTAACACTTGAAGAGTGTGGTGTGTAATAGAACCATACTCTGATGACATCATGCTAAGGAGTCATCTTTGGAGATATGGATTCTGTATTTCTTACCTTTGATTTCACAGATGCTTTCTTCTTCTAACTATTTCTCCCACTCCCCACTTTGCTCCTATCCCCATTTATTTTTGAAGTCTGCACATCTAAAACTATACTCACTTAAAACTTTATATTGTTTAATACTCTTTACATCCTGCATATTATAGATAACATAAGCAGGTCTAGAAAGGCTAACCAAATTCTTATGTTCCCACAGTACTGACTAGCAGAACTGGGATTTGGAACCAGGTCTTACTCCAAATCTTACCATTTTTCTACCTGCTCATACCATAGTTTTTCATGGACTATATCCAGAAATTCATATTTGTAATATGGTGTTCTTAATTTTGAAAAGGATATCTGAAGGATGTGGGCACATTTAAGCTACATTATAGAAATGTGTATTTATCTGGGTATGGTGGTACATGCCTTTAATCTTAGCACTCAGCAGGCAGAGGCAAGCAGAGCCCTATGAGTTCAGGGGCAGCCTGGTCTACATAGTAAGACTGTGTTTATAAGGAAAGTAGGAACAGAAGAGAGAAAAAAAGAGGGAGGGAAATAGGGAAAGAAGACAATCTCTATTTAAGATCCCTTAATGAATGTTGAACCTCTGCTGTTCAGTTGCTAAGAAACCAGCTCCTGACAAATGGTATTATCCTTCATCTGTGTCTTTAAATTGTCTGCAGTTTAGTTTTAGGCCAGGTTATAAAATTATAAAGCCACATACCTGGACTCGACCACTTTTACTTTTTGTGGAAATCCATCCCCCTCTCCCATCTTCCCTCCTCACTTCTTCTTCCTTCCTTCCCTTCCTTCCTTTTTTTTTTTTCTTTTTGGTTTTGGTGATGGGGTGGGGAGAGCGCTTAAATCATTGGTCTTCAATCATGAATTCTATAGGACAGTTGAGTGAAAATCACTGTTTTTGTGATTTATTTTTCTTGAGGATTATACTACACTACATCACACTGCCATTGAAATGGCCTGAAGATGAAATCTTCCCAGATCTCAGGGTCAGGAAATAATGAATCATTTGTAAAAATTCATGGAGTTACTATGAATCTTACACATGGTTGTGTTTGAGCTAAGTTTGCAGATTTCACTTAACAATTGCTCAGGAGTTAAACTCTGTTTTTGTCTGTGCTCTTTCATACTTTTTTATGTTATTTGTGTTGAATGAATTTTTATAAGTTACCATAATCATTTCGCCAATGATGGATATAAATATGCAAATGACATGAGTAGGCCAATTAAGTTTTCCCAAGTTGATAACTAAATCACATTTTTCTGGGGAGGTCATAAGTTTGCATTTCTCTTCCTCATTTTCCATTGTTAATTTTGAATTTCTCATTTAGTTGGTATATTAGTTCAGAATTGTTCTATTTAAAGAGCTATTTTCCTAAGAACATATTGGTCTCCTATATTTTTAATTTGTGTTTCTTATTAAATATACACACTTAATGTGTAGGAATAAGTTTTGTTTCCCTAAAGAAATTTAGCCAAATCAAATGTGGTTTTGGATAGCATAGACATAGGGATTTGGAGTCTCAATGGTATGCCAAACACAGAAGTTTGGGGGAACTTATATATAATTAATAATTTTCAGCATGTTTTCATGAAGAAAATGTCTTATCTGTTGTCTAACTGGGTGTTCATATGGCGCTTCAGACCATCTAAAGTCTCAAATACTGTTTTCTCCAAGGTAGTTTTTCCCTGCCTCACACCCTTTCCTGTATTGGCGAATGGCACCCCTCAACCTGTTCTGTCAAGTCACACATGTGACAGTCCTGTCACCCTGTGCTAATTGGTCTCCTGCTTTGAAGCTGACTCTTTTCCATGTCTGCCATTACCTTTTTCCAGTGCCCTGTACCTCGTCTTTTTTTAATAAAGCAAGCACTAAGAAATATTGGTTGGAAACTGAAGAAAATAATTTATGAATTCCGGGATGGCTGTTGTTAGCTTCATTGTTTCTATCTGAACTAGTATAAAACCCTACTTTTCTATATTCTTCCCCCTTCTCTCTCTCTCTGTGTATATACTGAAGATCAAACCCAGACATTCTGAACCTTTGTGATCTGTGATCGTATATTCACAGTATCTACAATGTGCCCATAAAATCTGTCTCTCCTCTGCTTAAAGTGTTAATGCTTCATTCAGCTTCCAGGATTAGTTGGGCATCAAGAGTTTTCTCCCACCCTTTTCTCTACTATCTTGATTTCCATTATTTGCATGTGTATCCCCTTTCCTGTTCATTCACGAAATACCTGATGGAAAATTTTGCTGGAAGAACTTACTGACTGTACGTACGTTTGATCCAGATGCTTTTCTTCCTTGTTCCCAGAATCCTTTGTGTTCTATCTCACAACTTTTCCCATATCGGACTTCCTTATCTGGGTGCTTTCTCTTGATCAACACAGGTTCTTTTAGGCAGCAGCCAACATTTAGTGAATAACAAATGCTTTTTATTACCTGGGACTGTTAATAAACAAGTGCTTGTTTATTCTGGGGCTGGAGGGATAAGTGGGTTAAGGACACTTGCTGTTCTTGTAGAGGACTGGGATTGGATTCCTAGTATCCATGTCTAGCAGCTCACAGCCGCCTGTACCTATAGTCCTGAAGGATCGGACACTCTCTGGCTTCCACATGCACAGAAATAAAAATAAATACATCTTTTACAAAGGAAATTTTACACATGTAAATACGCACACATGTGGGTATCAAAGCAGCTCTAAAGAGGAGACCCTGCAGCAGAAGCCTGAGTGAAGTGAGAAGCCATGCTCATGGTAGTGTTGGGGAGGGAAGGTTCTGGTCAGAGAGCAAAGCATTCCTATACGATTGTTATGTAGCAGACTCCGTGCTAAGGGCTCTGGAGACAGCAGTGGACTAGACTGTTCAACATCAGCATTGTTTATTGTTTAACTATGCCATCTGTTCTTTTTCCACAGTATATACTATGATTCAAACCCTTTGTTTCTTTAATTGCTTGATGTTTTTGAAGTTGGAAAACCCAACATGGGAAAGTCCCTTAGTTCTCCCCAGCAGCTTATCACTTTGTACTCTTTCCTGCTGGTTCAACCTGATGCCCTGGCATGAAGGGTACAGCTTCAGGCTACAAACCCTCGCTCTACCTGTATTTAATCATTGTTCTTAAGGATGTGTGGAAGTGTGTTATGTTTCCCTCGTCATAAGTAGGTAGAGATACTATTGGCTGCTCATAGTTGCCTGTACCTATAATCCCGGAGGATCTAACATTCTCTGGCTTCTGTGGGCACCTGCACACATGAGTTTACAAATACACAGGCACAGAAATAAGATAAATACATCTTTTAAAAAGGAAACTCTCTAGCATTTGTGTATGTGTGTGTTGAGAGAGAGAGAGAGAGAGAGAGAGAGAGAGAGAGAGATCCAGCCTATGACCCTTTGTTTTCAGCAGTAGAAATACATACACACAATCATAGTTTGAGATTCTATTTGTCCCATCATCTTTTTACTGTAGTAAGTATACTACATAGCAGTTTCTCAATAGCCAGAAGGGCATTGAGATGTAAATTCATCTTTAATAAGTCCTCATGCTCCTGAGGGATAAGAGCTATAGGCACGAGGAGAGAAGAGGAAGGAGAGGAAAAGGGGGGGAGAAAAGAGGAGGAGAATGAGAGAGAAAGAGCAAGAGACCTGTGCAGATTTGCAAATCTGCTGTCCTTTCGTGGCAGATGACGAGTGGAGTGACGACCCAACCAGTAACACTGGAGCCATTATGATATGACGGAACCCAGTACTGTTATTGTTCCATTTAGACGAGATTCACGTGAGGTTACCCTGCTCTGGCATTGAGAACGACCATTTGAGCAGAAAGGGTTTGGTTTCTAAGTTTAGAGCTGCCAGACAACTGAGGGGAACCGATTAAATCTGGAAGGAGGCAGCTCACCCCACAGGCTTCTCCAGGCACCCCAAGGAGAATCAAAGATAAATAAACACTGTTTTATGAGCAGAGTGTGGGATGAGAGGGAGGGCCAGGCCAGGAGTTAACATTTCAAAGGAGAGGGAAGTTTTCTGACTTTCTTCCTGATCAGACGCTTGTCTTATGATTCTACTTATGCTTGGAATAGTTTGCCCATGTAAACATGTGTGAGTTTTCTTGGCAAGGAAGAAGATAGACTCCAGTGTCCTTATTATAAAGGGAAACATTATCAAATGTAGAGGCCTTTGTTATGAAATGAAGCTTACGAACCATCTCATAGCTGTAATACCAAAATTTGGAAGACTGAGGCAGAAGGATTGCCTGGAGCTTATGGCCAGCCTGTGCTACATATTAAGTTAGCCAGCCAGAGATACATAGGAAGCCGCTGCCTTAAAAATAGAACAGACAACAAAAGTGTCCTGTTTTATAAACCACAACTGATATTTACTTCCTTATAGATTTCATAGTATATCACATAGGAAAATTCTGGCTCATGGCACAAATGTTTGATTTTGGGAAGTCTATAGATTTTTTTTTAAGGTAGAGTTTGCACTTTTAGTATGGGCCTTCTCTAGAGCTCAGTAAGTTACCCTCTTGTTTCCTGGGTGTGGATCCTAGTTCCTCATCCTAATGTTGTGCCTCGAAAAAGCTTTATGTTTAATTTTATTTAATGAATAAAGGCAATTCAGAGGGGTTAAGAGATGGTTAGCTGGCTAAAAATAATTCATTATTGTCATAGACTTGTGAAGTTTTGGAGTTCTCTCCCTCTGTGCTGGTCATTTCCTCCTTGTTGAGGGTAAACTGATGTCCTAGAAAGAGTTAATGGCTTGGGGATGAGCTTTGCACTTGTGCATAGGCATTCAGGGACGCCACCCACTGTCTGACCCCATACTGCCTTTTCTATACCAATGTGTGGCATTTGAACTGCCGAGAGTTCAATATTATGTGCAGTGAAGGAAGCTGCAGCAGTTTGCTTTAATGACTTAGAGAGACTAAATTAATAAAAGAATGAAATAAATTTCCTTATAGTTCAAAACCTCATGAGTCATCAGAATAGTTTCAGCCTTTTTCCGTCACATCTTGTATAAGTAACTAGGAAATAAGTCATCACATGGAGTTCTAATTTGTTGTGGGGTTTGTCCCTGATGTGGAGAGTAAAATGATAAAAAAGCAAACCCAGTAGCCCCAAGTCAGGCAGCCAAAGGTGAAGACCAAAGCCAGAAGGGTTAGATTAGGGACCTCTTACTGAGCTGCTCAACTCTTGTTCCTCTCAAGACAGGGTCGCTTGCTGGGACAGTGCTTTCTGTCTGGCCCCATCCCGAGACCCATTTCTCCCTCTTTTTCCCAGTATACAAAGTCAATTCTAAATGTGAGTACAGAGAGAAGGAAAGGACAAGGGAGAGGAGGCTTATTATTATCAATATTATTGATTGACTCATATAGATCAATTCAGATAGGGATCAGTCTTTAAAAACTAAGGGGCTGGAGACATGTACCAGAGGTTAAGAGCACCAACTTTGCTCTTCCAGAGGACCAGGGTTCAATTCCCAGCACCCACATGGCAGCTCACAACTGTCTGTAACTCTAAGATCCAACACCTTCACACAGACATTCATGCAGGCAAATATACCAATGCACATAAAGTAAAACTAAATAAATTTTGAAAGATTAAATTTAAAGGGTGTAAGGAGATTGACTCCATTATTAAAGTGCTTGTCATGTGTGTTAAGGACCTGAGTTCAATCCCACCTTCCATCCTACCTTCATAACAAACACACTCACTACTGAGCAAAGAGTACCAGTATGTAATCCTCTTGCTGGGAGGCAGAGACAGGTGGATCCTTGAGGCTGGGTAGCATAGTCCTATTGGTAAGTCGTAAGTCAGTGAAAAGAGCCTGTCTCAAAAAAAAGTAAGAAAGAAAGAAAGATAAAAAGGTGAATGAGCTGGTGACATGCCTCAGTGGGTAAAACCATTTGTTGCCAAGCCTGTTACCTGAGTACCACATGGTAGAAGGAGAGAACTTTTTTCTGCAAATTGTCCTCTGACTTCCACATGAGCACAGTGGCAAAAGCACCTATACACACTCAAAGTAAATAAGTGGACCTAAAGAGAGAAAATCAAAAATAATGGGCAACATCATTAAAGAAGAAACTCTTATTATATGATAGCCTCAGAAGCAGGTGGATACACATGTACCTACATACAAACGTATGAACAAACAAACACCACAGACCAAAAAAAAGTATTAGGATCATCATTATGTATGAACAAAATAATCAGTGCTGTAAAATTATGGGGAGTTTCACAGGTTTGGTATATTTTGTTTTTTCTTAGAAATACTAGGTGGCATTTGTCAGGATTTGCCTTGTGGTTTTGGGTCCCTCCATCTGTGTTCATGTTAAGGAACAGAGTTCACTTGGTCAGTTTTGTAAAGGGTCAAAGTTAACCTCCTTTGGTGAGACATCTGTACTGTTTATCTTGGAGATGGTTCCCAGAAACCCAAGGGTATAACGTACACAGAGGGAGAGTTATATCTGGGAGATTTTTATTTGGCGTTTTTACTGCTAGCAAACTACAGAAGTTTCAGTGCATCATGCCAGGCAAGCTTAAGGGGTGGCGGTTTTTAATTTTTGTATGACTTTGAAAGATTTAAAGAATCAGCAGATGATATGTAACATGGGTTGGGGAATGACAACTCTGGCTTCTATAGAACCTCTCCAGGCTCTGCTTTGAGCTGCATTTATGCTTGTCTTGAAAGAATTCAAAAAAGGAATAGTGCTCTTTGAACAAGTCTGTTCTACAGACTTAGGAACACCGCCACTCCAGTAAATAAGACCGTGTCCGTCTGATGCAGAAAGCAGGCGAACTGAGAAGCCGCACTTGGAAGGTCATCCTCAGCAGCCCACTGTATAGTGCTGTTGTCCAGCTGCCGCTACACTGCATGTTCTGCCATGGGCTCTGAGCCCCTTGTCAGTACAAAGGCGCCTCAGCAGACTCAGCGATGGGGGACAGGGTCGTCTCTAGACGCCATGGACATCTTGTCTCCTCTCACATACTGACAGGGTGAAATCTGGCCCATGGGATTCTTGTAAGTGGATTACAAGAGATCCATCATAGAGTTCATTCACTCCGGAAAATCTGAGAACTTTCTTTCTTGCTCTTCTTAATGAGACCCTGCTGTTCTTGTATCACCCAGATAGGCAGGTTGGGGCTTGTGAGCACTCTGAATTCTTAAGGTACTGAACTAAGAAAATTAAATCCATGATTTTACTGTGCATGCCCAGGAATTAGCTAAATTCATAAGGTTTATGTCTGATTTTTGTGTATTATCTTAAGAATACAGGTGTGAGTATATCTGTCAGATTTGCCCAGGAGGCATAATTGTTGTTTTGGAAGAAACTAGATTACTCCCTTCTGCCTCAGGCTACAAGCAGAAACATTAAACAATGGAAGAAAGTCTAACAGTTTACCACTTCTTCAGTTTAATAGCTCCCATTGAGAAAAATATCCTGGAGCCTATTAACAAACAGCAATATCTTTGAATTCATACAAGGAACAAAGTGCTAGGGCCTCAGTGGTATTAGGATAGTGCTAGGAGTGCCTACCTCTGCTGGATATGCCTCGTTACCAGAGTTATGAAACAAGAGCCTGTAAATGGTCTCTAATGTTATTCTTAGCTCTTAGGTTCTCTGATCACTCTTCTAGAGTCAAACAATGATAATAAAATGAGAGGTATGCCTTGAACGTATTGGCACAGGAGACCACTTCCTAAATATAACCCCAGTAGCATAGACACTGAGAACAACAGTTAATAAACGGGACCTCCTGAAACTGAGACACTTCTGTAAAGCAAAGGACATAGTCAACAAAACAAAACGGCAGCCTACAGAATGGGAAAAGATCTTCACCAACCCCATATCAGACAGAAGGTTGATCTTCAAAATATACAAAGAACTTAAGAAATTGGTCATCAAAAGAACAAATAATCTATTAAAAAATGGTTTACAGACTTAAACAGAGAAATCTAAAATGGCTGAAAGACATTTAAGGAAATGCTCAACATCTTTAGCCATGAGAGAAAATTGCAAATCAAAACAACTATGGGATTCCGTCTTACACCTATAAGAATGGCCAAGATCAAAAACACTGATGACAGATTATGCTGGAGAGTATGTGGGGTAAAGGAAACACATCTTTATTGCTGGTGGGAGTACAAACTGGTACAGCCACTTTAGAAATCAGTATGGTGATTTCTCAGAAAATTAGGAAACAACCTACCTCAAGACCCAGCAATACCAGTTTTGGGTATATATCCAAAAGATGCTCAATCATACCACAAGGATATGTGCTCAACTATGTTCATAGCAGCATTATTTGTCATAGCCAGAACCTGGAAACAACCTAAAAGCCCCTCAACCGAAGAATGGATAAGAAAAATGTGGTACATCCCACCTCCTTCCAGGTCTAGTAAGGTGAGCATCCAAACAGCCTAGGCTCCCACAAAGCCAGTACGTGCAGTCGGATCAAAATCCAGTGCCATCGTTCTTGACTTCTCAGCAGTCCTCATTGTCCGCTATGTTCATTGAGTCTGGTTTTATCCCATGCTTTTTCAGACGCAGTCCAGCTGGCCTTGGTGAGTTCCCGATAGAACATCCCCATTGTCTCAGTGTGCGGGTGCACCCCTCGCCGTCCTGAGTTCCTTGCTCGTGCTCTCTCTCCATCTGCTCCTGATTTGGACCTTGGGATTTCAGTCCGGTGCTCCAATGTGGGCTCTGTCTCTGTCACCTTTCATCGCCTTCCCACAGGGCAGGGAACCCTGATTGCTCTTTGGGCTGTTGAGGGAGGGGGAGTTGACTGGGGGAGGGGGAGGGAATTGGGAGGCGGTGGCAGGGAGGAGGCAGAAATCTTTAATAAATAAATAAATAATAATAATAAAAAATGTGGTACATTTACATAATGGAATACTACACAGTGCGGGGGGGATAATGACATCTTGAAATTTTCAGGCAAATGGATGGATCTAGAAAACATCATATTGAGTGCGATAACTCAGACCCAGAAAGACAAATATCACATGTACTTACTCATAAGTGGCTTTAGATATAAAGCAAAGAAAATCCAACCTACAATTCACAATCCCTAAAGAACCCAGACAACAAAAGGGGACCCTAAGAGAGACATACATGGATCTAATCTACATGGGAAGTAGAAAAAGACAAGATCTCCAGAGTAAATTGGGAGCATGGAGAATCATGGGAGAAGGTAGGAATGAAATGGGGATGAAGGAAGAGGAGTGGAGAAAAATATATAGCTCAATAAAAACAATAATAAAAAAAGAAACATTTTTCCTACATTTTCTGTTATTCATGACTCTTGATGACCACACACTGGAAATATTCCCTGGCTAAAGCACAAGCATTCTGGAGGTCAGTGTAGAAATGATTCACGGTTTGATAGAACGCAGACAGGTAGACAATGACTTTTATAATGTGGCTGTGAGCCCAGTTTATGATATAAATTTATACATTGCCTTTCTATTTTTAAACATGCTGCTATTCAACTAGGTTTTATTTTTCAAGGGCTATGGCACAGTGCTAGAGAGAAGTACAAGTATCCTACCCAAAGCATTATAGAACAGGAAGCAACATTTTCTGAGGGAAATAAGGAATTTAGAAGACAAGATAAAATCTCAACTGAAAACAGCTCTTTTCCATTGACATTCCCACTACATGTTCCCAGGGGTGTGGCTGGGAATTCTCTTCTGTAATGCCTTCTTATTGAGAGTGATTGGATAAAGAAACCAGTTATTTGGGGCCTGGTTTGTAGACAGCAAGGAGCCATGGTTCTGGATGTGGTGTTTGGCCTGGGCATCCTTACCAGTGATGAAGATGTGGGGCTGGAGGGGAGAGAGTGAGTAGAAGTACTTGATAACACAAGATATTGGCACACCATCTTCATTTCTGGTACTCCATATTAAAGTAGGCTGCATTTTAGATTCTTGTCAATTGAATGTTGAACATCCCTGTAAACAGTGCCTGCTAAATTGTTGGCATATTTGGGAAGAGTTCCACACCACAGCTTCAGTTTGTAGCCACATTTAAATTGCTAATTTTAATCAGCTATTTTGCTTTGCCCAATGTTCCCTCTTCATGGTTAGTCTTTCTTCCAAACTGTATCAATAGAATCCTCCAATTTAGCTCCCTTAGGTCTTGACTTGCCTTTTAATTGTTGATTCCAGTGGTTCTATGTGGAGATGGCATATTTAAGATTGGTTTTACTGTTTATTATTCAAATCAGTTTTGAATCTAGATGAATAGGTAATCTATTTTACCTAAACCAGACTAGATTAGTCAGCTTCTAATCGGCAGTATCATGGCTATTCCTTCACTGGAGTTTCTGAAAGATGATGTGGGGTTGAGTTGGAAAGTGTTTGTTGCACCATCTTTCTTTTCGGTAGAGTCATGAGCTATCACCGTTTTCTTCCTAGCAGAGTGTTTCATTTGAAAACATCCTAAGATAATAATAGTCAGTAATTCAAAAAACATTCTCTTCAAGAGCTAACTCATTTCACTTACTATTTTTCATACTAGAGAAATTGTGGCATAAAATTCCTGCATTGATTTCCTCTGACAAGGTTAATTCAGTGTTCTCATTTGTGTTTCCCTATTTTATTAGGAAGAAATTAAGTATGTGTACCCTCAATATGAAGCAAGTCGCTTCCTTATACTTTGTGCTAAATATTTCACTCTTGTACAAGACTCTGTGTTCAAGAAGGCATGATGGTACAAGTCTGTAATCCCAGCACTTAGCAGACAGAGGCAAGAGAATTGCCACAATTTTGAGGTCTATATAATGAGTTCCAGGTCATCAGGGTTATATAGAAAGATTGTGTTTCAATAACCAAAACTATTCCATATTTGCCTTTCAGGTGTATGTTATTTAACTTTAAAAGTTGTGCTTGAGTTGAGCATAAGAAGGTCATAGAGGCTGACATGGTGTTATGTACCTACAAGCCCTTAATCCCCCAGGCTGAGGCAGGGCTATGACAACTTTGAGGATAGCCTGGGTTATATAGCGAGCTCTGGGGGAAAAACAAAACAGAAGAATAAAGGGAAGGGGAAAAGCATGAGAATTCTAGATTCTATTACCTGGTAAGAGCAATATACTATTAGAACTTGGGAACTCTAACCCTAATTCCACCCAAGTTCCTAACCAAATCTGCCATCCAAGGGGCTATCATATTGAGGAATTACTCAGAAATTATTCAAGTTCAGTGAAAGTAAATTTAAATATACTGTGGAGGGTAGAAATTTAAGATAGGGACGAGTCTGTCTGTAAGAGGCACTGCCAGCTCTGTTCTTTACAATACCCTGTGCCACCCAAAACTCAAAATTGTACAGTGAGCATCAGAGCGATGGGAAGCAGCAAGGCACAGGGTGGTTAATTATGGAAAGAAACTGGAGTATCACCTTAGTCCCTGGTCTTTTCTAACTGTTTCTATGTTGGTATAGGGATGAACAGAGACTGTCGGGACCATCTCAAGGTTGCTTTTGCGTATTTGGATCCTGAGTTTTGTTATTGGGAATTTTTTCTCATGACCATAATGGAAATAGTAATAATTAGTATTTATTGAGCATAAGAACTGAGCCAGACTCTTTCAGCACGTTCCTTACTCTAGACAACTCTGTTGTATAATGATTTCTCTACTGGTTAAAATACTCAAAGAACTTTGAATAGTATCTAGACTATAAGCATCCAAGAAATAATGTGGATGTTTAGACATGAAGAATATCTTCGATCTAACAATTACACAGTATTTTGTTTCTCTTTCAAGAAGCCAGTTCCTTTACCAAAGCCTGCCTTGTTATCTTCCTATACAGTCTAGGATCATATTTGTTTAATTCTATCATCTGATTAGTTCCATTTTTTAAGTTGTAAATTCTGTGATTGTCCCCACCCCATTCGTAGGAAGTTCATTTTTCAAGTTACCAAGGTCTGGGTCAAATTCATTTATTGAGAATGTGGTTTTTTTTCCCCCCCACAAGATTTACAAAAGGCAAGTAAGATAACTGAATGAAAGGGTTTGCTCAGGCTCCTTTGGTGTGATGGTGGCAGTGATGGTGGTGTTGGTGGTCGTGGCTATGGTGGCAGTGGCGGCAGCAGCATGGTGGTGGTGGCAATGATGGTGGTGAACCAGACAACCTCGGCACCACCACTTGCCTAACTTACTATTTTGGCAGGATAGCCAAATTTTAGGCCAAAGTTCAACTTTTTCTTTTTAATTGTTAAATTCTTTCATCATCACCAGGAAACTAGAGAAAATGAATTCTTCACAGTGTGCTCAGGCATGCAACTCGAAACTGCCTGCACACTAAGTGAAATTCAATGAAAGCCAGCTGTTTGGGAAAGAGCTGTCAGGAACTGGTGGGGTCTTGTTAAAGGAGAATTGTCTAGGAATACATTTTCAGGAACAGGATATCAGTCGTAGAAAAAGCAAGCACATTTACATACTCAAACTCCTGTGTGATTCCAGTGTTATGTCATTTTAGCCCCTTCATCTCAAATTATTATTTGTTCTTGGTGGGTAGGTGTCTGCTTTCAGGGCTTCTTTTCACATGTCAAGTGTGTGGCAGCTCTTACTTTTCTGAGAAGTAAATACAGCCCAACCTATTACAGTGTCCTAAGTGCTTTGATTTTGGTTAAACTGAAAACTCACATATGTTTACCAAACCATTTCCTTTACCCAGTACTTCTCTGTTCTTGCCAACCATGCCCACCTTGGGCAGCTTGCCAGAGGTGCCATCCAGGTCTCCTGAAACCGCTGCCAGCAAGAAGGGAACAATTATATCCCAGTACAGACTCAAAGCAGATGGTTGTCAGTGGTGAGGAATATCGCATCACCAAGCCTTTGTTTTGTGGCTGTTCTTTGTGCTTCCAGGTACTGTGTGATGCGCCCCCTGCTCCTGCGGTCTTGCTGCCCATTGCATACGTATCTGTTAAACTGTCTACACTAAAAGCCTCACCTAGATCCATTAACCCCACTTGTATAGTGGTTGATTCATCACACGAACTCTGTCAGGTCCTCCAGCAGACCTATGGATTATACATGGCCCTGCCTTTAAAGACATTTTAGAGAAGCCATTTCGGGCTTTATTATTGAAGCATAACCCATTCACTCAGGAAATTCGGTTAGCATCCAGAGTTAGGAATCCTAGGATAGTGTTTCACTCACGCGGCTTTTATCTCTGGAGCCTCTCCTTATGTTGCATCTTTCTGTTTTCAACTCCATTTAGTCTTCAGTAAATCCTTTGAACCCAGTCTCAGCTGCCTTCCTTGGAGGTCTTGCTTGATTTTCTCTTGGCATCTTAGTATTATTATTTTTTAATTTAGAATTAAACCCACAGTCCCTCTTTGGACTGAGATTGGAAGTCACACGGTCATAGGGTGCCCGTTTAGAGCTCCTGTTACAGTATCTGACCCTGGTTTCTAGCAAACTGGCCAATGGCACCAAGAAGGGGTGCATTCAGAATGAGCCACAGGAACCTCCCAGGATCCTGCAGTTTCCCATTTATAAAGCCAAATTTAGAAATGAGAACGAGAGAAAAAAAAAAGTTTCAGCAGGCCTTACTCTATCTAGACCCAGGCTTTCCTTCCCCCAGGAGATAGGGCTAGCGAAGTAAATGTATCTTTACCATTTCCCACCTCTCCGCTGTGACTGCACTATATATGTGAGCAAGGGAGTCAAAGGCGACGTGGTGGTTGTGACTCCACCCCTGGGCTCACCAGGTGAGTCTCACTCCCACAGAGTGACAGGGTGGGCACTGGGTCAGAGGTGCCTGGAGGTTTCCCTATCTTTAGAAAGATGTCTTCCAAAGCAGAGACGTTGACTGGGAGTAAGCTGTGGATTTACCAGTAAGCATGTTGGTGTGAATGTTTGCTTCTTAGTTCTGGATTGCTTCTGGTAACTTCCATGGGCATCTTTCCCTTTCCCTCCCAAGTTCAATGCTACAATTGACTCCCAGTATTCTTCCTAGTAATCAGGGTATCCTAAAGTGCCCATTCTGTGTGTAGTGGTTTGACTAAGAACGGCCCCCATAGGCTCATATGTTTGAATGCTTAGTCATCAGGAGTGGCATCTCTTGGGATGAATTAGGAGGTGTGGCCTTGTTGGAGGAAGTGTGTCAGTGGAGGCTGGGCTTTGAGCCAGGCCCAGTGGCTTTCTCTCTCTTCCTCCTTTGTGTGGATCTGGATGTAGAACTCTCAACTACCTCTCCAGCACCATGTCTACTTGCACATTGCCTTGCTTCCCACCATAATGAAAATGGACTAAGCCTCTGAACTGTAAGCCAGCCCCAGTGAAATGCTTTCTTTTATAAGAGTTGCTGTGGTCATTGTGTCTCTTCACAGTGACTAAGGCAGTGGAAAGGTCTATAGTGGAAAAATCAATTCTATTGATTTCTCTGCATGGCAGAGTTCAGTTCACCTTGCCCCATTATCGCCTAGAGAGCTGTTTTTGTCACTCACTGTATCTCCTTTATCATTCAGAACATTTTTATTTAGCACTTCTCATGTGCAAGATGCCGTGCTAGGACCAGTGTCAGAAACTGATAAGCTCTGGCCCCTGTGCTTGAGAAGCCAATGATCTGGGTGGTGTGTGTGTGGGAGGGGAGTGCTTTTCTGAATGTCACTGTCAGTATTTCCTTTGCTCTCCACCCATCTTAGTATAAGCAGCCCTTCAGTATGAGATGACAAATGTATGCAGGAGTTATGACAACCTTAGATGGATTTCTTCAGTCACAGTCTTTCTGAATTATTGGCACATTTTAACATGATGAACCTTTTTGTAGTAAATTGGGTTTAATTCTTATGTGCTTAAGTGAGGGTGATTGTTTTTGGTTCAGCCATAGGAAATCAAGCCAGCAGCTAGGTTGCAGTTGTGTCTCAGCTGGTTTCATTTGAGGAGAATTCAGAAGCAAGGGTGGCGGCAGTACCCCACTTCAGGCCATAGTCTTTGGTCACACCAGGCGGTACATCATAGATGCTCTCAAACTAGTGCAGTTAGAGCTTGGAGGGTGAGACTTCAGTTAAAACTGTTAAGAATATAGGATATATGTTCAGAGGGGATAATATCAGTTTTCTTGTTTACATTTTTAAAAAGATTTAGTGTGTGTGTGTGTTTGTGTGTTTCTGTCTATATGTATGTGTGGGGCATGTTTCTTCAAGTAAAGGTACCCACTGAGTACAGAAGAGTCTTTTGGGTCTCAGAGAGCTGTAGGTACAGGTGTTTGGGAGGCACCCGGTCTGGGTGCTGGGATTCTAGCTTAGGTCCTCTGCAAGAGCAGCGAGTGCTCTTAACCACTGAGTCATCTCTCCAGCCCCCTCTCCAGTCTTAATCAAATGTTGTTGTTAAATGCTTGGTGTTGTAACAAAAGGTTTCCCACATATACTGCATTAGACTTTCTCTACAGAACAAATCTAATGAATAATGAACTTAAACTCTTATCTACAGCCTCACAATGAAGGGCCAACAAAGATTTGATCTGGCAGGTTTTTTTCTTTCCCGTATTGGGTATATATATACTCTTTCTCCCTGATTACTGAGCGTTGTGGCACCTGCTTGTTTTATTATTTTATCTGAAATATCTGTAATAAATAGTAGCGACGACCATCTACTCCTGAGGTGGTGGATCTGACACAGGTACTACACATTTGCTTTGTACCTGCGCATGTGTATAACATCTGAAACCCTTTTTTTAAAGGTTTATTTATTTATTTATTATGTGTACAACATTCTGCCTGCATGTATCCCTGCGCGCCAGAAGAGGGTGACAGATCTCATTACAGATGGTTGTGAGCCACCATGTGGTTGCTGGGAATTGAACTCAGGACCTCTGGAAAAGCAGCCAGTGCTCTTATCCTCTGAGCCATCTCTCCAGCCCCACATCTGAAACTCTTAAGACAGACTTGGTGTATTTTTCCTTATGTAATTTAAATTGTTTCAGATTGCATTATTAGAAACAATTTGTGGGGCTGATTAACGGTTAAAAACACACGCCATTCTTTCAGAGGATCTAGGTTTAGTTCCCAGCACCCATACCACCAAGTGCCCTCAAGTCCAGTTCCAGGGGATCTCAAGGCATTCATGCAGTACACTTACATATATGCAGGCAAAACACTCATCTGACTTATTTGTATAAACTACATAGTGTCTAGGCCATAGAATAAAACCTATTCCTTGCAATCTATGTAGTACAATTGAATGGCAGCTTTTTAAATCTGCTGTTTTTATATGATAGCTATTCATTTATTATTATTATTGGTATATGTGTGTGTATGCCATAGTCATCATGTGGAGGTCAGAGAACAAAAGCACAAGTCACTTCTCTCCTTCCACCATGTGAATCTTGGAACTTTAACACATAGTTAGGCTTAGCAGCAGGTACCTTCCTCCTGAGCCATCCTGAAGGTCTATGATAGTCTTCAAAATGCGCTTTTGAGGGATACACGCAACACTTTGTAGAATTTATGCAGTTACCCTTGATAGTGCTTGTGATTTGTTTTCTACTACATCAGCATAGTAACATCACAGCAAGGACATTTGTTTTGTCAGCTTTACCCTTTCTATTGGTTTGTCCTTTTCAAATACAGGCTAAATATTTCTCAGTTCGTGTTTCACAGTTATATGTCCAATATAGAAGCAGAAACACATATTTGTTAAGTTTTCAATAATTAAAACAGCAAATGATCTGACAGAATTATTATTTTATTTTATGTGTGTTACTGCTTTTTTTCTTCCTAATATTTTTGGGGGGTGGATGTTAAGTCAGGGTTTTGACCTGGCTGTTCTGGAACTCTCTCTGTAGACCAGGCTAGCCCTGAATGTGCAGAGCTCTGCCTGCCTCTGCCTCCTGCGTGCTGGGATTAAAGGTATGCGCCACACCACCCAGTCATTTCTGCTTTTTAAATTCCTTTTTTCATTTGTTTTTAAGACACCATAGAAAATAATGGTTTCTCTTATGGAATACTTAAATAATTTGGTTTTGTTGGCCTTCTTCTCTTCCCTTATCTCTCTGCAATCCTCTCTCTTCTCGTCTTCTCAGTAGCTTACTCCACGTTTACTTCACATGTATGCCAAGTTGTGTTTCTTGTTGGTTCACACATATCAGGCACTGTGCAGGGTATTCCACATAGGAGCTCACTTAATTGTGTGTGTGATTGTTAATATGAAATTAGGTGTTCAATTTCCCAACAGTTTCAGATAGTAATTCATCAAAAAAGTGAATAAAATTAGAACAAAGACCCAAAACAATTAAATGTTATTCATATATAAAAATTATCTTTATCCTCTGAAGAGGCTGCACATTGGTTAGTGAGAAAATGCAGTCTTGTTTAGAAGCAGAGCGTTCAGAAACCATGCCACTCTATGGAGAACTTTTACATCTTTTTAGCTCTCTGTTAACAACTCCATTTCTGTTGAAATTCCCGGCTGGAAATGCTGAGTGAATGTGGCACCTTGATGGATGAAGCATGGCCCTCAGTTCAGAGGTCAGTGACCACCGCTCAGCCTTGGGTCAGCCCTCATGTGTTTTCCTGGCTCTGCATCCTGTTGAACTGGACTATGCTTATATAAAGAAAAGTCTGTGAAGCCATACAAAAAAAGCTGAAATTTCTTCCTTGGGGGAAGTCTCAAATGTAGAGTTATAAGCAAATATTAAGTTCAAAGAAGGCAGCATAATGAGTACATTCAAGGAACAAGCAAGTACTTATGTAACATTTTGTGTTTGCAAAATGTTTTACAACTCTATTATTAATTTCCTTAAGTCTCCTGGAAGGCAACAATGTTATTACATATGTTTTATATGCAAGGCAGGAAAATTAAGTGGCAAAAAGGAAGAGAACTTCAGACATTGATTTTAAGGTTTGAATTTATATCCTAACCACACTGCTTCATCAGGAAGATAAAGAAATAAAATGTTTCTGTTCCATTCGAGACTTGGGAGTGGTGCCCATTTGGGCAGTTATTTCTGTGTGTTTAAATAGCGGTTCAATGACTTCCAACTTGTAATCCAGTGAATGACTAGCTAAGCATTTTAACTGATGGTTATAAGTTCTCAATAAAATGTGGCCTGTGGCATGGCTGACATAGTAGTGACTAGCCACGGGATCTTTGGTTTGGTCTAGTTCGAGTCAGCATTAGACTAACAAAGGTATGATTTGGAAGAGCTGACACTAGTGACTGTCCACTGCCTCTCCACTTTTTCTCTGTTACTGGGTTTCTTTTTTTCTTCTTTTCTTCTTTCTCTACCCATAGAAAGGCAATTTTATATTAAAAAGTAATAAAAATTTCTTAAAACCCTCAAAGAGTAAAATATACAGATTTTTCCATAACAGAAGAAATTGAAATTAACTACGACCCTTACCTTTCAAGGTGGAGAAAAACATGATAAATTATTGCCTTCAGATAGCTTTTCTTTCATTTACAGAGTATCCAAAAACCTCTTTCACACCCTGAGGTGTGACCAGAAGGTAATGAAGAGTGATTTTGTAAAAATAAATATTTCATAAGGTACCCCGGTTTAAATGAGAACTGTTCTTTAGCATAGTCACACTTTAGCTGATCCAATGATGTTGTCATTACAAAAAATATTTTTAGAACTCGTCTTTTGGATGTCTTAAGTCATTTATGAACTGTAAAAGAAAACGGTCATGTATTTTTTTTAATTAGCCTCTCCCTTGCAAAGAAATTTATTATTCAGATAGGTTACTGGCTTTCTTTTTAGCCTTTGTTCTACATCAATTTTTCTTTTCTTGTTTTGTTTCCAAAACTGAGTCTAAAATTTAAAAAATAACAATTTAAAATTAATGAGGATATTTTCTTTTAACTTTCTATTTTGAAATGCTTTGGACTTAGAAAAAAGTTATGTATTAGTATAGTTTCCATATATCCTTCATCCAGCTTCCCTTAATTCTCTACTGAATTTCTTTTTAAAATGTAAGTTTCTATGTTATAGAAGCCTTTAAATGTTTATGTTGAAGTATAAAGTTCTTATCAGCTAAAGTTATCCTGAGGTGATAGGTTAATTTACTCATTGAATTACACACACACACACACACACACACGTATGCAAACTGTACTCTGTAAATAAGTGCAAATATTACACAATTAAAAATAAAAAGAGACCAGTGAGATGGCTCAGCAGTTAAAGACGTGTCGTTTTTGCAGAGAACCCAAATTTGATTCTCAACTCCCAGCACCCATATCGGGTAGGCTGTTACTTCAGTTGATTCCCAGCACCCATATCGGGTAGGCTGTTACTTCAGCTGATTCCCAGCACCCACATCAGGTGGCCTGTTACTTCAGTCCCAAAGGATCTGATATCTCTGGCCTCCTACGGTCCTCTGTTACACAGCCCCCTCCAGCCCCTGCCCAGATACTTCAATAAAAATTAATGATGAGAAATGAGTAAAGTATCTTTCTTTCTGTCTATCTATATAACTATATATTTAAAAATCTGTATCTTCTCATGCTCAATTAAATGAGAGATTTGTTGATTTTATTAGTTTCTTCAAGGATAAATTTCTAGCCTTTTGTTTTTCTGGTGCTATAAATCAAGTGCAGGGTCTTACACATATTCATGCTCTACTTGTATTAATTCTCCCTGTTGTATCCCCCTCATTTCATTAATGCTGTTTTCCTTATTTGGGCCTTCCTTATATTATGTGTGTTTTTCTTTTGTTTTTCTAACATTTTGCTTTATTTTTTGTTTTTTAATATAAACCATGCAAGATGAAGTACCATTGTAGCTATATCCCCCAGATAAGAATATATAGCAGTGTCATTAATTTGATTGAAAGCATCTTCTCCTTTTCTTATGATTTCTTCTTTGACGTAATCCTCTCAGTGGCTCCCGAGCAGCTATTGTAGGAACCTTCTGAGAGGTTTTGGAGGCTATGTTAGAGTTTATTCTTTGAGGATCTCAAAGGAGGGGAGATTCCTATTTGTCTCTCTCAGGCACGTGTAACCACTGCACTTCAAGGGATACCCAAAAACCAATAGTTTAATGTTGAATCTAATATCTGTGGCTGTTTTAAATTTCTTACCCTAAACCATATTAGCTAGGCTTTAATTAGATATGTTCTTGGAGGAGTTTATTACTTGAGATCTTTATTATTAACCAAGGTGTAGAATGTTTCCTGACACAAAACAGGCACATGGGGAATATTTGTTGAATGGAGAATGAATGAATGGAGAGGCCCCCTTTTTTCTTTGTTAGCCTGTGGCCATCACTAAGAAAGGTAGGTCTCTTCATCAGGGTGTGTTCCTCCTACCTGCTGAGGCTTGGAATCACTGTCTAAGTGAGGGTTTTACTTTCCTCTTCCTCTGTTTGGACTCTGATTCTGTCTTCTATCCCCCACCTGTGAGTATCCATTGCAAGCCAAGCAATGTTCCCTAAGTTCACTAATGTTCACTAAGTTCACTAAGGATTGGCAGCTACTCACAGGCGAGAATCCTTTTAAGATTTTTCTAAGAATTTTTTTTTCTCATTGTTTCTGACCTATATTTCATTTCTAGCAGGACCATGTTACTAAAAGATATAATTTGCATTGCAAATGGAAATTTTGTGCACAACGTCGTTTTCTATTTAATTGTTAAAAGGAGGATTCTTTGTAAGAATTCACTTAGACGAGGAATGGTGTTGAAGTAAAGAGTGAGTACCCATTATAAGAGAGCATGACAGTCTGTGGCATGTCCATTTTACCCATGGAAAAGATAGGGCCTTTCCCCACTTGTGTATTCTAAGTTCAGTACTCCTCATAAACTGATAATACCAGCTGACACTTATTGTCTCTTGTCCATCAGACACTTTACCCATGTTATATCATGAGTCCTCAGCAACAGCTTTGAACCATGCTGTTATGTTAGCTCTTCTGTAAAAGTGAAAAAGGAAAGTAGGAGCACTTCTCCAACTTTCCCAGCGGTTCCAGGAAGGACGGTCTCAGCATATGCTCTGTGGCATCTGCCTACTGCGTGCTTTTAAGGGACAGTACTTCATCCTACTGAGGGGTAGCAGCCATAATTTGTGCCATATGAGTCCGTTCCTATGTTGAGAAGGACATATAAATAGTCTTTGAAAACAAATGACAACACTGTATTTTTCAGTTGCCTCCTTCATAAGTCAAGTATTCATACTTAAATAAGAATTACAGCTTCAGGGACAGCAAAATAATGTCCTCTGTAAAGCTGTCCCACTGCTTCTTAAACCTTCAGGTATTTTTTATTAATTAAATTTGTTCATTTATTTTTCAGTCTTCAAGTAGTTTTAAGACCAGAGAAAATAGGAATAAATCATCTGTAGGTTTGAAAATCCCCTGCTCAAGATCAGTAAAGTTAAAGCAATTGTAGGATATTGACATGGCTTTTCACTATGTTAGAAAGATCCAGAGTCAGTAATAGCACTGTACAAAGATGCATTTGTTCTTTTCAGTTACTATTAATTAATATATTCATTCAGTAAATTAGTATTTGTTGAGCACTTTTTGTGCTCAACATTATACTAAGATCCACAGATAGAGCAGTTAAACAAACATATTTAATTTGAGTCTTTGTATAGTTTACCTTGAGAAACAGGCATAAAACAAATAATTATCTAGATCATTACTGAATTTGCAAAAGGACTATCAAAAAGAAATAAGATATCTAATAGAAGGATCAGAGAACAAAGAACTACCCTTAAAAATACATGTTATTTAGGTAAGTCTCATTTATTATGCATGCAAGAGTTCAAAAATGAATATCACAGATAAATCTCACTCATTATATATAGAAAACTAAATAAAATCTTAATGAAACAAATTTAGCACCTTGAAGAGTAAATACGTGGCCAGATGGGATTCATTGTAGACATGAAAGGATATCAATATTAAGAAATCGCAGCATAACTTACCATGTTAAAACAGCCAAAGAAAATTTATATTTTCATCTCTATGATAAAAGACATTTTATTTTCTAATTTGTTAATTCATTTGTGTGAGGGAGCGTTCTCAGCCTGAGGGTGAATGTCAGAGGACAATGGCATTTAAATGTCATGTTATTTAAGTCATTCATGTTTGGCTTTATGTGCCTGCTTGCCGAGACATCTGGAAAGGCCATTAAAAGTATTTTGTGAACTTCATCATCTAAGTCATATATGTACAATGTGCATGTATGTTGTGAGCACATACATGTGGAGGTCCAAAGTTGACTGCCAGTTTCTCCACTTTATTGGGGTAGGATCTTTATGAACCCTAAGCTTATTGAGTCAAGCTAGCGTAGCTATTTAGATTGATTTAGGGATCCCCTCTATCTCAAGACTTAAAACAGGCACAATTTGCCTGGTTTAAGATTTATTTTAATTATGTGCCTGTGTTTTGGAATGTGTACATGTGCCGGTGCCCTTTGGATGTCTGAAGAAGACTTTGAATTCCCTGGCACTAGAGTTACAGGCAATTGTGAACCTGATGTGGGTACTGGGAACTGAACTCCCATCCTCTGAAGGGAAGCAACAGCTCTTAACTGTGGAACCATCTCTCCCGCCCCTGCCTGGCTATTGTACAGGTTCTGGGGATTGAAACTTTCCTCTCATGCTTGCTTAGCAAGGGCCGGGCAAGGACAAGATTCTCAGTGCTGTCTCCCCAACCTACCATTTAAGTCTTAATTAAGACTTCTAATATCCAGTCACCATGGTGTATGCCTCAGTCTGAGGACTTAGATGGTAGAAGCAGGAGATTCAGCAGTTCCAGCTCTTCCTCCACTACATAGTGAGTTCAAGGCCAGTAGTGCGCTACCCGAGATCCTTCCTCAATCCTGTTTTATCTCCCTAAAACTCATGAAAATAGTATGGGTTTTATGGACTGTTCATTACAGTTTAAGTGCTTCTCTGCATACTGTGTGTACTGTAGCTCCTCTAAACCTCCAGAAAGCCAGTTTCCGCTTAACTGCTACAGTCGTGTTAATACCTTCAGAAAGACCACACAATTGTTGTGTAGAACAAGTTCATTCTGGACTCTGCTTTTCATCACTGTGTTCTGCTGTCTTTCATGTAAGGTACTGACAGATAGCCTTATCCTCAAATAGCAGAGTAGAATAATTATTTAATTGTAGAAAGCAGAATCAGGTATTTTAGGGGGAAAAAAGCCAGACTATTTAAGATAATCTCTGCGTGAGAAAAGCTTTTCAACATATAATACAAAACCTACATACCATAGACTACAGTCTAATCAAATACTTCAGAAGATTAATGTATAGCTGGAGGATCCATTATAAGCTGAGTCAAATGACAAATGAAAATCCAGAGAAAATTTCCCACACCACACACTTCTTTTCTAAAGCATAAGAAATATCTACAAATAAGCAAGAAAACGGTGACCAACAACCTACAACAAGATTTGGTGAAAAGCAGAGACAAATCACATATTAAAAAGCATAAATGTTTTTCAAATTTTTATAAAAGATGCTGCCCTCTCTCACTGAGATAAAAATTCAAATATCATTTGATTGATTACAAATAAATATTCATCTATGAAGTTATTGAAAATATTTAAATTTTGTTCAAGACTGGGTTGGTTTATGTTCAATGAAATGCTAAATTGTTTTATCTTTTTGTGGATTTTTGTTAACTTTAAATACATTTGTTCTTTCTCTCAATAATTCTACTTTAAGGAATTTTCTTCATTTACTCTCACTTGAATAATATACCTGACACTAGCATAAATATTATACCATTGCATGGAGTAACAGAGGATTACAGGGGGATGATCATCAACATGGGATTGACTAAATAGATCAGGGTTTGTCATGGAATAGTACAGAAAATTTTATTAAAATAATGTAGTGTTTTTATGGTAATAAGCGAATCTAAGATGTATTGTAAATAAAGCAAAAACATGACACCTATATGCTGCCATTTTGCATAAATCGCACACTATCTATCCATCCATCCATCTATCTATCTATCTATCCATCCATCCATCCATCTATCTATCTATCTATCTATCTATCTATCTATCCATCCATCCATCCATCCATCCATCCATCTATCTATCTATCTATCTATCTATCTATCTATCTATCTATCCATCTATCTATCTATCCATCTATCTATCTATCTATCCATCTATCTATCTATCTATCCATCTATCTATCTATCCATCTATCTATCTATCTATCCATCTATCTATCTATCTATCCATCTATCTATCTATCCATCTATCTATCTATCCATCTATCTATCTATCTATCCATCTATCTATCCATCCATCTATCTATCTATCTATCTATCTATCTATCTATCTATCTATCTATCCATCCATCTATCTATCCATCTATCTATCTATCTATCTATCTATCTATCTATCTATCCATCTATCTATCTATCCATCTATCTATCTATCTATCTATCTATCTATCTATCTATCTATCTTCACAACCAGACTGCTGTTTCCCCTTCATCCTCTTCTCCCAGTCCCTCCCTCCCTCATGCCCCACCCCATCCACTCCTTCATTTTTATTCAGAGGAGGGCAGGCCTCCCATAGATAGCAACAATACATGGCATATCAAGTTGAAGGCTGGACTAGGCAATCCAGTATGTCCCAGAAATCAGCAAAAGAGTCAGAGACAGTCTCTGCTCCCACTATTAGGAGTCCCACAAGAAAGACAAAGCTACACAACTGTCGTATATATGCAGAGGGCCTAGGTCAGTCTCCTGCAGATGCCCTGGTTATTGAGTTACACACTTTCTTAGAAACCAATAGCTTGTTTTCATTATAATACCAGCATGGGGAACTGGTATCTGGAAGCAAGTGACAGCAGGGACTTCCTTTCACTGCCTATCTCTCTATATTTTATATCATGTTCAGGTGTTGCCTATTCCATTAAAATAAAATTGATCATGGACATGTAAATAATCTGGGATTATAATCAATTCATGGTGGAATGTGAAAAGTTTTATTGAGAAGACCTTTATGCACAGGAGACAGCGTGGGCTTTCATCTTTCCTTCTTGGACAGCAAGTTCAGCTGGCCATGGTAGGATTCACCTCAGTGTTTCTGCAGGTCCTGAGCATTGTGAAATGTGCACGAGCTCCCGGGGTTCTGTGATTAGTGAGCTGTGGGTCAAGGACCTGTGCCTGCTACTTGATTATCTGGCACAAGTAGGTGTTTGGAGAGTGAATTCTTTTTCTCACTTTTAGAAAAAGAACTGTGATTTTCAGTGGAGGCACATCTTCTATAAGCATGTATGAAGAGCAGCGCCTTCATCTTGGAAATGTCTTCTTGGAAAGACGAAAGTGCGACGTAAATTCCCACCTGACAGTGATAAGCCAGCAGAGCCCGGTCATCTGGCAGCGACGTCTGACTCCGGCCTCTGAGAAGAACATCAACCAGAGAAAATGAGAGGATTAAAAAAAAGAAGTAAACACAGGGCAATCCATTTCTCACTCCCTGATGGTCTGCGATTCCAAGTCCTGATACAGCAATGAATTCTGTTTTGAATGCTGGGCAAACGAGTGCACATCACCGTCCTGTATCCCACCATTTTCTTGTGTGGTGAGGAGTGGCCTCAGCCTCATTTTTCCATTCTTATCACTGAGCTGTGAGGGGACGGAGTAAGCGGGTTCATCCCATCTAGTCAAGCCCCTGCATTCCTAATGGCAGAGTGGATGTGTGTGTTAGTGTTGTGCTGGTATTCAGTGGCCAATTAATGCGAGGCAGTAGCTCTGGTTTCTGACCAGACAAAGAGGGCTTCTCTGAGCAAGGAATGGAATTTCTCATTCTGTTCATGTGGCAGTTTTGTTCTTTGAGGCTATAGAGATCTTTTCCCTGAGGTAGAAGAGCAGACTAGCTTTTTGGTGTCACTGAGTCTACAGATTTTTTTTTTCCCTTTATATGATGAATAGGCCTTGCAAGTCCATAATAGTAATAAGGGAAAAAAAAAGTCAGGTTTTCTTATTCTTGTTTTAAAGATGAGATAAATGTACAGTTGAAAGAGATTATGCAACTTTCCCAAGTTCTCATGAAAAACAGGTGACAAAGCTAAATTTTCCCACATAATGTCATATTGGGTTGAGAAATGTGCCCTTACTTAGAATATTACATCAGTGAGTCATAAGCTTTACGGAGCGCCCAGGCCAGCGGGAACACCGCTGAGCCTTCTCCTCGGCACACAAGAAAATGGTGGGAATACATTTGCCCAGCATTCAAAACAGAATTCATTGCTGTATCAGAACTTGGAATCGCAGACCATCAGGGAGTGAGAAATGGATTGCCCTGTGTTTACTTCTTTTGTTAATCCCCTCATTTTCTCTGGTTGGTGTTCTTCTCAGATGCCAGAGGCCAGCGGTTGCTGCCAGATGCCTGGGCTCTGCTGGCTCATCAAGGGGCTGTGGCAGCACTTGTTTCCATGAGAGCTGGGAGAACAGATGCAATGGAAAAAGCACAGGCGGTTGTTTCTCAGTAGCTGGCAGCGTGATTCACAGTGCCCTGTATAATGTGAATGGAATCCGAGAGCTCTTGGAATCAGGCTCCGGGAGTAAAGTTACCATCGCTGGCAAGCCGAGCAGAGGCCGAGCCCTTGGTTAACATGTTCACTTCCGGGCTTTTAGGCATCATCTATCTGTGCAGTTTAACTTCTCCTCATTCGGTTGTCTGAGTAAAGTAAGATACGCCTGGAAAGGGTATTGCCTGATTTCTAGGGGTAGTTAGAGATACTATTTTGAAGGCAAATCCCATTTTGGGAGGTGAGTAGATCAACCTTAAACATCCCTTAATCGGCCATGAAATTTGATGGTAGGTTGTTGTTAGGATTCAGCCACTAGACAGGCTCGGTGGCTCATGCTTATGGTCCTACCACTGAGAAGGCTGAGGCTGGAGGACCCAGAAGTTCACAGTAAGTCTAGGTACTATAACCAATTCTTGTCTCAGTAATGCAAAACCAAACAACAGCAAACCCTTCCACTTCTGGTGAAGCCTGTTCTCAGTCATTTAAAAGGCGTGAGATGTAGGCCACAGGCTCTCATAGGACCATATGAAAATAGAGTTTGCAAAGTAGTTGTTTAACTACCTATGGAGCCAAAGCAGCATAATAATTCATAATAATCCTGTTGTTTTCTCAGGGATAGTGTGATGCTAGTCCTGACTATGACACAATAATTATAAAGAAATGGAGACTGCATTATGTAATCTGTGTTTTGTAGTCATACAGCTTCTTAATGCTGATGTTGTTTCCTATGGTAACAACAGAAATATTCTCATCAGACTTTAAATGTTCACAACCATAGCTAGTCATTTTCTTGTTTTTATGACCTTATTTCCTAAAACATTCACTTCCTTTTTTGTTCCGATTGCCATTCATGCCCTTTTTCTTTTTCTGGATAACCTTTTAGCTCTTGTATATGGGAGAAAAAGCTCTTGGTAATTGCAAAATTGCTTGCTATCCTTATGGACTAATTCCGTAGTCCTAAATCATCACAGGCATTATTGCAAGTCACAGTCAGAAGAGTTCTAGGCAAATGAAAATGGGTTTTATGTTGCGACACCTCTGTCAGTCTAAAATTGCTGAGCTGAAGAAGAGGCTGTGCAGTGACTCTCGTGACAGCTGAGGTGCATTTTCCTCCCTTAATGCCTAACCTCCAGCATCTGGTCCATACCCAGGAGTGAGCAGCTTGTTTTCCAATCACGACATATTCTGCAATCCGACCTGTTTTGGAAATTAGGTGCACTTTCCAACATATATGCTGAGAGGCCCTTGGGAATTTGAACCATTTCCTAGTCTACTTTCCCAGACATAAAAGATACCATGTGTGAAGTATGTGGAATGAAAATGTCAAGGTGTTTGGGTGGGTTCTTTCTACAGAAAATACATTTGCTTATTGCAGTTCTCCATGAAGACTTTAAAGTAACTCAAGGACAGTTTAAAAATCACCTCTGCAGAGCTGAAATAATTTACGTCTGCTGTATAAATAGAACCTTGCGGAATATAAACTGATGAGCCACCTCAACTCCCACCTCTTTTATGAAGCCTGCCTCGGTGCTTTTGTTAAAAGGAATGCAGTCATCCTCTGCTTTTCTAAGCATGCTGACCTTTCCTCTCCTATCTCGGTCTGCCTCAAATGCCACACCTTTCATCTCTTTCCTGTCTCCTTATGAAATTAGAATAGAAATTTTATCATACTTGTTTTTTTTTTAAATTACTCCAACTACATGTCCAAACTGTTGGATTAGCCTCCCCCACCACACTGGTTTCCTCTTGAAGGGGCCTGCTTACTGCTTTCTCATTGCTAAGGTAGTATAATCTTAAAAGCACCCACCATTCACATACTGTGGAATGACTTGTTTATATAGCTGCCTCTTCTATTAGACTGTAAATTCCATGGGGGTAGGAGCATGCTTTTTCATCTGTATTTCCCCATGGCCTAGCATAGTGCTGGAACACAGAATACTCATTACTGTTCTATTGAATGAATGTTGGACTTCATTCAGTGGGCTTGACCTGGAGTATATTAATTTGGAAAGGTAGAGGCCTATTTTCCACAATTAACTCTACTGCAAAACAGTAAGTTCCAGTTAACCACCCCATCTTATAATACACATACATGCACATCTCTGGAGAGCTGTAAATACCAATGAAGTATGCTGCTTTATTACAATCAGTATGTCATGGCAGGAAGGCTGTGTTTGTTTCCTTTTACTTCAAAACCCAAAATTGGTAATCTATCATCTCTCGTGGGAAGATTAAAAGGTGACTGCTACAATTTTTAAATTTTTTGAGTTCCCATTATACCTAATGATAAAATTGCCTGGTAAGTGGTCTGTTCCCACTCCTCCAACCTACGAAATATGGGCATTCTGTGTTGTTGAAATAGGAGCGGCAGGCACCCCGCCGCCCACAAGGCTAGCTTTACCCGAAATAATTACACGGAAACTGTATTCTTTTAAGCACTGCTTGGCCCATTAGCTCTAGCCCTTACTGGCTAATTCTGATATCCCAATCAACCCATTTCTAATAAACTGTAGCACTGGTCTTACCGGGAAGATTCTAGCCTACGTCCATCCTGGTTCGGAGCTTCATCGCGTGTGTCTGCCCAGGAGAGGAGAGGATGGCGTCTCTGAGCTCACTTCCTCTTCCTCCCAGCATTCTGTTCTGTTTGCTCCACCCACCTATGTTCTAAGCTATGAGCCCAAGCAGTTTGTTTATTACTTAGCCAATGAAATCAACAGATTGATATATGACACTCCCACATCACTGTGTGTAGAATCTCACCTCATGCCTAAGTTCCTACCATAGCGCCTAGAAAGTATGGAAGATAATCAATAAATATCTAGTGAATGAAATGTTAAGTGGAGTCTGTGAGCAATTTAAAAAGCCTATAGGATTTCTTAACTTAAAAGTAGAAGTTCTTGCCAGGCAAGGTGAAGCACGCCTTTAGTCCCAGCACTCAGGAGGCAGAGGCAGGCGGATCTCTGAGTTCGAGACCATCCTGATCTATAGAGCGAGTTCCAGGACAACCAGGATTACACTGAGAAACCCTGTCTCGAAAAACAAAACAAACAAAAGTAAAAGTTCTTTCCACTGTTTGGGAGGAGTTGGTGAGGTCTTAATGACCGTTCAGAGAGATGAGGGGACAGTTTGAAGATGATATTGCAGACCTAGAATGTGAGTCTGATATTAGTTGTTTTCAGGTTCCTCCTCCAAATGATGCTGCGTCCTTCCTTTAGGAACTTAATCTTATTTGCTTTCCTATTGCTTGAACATCTCTCCATTGAAAGAGACCTTCAGAAAAGGTCACATAAGGAGACAACTGGACTCCCATAGGTCCCAGTCAGTACATCTTCTGGAACTTTCATGTTAATTCTGACAGCTGTGCGGGTTTCCTTGTGAAGGACCTAGTGATAATGTGGTTTTTTTTTTTTGAAATCCCTTCTTTAAGGAAATGACTTTGTAAAATTACGTAATTTTTAGTAAGTAATTCTCTTATTATCAGCAGCATGAGGAATGTTAAACTCTCAAGCTAATTTTAGCAACTCCTTATTTTAAAATTTAGTAAATAGTTTATCATTGAAATATTTCTTTACCCCAAAGATAACTGTCTCGATATGAAGTCTTCTTTTCTTGTTTGGGATAAACCAAGCCACTCATAGAGCTGTTTCTACTTTCCACCTTTCTCTAGTGGTCTCAAGGACACTGGCCTGCTTTTGGAGAAGACTACAGAAAGATCTAGTTGCAGTAGATCTTAGAGACCACGATTTTGGGCTTTTTGTTTCACCAGGGAGAAAACTGCCTCCCTCAAGTCTTAAATGATTTGTTTAAGATTACACAACCCATCCTTGGCTAAGTCTCTCTCTCTCTCTTTTTTTTTGTTTATTTTATTTTTTTTTTAGTTGTTGCAAAAAAAATTTCCCATTTCCCTCCCCTTCCTCGCACACATCGCCCCCTCCCCCCACTCTCCTCCCCCTCTCCTCCTCTCCCCCTCCCTCTCAAGAATGAAGAGCAGTCCAGATTCCCTGCCCTGTGGGAAGTCCAAGGTCCTCCCACTTCTATCCAGGACCAGGAAGGTGAGCATCCAAACAGGCTAGGCTCCCACAAAGCCAGTTCATGTATTAGGATGGAAACCTAGTGCCATTGTCCTTGGCTTCTCATCAGCCTTCATTGTCCGCCACGTTCAGAAAATCCAGTTTCATCCCATGCTTATTCAGTCCCAGTCCTGCTGGCCTTGGTGAACTCCCAATAGATCAGTTCCACTGTCACAGTGGGTGGGTGCACCCCTCGTGGTCCTTACTTCCTTGCTCATGTTTTCCCTCCTTCTGCTCCTCATTTGGATCTTAAGAGCTCAGTCCGGTGCTCCAATTTGGGTCTCTGTCTCTATCTCGATCCATTGGCAGATGAAGGTTCTAAGGTGATATGCAAGATATTCATCAGTATGGCTATAGGATAGGGTCATTTCAGGTTCCCTCTCCTCAGTTGCTCAAGGTACTAGCTGGGGACATCTCCCTGGACACCTGCAAGCCCCTCTAGAGTCCAGTTACTTGCCAACCCTAAGATGGCTCCCTTAATTAGGCTATATATTTCTCTGTTCCCATGTCCACCCTTCCTTTATCCCAACCATCCCATTCCCCCAAGCTCCCCCCATTCTCCCCTTCTCACGTTTCTCACCCCATTTCCCCTTAGCCCCATGCCACCTCATCCCCAAGTTCCCAGGTTTTGCCCTGTAATCTTGTCTACTTCCCATATCCAGGCGGATGACTATATGTTTTTCTTATTTAGCTTCTCTAGGATCACAAATTATATGCTCAATGTCCTTTATTTATGGCTAGAAACCAATTATGAGTGAGTACATCCCATGTTCATATTTTTGGGACTGGGATACCTCACTCAGGATAGTGTTTTCTATTGGCTAAGTCTCTTGAGAGCTAGTTCAATACTTGCTTTTCTGCTATGACTCATGGGATTTCTCTATGTAGTGAGGAAGGATGCTCACTTCCAGGCAAACACTGACTTCTGAAACTGTAAAAATTCTGTGGGCTAAGACTTCAAAGGGACAACATACAGCTAAAAACCATTGAAATACATCTAATTATTCTTTAGGTAGAGAGCCACATACTAGGGGAAACCTACACACCACAGGTAACCAAGATCCGTGCTTTTCATTAGTTTGGGAAATGACGATCTTAGTTTATTCACTTGTGCTAAGCCACAGGATATTTTCAACAGTTCTCTTGAAGAGTATGATCCCAAAAGGACAGAGCTGACTGGAAAGTAAGCAGCGGGTATTAACATTCCCAAGGAAAGAGCGTGTGTGTCAGGAGAGCTCGTACTTGGCTCCAGCAGCACAGGCCACCTGGCTCCTCCCCAGCCTGTGCTGCAGCAGCTTCCATGCAGTGTGCCTGGGAATCAGTGCGAGGGGTTGCTGAACACAGAGCTGGAGGCTTTGCTCTCAGACTCTGATGCCCAAGGATTTGCACCTTTGGAAAGTTCCTTTGTGAAGAGACTGGAGAGATGGCTCAGCCGCTAAGAGCCATGCTGTACTTGCAGAGGACCTGAGTTCCATTTCTGGCACCCATATTGGGTGGTTCACCACCTGTAACTCCAGTTTCCGGACATCAGATGTCTTCTGGCCTCCTCGGGTGCCTACATGCACATACCCACCCCACACACACAGATCAATGTATACACCCATAATTCAAAATTAAAATAAATCTTAAAATTTCCCATGTGATATGGAGTCTAGTTGGTGAACTATGACTTGGACTAGAAAAATGGTTTTTAAACAAATAACTGAACATTTTGTATGAGTTAATATGAACTTTTTTATTTTAGTTTTAGTCATGATTTTAATTGAAAAAAAAATCTATACAATGAGAAGTAGAAGGACAGGTTGGGAAGTAAAGCAGCTGGTTTAGTTGATAGGTGTCCATTTCTGCTGTGGTGTAGGCACCAGCTGAGCAGGTTAAATCAGAACTCATTCACAGCGTGCAGTGCCAGGGGTCGGGAGTCTGGGGCAGCATTGGCAGAGTTCTCTGTCCAGCCTGAAATCAGGGTGTTGGCCAGCAGTTCTCATCTGAGTGCCTTCCTATTATTGTCAGTAGTCATTCCAAGCAACGGTAAAAGTGAAGTCCTGGGAACTACTACCTGCTCCCTCAGCTTGCTTGGCCATCCACAGAGGATGCCTGTCAAAGGAAGACGTATGCTTGTCTGACTGTCTCAAGAGTCCCTGCTTCTATAAAGCAATTGAACTTCTTCCAGGAGATTAATGAATTGGAATTGTTACTGTGTTCATCTTCTGCTGGGAATGTATTTGAAGTGGGTCTCCTCTTGTTGTGTTGACAAGATTGGGTTTTAAGACTTTTTTTTTCCATCCTGGATAAAGATAAACTCACTAAGATGAAATGCAGTGTTGGGAGCTAGTCCAGAAGCTTATCCACCCTCTTAGGCATCATCTCTTTATGGCTTTACCATCATTCTTGTTCTTCTAATATAGCAAATTAAAAAGAAGATCAAAATTAAAAGGGGGAATTTCTCAGAAATTCAAGCATAGCCGGGCAGTGGTGGCGCACGCCTTTAATCCCAGCACTCGGGAGGCAGAGGCAGGCGGATCTCTGTGAGTTTGAGGCCAGCCTGGTCTAGAAGAGTTAGTTCCAGGACAGGAACCAAAAAAGCCACTGGGAAACCCTGTCTCAGAAAAAAAAGAAAGAAAGAAAGAAATTCAATCATAGTGTCTAGTAATTTTTTTAAATCAGTCTCTTGAAACTTTCTCTGTGTGAGATTTGATTCTTTGGTTTTGAGATCTCTAAGCAATATAAAATTCTTGAACAGAAATAATATCCTGAAAATAAAGTAATTAAATGTGAAAATTCTTGAATTGCTCAATAGTAGACAGTGATAGAGTAAAGCAGAGGTTCTCAACTTGTGGGTCGCAATCCCTTTAGGGGTCACATATCAGATATCACATATTCACATTACAACTCATAACAGTAGCAAAATTAGTTATGAAGTAGCAACGAAATAATTTTATGGTTGGGGGTCACTGCAGCATAAGGAACTGTATTAAATGGTCACACAAACTTTGGAAGGTTGAGGACCACTGAAGTAAATGATCTGCCATTTTTAAACACCTGGTCTAAGTGCCTGAAGTGTGTATGATTTTTATTTACTGTATCAGTTCTTTAGTCACTTGGAATTTTCTTGCTTTACTTATTCTAATATTAGTGGATCAAGGAGTATGCTACATAAGTTTACTTTGTTGATTCTTATATGTAGTATAGACATCCAAACGCAGGATTCCTTTAGAGAACACTGGTAAATAGTAGTTGTGTCTCGCACTATCAGAGAATAAAACTGTCAACCTTTGGAGACTTAGCTGAGACTTACGGGCTGAATTGTCAAGATGTAAGCTCTGTTTTAAAATGTAAGCTATGTAATGTAGGGCAGCATTTGGCTTTTAAAAAAGTTGGTATGAACAAGACTAAAATATTTAGTTGGCTGTAAAGTAAATGTCTGCCATCGTGACACATGCCACGGACCTTAGAGCTCATTAATAGAAACACATGGCTAGATCAAAGATGAGCTTTGTTCTTCCTATCTCTGTGAAGGTTCAACCATTTTTTTCTATGCTGCTATGTGTGTAGAATGGGTTTTATATATAGTTGGATGAAAACCAATGAGATTTCAGATTAGAAATCAAGTCACATGAAATTGTTTTCAACAAAGAGTTCTTAACCTAAAAAAGAAAGGGAAAAAACCTTAGGGGGTGTAAGAAAGAACTCTTGGCTCTCTAAACTAATTGATTAGCCTAAGCAGTGGCATACCTGATTAGATTCCTGTGTTAACTTCAGTACCGGAGTGCCACATGCTCAGTTATTTTTTTTTAGCCTATTTTTTTTTCTTTTCTGAAACAAAACATGGGTACCTTTGTCTGTTAATTCTTCAGCTGTAGAAAGACAATATCTGTTTTTCAGTTGGTGATAGGCAGGGCACCGTGACTACAGTGTCAGCAGACTGTATTTAATAGGCTATAGATTCCCATTAATGGACCTCTAGTATATAGGAATGATGGGTAAAGAAGTTGTGGGACAGTAGGTCCAGGCTGGCTTCCTAGGTTTTATCATGGAAGAGCATCCTAGCAATTAGGGCTGCACTGTAACATTATGGACTTCCCTTCTATCAATTCTCTTTTGATTGCATGTGGTAGAAACATGGCCTTAAGTTTTTTTTTAATTATTTATTAAAGATTTCTGCCTCCTCCCCACCACTGCCTTCCATTTCCTTCCCCCTCCCCCGGTCAAGACCCCCTCCCTCATCGGCCCAAAGAGCAATCAGGGTTCCCTGCCCTGTGGGAAGTCCAAGGACCACCCACCTCCATCCAGGTCTAGTAAGGTGAGCATCCAAACTGCCTAGGCTCCCACAAAGCCAGTTCGTGCAGTAGGATCAAAAATCCATTGCCACTGTTCTTGAGTTCTCAGTAGTCCTCATTGTCCGCTATGTTCAGCAAGTCCGGTTTTATTCCATGCTTTTTCAGACCCAGGCCAGCTGGCCTTGGTGAGTTCCCGATAGAACATCCCATTGTCTCAGTGTGTGGGTGCACCCCTCGCGGTCCTGAGTTCCTTGCTCGTGCTCTCTCTCCTTCTGCTCCTGATTTGGACCTTGAGACTCCAGTGTGGGTCTCTGTCTCAGTCTCCTTTCATTGCCTGATGAAGGTTAATATTCAGGAGGATGCCTATATGTTTTTCTTTGGGTTCACCTTCTTATTTAGCTTCTCTAGGATCACGAATTATAGGCTTAATGCCCTTTATTTATGGCTAGAAACCAAATATGAGTGAGAACATCCCATGTTCCTCTTTTTGGGTCTGGCTTACCTCACTCAGGATAGTCTTTTCTATTTCCGTCCATTTGTATGCAAAATTCAAGAAGCCCTTGTTTTTTACTGCTGAGTAGTACTCTAATATGTATATATTCGATACTTTCTTCATCCATTCTTCCACTGAAGGGCATCTATGTTGTTGGCCTTAAGTTTGTTCAAACAGAAAAGATACTATTAAGTACTTATTAGAAAGGATTAGACAGTTAGACTGTGGAAGGACAGGCATCCACTCGGCCACAAACAACTGGAGGCAGAGACTCAGAAGCAGCAGCCTTATTTCTCCTTTTTTTTTCAACTCTGCTCCTCTAAGAACTGTCTTAATTTCCTTGCACAGTAGTCTTGGTTTTCTGTACATCATATAGACCATTCAGAGTGCCTGAGTTTCCCCTCTCACCACACTACAGAGAAACACAGTCATATTTAGTGAGAAAAGCCTTAAGACTGGTTGAACTTGACCCTGGTGTTCAGCTCTGAGCAAATCAGTCAAGGTGCAGCTTCAGGAACATTGGTTATAGTTTTAGTGCCTTTAGGAGACCTGGGGCCTGGGGGAATACTTGGGTATCACATTGCTTTTTGTGAGTTTTTGTTCAGGAGTATCCCAGAGACCTCCAAAATATATAGACAGTTGCCATTTCTCTTGGTTGTCCACAAGCATTTGATGGTGAGACCCTGTTGTTGGACACAGTCACACTTTGGTCACAGGACATGGAGAAGTAAAGCTGGTATTCACCAGGAAGCTTCCTCCCTATGGGCTAGCTTTCATAGGATATGAAGGTGCTCTGTAGACTGCTGGAAGAGAAAAGTTGACATCAGTCTTACCAAGCTCTGAAATTTGTGAGTTATAAAAATGACTGGCAAGGCAAGATATGCCCATAGGTACAATAGTGCCATGATTATTATGGGGGCAACTAACAATTTCTGGCTGGATTTAAGGCCTTTGCAACAGGAAGAAATGTGTGTCTGGTACTGTGAAGCTAGTCAAGAACCATGGCTAGTGAGCTCATAGGCTCCAGAGACAAAGTGCTATGGTTAGTTTGCTAAACTGACATAGTATCAGACTGCTTTCTGATACACCCCTTTATGCAGAGATTAGTGCAGCTTTCCATCCTCATCAGAGAATTGTCTTTACTCCATGGAGAGAAGCTAGTGCAGAAACTCACAACGCATCGAAGTGTAAAGATTAAGTGTCAGTGAACATTGGCCTGAAATGGGACCTCTGTGCCATGCCTTCTTCCTCCAGACGTCAGGTAACACTGTGGAAGAAGGTCCAGAAAGATCATAAGAACCAAAGACTGGGGAGGACCAGGCAAAACAGTGTCTTCTGGACACAACAGGGCCACTGCACACACAGACGTAGAGCAGCTGTAGTGGCCTGCATAAGGTCTGCATGAGATCAAGCCAGTTAGCGTTCTAGCACAGAGTGGGGAGGGGCTAGTGGTCCTTATCCCTAGAGGAGAAGCTATGGACAAACAATGGCTGCTGGAGGAGGGAGAGTCAGTTTTCTTGAAAAACATGGTCCCTGACTGTTCTGGTGGATGGCCTCATACCCATGGATATCATGAAATGGACTCCGGGTTATGAAAAGGGGACAGGCATAGGTTGATTTTGAAGGATTTAAGGGAAGGAGTGGGGCTGAATATGTTCAAAATACATTGTCTGCATGTATGAACTTCTCAAAGAATCGATAAAATTACATTTTAAATTTTTTACCTTTAAAAAAGTACAGAAATGTAGAAGTGAACAGAGGGCCCCATGCACTTCCACCCTGACTCCCATAGTGTCACTGTCCTGCACAAATCCCATAGAGCAATACAACCAGGAGACTGATATTGATACAATACATACATTTATTTTGTTACTAGTTACTTTTGCATTTATTTGTGTGCTTTTCATCTTAATAGCACTTGTAGTTGTATTTAACTGTCACCACTGCCAAAATACCAGTAATATCACTTAGAGACTCTTGTGTACTAAGCTTTTGCACCCACTCTTACCTCAACTACTAAAATCTTGTATCCACGAATCCATTTCTCATCTCTTAAACTGTGTTGCTTCACAAATAGTCTGTAAATTTAATCATGCAATATGGATCCTTTTGAGATGTCTTTTTTCACTTAAGGTTTGTTCTTTGTTTCTTATTGCTAATGTTTCTTATTCCAACATACCATAGCTTTCTTAACCATTCATTCATATATATATATATATATATATATATATATATATATATATATATTTGGATGGTTTCCAGTTTGGGGCTCTTATGAATAAAACTTAAGAATATTGATATGCATACATTATGTTATAATATATTTTCATTTGTTTGCTAAGAGTGCAATGTGGGCATGTAGAGGGAATCTGTTCTTAGTTATAAAGGAACTGTTAGACTATCTTATAGAGGACTGTCCCATTTTATATCCCCACCAGCAATGTCTAAGCACGAATGGTCCATCTTCTCATCCTTTCTAGCATTTGGTGTTAACAATAATTTTAATGTTAGCCATTTTAATAGGGATGTAGGGATTAACTTACATGTTCTTAATGACTTAATGTTGAACATCTTAATGACTTAATGTTGAACATCTTCTCATGTGCCTAATGTCATCTGAATGTCCGTTTGGGAAAAATGTCTGCTTCTTTTCTGATTGGGTTGTTTCTAATGTTGATTTTTGAGAGTTCCCTTTATAGTCTAGATGTAAGTCTTCAGCTGGATATGTGCTTTGCAAATAGTTTCTCTGGGTGTATTCTGTCTTTTTGCCCTTGAATATGGTTGTTCACAGAGCCAAAACCCTTGTTAAAGACTGTTGCCATCCTTGAACTTGTGATTTTTGTGCCTTAGTCTCCTGAGTGCTGGATTACAGCTGTGCACTGCCAACTTAGTAAGTTTTAACTTTTGATGAAGATGCCTAGTTTAATTAGTGAAGAATAGATTTTGCACATTTATGATTGAGCTAAATAATTTTAAATTTCCACCTTCTTCTTTAGCCTGGATGTTACATTATCAGTGCAGATGTAGTTAAACTGGAGATAAGTAAAGTCATTCTGTTTATATTACTCAAATGCAGTGGAATTCTGTGTATCTGACTCTGTTGAGACCCATGTTCTTCTCTTTGTGGTGTTTTATTTAAGGAAAAAGGGAAAATTCAGTTCCATTAAGGAAGCAAGTCTTTATACACTAAATGGACCTGTAGTTTTGCTTGTCCCACTGATTTATGTAAACAGACAGACACCTCACGCTAAAGAAATGCAGGTTTGTTTATATATGCTTTGCTTTTTAGGCTCTCCTGAAGGGAGCCTGCTGATTTGTTCTAAAAATACCGAACATCTTCCACTGTGTTGGAATGGCACACATTGGATTATGATGGTGAATAGAATAGACGTAGGCTCTGTGCCCACGAGCTTACCACTTTGTATCTTCTTCTGTCAGTGATTCACTGATTCAATTAAGTATCCTCATTTCCCACCTATCACAGGATCTTTATTGCTTTTTCAAAATGCAGCATGTCTTAAATCGCGAGTGACTGATTTAAATGCTTTAGGAGTGGCTACATTCTGTGAAAATGAAAACCAATCCAAGCAAGTCACTCTTGCAGGCGTGTACATGAGAATATATTATAAGGAGGAAACTGTCATATTAATTACTATTTCCAGCTGGGGAAATATTTTTGCAAAGCCTTAAGTTACCTCAGAGGGATGGAAAATTCTAAATATGAGACCCCAAAGCCCATCATTCCCTTTATTACATAATGAGAAGCCCAGCCACTTGAATGAGTCAGATAGACAAATCACTCTTTCATGGTTTACATTTTTGTTTCAAATGCTAAGCCCATATCATTTATAAAAACTTGATTCTATTTTAGTTCTATAGATTAGATTATTTTTCCATAAACTCGCTGCCTTGTTTATAGTCTGGTTTTATTATGATTTGCCCAAACACTAGAAAAGATTCTACAATAAGTTCTAAACTATTAGCTAAAAGTCAAAATTAGTTTTGAATCAACATTCTGAAGTTGAGTGTGGTTCCACATGCCTGTAATCTCAGCAGTCAGGAGCCTGACAAAGGGGGATGACTCTGAGTTCGAAGCCAGCCTGGACTACATAGTACGTTTAAGGTCAACCTGAGTTATGCAGTGAGACTATTAAAAAAAAAAGTCAGCATTCCTAATGGAGGTTTAGTTTAGAGTTAAATTGTTATCTCAATAATTAACAATAGTTATCTAATTGTTATCTTATTAGATAGCAATTTTGTTTTTGCCTTTACTGTTTTGTTTCATTGTAAGCAGGATTTTGTATGGCAAGCCACAGTGGATTTGCTACGGTTTTTTCATTATTTTAGCAAAGGTAAGGTATATTTGTGGGTTTTGTAAATATTAATCAAATTATGATAAATGTGTGTGAGATAGATGTTATTAGTCCCATTTTGTAGATGATAGAACTGAGGTACTCCAGAGCTAGGAGCATGCTTAAAGTAACACAGTTAATAAGAGCCTGAGCGGCATCCAAATCTAGTCCCTCTAGTTCCAGACTTTGCTTTTGACATACCCAATAGTCCCAAATTGTGGTTAGTCAGGCATTTTCCCATGTAATACAATAAAGGCATTGAGTGGCAGTATAGTAAAACAAAGTGATAAAAAATTTTGATAGAAACAAAATTAGACCTAGAGTCTGAAAATGTGTCCTCTTACATCATCTTTGCAATGCGACTAGGTCTACGCTGCTTTCTTATTGGTACCTAGCACACATTACCGTAGATTTAATAGTACAAGGCAACATGAATTTATTCTACTGAAATTCTGGTAGTGCGAAGCTTAAAGGCAAAGTGTTGTCAGGGCTGCATTTGTGTTGGGAACTGGAGGGAAGAGTTCATATACTCATCTGCCTCTTTCTAGAGTCTGCCTGCATTTCTTAGCTTATGGCTCTGCATCTCTAGAGCTTATCACTACAGTCTCTAGCTCCATTGTTACAGCTCCTTTCTGTTCTTAACCCATCGCACCCTTCCCCCTGCTTTAGACAGAGTCTTTCTCCACATCCCAGACTGGCCTCATTCGTGGAAATTCTCCTGCTTTACTTCTGAGTACTAGGATTCCAAGCATAGCCCCATCCCCTTCCTTCCTCTTATGAGATCTACAGCAACATTGGGTCTATCTGGTTGACCCAACATGATCTTCCACTCAAAATCCATAACGTAATTTTGTCCCTTTCTCCCTGTCTCTCCTCCTTGGACATGAGGATGTGGACATCTCTGTTGGCTATTTTATTCATCAATCACTTTATTTTTGTGAACCTCATTTTTCTTAATTATAAGATGAAGGGACTGATCTAATTCTGGTCATTGAGATTTCTTGTTTCCTCCATTGAGTGGAAAGTTTTGTGACTGAAATCTTAATTCTGAAACATCTTTTCTTCCTTCATTTCCAATATCAAGGGGAAAGTGATAGTTTAAAAATTAAGAAGAAGGAGAAACTAAGATGCTTATGTCTGTGCAAGTGTACTTTAGCTGAGATTTAAAAGGAAGACGCTGTGTACTGGAGGCTTCTTAAAGACTTTTTAAACAGTATATTGGTGAAGTTAGACTTTTATTTTTAGAAAAAAAGCACTTTTAATTTATTTGTATGTGTGAGAGTGTTTTGCATGTGTGTTTGTTTGTGAACCATGTGTATGTGGAAGCCAAAATAGGGCATTGTATTGAGTTTTAGATAGTTGTGAACTACCATATGAATGCTGGGAAACAAAACCGGGTCCTCTGCAAGAGCAGCCAGGGCTCTTAACCACTGAGCCATCTCTCCAGCCATTGGAATTATTTCATTATAGAGTAATAAAAAATAAAGTTCAGTTGCTAGTTTGTATTACATAAAACTCTGTCTCTAAATGGTGTAAGCCATAAGGACATTTGCCATCTTATTACATCATGAAGGTACAGGGTTGGCAATACTTTAGCTCAGTTGTTTCATTTCAAACTCATATTTATTTCAGTGCTAATCATTTCTATGAAGTGAGCTTGGCTAGCTGCACCAGATCCCACAGTGCCTCAGCATTCTCATCTGTGTGTCAGGCTAGCCACTCCAAAGCCCACCAGCCTTGGAAATCATACAGCTAGGATAGTACATAGATGGTGCCTGGGTTTAGTCAGCCATTGACGAATTACAGGTCGTTTATGTGAGTTAGGTAGTGTTCCAAGTATTGAAAAGATGGCAAACAGGACAAGATCCCTGTGGCACTGGAAAGTATTAAAAGCAAATGAGTAATGCACTTCCAGATTGTGGCGAATATTAAGAAGCAAACAAAGACTGAGTGAATAAAGTGATCTGTCACAGTTGTCCAAACCCATGGCTTTCCTTAAAGAACTCAGACGATTTGGGGTTTTTCTCCAGGAAGAAGATATTTAGGCATATTTATTTTTACATCAAAATAAATAAATAAATAGGCTCAAATGTTCGCTATTTGCTAAATGAAGGAAAAGTCAGATGCGTTCATGAGAAGTCACTGATTTCCTCTGCTGTGCAAAGCTTGGCTTTGCTTGAGATGTTCTGGCGAACCCTGCACAGCCCAACACAGAGCAAAGTTTATTTCTCGTTTGTATTCCCATATATCATTTGCTTTGTCTGGAGAACTTTAGCTATCTATAGTGGGTTTCTGGCCTCCAGCTTTCTTGCCGTAAAGTAGGATTATCATCATAATATTTATGAATCTTACAGCTCTGGAAAGATCTGTCATTAATCAAAATAATTATTAAATATCTCATAAACTTGTAGGCCAAAGAAAACATTTAACATTTTTATTAAAATTGTGCAAATCATTCAGTAAGTTCAGGTTTTCATTTTCCCCCCAATTTTAAAATAAAGTAGGTATAGGATTATCCAGAATGATAAGAACTGGATCCCCACAGGAGCGGTAGAAATAGAAACAAGCACGGGCTTTCTGGAGCGCCAACTGGCAGAACAACAGACAAGTCTCTAAAATATTCAGATTTACATCTTTGCCCCTAGTATAAAATTGATTCAGTGCTCAAAGGCGTACTTTGGGGGCATTCATCATAATGTTGCTCATGATGACAACAGACAGTACACAGCTTGGTTGTTTAACTATAGGGACAGTTCACTTGTGTTCAATGTGGAATTTGTGTGTGACTATTAATGTAATGATGGCATTGATAGGAACTAATAGGCTTGGAAAGAAGTGCTCAGTGTACCAGCATTTATAGTGTCTGTGCTGCTTTTCTCTGAGCAACTGCAGTCAAGGGTGGTAATTGTGATCACTTGTAAAAACCTTGACATTAAAGCATGTTACTGTGGAGTGCTGAAGGGTCCTGGGCAGTATGCTGAGCCTGGTCAAATGTTATCTCAGTGAACTTTCATCCTAACTCCTCTGAGCAGGCAGTTTGGAGTCTTATTTTGTAGATGAGGAAGCCAGCTCTTAGAGGAATAGAAGACTTAAGTAAGGCCTTATCCCTCAGTGATCGCAGAGACAGCATTTAAATCCAAACATTTGTCTCTAGTGCCTATATTCTCAAAGCCAACAGAGAAGCAGTGTATCCTAGAAGAATGTCACAAAAGGTATATTGTGGGAAACTCTTTTATATCATTTCCCATAACTACCTTTATGTGAGGTCCACCTATGTGGCAGGGAAAAGGTGGGTTAATATTTAATAAATACACAGATCAGCAAATTCCCACTCATGGGCCAAAGCCAGTCTGATAGTGGTCTTTGTAGCCATAAACTCAGCTGCCTCTGCACCTTATTGACAGAAATGATTAGCTTCAATAAAGATTATGTGGCATACAGAGCCTAAAATTGTTAATATCAGGTCCTTTACAGAAAAATTAAAATTACAAAGCTTGCTTTATTTAATGCATTAGAAACCTGGACGAATGCCTATCCTGTTGGAATGATTGCTTTTCTGTTTAAGAGTTCCTGTTCTGCAGTAGGTACAGGCCGCGGGTGTCCAGATAGTCGATGAAGGTTTTCTGAGAAGGTAAACCAACAGCATACTTCAGAACTTCTGGGCCCCACTGTGCATGGCTGACTGGCATTCTCTAACTGGGTCTTCTGTGTTGCCCTGACAGACTGTTGCTGCTCCTCTGAGATGGACTGTGTATTCATAAGTGTGGGCTCCATTAGTCACGGAGAATTTCCTGGGCCCTGGAGACATGGTCATGACATCACCAAGAGCCAATGAGAAGGGAGCCTCTATAGTGCCAGCCTTCAATCCTCTTTGGAAGACTATAGACTATGTGTTCTGTTCCTAGCCCTCGGGGTGTGATTTGAGACTGCCTCCCTCATCCAGCCATATTCTGGGCACCAAAGTCTAGCTTCTAGACCCGAGAGGCAAGGGCAAGCTTGAAAATCTGCAGGGCTGGAGGCAGATTCCCATTGACCATTTTTTTCCAGAGCTCAGGTTTTTCTTCCCACAGTTTTCCACTCCAAATGACGTTGTTGCTTTATGTGGCAAAGGATGAGTGGCGAGGGATGAAGTCTGCCTTAGATAAAAGATGGCTGGCAGTTAAAATTTCTGGGTAAGTATAGGTTGGTAGCATAACAAAATCAGAAGCATATTTTGCCGTTTTGTTACATTGCTTTGTGTGTGCTTTAACAGCTTTTAACAGCAACTGCTCCTAGCAAAATTAGTGTGGCTTAAAAACAAGGCAATTACCCAAGGAGCTTTGCCGAGGGGTTTAGGAGTACCTCATTAAATCTTTTATCTTCGAGAAGAAAAGACCCCCTCCACTTCTCTTTTTTTGAGATTTAAATATTTTAGATTTGCAAGCCTCTTTCTTTTCCTTCTTTTCTCCCTCCTTCTTTCCTCCTCTTTTTCCCTCTTGCCTCCCAATTTACAAAAATAATTTGTAGAATTTAGTTTTAGACGTAACTTTGTAGACCCTGTGTTCAAGAACATGCAATCAAATATATGTTTCTAATTGGTTCAGTATCTTGTTAATAAACTAAAATAATAAAACACTTTTTAAAATTGTTCAAAGCTCACATTTGTAATCATAGCACATCTGAAGCAGGAGGATCTCAAATTCAAGGTCAATCTGAACAAGACCTTGTCACAAAAAAAAAAATAATCCTGGAAATTGAGGCTTGGAACTAAGGCATGATTACTTGTGCCTGCAATACTTGAGTCTTAGACTGAAGAACTGACAAAAGTTCAGTGTCAGCCTAAGCTGTAGATAGTGATATTTTTCCTTAAAACCAAACTGAAACAAACACAAACAATCCCCAAAACAACAAAAGCAGCAACTCCTCCCCCAAAAATCCAGCAACCAAAACCAGAAAAACTCTTTATGTGGACTTCATACAAAGTTTTATAATTTAATCCAGTAAATGAAGCCAAAAATTATGCATAGCCAATCTATTTCGTACCCTTCCATGAAATCAAAGATAAATTGTCAGAGTAGCCTTCATTATTAGTTCATCTACAACTACTGAACACTGCCTCTGCCATGTTAAAATTTTCCCTTGTTTCTGCAGGATGAACATAGTGATGTTATATGATTATAGGGGGTGTATTTCAGAAGCATCTTAGAGCCCAGAAATTGTTCCTTATTTTCTGAGAACACACATACTCATGACTATAAACACAGCCTCTAGAACCGTGTAATATACTGCAAATGAAGCTTTTTTTTTAAAGCCACTGTAGAGTTTTTCCCATAAAAATCTTTATGTCCTAGATTTTTCCTAGAGAGGTGACTCAGTGGTTAAGAACACTGGCTGCTTTTCTAGAGTACCTGGGTTCCATTTCCACCCAACCATCTGTAACTCCGGTTCCAGAGGATCTGACAGTTTATTCTAGTCTCTGTAGGCACCAACTATTCATTTGGTACACAGACATACGTATAGGCAAAGCACTCATACACATAAAATAAAAATTAGAAAATTTAAAAATCTCTATACAATTCAAAACACAAATCATTAAAATTTCAAATGTGTGTGATATATTCTAAATGATTTCAGTTTTTATAGCTGAGGAAACTGAGGTGTAGACAGCTTGAACCTTCTACCAGATGTCATTCACAGAAGTAGATACTGAATGGAAAAATTCATTGTTTTAATGAAAGCCCTTAAGAGAACAGCGCTTTGTGTGATTCCACGTATTTGATTCTGTTTTCCTTTACTACATTAAAGCTTTTCGTTATGAACAAAACGCTCATTTTTACAGCCCTCTGATTGGTCTGAAGCAGCAGGTTGGTGTAGTCTAGGCAGAGCTGAGACAGGCTCGCTAAAAAGGTGGGCTCTCTGTGTGGTGGCTACACTCTGTGAGCTCTCCTGAGGCCTGGTTCTTAGCAGAGAATGCATTCTACTTACCCACACACCAGCTCTCCCACCTGAGCTAATATTTGCCACCTCTTTCCTCAAATGGTTGTCATGACTACTGATGATTTGATAGCGTGCTTCAAGGCTTTTGGAAGTAAGGTCTTGTCGAAGTGCACAGTCAGCACTGCCGCATGGACCTCCCCCCACCCCCGCCCCAGGAGCCTGGTGCCCGACAATCAGGTTAATCACACTCCTGACTTTGGTGAGGCTAGGCCTTGAGAGTTCTACTGCGTCTGGTTTGGATGCTGAAAGCCAGGCATATCTTAGAACAACTGCACAGCAAGGTCTCTTTGTTGCTTCTGTTTTCTGCAAACTTGAGACACAGCAGATGCCGTCCTCGGAAAACACTCCCAGCAGTCCAGCCTGCTCTGTTGATCATATCATTAAGCCCTAAACCTTTTCTGCAGAAGACAAATTCTCCAAAGTTCCTTCCAGAATATGGCAGTGAAAGGTCAGGACAGACAATGAGATGAGTGTCTGAAAAGTTAAAGAGGAGCTATGTCACCCCGAAAAGGGCTGGCATCGATTTATTACAAAAACCAAACCCAGGAGGAAGAAAAGCCTTTAGTCTCATTAAGGAATCCAGACAAAAATCCCACTTAATCTGTCTGCTTTTCCTTTTCCTCCAGTTCAGCTGGTGTGCAGGTGTAGGGCAGCCTTGGCAGAGGCTTCGAACACTTGGAAAAAGGAGTCATTACTGAAAGTCACTGACACACACTTCCCTTGGAATGCTGCTGATGTCATGGAAAACCAGGACCTTAGCAGTAACCCCTAACAACCAGAGCTACGGTAAACACTAAATGTTACCTCCACCAAGGCATTGGTTTTTAAAGACTTTTAACAGGCTAAAGCTTGCCAGCCACAACTCATAAAAACGTTCTTATAATTTTGCTCTCCTTACTAAAAGCCCTGGATAACTGCTAAGGTTTCTTTGGCACTCAGGGACACAAAGCCAAATTCACGTCAGTTTGAAGGTTCACTGATCAGATTCTACAGCACTTCTTTTCCAGTCCTCTTCATGCCCCCTGCCATGCTCCCGGGGTGAGGCCTTGGCAGACTTAATCGTGCTTCAAAGAAGCCCCTTGTCTTGCTGTATTGCCTCAACTTCTGGTGGTGAGGTGAACTGGTGTGTGGGGTTTTGCCTAATGTTTTGTTAGACTGGTGGTTAACTCAGTCTGTTAATTGGTAGCCTTAATTTACTGGTTACATTTCAACCAATTTGAGACATGCGAGCAAAGTGACATTCCATCATTCAAACTCTTAACTAGGTACAGAGCAAGAAAGCAGCAGCAAGGGCTGCAGTAGAGAACGGTTCAGAATGGCAAAAGACACGGAAACTACGAGATTTGAGATCGTTTTCTCCCAGCCTTGGTGAAATATCATTACTTAGACAAAAGCCGGTGTGGCTTCCTTCTGACCATCCTCAGGTGGAAAGAGGCAGAATTCTTTCATGGCTTTTTTTTTTTTTTTTTTTTTTTTTTTTTTTTTTTTTTTGGTTTTTCGAGACAGGGTTTCTCTGTGGCTTTGGAGCCTGTCCTGGAACTAGCTCGTGTAGACCAGGCTGGCCTCGAACTCACAGAGATCCGCCTGCCTCTGCCTCCCGAGTGCTGGGATTAAAGGCGTGCGCCACCATCGCCCGGCTTCTTTCATGGCTTTTAAAGGGCATCTTTGAGGTGACCGTAAACTGTATCACCAAATTAGGATAGTTTTGAGAATGAAGGAGCTCTTTTAATAGATGCCCTGTTTTAAAAACACCCTGAGACTTCTGAAGCAAAAATAAGGCATATGGTCACCCTCCTCATCGTGCTAAACCCCATCTATCCCAAGCCGTTTGAGTGCTAGAGACCAGGCCATCCACACAGTTCAACTTCTCTATTTACAAGAAGGTAACTCCAATTTTAGAATTGCAAGATGAAGTCATGGACTTTGCTCTTTAAATAAATCTATAAGTAAGTCTAAATAAGTCTAAATCCACAATCGAATTTGCCCAGTTTTGAACATTCCCTTCTACCAGCTAGGGGACCATGCTTTTTAACATGTGACCTTGGGACCCTGAGGGCCACTGAGATGCTCTCAGTGAGGCCATGCCATGCTCACCCACATCAGAATACATCATCTACCCTTCCCATCTTACTCTCTTCCTGCTGTATTCACCCCAATGCCTAAGCTGATCTTAGAAGACAGGTGTCATCTGAGGCTAGACCCTCAACAGATTTGTAAGAATGTAAATGATTTTACTCTTCTACTAAACCTTGTTTTAGAAAATAGTTTTTTTCTTAATAGAAGACATGTCTGTATTAAGGCGTTATGGGCTTCTTTTCTATTATGATTTCATAACTTTAGCAAAATAAATGCCTTAAAAGTCATCAGTTATGGTTTCTTATATAATAAACGTAGTCTTTAGGAATAAAGTCTTTGCAGGGCTCTAATAATGTTCAAAATGTTTAAGGCTGTGGCTCTAGACTTTTATTTCTCCCCAGGAAGGGATTTGCAGATAAAATAAATGCCATGATAAGAAAGACCAGCCACTCGCCATGTGTCTACCTCAGTGACTTGTGTATGGCTCATGTTCCCACATGAATATGGGTAGGCTAAGCTTCTGTGGTAGTTGCAAAATTTCCATGTTCTCTGATGTTTGGGTATTACATTTATTCACATTGCTATGTTCTTGAATGGTTGGTATGTGTGTGTGCGTGTGCACGTTCATGTATGTGCATTTGCATACATGTGCATGTGAATGTGGAAACCAGAGGTTGGCACTGAATATTTCTCTTGATCACTTTCTACCTTATGTGTTTTGAGAGAGAGTCTCCCACCACCCCTGGCACTTAGTTACCGTTTGTCTTGCTTTACACTGAGTATGTGCTGTCTCACTGAGACACTCTCAGTCTGGGACGGCTTGTTTTGTTTTTTGTTTTTTGTTTTTGTTTTTTTTTTTTTTTTGCTTGTTGTTTGTTTTAACCTGCCCCATTCTGCCCTTCATTTCAGCTGTCACCTTCAGTTTTCCTTCCTGGACCAGGGAAGCCAGGCCAATCCACAGGCCACCCAGTATGTCTCATCACCCTCTATTACTGAGCCTGCTAATCTGCCTTGGCCCACTCACGTTTCGGTTTTCCTTGGCTAATTTCACGTGCCTTTATGTCAGAAGAGAAACTTTATTCTGTTTCCCCAGATGTAAATATAGCTGCTCTTCCTTCTCTGCAGGGGATACTTTCCAAGATGCTGCTTGGGTGCCAGAAACCAATGACAGTAGTAATCCTTATATGTTGGTTATAGTTCCCCATCTCTATGTATACTTATGTGTACTTATACACACACACATACACATATGACTGGCTAAAAACTGGGCAAGAATACACTGCTATAGTACATGATAAGACTATTAAAGAACATTTAAGTTTAAATATATAGGAAGAAGGAAAACTTGAGAAATTTAACTACTCTACTAAAGTGTTATTTTTCAATGTCATATAATACAAATTCTGTGGGTCCAAAAAATACTTTGCTTTTGGAGTAAAAGAAATCAGACTAAGGAAAGAAGACAAATTTCATTTTGTATTCTAATTTTGCAAGTGTATGTATATATATATATAGTCACACGTGTGGGGTGTACATGTGTGAAGGTATGTAATACATGTGTGCCAATAGAGTCCAGAAGTTGATATCACATGCCTTTTCTCTGTTTTTCTCCAGTTTATTTACTGAGGTAAGGTCTCTCTCTGAACCAGAGGTCACTGATTTGACTAGTCTTGCTAGCCATCTTATTCCAGGGATCCCCTGTCTCTGCCTCCTGATTTCTGGGATTACAGGGGCAGCTATCCCTGCTTGGCTTTTATGTGCTAGAGACCCACACTCCAGTCATACTTACTTTATCCACTGAGCCATCTTCCGAGCCCATCCTCTGATTTTTCAAATTGTTCCATAATTTAGAAATTCTGTTTTGTTATTGTTGTTCTTTTTAGAAATTCTATTTTTAATACCTACTTGCTAGATAGATATATGTCAACTTGACACAAGCTAACGTCAACTGGAGGAGGGAACCTCAATTAAGAAAATGCCTCCATAACACTGGACATTAGACAGGCCTGTGGGGCCTTTTTTAAATTAGTAGCTGATGGGGGAGGGCACAGCCTATTGTGGATGGGGTCATCCCTGGGCAGGTGGTCCTGGGTTCTACAAGAAAGCAGACTGAACAAGCCATGGGAAGCAAGCCAGGAAGCAGCACCTCTTCATGGCCTCTGCATCAGCTCCTGCCTCCACATTCCTGACCTGTTTGAGTTCCTGTCCTGACTTCCTTTGATGATGAACAGTGCTATGGAAGCCCAATAAACCCTTTCCTCCCCAAGTTGCTTTGGTCATGGGATTTTGTCACTAAGACACTCACTTAATTTGAAAGATGTCTCCAAGGCTTAAAATTAACTTGCTGCTTTTTAAATCAACGTGACAGGGAAAGCTGAGGCCATAGCTTCTTTGAATATCAACTTTATCTCCATGTGTTGACAATTACATATGATAAATGAAACTCAAAATCTTAAGTTTTATCATGGCACCTTTTAGTGACAAGCGTTTTGTTTGGTTTTAGGTTCATTGCTTTTTAGTATTGTTAAATTATATAGGTCTCTAGGTTTGTTTGTTGCTCTCTTCTGGAGAAGATAGCAAGCCTTTTGAATAATAATAATAATAACTCGCTGAGAAATGCATTCTGGCTCAGAACACAGAGAGTGAGAGAGGGCATCATTTTTATAAAATCAATGTTAACAAGGTGGATGGGAGTAGATTCTCTGGCCTGAAACGAAGCCTTGGAGAGAGCTGATATTTGTGGACAGGTCCCTGGTTCCCTATGGGCTGGGCTGGGGGTGCTGGGTGCTTGTCCCTCCTTTGCTGCTCTTAAGTATTAGTGTGGTGTTAGCAAGTCCCCATCCTTTCTAACTAGCGTTGATTTGCCCATCTGTAAGGTGAGGTAGGAGCGAATGTTCTCTAATGTCTCTGACGGAGGAAACATCTCCTGTTTGCTCTATGCTATGTCGTGAGCTCGCGTTCTCCAAGTCCGTGGTTGACAGATATGGTGTGCGAGGAAACGATACGCAGCGCAGCCCTGAGTGGGCTCTGACCACACTGATGTGCTAATCCCCGAAGAAGAAAACGCAAAATGGTCCAGGGATTGAACATGAAAACGGTGACAGTGAGAGAAACATTGAAGCCGACACTGAAAGCCTCATTTCCTGGCCCGTCTGCCATGAGAAAGGACAAGCCTGCCAAGTCCTTCAAGCCGCCAAGGCCCAACACTTGGGCTAGCTCTTATTTTGAGCTTCCCACACCACATGCCCAAACCGCACAGGAACGTTGTCTCTCTCCCTTCATACTTGTGCCTTTTGGCTACACTTCTGTTTATGCCAAGCCCTTGCCTAACTCCCTTCCTTCCAGCTGTCACTGTGTCCTGGCTGCTGCCTTCTGGGGCCTTCAGAGAGCAGCTCCAGTCTTCAGGGGTGGCACAGGCTGAGGGGGATGGTGACAGGGCGTTGGTAGGGTGTGTGGACCCCGAAACTGCAGTCATTTCTACCTGGTTTCTAAACAGTTCCAGCAGTGCTCTCGCCGCTTCTTGGCAAATGTTAGTACTGATGGCTTTAATTTTTTCCCCTCTCCCTCCCTCTTGGGGAGTCCCCGCCCCCCTGCACATTCTTTGGCAATTGGGTCTGTGAACATCCTGTGGAAGATTTGGTTTGTCTTATTTTCTTTTGCCAGACTGTTCATCATCTTTTCTTCTCTCACACAAAACATATTTATCTATTGAGAGACTTTTAAGGCCAATAAGACGGAGACAGAGCCACCAGCCTCACAAGCTTAGAGATGTGATTCCACGCTCCAGGCCACTTGTCTGTCGAGCCCCAACTGTTGTGGTGGCCTTTTACTTCTGCCCTGTGATGTTCTTCCGTCTCCATCCACCTCCTATTGGCTTAGTGATGGCCGCTAAGAAAAGACACACTTTCTCATTGTTTAAGAAAACCCAGGAAGAATCAGGAAATGTGACTGAAGAATCTTGGCTGGATAGAAAGAGAAGCTGTGTGTTATGAAAGTTTTAAATTGTTCTGCTCTGCTTGGTCTTTGTCTGCTGGCTCAGTGTGGAAAGGAAAACCAAACAAAAGCCCCACACAGTCATTGTCTTCTGTCTCCAAGCATTGTCTTTTGTGGAGGAGTGGCGCTTCTGCAGAAACAATGGCTTGTTCTCTGCCACTCTTTCTGGAACCTCCTTGAGCTGCTAAGCTCTGCATCTCTCTGCCAACTCCGACCCACACTTGTTTCTAAGGGGAACTCCACACAGTTTCAGGATCTCATTCAGCAAAAAACAAACTCAAAGTGTGTTTGTACTTGGGTTTGTCTGATGTTTTCTCATGTCTGTCTGTATTTTGTGTTTTACTTAAGTAGATGAAATATTGCTAGATGTTAAATTGAAACAGACCAGTGTAGTTGGCAAACCTTTAGTTACAGGTTTTGTTTACTTGGTATATGTTATGTAATGTCTTCTTAATAATATTGGTGATATAACCCCGCAAAGCCTCTCTTCTTTCATTTCTGCCTGTCTAGTTGGTTTGGCTATATTGTGTCTTGTAATCAGATAAACTTTCTCTTATTTATCTTTCTCCAGTTCCATATTTTTACATCATGTATAATGCATAGAATCATAGTATGGTGAACTATTAAGACCTGGAAGGGCTCTTAGATGTTAGCTATCTGAATTCCTTATTTCATGGATGAGAAAAAGAAAACCAAGAAAGAGAAGTCATTGCGATCACACGCTTGCCAGAGCCTAGGCTCACAAGCTTCATTTTCACGATCAAAGGTTTCCCTGCTCTACCACCCAGTCTAATGTGTCAGGACTTTCCCAAAGCACTGATAATAGTTCTTCCAACTATTCCATAGCCATTCCTATGGGAAAGGACACAGGCCCTGGAACCAGTCAGATTTGGGCTTGGGTATGCTGGCAGGGTGATTTGGGCAAGTGAGGAATACTTGGGGAACTTTGTTTCTTCCTCTGTATTCTAGGAGTATTAATAACATTAACGCTTTGGAATTATTGTAAATATGGTATGACATAACCTATATAGTGTACCTGCTACAGTATCCTGTTTAACCAATGATTATGAATACTTGCTGATCATTTAAATAATAACTTGAAGTATCCATCTTATTATTGAGCAATTTGAGCCTCTTTTGTTCAGTAACAGTTTTCTAATTTAGTGTTAATCTATGAGAGGAGTGAGTTGTCTGGAAATTAATTCCTGAAATGATTTATAGCATGACTGTGTATGCATTTCCTCTTCTTTATGACTTTCATTTCAATCTAGCCATGGTGCATCTTGTCCAGAATTTTTTGTACAAGTTAAATTCACCCAAAGAAGATATCTGAAGTATCTGTGGTTTTATCCTCTGCTTTTTATTTAGCCAAACATTATGTTTTAAGCCTAGAGAATGTTTCATTCAGACTTTTCAGAAGTTGGGAAATTTAGTATTATCTGATACATATAGAACTCTGTGAGGACCAGTTTCACTGTAAAATCATCTGTACTGGTTCAGAGTACAAGATGTTATAATGTATCAAAAAGGTGTCCAAAACATCTCTCTTAAAAGGAAGCAGACTTAATTATTGAGCTTTACAGCATTGGTTAGGGAGGGTGAGTTACAAAACAAAAGCCATGAAATTAGCAAAGACCAAAAACACAAAAAGAAAGTACAGGGTTTTTTTTATTTATGATTTATTTATTTATTATATATACAATGTTCTGCCTGCAGACCAGAAGAGGACACCAAATCTCATTATAGGTGGTTGTGAGCCACCATGTGGTTTCTGGGAATTGAACTCAGAACCTCTGGAAGAGCAGCCAGTGCTCTTAACCTCTGAGCCATCTCTCCAGCCCCAAAAACACAAAAAGAAAGTCCAGGGAATTTCATGTGAGGATGTCTCAGATCACCTGGACAGTTGGCTTCCTGGAATGGACTTGAGCTTGAAGTAGAGGAAAGAACTGTGAGAAACTAGACCAAATAATAGAGAGCTCGGTTAGTGTAGTTTTCAGATAGAAATTAAGATAGAAATTAAGGCAAGCATAGTACATACTTCTGGTTCCAAGAACTCGAGGAGGCTGAGGCAAGAGGATCACTTGAACCTGGTTTCAAAGTCGTCCTGGTCTACAGTGTAAGACCTTATTTCTTCAATTTAGTAAAACACAATCACTTATAATATAGTTGATCTTCCTTGTGGAACCTCTAGCTGCCAAGGGATTCTGAAGCTCGTTGCCATGGTTATAGGGGAAACTGTCACCTCTTCAGGGTTTAGATAGAAGTCTTAGAGGAAAGTGCACATGCAGCCAGAGTAGTGCGCAGAGAATGTTCCTTGTGCCTGCTCGTACCTCATGCCGTAGTCCACTAAGAGCTCTAGCTGGTGACTCCTTCAGGATATAAACAGGATATATGATTTTGGAGGGATATTGGATAATCAAATATGGCTGGAAGTAGAAGGTGGTATTTGGCTATATTTTGAGTTCATTCGGTTTTGGGGCCAGACCAGAGAATTTGGTAAGCACCAAGACTTACCACTTAGAACCTCACTCAAATAGTTGTGGTAGCAAAAGAATTTCTTCAGGAGTCTTACTCTGCTTGAGGCATAACAGCCAGAGGTTTCTGGCTCTAAGTCCAAAGTTGGTGAATGTTAGAAAAAAATCAACTGAAATCTATAAATTCATGAGAAATCATTCAATCAAATGAGAGTATGTGCTTCTGTAATTTTCATTGGAAGATATATCCTGAGTACCTGTGTTATGGATACCAATCTCATTGCCTCCTACTGAGAGTTAATGTATTCTAATTTAAAATGAAAATGTCATTAAGAAGGTAAATTTTAAGACTTTCTATTTGACATCTGTATTGTTGAAATTCTGACTTATAAATCTGGCCGTGTATCTTCCCTTCTTCTTTCTTCTTTTGCCTGCTCCCCCTCCTTTTCCTCTTTTTTTTTTTTCTCCTTTTCATTCTCTTTTTGGAACAACGTCTCACAATGTAGCCCTGGCTAACCTAGCGCTCATTATGTACACTAGACCAGTTTCAAACTTGCTATAATCCTCCTGCATCTGTCTTCCAGGTGCTGAGATTACAACATGTGCTACCGTGCCCAGTTAATCTTCCCATGTCTTAAGGCTTTTTGTCAAGAGCTGTTCATGATCCTAAACTTGGCCTTCTTGTTTAGTCATTCCTTGAGCATTTTTACACTCTAGAAAAGAAAATGACACCCGCTATTATAATTCATTATCATCAGTATTATTTTTCCCTTATAATTTGATAGCACTACTATAGCATCCAGTGGCTCCCAGTTTACATATAATGGGTTTTTAATAAGTATTTTTAATTTAATGATGAATAAAGAAATAGTTTTTTTGTGTTTTAAACAACTATCATGGAGAGACTTACTACGCAGCAACTGCTTTATTTAAAATTTGAGGGCACCCGCCAACACATACACATGCACACACATACACACATTAATAGTCAAATAAAAGAGGCTGAAAATTTGAGAGTGAGGAGGTACTTGGGAAAGACTGGAAGGAGGGTTTGAGAAGGACTAGAGAGAGAAAAAGGGGAAGTGGTATATTTTAAGTAAAATATATTTGAATAAAAAAATTGAACATAGAACTAAGCCAAGAAATTCAAGGGAATCTTTCAATAATACTGAGTCATTACAGGCCAATGAGTAAAATTTGGTAAGTTTTAACATATGTATGTGTGTGTGTGTGTGTGTGTGTGCATTAAACCATAATCACAATGAAGATGAGTATGTTCATCATCCTCAACAGTTTCTACAACACTTTCCTATCTGTTAATGCCTACCATTCTTCTTCAAGTAAATAACCGGCATATTTTTGTTATTCTAAATTATATTTTATCTTCAAGAGTTTTACATAAGTGGCTTAAGTTTTTTAGTCTGAATTATTCATGCCATTTGTATCAGTATTTTATTTTTTATTGCTAAGTAATATTTCACCATGTATACATATCACCTATGCTTATTCATTCTTTTGTTGATGGATAGTTTGGCGTGTATTATAATTAAAATCACTTTTACTGTTTGACTATAAATTAGTAAGTGAAGTAATGCTTTCTTTTCCTGTGAGTGGGATGACTAGATTATGGGATGGATGTTATGTTTAGCTTTGTAATCGTTTTGTCTTCTTACCAAGAGTGTGTTGCTCCACATCCACACCAGCACTCGACCATACCACTGCCTATATTTTAACTGTTCTGGTAGATGTTTAGTGGTTTCTCTTTGTTTTAATTTGCAGTTATCTTGTATCATATGCTTATTTATCATTAAACAAATTTCTGCTAGTAGGACTGGGAATTAACCCAGGGCCGTTTAAATGATAAGAAAACAGAAATAAATAAATAAAGAAAGAAAGAAAGAAAGAGAAAGAGAGAGAGAGAAAGAGAGAAAGAAAGAAAAAGAAAGGAAGGAAGGAAGAAGGAAGAAAGAAAGAAGAAAAGAAGAAAAGAAAGAAAGGAAGGAAAGAAAGAAAGAGAGAAAGAAAGAAAAAGAAAGGAAGGAAGGAAGAAGGAAGAAAGAAAGAAGAAAAGAAAGAAAGGAAGGAAGGAAAGAAAGAAAGAAAAAGGGGTGGAAGGAAGGAAGAAGAAAAAAGAAAGATAAGAAAGAAAAAGAAAGAAGAAAGAAAGGGAAAGAAGGGGGTAAGAAAAGAAGGAAATTCTTTACTATGGAGTATGGAGTTATATCCCCAGCTTTTGTCTTTATTTTTTTAGTTTTAAATATTCAGTATATTTTGTATAAAAATCCAGTATCATATATGCATTTTGAAAAAATTTCTTTCAATTTTTGGATTATCTGCTTTTCATCTTAACATTATCTTTCTTTCTACACAGGAGATACATTTAATTTTTAAACACTTTTAGTTTTTAATTTTATTATTTAGTGTGTGTGTATGCCATGTGTGTGGGGACAATGGTGGAGGCCAGATAAAGGAGTTGAAACCTCCCTCCAAAAAATCTGGAGTTACAGGCGGTTGTGAGCTACCTGATACGGGTGCTGGGAATTGAACTCAGGTCCTCTGGAAGAGCAGCAGGTGCTCTTAACCGTTGAGCCATCTCTACAGCCCTGAGAAGTGTTTTTATTTTACTAAGATTCTACCTGTCATTTATTTTCATGGATTGTGTTTTTGATGTTCTATCAAAAACCTCAGTGCCCAGCTCAGGTTACCTACCTTCTTCCTTTGTTGTTGTCCTAGCTCCTTTTCCTGTTGCTTTGATGAAATACCCTGATGTTAAGGGAGAAGAGGCTTATGGTTTGAGGTTGCAAGTCTGTCACGGCAGGGAACTCAAAATGGCTGTAGCTTGGAACTGCTGGTAGCATTGCATCCTTAGTCAGGGGGAAGAGAGCCGTGAGGGCATATGCTCAATTCACATCCTTCTTTGACACAGCCCAGGACGCCAGTCCAGAGTATGCTGCTACCCACGGTGAGTGGCTCTTCCCACCCCAGCTAACTTAATCATTTATTTTACTTGAACATAATTATACATGAGTTATATAATCCCACTCTTATACTCTTGTTTAGGCAATCAGTTGTTAAAATATACTTAAGTAATAAAAATATGTAGTTATCAAAAGTTACCATTCCCAGTGATTACCAAACCTTTGTGTACACCCATATTTCCACCAGTTCCCTGAATCATAGGCATTAAACTGAAGGATTTCTTTCAGTCCCTCCGCCTCTATCTTCCTTTTTTTTTTTTTTTTTTTTTTTTGTAGTAGGCAAAACTGTCTACCTTTAAGGTGTATCTCTTGTCCTTTTTACATCTTTTATTTTGAGGTGGTCTAACTAAGTTGTATTTGCTGGCCTTAGACTCAATCTGTATCCCAGGTTGGCCATGAACTTGTGGTCCTGCTGCCTCAGTCTCCCTAGTAGCTGGCATTACAGGCCTGTGTCACTAGGCCTACATCAGGCCAGGCTTGTCATCCTTTAGTTCAGGCTGACGCACTGGTGGTAATTTTAACTTTTGTATGTCTTAAAGGGTTTATTTCACATTAAAATGATTCCATTAGTTCTTCAAGAATTTCATACGGTCTATTTGAGGATATTCACTTCCCCTCAGCTCTTCTCAGATCTGTCCTCTCTACCCTCATTTGTCTGCCTGTCCAGCTTTGGATTTTCTTCTTTTATTTGCTGTTTAAACCCATGGAGTCCCCGTATGTTGCTCAACTACTCTTGGGAGTGAGTATAGCCTGCCCTTCAGAAGTCACACCATTAAAAAACCAACAACAAAACAGAACTGATTCCCTCTTCCCAAAACTATCAAATGATCAAATGTCACCTTTGCTTTTGATAGATACTTTTGTTGGATATAGAACTCTAGGTGAATTTTATTTTTCTTCCACTTTTTTAGAATCATTTTTTTTAAGGATCAATCTATTTTAATCCTATTTTTCTTGTCTGTTTTTCTGGGTGAAAGATGTTAAATAAAAAGCACACCTGTAATTCTAGCTCTTGGGAGGTTGTAGGCGGATCTAGAGTTCAAGGCAGCCTCAGCTACACAGTGATTGCAAGGCCAGCTGGGGCTACATGAGACGTTGTCACAAAACAGCAGTTTTGATTGATTTTTGATGTAGGGTCAGTCTTGTCCATGTTGGTCCATCTTGGTCAGAAGCAAAAATTCTATAGGGGGCTTCCTGTAGGTAGGTTTTCAGTAGCATAGAAATGACCAGTAGCAAAACAGAGTCACTAATGGAATTAGGAAGGGAAATTAACTTCAGAATTATGATACTATGTTCTCCCTCCCCCATCCTCCACACTTACATAATAGATTTCCTTGTCTGCACTGTGGACCACACCAGTGGGTAAATTATTGAGTTGTGAGAGGGAAGCATGCTTAAGCTCCCTGAATGGGAAGATTCTTTGGACTGTGTTACATAAAGAAGAAATGACACAAAGGATCCTCATTGGTGTCATGACCTTGAAACAGTAAATGACTCAGACATTTTTGGTTTTGTTTATTTTGTCTTGTTTATTTTCGGGTTTTCCTTGGGGAATCAAATGACTTTTGCTGTTGTTTTTGTTTTAGGGGGCTTTTTGACAAAGGGGGACAGGAAAAAAATCTTTAAAAATGCAAATTATTTTTTTTCTTGTTCTTACATCTCTTGTAATGTCAGCTAAATCAGTGTCTGTAAAAAACAAATCCAACCTTTTTTTATGAATAGTTTCAAAAGTAGAGACATTCATATGTAACAGTGACTAACTGCAAAGTGTTAATCCAGATCTTTGCAGTTTGCAAGCGTGAGTTTGGGTTTGACTAAATGCTCAGCGCAGAGATGGTTAAACCCGACGAGTAATGTGCCAAGGTTTGGAGTTTACGCTGCCCACTCCTGTGACTAATTAGCACATCCCATTTTAGAAGTCAGTGAAGGAAGAGCTAGATAAATGAGAGATTTTTCTCTGTGTCACGTCCTGCTTAGAAGAGGGACACAGGGTGTTGAATTGCAGTGAACAATGAAACAGACTTTAAAATTAAGCCCTTAGCGTGCTGTTTACTCCCAGTGCTGCTCTGTTGTGGCTGCAGCAGGCCCAAGAGAAAATGCCACTGCTGTTTATTTGTTTGCCTCCACACAATTTCCTGCGTCATCACATTTTTTTGTGGACCAAGTGTTTGAGGTCGATGATGCTGATGGAGCCCTTACAGAGTGGAAGAGGTTCCTCTCCATCAGGAACAGCCTTTGTATTTCAACTTTTGAAATTCCAGATCATTTAGCTGTTAGTGTTGTTTTTCTGTGCCTTTGTGGGGGAAGTTACACTGCCTTTTGTTAGCCTTTAGGAAGAACCTTCTTTAAGTCAGCGAAGCATGTGAAGAAACCATGAGCCCATATGAAGCTCTTAGTAGCTTCAAGCCCTGGCCCTGCTTGGGTCTTATAGTTTGGCAATTAAGATGTATGCATAGTGGTCTCAAAGACTTACTTTTTTTGGTTTTAGCCTTATGATAATTCATATTTAAATTTCTTTCTAATGGAGTCATTATGTCCTATGCGATAATTTAGTTCCAGTTATTCATGAAGTGGGTTGGGAAAGCATATGTTTGAGCTTAATGAATTATAAATTCTCCTTATTGATAATGGTGCCCTTCCCCCAAGCTGATTCTTAACAGTTTCAAAATTGAAACTTTGTTAACATTCTTTTCTTTCAGAAGCATTTTGCACCCCTGAACATGAAAGTATAAGCCTTAGGCATTAAGAGTTCCTAATCTGACTCCAGTAACATCTCTTTGATTCAAAGTGGTGGTGTAGTTTATACAAGACTTACTTTGTGTACCGCTGTTGGGATCGTGGGGAACAAAAGGGCAAAAAGATTAAATATTCAAGTATTTAGATTCCATTGTAGGTCAGCACTCCATAAATGACTGTTCCGAACCTTTGAAAATGACCTGAAGTGGGATTTGGAAAACTAGAAAGACCTTACTTTTCTTCTGACTTCCATTTTTTAACTCATATCCATAAACAAGAGCTATATGTCAGTCCTTCAAGTTGTTTTGCTTCTCATTTTAACAGTTTTCACATAGTAAGTGGATTGTGAAAATGAACATACTATATAGAAGTCATATAGTAGCAGTTATTGAGCTGGGTAATCTGAGGATTGTAGAACTAAAAGAAGTCTCAGGTCTCTTTCAAACCCCTTGTGTAATTTGATAGCTGAGAAAGCTGTGTCTCAGCCTTGCCCAACAGAACTAGTAAGTTCTTAATTCTGATGAAGATGGCCACCCAGGCTGCCTGAGTACCACCGACCAAGTCTCTTCTTACCCAAAGTGCTGGAACCCAAAAATGTTTAGAATTTCAGACTACTTTGGATTGTGGAATGTTTGTATCTGCAGGATGATATGTCGTGGGGGTGGGAATCAAATTTAAATGGGCAGTTCACCTGCTTTTCACATATATCTCATTCACACAGCCTGAACATAATTTCAAACACAATACCTGTAATATGCCCTGTGGGTGGCCTGTTACATGAGGTCAAGTGTGAAATTTTTCCACTCGTTGCATCATCCTGCCCTCCAAAAAGTTTCCGGTTTTGGATTTTAGGATTAGGCAAGCGGAACCTGTAGATTTTAGTTCCATTCTGCTATATTTTAGAAATAACAGTTCACCAGAGCTCCACATATTAAAGAAAAGCAATCATGTTGGTAACCATTAACTTTTAAATATATCAAAAGCCTATTTGTTTTGGACTTTTTTTTTTTAAATTGTTAATTTATCTTTGGTTTGTCAGAAAGCCACATATTACTTTCCAAGTTGGCGAGAAGTTCCTGGAGAAGACCTCTTCTTATATAGACTTCTAAACTGCTCGTCTGGGGGTTTAATAACCTGTGATTTCCCTGTGATAGTCTTAGAGACAGCCAGCTCTCCTTGAGATCACAGAAGAATAAGCATTCTGCTTCTGGCATCTCCCATGAGCTGACTAATAGACAACTTCCAGGGAGACGAGCTCACGGTGGACTTCCCGCCATACCCTTTGCACAGCTTTCCTCCGTGCTTCTCCTACCAGATCCCAACTTGCCTTGACTAAACTCAGTGAACAAGACCATTGTATGAATCGGAAGGAAAATGTCTAAAGCATACAAAGTTCTAATGACTTGGTAAATGCTGTAAAAGCTCTCTGAGCTGGAAGTTGCATCATTTGTGCCTATGGCACTATGGAGTGGGCCCAAGTGGTATAATTCTTCAGTATAACACTGAGGTAATTTTTGCACCAGCCAAGTCAATGGTTTAAAGTTTCAAGCCTATGAAATGGCAAGCTATAATTGTTCAATTCCAGTGAGGCACAGGTGTGTTTAATTTTTGTCCTTTATATCTCGTTGTCTTCTTTAGGTAAGCCAAGCCAAGCCAAGCAAGGAGCGTGCTTGTCTGGATCTACAAAGTGAGCTGTAAAGTCTGTGGATGCATTTGAATGCCCACATGTTACACAACACAGTTTTCTTTTAAGTGTAGGAAACTCCTTGGAGCATATGTCTGTTTCATTTAGAGAAAAGAATTGTTTTCTCTTGGTAACAACACAAATGGTGTAGGATGATGATTGAGCAAAGAGAATCAGAAAATATGGATTTGTTTTTGCCTTCACTATTGATTTTTCATTTGACCTGGGTTGAATAATTGATTTCATTTCTCATATCTGCTGAAAGTGAGTGCTAATATTTTTTAGTGGCCGCAAAGAGGTACTGGGAGAATGAAAAATAAATTCCCCCCCCAAAAACATTATGTTGCCTAGAAGAAAGACCTATTTAAACAACAGCCAGTTTCATTTCCATCTTATTTTATAACAATCACCTACCGCAGACTCAGAAAAGCTTTTAAATCCATGGTCATTTTCTACAACTTCAGGTATAGAGGTTAGAATAATTGCTTGCAGTTTTCAAATATGGAAACTAAAGCTCCCAGAATATTTGCTTAATTCTAGTTTAGACTGAACATCCTTTCGTGAGTGTAGGTAAAGTTACGTACAGTAATATTGGCAGGAGTTGGTCATTCTTCAAACTAGCTGTAATGTATGACAGCCACTTACGCTGTCGTATGCACATCTTCTGTGCTTGAAATTTCGCATGTAAATCTTAGTGGAGAGTTCTTCACTTTTCAGAGTTCAGCAAAAAAAAAATTGATCAAAGTTTATATGTTTGGAAGCAGAACCCAATTTTTAGTTTTTCCTCTTCAGCCTTTATAGTTTGCAGTGTTGAGACGGTTGCTACTTTCAGACATTGTGTTAGAAATTGCTTGTCCTCTTTCTTATTTCTGCTCCTGCTTGTCACCCCATCATGTAGTAGTTGATTTTAGATTTTCATTTTCCTATCTGGAAATTGTTGGAAATTATAAGCAGTCATTTATTAACCTGATTACTTTATGCTTCAATGGACTTGTCAGTGGGTGGCCTTGTGAATTATTTCAGCTTTTATAGACACAGATCAACCATGCCACCCTATACCCACAACACAAAGCTGCCGACTTCTCTATTGTAGGACCTTGTAATTGAATGGCATTTGAAACATGTATGAGCACTCCCCCCTCTTATTCTTCCCAAATAATGCTTAACCTGGGTTTTATTTTCTCAGTAGACTTGAATAGTTGAAACTTGTCATTGCATAAGCTCCCAGATAGCACAAACGTTGAACAGGAATTACAACATACTTGGTGTGATTTATTTCTGGTCATCAAAAGCAATCAATTTTACAGTAGAATTGTAAAACTTCAGAGCTAGGTGTAACTAATAACCAGGTATAGGCCTTTCAGTTTATTTAAGGAAAAGCTCAAGATCAAAAAGACAAGGTAATTTGTTAACACTGCATTCTTTAGTGCTGGTGAAGATGGGACTTGAACCTGGGTTTCTTCACTTGTCACTCAGAATTCTTAACTAGGCTACATCTCCCATGCTTCTGAGTCCTTGACTCTGCTTTTGAATATCAGATGATGTCTCGCCACTTCGTACAATTTAGAAATGTGATTGCATTTGCTATTCCTTACCAAGCTATATTGGAACCTGAGTCAGAAATTAAAGCCTAACTATCTTTACTCCATCTTTATTATGGACTTTCAGCATTAATTTTTAATTGTATTAATAATTATCTTAATTATAAATGATTCTTTCTAGTCCTGGTCCTATTGTTTTACTTTAATTTACAAGCTATAAATCCCTTCTTCCAGGCTTCTGAAATAAATAAGGACATTTTGGGGGATATTTTCTAGTTTATTAAGAAGTTGAATTCAAGTCAGAGGATCTGTTGTTTTCTGCTTCACTGTACTGTGCTTTGAGCCCTTGTAGAACAGTGTATGTGCGATTTGTATGGATTAGGAATTGAAAGAAGCTCTTTATAGAGCAGCTACATTCATTACCATGCCCTGTTCTCTCAACAGTGTTTGAGATAGGTACTATATTGGCTAAGATTTTTATTTTCTTCTAAGTGACACAGACTTACAATGAAGGAATTAAGTCACTCATCACTGCTGATGTGTCTGAGGACAGATACATCAGCATCATTTCTTCAGGCTCTACTTTCTTCTTTTCCCACTTTGAAACTCCAAGCTTAAAGCTCTGCTATGAGGGCAGCTGAGCAGAAAGAGAACCTCTCCTGATTGCTCCAGCAAGAGGTTGCAGAATTGAGTCTAATATATATATATATATATATATATATATATATATATATATATATTCCACTAAAGCCCACATGCCAGACATTAAAGCTTGAGGTTGCATTTATTTTACTAGTGAATTATGCTTCTTATGCTCTACCCCGGGGCAGAGTCTTAGGGCCAAGAGCAGAAGAGATTTAATTCTTCCTAAAGAAGAAAGAATACCTTAAGCCCCTCCCACATGAGATCCTAGAGTTGGACCTGGTGGTCCTGGCCTGTAATCCTAGGCATTTGGGTTTTGGGAGCTGTGAACCCCAGATCCTGAATTTCTTGTAAACAACTTGTTTTCCTCTGATCTGAGTGCCTACGGCTGCTCTGAGCACGAGACCCTCAGGAGTTCCTGGTGGCAGGGGAGTGGTTTCTGGTGGGTTTGGCTGGGACGTGGCTATCAATTAAGGATCCCTATATAAGCTGCCCCTGGACACAATAAAGGGGGCATTCTTGGAGCATTCCTGTTTCAAGAATGACCCGTGTCTTTGTCTGTGAGTCTTTGTGTGTGTTTCAATCTCCAGCCCCTTGCCCCCTTCACAAACTGTATGGTGGCGCATAGAGCACAGACGGGCATGGTGGCACCGCCATTGGGGAGGATTTCTCTCTTTATGTGCTAGAGTCCAAGGTCACTGTGAACGATTTATACAGACTGTCTTCAAAATAAAAAATAAAAGTGTAGTTGAGGGATATAGCATGGTGGTAGAATGCTTGCCTAGTGGGATGGGTATGAGGACTAGTTTTAATTCTCAACTCGACACAGGCAGAATTACCTGGGAAAAGACTCTCAATCAGGTTGGCCTGTGGGCATGTCCGTGGGGGATTGTCTTGACTACATTAATTCACGAGGAGACCCCAAATTAAAAGTAGGTGGTACCTTAACCTGGGATTGGTTCTTTAATTGTCTAGGGAAAGTAAGCTGAGAAATAAGCATGCATGCATGCATTTCTCTCTGCTCTTGACTGTGGATGTGATGCATGCCCATTGTTTTATCTTCTCATCCCCTTGGCTTCCCTGCTATGATGGACGGTAACCTAAATTGTGAGTTAAAATGCGCCTTTTCTCCACTACGCTGCCCTTTGTCAGAGTATTTAATCACATCAACAAAAATGAAACTGGAATATGTAGCATGTGTGAGACCCTCACTTCACTTCCCAATATTTCAAGGTGTGGGGGTTAGTATTCTGGGCAGGCAAAGAGAAATGTCTACTATAATGTGATTATCTCCTTCCTCTTATGAGGAACTTTAGGGGATCCTTAATTAGGAAGCCTGAGACCACACAATTGGTGAGCAATAGATCCCGAATTTCACTCCATAGCTGACTACATGTGAAACCCTTCTCCTTTCCCAATGCTTTGTTGTATCTATAGATACTTGAAAGTGTGACCATTCCTTAAAGCACTACTCTCCAAGGGAATGGTTTTGCCCCTAGAGGACATGTGATACTGTTTGGAGATGGTTTTGGTTGTGGTAAGTATGCATGGAGGTGATATGCATGCTGGTGGCTACAGGATGGAGATGCTTTAACAGCCTCCCAAGAAAACCCTTCCCCTGCCTGCAGTATCACAGTGCCAAGGGTGAGAAACCCTGCTTTCTAGGTTCTAGTTTTAGACTAATTACCGTTAGCCTAAATTTTGAAAGAAAGAATTAATATTGAACAAGATTGAATTAATTTTAACATCAAAGTAAAATTAGATAGCCTCATAAGTCAATTTTCTTTAAATTTCATAGCATCCAGCTTTAGAGTGATTCTTATTTGATGAGTAAATTTAAATAAGCATAAATTACTTTCAAATTAATTTATACAAGTTAATTATGCAGAATAATTTTTATCCAAAAATAAGACATGTAATTTTTCCTTAAAGTAAATCTAAGCTCAGATGTGGTGAATCCGGGCCTGTATAATCCCAGCATTTAGGAGACCGGAGAATTATTGCTCTTTCTAGTGAATTTAAGACCAGCCTGGGCTACAGAATAAAAAAAAATGAGATCTTAAATTAAATTCTAATCTCTCTCTCCGTGTGTGTGTGTGTGTGTGTGTGTGTGTGTGTATTACATACACATTTATGTGGGGTATTTTAAGTTTAATAATGGATGCTTTTAAACAAATATTAATTAAGGTTATCTTGGAAACCTTTAAACATTTAAATAATTTACATTTGAGGAAAAATTAACAACTATTTTTAAAGCTCTTGGCCAAAGCATTTCCAAAAATTTTTGATAACCAAAAGAGATTTTATTATGCTAGACAATGGTCAGAATGTTTGTTACTGTGACTACTTTGTGGTATCTCCATGACTCCATGCGCTAAAGCTGGCCATGTAGAATCAGGTGCTTTGTGGAAGAATGATAGAGGCAGAGGAGGGGAGTTAATGTGTTCTGTTAACTCTTCAATGAAACCAACCTCCATATCTAGTAAAATGAAAGTAGTTGAAAGCATTTACCTCCTCCATACTTGAACTGAGCAGATATATCCAAATGGAACCTGGGAAGTCAGACCTCAGCTAGTTTCCCAGTAAAATAGCTGAGTGATGAGCGTGACACCACGCATGGCATTCACACGAGAAAGTTTCCGCAGTCCAGTCACTCCGAGTTAGTGTTGGAGTTCGATTTGAGGCTCAGCATTCTCTCATTCTGCCAGTTTTGTACAAATAATTTCTTAGTGCTACGTTCTAAATCCTCATGGCTGGTCCTGTTTAGAATTATTAATGTATTCCTCTTGGACTCTTTTCGTCCCTGTTGGCCCTATCCCGAGTAACTAACATTTTCTCATTTTCAACCGGTAATTCCGACTTGCCTTGCTTTTCCATATGGCTGACCCTCCTCTCACTTCTTCTCAGCTCTTGATGCTCCCGTGACACCCGTGGTGTGGTCTCACTCCTTCACCTGACTGTACGATTTAATCCCAGAACGCTCATTGTTTTTTCTGTTTCTTCTCTTTTTCTTTTGCCTCTCTTCCCTCCTTAGTATTGAATTCCCTTCTTGCCTATTATTCCTACCTCCTTCTGTTTCTCAACCCCTAATTACTGGCTTCATATCCTTAGGCTTCTCAGCTTCTTAGTTCCTGTCCTCATCCACGGAGGTATCTGATGTCCACCCACCTAGCCTGTGTTAGTTGGGCTTGTGTGTTCGGAGAGGCCTTCCATTCATTGTTAATAGAATTCAATTTGCTGTTTCCTTAGAAACAGGGCAGCTGCTGATCTTCAGATTACTCACGATTTTCATGCAAATTCCTGTTCACATTAGGAGGAGCAACATTTCTCTACAAAACATGTCACAAAAATACCTTAATAAATGGTGCGAGGTAAAATGGGACGGTTTATTTTTGATTCGAGCTCAGTGAACTTACTGTTTTCTTTGAGAAGAAAAAACAAAGGTCTTGAAGAGCTGGCATTTTTATCTCTGATCTGCAGACACTTGCCCGGCACTGTCAGAAGGGTGCTCCTCAGCCCAGCCATGCAATGTGGGTTTTACAGAGAGCACGGAGATGAGAGGTCACTTGACAAACAAGCGACTTGTTTAGGATTTCACAGCAAGCTAATTGCAGAGGCCTTGAGTTTCCTGCCTCTTAATTCCTGCTGCATGAACAGAAAAGAGCTTATTATGCTCTGCTTATTTATATGGATGCCTCAGAGCATTTCCTTTGCTTTAATAAAATTGTGAAAATTATTACCCAGTAAAGGAATTGTTAGAATAGAAAACAAACTAGACACAGGGGCACCTGAGTTTATTCCTGGTTTTTCATCTCATTAATGATGGAAGCTGTGAGTTCCAGGGCTTCTTGAACCTTGAAAACTATACTCGTTTTATTCTGGACGGTGAAGTTCCTTGAAGTCCTCTAAAAAACCCCAAAAACAAAATTTAAAGTACAAAATGTTATTATTGATTAACTCAAATTGGTCCTTGTTTGTTTGCAAAGTTCCCAGGACTCCATGGGGCAGGGAGTTCCCCGTGGTGACTTGATGGGCATCCTGTGAGAACCAAGCATGGCTTGGTGACATAGTTTGGATTTCCGAAATTGTCTTTCTGTTGGGTTGAGGTGAGGGGAGAACTTGTGGAAGTCCTCCTGGCGCTGCCAGCAGAATGTTTGGGACCAAAGCAAGCATTCCAATAGTATGTTATGGGGAGGTTAGCTGGTCAGGAAATAAAACCCTTACCAAATGTAATGGCTCCCACTAGCATTTTCAGTAACGAGTCCCAGATGTGGGTAGTTAATTATTCTCAGATCTGATAAGTTCCTGCCAGCCAAGGCTAATTTTATTTTCAGTAAACGTGGCCAAAGGTCCTAGCTGTTCATTTGATAGGACGGGGCCTGTTTGCACTTATCTATTAATAAATGCACAACACTCCTTTCGTTTTCCTTTCCCAGGGCCAGATAAAACATTTCAGACACTCAAAGTATTTGTCCTAGTAAATCAGACAAAATAAACAAATCTGGTGATTAACTTGGTAAACAGAGAATGGTTAAGTGTTACCTTTGGAGTTTAACCCAATGCCAAATAAATAATATTAATCGCCTGGCATTTTCAATAACCTTTATGAAGTAAGACAGGAAGGATTTTCCACCCTTTTTTAAACATCAGGGCTATAAGTATATCTCTTAAGTGCTTTCAGATGGCTTTCTGTAGGGAGATTGTGAAAATCACTTTCAAATGAGATTATTCTTATGTACCATGAGTAACTCGTTGGGGGCATTGTACCAGTTAATGTTGCATGTAAACCTGGGAACCTCTGTTGGTCACCCCAGAGGGAAGACCGCCCAATGGCATGCCATCTTTTGCATACAGAGATAATAGCCTTCTGAAGGTTTGATTCAGATAGAGCCCTGAGTAAATGGTCCCCTTTATACTAGTAAGGGGGTAGGTCATAGAAACTCATTCTTTACTCATCTAGACTTGTCTTTGGAGCAAAGGGCTCCGTTAAGAATTGGACTGTTTGTTTTGTGATGTGCATGCTTGTCTGGTAAGAACTAGTGAGAAATAGACCAGTTATTTCATCCTAGGATGCAGCGCTATGGTATCAAAGTAAGTCCCATCCACTTCAAGCCTGGACCAGATTTCACTGGTGATCCAATATCTCTGCTTCCTGCCACCTTTTCTGTCATTTCACTTTCTTCTTTCCTTTGATCGGAACCTACCTGCTCTGCCAAATGTCAGCTCTTTTGTGTTAGCTTTGCCCTTGAGATTGCAAGTAGCTCATGAAATCCCTTGTAGTTTCCCATGATGTATAGTAACCCTAATTTACTAAACATGGAGCGTAAAAACATAGCTGGAATGCCTTAGAGAACAATCCCTTATCTGCACGTCTCCACTTAGAATTTCTCTGCATTGGTGTCTTACCCCATCAAAGGGTGTCCTGGCACAGTGCCATCGGTATAGTGCAGGCACTCAGTGGTAACATCACACGAGTGGTGGCTGACACTAATCGTGTGGAGGAGACAGTGCAAACCTGGAGTTTGAAATCTGTTATGTTTTTCCAGCTTCTCTTTCCGGACCTGCTGGGAGGCCAGGTGAATTCCTTGTACTCTATGTTTTAGTTTCTGCAGCTGTGCAGAGAAGTTACCAGCTCTATCCATTTACCTACCTGACAGGCATGTCCTTAAAACTAACGAGAGAAAGTATCAAGTTCTTGTATCTTAAAGGGTGAAAAGCATTACTACTACTACTGTTTACACACTCTGAATTTTTCTTCCATGCTACTTATTATTTTCTATTACATTTCCTAACACTTCCTTATGTTATATACTAATGTACTTTATATTTGCTAAATAAACATTGTATTTACTTTATCCACTTTAGATTTACTTGTATTTAACAATCATTTGTCCTATTTTCTTTATTCTTTATTTTTTTATATAGATAGATAGATAGATAGATATAGATAGATATTAAGATGAGGTCTTGCCATGTGACACAGACCACTACCAAGCTCCTGTACTAAAGGTATTCTCCTACTTCTGCCTTCTAAGTAACCGAGTCTCTATTTAAATTAGGACTGGATTGTTGTAAACAAAATCCTTGGCATATCTTTCTGGAGGAGATGTTTTATTTTCTATACCAATTCTCACTTAAGATCCTTTCAGCTATAAATCTAGTTGCATCTTCAAATATTTTTGATCATAGGTGATTAGATACTACTTATATGGTAGGAGAGGCTGAGTGTTGGGGGGACTACTAGAAGTGTTGGAAAGCTCATGATGCAGTAGTCTGCTACTGATCCCCACTTCTGTGTTTCTATCCCAGATCTTCCTCCTTAGCTCCAGACCTCGAAGTCCAGATAACCAGTCAACTTCTCTACTTGGCTGTGCACAGTATTTTCTAATGTCTCGCATAAATTTAATATCCTGTTTTTGAATTTACTTTTCTCTCTAGATAGAATCACCACCCACCCTCTCTGTCAAGACAGCAAACCCTCACCCTTAATGTCTGTACAGTTGACCACCTTGATGTTTTATGTCCTTTCTGTCCATTCTTGTTATGACTTTAACAGGCTGAGCCCATCTACCTTCCTGCCACCAGTCTTGTCCCTTTGCTATCCCCATATTGGATTCTGGTTAATAGTGCAAGTGTTGTGTTCTGATTTAAGATTTTTAGTGGCTCCTGTGAGTTGAGATGAAGTTTACATTTGTTTCGTTTATTGAGGGCCTAATGATTTCCATTTTAATTTATCCTCACATCTTCTTGTAGCCTTTGTTGTAGCCATAAACTCTAATTTTTTTCTACCTGCTTCTTTGATTGGAAAATGCTTATTTTATTTAAAAAGAAAAAAAAAAAACATCCTTCCACCCTGAGCTTTTGTGACTCAAGTGAAATTGGTTACCACATCCTTGAATCCTACCTTTAACTGCCTATACTTCTCTCGTGGTTCCGGTGAGAGGCCCTGAATCTGCATATGTCTTTTCTCCGTAATCCATTACTTGTTTACATCATTCGCTTTTCCATGTTGAGATCAGTGGCTGAGACAGGGATAGAATATGGTTAATTGATTCAATTGATGCATTTAAATCCTGCAATGTATCTTCCTGCTCAGATTTACTTCATTTTCAGTGCAGGGTTGAGATGACTTTAAGAATTCAGATTAGGATTTGATGTGGTGGATGGACTAGGTCTTTCTTTAATTGCTATGACTGAAGGGCCAGCCATAGTCTGAAAATTAGCCATAAGGACTCATTTATTAAGAAGCTATTTAATCTTCTGTGTGGTGGTGGCTCACACCTTTAATCCCAGCACTCAGGAGGAAGAGGCAGGTGGGTCTCTGTGAGCTTGAGGCCAGCCTGGTCTACAGAATGAGTTCCAAAACAGGCAAAGCTACACACAGAGAAGCCCTGTCTCTGGGGCGGGGGAGCTCCTTAAGCCTCACACCTCTTTAGAGGTTCTTCATAAGTATTATCTTAATTTTCAAAATAATTATATCACATAATTTTTATTAAATATATTTTAGAGATTAAAACTGTAACTTCAGAAGACATCATTGACATCCATGAGGACCTGTGATGATGGCGTTTGAAGCTGGATCTACTGATCCTCCTAGCACCCTTTTGTTCTTAGGCTTCTTGCCTTAAGAAAGACACATTAATCTATTTGCAAGCTACATGTCAAGTCACGTGTACATTAGTGAAACCAGTAGCTTTCTTCATGTGAAATCATCAAGAAGAGAGTTCTGAAGAAATCAAACTTTTGGCTACTATACTGGGAAGGAAAAATAGTATAGAGAATAGACAGAAGATAATTTTGGAGCCCAAAGAAACGTTTTGGTTTTATATGACCGTGACACATAAAACTAGGGTGGCTCCTAATATGATGTAAATGAGCCAAATTTATATTGCTTCATTAATCAAGCCTCTGGTGAGCTCAGTTTCATAAAATAATTCTACATTTTTATTATCTAGATTTTATCAAAGTAAAATGCTAAATATTAAAAATCATCTTTTATGTATATTCTTAGAGGTGTCCTTTAGAATTTTATCATGACTGGTTTTATTTGAGAACATAGTTTTTTTGAGGTAGTTTAACATGACTGGTTTATTGAGAACATAGATTTTCTTTGAGGTAGTTAACACTGATGTGGTTATGATTTGTTCTTTGTACTTCATGTTGTAGACTTTCTTCAAAAGTCTGATGATGTTGGGCAACCCTTCCACATCCAATAGTAAGGATCCATGCACACACACAGGTGAGAAGCCCTGGGTAACAGGCTTTTCTTTGGGGCCACCAATTAGCTCTCAAATAATGACACAGAAACTTGTTATTAGTTATGCTCAGCCTTAATTTAGCTTGTTTCTTGCTAGCTCTTATAACTTAACCTGTTTCTCTTTATCTACGTTTTTGCCTCGGGGATTTTCCCTTTCTTTCCTGGTGTATGTCTTCCTTCCACTGCTTCTAGTGTGTGGTCAGTGGCTGCCAGACTTCTGGCCTGAGGCGTGGCCCTCTCTTACTTTCTCATTCTCTTCTTTCTTGAGCCTAGATGTTTTCTCCTACTTATTCTGTCTGCCTGCCAGCCCTGCCTATCCCTCGCCTGCCTAGCTATTGGCCATTCAGCTTTTTATTAGACCAATTGGGAGCCTTAGGCAGGCAAAGTGAAACAAATGCAACACATTTTTACATATTTAAAATAATTTCCACAGATTCTACAGCATTAACAAATGCAACACATCTTCGCATAGTTAAAATAGTCTCCACAACAGCCCTGGGTGTGGAGACAGGTTTGTTAATTGATACTTTTATTAGACAGTTTGGAAAAAGATCCTATTGTTTAGTGGGGGAACTTCCAAGATTCTGCGACAGCAGCATGTCATGTTATCTCTTTGTCGGAGAACTTCCTAATTTTCAGTGACTCTAAAGCAACTGATTGTCAGAGTTTGGGGGGCTGAAGGAGAGAACGGGACAAGATATGAGGATGTGTTTTCTCCCAGAATGTAGGTGTCCACTCTATCTCCCATTTCAGTTCAGGTTCAGCACCTCTCTGAGCCCTAACTTCTGCCATATCTGATGTCTTTGAGTTCCCAACTCTTTTAGGTCCACTTTTCCAGAAGCCAGATAGCTAAGTACATGTAGGATATAACATATAAGCTTTTGAAATGTGTGTAGGCTTTGAACCCAGGGAGATGGGAAAATATTTCCACAAAAGGAATTATGCTGGTGGGAAAAAAAATAACAGGGTAGGTAGGAGCTTGCAAGTAATACAGTTTACTTGGAGTGAAGCAAGCAGAGAGATGTGTTGAAAAAGAAATAGAGCTGGAAATATAGCCTGGAACTTCAGAGACTAAACAAGAAGCCCAGAGTCCCTGTCCCCACCCCCAGAGGTGCTAAAGTGCCAACTCGTGCACACTAAAAGCTGCTCAACAGATTCTAAGTGCCTAAGTGTGAGGAAATCTGAGGTGCTGTGACTTTGACATTGTGCAGAATTTCTGCAGTTGAAGTCTTGAAAGGACAGAGATGCCATGTATATGGAATGTGAGCTTGCAGATTCTAAGGCTAGCTTAGTTTGTCTCTTAATTTTTATACACTCTCTCAGTGAGCCGACATTCTAAGAATGTGAGAGCTGAGAAGCACTGGCTGCGATCTCAGTCACTAGAATGTTTTCAGGGCACAAATGTCATCGGTGCTGTGGGCCAGCAGCAGAGACCCTTGGATGAGAAGAGGAAGTACCACTTTGTACCGGAATGTTACTATTTTTAATAGAAATGCCTCTCTATAGAAATTTCAATATGTCCAGTCTGGAACAAAATATAAGGCAGAACTTCTGTCCATTACCCAGCATGCTGCTCAGCTGCATAGAGATCAGTCATTCTTTCAATGACAACACGAGTGATGATTTAGAAGCTATTTCTTTTCTTTTCTTTCTCTCTCTCTTTTTTTTTGCCCCCCCACCCCCACCCCAGGATTGAGCAGTTTTCTCCTTTTTTGGGTTGGGAGGAACAGTATTTGTATTGATACAAATTTCTCTTCTTCACAGTGTTTGCCTGCGCCTTAAAGATATGGCAGGATTACATAAGCTCTCTGGAATTTAGATTAAACAGCATTCAATTTGAAAATCTAATCACATCATCTAAATATCATTAAGTTATAATAGGCTGATTGATAGGGATTTCAGCCTGGTACTGCATGCCTTTCACTCAGCCAGCCTTTTCAAACCAAGATGTTGATAAAGAGGTCTATAAATCTTAATAGTTGGAGACAGTTTAAAAGCATAGTTCACTGGGCAAGGTCACACCCACTTAAATGACCTATTTTGTATACTTTTCAAAAATAGGTTAATTAACTTAATAGAAATAATAGGTCCCTGGTATTGATGTGCAATTACCACAAAAAACAGCTTTTTTTCCCCTTTTCCTTTCCAAACGAACACGATGTTCATGAAATTGAGGGCATAATAGCTGTGACAAAAACCAGGTTTAGCAAGGCAAGTCATGTTCAGCAAAATACATTTCAGACTCGCCCTTTAGAATTCCCCTTTCCCAGGTTCTGGGATGTGGGCACACCTCCACCAGAGCTCTGTTCCTGGCATTCTCCTGCTGCAGTTTTCAGGAGGGCCTACTCTAGCTGTGGCTGTTTCCCTAATCGCTGTATGCACAGCTCTTGTCCCCTGGAGCCTCAGCAGGCATAGAGGGTGCAATGAATGTTGGCCTCTTTCTATTTAAACTGGGGCATTTTCTTTGTCGTCATGACACATGGTTCATGGGCTAGCATAGTTTCAGGGAAGGATACAATGGAGAGGCAAGGGATGCCCAGTCCAGAGTCCTATTTGGGACTGGCTGCAGCCTCCTAATGTATCCTGCTTTCTTTTAATGTTGGTATTGCTTGGTTGTTTTTATTGTTGTTATTTGGTACTCAAGTCATTCCCCCAAACTATTTTATGCTTCCCTTAGGTAGGACAATTATAACCGTTGTTTTCTATTATTGACTACTAAAATTATGTAATTTGATTTTTCTGTTCATCTGTTCCTTAAGACCTAAAACCTTAATGTCTTATGGAAAAGGATGTTTATTATATTGTTCTTTAGAACCTTTAAATGCATTTTAACTAGAATATTCTGTTTAGAAAAGTTAACTCCCAGCCAGGCACAGTGGCAAAATACCTGGGCTTTATAGCATACTTGGTTTCAAAAAAGAAGGAAGAAATGAGATGGGATAGAGAAAAAGATAAAGAAAAGAAAAAAAGCTTTCTCTCCTCAGTCAGATATGTGTATCACACACAACTCTCTAAGTATGTATTGTGAATTGAAGTGAGTTGTAGTTCCCTGTGGCCTCGGGATCCTGAGGTATTCACTGGTGTGAGGCTCTTACAAGGTGCTTGAGATGAGTACATTTTGAATTGATGAGTGTATTTTTAACAGCTAGGTGTGTTCTGCACTAGAAATTCTAGGTAGACTCCTTGGCTACTTTTCAGCAATACCACCATTCGCTTGCTTGTGCCCTTTCCTAACAGCCCAACTTTTCTTTTTCCAAAATACAATATTTTTATTTATTCTTGGACAAATTTATACATGCATGAAATGTATTTGTACTCCTTACCCTAACTCTTGCAAGATATACTTCCAACCCCCTTGCATTTCCTCTTTTTAAGAAATAACCCACCAAATTCACTTTACGCTGCCCATTCACTCATGGGTATGGTTGGACCTATATGGGGCCACATCCTTAAAGGAAACTGAACCTCCACTTCCAGAAGCCATCAGTTTCCATAGCTCCTCATTTAGTGGTGGGAAGCTCAGCATCCTCCTTCCTCTTCATGCTAGAATGCTGATTGGCTGGATCTGGTGCGGGCCTTGTGTAGTTGCTATGAGTATGGCCATCCTGCCATGTCCAGAAGACATTATTTCACTGTAGGCTTCTCCAGTCTCTGGCTCCTACAATCTCTGTGATGGTCCTAGGCCTTGGGGAGAGATTATAACATACACGTCCCATTTTAGGCCCATCGCTCCGCTCACTTGAGATCTCTTCACTCTGTAAGTTTCTGCACTAACTACTGTCCCCCTCGTAAAGAAGCTTCTCTGTTGAGGTCTGAGAACTGAGAACAAATTCAAAGAGGAAACAATAGTCAGTGCACCCCTGAAGTTTATGAACTCCCCAACCATAAGTTCTTGACCCAGATTTATAGTATCAGGCATGCTTTTCTTCCTGTAGAGTGGGCCTTAAATTCCATCAGAAAATAGTTACCGCCATAACATTTATGCCACTCTAGTGTGCATCCATGGGCATGCCTTGTAATGCCTGTTGTTATTGTAGCTCACAGTGATGACAGCTGGTAAAACTGATGACTTTTCTCCCTCAGCAGCCTGAACATCACCTTTTGGTAGAGCCAAACATTTATTTTCTTCCTTCCTTCCTTCCTTCCTTCCTTCCTTTCTTCCTTTCTTTTCTTTCTCCTCCTCCTCCTCCTCCTCCTCCTCCTCCTCCTCCTCCTCCTCTTCTTCTTCTTCTTCTTCTTCTTCTTCTTCTTCTTCTTCGTATCCTCTAATTTGCCCAATATAGGTTCCAGTTCAGAGTAAACATTCATTAAGAATATTTTAGTTAATTAACTACAAAGTATCTGGCTTGAGCTGGGGAAAGAATGACACATTGGTTAGAGGAAGTACTGACATACAGGGAAATTAAAATAAAGAGTGAGATTTTTCCTATTAGTTACTTTTTCTAATGATGATAATACTATCCATCCCTTATAGAAAGTGTGGAAGAACAAAACTTTAAAATAAAATCACATGCACTCCTAAGATGATACCTGAATAAGTTGTACAAAAACTGTTGGTAGCATTATTCACAATGTCAAAAAATGTTGAAACAACCTAAATGTCCACCAATGATGAATGAATAAACAAAATATAGAATACACATGCAATATTATGTTGTGTAACAATAGAAAGATATGATTTATGGGTACATGTTCAATATGGGTGAACATTGAACACTAAGTGCAAAAGCTTATATGATGTCAAGGAAATCTGTAGAGCCAAAGTGAGATCAGCGGCTGCTTAGTACTGGGGGAATAGTCGATGGGTAGTACCTAAGGCATAGAGAACCTCCCTCTTTTGCCCTTCCCTCCCTTCCCCACTTCCTTCCTTTCCTTTCCGAAAGTGCAAGGGCTCCCTGCATGCTAAGGAAGGGTTTTGTTCCTGACTGTACTTGCCGTCCTTTAATTCCTTCTGACATGATGAAACTGTTGGAAGTAGATGGTGGTAAGGACGGCACAGCTCTGTGAGTAACTGTAAAGCTGCTGAAACATTTTCAGTGGGTGAATTGTTTAGAATGTGAATTGTATCTCAATGAAGCTGCTATAAAAATTAATCAGAAAAAAAAGAAAAAAAAATTAATCAGAGCTCCACCCTGAAGTCACTACTTTTCTATTTTTTCTAGAAATATTTTATACAAATCTAAACATTTTGTCTAGCCCAGCTCATATTTCACATGTAGTTTTTAGATTTTTTATTTTTATTTTATTTTTATGGGTATGGGTGTTTTAACTGTATGCATATCTGTGTACCACATGCATGCAGTACCTGTGGAGGCCAGAAAAGGGCATCAAATCCCATTGAGCTGTTGCTAACTCTGGTTGTGAGCCACCATGTGAATACTGGGACATGAACCTGGGTCCTCTGGAAGATCAGCCAGTGCCCTTAACTATGAGCCATCTTTCCAACCCCTCACATATAATTTTATTTTCAAGACAAGGTTTTCCTGTGCAGCCTTGGCTGTCCTGGAACTCACTCTATAGATTACGCTGGCCTCAAACTCAGGAATCCGATTGCCTCTGCCTCCCAAGTGCTCCCTAAAAATTATATCATCCAGTTATATGATTTTTAAATAGTAGTTTTCACTTATTATTTTATCATGAACATTTTCTCATCCTAATAGGCTCTCCCTTGTAAACATTCTTGTTAAAGGAACAGCATAGTGAACCTCATAATTTTAACACAATTTCTATTTCCATTCTTTTGAGGGTTGGACCTTTAGATTAAGTCTATTTTAGCATGATTGTAAGTAGCAAGTTTTAGTTTGGAAGGCTGTGAGGTTTGTCTTCTCATTCCCGAACATACAAGCCTGATGTAAAAGAAACAGACAATTTTGTCTACTTCCCATAGCCAAGAGGAAAACTATATGTTTTTCCTTGGGTTCACCTTCTTATTTAGTTTCTTTAGGTTCACCAATTGTAGTCTCCGTGACACTTATTTATGGCTAGAAACCAATTATGAGTGAGTACATCCCATGTTCATCTTTTTGGGTCTGGGATACCTCACTCAGGATAGTGTTTTCTATTTCCATCCATTTGCAAGCAAAATTCGAGAAGTCATTGTTTTTTACTGCAGCGTAGTACTCTAATGTGTATATATTCCATACTTTCTTCATCCATTCTTCCATTGAAGGGCATCTAGGTTGTTTCTAGGTTCTGGCTATTACAAATAATACTGCTATGAACATAGTTGAACAAATGCTTTTGTCATATGATCGGGCATCTCTTGGGTATATTCCCAAGAGTGGTATTGCTGGGTCCAGGGGTAGGTTGATCCCGAATTTCCTGAGAAACCGAAACACTGATTTCCACAGTGGTTGCACAAGATTGGATTCCCACCAGCAATGGATGAGGGTACCCCTTCCTCCACAGCCTCTCCAGCAAAGGCTATCATTGGTGTTTTTGACTTTAGCCATTCTGACAGGTGTAAGATGATATCTCAAAGTTGTTTTGATTTGCATTTCCCTGATTGCTAAGGAAGTTGAGCATGACCTTAAGTGTCTTTTGGCCATTTGAACTTCTTCTGTTGAGAATTCTCTGTTCAGTTCTGTGCCCCATTTTTTAATTGGGTTAATTAGCATTTTAAAGTCTAGTTTCTTGAGTTTTCTATATATTTTGGAGATCAGACCTTTGTCTGTTGCGGGGTTGGTGAAGATCTTCTCCCAATCAATAGGTTGCCTTTTTGTCTTAGTGACAGTGTCCTTTGCTTTACAGAAGCTTCTCAGTTTTAGTAGGTCCCATTTATTCAATGATGATGCCCTTAATGTCTGTGCTGCTGGGGTTATACATAGGAAGCGATCTCCTGTGCCCATCTGTTGTAGGGTACTTCCCACTTTCTCTTCTATCAGGTTCAGTGTGTTCGGGCTGATATTGAGGTCTTTAATCCATTTGGACTTGAGTTTTATGCATGGTGATAGATATGGGTCTATTTTCATTCTTGTACAGGTTGACATCCAGTTGTGCCAGCACCATTTGTTGAAGATGCTTTCTTTCTTCCATTGTACACTTTTAGCTCCTTTATCAAAAATGAGGTGTTCATAGGTTTGTGGGTTAAAATCCGGGTCTTCTATACGATTCCATTGGTCGACTTCTCTGTTTTTATGCCAGTACCACACTGTTTTCATTACTGTAGCTCTGTAATAGAGTTTGAAGTCAGGGATGGTAATGCCTCCAGAAGATCCTTTATTGTAAATTGGGATCTTGGGGGTAGGGTGGGTTGGGGGTAAGGGGAGATGGGGAGAGAAAAGTTAGAAGGGAAGGAGGGGGGAACTTGGGGAAACAGGAGGATTGGGATAAAGGAAGGTTGGACAGGGGAGCACGGAACCACAATTCTTAGTTAAGGGAGCCACTTTAGGGTTGGCAAGAGACTTGACCCTAGAGTGGCTCCCAGGAGCCCATGGTGATGTCCCCAGTTAGTCCTTTGGGCAGATGAGGATAGGTAACCTGAAATGACCCTATCCTATAGCAATACTGACGAATATCTTGCATACCACCATAGAACCTTCATCTGGTGATGGATGGAGATAGAGACAGAGACCCACACTGGAGCACTGGTCTGAGCTCCCAAGGTCCCAATGAGGAGCAGAAGGAGGGAGAAGATGAGCAAGGAAGTAGGGACCACGAGGGGCGCACCCACCCACTGAGACAAGGGGGCTGATCTAGTGGGAGCTCACCAAGGCCAGCTGGACTGTGACTGAAAAGCATGGGATAAAACCGGACTCTCTGAACATGGCAAACAATGAGGGCTGATGAGAAGCCAAGGACAATGGCACAGGGTTTGACCCTACTTCATGTTCTGGCTTTATGGGAGCCTAGCCAGTTTGGTTGTTCACCTTCCTAGACATGGACGGAGGGGGGCGGACCTTGGACTTTCCACAGGGCAGGGAACCCTGACTGCTCTATGGACTGGAGAGGGAGGGGGAGAGGAGTTTGGGGGAGGGGGAGAATGGTGGGAGGAGGGGGTGGGAAATGGGAGGCTGGGAGGAGGCGGATACTTTTTTTTCCTTTTCTCAATAAAAAAAAAGAAAAAGAAAAAAAAAGAAACAGACAAAATGTACGAGAGCGGTGTTTTCATTGAATGTAAGGCCAGGGCTTCAGGAAATAGAAGCTTCGTGTCTTAGTTACGAACTGGGAGCAGAACAAGTGAATTTTCATCTGAACGGGACACCTAGGCCCCTCCTCTACCCACAAGTGCAGAAATCTTGGCTTCCATGCGAACAGGGCTCTAACATGGTCTCACCCTGATGGCTCCATGACTGCATAGCAGAGGCTGTCTTTCTCCAGAAGAGGTTTTGAGTTATTGATTTGTCTTTTTTTGTTACTTTGTAAGAGCATGGATGGATGGGAAGGCAATAGGTATTTCTGCAGTAGAATCTTCTTTCATGGAAAAAGGTTCAGGACCATAGAAATTTTTTAATAATTAGAGAAATTATTAAACATCATAGTATAGGCATGAATTCATCTTATGTATTATATTTTATACCAGTAATTTAGGTTGATGAAAATATTAAATCTCAATACTTCTGTCATAGCTACTCAAATCTGTACATCTACCAGCTAGTATTTTCCCTTTTCTCCTTCCCTCTTTCCTTTTCCCCTCTTTTTTTCTCTCTTTTCTATTTTTCTCCCCCTTTGTACATGCTAGGCAACCACTCACCCAACTGGACTACACTCCAGCCCCGTTACCAATTTCAGTATGCTTTCATTGCATTCTGTTAGAACTTCAGCTGAGTAACTTCTGAAATTTCGCTTTGTACCTTCCTTCCTCTCTGCAAGCAGAGTTCTCACTTAGAATAGGTTGGGAAAGACACTGTTAGTTTCTGAGAAGGGATAAAGTCTGTAGTATTCTGCCCTTACATTCTTAATCAACTAGAAATGAGTTTGCCCTGTTCTTATTAACTTGAACCCTGATAGCTTTGCAAAAATATAAATATATTGATTGCTTAAGGAAGGAGAGTTGGGTTTGTCTCCTTGCCAGCCAGAGCCTAATTCACAATTACTGTTTTCTAACGTGGGGAATAAGAAGCTTAACTAGATGAAAAGACTTTTCTAAGCAACATAACTGCTTGCAAGCAGCTAAGACCAAAAATAAGAAGGCTTGCCAAAACTCCTCTACAAAATCCAGAAGCTTGTGGAAGCTCATTCATATGATATGTAAGAAGTTATATGGGCAAAAATCATAATAATTGAATCTCTCTACAGCCCCCGTTGAACCGGTCTACCACCCCAATTTTGTCTGAAGACTCTTAAAGAGCGGTCTTAAAGGGATGAAAACATGGTGGTGGGAGCACGGTTCCCTCTGCATCTGATTATTTCCTTTTCACCATTGATTGTGCTTTGCGCTTGGCTGGCTTCACTCCCAGCTAGTCAAGCCTACGTTATGAAAGAGAAATGAGACACTTAATCCCGAGAATGATTAACCTGCATTGGCTGCCCTCCCTAGTAGCTTGCCCTTCTTTTATTGTCCTCTGTTTACTCATTCTTGAGCCAAATCTCCAACCACTCTTATTATTGAGCCCAGGGACACCTGGATCACAGGGAGTTGGACCTTTGCTTTAGTCTGAAGGGGATCTCTTGGCATTTTTTTTTTCTGTTCATCCTACTTTTTTACTTATTTATTCATTTTTGAGACAGGATCTCATTACAGAGCCCGGCTGGTCTCGGTTCATTATTCTGTAACTCATGTTGGTTCTAAACTATCTTTCCTAACCTTCTTAAGTGCTAGGATGAGAGCATGTTCCACCATACCCAGATTTGCAAGTTTCAAAAGCACTTTTTAGGTTCATTGCTTGCAAAATATCAGTTTTAAATTTAATGTACAAGGAAGTCAAAGTTACAGACGTTTTCCATGCCAAAAGCTCCACAGCAGAATTGAAGCGACTGTACACCCTTACATGGCTGTCTCAGTGTCTGGGGGAGGAGGGGATAGCTTTAGTTTTGATTTGTAGGGTCAACTAGGGATGGCTGGAGTCATTTGGAATTAATACATTTTAAATTCCTTGCCAGAAAGCTCTGCAATGGCAAACTAGCATCACACTGTTGCAAAAAGATGATTGTCAACTTGTTATTTTGTCTGTGGGAGCCCCTGACCTTGGAACTCATGTCTTATTTACCCCAACATCCGTCAGTGAGTGTGGGGACACCTAACAGGGACGTGACCCTTATGCTGGAGCTTTTGACTAGAAAATCCTATTCTGTATTTCAGAGATGGCAAGATCAGGGTGATTAGATTTAGATTCTTGGATGTGGGTAGCTTCTGTGGGATGAGAATCATGTGAAATGTGAGTGTTTTTAGCAGTACTTGATCCAAGGGCATAAGCAGGGTTAGTTCTTCAGTAGAAGGAACTTGGTCAGAACACAGCTTCCTCATCAAATTGAACAGCAGTAGCAGAATATGAGATGGTATTCATGTTTGCTGGCTTCTTTCCTCAAGCTGTAGACTGCACAGATAAATATTTACCCAAGGAAGAGCATAGTGTTGGAGGAGCAAAACCTTAAAATGGCTAAAATACACAAATCCCTCCTACCTAGATCCGTATATTGACATCTGTAGCCACCGATTGGTCAGTGAAGGGGAACTCCTCGTCACTGAAACCTCAGTCGCTAGAAACATGCGTTGCAGGGCGTCCATTTAATAGCCCTGCTCCCAGGTTACCCTTTCATGTCCTTTCCAGTTCCACAGTGACTGTATATATTAGTAGCAGCTGCCTATCAATTCCTGATTTCCTTGTCTTCCTAATGACCTTCATTTTGCCCTTTGCTTTTATTTAGTATATTCTACTTTTGCTCTGTTTAGAGTGTGATGGAGATGCTAGGGAACTGTACTCTCTGGTTGATTTCAGAATCCATTATGAGTGATGGATAAACGTAAGAATAGTGGTAAAGCAAACAATATCATTTTGACTAAGATAAGGCTATGGTCTCAAAAGACCTCAGTGTCTCGAGGCTAAGATAAGAGCAGCTTAGGTGTAGTGCCTGAAGCCCTCTAGTGAATGTTGTTTTAAAATGGTATAGACACAGTATGGGTGTTACTGGTAACACTGAACAATGCTGGAGTGAAGCCAACAGCATGTGAGTAGCACTATCCAGTGGGGCCAAGACCCAGGAGCATTTGCTTGGATCAAGATTAGTGACTTAAATATTCTCCCCTGATATGCACATGACTAGCTCCGTCTCCCACCTCAAGTTTCTGCTCAAATGTTACCTTCTCCCATGAAGCCTGAAAACCTATTCTGATCCACCTATTTAAACTCAGAATAAGTTGAAAGAACTAATTGAAACCTCATGCTGATTAATCCTCTTTTCAGGGCCTGAGCTGCATTACACGAGAATATTTAACATTATAGTTGGTGAACTCAGTGATACAATCCACATAGAAGTTTTTAGCTTTATTTGCCTTTGAAATAATAGTATTAAGTTTATATAAATATTAATGTTTGTCCATGAAAAAGGAACAGAATGTTCTCTCTTTCTGACTATACTTTGTATCCTGGAGATCAGCATTTCCCAGAAAGATTAAATTCTAAATGAAATGAAGCAGTAAGTTGGTTTAGTTGAAATATTAACATTTTGATATATGGATTTGATATATGGATATACCACATTCTTCCCTGTAATGTTTTTATTTTTGTTTTGTTTTTCAATCTCAAGCTTATAATGCCAACTCTCCTTTTCATCTCTGCTGTGAAGAAGAGGGAAGGAATTCAAGGTTCATTTTCTGTCCCTGCAGAAAGTGGTTATGCTCATAGTAAAACTCAAGCATACCCAGGAGATCCAGTATTTGAGTTTCACCAGCCAGGCAGAGTAATCGAAGTACTGAATGTGTTAGAAGGATTATTTTCTTATTCATTATTGGCATGGCTTATAGGAAGCTGGTGGGCGTACCAGCCCGTGGTCATCCCATGCACTTTTGGGATGAGTTCACTAGAGGACCCAAGTGTAGCTGGCTAAGAGCTGACTTTAGACTGGGGAGGATGACTAAGAAATGCCTGTTTTATATTATGTAGATGAACTTTGCTGACATGTTCCAGGACACTTTTCTTTCTCACTGAGTACTGGGCATATTGCTGAGGGTACCAGTGCCTCAGTAGTTTAGGTTCTTGTATGGTTCCCTAGCCAGATTCTAATTCTAGACTCATGTTTTCAGGCAGCAACCTTAAGTTAGCTCTTATACTTGGATTTGCCGATGCCTACTAAGTTCAGAATACTGGTAGGAAATATGTGCCTAATTTGACCTGGGTTCGGCCCTGTCTACTCCTCTGATTATGTGGCTTCTCCTGAATGAGCCTCTCTAGGCCTTCCTTTTTTTGTTTGTAAAACCCAGGTGTTCAAGTGAGTGTGGGACTTTTCACCTACATATTCATTTTCTGGAAAAATTGTGATAGTATTTGTGATATTTATTGCTGAGATGTTACCAGTTTCTCCTTTGTTAGCTCTTCCACTATGGTCAGTTGCAGTAAAGCCTGCTTACTCCTTTATTAGTGAGTTACCAGGGTTCTAAGGCAATGGCTGATACTCCCACTGTGCCTGGACTCCATGGGGATGCTCTGTTCTGTTGTCTGGACTCTGAATGTGGGCAGACTTTCTAAACTATCTAATCCCAGGAGATGAGGTGGAGGCAGGCTCGATCTCGGGCATGACTCTTAGAAAACACATCACGTATCACTGATTTACTCTTTTGGGGCTTTGGAAATTGAGACACAGAGAGAGGTTAAACTGAGACCCATAAAAACAGGTAGAACTGGAATTCATATCCTGACCTGGACAGTTCTAAAACATTAGTCATGCTATTCTCAAAGAATTAGCTTTTGAGTTCTTCATCATTCTAGAAATCAGATAATAAAAATCTGGTGCTGTGCTAGTAAAACCGAAAGGTTTAGATTTCCTTCTGCGCTGTGCCAGTGACTTCATCTTTGGCAGCAGGAGTCATCATATGATTTCTCCATGAGGAAGTGACAGTCACAGTGGCTGTCACTTACGGGTAAGTAAGCATTAGAAACTAAACTTAATAGCACCTGTGAAAATACTGACATCCAGAGAGCATGGGGATTGCTGGATTTATAACCTTAAATATTTCATGGTGAAAACTTCTCAAGTCAAGATGATTTGAGCACAGAAAGGTAAATTCTGGACCTAGGATTTCCAGATTTGGAGAACTAACTAAAACCGAACATGAAACATCCAGACTATGAGTCGGATAATGGAACATGGTCACCCAGGTCACTTCCATAGAAGGCCTTTGGCTTGTTTCAGTTGACAGCGACTATGTATTCCCAGGGACATATTAATCAGCCCACTATGTTAACACTGAGCTCTAAGAGATCTGGTCTAAAGCACTCTGTAATGTTGTCATCAAGTTTGCCATCCTTAACTGAGGCATGTCACTAAGTGAGCACAGGGGTTCTGCCAGACAGAGTGTAAGTACCCGAACAGCAGGCCGAGAACCCTAACTCAGAGGAATAAGAGTTGTTTCTGTGAAAGGCTTTCTTTCAAACTAGAACGCCACCAAGTGTTCAGTGCCACATTGACTCCAGGGGCAAACAGCATGAAATTCTATTCACGAACTCACTCGGGGATGTTTCTCCTTTAAGCTTTTTCTAGGTGCTGGAAAGGAGTGTAGCCTATCCACCGCTTCCTCTGTCTGCACACGTGTCACAAGTGTCTTGTATGGGAGTGCACACTCACACCCATGTGGATGTGCATGTGTAGGCACCAAGATGTTTTGTCCTTGTTTTATTCGTATGATCCTTGATGCTGGACCATAACCAGAATGTCTAGTTACATACACTTCACTGCGTCCTTATTACAAAAACCCATCTTTCAACTTAAGTAGATTTCCTCAATGGCCTTTTCTATAAAAACATGCACGTAATCCCATGTGATTATCACGTCTCTCACTAGGAAAAGCCTCTTGTCCGTTTACAAGAACGTATGTGATTGCTTTAATTGTGGCATTGTCACCGAGCTTCTCCAAGCTACTTAAATTGGTTAGGGCACCAGTGAGGTGAAGAAAGAAGAGAATGGGAACAAGGGGCAATTAAACTTTAAAAAGTTAAGTTCCTGGCAACATATATAAACAAACAGACGCAAATAAGTAAAGTCTTACAGCCAGGTGTGGTGGGGTACTCCTGTAATCCAGCACTATGGAGGCAGACATCATGAGTAGGAAGCCAGCCTGAGTTATTTATACGTTCTAAGCCAGCATAGGCAACACAGCAAAACCCTTTTTCAAAAAGCCAGAAAGAAAAAAAAAAAGCAGTTGCCTTTTAATGCTAAAATTATTTCTATGGTTCAGACCTTTTAGGCTTTGACCAACCATCACACTGTTCTGTTTATTGATTGTTGAGCCACGCTCGGGAGGATCAGATGCACAGTGCTCAGAACGCTCATACCAAGTTGCCTTGCCTGGCATCATTTGCATACTCAGGTGTCTTAAACTGTTCAATGCACCTGGCAGTGGCCTGGCTTGAAAGGAGGCCACTCATTCAAGTAGGCAGAACTGGTCTTCTCCACACTGTCTTCCTAGTGCCGTTTTCCTAACTTGCCTAAGTTGAGATAATGACCTTGCGACATTCTGCATGTTTGCAGGAACTGTAGTTGTCACCTTCCCTTCCAGATATCCTCCTGCCTGCCCTGAGGTTGTTTAGCAACAACCTGTACAAACTTAAACCCATATTCCTTTGCAGAACTAGAAAATAGCATGATAATTAGATGTAGCTTTTTATAAAATATCTAGCTCTGGGCCCATTTACCACAATGCTAGTTTTAAATGATTGCTTCCTAGTAACTCAATTAATTGTAATTGTTTCTTGAAGCCTAACTTAGCCTAAGTCTCACCCAAACACTATGAAGACTGTGCACTATGCACTAATTACATGTACCTTGCTATACAGAAGAGAAGACTAATATGCCTTAGCAGGTTTGTTGTTAGTTTACCCTTCCAGCCTTGCAGTATGCTGGGCATGCTTTCTTTTGTTTCTGCATTTGTTTTACTAGCCAGTTTCAGGAACAAAGAAGGGAGTTAACTATTTGCAAATAGTCACTTGAGTAGCTGCCATTGGGAACTGGATGCAAGTCTTTGGTTGTTCAAGTAATTGGACTATGGTTAGTCGGTTGAACCGTATTCCTTCTCAAATTTTTCTGTTTTAAAAGTTTGGTGGTAGGGTCTTTTAAGGTTTTCCTTGTTGCATTAAGTTAACAAAGGAATTTTTAGGCTGATTTGGAGAGTTTGGCTTCCTGGTGTTGGCTGATAGCTAGCATGTTGCAGATTGGCAGAAGGTGAGGTGAACAGAGGAGGGCATTCCTCCCAGACCCTCCACTTACTGCACCAGTTCCATTGCCTCTGATTTCATGTGGCTCCTGGCTGATAGTATTTGAGGTTGTTTAAACTACAACCATCTTATCCCACTTTTTCAGGTGAAGCAGAATTTTTTGAGGCTGGAAATAGGGCAGAGTATTTAATAATGTTGGAGAAGCTGAGTAAGAAACACTTTGATGGAGAGGTGAGATAAAACCGCTGCTCTGGTCTGAATCACAGTGAATGCCAGGGTGTGATTGTACAAGGGTTGTGGAAGGGTGTGTGCCTGTTGGCATTTTGACCAAGAACAGGTAAAATTAGTGCCACTTTTGTGCAAAGTGCTCTAAGGTGCCTCCTTCCTACATTAGTCCTTTAGAGATACAGGGGCCGCTTTGTGTATATATTACACATTCCTTTGCCAATTAAATTACTGCTTATTGGTTTGTGATTTCATTCCTGTAAGTGCTATGTGGTAGATGTTTTTTGTTATTTTCTTTTTTATCTAGCCCTAGACTTCAGGATTGTTTTTAGGATGAAGCACCTTTTGTCAAGATTTTCCCTTGCTAGGATACATTTTATAAACCCAATTAAAAAGAAATATTTTAAATTTAATTCCCTCCTCATTTTTTTTTTTAAATCAAAACATTCAAAGCACTTTGAGCAGAGGTCCTTAGTCCTGAGGCAGATGATTTTAGTTTACCTCTTACTTTGGGGTAAGGCATCAAGACACAGAATACTAACCACCTTAACTGCCCCAGCTCTCAGTAAACTCTGAGCGGGAGCTGTGTAAGAAAGCTTTGTTTGATGGAATTCACACGGTGGAGGGAACATCGTCTCATTCATTTCCAAGTCAACCCAGTGCCAATCTATTTCTTCTACAGCTTGCTCACTAGTGACTCAGTTTACCCCAGATAAGTGTGGTTTGGGAATATGAGATCATCCTGCCCACCGTTAGAGGAGGAGGTTGTAAAGTAGCCAAAGGTAGAGGAGCAGCCTAGCTATAGGAAGGACTTGAATTTGATTATGAAGTTGTCACCATACCCTTGACCTTTGTTTGTTTTGTTTTCACAGGGTCTTTCTATTTTGTGTCTCTAGTTGTCCTGGAACTCACTGTGTAGACCAGGCTGTCAAACTCACAGACGTCCACCTGCCTCTGCCTCCCGAGTGCTGATATTAAAGGCATGTGCCACCACGCCTGTCACTCCTGAGACCTTTACATTTCAGTTAACTCACAAGATAATAAGGCCATTGTCTTAGAGTTTCTATTGCTCTGATAAAAACCATAACGAAAAGCAACTTGGGGAGGAAAGGGTTTCTTTCAGTTTACCGTGGTAGCTTGTCTCTGAGGGAAGTCAGGGCAGGAACTAAGAGCAGTCGCCTGGAAGCAGGACTGAAGCAGAGACCGTGGAGAAATTCTGCTTATGGGCTTGCTCCCCACGCTTCGCTCAGCCTGTTTTCTTAGAGCATCCAGAACCACCTGCCCTGGGCCCACATCAATCATTAATCAAAAAAATAAAAATAAAATGCTTACAGGCCAGTTTCTCAGCTGAGGTCCCTTCTTCTCAGAGGAGCCTATGTTTGTGCCAAGTTGACCACAGTTAACCATACAATCATATACTCCATCCTTAAAACAAACGGAGGCAGAGTAGCCCTTTGCCATTTGCACAGCATCGTAGGCAGTGGACATCAGAGCCAGACTGCCAAACCAGAGCGTCTGGCTCCAAAGACTGTGGCCTTCATGCTCTACTTCTTCTCCAGGTAGCCATAGGGAGTGTCAGCTTTGTGAGCAAGAGTGAGGTAACAGCCATTGCAGTGACTGGGTGAGTCCAGGGCACAGATAAAGAATGTGGGGAGGTGAAGGATTGCCCTGGGCTGGAGCCGCCATTCTGGCCACCATGGAAAGTTGGCGCTCGCTGGTGACCACAGTAAGACTTCTCAGGACAAGTTGTGGCACGGAGTAGGGAAATGACAGGATAAGAAGCCCGAGCATCTCCCAGAGTGGCAAGTAAGGAAGGAGAAGCAGACAGCAGAGACGTTTGCTTTGCACTTGGGCGAGCATGCTGCTGCTGAGAGGGGGAGAGCCAGGGCCTCTCCAGAGAGCTAGGAGAATGATTAAATTTGAGGGTGGGTCTTGGTCTTGACCCCGTGCCACAGCAAGCAAAATGAACGTCTCCTTGAGCCAAGATAATCAACATGAAAGTGTGTTTATACAGACGAACAGTGGGATTTATCCAGGATTTTGGGAGGTAATCCCTGGGTTCAACACTCCATGAATAGCATGCCATGTTCCTAAGCTGAGAAATTACTGTGAGCTTTTACGAGAGTGGATTGTGGGAATCATCTAGGTGAAATGTACCCGGTTTCACCTTGAGTCCAAGGCCTACTAATGCACTCCAGGTGTGCAGGCTGCCCAGACTCTCTGTTTTAGAAACTCAAAGAAGAACTCTCAGCCCCACGGGGAGGCTTTGAAGAACACCAAGGACCTTTCTATCTCTCCTAGTGTTTTGTATTCTTTCAGCCCACATTTGGTAATTGGAGATATTCGTGGTATTAAAGCCGGACTTGTTCCTTCTCGGCCTGCCCCTTCAACAGTGAAATCTTAAGCCTGTGGCTTCAATTGTGCTTGTGTGCAGTGGTGATCTCGCTGTGGTGTCCCTCGGATGTAAGAGGAGAGCAGATGAAATACTAGAAAGGGGGTTATAGGAAATCACCCAGCAACAATTTTCCATGAATGTAGATGCTTTCATTGAAGGGCAGGAGAAGCTGGAGGGGTACCTACAAAAGGAGTGGGTGCACAATTTAAAACACTCTGGTTATAGACTGAGAACTAAAGATCAAAGGGCTGGGCCCTCAGAATTACACACTGAGTCACTGGAAAAACTGAGTAGAAGTTAGGCATCCTGTTCTTCAGTCATGGCTACTAAGAGCAATTGGCTCTTAAGTAGTACCTGTATTTTTTTTTTCACTTAGACCCAATCTCGTCCTAAGGAATATAATTATGTGTACATTATAGATTACCAAGCCCTAGAGCACTGTGAAGTATTTTGCCATGATAATATGGTAGGTGAGGTGAAAAGGTAATGAGAAGCCACACATCTGATGTGTGGTCCCGAGGGACTGGCCTTCTGCACAACCACTGTTCCGGCCATCTCGTGGATTCAATTGAGAGGTTTTCCTATAAGAGAGAATTTTTCCAAAGCTAAATTGACAGCGATAGAGTGTGTAAGCAACTGACTTTCTACAACTTTATCTGCTGTATGCTTTTCCGTTGGTTGCCTACTACTTTATACCAACTTTATCTTAAAAGGTAATGAATGTTTAACATATGATAGACAAATACATTTGCATTTAAGGGTGGCAAGATTTACTTGAACAGATAATATGCAAGTACTGTAAATGTTTTAATATTCCCTTCAATCAAATTTTTTTTGTATGCCCCCCTGTGCATATGCCAGTTTTTGATAATAGGTCAACTGCTTTAAAGACCAGGTAACCCAAAATGAAGATGACTAAGCATGAGTGCACTGTGCACGTGTGTGGTGTGTGTGTGTGTGTGTGTGTGTGTGGTGTGGTGTGTGTTTACTGTAAATGAGAGCCAGAGCAATCTTCAGTCTTCTAACCACCTGCTGTGGAATGAAGGGGATGTGTCCTGTGGAAATGAGTTCTCAGGCACCTTCCCCAAGTGAACTGGAAGAGGTCATCTTCTGGGCAAACATACTTTGTTTCTTAACCATGGGCTTAGATAAGTAGGGCACAGGGCAGTCAGTACTGGGGGAACATTCAGGAAGTGTGTTGGGGTCAGGGGAGCCTTTTCAGCTCTCTTGGGATGTGTGCAAATACCTAGATAGCAAGGGGAGAGCAAGTGTAAACTCTGAGCTGGCTGGATTAGGGCTCAATGCTGTCTGGCCACTGTCCAGATGACGAACTCTTGAGTTGACCATTTGATTGTTGTGAACCTTAGATACCCCTTTTACAAAAAATATGATGATAATAACCACCTGGGTTTTTTTGTGAAGATTAAGTAAAAACATGTATGTAACACTTCAGGATTTTTAAGATTTGGTGTTAGTTTTGCTTTCTCTCCCCCCTCTTGTTCTCTCTTTTGTCCCCCATCTCCTTTTTTCTTCTCCTCCCTTCCTTCCTCCCTCTTTCCCACACTCCCTTTCTTCATGCAGAATTATATGCCTTAATTTTTTTAAATTATGGTCCACCAATAAAATGCTATCAGAATCATCTCCACACTTGCATTGGGCATTTGTGTTGTTCTGAATCTTTTCATGCGTTATTTTCTAAAATATGCATGATTCTGTGAACCTGGTGAAATTGATGTAGAGGAAGAGTTCCAGCAGAAGCTAATGTAGCATGTGTTGGCATTTGTCTAGCAAAGCTTGGCTCATGAAGACGGACAGATCCAAAACTGTATAGACTATTGCCTTGCCCACATGGCTGAGCCATTTGTCATCCATCAAGGAGCCTACAACTCTTGCCCTTGTAATCCATTCCCCTAAATTCAATGGCTTACATACAAAGTTATTTCTACCTCAGGTGAAGTTTAATCAAATGCCATCAGTCATGATTGGTGGAAGACTCTTTTCTAGGCAGTAATTCTCAGAATGGACATCTCAAATTGTGACTCTTCTGCTTTAAAAAATAACCCCCGTAGTTACACTGGAAGAAGAGAGCGTGTGAAGAAAGATTCTGAAGAAAGCGGATGCAAAGAGTATAGGGGATACACCCTTCCTGTCCACATTGCATTGCTTGGAAGTTACATGGCTATTGGAATTAGAGGCTGTGGCCTGTCTTTGTGTCTAGGAAGAGGAGGAAATAGGTCTGTGCGCAGGCAGCAAGCTCTAGTGAATGGCTGTTGCCTTAGCCTCCCTCTTCTAGGTCAATATTCCTTTTCCCTCTTTCACTGAGTCTTACACCAGGTTATAATGTTAGTTTATGATTCCAAGATTACTTTGATTCTGGAGCTAGAGAGATGGCTTAGTGATTGAGATCACTTGCTTCTTAGGCAGAGGACCTGGCTTTGGTTCCCAGCACCCACATAGTGGTTCATGACTGCTTGTAACTCCAGTTCTAGAGGACCTGATGCCTCTTTTGACCTCTGTGCACACTAGGCTTGTATGTGGTGTACAGTCATGCATGCAGACAAAATACTCACACAGATAAAATAAATTACATAAATCTATTTTTTATATTTAGTTTGTTTAACTCCTAGTTGGGAGGGGTGTTTACTTGCTAACCCTCATCTGATAACCTATTAATCCAAATTCTTCACTTCTTGGCTATACTTCTATTTAAAAAATAGAATTATTTCTAAGTTAAAATCTTAGAGACATTCAAGTTTTGACAGTCATTTTCATAGTAAGGTTGCCTCTCTAAAGATTATCGTTTGCTTTGCTTATGAATGAAATAAAATAGAACATTTTAAAAGCTGAATTTAAAGCTTTCTTCTTTATAATACTTGGGCATTTTCAAAGACAGGTGAGTCAGAAGGAAGGAATTTCCAGGTACAGTGAAAAAACATTCTTGGCTTTTATCCCTGAAGAGCCGTGTAAGTGAGTCATCTTGAAGCAGCTCTAATGGACCACAGAGAACAATTGGAAATACTGGAAGCCTACACATCCACGTAGTAAGAATGTTGCACATGGTGGTAGAACTCTGAATAGTTCTTTGTTTGCTTCTCTTTTTGTTTATAACTGTTCGTTTCCCCTCTAATTTCTGACTTGGGATACATTCCCTCTGTATTTTCTTGCCTTCCCCCTATCTTTGTTCCAAGGTGAAAACCAAGAAGAGAAAGCGCAAGGGTGGTGTCTAGCCTGGGCTACCTCATGAGGCCAGTGTTCTGTTTAGAATCCGTCTGAAACAATGTGGACGGGTACTCACTGAAGGGCATAGATAATTACATGATGGAGCATTACCCACTTTACCTTAAATTCAGAGTTTCTATGAGGCAAATAGAACAGCCGACGTGCTGAGTACTTGAAGTTCTTGCGTTCACAGTTTGGGTTTGGTGCTCCTCTGAGACTGCCAAGGTGCAGACCCCACATGCAGATTTATCCCTCACAAACGCCGCATCTTGAGACTGGCTGCCAGCGCAAATGATCATGCTTAAAACTGCAAAGCGAGAACAGCATCTTTGCAAGCTTCCACGTTGTGTTCTGTGGTAAGCTATCGGGGATGGGAGAGGCACAGTAGGTGAGCCTCGCCCGCTAAACTGAAACCCCTGTTCCAGTATGTCCTATCGACCACATGGAAATGCGTAGAACCTGCTTGTTAGTGGTGACTGTCACATGGAACCGCTTAGTTAATCTATCTGGCTTCCCACAGCCCCTGTGATTACAGGCCACCGTCAAGAGATTTTATTTAAATTAAAGTGACCTTTCATATGTTTTCCTGTTTGTAAAAGTAATACATAATCTTAAAATTCCACCCTTTAAGAAATACATTATGGAGAGAAGGGAAAAGTCTCCCGTAATTTTCAACACAATTGCTATTAGCATGCTTTTGTATATGGTCCTTCAAATACTTTCAATGGATAAGTTAAGATTTTACTATTCATTTTCTTAATAATGGATGGGCTTGTGTGGTCTATATTATTTCTCATATTTTCCCTCTTACTACATCATGGACTTTAATATAGCAGGATTTTCTGAGTTTTCCTTTCTCCTATTTCTTCAGAGTCCCATGGTCCCATTGAGTGGCATATCGTCTAGAAAATTAAAAAGTAGAGCTATGAATGGTACTTATTTCTCCTCCCGCCCCTTTATCCTCTCTGTAAGAGTAGTTTTTAAAGAAAGGTCACTTAAAAGCACTTCTGAAGGCAACAGTATTAGGTTTGTCTATGGATCTACTTTCCTATAGATCATTTATTACTTCTGAATGATGTATTGAGAGTGTGATGCATGAATCGATGCCTTCAGAAAAACAGTTCGCACTCTGACGCTTTTTCCAGCAATAGGCTAGTAAAATGTAGTGTGATGTTGCTGTCTGTTAGGAAGATGAGGATGGGATGAGTTGTCTGCCTAGAGAAAAATCAAGCTCTGTGAAGGACAGAATCTTGATTCATTAGATTGCTTTGCAAGGTTTTCTCAGCCTAGTTCTCTAGTATCAACTTCCAACACCCCATTCCATGTGCCTGTGCTTCAGACATGTTTCTTGCCACCTCGGTGTCCTGATTGACTTCCCTCTCTTGGTGTGCCTTTCATTCCTTCTGCTCGGTGACACTTGTGTGCTCACAGCTCCTTGATGAGACATCACTGGACTTCCAGGCAGAGCTCTTTGTCCTTACTCTCTGCTTCCATGTACTGCTCTGATGTTATGTCGTATTTTACCTTCCCTGTCTGTGTTTTTATGTGTACCACTGAGCTACACCCCAATTCTCGGTTGGTTTTATTATAATGTAATACTCACACAATAAATTCCACAAGGCCTAATCAGTTTACTAATTTATCAGGTCAGAATTAACACCTGGACTGTAGCCATCAGAACATAGGAAGGTGCTTTCCCATTCTTCTGTTTCCAGAGGTAGCTCATTAAATTCTCAAGTGGGTCTGACTGATGACTGGTAATTTTGCTCATTCCATCCAGTACAGATTTTTTTATAATGGGTTTTTACCCTCTTTTACAACATTTATTGCCATTCATTTCAGTTCTTAAGAGAAACAAACTAAATTACTGATTTCTTCAGTGGCAGTTATGGATTTATGAATAAAATACAGATTCTATTTTTTCTATTCATTGATAAAATTTGCTATCTATTTGAAGAAGTTTTATTAGAATTAATCTCAAGATGCGATATTAAACAGAAAGATTTGGTTTACTGTTTATTCCTTACAGAAAAAAAAATCAAACCTTACCTCTCTTATATCTCTAAATCTAGATTGAGATTTTTAAAAGTGGAGTGATGTTGTGTTTCAGGTTTCCTTCTCCCACTAATCGATGATACATTTTTTATGAAAGATACCTATGCACTTTTTTTTTTAAGCTAGAAAACAGAGCATTTGCTCAGAGTAATTGGATTCAACAGAAGGGCTTATTGGTCTTCTTGGAAAGATGATCCTGAGATCAGCCCCTTTCATTTACATTCGGTTCAGAGGAGGTTAACAGTCCCCAATTCAGAAGGCTGGCCTCGTTACCTCTTCTGCATAGGGAGTCCAGCTGGAGAGACAGTATTACTTGGCACTGCCTGCGATTCTCAGCTCTTCTTTGAGAGGTATCCAATAGACCTAGATAGTGGATCCCTTCTTAGCTTGTCCTAGTATTCTTATACAGTTGTCTTTCTGTATTAATTAAGTGATTAATGAGGTCATTCATTCACATAATCTGTCATTGTCAAAGTCAGTGTCTTTTATTTCCCCGTGTTCTTTGTTCTTGGATATCATATTAAAATTTTGTCAACCATTTTTACAAAGGCAATTTTATTCCTTGTAAGTAACTGACTAAATAGAACAAATATTCATTTAGAATCTTCCCTGTGCTCAATACTGCTCAAGATCATAAACTATAATCTCTCAAAGGTAGCATGTTTTCCCACTGATTTAAATAATAGCTGATGAGCTTTAAGTTCTTTGTGTGGTTGGTTTTATAGATTTCATTAGTAATTATAAAATGGAAGATTCAAACAATCTCCTTCCCCTTGGAACAATATATCTCATTAGTTCTTAGTATTAATTATCTAAATACTCATCACTAGTTAGTGCCATATTGCTTCAAGCATTTTTCTGCATGTCTATGTGTGTGTGGTATGTATACATGTTTGAATATGTGTGCATACCTCCTTGCCCAAAGTTGATGTCAGGTGCCTTCCTTTACTGCTGTCTATTTTATTTATTGAGGCAGGGTCTCTTGCTGAACCCAGAGATCACTAATTCCAGCTAATCTAGCCAGGGGGGAGACCTGAGTGATAGGATTGCAGGTGGGTGCCACACTGCCTAGCCTTACTTGGTTCTAGAGATTGAAACTCTGCCTCATACTTGATCAACAAGTACTTTACCTATTGAGCCATCTCTCCAGCCTGCCACAAGCCTTTTAAAAGGCAACACCCTTGTTTCAAATACAGAAGGACTTATTTATGCTAAGTACATATTTTAGTTCTTTTGTAGAAAAATCCAGAGGATTGTTGACAGGTCTGTGAGTGAAATGCATTTGCTCAGATCTTACGTTGGGTACTCATCCTTGGGAACCCACCTACAATAGTGTCAATTCTGAACTAGGGCTAAGAAGACAAAAATTAAGTATCTGCACTTGGATCCTGGTTTTGGAGAAGCCATAGATCTGCTGTATGGAAACTTCAGTTTCTGTGTGGTAGCATCTGAAAGCACTATAAGATCCAAGTGTTTAATGGACAGTCCTGTGATAAAAAAGTATGTACTGATATTTACTTATCACCTGGAATGAAAAAAAGTAAGGCTTTGCCTTCAGTTTTCATCCCCTAAGGAAATGGAAAAGATAGTAAGTAATTAGAATCAGATCCCCACCTGCCTAATACTCGGGGAACACTGATGGGTTCCAGAGAATGCTTGCTAAGGACAAAAATTAAGTATCTTCCTGGATCATGGTTTTGGAGAGGCCATAGACTTTCCATGGTGATGTAAGACCCTTTCTTCTTGTCTTCTGTGGTCTCTTTTCAAAGCCTAAGTCTTACTTAGAAGTAACTTCTCAAACTCAGGAAAAAAAACTTAGTTCGCTTTGGTCCTTGCCTATAAATCAATGGTTGACACTTTTTTTGTGTGTTCTTTAGAGAGTTTTGCTCTTGCTAGAGGACAGAGAAATAGCCTATGTCATTAATCAGAGAGCTATTTACCACTATAATCTAGAGGGCACTTGCCCATAGCAGGCAGTACAATTACCTTGGTTGTGTAAGCATGGTTTGCTTAGACTGGCTCCAAATGTTTGGGAATTATTCAAGAGCCGTCTGAGACTGGCCAGTTAACTATTTTTTCACTGTTCTCTTCAAATTCACCTTTACACCTTCCAACCACATTGATAGGACTGGAGGTTCCAGAAATTGCAACATTACTGACTTCCAGCCATGTGACATAGGATTTCAGACGCCCAGTTAAACTTTAAGCCAGACATTTCTCTTCAATTCAGGTCACCTACAGGCCAGACAAAGCCAAGGTCATATGTTGAACCAATATAAGAGTTCTGTTGGTTCCAGTAACCCTCCTGTTGTTCATAGCTTGAAATACTATACCATGGTTAATCATAAGTGTCAGCTGCTGTGCCTTTTTATTTATGAGCCCTTAATCAGGAGGACACAGCAAGAACCACTGTTCCTGAGGAGCCTTTCATGAGGCCTTTATGGATACTCTTTCCTCTGTAATCGTGAAGAGGACTCGATGTTAACTTGCAAAACTGTTGAGTAGTCTGTGTTGGCCTTTCTGCAAACAAACTTTTCTGTGCTGTGATTGAATGATCTATCTGTAACTTTTATGTTGCTGCTATTACAAAACAAACAAATCACTAAGCCATTTCTCCCCATCTCTGTTTTATAGATACATAGTTTTATAAGAATTCAAAGAGGGCCATAATTAGGAGTTTAGATAGGATCATTTTATGAATAAATAGCAGAGTAAGATTTGTAGCCAGATAATTTAGTGACAGTTTATAGTTCCCTATTTCTGTATTTACTGCTTCGTTCTCAGATTTGTAGCACCCAAACATCATGTACAGTTCCTTTTTTTGAGGCTGTCAGAATGTTTCTAAACTTTAGATTCATGCTTACCTTTAAGAGCTAACATTTTTGTGGATTTCATTCCTGTGGAATTCCACTCTTCACTCACTGATCCCTGTGAATCTTTCACTCCAGCCTCACAGGCTCCATGTGGTTACCTGAATACAACATGCTTTCCCCAGCTTTCTGGGTTATATAATGCTGTTCCCCGGCCTTCCTTTCTTCCCTGTCTCCTTCCGGACAACGCTTCAGAGCTCCTTCCATCATGACATTTCCCCATTGCTTCATGCTTGAATGTCAGTTGCTCCATGGATGACCTTATTTGCCCTATTATTAAAGTACTCCATTCTACCTTCTGTTTAATCTTTTTGTTGTTGTTTGTGTTTCCTCGAACAAACAACAAACAACAAGGAGCATCCATACTGAGGACCTAGGCCATATTTTCCAAGCAGCATCCAAACGGTTGGCTTGGCACAGAATTGCATATTTCTCTTGTTTTCTCATCAATAGATGGGAAACATTAGCATTTGGTTTCTCAGAACTGCTCTGAGGAAGGGAAAAGAAACTGACGGGGAACTCAGAATTCTTTTAACAGTAGTTAGTATTTCTTCCAAAAGGATTACCACAAGTGTTCAGTGACAGCTGTATGGACACACCAACCTGACATTGTTTCACAGTATCTTAAAATGAAAATGGACAATCGGCCACAGAAAAAGGTGATACACTTCCCCTTTGCCTCCAGTCTGTTTAACCTAGCCAAGATGAAGCAAGCGTGCTGGGAAATGAGCTTTTCTGAGTAATGTATTTGTTTAGACTGCTTCCAGCTTCTTAACCTCTGCTTCCTCTCGATGGTATCCACCTTTTCAATGCTCTTTTTGTGTAGGATGGCATGTTAGCTGTTAGAATAATAGGGATCACGCCCATAATGCCAGCAACAGTCTGTCCCAGTGTGATCACGTTCACTGCACTGCTCACCAGCAGGAGCTCAAGGGAAAATGGCTTGGGACATTAAACAAATAAGTCAGCTAAGAGGGCTGTCTAGACCCAAGGAGCAGAGTTTCTGGATTTGTTTAAAGAATTAAATTTGTGCACTACACTTTCCCCCTTTGCAGCACAGATAGAAATCTTTGCTCCGGAGTATTTCAACATCCTAGCTGCAAGTATAACTTACAGTGGAAAATCTTTTCAGTTTGGAAAGAGGCAATGGCTCTTCTGTAATGAAAGACAAAGGTGGCTAGGGAGAAAATGTGTTCAAGATTGACGTGGCTTAATGAAGGAAGCAAATTGTTAGTCCTTGAAGTTAGGAGATCTCTGTTTTCATCTTATTAGTAGATTGGTCAAGAAATAGTCAGTGTCCACTGTATTGAGAACTGTTAAACATTCTGAGCATTGCAGTAAGAGTAGGAGACCCAGTTACTGCCCTTGAGGGAGTGAACATTGAATAGGCAGCTGATATAGGTTAGGACCAGCAACAGAACGAAGCAAGTCAGGTATAATTAAAGAGCCCCAGACAGACTACAGACCAGAAGGCAATGAATGGATTACTGTAGACTCTGCTGCTCTGGAGCTGTAAGTTTCTTGGATCTCCCCCACAAATCATATCTTTTCTTTTTTTTTTTTTTTTTTTTTTTTTTTTTTATTTTTCGAGACAGGGTTTCTCCGTCGCTTTTGGTTCCTGTCCTGGAACTAGCTCTTGTAGACCAGGCTGGCCTCGAACTCACAGAGATCCGCCTGCCTCTGCCTCCCGAGTGCTGGGATTAAAGGCGTGCGCCACCACCGCCCGGCCATATCTTTTCTTTTAAACAAGATTGCCTGCGCCCTTTACCAGGTACCGTATTAACACTGTGAACATAGAACTTTGAGTCTCTTGCAAAACTGTAAACAGAGCACAAATGAGATCAACAGTGTGACAAAAGATGACGTGGGAGCACCAGATACCCTGCAGCCAAAGGAGTCAGAGTGCTTAGTAGTGTGATTGTCATAGAGATGATGTCCCTTTTCAGCTTTGTATAATGTGACTTTCGGTTACAGCTTCAAAGAAAAAAACTATTCTAAGTTGGCTTGCCTTCCTTAATTTAAAAAAATATAGAACATTTCATTTCCCCCAAGTCTGAGTATGTTTTCATTTTAATTTGCTTCACTTATTAGTTTATTCAGCACATAATTACTTTTGGCAGGCTTTTATCCCTTGTGCCCTTTGGGTATAAGGATGGGGACCTGGGCCTTGTCTGGTAAAAACTAGGGAATCTAAACACGTGCCTATAATTTTAGCTTGTTAGAATATGTGTGCTTTCTGTAGTTAATTTAGAAGAAAACTCTAATTTTAGTTAGATTTGCCTTGTCCTGTTCATTACTTATTTGCTCATGCGCTCGCTCATTCATTTTTCAAGTTAATAATTGCTAGAAATTTAACCCCGAGTCATCAGTGGCATCCTCATTCTCCTCAGATGAAAGCATAAGTTCTTTCAAATGTCTCTCTGCAGAAAGTGCTGACTCTGCCTGCAGATCACCTGACTGGTCTCCCAGTCTCTGTCTGCTTCCCTCTCACAGTGAGTTCGAACTTGTTCACTGTAAGCCATTGAAAGAACTGTGTTCAGACATGCACTGGTGGATTCAAGTGTTATTGTGTATCTGGAAGTCTACAACAAAACATTCAAGAAATGATATATGTCTTTACTCTCTATGATTCATCGTGACACTGGTTCAAGTTACATTTTCTTTTCCTTTTCATGCTTGACATGGTCATCCAGGTTCATTTCACAAACCGCTAATGGTTTGAGGTGTACTGTTCAACTCTCTTCATCATAGCAGCCTACCTGGTGGCTTTATATCATTTCCTTGTCTGAAGCCTTTCATTGACTTCCAGTTGCACACATATAGTTAGTTTTTTGGGTTTTTTCTTTGTTTGGTTTTTGGTTTTTCAAGATAGGGTTTCTCTGTAGCTTTGGAGCCTGTCCTGAAGCTAGCTCTTGTAGACAGACGCCTGTCTCTGCCTCCCAAGTGCTGGGATTAAAGGTCTGAGCCACCACAGCCCCAGCACACTCATATGGTAGAAATTGCACAAATGTAGAAATTACCGCATAATCTATGAGGTCCTACATGGCCCTGCCACTGCCTCACCTTTGCTTTCCTGTGCCCCAGCACCTCTGTCCAGGTTCCTCCCTTTCTATGGAGTAATCATTTTTCTTCTAGTTTTTGCCTCCTTGACTCCTGTTATCCCGTTCAGATTTTTAGGTACAGATCACTCTCTTTAGAAAATTACGTTACCACTCATAACTTTTTTCTTTTCTACTTTTTATTCATGGAGGGTTTATAATGGAGCGTAGATAAAGAAATTGTGCTACATTTACACAATGAAGTATTATTTGGCCGCTAAAAAAAAAAATGACATCATGAAATTTGCAGGCAATGGATGGAACTAGAAAAAAAAATCTTGGGTAAAGTACTCAGACCCAGAAGTATTCACTTCTATGTGGCCGTTCGCTGTTAAGTCGTTAATAACCAAACTACAATCCACAGAACCACAGTAAGGGAACAGAGGGTACAGGTGGATCTCATTAGGAGAGGGAAAGAGGGACAGATAATTATGGTTGGATATGGGATGGCTAGAATGGGAGGATCAAGTAGGGAGAGTGTCTTGGCTAGTTTCCTGTCAACTTGACACAAGCTAGAGTCATCAGAGAGGGAAGAACCTCCACTGAGAAAATGCCTCAGAAAGATCCAGCAGGTGGCAAGCCTGTAGAGTGTTTTCTTAGGGTTGATGAGGGAGGGCCCAGTCCATTGCGGGTGGTTCCATCCTTGGGCTTCTATAAGAAAGCAGGCTGAGCAAGCCATGAGGAGCAAGCCAGTAAGCAGCACTGTTCCTTGACTCCTGCATCAGCTCCTGCTTCCAGGTCCTGCTTGAGTTCCTGTCCTGACTTCCTTTGACAATGAATTGTGCTGTGGAAGCCTAGCCCTAATAAACCCTTGCCTCCACACGTTTCCTGGATCACAGTGTTTCTTCACAGCAATAGTAACCTTAACTAGGAGGAGAAGGGGAGAGGAGGTTAAGTGAGGGAATGTGGAGAGAGACAGGTAAAATTAAGGTGCATTTGATTGGTAGTATGGAAACCTAATACAGCAAAATCTTCCTAAATCACATACACATATGAAAGCAATCTAAATGAAATCATCAAATAATGGGGTAGACAGAGTCAGCTGGCCATCTCTTGTCCCCAAGTGAAACTTCATGTACCCGGATTGGTTTATACCAGCATTGAGTCGCTGATCAAAGGGATCCTATGGGAATCCCCAAACAATCCAGGTTGTTGCGAAGACTATAGTTTGCTCTCCAAAAAACTGACAGCAAGACTCCATTGCTGAAGACAACACCTATACAACCTCATTGAACCTAGAGAAGATGAGCTGGTGCCTACATAGGACCTTCATCCCTACATTCTAGAGTCGTTGGTACAGGAAGGTACTCTACAGGAAGATAACACCAACCCAGCCACAAACCCTTTGATCTGCAGTGGCGTCCTGCTTGGAAGATACTAGTACATAGTGGCATAAAGCTTTGGGAGTAACCAACCAATATCTGGTCTAACTTAAGGCCCACACCACAGGAATGAATCCATACCCAATACTGCTTGTATGACCAAGAACCTGATACTAGATAGCCCAGGGACCTAGGGTAACTACCTCCCTCCCCATGCCCTATAAGTAAAATGACTTTGAATGACATTTTGCAATACTCATGTTAATGCCTTGCTCAGCCATCATCAGAGAAACTTTTTCCTTCTGTACATGGGAACAAATACAGAGATCCACAGCCAGACATTATGTAGCAAGTGAGAGTCCTTGGAACACTCAACTCTAAACAGGATGTCTCTAACAAACTCTCCATTTTAGGGCTCAGGGAGCCCTTAGGCAGAAAGAGTGTAAGAGCCAGAGGGGATGGAGAAAGATGAAGAAAATCATCTCCTCTAAATCAATTGATCAAAACACATATACACTCCCAGAGACTGAGGCAGCATCCATGGGGCCTGCACCCGTCTGCACCATGCCCTTTGCTTATATTATGGCTTCTAGTTTAGATGAGATTCCTGAGTATGTGAATGTGTGGGTCTCTGCTTCCTGTGCCTTCTCTTGGGCTCTTTTCCTTCGATTTGTCCAATGTGTAACTTTTTGTTTTCTCTTATTATATATTTTATTTTATTATTATCCCTCAGAAGCCTGTTTGTATTCTAATGAGAGACACAAATGGGGTGAATCCAGAAGGGAAGGATAAGTCGGGAGGGGAAATCATAATCAGGATATAGGATGTAAGAAAAAAAATCTACTTTAAATAAAAAGTGGGAAGGTTAAAAATAAATAAATAAGAGAATTCAATGGCTGTTGAGACCAGCTTCTATACTGCTGGAGTTTCCAGCTATAGCATCACTGAGCTATGTTCTTTAGACCTAGCCCTTCCCATGATGGAAAAGTAACCATTATACAAAACAGTCTATTCCATTTGGGGGCCGTTTAAATTACAAGGAGAAAAAAGTTGTTACATAATTCTTATGGAGATAAGTTTATTCTTATAAAAGTCTTATTCTATAAAGTCCAATTACTTCTTTCTTCCTAGCTGAAGCAATCCTACTTTCTGCATTTATTCCTCATGTGTCGTGACTTCCCATACCGTTTCTCCCCCCGTGACGCTTTTGCTATGCCCCAGGTTTTCTGTATATGCTTTAAAACTTGGCACCCATCTGGCAATGTCAGACAGTGCCCAGCACAGTGTGACTATATATTTTTCTCACTCTGAACACTATACTTTTTGCTAATCTGGTCATAAATTGCAGTAGGGTTTTCAGCAGCCAAGTGCCAGTATTGGCATATATAATGTTCGCAATCAAGTACAACCCCTGGATCATTTCACATGAACTCTGTTCAGCCTGTTCATTCTCCTCCCATCCCAAACATATGCATTTCCATTTTTCTCATTCAGTCTCATCTTATTAACTTCAGAGCAATCTTATAGTCAATCTTTTGTGGGGTCCACAAGCTTGGCAGAAGAAGAAGATAAAATTAAAAAAAAAAAAAACCCATCACACTCCAGTGAATACCACAAACAGCTATGTGCTTTAGGTTCAGGAAATGAAAAGCTCTGCTGGTTTTAAGTGTCTCAAATGGCCTCCCTCCTCCAACCCACCCCTCCCTCTTCAGCTCTTCACTCTGAGGCCCCATGGAGCATGTCTGCAACAAGACTCCCTTTTGGGAGGGTGTCACTACCATCCTCCACATTGCCACTCAATAAAAACTGTCTTGCTTAAGCCAGGGCCATCTTTAGCCTCTCTGAGCAAACTTTTGCTGCCTAGTTGCATACCACAGAATGCGGCAGTAGCATTGTCTGGTGGACTTGGCCCGTTGTCTCCCAGAGGAAAACATCCTCCCCACAAAGCCCCCAATCTTTTGTTCCCACAATCCATCTCTGGAGACTATCTGAAGCCTACAGAAGTAGGAGTGCCTTTGATGTTTATATTGGCCAGCCTATTTTCCTTTTTTTTTTTTTTTTTTTTAATAATCAGGGCAGTAGGAAATGTGGAGAATTAACCGCATGACAGCCGCAGAGGAATTCATTAGGGAAACTGAGATGCAGTCCGCTCAGATTTCAGCCTCTCAGGCAAGCGTCACAAAGGAATAATCGTCTTCTAGTTGTTTTTAATCTTTTCTTTTGTGGGACCTTCCTCGTCCAGGAAACCGATCTCAGTGTCCAGCATGGAGGAGCCTGAGAACACAACGGCCAAATGGTGGTTTTGATTCGGGGATTACTACAGCGACATCAAACAGGTCTCTCTAACCTGTCTCTGAGGGAACTTGTCCCCTTGGAGACTTCAACGGACAAGGATATGTCACTACTTTTATTTAAAACGTTACCCATCAAAAATTTGTTTTACAAATGTAACATTGTACACAAATTTTACTATGTAAAGAAAAGTGGTGAGGAGCAAAATTTTGTGAATTTTGTCTATCTTGGTGTTGCCAGGCCATCTTTTCACGGCCTCAGAGGCTCTTTATGATAACTCACCATGGCTTAAGATATGCATAAAAATTTATTTGGAGGAACTCAGTGAAGTACCACAATGATTTCCTCTGTAACTGTATAAAGGCTACTGTGGGGCCTCCAAATACTAGTGCTGTTGCTAAGATTTTGCTCTCAGAGTCCAGAGTTGTCCCTGTGTCTCACTATTCTAATTCTTCATGATTTTTCTAAAACTTAGTCATGCTAGGAGGATTTGTATTGAAATTATTGAGAAAATCTTTTCTCAATTACCTTTATATGCCTTAAAAGTTTGTATTTGCTGGAGAGATGGATCAGAAGTTAAGAGTACTGTCTGCTCTTCCAAAGGTCCTAAGTTCAGTTCCCAGCATCCACATGGTGTCTCCCAACTATATAGAATGAGATCTAGCATACAGGTGTATGTTCAGGCAGAATTGTATAGACAATAAACAAATAAATCTTTTAGCCAGGCAGTGGTGGTGCACGCCCTTAATCCCAGCACTCAGGAGGCAGAGGCAGGTGGATCTTTGTGAGTTCAAGGCTAGCCTGGTCTATAAGAGCTAGTTCCAGGACAGGCTCCAAAGCTACAGAGAGACCCCGTCTCAAAAAACCAAAAAAAAAAAAAAGTTCATATTCATAATCTGCTGAGCTTACAAATACTTCATTTGTGTTGATTTTTAAAATCAAGTTCTATAAGACCACTGCTTAAGTACGATTTTTTAGTTCTATGAGTAAACATGCCCATTAGAAAACAATTAAAGCATTTCAATATTAGTGATTTCTTGAGAAAGAGCTCAAAGCCTGAAGGACTCATACACATAATTGATTTTAAAGTCGTTTGGTTTTAACTTCGGACAAGTCCACCCTCCTTTTGTTTCCACCACACATTTAGAGCCTCACAGAGACTGATCTAGACTTGCAGGACGTTTCCCAGGGACTATGTTTTCACAACTCACCCTAGAGATTCATATTTGGTCTATTCCATCACCTTATCCGTGGTCGACTTTTTTCCTTCAAATTCAGGGAGACACAGGCATGTGCCACCTGCTTGTCAATGAGAAAACATACCAGTCCTTCTGTATCAGTGACGTGAGCCAGTGTGAGAAAGAGACGGAAACAGATTAAAAAGCAAAGAATTTGCGGTGTGTATTGTGTACAGCAAATAATGAAAGATGTGATTCAGTTTAGGTTTTCTTTTTTTAAATTGGTCATTTTGTTCCTATGGACGTCTTTAGGGAGTCACAGATATTTAAAGGGTTTCTTCTTTAATGTTCCATCTGTGCTGCTTGTTCAAATGAAAGATTGGAAAACAAACATCAAGGAGTTGACTAACGGAGTTTGATTCCTTTATACTGTATAGTCACTGAATATACCGTATAGTTACTAAGGACTATATTGAATAAAAGTATCTATTCACATAGAGAAATATGATATAGGTGGCAGTGGGGAAGGTAGCTTGTAAAACTGTGCTGGGAACCCATTTAGCAAAATGTGCTTACATTTGTAACATGGAAAAGAGAGTTCTCAGTGAGTACATCTGCCAGAAATCAGGGGAAAGCACTGATTGTTCAAAACGAGGATAGTACCTCACATTTATTTGAGATTGAGCTATTTGAGGCTGAGATATTTTGATTTCTACCAGAAAAATACTGTATTTTACAATCAACTTTTTAAGAGTTCTGTTTTCAAAGTTAGCGGCTATCTACTGGTTGATTTAATCATTTATTTTTTTGGAGCTGTCCATTTAGTTTTCTTTAATCTAGAACTTTCCAATAGCCCTTCTTTGACTTTTATAAATTGGGTTTTTTGAAGAATTTAAGGCTAACCTTCTCTCAATCCCTAGAAACTTTAAAATATTTCCTAATTATTTGGTTCATTTTGTATCTTGCCAGCCAGGTGGTGTTTTTTTCCTCAAGTTATTATTTCTGGAGGTACACAGTGTCCATCTCTACCATTTGTTGGTTATATAAAATTTGGCCACTTAGTCAAGGCATGTTTAATTCTTCCTTTATATAGCTAATTGTTTTCCCTTGCAAGCACAAAGCAACCATCCCACTTCTCATCACACACATGGATTTAATATTGTGTGTTTTAGGCTCAATAACATGACTGTTAAATCGTGGTTTCCAACTTCAACTTTCTCTTTGTATTTGCCAGTCAGTACTGTACCTTTTACTTAAAAGCAAGAGAGCTCTTTCTCATCTCAGCTATCCACCAATTCATTTATCTTCCTATCCATCCACTTTTCCATTTATCTATCTATCCATTTATCCATATACCCACCCACCCATTCATCCAGCTTCTCACCCATTCATCCATCCATGCATCCATCCATCCATCCATCCATCCATCCACCCCTTACCAACTTAAACCCATGAATATTTATTCTTTTCAATGATAGTTATTTTTATGTTCGTATTATTACTTTTGTAGCTAGTATGTTCTTGTTTCATAATATCCCTATCATGTTTTAGTGTTGTTTTACTTGTTGACATGCTACGTTATCTTAAGCATATCTTGTACTTGCCTTGCCCCAGCACTCGAGTTATCTATTTTCCTAAAAGTCCGCAGTTCTCTTTCAGTGGAAATAGTATTAGCTACCAGGTTCTAGACACACTTGTGCTCATTACTATTGTAATGGCTTCTTGGGCCTTTCAATATACAGATGTGACTGGAAAATGTATATGCACACACATAAATAGATACACATAGCATATATATATATATATATATATATATATATATATATATTAGAAATCATTAATCACACATTGAAACTTCTCATTCCAACCAATCTACAGATTTCATACTACTTGATTCAGTTTTATACAGCTTTCAAGCTTGAGATAATAAGACATACAGTGGAGGGAAATAGAGAATTGAAACTTACATGAGATGATGAAGGTTAGTGGTCAAGACTAGGAAATCAGCCACACAGAGTTAGGAGTGTGCCAAAGCCAAAGTCAGGAGTCTAACAGAAAAATACTGAAAGAGAAAATAACTGAGGGTTTCTACTGAATTATAAGCTATATTTTAAAACTACTATAGGAGGTGAAGGAAATAAAAAGAGTAGCCTGGGAAAGAAATGTAAAAACTGAAGTTCAAAAAGTAGCTAGAGCTGGGGAGGTGGCTCAATGTAAGGTGCTTGCTGTGCAAGCATGAAGACCTGAGTGTAGATCCCAGAACCCGCGGAAAGACAGACATGGAGTGTAGATCCCAGAACCCGTGGAAAGACAGACATGGAGTATAGATCCCAGAACCTGGGTAAAGACAGACATGTGGTGTAGATCCCAGAACCTGGGTAAAGACAGACATGATAGCATTCATCTATAATCCCATAGTTCCTGTAATGAGATAGAAAATGAAGGCAGGAGAATGCCTAGAATCTTGCAGGCCAGCTAGCCTGGTGTGTGTAGCTGTGAATAAGACACTCAGTCCTGAACAAGGTAGAACTATAAGGTAGATTAAAGGTAGATTCTCAACTTTAATCCCAGCACTTGAGAGGCAGGGACAGGCTCATCTTTGTGAGTTCAAGGCCAGCCTGGTCTACAACGAGTTAAAGGCTGGTTAGGAACAGTCTACCTGAGCTAATGGGAGCTCACCAATACCAGAAGGACTGGGAAAGAACAAGCATAGGACGAAACTAGTCCCTCTGAATGTGGCTGACAGTTGGCATGGCCAGGGCAGATTGAAGGGCCACTGGAACTGACACCAGGACTTAGTCCTACTCCTTGTACTGGCTTTTTGGGAACCTATTCTCTTTGGTTGGATACCTTGTTCAGCCTAGTATAGTAGGGAGGTCCTTGGACCTTCCCCAAAACAATCAATATGCCCTACCCTCTCTGAGGAGTGGATGGGGGTGGGGTAGGGGGAAGTAAGTGAAGAGAATGGGAGGAGGAGAGGGAGAGGATAGTTTGTTTTCTTTTAAAAAAATATAAAATAAAATAAATAAATACTGTTCAAAGCTGCATAGTAAGACCCTGTCTCAAAAATAAAATCAAATGAGTAAAGAAAAGGTAGAAAGAAAGGACAGACATATGAACTTGTCCTCTGACCTCCTCGCAGATGCTATAGTATGCACACATCCATATTTACACACATGAACACAAATACACACATAGAGATAATAAATAAAATAAAAAGCACCTCAACATTGTGCCCCAGGCCTGTAACCTTAACACTCAGGAGGATTGCCTTGAGTCTGAAGCCATCCTGGATTACATAGAGAGCTCTGGGTCAACCTGGGCAGCAGGGCGAGACCATCTCAAAAAATAGTAGACTCAACCAATACTCCATAGTGCCATAGGTCAAGACTGGATTAAATTTAAGAACTCAAAAACTCATCTGGACAGTGGTGGTACACACCTTTAATCCCAGCACTCAGATGGCAGAGGGAGGTGGATCTCTTGAGTCCCAGACCAACCAGTCTACAGAACTAGTTCCAGGATAGCCAGGGCTGCAACAGAGAACCCTATCTAAAAAGCAAACAAGCAGTAACAGAAAAACAAAAAGGAAGAAGGAGGAGAAAATGATGGTGATGATGATGAAGTAAAGAACTCAAGAGTGCTCAGAGAAAACTGAGGACCAAGGTTGTAGCTTTAGATTTTATATTTGATTATCCAAAGTTTTTTTAATCTGACATTAGAAACTCATTGGGGTCATTTTTTGAGAGTACAGCTTTAAAATAATAAAGCAGCTTACATTGGTTACCATTTCTTTAGTCTCTGAAGGAGATTTACATACAGTTTTTCTTAACCTTGTAGATATGGTCCACAAATATTATTTTGTTTCTATTTGCATGCTAAGCAAGTTATACTCTGTGCAGAAAGCACCCAAATCTGTGAGGCATTGTAGACAGGCTATTTTTAGGGAACTCATGTTTTTCTTTAAAAGCTTGGTAAGCATTTGGAATCGATACGCAGTATAATATTTAAAAGGAAAACAACACATTTCCTCATCCCCCAAGAGGTTTCCTAAAATAGCATGTAATCTTACCTACATTGGGAAAAACCTCAAATTTTATAAATTGGGTTGGATCTAACCCAGATTACCTGACCAGGAGAGCCCCCAAGAAAAACAAGGTGTGGTAAAGGTTATAGTAATGGCAATTAAGAAATTTGTGTTGTGCCTGTTGGACCTCACTGAAAGCAGTGACCCAGCCTGTGGCTACTGGCATCCTTTCCACTGCTGAGACATGCTGTCTTTTTGGAGAGAAATCCAAACCAAATTTTTGCCCACTTTGAAAGCCAAAATATTCTTCTAATTCCTTTCAGCCACAGCAAAAGCTAAGTTCTTGCTAGCCGATCCGTGCCTGTGGGACCTGCTGAATTAACCTGTTTTCTGTGTGCTGTTTAAGAACTTGACAACTTTGATTTTAGTTGCTTCTCGTCATACTTACAGAATGTGAGAAGACAGAAAGTATTTTTGATGTTATCTACTTGAAACATCTCACTTTGCAGAGGAAAACACAAAAGGTTCAGAGGACTTAGAATCATACCTGTAGCTCCATAACTGGAAACGGTAGAGCCCTATCTTAGGGCTCCTGGCCCTCCATTCAGGCCTACAGTTGGCTCATATACAACAGCATCTCTGCTCAACTGAAAGAGCTCTCTAGGGTCATACATTCCATTCTAGATGTTGACCTCCAGAGCTGCATGCTGCTGACAGTAAGCTAACAACAAGCTGCTCTCTAGTAGAGGTGTACTATGCTCAGCAACAGCACAGTGGCCTGCACACAGCAGCTAACTCCATCCAGTATGAAAGCCAACTCTTCATTGACCTGAATGGGTTCTGTGGAGAACTTTGCTAAACTCCTTTTGAGGTGGAGAGGAAGTTCTTGAGAGAATGCTTTGAAATCTCCTTAGCAACCTACAAAAGCAGTGAAACAGTTTTGTGTTTGTTTGGAGGGAGCCCTCTGCCAGAAGTTCATGGGGAGATCCAGAATGAGTAGAGAGGACACCGCCAACAAAATTCCCCGGCCTGGGTTGCCAAGAGCTGAGGGTCCTGAGAAGTATCCCTGTCCAAAACCTTGGTTTCGTTCTCACATCCCATGCCTTACCAACAAAGCGGTTTCCCTTGGTCTCTCATCCCTTTCACTTTCAAGTTCTCAGGGTTGCTTTACTGGCCGTACATTCCCACGCCTAGATGTTTGCCTTGTCATGCGTGAGCTCTCTAGTTCGTGCTAAAGCCAGAGTCGAGATTTACATGGTGTATTTTCTAGGTAGACACATCTAAGAATGACATCCTCTGTGATCTCCTCCTCTGCCGCCTTCGTCCCCCAGTGCCTGGTCACTGATCTCTCCCATCTCTTTCCACCTCTAGTTCAAATACTAGAGTCCTTTTCCATGGAGACCTCTCTGGTCACAAGGCCCTTTCCTATCCATTGAAACCAGTGTTTGGAGAGGCATAATATTTGTCTGATTTTTATGGCTTATTACCTGTTTTGATAGGTACTACCAATTGAATGTGGATGAAAGGTTAAAAATAAGAAAAATAAATTTAGAATGTTAATAGACTATGTTAGATGCATCAAAGATTTTTTTTTTTAGGCCAGAGTTATATTGTAGAGCATAGACTAGACATGAGAGTTATTTAAGAATTTGGTTGGAAAATAAAGTAATACATAAAAGTACCAGAGAATATGTTATGTGGACCTATAAAAGGCAACCATAAGTTATCTTTAGGCCTAAGCTTGGCCTAAACATCAAATGAAGCACAGATGTATCAGAAAGTTTATCTGTCTGGTCAGTGTCCAAAGCACCTGGAGGCCAGCACTGAGTTTCCCTTCTGCCTCCAGAGCTGTCCACAGAGATGGGAGTGCTGGCTGACTTCAAAGCTGTAGTGCCAACAGCCATAGTTCTCCTCTTACATATTCTTAGAGCAAACTGCTTTATTCCAATGGTTTGGTTTTACAGTTTGCCTCTATAGGCAAAGATGTCAAAAAGGACCACTATTCTTGTCAGACTGTTAAGATTGCTGGTCTGTGTGAGAGATACGTATGTCGAGATCAACAGACTGACCTCTGGTTTGCTAGTCCTGTCTCCTATGAACTTGTTAGGGAGAAGCACTGTGTGTCAGATTAGTCAGCTGTGGGGTAGTTACAAAACTGGCTTATGCAGCCAATGTGGTGCCCTTTGTCAAAAAGAAGACACTGTGTAATTAGAGATTGGTTGGAAACTTGGACCCCAGAATCTAACTGATCTGGGTTTGGAAAGGTCAGCCATTTTCAGGCTACATGACCTGAGTCTTATTCCCACTCTGTAAAAAAAGAGATGTCATAAGAGCAGCTTTGAAGTATTGCAGTGAGCATTAGATAATGCATTGTAAATGCTTCAACCAGAGTCTGACCCAGATCTGTTGTCGTCATCCTTGTCAAAATCGTCATCATCATCATCTTTCACAACAACAGTAGCACAAAGGAAATGCCACCCTGTGTGTCTTTTGGATTCTGCTCACTCCTGGGTCCTTTCTTGGCCTCCACCATGCAGAGTAGAGAACAAGCTGCCATCTGAACACACATTCATGAGGAACTATAGCAGTAAGATATGGTTCAGAATGTTGAAGCAGGATAGGCATCATTCTGATTTTGAGAAGAGTAGGGGAGTAGAAGGCATGTTCTAGAACCTGAAGAACTTTGATCTTTAGAAAAACTTAGGATCATTAAGTGATTGCTCGTGAGAAAAAAATCTGGCGAGAATCCAACCTTTCTGAAAGGAAAGCATCCCATTTCTAGCCTCAGTTCATTCCTTCCCAGCTTGACTATGGGGCAAAAACATGGATTCTTACTTCTGGGAGCAATTTGGCTGACACTCTGGTTGTGTTGTTGGAGTTGATTAAACAGGTCCAGAGCTGGTTGAGCTAAGTGATGGGCTGATGTCCTTCTGAAAAGACATCATGGTAAACCTCAGGAATTTGTTTGCTGACCAGTTTTCTCATTTAAATTTTTGATGGATGCTCAAAAGATGTGCTTTCACCACATATGTTTGACTCAAGGTTAGAAGAGGCGACTAATAAATCCAGTGAGACTGGGCTTTATAAGTCTGCGTAGGTTGTTGGACAGATCTGCTACTAACGTGTCATTGACATCTACCAAGCACTTGCTGTGTGCCGAGTAGAATGTCAAGTGTGCTATAGAAGTTCTCTGTTTCCGTCCTCACAGTGACCCTCTGAGATACACATGGCTAAATACTCCACTGTAGAAGGAAATAAGGGGACAAAGAGATGTTAGTCATTTACTCAGTTCCATAGCTTATTAGACTTAGAATTGGAGTGACTAAGAGAGAGTGTTGCTTGATGATAGATGGAGGGAGCTCTGGGAATGCAAGTTAATAGACAACTGAGCATGAAGACATTGTCCATATATGTTCTTGGTGAAGATAAGAACGAGTCTCGGGTCCGTTATTAGGATGCAGTGCTGTGGTTCGGGTGGGGGAAGAAAAGGGGGAAGGGGAGAGGAGTTCAAGTGGAGATTATTGGTGTTTAAGAGTGCTGAAAGTCTTGTTTTCTTCTTGCTCTCAGACACCAGAATGGCTAAGAACAAGATGCTAGCATTAGCCCAGGAAAACTATTTTGAGGGCATGGCCCTTCCTTCTCTTCTCCTTCTCTTTTCTGGTTAAATGTTCCTGGAGTTGGGCAGGCAGCTAGGTTCAATAAGCCTTGTCTTGCAAGGACGAACCAGAGGAGGGAAATTACGGATTCTGAAGCCGGGAGTCTGCTGATGACTCTCTTCTGTGTAAGAGAGAAGGAAGCCAACTCCTCAGCCCCACAAAAATGTAACAGTAATAACTGAAGAGTCATGAATTTGAGAGAGACTGAGAGGGAAGACATGGGAGGCATTCGAGGGGGTGGAGATTAATATTAAGTGTGGCATTCATATATTAAATTTAAAAGAAATACAGAAAGTAAATGTAAAAAAATCCTTCTTGTACTCCTTAGAGAAGACCCTGAAAAGAATGGGGTGCTGCTCTAGTAGGAGGCCATTTGCGGAAACCTTAGAGCAGAGGAATGTGCTACCCCTGGCGTTTGTCACCAAGCCCAGGGTAATTTTGTCGTTGAAATGTTAGTCCTCTGTACATAATGGGGTGAAAAAGGCTCTTCCAGCATGCAGGAGGGAGGCATCTAAATGATCCCTACACCCCCCCCCCCACACACACACACAATTCCCTTGAGATCCTCTAAGACAGGCATTGGTACACAATGAAAACTCACAATTCAGTCAGTAGTAAAGGACTTTGTTTGAGCAATGGGATATGGTCAGTGTTCTGAGAGTTGTGGCTTGTTGTGTTCTCAGTGGCTTTGCTCCAACTGTTTGTTCACCAGTGTTTTGAGTTAAAGGGAATGACAGTCTACAAATTTATGCATATGGCACACAAAGAACAGAAGAGGCCAACTTCTGGGCTCTGGTACCCACATGCAACAAATATAGCCGTGTCCTTCCCTGAGGACTCAATTTGTAAGGCTCTTTATGACATTGTGCTGTAGGGCCAGTTCCCCAGTGTTGTGGACTGTCCGTGAAACCAGCCTTCCCTCCGGTTCAGCCTTCTTGTTGTTTTCCCTTTATACCGTGAATTAAAGGACTCCTTAGGGGTTCCAATTATATTATGGAAAAAAGAACTCAGAGTTCTGAGAACATATAGAACAATCTGTTTTCTTCAAATGGATATGAAGACCATTAGGATTTTATTTTTATTTGTTTTTTTTTTTTATTCAAGAAGATTGATGTATCACTGTTACTTCTAGTGACAGGTAGGAACATTCAGTTCATTCCCAAGTTGTCATTGCAGGAATTCTATTTTTTTCACATGTTCTTCACATTTTATAAAGTGCTGCTTTCTACACAATGCTTGTTAGAAATGGTGCTGTTTGGAAAGTAAAGCAGAAGAGGCAAGACAAGTTTAATTGTCCCCCTTTCGGAAGCAGGGAGCACAGGTCACAGAGAATTCTGGGGCAGCAGTGGTGGCGCCACCAGTGTTAGCCACCTGCGATGTGACACCGAACCTTGCATTTGTCCCTTCCGCTAGGTACTATTATCCCTGAGCCACAGGGAATCTGTCCCCCAGGAAGTGACTTTCTCCAACATCATGTACAGTGGTAACTAGAAACACCTGAATCAGACCCCGAGCTCTCTGATTCTGACGGCCACACCCTCAGTTGCTGGGTTATTGCCACTAGAAAGGTCATGAGCCTTTCCAAGGCCACTGGCTGCCTCCTGGCCGTGGCAGTTCCAGTACCTATGTCTTTAGACTGCTTAGCATGCCTCCACATTGTGTGGCTGCTTCCCTGGTCTGCATTAGCTGGGTTTTTTTTTTTCTTCAGAACAGAGAAGCGGAAAGTAAAAAATGAGCCAAAGTTTTTCTCATAACAGAAATACTTCCTTATAGCCTTTTCAGAACAACAGAGATGCTATACTCTCATGGGGTCTTTAAGTGCCTATGTTCTCTTCATGTTATGGTTCCTCACCATCTCTCATTCTTAGAGTGCACACAGTTCTTGTATAATAAAGATTCACATGTGAATTCAAGCTCCGTGCCTCTATTTTACTACTTTGGGCATTGGTAGAAGCAGTATGTGTCTCAACGTACCTGGGAAAGTTAGTTCCCAACTGTAGTAGACAAAGGAGTGAGGCTGAGTGAAAACAGTTCAGCCTCTTCCTAGAATAGGGGCCTGAAATGCGTTACTGAAATCCTGACAACTTATTTCTGCATAAGCTGGAGCTAATACTTGATTCACAGGCTTGCTAGAAAGACCACGTTGCTCAGGTAGCTGTGTGTTTCCTGGGAACGAACTGTGTTGTGGATACTGTGCATGCATTTGCCTCAGCCTCAAGGCAACTCTAGAATATAGGTGTTATCACCTGAACTTGATGAACAAGGGAAGAGTCTCATAGAAATTTGATGGCTTCCCTCAAGTGAACTATACCTTGGAGTCTAAAATGCATCTAAATGTCATGTATCCTTATGTTTTCTCAGGTAAGGCTACCATATCTTCCTATCATCCCAGTGGGTTTTGTGTGTGTGTGTGTGTGTGTGTGTGTGTGTGTGTGTATACTATGTATATACCTGTGTGTGCACATGCATGTTTGTGTGTGTGCAGTTACACATATGTTCATATACATGTCCCAACTCCTCACTGCTGCTTTTCAACCATTTTTAACCATTCTTTATCCCTCTCTGCTTTATAAAAAAATAAGTAAATAAAATTAAAAAATGAGAGTCCTACACTGGTATCTCAGGTTGTTAGTTTTGTGTAGATCTCGGGAGCTTAGTTAAGAACAACTGGTTAATATGGAGCTCCTAACTCTTTTAAAGAAAGTGGATTGTGGCCCTCTCCTGAGAACAGAAGCTCTTTAGTGCCATGTGATAAGAGTTTGTGCTAACAGGAAGTGGGCTCTGCTTCCATCTGTCTGGTTGAGAGCTGGGCTCTTAACCCACTCAGAATCAGAGACTACTGTGGAACCACAGACCCTGCCCTACTGTGGTATTCACAGCGTGGCCATGGGACAGATCAAATCTGCTATGTCTCGGAGTCTTTGTGGAGGAATGAGCCAGGACTGTGGAACGGAGCTGGCATTCATGGGAAACAGTGTCATTCTAAAGACGATGGCATGAAAGACTCAAGGTCTAAGGACAGCTTTGTCAACTTTGGCAAGGCCTTCTTGTTTAAAGGTGGTCGTAGAGAAAGAAGGCCTTGTTGGGTTTCTCAGGAACTCACAGAAGTTACCAGCTTGGAGCTATTCCTTATCTGTAACAGGTCTTTAGGTTATAGACCTAATGGGGATATAACTTTAGTGCTCTGTAATTAAACCAGCTTCACACTATTTACAAGGCGTGTCATACAACACTGAGAGGAAATGGGGGCACATGGGAAGTCTGCTGCTAAGAGGGAGCAGCCAAAGGAAAATCAATGTGAGCGGCTGACTCGGGCAGTGGGGCCAAGAATAGTTTGAGGAATTGTTCTGTTCTGAGCTGTAAAGATTTCTTGATGTTGCCCCCACCCCCACTCACTTACAAGTGAGCCCCAAAGGTTAGATGATTTCTTGTCTAACTTGGTACCGCCCCCCCCCCCCCCCAGCAAGGAGAATTGCCTACTTGGGTGAAGTATCGTAGGCAGTTGGCAGTCTGTTTCATGATAGTTTACGTAACTGCCAGTGCTATTTGTGATCCTCTGAGGATAGACACGAGAGAAGTTGGTCCTTATTGGGAAGCCTGATGCTCTTTGAGTGATAATTTTTTTGTTGTCTGAACATGAGTGTAATTGATGATGTGTTAATATCAGTTAATATCTATTTAATCAAGTGACAAAAAAAATCAGAGTTTCAAATGTGCAGCTACAGCATCCGTATATTTATGTAGAGCCCAGGTTAGTCTTAAATTAAAGCAATCCTCCCGCTTAAATTTTCCAAGTGGTAGGTACAGGCATGAGCCAAACACCTAGCTTGTCTTTCTTCAGTGAAGAAAAACAGAGTTGACAGTAATGAAGAATATCCATAATTATGTTTAAAAAAGCCATTCATTTTGAAAGAGTAGACAACAAACCCAGGAATGTTTAGATACATTAGATACATTAATGGAACCTGGCATGATTAGACATGATGGATTATGTAGTCAGACATGGACACTGTAAAGGATAGAGACAGGAACAGTGAAGCGCCATGTCAGGGCAGTGGGCACATCTCTGCAGTGGGACAGACTGTTTATAAGGAAAGTGGAACTTCTGCCTCACCAAAACCCCGAGGATGTATGTGTGTGGTTGACTCAGCTCCTACGTGCTGGGTGTGAGGGCCTCTTAGTTCTTCTGAGGCAAGAAAATCAGCAATTTTTTTTTTTTTACTTTCGCTTATGTGGAGGTTTGATGAAGAAGAAACAATAGAAAATTGGAGGGTTTTTATTTTAATTGAACATTAACCTGATTGGACTTCACTTAGTTCATAGTGTGTCTTCCTGTTTATCACGGAGGCACATGAATTTTAAAATAAAAAGGTGTCCTTGAGAGTGGTACAATGACAAGCTCACAAACATGACTTTGGAAATATCCTTTTTAAATTTAAGATTTTTTTGTTTTACATTTTAAGAATAAATGTTTTGTCTGTGTGCATGTATTTGCACCACATGCATATATGTTAGATCTCCTAGAAGTGGGGTTATGGATGTTTGTGAACCACCATATAGGTGCCAGGACCTTTGCAAGAGCAACAAGTTCTCTTAACCATCGAGTCATCTGTCTAGCCCTTGAATACCTTTTTGAAAAGTGCTTCGGCGTCCGTGTCCTGATTTTGAAGACCTTTGGTAGGACTGCCCTTTGCTACACTCTCGGTGTGAGGACACCTTCCTGTGTCTGTCCTAAGTCCACTCTATCACTTTCAGAGCCCTCTTCTCTCAGATAGGATTATTTCCAGTACTTCAGTCTTCCATAGAAATCCCATTTTCCTAGTCTATTCAGCCCTTACAGCTCTCTTTTAAACCATCTGGATTCCGAAATGTGGGGCTACAATCCAAAGCTTCTGAATTGTTTAAATAATAATAATAATAATTATAATTATTATTATTATTATTTTAAAAGGTTGTTTGTTTCCTAAGTGGTCCTGTTTGTGAATCCCATCGCACTGTTTGAATTATTAGACTGTATTTTTTAACCGATGTCCAATTCACGTCCTACAACATGAACTTGTTTCTTAGTCACTAGCATGGATGGCAATCACCAGCATCTAATTTCAGGTCATTTTGTCACTGTGGAAAAGGAATCCAGTGCCCATTCCTAGTCACTCTCAATTTCTTCTCCTGGTTACTGGAAACCACTCATTTAGCTTGGGGGATTTGTAAATTTAGGACGATTCCTGTAAATGGAGCCATATACAATGCATTGCCCTTTGTGTTTGGCTTCTTTCCTTTAGTATAATGTTAAAGTTTATTTTTGTTATATCGTGAATTAGGATTCCATTCATTTTGTCATTGGATGTTATTCTATCATTTTTCTTATTCTTGCTTGTTTGTTAAATTTGTCAAATAATCTCCATTATCCCCACAGGAATACTCTGTTAATCTTGAGTTTTTAAGTCTTATTTATTTAGCTTTTTAATTTTTTATTCTATCGTCCAATAAGATCCTTTTTAATCCCTGTTTTCAGTGCTCAAGATACTGCTCGCAAACCGAGGAGACAAACCCAACACCTGCATAGAGTTGTTAGTTTTCATTTGCAGTTGACAGCCATTGTGTTATGTATATACCCTTCAGTTGAAGGTTTTCATTTTCGAAAAATGTTGACAGACACTCTTTTGTCTGAGAGGAGACAACTTCTCACAGCTCGATAACTGGTTTCCTGAGGTGGTCAAGGTGGGTGGTGGAAGTGCTTGATGGGAGAGGCCAACTTATTATAAAGTTCCCCCCCCCCCATCTCTGCTGAGGGTGGGATGTTTCCTGTGCCTGAGGAGGAGACAGGCAGAAGCACTTGGAGGACTTTCATGTACATGGTGTCACTTCTGGAATAGGAAGTAGATGTGAGCGTGTGACTCGGTTGCTAGCAGTTGTACCCCAAATTGTAGCATCTATAAAGTGAGATAATAATACCAACTGTGTTGGCATATTGTGCTATTTAGATAAAATAACCTTTACAAAACATTTAACAATAATACCTGATCCATGGGGTGTGGTCAGTAAGTGGTAGTTATCAGTCCTATGTAAAACATACATTTTCAAAAAACATATAAATGCTATATATATATTAAAGATACTAAAGAGCTCAATACCCTAATAGTAGAGACAATATTGATAGTTAATAATACGAAACTTAAGGACAAAATCTATAGGGATGGAGAAATGACTCAGCAGTTAAGAGCACTGGCTGCTCTTGCAGAGGGTCCAGGTTGGTTCCCAACACCCACATGGCAGTACACAGCCATCTGTAACTCCAGTTCCAAGGATTTAACACTCTCTTCTGGCCTTTGCAGACACTGAATGTGTGAAGTATACATACATACATGCCAGCAAGACAATATACAGAAAATAAGATAAATCTGAAAACAATTTGAATTTTTTAAGCTTTGGGAACAGGTACATAAAGTATGCAGTAATTTTCTTACTTTAGTAAATTTTGTAGAGTATTTATAGGTAAAGTATCGTTGACATGGAGAAAGAAATATTTTTCTTTCTTATATATACACTGAGTAGAAATCTCTGTGAGGACTGGAATTCCATTTTCTTTGCTCCTCTATGTCTCATAGAGTGATTACATAAAGTGCTCACCCAACGCACAGGTCTTAAATTGTCCATTCTAACATTTTTTGCTCTCCAGTGATGTCTGTCCATCCTCTGACCAATCCCAGATCCCTTCCTCTAGCCCAGATATGACCAATCCCAAATCTTTACCTCTAGCCCAGACATGACCAATCCCAGATCTATGCCTGTGGCCCAGACATGGCCAATACCAGATCTCTACCTTTGGCTCAGACTATTCTCCTGAGCTCCAAAGTCATGTGTTTCAAAAATCTCCTCGATGCTCAAGTCTGAACTCTCTTTTATTCATGATGTCTACCTCTCACACATCCCCTATCTTGATCCGTAGGAAAATCTTTATACAATTTTGCAGCACGTTTTCCTCCTCTATATTTCTCATAGTCGTAAGTTTATGTTCCTTCTTTTTTTATCTGGTTTAAGATTCTCCTCTTACACAGAGATCCAAACTTATTGTTTATTGTCTCTCCTTATCCCAATGCCTGATTTAAAATACATAAAATTTTCAATAAATGCCTGATACTTGGGAATGCTTTCTATACCCTTTTATTTTTTTATGGAAAGAACATGCATACACTCACAAACAAGTGTGCCTATGAGCACATGCATGTAGTGCTCACACAGTCTTTGAATTCACCAACTTGTGTCCAGTTCTTCAGCATCTGGTTTCCTAGTGAGATTGTTACGTGGTCTAAGCCAGCAGGCATGTGTCATTGTCTAGGGGTTATAGGATGAATTACGCCATGATGCGTAATTCTTTTCAAATAGTTAAAACACATACTCAATTCCACCAAACTCTTCTCGGGCATTTCTCAATCACTTTCTCCTTTGTTATTATTCTTTTTAGTGGAAAAAGAAATTGGGGAAGAAAAGAAAAACCTAACCTAAGACCTTGTCCTGGCCTTGGTGAGACTACATTTTGGGTTCCCAGTTGACCATTTTCCATACTGTCATTGCTTCTGGAGAGCAAACCCCCCGAGCCTTGCCATTGTTCCCATGGTTTATGTTTCATGCTCTGCTGCTTCCTGGCTGGGAGGAGGCTTAACTGACAAAGCCAATTTCTGTAGCTTTGCTGATATCACCCATGATTCAAAACCACACTAAAAAATGACAAATTAAGTTCAGCCACATTTTTGTTATTCTTATTGAGAAACACCCATGCACAGACCAAGAAGTTCATGTTTGCCAAGCAGGGCCAAACAATCCTGATGCAGAATGAAGAAAAGAAATGTGAACCCACAGAGAATAAACTTATTTAAAGTAGGAAAAAAAAAAAACAAGTGATTCTGTTTCCTTGGGTTTCTAGACCACGCTTGGTTTTTAAACCACTCCCTTTATGCAGTGTCATCCTGCCCATAATCTTTTGTTCATTAGTTGTTTTCTCATCCGAAGGTTGCACTGAAATGGCCTGACTCTTACAGGACTTGGTGATTCTCAAGAACACAGTTGGGAAAATTACCATAAAAACAGCATCTCATCTGAATCCAGTTCCACTCATTCCTAGCCATCTTTGTCCAGGACATGTTGGCTGGCTCAAGTGATGCCATGCTGCCTGCCTCTGCTCAGGTTCCCCAGCTTGTTGTGCCTTCTCTTAACTTGAGCACTAATCAAAATCCCACGCATTCCTTGAAGTCTGGCTTCCATGTTACCTCTTCTGAAAAACCTGTCAGGTGCACATGAGACCTCTGCTCATAGCTTGTCCAGTCTCTGAACACCACGTGTGCACAGCACGTGCTCAGTGTTTTTAAGCTGATGCTAATATCAGGTTCAGAACATTGCTCATGTTCTTATGTTTTTAAATAGAAGCAATAAGAGAATCTGTAAAAGTTATTTCTTTTAAGTGTCAGTAGCACATATAAAAGACACAGGAGAGAAATGTGCTGATTTAAAAAAAAATAGGCATCTGATTGTGCAGCCTGCAGAAACATTTCAGTGGGCATTATAAATTTAGGGAGAAATGTGCCAAACCCAGAAAGCACTGTGTCTAGGGACAGTAAAGTAAGTGTGTCTTAGATACCATTGAGTAATGGCATTTATACCATTATTTGCACCAATGGAGGGGCAGTGAATGACACACAACCCAAACCTACTCGTGTGTGTGTGTTTGTGTGTGAATATGTACATGCTTATGCCACAGCCCATATGTGGAGGTCAGGGGATTACTTGTAAGAGTTGGGTCTCACCAGGCAGTGGTGGTGCAGCCTTTAATCCCAGTGCTCAGGAGGCAGAGGCAGGTGGATTTCTGTGAGTTCGAGGACAGCCTGGTCTACAGAGTGAGTTCCAAGGCTAGCTCCATAGCTACTGAGAAACCCTGTCTCGGAAAACAACAACAACAAAAACAAAGAGTTGGGTCACTCCTTCCATCATGTGGATCCCAGGTATTGAACTCACATTGTTAGACTTGGCAGCAAGTACACAGACCAACTGAGCCATCCTTCTGACCCTCGTGTTTATTTTTAATACACACTTTGGGTTTCCTGTTCTGTTTATTTCTTCTTTATTTCTTACCCAGACTCTTTTTAAAGTTACTGATGGCTTGCAGAAGTAGTTAGAAGCTTGCTACAAGTTAAGAAGAAGGCAGTTTACATTTCTATGCTACTAATAATCTCCTTTTTTTTGGCTAGATTAAGGTGGCTTCTGCAGTACTGCAAACCCTAGCATGATTGTGGGGTCTGAATTTAGAGTACTAGTCTGTAGGAATCATGACAAAATCATCTTGCCAGTTAATATTCAGAGCCATGGTTGGAAACCATGCCCAGGTCTGCAATTTGTAATTAATGTGGAAGAGTTCAGTCTCCAGAGGTGGCGGAGAGTTCAGCCACAAAGGTGATTAAAGGATTGGGAAAGAACTCTTGGGGAATTTAAAGAAACTGGATTAGTCAGCATGGAAAGAAAGGAGGATAAAAGGCAATTTAATATCAGTCTTTATGTATACAAAGCCACTTAGGAGAACATAGTGGCCAGTGTTTTCCAACTCGCCTGAGGAAAACACGAGAGGCTTATACTATAGTATGGATTGAGTGTAGACATAGGGAAGTATCTACTGACAGGCAAACTTGGAGTGAACTCTTGGGGAAAATGATTGAATTTCCATCTCATGCTATCTACCTGCCTGTCTCTGTCTGTCCGTCTGTCCGTCCGTCCACCCATCCATCCCCATCTCGGCTGTTTTAAGATGAGTGTTGCTGAGCATGGTGGCACATAATAATCTCAGCACGTTTTTGAGCTTAGAGATGATGGCAGATAATTGAGAGCTTCATGGAATCTTGTCTGCAGTATGATGATGATGATGGTGATGTTGATGCTGGAGCAATGGAAATTGAACCTGGAACCCTGTCCGTGTTCTGTGGAACCCTGCCCATGTTCTGTGGTAAGCAGATTCTCTGCCACAGTTATACCCCTGGGTCTGCATTAGTATTTTGAGAAACTGCTTTATGGGTAGCCATGTACACTAATCAAATGGGGAGGCCTTGCATTACAGTTGTATTCCAATTTCATCCTAAGTGATGGCAATAACTACTAGCCATTATTAAGGGCCTACTCTGTGCCAGCACCGAGCTAAATGCTCTACATATGCTATACCTAATTTTTACAGTAACCTTCTATAATGGTTTCATCTCCATTTTATACCCAAAAGAAGTTGAGGTTCAGTTAGATCGAAGTTCACAAACTAGGAAATAGCGAGTCGGAATGTAAACCCAAGCCCAGATGCCTTAGCTCCAGCACCCAACACCTTTTGCAGTGTAAGTTTCTACTCCTTCCAGGTGAGCCCTGAGTCCAGAGTGGTTTAGTGTGCTCATTAGTAAACATAGTGGGAATGTTCACTATTTCTGCTAACTATTCAGTATATTGCTTAACTGATTCCAAAACATTATTGTTACTAAGACTGAACTTGCTCTCCTGTCTTCACAGTAGTGTGAAAATTTTGTGCCCATATCTTGGTATCTCTTGCCATAAACAAACTTGCTTGATAATTTCATATTGAATGAGATGAATGAAGGAGAACTTAACATACTTATAAAGAGTTTTGTTTTACAGCTTTCAGTGATGAGGTGACTTTGGACACAGTAGTGTAGGCTGTCTTGTCAGGGACCAGGTGCAGATTTAGCTTATGCCTGTTTTGTGACTGGGTTGTACATGAAATGTATCCTTTGCAAAATGAGAGAATTTAATACATGCACTTGCTAAGACCCCTTCTAACCTCTGCTTCTGTAGCTTTCTGTGCATAGTGAACATGGGAATAAAATAGGATTTCTCTGGTCCTTGATCTGGAAACCTAGGAACTAGCAGATTTCGGAAGGAGATCTAATATTCTTTAAAAATACTGTAGAAGTTCCAAATATACAGAGAGGTTCTCAAAGTCTTCTTGTTTGTAAACCCCTAAAGACCTTAATTATAGACTGGCTGATAGCACCCTTTGTTGGTAGACACAGTGGGCAGGCATATTTATGCTATTAGATAAGTTGAAAATTCACTTGGTAATAAGCACCTATAAATAACTGAGTAGTTATTTTCTTGTGTGTTGCATTGCTTATATCTGAATCTTTTGTATTGACTTGTGCTTATCTCACTGGTCGAGCTAACATGATTTATTGGCCAGGAACTAGAGATCTAAGTCACTACTGGCCTAATTGTTTTCTTGGCTTGCTTATAGAATTCTTGGCAGCTAGAGTTTCTTATAATACTTTCCTAGCAGTGCCTTGCTCCCTAGGGGGAACATTGTACTTTAGGATAGTATGTGATAAGAACCAAGATGATGAAATAAGTTTTGAGAGTTCTGGACAATTCTCAGTGCAATTGAAACTGTGACATTAATTGATGTCTATAGCATATGCATCTTCATTATCATTGCCATTTCAGGGTTACATGTGTTGCAGGATGAGGAAGAAATAACTCTAGGGAGCAGACATTGTCTGTGCACATCTGCATTCAGAGTAGTGCTCTATAGGGTTTTGGGAGGAACAAGGCTTGGTCTCCAGTTCTAAGTTCAGCTGAAGCCCTTGCTCCTATTTTAGCTGGTCAATCCCCTTGTCTCCAGACAGGCCATACTGTGTATAGCTCCAGTGTGGAGCTCCCCATAACTTTTTGGTTAGGCAATTCTTAAATCTGGGCACAGGATCAGAGTTATATCATAGATGTATTTATTCAACTCTCAAGATTGCCATATCTAATGACTAATAACTTAGGATTTGAAAAAAAAACATTCATGACGAGATTCTGGTGCCATCATGGGACAGGCCATCTTCCTCATCCCATTCTAAGATTTTGGCTTTGACTAAGTTATAGAAACATATCATTTGTAGTGCATTTTACCTCTCTTAAACTTTTTCAGTTGAATAAACAAGGCTGAGAAGGCACAAAAGAGACCTGGCCTATGGTCAGTTGAGGAATAACAAAGGTATCCAAGTATAAGGAAATCTTGTACCGGTTTTCTCATTTACTATAGCAGAGGTCATTTTAGTTCAGGCTCTTTGATTGAAAGTAAGAAGCTAACCTTGGCTGACTTGGGGGAAAGAACCATTTTAGATGGATCTGGAGCAGTTACTGGAATGAATCCACTCCAGATGTTTTCTTCTTGAGTTATTCAGATTCCCAAGAAAGCATTTGAGTGGCTGGCTTGGATTATAAACTTACCTCTTAGGCAAGAAGAGGCCTCATACCTCCCAATGTATTACCCACAGTGGCCACAATGTGTATAGATGTCAAAGCTCAGACTAGTATCATCTCACGTCAAGGAAGACTCAAATACACCTGATGCCCACTATAGAGTTTAAGGCGAGGACCAAATTCAGCCTTTCAGTGAATGAAGTGGGTGGTGGTTATGCAGAGGCTTCTGTCTTCTTAGCAGTTGCCTAAAACCTCATCAGCATAGGTGTTCTTGGCTATAATTTAATGTCTTTATGCCTCCGGTGTAGCTTGACAACATAGATCAATGATTAGCAAGATATATCTTTGGTCATTATAGTTGCCTGGAATAAAATGAATGCTTTCAATTCTCTGGATATGATTTAAAAGCCATAGAAGGGCCCAAATCAAGGCCAGTCATCAGAGGGAAAGTATCAGCAACTCAGCCTTGCATTTCTCATCATGGAGTTGTGTAGAATGACGGTTTGAGGGCCTTGACTCGTGAACTGAGCGAGGAGCTTTCTCATAGGTGGAGAGGTGACGCACTGATCTGGAGTGCTCTCTCATCTAGGGTCACTGATGACTGAATGGCTTCTCTCATGCTGTCTTTTCATGCAGAGGACCAGCTAGCTGTGCCTGTTCTTCTCTCTTTACCTTGGTGCCTGATCCTTCTTCTCCTTAACCACTCTGCTGTCTTTCCCCTGACTTGTGTTTTCTCTCTAGTAAATCATTTCTCTATCTTTATCTCATGTGACTCTCCCCCTATTTGTTGCTTGTTCTGTAACTTTTGATCCTTTTCCCAAAGCCCCTTCCCTTTTCCTTCTCTAAGCCACCATCATACCCTTTCCTCCAACCCCCAAAAAGAACACACATTTTTTTTTTTTTGCTGCGAATTCCCAGTATGTTTACTGACCTGTGTGCCAAAGAGAAAATTCCCAGGCCACCTCCATGCCAATGCAGTGAAATTCAGCAGCTGTCGTTGCTCAACAAGGTCCTTGTGGCACATAAATCAGCGGATAAGTGCTCTTGCAGAGAACCTTGGCATGGGTATGTTTGTATGAACATGTGAGATACATGACCGTGTTTGCTGCACGGGAAAGTTCTTGGATCTTTTCTGATAAGAGAATTAAGCAGAAAGTTTTGCCCTTTTAATTATTATTATTAAGTTAGTGGATGAGATCCTAAGAATTTGTATAAAAATTTAATGGTATTAAAGAGATAAACAGACTTAGGGGACTGATAAATAATCAAGCATTAGAATACCCTGCTGACCCATTATTGATAGCAGACTCAATGCTTTATAGATGTGGTGGTGGGACAGGAAGCAGGAGCAACGAAAACAATCTAGATATAAACCCAAGCGATCTGTTGGTTTAAATGAACAAGAGAAGCAAGTTTAGATAATGTGAAGGGGCAAGAAAATGGAGGCAGAGACCTAAGTAGTGAAGACAAGCCTGTCAGAAAGCTGAGAGCCCCTTGCATCCGTGTAGCATTACGGGAAGGACATACAAGGCAAACAACACTTCTTCTTTTCAGACACACTGTCTGCAGCAGTTAGGGATCTAAAAGTTAAACGATACCAGAGTAGTATCTTTAAACAACAGGACAGTACAGCAGAAATCAAGGCCCCAATAAAACAATTGGGAGAATGTGAAGAGCTGAATCATAGAGCGCCAGAAAGCGACACAGCTCTTCAACTGGAAAAGTGGTTTTAAGTTGTGCCTGCAATGTAACAGCTGGCAAGAAAGAAAAGAAAAGAAAACAGAAAAGAAAAACAAGATGGAGTGGTGCTGTGTTTCCTGAACTGGGAAACCCACCTGGCCCGACAGAAGAGCAGACCCCCCTGACTTTGCCAAGCACGGTCCTAGATGCTCTGTGTATACTTCTAATTTCAGCCTCAAGGTTAAAAGTGAAGCCAAGGACTGAGATTGCTATCCACTGGGAGGAAAAGGCAGAGGGGGTTTTCTGAGCCAGCTCCAAAATCATAAGGCTCAGGGGGAATTACTTTGATTTTGTCAAGTCAGAGTGAACAGCCAAAGGCAGCAGACATAGGATATTGTCAGGGGTAAATCCCCCAGTGAGGTCTGTTCTGTCTTATTGCAGGGTCAGAGGAGCATAGCAAGCCAGCCAAATGTTTTCAAGCATGGAAATCCCCTAACTTTCCAACTGCTGCGGTCCCACAGCTCCGCGGCTTTACTCACAGGATGGCTCTGCTCCAGCTTTCAAATCTCTCCAAGTTGATTAATCATTTTCTTGTTCTGACTCATTCAAGCTTCTTCTAGAAAAATAGCTAAAGGTACTAGATGGGCTGGGCGGATCAAGGAGGTCAGAGAAATTGGCTTGATGATAGTCTATAGAAAAACCTAGAAGAAATTGCCAAAAGCCTTTAAGCAAGCATACTGTCCTCAGATGCTATGTATGGTTTGGGGCCAGAGGCCATTGGCTCATTTCATGTGTTTAAAGCAGGATATTCCACATGCATTAGGAAACTTGGGTATGTGAGATTTCATTTCTTAATGTAAAGAAAGTTAATATAGGCTAGTGCTCTAGACATTAGGATTCCATATCACAGCTTATCTTTGTATCTAGACGGATGGACTGTGGACCCATGTATAACCTTCTAACACTGATAATGGCCAACACATATACAACGTTGGTTATTTATCGGGTACCGTGTTCAGTTTTACCAAGAGACATGTTTACAGCACTAAAAGGTCAATTTTGATTGTCTTAGCCAAGGCCATACAGAATGATTATATTATTTGGTCTGGCTAATATTCCTCATCATGAAGTTTATATTTAAAAAAATAAATTATTTTGGTTTATGATTATATTGAGTCATACTGGAAAGTCTGCTTCTTTGCTTTTGTGACATAGTAATCTCTGGGCTTATTCATTGAGTTCATAGGCATTTATTAAGCACCTGAGTGTACGAGTCATCAGAGATGGGATTGTAAAACTGAGCTACCACCTCAGGCCTGAAGTCATACGCTGTGTTCATGCCTTTTAACCGAGTGAGCAAAACACACGGAGGGACACAGAGCATGAAGCCATGATTTCTGCGGAGGAAAGGAGGAGGAAACATTTGAATTGGAAATTCAAAAATAAACAGGACCTTTTTAGAGTGGTACGGTCAGAAGGGACGCCGTCATCACAAGGAACGGTGTGTGCCAATCCTGAGTGTGTGGAACAGCATAGGACATTTAAAATAATGATTTTGTTTTTGTAGCGCCATGATGGGAGGGGCCTGCGTGGGTTAAATTGAAGTGAGGTTGTGATGGGTAGAAGACTGTGAGTTCTGGAAGGCCATATGGGAGTTTTAAAGGAAGAGAGAGGCTTCATTTGGTTATGTTTCAGAGAGTCCTGCAGATAGTGCGCAGGGAGACTACAGGGTGACAAGGGGCTGGACGGAAAGTGTCTGTGTGTCCCGCGAGTGGTGGCAGCAGCCAGAGAGGTGAAGAACAAGCTCCTAGACACATTTCAGAGGTCGGGTGGACAGACTGGAGTGGAGAGTTGAGAACAGAAAATGATGTTTAGATAATCCCTCGGTTAAGGACTTGGGTACCCAGGTGAATCTTAATGCTTTCAACAAGAAATCCTGAAGGAAACAGTCAAACGGAGCGTTGAGATTACTTTGTAACATGTTAAGTTTGGATGATGGCACAGATTAGAGAGAAGGCATTGAGGTCCCCTTGGTAACCATAATACGATCAAGAAAGAGAAATGCCGAACACACCTGAAGCCAGGACAACTTGGTCTGTCAGGCAAAGGACAAAGCAGAGTGCAGTCTGTTAAGGTTGCTGTCGAGGAGTCTTCATGGGGTGGGAGAGTTTTGGGAAGTAAAAACGGGTGACATCTGTTGCGCACTTCGGATCCTGTTCTCTCCCGTCCAACTTTTTGAAGAGGTTCAACAGTCCTGTCAAAGGCTAGGACACTGACCCCTCCTAGGCTGTTATCTTTAAGGTTTCCTTTAGGGAACCCTTGGGAGCCATTCCCAACACATAACCATGCTTCTGCTGAGCTTTCCCCATTGGTCTGCATTCCCAACTGCTGGGGCCGCATAGATTTGCAGACATCTGTACCCCTTAACTAATTGCAGCAATCTGTTCCATCCATCTCTGAGAAAGCACACAAATTGATTCTCCAGCGATGTCCATATCCAAGGACACCTGTATGTCCCTCCGTCAAATCAGCTGCCCCTTCACCTTGTGCTCACCTGCTTTTTCCATTATGAGGGCAGTAATAGATCAGCCTCAAACGTCCCTGTCCTGGGAAATTTCTTCACAAGAGAATTATTGGAAACAATATTTTGGCCGTGGAGCCAACTTGTGGTTTTAAATATCTTCCAGCCGGCAGAGCACCTGGGCTTAAGTGTCTAGTCCCTTCTGACTCTGAAGAATGAGCTGTACCTTAAATTGAAGCTCATAAGCACACTGAGAAACGATGAGTCTGTTTCCTCCTGCTGTTCGCTGAAGCAATGAAAAGTAAATGAATTCAGAAGAGCCAGAGCCAGTTTGAAGTATCACAGGCTGGGGCCTTACAGTGTGCAGGGATGCATGTGCTTTGGATTTAGTGCCGTGTGCACAATTGCCCTGTGCAGGCTGCTGGAGCTGGCTCCTTCCCCAGTGGAACTTTTGGCTTTTGAGATGAACATCGACTTCTTATATTTCATGCTGACCCTAACTAGTACCTTTCATCTAAGAGCTTGATGGTAAATATCTGTTAACTGGTTAGAGTCTCCAAATTATGGAGGTTGGTTAACAAAGACTTCCGAGCCTCTTGAATTCAAGCCGTCCACTTTAGCAGCTGCATAGGAAAGATGTGCACAGGATTGATGGTCACATGCTGGCAGCCGTGAGGTTCAGTAGCATACAAATGCATTTTACTTGTATCTATCAATAATGTCTTTACAAAATGAATTCGGCATCAGCATTTAAATATTAAGAAACTTCATAATAAAATCCAGGCTTCTGGCTTTGTTTCCAAACTGTGAGAACTGACAGCCTTATGTCATAGTCCTGTAGGGTGACTGTTGACAGAGCTGAATGGTCGCTGCCTCCTTCAGGATGTGCATACCATTCACGGTTTGCCAAAGTCTCCATCACTCCTGTCTTTCTTACATTTGACCTGCCCTACTCACCTAATGTTATATGCCTTGTTGAATTTTAGGATGTTTCCCCCCTAAGAAAGCTTCATTCCATTAGCAGTGACTGTATTCCCTCCCTCCATTCTTCATCCCATCCTTCAGCCTCAGACTTCCAATCTTTTCTCTCTAGGGATGTGAATTATTTCTCTACTTCCAGCTATTAAAAGAATATCACTACTGTGAACATCTGTATACAAGTTTTTGTGTAGATACCTGTTTTCATTCCTTTTGGGAATATAGCTAGGAGTGGGTCATTTGTTAATCTGCATTCTGACATGCTGAGCAACTTTCAAATTAATTGTCAAAATGACCACACCGTATCACAACCACACCACCAATATATGAGGGTTCCAGTTTCTCCACATCCTTCGCAACAAATTTCCCTGTTACCTTTATAGCTAATCTGTTTGTTATTGTACGGTGATATTTCATTATAGGTTCAGTCCAAACATTTATTTTTTTTCCTACACAAAATAGAATTTCTTAAGTGTCATGAGGAAATGTTACTGCTAGATTGTGGTGACAGCCACTCATCCCTGGGGCTCTCAGCCTGGTCCCAACCCTTAACGCCAGATAACATAATGCCATGTAATGTATTATGTCCCTAGACTGTGGTCTGTGGAGTACCTGCAGTGAATTCCATCATTTCGATGGGATGCTTGTTACAAATTCAGATTCCTGGTCACACAAGGATTCATACTCTCTGAGGGTAGAATGTGATCTGTAGGAAGTTGCATAGCTTTGTAAAAATAAGTAGCATGTGTAGACCCAAATAATAGGCCAATGACTTTTCACCTTCCTGCTTACATGAAGAATCACACCCAAATGGCAGCATGTCTTATTGAAAAACTAAGTCATTTGTGAGTAGAGTATATTTAAGGGGGTGGGGTACAGAATCTTTACAGTGGCCATACTGCTTCGGCATAGCGGCATGGGAGAATCCGGCATGTTGGCACCTAGGGTCCTTTTCAGCTGTAATGAAGTTGTAGTGTTCTGTAATCAAACAACAGTTGTAACTTTTGTAGAAAACACTGCTTCTGGAGGAGCTTTGGCACTTTAACAGCAACAAAACCAACCTTTACTGAGTAGTCATATGTGAGGCATCATGCCCGCAGATCTGGCCACAAAGATGGCTAAGCTGCCTCCTTGACCTCGTGGATCCGGGCTCCTAAGGAAGATAGTAATGTTCCATAGATAGAATTCTCACCTGAAGACAATATCTGTAACTCCTCTGTCACACCCCAGGGAGCACCCGGCAGGTATAGGTGGATTTGTGCTCTTCCTATGACTTGTCCAATCCAGCCTTTTCTTCCTTTATTTTTCTTTTCTATTATATTCTTTCTCAGGATGCCACAGGCAGCACTGCAGCCCCTTGGTGGTGTTGAGTCTGTGATCAACTCCCCTGTACCTGAAAGGCCACAGTCTGGCCACGAGATCTTCCACAAAGGTATCTGGAAGCAGAGAGACCCTTTTCCTAAGTGTGACGCCGGCCTTTTCCAGTAGTCCTGTCTGTCTTTGTCAGCAGAGGTGGTTTTTAGGGCCCCCTTTTTATTGCGGGCATTCCATCTTTCAGTGACAAAGATGACCTTGGAGAACAAATCTCACTGTATATATTGGGGCCACATCCCCAGGCTGCTGCCTCTCTGATGGGTGTGTGACTTAGAATGCACCTTTCACCCCAGGATCTGAAAACCTTTAACAGCTCCAGTTCCATACATGACCGCTGAGGAGATGCAGGCAATAAACAGGAACATCTGCTCAAGGAGTAGGAAAGAAAAAGAAGGGCATTCGTGAGCAGCCTGAGCTTTGCTCCTCAGGCCACTATGACTCAAAGCCATGTGAGCGAGCAGAGTCCTGCAGCATACATGTAATTAATGCCTTTTGCTTACCTATCATGTCACTGTGAGTGCTCCCTCATCAGCTGCTGGGCGCTGAAGTGGCAATAAAGGACAACTATTTCCATAACTCAAGCTTTCAACCGACACGGGACCTTGCTCCTTTGGGTGAATCACCAGTTCAAGATAAAGTTGGGGTAAGTGTGTAGGTCATTTGGTAGAGTACCTGCCTCGTAAGTGTGATGCCTCAGGTTTGATCCCCAGTGTGACAGAGACTGGGCAACACTGTTCAAGTCTCTTTTCTCAATACTCAGGAGGTGGACAGAAGAATCAGAAGTTCAAGGTCACCTTAAGGAGTTCAAGGCCAACCTGAGGTGCTCGAGATCCTGAAGGTCTTCTCAGGGAAGCAGGCTCTCTCTCACTCATCTCAGCAAACAGGCAATTTCAGACTCAACAGCTTTAGCCTATGGAACTTTGACTCAAAGTTTTCTTTCTCAAGAATTATAGGAGATTTAGATATTTTCCCAGGTTTTACTGACAGAGAAAGAAAAAGTCACCCCATCTTTTGTTCATTCCAAGTAGGGAATGAAAGGGAGCCAGTACTTGCTTTCTCTCAGGTTTTTGTGCACCAGATGAAATCCGTTCAGATGCATCTACAGAGGTTTCAGGGGGTCGCGTGTCATCTGCGCATGTGTGCTCCACCATCCATGAGCTCTGCCCATACTGTCTGGGCTTTAACCCTGGTTACCGTCCAAAGCCTTACCAGAGACTCTTTGCCTTTCATTTTAAATGTTACCCCGGTACCCTAAGAAACCCAAAACACTTGTGTTCTTCCCTCTCAGAAGCTTCTACACAGCCTGCTTTCCCTCTTTCCTTTTGGTTTTCCTCTTTGTTGGGAGAAGGATTTGTGATGATCTGTTCCCAGTGTCAGCTGTAGCATCATGATAAGAAGTTTGGTTCCATCCTTTTGATTCAATCTTCTGAACATAGGCACCATTTATATTTAAATTCTTTTAGTTCTTAGATTTTGTTTTCTTTTTAAAGTATGTATTGGTGTCTGGTGTGTGTGTATAGAGATCACAGGACAACTTTGTGAAGTAAGGCTTCTTCTCCCACTTTTATTTGGGTTTCCAGGCTTACATAGCAAGTGCCTTTACCGGCTAAGCCATCTTGCTTGCCCTTATTTGATTTTATTTTTAAAATTATATTTATTTGTGTGTGCATGCGTGGAGATCAGAGAACAATTAGCAGAAGTCAGTTTTCTCTTTCTCCTGTGCGGGCTTTGGGGTCGAACTCAGATCATCAGGCTGGGTGGCAAGCAGCTTTACTCACAGAGCAATTCACCAACCAAATTTTATTTTTAATGTTGAATTTCTGTTTTAGTTCCCTACCCCTACAATAGACAGGGACGGCATGTATGTTTTTCCCCTTCTATTTCCAAGCCTGTCACATGACTCCTGCTCAATCATTTCCCTCCACATGAACTCTAGAGGTCATACCCTGGCCCAACTTTGGGAGTAAGGTGAGCTTGGGCATGCATGGCCTTGGTTTCCCCATCTGAGGGCACTTGGGAGCTGTTCTGCGGTTTGATGTCAGGCAGGATCCTCAGGCTCTCCTGTGTGGGTCCGCCAGACCACAGCGGCCAGTTCAGTTAGTCTCATCATCCATGCAGCTTCTCTGGTTTCCAGCACTCGGGCCCTGACATCTGAGGCCCTTCCAGGCAAGTCCATGCTTCTCTTTCTAGGCCTGTCACACCACACCCCAACACCAGCTCCTGTCGTCCTCCAGCCAGCCCAGACTAGTCAACATTCCTACCAAAGCATTTACTTTCTTCACTCGGCTCAGCCCAGCCTGCTTACACACAGTTACTTCTCTGCTTAGCTTATCAAATTCCCAGCATCCAAGGTACCCACCTTAGCCATGCTCACCAAGGATCCCTTGATGTGATTACTCACCTATAAACACCTAGACTGTCTTTACTGAGATGGTACTTGTCATGTATTATCTGGAAATAGGGAAGACATTAGCACACTTTGTTTCTCCTTCTAGGTCATAAACCTCTTGATGGCAGGAGGCATACTTTCTCTTACATGTGTGCTGAGTAATATTTTCAGATAAATGAATAAAGTACCTTTGTTCCCTTGGTTTAAATCCAGCAGCTGCCTCTACTGTCAAAGGAAGGTAGATGATGGAGTGGCCAGGACTTAGCACCACATCCTCTTGCTCTCTTTAGCTTACTCTCTCACTTTCTCTGTTTGAAATGGGGACCTCACTATACTGCCCAAGCTGGTCTCAGACTCTTGAACTTAAGCAACCCCCTTGTCTCAACTTCCTGGTACTGCACACATGTACCACTCCATCTGGCTATAGCTCTCCACAGTTTTGAGTACCTGATAGGCATTAGAAACTGTGATAATTGCTGGGATTAAAAATAATTATGGTCCAATTTACTGATTTCTAGGTGCTAAGCACCATGCTAAGTTAGTAATTTTTTTTTGTATCATTACAAGTAATTCTCATGGCGACCATCTGAGGTTATTATTTTACCATCAAAGCATTATTATGTATGCGGTAGGTCAAAGAAGTTAGTAAACTGCTTAAAGTCACCTAGATAGACAATAATAGAACCTCTTAGTTATAGGGTTTATCTCCCCTTGAAGGCTCTGACTTTAGGCAAGATGGCTAAGGTTAACTCTAACGCTAACCATTCTCATACTTGGCATAAAGACCTTCTTCAAAGGGATATAGCCATCCTTAATGAAAATGTTCCAGATTTTCAGATAGGCTCTCACTATAAAGCATTTGCTGGTTTGGAACTTACTATATTAGTCCTGGTTAGCTTCAAACTATCTCCTCCTGCCTCTGTCTCTCAAGTGCACCTCTGTGCCTATAAGATGTATTCTTCAGAATTACTTACAGTCTTAAAGCTGGGGCTATTTATCCCAGACAGATCGGTACTGGTTGCTTTCTATCATTCAGTGCTTTAAGTGATATATGATAATGACAATCCCTCCCTCCCTCCCTCCCTCCCTTCCTTCCTTTCTTCCTTCCTTCAATCCTCCTTTCTTCTTTCTTTCTTTCTTTCTTTCTTTCTTTCTGATGCAGCCCATTTTCTTAGTATTATACAGTTTAATATTTTTTGTATGATAATCTCTGTTTCAAAAAATGTGCCCAAAGTTTTCATATCTGTTTCTTGCCTAAAGTTGTATCTTCAAGGTGATTAAAGATTTTAACTTTGAAAATGTTTTGAGAAACCAGTTTCTTTTCTCTTTTCCTTTCTTTCCATAAAGCATTGTTCATAGTTTTGCCCCTTATAAACTTCCTTGTATTCCGCAGTCCTTTCTGTATACAGAAGCTTTCTGCACTGTTTGTTTTGTTTTCTCCGTTTATCTTTTTCTTTAGGTCATCTTGTTTGTAAAGCTCATAGCCCAACACCACTATTAAATTGTCATGGCTGGTGTTGCTTTGTATTTTGTGAGTTCTAAAGCTCACTGATTTTTTTTTTTTTTTTGATCTGGCCTTCTTCTTCCTAGGGGAGTTGAGTTTCCCTTTGTTGTCTTATTTATAGCTCAGCTGTGGGTATGGTTTGGAGTCTTGGTTTTTATTGCTTCAACTGATCTGTAGTAACTGACACTCTATGCACAATCCTGGTTCCTGCCCGCTTTACATATGCACACACACTATTCCATGACTCAGACAGACTATAATGTATTGCCTTTATCCTGGGGTATCTGAGATTCTGGGTTACTGCATTGGTCTATTCTTCCCAAACACAGAACCAACCATGGTGCCTCTTGTAAACAGGCACTGATTGATTTCTGCTAGCATTTCATACCACGGGTGCCTCTCAGTCTAATTATATGTTGATTTGTAATCAATGGAAACTTTCTATCATTTGATTTCATGCTGACTTTGTGTCTGCCAGGCACACACACACACACACACACCCCATTTGGAAACTTCCAGGATTACTGTCTCAACTTTAGTTTCATTAAACAGGTCTCCTTTCATGATGGCCTGCCTTTAATCTATTACTTTTTGTTCAGTTACTCTGTCAACCTAGAGGTATCTGTTGTCTATTTAAAAAACAAACAATTAATCACAGTGATATGTTGGTAGGCGCCATGTGTCCACCTAAACTTTAGATTCTGAAGTATGAGGGAAAACACAGTCATTGGCATGCATTAGTTCAGTGCCCCACAGTCCTCTGCTCTACAGTGTGACAGCTAACCTTAGAAAACAAAAACATCTCCACCAGAATCCTCAGTCAAGTGTGATTTGGGTACAATGAGAATTCATCAAGTGTGTAGAAACCGCATTTCCTAGGAAATCTAGGCTTTCCTGTATTTGGGAGTGGTGAGGAATACGCCCAAGAGCTTGGAAAAGATACAGAATTGGCAGGCAAATAGACGGTCTGGAGAGCAAGACTTCCTTTCTCCCTGCTGAGCTTTTTTCCCCATTATCTCTGAGAAAATGAAGCAAATATGCAAACACAAGCTTGCCTCGGGATTGTCTTTTATTGATAGGCCGCTGTGTTCAGTGATTCCTCCAGCCCGTAGTGTCTGCTGGACGGTTGGAAGCTTTTTGAAGCCATTGTATTGTTAGGGAATAATTAGGGTGAATGGAGCGGGGAGTAGGGGTTAACAACGAGTCTTTGTTGTCAGCAATTGCTAGTCTTGGCATCAATATTAGTAACAAGGCCAATCTACTGGAAGGATTCTAAACAAAGGATGGAAAGGTTGCGGTTGGTTTGTCTAATCCGTCCAGTAAATCCACCCATGCGTGGCCATTGTACCCTGTGAGGTCGCTGGAAATGCCTTCGGTCACACCGCATTCCAAGCCACTGGGTGGGTGATCTCTGCACAGTCTGCTACATGGGTTTCCTAGAATGCTTCCCATATGAAAAGGGGATGCACAGGTGTTGCCTTGGCAATTAATCAGCATACTTCACAAAGAAAGTCTCTTGATGTTTGGGTAAATGAATGAGCATCCTATGAAAGGCTCCTGGGCCTTTCCGTGGCTGGAGGAGTTAGAGAACATCCTAATGCAAAGGGCTGAATGTGTCTTGAGACTAAGGCAGAAACACCTAGGTAAACCCTGCCCTGGGTTCTCGTCCCTTCTACCTACTTCAGTTGGGCCCAGTCTTATCGTCATCATCTAGTCCAGCGAACTAAGGTAGCTATAAACTTAGTGCTTCAGGGACAGTTCTTCTTGGAGTGAGGGCTGTAGCTTAGACATAGAGCAGTTACTTAGCATGTGTTTAATCCAACACACTGAACACAGAACAAGACAAGACAGATAGTAGTTCTTAGCAGTGAGCATCTGTTGCTCCTCATGCATGTGGGAACCTGGAGCTGACAGTGAATGCCAAATCCAGTCAACCTGCAGCTCTGGCTGATCAGGTTATTAATCAATACCCAGAAGCAGTGCCTTGCAGAGAGACCTGGAGTCCGGCTTGGAGCCTGTCCGTCTTCTTTTTAACAAGTGCATGTTATGTACTCTGCTCCCAAATCAGCTTTCTGTCAAAGGTCCCCACGGACAGAGGTTCAAATTGTGCAACAATGCTAACACAAATCTTGCTTTCTGTTGTGATCTTAAAAATAAAGACAGAGGAGCTCAGGAATATAGAAGTGGAAGCAGCGATGTCTCCAAGAACACTTATGGCCTTAGCTACGTAGTCCTAAAAGGCAGACGCCTGCTTCTAATATTGAATTAGGTTCTGATCTCAGTCCGACTGTACAAGGTCAACACTGAACACCAGGCACTGAGGCCAAGGTTATTCCCACTAACGTTCTGTTCCCAGAGCACACCTGACTGTCCTGTCTGTGAGGAGTACTGGGTATTGGGAACTGGGCAGGGGCTCTGTGAGAAGGGAAGTAGCTGGACAGCAGTGTGCTTCTTTTCAGGTTCTCAGCTGCTCTGGAAAATGGCCAAAATGAATGAGATGCCACAAGCCTTCAGAGTTATTGTAAGCCACAGAGAGCCAAGGCCCCTCATTTTCAAAAGCTCTATGGAGTGTCAAGTTTCATGTATATTTGGTCTGGGGCAAGTATAAAACCCTGAATTTTCTCCAGGAAAATATTTGCTTTCAGGAGCACCCGATGGACCCTGCGTCCCTGGACACATTGTGTCTTGGGAAAGTAAAACAATGTAGCACCCTATTGAGGCTGCTGGCTCTGTTTGGCTAGTAGAGAAAGATTGGTACAACCCTCCATTAGACCTGTTGTCATGGCCTCTGACAGATTGTTGGAAAGGCTTGAGAAAAATCCGTTTGCCATAGAGGGTGGATGGCCTAGTAGAGGAGGGAGAGCAAAGGGCTGAATTTTCTGAGACCAGTGTGCTTGGGTGATGTACACAACGTGACACCCAGGGAGGCTAGGAAAAGCTCAACAGTGGTTCATGAGCCAAAACTCTGGCATCCTCCGAACGGATGGAAAAGCTGGACGTTCAAAATAAGTCACCTTCTATGCAGAAAGAGTTCACGAGCCTGAGGTGACTGTGAGTTATGGAAGTCCATGTCTGGGCTTATTTTTGTTGTTGTTGTTTTGTTTGTTTGTTTTTGTTTTTTGAGATGGGTTTTTCTGTGTTGCTTTGGAGCCTGTCCTGGAACTAGCTCTTGTAGACCAGGCTGGCCTCGAACTCACAGAGATCTGCCTACCTCTGCTTCCCTAGTGCTGGGATTAAAGGCATGCGCCATCACCACCCGGCGGCTGTGCTTTTTATAGGTGTGAGCTGTGTTCTGTTCTAGCGGTTGTGTTCCAGGCTCGATACTTTTCGATGTGACTTTGGTCAGCAGGCTCTTTTTATTGTCTTCCCAAGTAGTGTTGACATTTGTAGGGAGAGAAGAAATCTGGATAAATAAAATTCTTGTCTTGACATTGTTGAAAAGCATTGCAAAAAAGAGCAGAGGGTATTTTCAGAACTAAGTGGAAATCATTTGTTGCCAACATGGAAGAGCAGGTGGGTAGCTTGTGAGCCCTTTCAGGCCACAGCCATTTGTGAGCAGCTCTGAGACATTTTCATACGGATAGAAACACATCCCTACTACATCCCTACTACAGTGGCCATCTCTCTCCCTATGGCTGTCTTTTCTATCATACAGCTTTTAGGATTTTTCTGAAGAGTTACATTACACCTGGTTTGTGATGATCTTAAGCTTTCAGAGACATTCCCACAGATCCTCGGACTGTTTTGTGGAGGGAGGAAGAGTGGATCTCCAAAGCAAACCATCTCTTTGTCTCAGAATTGGAAAGAGGTGGTTGTTCAGTCTGCCTCTGACTGGTCTGTGCATTTGGAAACTAAAACTGAAGACAGTTACATGGCTTTTCCTGAAGTTATCCAGAAAGTTAGTCCAGGAACAGCATGAAAGTCCTGTCTCCTTATGCCTGGTTTGTTGTCACAGTGCGAGCTCTGTCCATAAGGAGGAAATCCAGTCTAGACTCCTGCTGCCTTCTAAACGTTGTGAATGCACCAGTCATAGAAGCAGCTTGTACGGGCGGGCTGAGCATCCTCGGTGTGCATAATTTAAAAGGGTCATGTTTAGAGCACTCTAATTTTGAACTACAGTGGCCTTCTGATGCCCAGAATCGTGTACAAAGTGCCCCAACATACATTTCTCACAGGTCCTCAAGGCGGTTTTGTGGAAGTAGGAAAGATGCTTCTAAGTACAGCTGTTTTCCAGAAAACAGAACTGAAGCTGGAAGCTGTGTGCGACCTAAGCACAGTGCCAGAAAGCTGCTGAATGGGGCTCACCCCCCGGCTTGAAGTCCAAGCCCACAGCTTATCTCACTACACCCCACCATGCATTAGTTGCTAAACTGATCAGCTTTTAAGAAGTAGTTCCTCCCCACCCCATCCTCTCCAGGGGGGAAACTGCAGTGGTTATGCTTCTTCTGCCCAGTTCCAGATAGTTCTGCTGTATCCGCGCTGTCTGCCTTGTGTGCAGGGAACAGGCCTTTGCAGATCACCAAAGTAGAGTTTAAAGGCTATATTCCTCTCTCCCCCGTGTCCTAACTTCAGAGCCAATGCCCACTGTTTCCTCCTCAGATGAGGGGCTGTTATGTTGAAAGATTTTCATTTTAAGAAAGAAAGTGTGTGTGGGGGGGAGGGGGCTTAGCAAAGTTCATGGCTCCCTGTTTTGCTGTTTAAAACTCAGCATCTACTGAGAACTCAAGAACAATGGCAATGGATTTTTGATCCTACTGCACGTACTGGCTTTGGGGGAGCCTAGGCAGTTTGGATGTTCCCCTTACTAGACCTGGATGGAGGTGGGTGGTCCTTGGACTTCCCACAGGTCAGGGAACCCTGATTGCTCTTCGGGCTGATGAGGGAGGGGGACTTGATCGGGGGAGGAGGAGGGAAATGGGAGGCGGTGGCGGGGAGGAGGCAGAAATCTTTAATAAATAAATAAATTTTTAAAAAATAAAATAAATAATAAAATTTAAAAAAACCTCAGCATCATTTTTGAGAGGTACTATTTGTTTTCATATGTAACACTAGGTGGCAGGATAACTACACCACAAGGCACCATTTCCCCTGTTGCTCACTAGCTGGGGGCACAGCAACTAGAGTGCTGAAGCACAAACCATCTGTGGCTGGGGGAGATTAGACGAACCAACCCGGCTGATATTTTCTTGACAGGGAACTGGCTGAAGCGATTCTAAAACATATGCTTCCAAGATACTGTCTTTAAATTTCTTTCTTCCTGTATTCCCTCAGGTCACTTGCATTTTAATTTTTCTGTCCCATTGCATTCTGGTAGCAGAGGGCAGACACTGCCTGTAGGCAACTGCTTTGAGAGGCAGATTGGGATGGATGTGCCCAGTGGTGCTGGCACTCTTGCCTTGGCATGTCATGGAGGGTCTGATGGTAAGGTACCTGAGACCATCCCCTGAGTTAACTAGATGCTTCTCATTGGATCAACAGACTGAGCCTAAAGATCACTGTCCCCAATAGCTCAGGTGCACACTAAAGATCACTGTCCCACTAACTCAGGTGCACACTAAAGATCACTGTCCCCTTAACTCAGGTGCACACTAAAGATCACTGTCCCACTAACTCAGGTGCACACTAAAGATCACTGTCCCACTAACTCAGGTGTACACTAAAGATCCCTGTCCCACGAACTCAGGTGCACACTAAAGATCACTGTCCCCTTAACTCAGGTGTACACTAAAGATCCCTGTCCCACTAACTCAGGTGCACACTAAAGATCACTGTCCCCTTAACTCAGGTGTACACTAAAGATCACTGTCCCCAATAGCTCAGGTGCACACTAAAGATCACTGTCCCACTAACTCAGGAATACACTAAAGATCACTGTCCCCAATAGCTCAGGTGTACACTAAAGATCACTGTCCCACTAACTCAGGAATACACTAAAGATCACTGTCCCCAATAGCTCAGGTGCACACTAAAGATCACTGTCCCACTAACTCAGGAATACACTAAAGATCACTGTCCCCAATAGCTCAGGTGCACACTAAAGATCACAGCTTTCCCTAACTCAGACATAAGAGCAGGTTAGTTTTCCTGGCGCATCAACATCTTGATTCCACTGTGTAGCTGTTCTGGGAGTGCTACTGTCTGTGGGTGAGACATGGCCTCCAGGGTTTTTTCCCCTAATAACTCACTGGGGTCGGCTACCCTGGATGCCTCAGACACCGCAGGCCACAGTCAGCTAAATAAAGCTCCAAGACAAGTTGTGTACTTTCATGTTGCAAAGAGCGTGAACTTGGGTTACAGAAATAGTTCTCTGGATCGCTGGGGTTTTGTTTTTGTTTTCTAAGAAGGAAGGCACAGCTTTTAAACCAGAACACTGCTGCACACCAGCTGAGGATAGCACTCTGAGAGTGCACACCTTGAGACCCCAACAGAACCAAGTCTGAATGTAGAAAATCCACCAAACAGAAAAATTTCATTTTAATCGCGAAGCATTCTTTCCTCACAGCTGAAACCATAATCAGATTTCATTAAACAAAGAGTAGTGAGCTCCTGATGTAAATTGTAAATGATTCCATCTCTACAAATTAAAAAAACAAAAAACTTTAAATCCTGACTTTTCAGGAACTGGCTTGTTGCATAACACCGAAAACCAAGTGACTTGTTATTTCATACAAATGCTGACATCACGTCCTATACCACTTCCCAGCTGGGGAGCCCATGGCCTCTTTCAGTGTTCAGCCGGTTCTGATAGATTCCTAACTCATACCTACAATAGTGGTAACATGACAGAGCCTTGAATGTGACCGAGGAGATTCATACTGCAGGATGATCCTGTAGACGGAGGCTCTAAGTATTCTGTGTTTTCTGTTGTCTAACAGAGCTGCGGTTCTTACATTACAATCCGCTATATGACTTTTGAGAATGCCCCCAAGCAACATACGTGAAGCAGGCCACCACCACAGCAACACTTTGGAGCTGGGAGAGGGTGCTGAGACCCTCTCCTTCCCTAAGAAAGAAAGGCCATAAAAATACCAAAGCAGAGAACAAATTTCCAGGAGGGGTTTCTTCCTGCCCTTAGAGCCACACTGAAGACTCCTGAGCACAGAGCCTGAACTACAGCCTGGTTTAGCCTCCACGTCTATATTTTGCATCCATTCCGAATTACTATTTTTTATGATATTTCTGCTTCTGGCAGTCACACCTTTTACTCCACCCGCCACCCCGAGTATCCTGTCTTCATTTTCATACTTTTCCAATTGTTGAATGTCTTCTGCTCTTACAATCCCGTGAGTCTTCATGTGACTGACTCTTCACGATGTGGACCATGCTTTAAGTCTTGGGAATAGAGGGATGGGGAAAATGCATCACAACTTGTTTCTATATTTGTTTCCCTGTCAGGCAGCGTGATTTTCTTACTACGATTCCTGAGAGGCAGAACTCCATCGCTTACTTTTTCAGGGAAATAAACCAAAATTCAGTCCATTCCTTTAATTAAATGTTTTCAGATGCTGCTGAGTTCTTTGTATTTGTTTTTCTCCACTGAAGGACGCAGTGATTGTGGCTTTAGTATCTTTCTCCACAAGAAGAAAAGGCACACTCAAAATAGACACCTCCCTCCCCCCCAGGTCCTCTGTATCAGGTCCTTTGAGTGTTGCCCGGACCTGTTCTTAGCCTTAGGACACCAGCACTAATTCACTGAAGGCCTCAGACCTACTTCTAAGTGACAGTTCAGAACAGGGACTTGCGAGCCTGGGGTCTAACAGTGTGAAAACCAGAGTGGAGCTGGGGGTCAGGAGGCATTTGTGTGTGTGTGAGGAGGGGGGGAATAATATGAAAAAAACACAGTGGCTTCCCCAGCACAGGGCTGAAGCCAGGAGCTGCCACTTGGGCCCGAGTAGACGCAAGCTGTTATGGCTCACTTGCCTTGATTTCAGCATAAAAAAGCCAGTGACTGCTCTTGAGTGTCAGTTTATTGAGCTCTCCAGCACAGCCTCATAACTTACATTAATTGGGAGGAAAAATGCTTCCAGAGAAAAGAGAAGTGCTTGGCCAACAGCTTTGTCTTTGACCAGTTGTCAAGGCTCTGCTGTCTGGAGTCACCAACAAGTCCTGGATTCTTAAATGACAGACCCTGGGGAAAAGGCAGTTCATCCTTGTTGCACTTTTTAAGAGGGAGCTAATTCCTTTTTCCTCCAAAACACATTTTGTTCATGGACTTACCGTCTCTGTAAGGTCTAATTTACTATCGCTTCTTTCCTAACTTTGAGCACCTCAAGGATTCTCGTGAAAATTACTTCTTAAAAGCATAAGGTAAAAGCGTCAAATGTGGTGTTTTCCTAGAGGGGAGTGTAGCTTTAGAAGGGACAGGGCCCGGTCCTTTGCTGGTCAATAACTTCAAACCTGTTAAAGCTTTTAAAGGAATGCAGAGGGGTTGTCCCTCTAACTCCAGTGTTTCAGAAAGCAAATAAAGGGGCCGACTTTAAGAAAAGTCAGTCTTTGATGGACTCTGTTCTTTGCAGTATCTTGCAAATGTCACATCTGTCCTTATAAGCACACATACTGATTCACTTGCTCCATGGCTTTTTTTGGGGGGGGGGGGGCAGGGGGTATTGCTTGGTTTTTTTTTTCTTTTTTTTTTTTTTTTGAGACATAGTTTCTCTATGTAGCTTTGATTGTCCTAAACTAGCTCTGTAGACCAGATTGGCCTCAAACTCTCAGAGATCCACCTGCCTCTGCCTCCTGAGTGCTGGAATTAAAGGCGTGCACCACCACTGCTGGCTTTGCTTCCATGTCTTAACTACTTCAACAATCCTTGTCCACTCCCCAACTGTATTTTTTCAGATTTTTGTGCTATCCTTGTGAAGCTGAACAAGTAAAAGGGCGGGGGGGGGGGGGGCAGGGGACAACACAAGACAAATAATCCCAAACTGACTCTGAAATGGTGTATTCTAAAACCTTTCTTTATTAAGGAGGAAAGCTCACGGAATAGGAACAGGGGCCCAAACTCAAGGTGTAGAGCACAGAAGAAGGAAGAGAGGGCGAGCTAGGCTGGATGGTGGCCCCATCAGCCTTGTCCAACCCAGCCATTGGAAAAGTGTGAAATATGTTTTTTGAGAGAGAATAGTGCTACTTAGAGCTGGCATGGTAATCTATGTATGTAAAAATTCCCCATTTTGTAAACATCAGTGTCTATTGGTACTGGGTGCAGATCTCAGCCCACCATTTTATATTAGTCATGCAAATTAAGATAAGCCTTCATGTCCAACAAGATACCAAAGGGACTAACTGGGCTTATTAGGACTTTAAAGGAATGCCTTTTATAGCCTCTCCCTTCTTTTTTTATTAATTAAATGTATTTATTTTACATCCCCGCCACCCTTTCCTCCCATTTTCTCTCCTCTGACCCCACCCCACCCCCAATCCACCGTTTCTGTTGAGAAAGGGGAAGGCCTCCTATGAGTATCAACAAAGCATGGCATATCAAGTTGCAGTAGGACTAAGCACCTCCCCTTGTATTAGGCTGGGCAAGGCAACCCAGTATAACAATAGGTTCCCAAATGCCAGCCAGAGAACTGGGGACAGCCCCTCGTTCCACTGTTAGGAGTCCCATAAGTATACCCAACTACACAATTGTCACATATATGTAGAGGGCCTAGGTCAGTCCCATGCAGGCTCCCTGGTATGTTGGTTCAGACTCAGAGCCCCTATGAGCACAGACTAGTTGAGTCTGTGGGTTTTCTTGACCCCTCTGGCTCACACAATCCTTCCTCCGACTCTTCAGCAGGATTACCCGAGCTTAGCCTAATGTTTGACTGTAGGTCTGCATCTGTTTCCATCAGTGGCTGGATGAAGCCTCTCTGATGACAATTGGGCTCGGGACCAGTCTAAGTACAGGAGAACATTGTTGGGCATTGTTATGTTGACATTAATTGTGTTTGTTGGTTCTGTAGCCCAGAGTCCCTTCTTTATTTTTGAAACTCTTGTTTCTCGAGGGTCTCTGTAGCTTCTACAAAAGGGAAGAAGTTAAATTCCCTTCTAACCCCACAGCTCCAGGAGGCGAGTGTACCTGCAGCAGGCAGTGGAAGCTCAAAACAGTAAGATCATGATAGTCTAGCGTTGCATTTTGGCTTGGGAAGCTTTGAGAGCAACTTGGTCCTGATTTCCTTGGAAGGCTCTAGTGGAACTCAAATGTAGGTCTTCTCTGTTATCGCAATAGCATGAGAAAGGATGTGATTGGAGAAGGAGAAATAGAAGAAATAATGTAGATGTGGCATGGGTAGGTGTTTGGCACTTTGCATTTAAATATGGCTATAACTATGTTCTGGAAATGTAATATACTCATTTCAGCCTTAATCTGTTTTCCAAGTTCTACACACACGCGCGCACACACACACACACACACACACACACACACACACACACACAGTGGGGAGGCTTTGACAAACAGTGGGAAAACTGTGCTCCTCTTCTTCTTCTTCTTCTTCTTCTTCTTCTTCTTCTTCTTCTTCCTCCTCCTCCTCCTCCTCCTCCTCCTCCTCCTCCTCCTCCTCCTCCTCCTCCTTCTTCACAGGGTTTCACCCTGTATCTGTCCTGGAACTCGCCAAGATCATGCTGGCCTCAAACTCACAGAGATCACCTGCCTTTGCTTCCCAAGTGCTAGGATTAAAGGTGTGTGTCACCATATCTGACTCAATATTTTTAATAGAACTGTTCTATAATTTTTATTTTCGTAGTACTATTGCAAAAACAATAAACTTCATTTTTTTAACAAATATACTTATTATGTATGTTCTTTACTCATGTGTTATTGATAGACATTTAGGTGGTGTATTAGTCTTTTTAAGTGATCTATTTTAGCCTGGAGAAGAGGTGCATGCATTTCTTTAATCCCAGCATTCAGGAGGTAGAGTGTTGTGGAATATTATTTTAACTAGGAAAGGATGTGTTACATTTGTTTATGCTGCGCAATATTTAACTGTGTAAAGGTGTGTTACCTTTGTTTATGCTGCCTTTGTTTAATTATGTAAGGAATCTTGCATTTATTTCACCTTGCCTGCCTAAGGCATCTGATTGGTCTAATAAAAAGCTGAACAACCAATAGCTAGGCAGAAGAAGGGATAAATGGGACTGTCAGGCAGAGAGAATAAACAGGAGGACAAATCTAGGTTCGAGAGAAGGAAGAACGTGAGGAGGAGGAGAGAAAAAGGGAGACACACAGACCAAGAAGCTAGGCAGACATCAGACAGACAGACATAGAGAAGCAGTAAAAGTAAGATACACAGTAGTAAGAAGGTAATAAGTCCGGAGACAAAAGGTAGATAAAGACAAACAGGCTTTAAAAGATCTAGCAAGAAATGTGTCTAAGTTAGGCCGAGCATTCAAAACTAATACTAAGTTTCATGTCATGGTTTGGAAGCTGGTTGGTGGCCCAAAAGAAAAAGTGTGGTACAACAAAGGCAGGAAGATCTCTGAGTTCAAGGCCAGCATGATCTGCAGAATGAGTTCCAGGACAGCCAGGGCTACATGGTGAAACCCAGCCTTGTGAGGTGTGGAGAGGGATATTTATTTTATTTTTTGATATTAATATAATTACATCATTTCCCTTTACTTTCTCCAAACCCTTCCACACACTCTTCCTTGATTTTTTTTTCAAATTCATGGCCTCTTTTTTTTCATTAATTGTTGTGTGTGTGTGTGTGTGTGTGTTTATTCCTAAATATATAAATACAACCTGCCCAGTCTGTACATTGCTACTTGTATGCATTTTTTAGGACATCTTTGATGCTCAAGAGAAGCAATCTAGAAGGATGAATTATTCATCTTGGGTCACAGTTTGAGGCTTCAGTCCATGGTTTTCCGGCTTATAGGACTATGGTAAAACAGAAATGTCTTGAAAGGGCACAGTAGAGGAAAGCTGTTCACTTCCTGCAGCTAGGAAGCAAAGAGGCATAAGAGAAACAGGCCAAGACCAAGTTACAGCATTCAAAAGCACACAGTCAGCAACCCACTTCCTCCATCCAGCTCAATTCCAGCTTCCACACACACCAACAGATGAAATCACTGATTGCTTCAGAGCCCTCATAGAAGCACAAAGACCAGATGACCCTTAACAGGTGGTTTTAAGTTTCCCACTCTTTTAGGTAATACTATACTCTCATACTCTTTTTCTTATAAGAAAGAAATATTTTGTATAAATGTGGTCAAATTCTCCACTAAAAAAGTCAGAAACATGTAAGGAAAAGAAACATTTTTATACTCACTGTTTTTTTTTTCTCCAAGCATGTTTAGTATTGCGGTATATTTCTTTCTATGCTTTAAAAGTTTTTTTGTGTGTCAACAAAATTGATATCTTGCTTTTGGCATCATTTTCCACTTGACACTTTTCTTACATCCTTCCCTCTTTGTTTGGAACATTTTTGTCTTTTGCTTTTTTTCTCTACTGAAATGCTAATATCTATTTTATATTGATTTATAAAAAATCTTTATGTACTAAAGTTTTAACCTTTTCTCAATTTTTGTTTCAGTTATTTTCTTCTAGTTTTTGTTTGATTTTTTTAAAAAAAATATTTATTTATGAAATCATGGATATGGAAAGTTTTATGTAACAAAAATGCCAGTATTTTTCTTTCTTTCTTTTTTTTACAGTAAAATTACCTTAAGAAAGCGATAGCACTAGTAAACATATCTATCACTTGTTAACTGCCTTTTCAAGTGGTATGTGTGTGTGTGTGTGTGTGTGTGTGTGTGTGTGGTTACTGTTTGCAACAGTCCTGTGAGGTGTATGATATTATATCTATTTTACTAGTGATGATATTAAGGTACAAGGAATCATGTTTATAGAAGTAGCATAAATGAGATTCAGGTCTGGGCCTATAGCTCAGTGGTAGTATGGTTGTCTACTATGTATGAGGTCCCAAGTTCAAGACCCACTGCTGCCTGAGAGAGAGTCAAATTCAGACAGCATGACTATGATTATGCATATATGCCTATTAGGTTTCTGTGTGCCCTCTGTCTCAACAATCAGTGGGAAATAGTCATCATTTCTTCTAATCTAATAGTTTTATATTTCATTGTTGTTTCTGGATTTTGCCTTGCTGTATGCTGGGAAGTTGGCTCATCTGTAATACTGTTATTTAGTGTCCCACATATATTGGTACCTCTTTAGACACTTGGAAACAACTTGCCGGCATAGTCAATGCCACCCATTGTTTCTTTAGTTAATTATTTCTCCACAGTTCTTAGTTTGATTTCCTTACCCACTTTGGTCTGCATTGTTTGGTAGAATCTCATGTTATTATTAGTTTTAAAATTTCATAAACTCAGGACTAGCCCTTCAAGTCAATTTATATTATTATACATATACGTATACACACACATGCCTAAAGTCTTATTACTTGGGCCAGCATGGACTGTACAAAGTTTCCAAAGGTTTAGGCTCAGCTATGTAGTTAGACGATGTCTAAAGAATAAGAAGAGGGTCTTAAGCTTCACTTCACATTCCTCATCCCCCAAAAGGTAGATGATCCATGACCTTGAAAGATAAAGAGATATACCTTCATTTTCAATGAACACGACTACAATTGAGCATTTCCTCCACTCAAAATACATAATAAATGTAAATTAGCAGAACCTGAACTTTAAACCACAGATACTTAATATTATAGATAGATAATACTTCTAGTGCTTAAGAAACACATCCATTAATATTTTATATATTTTAAATAATTTTGAAACTATTTCTAAGATATTGATTTCATTATATTCCTATGTATTATGTTCTATGCACTTAAAACATATTTCTGAGATGGGGTTGGTCTACCCAGACCACTGAAGGAATGGGTGGCATTGGCATGGGAATGCCCCCTACACACCAGAACGCATGTTAGGTGTGCCAGTGTGCTACATACCCCCGGGGGTTGAGTAACCAAGCAGGGACAAGCTTGAAGATAGGCCACATGTCCTCTCTGATGCTTTATCATCCTAAGTCAAACTGTTTCTTCTCTCCTTTCTCATCTTCTTACTGTGTCGCCCCCTCTTCATTTCTTTTCACTTAGGTTTCTTTGTTTCCTTCTCTGCTTTCTTTTTTTGCTTGCTGTCTTCCTCATACTACTCTTCCTTCTCTTCTTTTTCACTTAAAAACATCAATCTTTTAAGGAGCTCCACATATTCTTTTTAAAGAAACACATTCTCTTTCTAGTTTATGAATGAATTCAAAGACAAGGAAAAACTAAAAAGGGTCACAGGATAAATCATAACAAGAATTTGAAAGCAAAATTTGCTAAAGATAAGCATAAACTAATTACCTGTAGATAATTGATTTGTCTGGCCCCAGGAAAGCAACAGACCTTCATTCTGGTTCACCGACATCAAGTCTGCTTTTGTCACAGGCCTTCCAGTTGCTTTTCCAAGTTTGCTCTCATAAGACAATTAGTCCCTCTGATTTCCAAAGTACTCACAAGCCAGGTCTATTTTGAAAGAATGAGACAACTAAGCCATATTGTTAAGGTACAGTCATTTCTTTGGGATTGTTTCCAAAGTCCCTATCTTTTATGGACAAAAGTTGTCATAAAATTTCCTCACCTAACGTGGAACTTGTGATGCCTGTAATAAGTTGGTGTTTGGTTACTAAGGTGTTTGCGCTGTGGTCTTCCCTGTCTGTTGCAACATAATAGTCACTGGCTGCAGATGCCATTTATATAATCTGGGTGGCTATAGAATTTTTCTTCCTGAGAGTAATTTCTGCGTCTGGGATAATGCCATTTTTCTACACCAAAAACATTAGCTCGTCTTACAGTTAATATAAGCTGAAAATTAGAGGTGCCTGGGGGAGGGAAATGAGGCCACAGATTGTTTACATGAGTGCTATAGTTTCACTTTTTATGCAACAGTCACCTTGGAAGAATTAATGCCCTGTGCATGTGCCAATCAGATTGTCCCCATCATCACTAAACATTCCATTTGCTTTATTAGAATAATAAATACTGGGGGGAAAAAAAACAAGATTCATCTGGATGCTGGCTGTGGTCAGCTAAAGAAATATATGCTGCACCTTACCTCTGGCTAGACCCTGTCGAGGGTGGGAGTAGAGGGGTGAATTGGACAGATTTCTTAGTCTTGAATTTGATGACTAATCTCCAGTCCTAACCCTTGGAAATTCTTGTCAGCAGTGCAGGGCCAGTGTTGAAGGTTATTCCCATCATGCCTCTCTCTATCTAGTATTTGCTGAGCAATCTGTTTGGAAAGGATTAAGATGCCTTTCTTTATCTTGCTAGGTGTGTATGTAATCACTTCCAAAAATGTTGCCCAATAGTCTATTCAGTGTTTTATCTGATTTCATGACTAGGATTCTGAATTTTAAGAATCATTTTAAAAAGTTGAATTTTCAGGTCCTTCCATTATAGATACATCTTCTTGTTTTATTGAACTCAAAACAAAACCAGTCATAGATCAATATGCAGGTGTCTAGTGGGTTTGGAACTCCCTAACACATGCCTGTAGTCATCCTTTAGAACCTCATTATAGAGGTTTAGCCCCATTATAGACAATCCAGCCAACATTCTAACTTCTCAGGAAGTCTCCTTTATGGATTTTACCCCCATCCTACTTCAGAAATTCTTGTGGTCATACCTTGTACCCTGATATGACCGGTTACACCCTCTACTCTCTAAAGTCATAATTTTAAGTGTCCTTTTCTTTGACTGCCATCTCATCTACTTTATATCCCAAGCCTGGCAACATACCAACTACATTAAAATCCCCCCAAACTAATGGTTACACAGCTAAACAAAGAAGATTAGATTCCAGGATTTTATTTTGAAAAGAAAAAGTGAAATGCTATGACATTATGCTCTTGTACACTCTAAGGATTTGTCGCTTATATTTGTTTTATAAAACACAGATTGGCCAGTAGCCATGAAGTAAGTATAGGTGGGGAAATCAGACTAGGAGAATTCTGGAAAGAGGAAAAACAGAGAGTCAGTCACCAGACAGATGCAGAGGAAGCAAGATGAGAATACCTCACTAAGAAAAATACGAAGCCACGTGACTACACATAGACAAGAATTATGGGTTAATTTAAGTTGTAAGAGCTAGTTAATAATAAGCCTGAGCTAATAGGCCAAGCAGTTTATAATTGATATATGTCTCTGTTTCTTTGGGGCTGAACGGTTGTGGTACAGGATAGGGCAGAACTTCCATACACACCTGTTCATTTTCTTAACCAAGCCTGAGTAGCCCATTGTTATAATCACTAGAGTGTATAGACACTCAACTTCTTTCCCTTAATTATAGTCAGTGAGGAAGTTCTCCATACTATTAAACCTAATAATCCTCTGTCCACTTTATGGCTTCACTGGAGAAACATGAATCCAGTCTAAATCTTAGGTTCTTCCTTGAATACCTTCAGTCATTCCTAGAATCCCTTCTAACAGTTCTCTCCAAAGCAAACATCCAATACCTTTTTCTTTTACCATCTCTAATGCTTCCCTTTACTCCCTCATAGCCATTCCTCTGATTTCTCTGAGGACTTGGAAGTAATTCTCATATTGTGACTAACAAATCTTCCCACTCTGTGTACGCTCAGGTTCTTCCCCATCTCAGGCCCTTACTTGAACAGTAGTTCCCATCCGCTTTCACCTCCTCAAACACTTCACAGTGATATTTATTCCTCTTCTTTTTCTTACTATTTTTTTAAAACATGCTAGAATAACTTCCATCTTTAAAATGAACCCTATATCTCAGCTTTCCCCTCTAAATACCCAAGCCAACTCCAAAGATTGTCCTTTCTCACTTACCTCTTCCAACCCATCCATATTGGGCATTTGTTTCCAGGGTTCCACCTTTACTATTTCTGTACAGGTCACTCATGACTGTTTGCCTTGTGGACTCCCTTCATCTTGCATGCCAGGCATACTCCCACTTCAAAGCCTTTGCCTCATGACTTATTCTCTCTACTTCTCCTGTTTATTTCTCAAATCACTTGTGATCTCACTCACTTAAATTCATGTGTCTGTTCAAATGTTCTATCACCAAAAATGCTCTTAACTGCCTAGCCATCTACCCAGCCCCAGTTCTACTGTATCTTGATCAAGGGAGTAGCTGTGGGAAAGTAAAAAGAAGATTGAATTTCCAGCCTCAAAATTCGGTTCTGAGATTGGCCCTTTACACATCTGAGATCCAGTTTTCTCTTGTGTGAAAGCAAGGATAAAAATAGAATTACATTGTTACAAGAATTAAGTATCTCATGTGGGACAATGCCTGACACATTGAAAGTAATCTAGAAAAACAGTATTTATCCATTCACCATAATTTGTTATAATCACGTCACTGTTGGATATAAGAAAATGTCACTGCAAAGTACAGCACTTCAGCGTACTAAGTATTTTGAGCTAATGAAGATTGAAAGGTCTTGTTGGAGACAGGTGTGGTGGTGCATCCTTTATTCCCAGCACTTGGGAGACAGAGGCAGGTGGATCTCTGTGAATCTGAGGACAGCCTGATATATACAATGAGTCCAGGACCACCAGGACTGTGCAGAGAGACCCTGTCTCAAAGAAAGAAGGGAGGCAAAAGGGAGGGAGGGAGAATCTTGAAGGCAGTCAAGCATCTCTCTCTCTCTCTGTCTGTCTCTGTCTCTCTCTCTGTCTCTCTCTCTCCTTTCCTCCTGTATCCCTTTGGGTCTTTATCATCAAAAGGCCCCATGTCACATAAAACTTTGATAATGTACATGGGTTATGCATTTCCCCTTTTGTTGCAGGAGACTCTGTTGTGACCTTTAGGATGGCTGAGGGAAGATATCACCTCTTTTTGTCCCTGCACTATTCCTTGCTGGCTACCAATGCCTTTGTAGCTTAGTGTATAGGGAAACAGAAACTCCTTATGATCAGTTCCCATGACTGTGTATTATCTTTTGAATGGATTGTTAGTCATGGTAATAAATGAATCTTGAAGTCAGTACTCTTTGAGCCTCACCTGCCATTTCCTGTCAGTCATGCTTGTTTCTCTATTTGCATGAAGCCTCCACCATTAGGGTGTTTGTGCAGAGCTCACTGATTCTCACCCTAGTGTCTCCCACAGCATTCTGCAGCATGTGGTCTGTGATGCATGCTGCACAAAGGACTTTTGAACTGAATTTCTGCAGCATCTAGGGGAGGTAATGGCTACGTTTTTGCAGGGAATTAGACGTCAACCTGATGGTTAAGCTATGGCCATGCTCGTTGCTTCTTCAGGAAAGTCCTGTGGTGTTGGTGAGGCGGACTAGGCCAGACAGGTGCAAGGATCTTGGATTTTAATTAATGGTATCGGGGGATTGGTTCTTTTGGAAGATTCAGAGAGGAATATACCCTCTAAGTATCTGCATCTCTAATCTTTTTGCTTTTCGGTATGAAGAAAGGGGAGATGTTATATAGAGAAACCTTAACCCTGTCAATTCCCTGGTGGTGCTTGGCTTTCTCTAACTTTAGGGCGTATACACTGGGCTCTTGTTTTCCCTCACGATCCCTTTCTTAGTGTTTGGAGGAGTAAGGTAATGTTATCTTGGCCAGAATACTGAAGTCCGAACCAGAGGGATATGGCTAAATGGCTGTGTCTATAGACATATTTTGTCTCAGAATCATTTCTTTTCTCATTAGATATTTATTGGCCACCTTCTCTGGGATGCATATGCTAGCCATTGAAGAGGAAGTGTTGATAAAGGCAGAGAGGTCCTACCTGCAAGGAGCTTGCATCTCAGTAGAAGAGTTCAGATGATAAGCAAAACAAGGTATCTCCAGGTAGTGAGCTAGTGCCAATGGGCGGGAAGATTATCTCCTGCACAGCGGATGGTCAGGGGAAACATCCAAGGATTTGATCTGTGCCTTACATCATGTGAGAGTCGTCTAGTCATGGGGAAAACTAAGACAGAAAGCGGAGCTGGAATGAGACAAAGCTATGGCTATGCCATCCTGTGTGTGTGTATAAGTGGGCAAGGGGAAGAAACGTGGGGAAGAACGTGATGTGATTTCTTCACCCATTGCAAGGTTCGTGATTGGCACCCTGTATCTAAAGACAAACTGACACATTTAACCAAAGTCTTGGGTGTCTTAGATGAAGATCCAGATCCAAGGAAAAAAAATCTATTTTTATGGCTAGCTTTGATCAAATACAGGCACTTGTGTATACCATGGGTTAGATAAAAAGAGGGTATGACCCACTGGAGTAGCTTGAGGGGATCCTAGAAAGGCCAGTTTGTTCAGATTCTTCCTGTCATGTTTATCTTTCCTTCGTTCCAGGCAGAAAAGATAGCTGTCACATCAGTGTCTTCAGGATGGAAGGGCGTAGAGACTTTATTTTCCCAGTTTACTCAATTCTTTCTGTTTAAAATGCTCAGTATGCCAATGGGACATATCTTCAACTAGCATTTCTTACATCCCATCATATTACATTTAGGATAGTGTTCGATGCACAGTGTAAATAACGACCTAATACAATAGAAGAGATGGATGGGAGAGAAGGTGAAGAGAGGAGAGAAGGGGGGGAAGGGGAGGGGAGGGGAGGGGACGAGAAGAGAGGAGAGGAGAGGAACAAGGCCTTGTATGTAGCCCCTGCCTCCTAAGTGGTGGAACTACAAGTGTGTGTCCACGTACCTGGCCATATACCCTATCTAATGATGTCCTTATTTCTATTTGTTTTTAGTTTTGTTTCATCTTTTCATTTCTTTTTCTAAGAGACACAGAGGGAAAGAACATAAAGTTGGGATCTAGGAGAAGTTGTAGGAGGGAAAAAATATGATCAGATATATTATATGAAAAGATTTAAATAAAAAAATTAAAGGCTGTCCTTATCTGAATTCTTAAGAACAATAAACACATTCACAGATACCATTAATCTTCCACTATTTGTTAAGGTCTTTTATCTAACCATTGTTTAACTCTGTGTCAACTAGAATGCTTCCTACTTTATTTTGAGAAAACTTCCCATCCTTCACAGATTTTAGGCCACCCTGTCATAAAGACCCTCCATCTCTGTGCTTTGTGCTGTGAATGTCAGAGTTTAAGGAAGCGGTTTAAACTTGGCGTGGTCCACAGCCTGGTGCAGAAGTTACTGCCTGCAGTTTTTGCTGGCTTTCTCTTTCAAATTTTTTTTTTTTTTTTTTTTTTTTTTTTTGTTCCTGCCACAAGGCAAAAACAGGAAAGAGATGTGTGTGAAAGAATGCTCTCTCTTTTCCTTTTGTGGTGATTGTGTATCTTATGAGAAGGCTCAAAGGTTCCCGGAGCTGTCTGCCTTTTCATGTAAATGGAGCCCTTAAGCCTATTTAGAAGTGTGTAAAAAGCCTGTGGGAGCTGAGGTGAAAGATACAGGGCTGTAGCATCAGCATCTCATTTAGTTTATTCAAGTTCAACTGGGCGCTCTTTCTTCTACATAATTAAAGCTACTTCAGGACTGTATTTGATACTTGTCCGTTGTAAATGACGTGCTATGCATATTACTGTATACACATATTACTCTGCATTATAACTACAAAGGCAACTAGCCTGGCCTGGGAGGTTTAAGGGATTTTCCAGGGTGGTTTTGACAATGTTAATTTTGCCTTCTACTGCCAACTTTAGAATGCGTCTCCCACATAAAATGACCGTCTGCCTTAAATACCTGCGTGTTCACCAAAATGGGTATGCTGTTTTCCTCCAATGAGCGCAGGTCTCAAAGCAACGCTAACCATGGACTTGCTGTTGTTTATAAGCGAGAGTAAGCCTTTCTAGATGGATTTCAAGCCCCTTCCCTTGAGACTGTCCCACCTTCTAGAAGGACGTGTTTGTGCATATTTTCACGTGAATGTTGCTGGATGCCTGCGCATCACCTGAGTTTGCAACATCATAGGCCGATACAGAGAACAGCAGGGCCAGAAAGGGGCGACACAGGGAAGAATTCAAAGGTTAGACCAGTTCTATCTTCTGCCCTCCTGTGGCTGGGGAGGTATGAAAAGAAGTGAGATAATGGAGTAGTTGGGAAAGTGAAGGTGACACCTTCCACCCTCTGTCCTGGAGAAATGTTCCCTTACTCTCTTCCCCCTCCCCACCATCCCAAGGCAGAGTTGCTTTAATCAGATGCAAAAGTGCTTTTCGGACTAAGGAGGGGGGGGTACTTAATTGGGGGAGGGGGAGGGAAATGGGAGGCGGTGGCGGGGAAGAGACAGAAATCTTTAATAAATAAATAAATTTAAAAAAAGTGCTCTGAGATTGGGAGAACTGGTAAATAGCTGTATCTCCATCTCAGTGCAATTGAAATTTGTATCCATGGATACAAATCCTTGCTGTGGGATTTTCACCTGCCTGCTCCACCATCTCATCCCTTCACAAACCCTTTAGGAGGCTAATAGTTCTCTGAGTCACCACCTCCTGAGCTGGAAGCCTTCCCATAACTTAGTGACGCTAGGGTTAAAGACAAGCTGCTCAAAACAGTATGGTACCCTGTTGTTTGCAGAAACCCATAGAAGTAGGGAGATCACTATCTTCCTTCACTCCTTCCCTCTCAAGTACTCATAGACCTTACTAGGCAGCTGCCTTCCCCTGACCCAGAGGAAAAGGACATCTTTTATTCTGAAGATCTTGGGACCCAGAGAAGAGGCCCTGTTAAATCCTCTCGCTACCCCATTGAAGTTCTGTTTTCCATTGTCCAGTCATAGTTCTCCAATGTCCACTTCTTAGTTAAACCTAAGCATAAAAGTGTTGTGCATTTCCCAAATCCTCATTTCTGAAGGCTTTCATGGACATAAAACGTATACTCAAGGGGCTGGAGAGACGGTCCAGTTGTTAGAAGCACTTGGTGCTCTTGCAAAGCGTCTGGATTCAGTTCTCAGCAAACACATGGCAGCTCACAACTGGCTTCCTCAGACACCAGGCGTGCACATAAGACATATACATGCATGCAGGAAAATACCCATCCACATTTTTTAAAAACTTTTAATCAATAAATATGTTTATGCTTTTCACCTGATAATCTGTTGCCAGAGATACTTAACCATTGATTTAAAAATTAAATTAATTTTAACCAGAAATTAAATCTTCCTTTCCTTTATAGTAGCTACTAATTTTCAAGCAAGACTCTGAGCCTCAGTTTCCTCACCTGTAGCACAGGGATGGAGCCTCCCTCCCTGGCGCACTGTGGAGCTGAGAGAAAGTGAATGCCTGTAAAAGCTTTCTTGTCGTCTGCACGTGGCCTATAAAGAAACTACCCTTAGAGAAAGTCTGAACACAGATAATCCTAATGCAGCACGTGTCATACAAATCACAGAAACTCAAATCTAACGAGTGTGACAGGACCCAGGGAAGACCTACAGAATGAAAAAGAAACAAAGGTAAGAGTCAGTAAATAGAAGCCATGTGGCAGCGAGGACACACAGGACAGCCAATCCTAGTGATGGGGACTTACCTTCAACAATTTCAGTATGGCTTACTCCTCATGAGTAGTTATTCCTAAATTTTTATTTTTAGATTTAATAGTTATACTAACTAAATGTACAAAAAAGATTAGCATATTTCATGGTGCCATTTTGCTTCCTGACACCATTTTTTGTTTGAACACACAGAATTATACTTTACTATAAGCAAAAAAAAAAAAAAAAGCAGACACATCAAGCTCTTAGTTCAAAAACCTGACTCAGGTCAGCAGTCTCTAGGAGGAAGAACATTGGAAGGCCTATGTGCCCTAGTGATAAGTCTAGCCCTGCCCCTTTATTTGACATTTTTCTTGTGGAAAACATCTGGTTAAATAGGCACCAGTGTCAGCCTTGATCATCAGAAACCAAGATGCAGAAATCACAAACAATGTATACTTAGTGCAGGAAACACCAAGAAGCAACAGAGAAAGTCAGCAGTGTTGCAAGTTTATAAATAGATTCCACCTATCCAATGCTTCACTTTCAACTGTCATATGTCTCTCTTTTGGAAACAACCAATGACCTCAAAACACAAAGATATGTGATTGTCCTACCCTGTCAGACCCTTGGGATGGCTCAGCAAACAAACATACCCTTCACCCTTAGCCCCTCACGAGAACTCAATGACAACATTTAGGGTAATCTTATGAGTCGGAGGTGAAGAAGAATAGAGTGTATACAAGCTGGTCACTAGGACTTCATGAGCCTAGAGATATTTATGAGGATACTGAAGTGGGATTATTTTGGAGATGTTAGAAGAGTTGGAAAATGCTGAACGATACGTCAGAAGTGTTCAGAATCTAAGGAGGACAATGGAAGGACAGGAAGAGACAAGTGTCCATGCTGAAAGCACTCATCTGCCCTCTGGGACGAAACCTATTTCAGTCGTGAAGGCCAGGTCTGAAAGCGAGGAAATAGGAAAGCGTAGCCTGTCAACCCGGAAAACCTTCAACTCATAGGATTGTGTCTCTAAGTAGCATATCAAACTCATCTCAATGTTTGATGTGAGATAAAAGGGGTAATCTAAGGCAAGCAGATTAGGTAGAATATCAGCAAGTGACCAGGCATCTTGGGATACCTAGGATAGTCTTGCATTTCAGCCTCCTTTTCCAGGCCCAGTTCATTTTACTGTGAAGAATTCTTGTTACTGATGTCTGCAGTGAATATGTTTTTATGACCCTATAATGACAGTTACCAGTGGCCAAAATAAACTGGGTGCAGATGTAGGGTTATAAATGGCAGTTATTGTATGTTTGGGAAAATGGCTTGGTCTTAGTAAAGTGTATCCTCAAGACTTATCGCTAGTTTACAAAATAAGTCTATCGCAGGTACATAGTGCCATAGCGAGTCTTCAGCCACCATTTCCTTGGTGCCTACTGTGCTCTTCTGTACCAACAGCTGTGAGTGAGACTTGGCTCTTCTTTAAAAATGCTCCTAGATCAGCACATCAGATGTGTGAGAAAATAATTAAGACAATAAGTGTTATTCTGTTTGAACAAATCAAGCGCACAGTGGAAGAAAACAGTTCGCCCTGGAAAATCAGGAACTCAGAGAGGAGGAAGTAGATGGCTCACATTTAGAAAGGTGAAGATAACCATGCTCAGCAAAAAAAGAAAAAAAAAGAGCTGCAAATTACAGGAGTATAGGAGACATGTGACTATGAGCTGAAGGGCATCAGATCGGATTAAGTTTGTAGATAGATGGTCCCATCATATATTTCCCTACTCACAAGTAAATTCTTACTTATTTGGCAAAGTAATCAGTATTTGTACTGTTGGAAATAGGCTTTCAGCCCCTTGTTCAGGCACAAGAAACCAGCAGGAAGAAAAGATAATATTCTTTCCTTACTCATTACAAGGTTCCGGCTGACACCCTGTCACAGAGGCAGACTAACAAGAGAAAAGCATAAACAAATATATTTAACCAAGGTTTATGTGACACAGGAGACTTCAGACACACAAGCCCAAAGACCTATGGAAACTATTTTTATGAACTGTTAGGCAGAATATGATGAGAGGAAAAGGGTGTGATGGTGGCCCTAACTCAGGAAAACTAGCAAAGCCTGTTTGTTCCAGTTCTGTTTAGTCTCCAAGATATGGATGGAACTTCTCTAGAATGGGAACCTCGTGACCTGATTCTTGAAGAGCTAGGTCAGAAAAAAAACAAAACAACAACAACAACAACAACAAAAAAAAACAGTAAAGGCTTCTGTCAGGGGAGACAGGCAGAAGAAGGTCACAAAGAGTTCTTCCTGCTTTAGGGGAAACAAATTTATATTTTAGTTTCTTTTTTTTTAATATTTATTTATTTATTTATTATGTATACAATATTCTGTCTGTGTGTATGTCTGCAGCCCAAAAGAGGGCACCAGACCTCATTACAGGTGGTTGTGAGCCACCATGTGGTTGCCGGGAATTGAACTCAGGACCTTTGGAAGAGCAGGCAATGCTCTTAACCTCTGAGCCATCTCTCCAGCCCTATATTTTAGTTTCTTTAACTTAAAATACTTTTGACAAGAAGTCATGGACTCATCTTCCAAACCCCAACATTTCTTTAGACAGGAAATTGATTTTTGATCTAAGTGAAGCTAATACAGCAGTGTGTTTTAAATGAATAAAGGACAGATCATATGGCCAAATGGACTCTACCATCTAAGAGCCGAATAACTTCTGATAGGTTGGAATTCTGGCCACTCTGGTGCCTCTGTGCTAGAGGGCATAGACAGTACCTTCCCCATAATATTATGCCTCCAGGGCAGAAATAAAGGTGAGGATGTTTTGTAAAGTGCTTTGAAGATCTGTAAAAATTATTTTAGCAAAGCCATAAGCACACCATTTATTGTGTAGCCCTATATATTCTGTAGATCCCTGCACAGACACAGAGTCCCTTCATCTTTGTGGTACATTGTATTTAATACAGTGGATGAAAATAAATGTGAAAGCAGGAGAATATTGTGCTTTCAGCCAAGATCTGGATTTCGGGGGGAATATTTTACCCCTATGATTGTGAGTTCTGGAGGTGAGCAATCCAGTTGATTCCGATCCCCCAAAGTATCCCTAATAATAGGAATACCATGGCAACAACAAAGACTGGAGACATACCTCAGTTTAGACAACCTGTGTCAGACAAACACATATAGTATAATGTGGGGGGAAATCCCCCATGCAAGACTAGGAATGTCATTTAATGTTTTTACATTTAACATCAAAGGGTGATGACCACTGGGAAATTCAAATAGGAAAATTACTACCAAGGCAGTAGAAGGAGAATGAAGATGAGTGATTTTTCTTTATTTACGAGAGGAAAACTTTGAAGATTAGATTAGCATCAAATTTTCTAAAATTCTATCTACATCTAGTAAAGTGCATAGCTTACTGAGCTTTGACACATACATATACCTAATAGAGTTTCTGTCACCCAGAAATTTCCCTTGTGTGCCTTTGTAGCTAGTTGTCTCTCTCCTTAGCCTCTGACAAACATGGATTTGCTTTTCTTTTGATGAAATAATTTTGCTAATGTTTAATTTTAATTCATATTCTTCTTATAGATAAAAATTATAATAGTTGAACATCATTGAAGCATAGGATTCAGATCTTACATCTGGTAGAGAGAACAGTTCCAGAAACTTCTGAGCCTTGATGTTTTTGTACTTCGGTGGAAATGTTTATTTTTCTATCTTATAAATCCGTTGTGAAGAATACAGAGAAGTCATGTATGAAAAATAATTATATACAGCTCAATTGACTATTTGGAAATTAATTAAGTGAAATTAATTAATTTCACTTAGAAGAGTGATACTTTTAGATATTAGCTCTGTAGAGGAAATATGCCAGAACTCTTGTGCCCATACAAACCCTTGAGGGATGGTACTCCAATATAGAGAGAAAATTTTATTTTGAAATATTTGACTTAATGTTCCATAATTCAGTGTTCTGTCTCTAGCTGATAATAGTGGTGAACAATTCACTTGCCTGATGCATCTTAGTTGACATCAGATTATCTATTTTACTTCAGACATTAGTATAATATAAAATATCCTCAGTGGTTGCTGGTTTTGTAATGTTGTCATAGATAAATGATTTTTGTCATGTCCAAGCACCTACTGCCCAATTCTGAGCTTGTCAGTTTTATAGTTTTCATTTTCCTCAGACAAATCTGAATTTTTCAAGTAATATGCCAGACGCTTCTCTGTAGTATGTCAGCCACTGTGGTAAATCACTGTGGTTTGAACAGTTGACTTACCTAGCATTTTTATTGGAAATTGAACAGAGGGACTAACCAAGCTTCTGGTAGAGTTCTGTTAGTTTCCCTTAAGCAAAAGAAAAGAATTACATTTCCTTCTAGTTAAAGAATCCAGGACACTTTAATCTTTCTTGTCTGGGAGGTAGTTCTCTGACATTGTGTAGGCAAAGCAAGTATGTTCAGATCTCCCTTTTTAAAACTGAGTTATTAGAACACACACACGTACACACCAGCTCCTTGCTGCTTCTGTGTACCCAGATACATCATTGTGTCGATTATGCATTTTCAAAAAAGGCAACTAGCCATCAGCACGGCACTCTCACTTCCCCTGTGTACATTTTGTAGCTTCCCCATAGGGAAGTGAAACTGTGGTGGTTGGAAGAGATTGACTGCATTGCTAGTGGATCCTGCCAAGTGGCTGTTTGTAGATGACCTTTGTCTTAGGGTAATACCAGGAGCTACAGAATTCCAGCAAGCATCTGAAACATCCATCACCATGAGAATCGTGATTCCGCACTGCATTTATGCATATGTTCACTCAAGCTGGTGATGAACCATCTCTAAACAGCTACATATATGTGCAGGAAGCTTTGTGTCGCTGTTGAGAGTTTCCTTCTTGTGGCTTATCTGCTGTGTAGAACTTTCAAATCCTCAAAGGCACGTTGCATCTTTATTTTTTGCAGTATTCACCTTTTCCTCTTCGTTTTGGAGACATGTAACAAGTTCTTGCCCATTGAGAGTTAGACCCTACCCTGCCTGGGATGAGCTGGATTCTATTTGTGTGTTTCTGTCTGTGCTGCTCAGACATTAGGACTCCTCTGGAGCAGATGGAGTATGTGACCAGTCACCTTCTCCTCCTTGGTATCAGCTGTGGGGGAGCCCTGAACTCTAAGAGACCCTTTATGGGCCATTCTCTACTACGCTACTCTGACTTCGTTGTCCAGTGTCCCACTCTCTGTATTTCTCTCAACTCTTAGGAGCTTGCAGTCTATTAAATCTATTAAAAAAATAAGAAACCTATTAAATATTTCCTCTTATTTCCATACCAAGGATTGAACACTCATGAATATTTTAAGCAGGTTATACAGGACGTAAAAGCTTTACCTTTGTGGGAGGGGCTAAGTGTTGGAACTATAACTTTTCATATCAAACATATTTTAAAACGTAAGTCAGATAATGTCTGCCATCTCTTTCAAACCCATCGATGGCTTTTTACCATCCTAAGTCCAAACCCTCAGTCATCATTGTAGGGTCCAAGATGCTGACTCAGCCCCATCCTTTTCTTTGTCCCTGATCCTTAATCATTAACCTGCAACCACACTGGACTTTGGGTCCCCAGATCATCTCAAGCTTGTTTCTCATCTCTTCTGTCTGGGACTCTGCCATGAGCTCTGGGCAAACTCAGGACTTCCTCTCAGATCTCAGCCTAAATGGCTTCTCTTGCAAGAGCTACTCATCATCTTCCATACCTAGCATCTTGTTTTTTCCTATCTCTCATCCTGTCTGAAATTCCCTTGCCTACCTCCTGGTTTCCTTATTTATTCTTAGATCCTGATTTGGCCTCTCTGAGATTTGCTTTTCTAATCTATAAAGTGAAGATGTATTGTGGAGATCAAAAATGGTTGAGGCACTATAACATTGGTTACAAGAGAGGACTCCTTATTTCAGCTGGTCTGGATTCGGGTACTGAATCCTGGTTCCGACTCTCTCGTTGCCTTATCTTTACAAACTCTTAAGCTCACTTCTCTTTACCTGTCAAATGAATATGATCACTGAAAGTGGCCAAAGAAGGATCTCTTCATTACTTAATAAGAAAATGACAGCAGCAAACTGACCATGAAGATGGTGCCTACGGTAATGCATGATGGGGTGAGGGAAGCTGCAGAGAAGGAAGGCACCTGCTACTCAGGAAGGCTGACAGGGCTCTACCTGTTGGTCAAGTTTTGACTGAGAGCCTATCATAGTCAGCCGCAAAATTCAGCTGATGTGCACATTGAGAGGCATGCCGGCCTAAGTTCCCCCTCGATGGCGGGTTAACTGAGAAGCCAAGCTCTTGACCATTGCATGATAAGAACAGAGCTGAGAAGGGGGGTTAGTAGTCTAGCTGCTCATGCTGATGGGCTTTCTTACCCCACTGTCCTGTCTGCACACCAGCTGACCTCTGTGCCCACTTCAGTCACACAAGACTCTGTGGTGGCACTGGCAGGGTTGGGACCCAGTTCCGTCATCATCTACCTCTTCCGCTCTTTTTTGTATGTAATTTGTTGGGTGACCGATCCTTTCTCACTTCACCCTAATGTGCACTTCGTTTTTCATCGTAGTTTTCCTCCAAGTAAAGTATGTATTTGTTTCATAGATTTGGTGAGAGGATAATTCTCAGCTGAAAGCGGCAGTTCCCTCCCGAGCTCTCCCCTTCCTTCTTGCTTCTTCCCCTTCTGGAGCTGCCACTGTGCGAGCCCAGTTGCTGACTCCCCGGCTGTTCTGCTCTTTCTAACAGACCCACTTGAGCTGGTCTTCATCTTCCTGTTTTAGATGTTGTCATGGGTCTTCTGTTGACGATGGCCACTGAGCTCTTAGGCCTTTTTCTCCTTCAACTTCACTCTTTTTAAATTTTTTTTTTTATTGGTTGCCCTTTGTTTTTCAAGACAGGGTTTCTCTGTGTAACCCTGACTGTCCTGGTACTCGTTTTGTAGACCAGGCTGGCCTTGAACTTAGAGATCTGTCTGCCTCTGCCTCCCAAGTGCTGGTATTAAAAGGATGCATCATCATTGCCTAGCCTCCAGCATCACTCTTAATATGCCTTTTTTGATGTTTTTTTTTAATTTTTTAAAATTTTCATCTATTTATTTATATTTAATATATGTAGATGAATGTATTGGCTGCATGTATGTCTGTGTATCATATGTATACTTAGTACCCACAGAGACCAGAAGAGGGTCTCAGATCCCCAGAACCTGGAGTTATATACAGATGGTTGTGAGCCACCATGTGGGTGCTGAGAATTGAACCCGAGTCTTTGGAAAGAGCAGCCAGTGTTCTTAACTGCTGAGCCATCACTCTAGCCCTCCTAATATTTAATTAAAACCATATTTAGTATGTATACTATTTATATTATTGTGGCAATGTAAGTATTCACAGCAAGATATAAAATATACCATGTTTACATCTCCCCTTTATTCTTTTTATTTTATTTTGTTTTTTATTTTATTTTGTTTCAATTTCAAGACAGGATTTCTCAGTGAGACACTCTGTTCTGGAACTCACTCTGTAGACCAGGCTGTCCTCATGCTCACAGAGATTCACCTGCCTCTGCCTCTCACGCACTGGAATTAAAGGTGTGCACCACCATGCCCGTCTATATCTCCCTTTCTTGATAGTGTTTTAAAATTTCTGTCTGTAATTCAGCACATTCTAGAGCTGGGGATGTAGCTCGATTGGTATAGTGCTTACTTATGTAGGAGTTCCTGGTTTGATCCCCAGGAATAGAACCCAGTGTAGTAGTATGTACCTATAATCTCAGTAGTCAAGAGGCAGAGGCAGGAGTATCAGAAATTCAAATTCATCTTTGACTGAATAGCGAGCTGGAGGCCAGTCTGGGCTATAAAGACCCTGTCTCAAAAATTGGTGATGATGTTGATGGTAAGTCAGAGCAATATCCTCCACCGATCCACCATATTTAAATTGATAATGGCATTTGAAATCATAACTGCTATGCCTTCAGTACATAACAACATTAGTAATGGTGTATTAATACTGTGTAATACCCAGTTCATATACAGATTTCTCTGATTGTCTCCAAGATGTCCTTTTACAACTGTTAGGTTGAATAGGATTCAATAAAATCCACATGTTACTTTTTTTTCTGCTTTACCACATCTTTAACTTCCTTTATCTGTGGCATTGTGCTATTGTAGAAATTAGATGTAATTTATCCTGCGATTATGTAATTTATTTGGCGATTCGACTGATGGCTTCTCAGGGTTTCCTTTAGCTGGTTCTGTATCTCATATTTCCATAAACTAGTGATTGCACTTAAAGGCTTAGATTCTGATTGAGGGTTATTTTATTTTTAAGGATAAAAGTATTTAATATGTGCTGCTATGGACCTCCTATCTTGTGTTGCAAGACAAGAATTATGCTCACACTGACATTAGTAGTGGTCCAACCTGGCTCAGATGCTGATAGTCTCGTCTTTCCCTGCTCGAGTTCTCCACCAGCTGTTAGCCTAATGGCTTTAGTATCTGTTCTTGATCATGCTCCAGATTGACTATTGTGGGGGATTCATACTTGTTCCTAGTGCAAGTTCTGCCTGACCCCATCAGTACTCACTGATTTGACTGTTTATAAGTCTGTGTTAGAGTCAAGGGGTTTCAGTGCGATCCTCCCATCCTATCGTCATACATCACAACTATATTTACATGAAAATAATGCCTTTGTGGTTGCGATGATTCCTTTTGTATTGGACTCTAGCTGGAGTTTGCTCTTGGTCTTGTAGATATACACAGAGCAGGGGAGAGCGTGCTTGCCTGTCGTGTTGATGAATAAGCCGCTGAGCAGACAGACTTTCAAGCTGCCAGAGTGAGCAAAGGGACTCCGCCTTGTCACACCCCTTGCGCCTGGACAGGGGAGCCCTGGAGTCTGATGGGGTCCCTCCTGAGTGAGGGAACTGAAGAGAAGCTGCCAGGATGGGCCGCAAAGGCATTGAGGATGTTTTGGCTGTTGGTTTAGTTGTACCGCCCAATTTTAGCAGAATTTAACTTCTAAATACAGTTTGAAAGTTGGGGTGCCTCCCCTCCCCATACTTTGAGGTGGGAGAGAAGGAGACTCACTTGTAGCTGACTTATTTTTTTCTTTCTGTAAGAACCTGTCCTGTGAAAACAACTTTCCATGGCAGGCAGGAGGTAATGGGGTCTTCTCTTCCTGAAAGATTGGGACACCAGATACAAGTGTCCGGTGGAGGAGAAAGTCTGCTTGGTGCCTCTCAGCTGAGATCTTATTACCATGTTTCTCAGTCTTGAATTTTTTGTCTTTATTTTTTTGAATTTTTATTCTTTTAAAATTTCATTTTACATTTTAACCACGGTTCTTCCTCCCACCTCTCCTCTCACCCCCTACTTCGTCCCCTCCCCCAGCTCATCCCCCATCTACTCCTCCCAACAGGTTAGGGCTCCCATGGGGTGTCAGCAAAGTCTGGCACATTAAGTAGAGGCCCTTTCCCTCTGCATTAAGGGTGGACATGGTATCCCACTATAGGGAATGGGCTCCAACAAGCCAGCTCCTGCACCAACGATAGATCCTGTTCTACTGCCAGGGGCCCCTCAGATATGTGTGTCCACATATGGAGGGCCTAGATTGGTTCCATGGAGACGCAATAGCTGTTGATCTTAAGTTCGTCTCTCCTGCCTAACTATTGGGCATTCAGGCTGGCCTCAAACTCACAGAGTTCTGCCTGCCTCTGCCTCCCAAGTGCTGAACTGAAGATATGTGCCACCACTGCCCGGCTCTAAATTCTTCTAATGTGAGGTGTCTGCCATGTGAAATTACCTTCCACACAGTTAAATGCTTTCTAGGTCCAATAATTTTTCCAAATCTCCAGCAGGAGACTCATCTTTTCCCAACCTCTATGTTCTCATACATCTGGACACATCACTCTTATGACAAGGATTATTTGATCCCTTTCATTATAGTCCATTCCCAGAAGATGCTGGTCTGTTCCATGTTAAATAAACAGAAGACTTAATTTTAATAATGAAATAAATTATGTGAGTAATTTCGTTTTTATTTTATATTACAGCTGTGCCTCAGACATGTTTAGAGGGCGTCTGTCAGCCACTGTAGAGTCAAATGTTAAATTTCACCAAAGGGAAGACAAGAACATGCAGGGGAGCTAATATGGACCTGAAGTCAGAAGCACTGGCCTCCAGACCCATGGCTACCCCCTCAGCGTTACTGCTGTAGAGCACTGGCTTGTCACTAGGCCTCGGTGACAAAGTCCCACAACCAGAGCCACCTCTAAAACTTCCTTAAGATGGGGTTCTTCAGAAAGAGGGAAAGGGAGGAAGGGCTACAGAGTTTTCCTTGTCTCAGATACAGCTTTCTCTCACCTCTTGCCTCTACCGCCCTCTCTTGGGAACTTTGTGGCTAAGTCAGTGGAGGGGACAGCTTGTGGTAACTTAGGACTGTCAAGCCTCACATTGGCAATGAAGAACCACCTCAGCAACCATGTGTATTCTAAAGTTATTCCTAGTGAGTAACCAGTAGAAAAAACAGGGAAACAATGACCAAGTTCCCATAGGAGAATACAGGTCCCAGGCAGCCGTCCTGACTTCAAAGGCAATGAGATCCCATTCTCATGGCAGTTTTCCTATCTCTAGGAGGTGAGCTCTTCTTTGGAATCAAGGAATATTGGATGGTGCGATATGGAGCCAGCTGGACCTGTATTTGGCTCCATTTAAATATTGTAAACTTTAAACAATTTGCTCTTTTTCTCTTACTATAATGTCTACTTTATAGCTGGCAATGAGGTTCAGATAAGAGTTTATATTCATTTACATGTATTATACATTTAAAAAAATGTTCTAAAGTAACCTAAAGAATTCTTCTCCGGGGGGGCTGGAGAGATGGCTCAGAGATTAAGAGCATTGCCTGCTCTTCCAAAGGTTCTGAGTTCAATTCCCAGCAACCACATGGTGGCTTACAACCATCTGTAATGGGGTCTGGTGCCCTCTTTTGGCCTGCAGGCATACACACAGACAGAATAATGTATACATAATAAAAGAATAAATATTTAAAAAAAAAAAAGAATTCTTCCCCGTGGCCACAGTATTTCCAAAGCTACATCTCCCAGGTAAGAAGAGGGCCGTGCTCTGTTCTAATAGTTCTTCTGTCTACCAGAGCAGTCAGTTCTCTACACCCTTAGCGCCTTGCCTTTCTAGCCACTGTAATGGTTGTCTTGGAGAAGAAACTTCTCTGGAGAGAGGAAGCATGGGAAGTGTATGCTGCTGAGTTGGCAGAATGCCATTTCCATCACTGCTTGTATTTCATTTCTTCCAGTGGATTTCCTGGATGGGATCCTCTAAGTTAGGAAAGATTGTCTTATAATCACATGATGTTGCTGTTTGCTACAAGTTCAGCAGTTTGGTGTGTGTGCATGTGCGCACATGCGTGTGTGCATACATTTCTATGTGTGTGTGAGTGTGTGTGTGTGTGTACCTTGGGTGTCATTCCTTAGGAGATGCCCATCTTGTGTTTTGAGACAGAGTCTCTTGCTGCAACCTAGAGCTTATCAATTTGGCTAAACTGACTTGCTGGCAAGCCTCAAGTCTGCCAATCTCCACTTCCCCGGGACTGGGATGACAAATGGGCACCACCACACTTGGCTTTTATGTGGATGTGGGGTTTAAATTGAGTCTTGCTTTACTGACTGAGCTATTTCTCCAACCCAGGTGCTCAGTATTCTTATCCATAAAACAGGGAGATCATGCCATCCACCTCGGGGTTACGATGCGTGTTACAGTAAGTCATTCGTCTCTTACAGGGCTGCGGTTTACACCAGGGCCTTGTGTGTGCCAGGCAAGCACTCTACCTCTGGACTACACCCCAAGTTCCTTAAAGAAACTTGTTTAAACAGACACCGAGCCTGGTGATTGGCACTCTGTAAATATTGGTTTTCTTCCTCCAGCGCTTTTGGGTTTTGTGTTCATCAAATAGTGTTAGTTGGTATTCTAAAGAAGCGTGGCCTCGGGAACTTTAACTCTGAATTAAGAGGTGTAGGGGAAGCTCAGCCTTGAGCAGAGGCTGTAGGAGTCAGTGGTGTGTGTTTGTTCATTCATTCGTTCATTCGTTTGTTGATAAACAGTAGTGACTTTTCTTCCCCTTCCTGTGGTCATGGGCCTGCTGAGTCACTCACGGTCCTAGCCCTTGGCCAGTGATATCTGCTATGCCTTGTGGAATACAGCAAAAACCCATCAAAAAAAAAAAGGCACCAATAAAGAGCAGATGATTTAAGGGATTTTGTTTGCATTCCAGGGCTTGCTCCCCTAGTGAGATAGGAAACCTTTAATAAGACTTTTCCTAAATAATGTTGCATGTGAACGGGGAATTTTTCCCTCCGTTCTTCTAACAAATGATTATTTCATGAGGTTTCTTTTTATTTTTTTTTTCTTCATCTTTCCTGCTCTTAGTGCATTCCACAAAGAGCTCATTCCTCTCCTGGTTACTGATTGATGGGTCTGCTCTGTGTGCCCTTTAATTTTGCAATAAGCCAACAAGAAGTTGAGACCACAGAGTTAGAGAGAATTGACTTATTCACTTATCCGGATTCACTGGAGCAACAGGCCAATTTAGTCATTTCGCTATGGTCCTGCGGAGGGCAGGAGTCCTCAAGAAGGAGCACTGTTCTGTCAATAACCATGGAGAAGAGAGCTTGCTTGTCCGTCCGTCCCCCCACCCCAGTCCAAAGCAGCCCTCAGCAGTGATCCCTTCCAGGAAGTCAGCTGTAGAACTTGGTCCCAATACTAGGATTCAGAATTCCATGAAACATCAGCTAAGTAGAAATGGACAGTCACCACCCATGGGTTCTCTGTCACTTTTTCTTTTTAAAGTAATCATGAAATGCCATTAAAGAAAACAGCTAGAATTCACCATGGCATCTTGATGTGAGTGAACGAACAAGGCAAACCTCGGTCCCTGCTGCCCCCATCCCAGCTGAGTTTTCGCCATAAGGCTGGGTGCCCATCAGGATGCAGAGGCACTAATATAATATTTCATGACTTGATTTCCAAAGTCACTAAGAATCCACCATCATCATCATCATCATCATCATCATCATCATCATCATCATCATTTTGCATCGTTACTGTGTATAGTAACCAGTCTAAAAAGTACAAATACTGCTTCAAGCAAGAAACTAAGAACAGATCCAAGTGGCTCAAGCAGATCCTAAGTGAGCTACTCTCCACGGGGTCACGGTAGAACTAGAAAGACAGATGCCCACATGGACTGTGCCCCAGCTGTGAACTCCCATTCCAGACCCCAGGACTGTGTGTGGCTCTAGCACACGTGACCAGCTAACTGCCTGTCTGACGGCTCTTAGGGAGCAGCTTTTCTCCTGAAACAATCGTCATCACATTTTAGCAGAAGTGAAAATATTGGCAGCGTGGTTAGTGGCCAAGACAGAAATAGAATCCAGGAATCTGTGTCCTTTCCCTTGCCACACCTACCAGTGCACGGTTCCTCCCTAGCCTGCAAATTCAATGTCTCTAGGCCCACTGAGTAGACCATTGACAGTTGACTAATTCCCTTCCTTCCTACTGAAGATTTGTTTTATTCTTAAACATCTTGTTTAAATACACTCTCATCTCTTATATGCATGCATGTTGTATGTATATGTGCACATGTGGAAGCCAGAGGTTGGTGTTCAGTGTCTTCCTCTATCATTTTCCACCTTGCTTTTTAAGTTATAAATAAAATATAATTAAACTTCCCCCTTTCTTTTCCTCTCTTTAATCCCTCTTATGCACCCCTATTTTGCTCCCTCTCAAATTCATGGCCTCTTTTTCTTTGATTATCATTGTGTGTGCTGTATTCACACACACACACACACACACACACACAATGTATGTATAACCTGCTGAGTGTGTTTAGTGTTGCTGATAGGTATATAATTTCAAGGCTGATCATTTGGTATGGCATAATGAGTTAGGGAGTTCATCCCTGGGGAAGACTAATTCTCCCTCTCTGTGCAGTCATTGGTTGCCTGTAGTTCTTTGTCTAGGAGGTGAGCCTCCCTCGATATTCCCCCTTTCTTTGTTATCATGTCTATATTGCCATTGTTTGGGTCCTGATTAGGTAACATGTTATTTTGGTATCCTGAGTGTAGTGTCCCTGTCATTTCCAAGAGACACCGTCTCACAGCTCTGGTCCTCTGGCTCTTACAGTCTTTCTGCCCCCTCTTCTGCAATGTTCCCTGAGCCTTAGGTGCAAGAGTTGTGTTATAGATATGTCCACTGGGTTAAGTACCCCGTGATCAGTTGTTCTCTGTATTTCCTGTGATGGTCTCTGTTCACTGCAAAGAGGTACTTCTTTGATGAGGAGCGAGAGCTGCGTTTATCAGCGGGTGAAAGAATAAGTGTTTAGGATGCAGTTAGAAATTATGCTGATCTAGTAACAGGCAGCAGCAGATTCTCCTCTAAGATCCATGACTTCACTAGCCCCAGGTAGTTAATTAGGTTTCCTGTACTGGACATGATTTCCCTCCTGTTGAGCAGGATTTACGCCCAGTTATGTATCTGTTGGTTACCCCTAAGCTATGAGTACCACTGTTGCACCCTTAGGTGTATCGTACTATTGCTGTTCACTGTTATGGTTCATGGGTGTGGCTCGTATGGTTCTCCCACCTTAGTTCTTTGAGACAGGGTCTTTCACTGATGAACAATACTGGCTGGAGAGCAAGCCCTCTGGCATCCTCTCTCAACCTCCCAGCACTGAGGTTACAGCCTTAAGCCTCCATAACTGGCTTCTTACATAGATGCTGAGGATCTGAATTTAGGTTGTCAGGCTAGTACAGCCAGCACTTTACCACTGAGCCATCTTCCCAGATTTCTCTATGCAATTTTGCATTGAGCAACATGGAACTTGTTTAATATAATATTAGCATTCCTTGCTTTTAGGAACTAAATCAGCAAATGTCCATGAAGCCATAAATTTTCATGCAAAGAACTTTGATTTGACAGAAGCAGTATAGACTAGGGAGCCATATAGAACAGATTTGAATCTGACCTGTGGTGCTGTTGATTTCAGAAAACTGATTGACTTCTCTGAACCTCAGTTTCTTCATCTCTAAAGCCAGAATAATCATGGTGACTTTGCTGAGTTGGGAGGATGAAATAAGCTAAATAAATGTCAGACAAGCATTCGCTGCGGAGTCTGTAGGTGGGAAGTACTGAATCAAGGCTAGTTTCTGTTCTCCCTTCCCTCATTTAGAACAGGGTCAGGGACCCAGGAAGGCATCAAATCTCTTCAAGTTTACAAGGATTAGAAAAGTAGGCAAGGCTTAGAAAAACAGAATTTTATAATGAGTAGTATCATAGATGGTCGGTATTAACTGACTTCCCCTCCTTGGACTTATTTGAGACCAAGAAATATTTCTGTTAAGTCTTGTTAAAAGAAAAACAACACATGTAACACTGAGAAAAATCCTTGTAGTAAGTCACTTAATACTAACGCTGAAGCGGGTATGTTAAGAGCTGAGAGATTAGCGGAGACTGAAATATTTGGGAAATTTTTCATGAAAGAATCAAGACTTTACCTGAACTCTGAAATACAAAAACTTAAAGAAGAGTGAAGGAAGGGGTTTTTCAGATGAGATATTTAGGATGGGATGAGTGAGAAGCAGAGGAAGGGACCATGAGACATAAACAAGTTAGAAAGAGAATGTCACAACAAAGGGGTATTCATTGGGCACCTATTAAGTGTCAAGCCTTTTTAAAAAAGCACTTGGCATGCTGTCATTTGTCTCCAGCATAGGGATAATTACAAACCCAATTATGTAGTTGAGGAAAACGAGGCTTAGAGAGCGTGAATCACCCACCTGAGGAAGCAGGAGACCTGGTGTTCCACTCTGTTATGTGAAGGGAGCCAGGATGTTTGGGCCCAGAGCCTGCCTACTCCTAACTCACAACAGCTGCTGCACTTAGTTCCCAGCTTCCCTCACACACTAATAAGGATCAGCTAAGACTGGGCTGTGAATCAACCCTCCAAAGTATAAAATATCATGGAGCCCACTATTCCTGTTAGTGGTGTCAGATGAGAGGTGACAAATAGCCCTCTGAAAATGAGGGAAGGAAAGATATAAAACATTGCCTGCAATATGTAGTTATATGGATAAACTGAGCCAGTGGTCATTGCAGGTGCCTAGCCATATTTTCTGGCAACTATGAGGCCTGACAGAGCCTCACGTTTCCTCTCAGACATAGTTCCAGATGGGCGTTTCCAAGTCACCAGAGTGAGTATCAGAGAGAAGAAACTGTTTTGTCATCTGGCACTGGGTCTTGTACCTCCAGTGAGATGTGCCCTTACCAGGATTCTACTTCAGTGTGTCTGTATCATATGACGGAGGGTTTGCTCTGTAGTGGTCACGATGGAGCGTGCCACACCAAGGGCTACTAGGTAAATGTTGGCCCCTCAATATAGTTCTTCTAGACCTATTCCTCTTGTGTCTTTCCTTTGTTGACTCTTGTGAGTCGTTATTGTTTGTCTATATTGATGTCATTTAAATATGGACATAGAAGCACAATGTCATTCCCCCTTAAAAAGTAATAGCTTATAAATGGTCCATCTTTGTGGACTTGCAGTTATTTCTGTGTGAGAGCCTCTGACAGAGCTGCTGACTGGGGTTTCTAGGCAGACCTGTGGACCAGTCTTTGAACAGATGGCGAACAGAGCTTATTTCATTTACTCTGGAGACAGAGATAATTGCATCTGTGCAGTCACTGTTTTGGTGAGCCTGTACAGGCTAGGATACCACACTGTTCATGTTGGGAGCATAGAGACACAAACAGGGAGGCAAGCACTGGTCTGCACTCCACAGGAGGTACCTGGGGCTCCTCTGAGCTCTGCTCCTGACTCCCATAAGCATAGACGAGACTGGGAGATCAAAGTTGGTGTTGATCAAGTTGGATTCCCCCAGAAGCTATATTTTCAGTCTCTTGGGGGAGCAAATGACTAACAGAACTATTTCCTTGGTCCCAAATGAGTGTAAGGAGGGGAAGTGTCTTAGTACCAGCCATCTATGATGATACTTATCACGAAGCTGTCTTTCTAACCCTCCTTGCAAACCAAGGGGAGGGGAATCCCCAGCACCAAGGCATACACGTGAATAGAAAACACCACAAGTAACAAAAACACCTAAAAAGGTCATCAGAAACTCAGGGGGCCTCTGGAACTTCACCTCCCTGCCTTTCTGAAGAGCTCAGTAGTCAGGGACAAGGAAGTGGGCAGAGACAGCCAAACAAACTTCATGCAGAAGTGACTCCGCCACAGAAAGTGCACAGCACAGCTGGTAGGAAAGTTCCTCTCACGTCTCCTGTGAAGCTCAGAGTCATCTGACAATTGGCCTGCTTCTTTTCCCCACCTATGTGGCCAGACTGTCTTGGCCCCATGCTAACTGCAATATTGCTTATAGTGGGTAAATGCACCATTAGAAGCCACAGTGGCTACCCTGTCACAACTAACCAGGAGAGTGTGTCATTTCCTGCAGTAGGCCCAAGATCACAGATACAACACTGCTGCCAGATTGGGCTAGAGATGGAAACAGCACACTGGCCTGCGACTTGTGGCTTCCCCAACTGTTGCCACCCCACCCCCACCCCCAGTCCCAGAACCCAGGTGCTAATGTCAGCCCATTGGGGTCAGGGAACAATGTGTTGATATGCAATTAGTGCTCTCCACGCCTGTGGCCACAGCACCACAGTTGCTGGCCACAAGTTTCCCCTGGGGTGTACTTCTAGGGGAAGTAGGCCAGAGAGAAAGCCTCACCATCGCGCTGGGTTTGAACAAATAGCAGACACTGTACTCAGTACATCTCCTCTGAACTCAGTGCTGGAGGTGGTGCAGTCAAGATGATGGGAGGAGGACACTTAGATGTGTATGGAAAGCTGAAGAGATTCCGCCTCCCTCCCTGTGTGCTGCCTCTCCCAGAGCCCGACTTTCCTCCAAGGACTCTTGTGATCAGCAACTCTCGTCCCCAGTTTGACTGTGGATTACTTTGGGAATCCACTCCAGGGAAATCCTGTGGCCAGCAGTAGCGGTGCTGTGCCCACAGGCATAGTTGCGTCTCAGTGTGCTCCCTCGTCTCAATGGACTGGCATCAGCACCTGGTGGTTCTGGGGCTGGGGAGGGCAGCAGTGGAGAAAGCCAGTACACTAGAGAGACTTTTACTCCCAGATCATTGTGCAGAGTGTGGAGTCTCTGGAGTGGAAGAATTCTCACCATAAAGACAAATATGCCCAGGATGTCTCCCTCCCTTTTTCCTCAGCCACTGCCAAGTATCTCTGGGCAGAGCGACTTTCTCAAGGTTGCTGAGGCCCAGTAACAGTTATGGAATTCTGTGTACAACACAGATGCAAACTGAAACATGGTTGGCACTTTTCTCTGCACCTCCGCCACTAACCGTCACTGGAATATATTCTCCTCATCGTGTTTGTGGACTCAACACTTTGAAGTACAGAGGAGTTAGGCACTTTTTCCAGAATTGCACAGCAGAGTAATGTCAGAGCCAAAACTAAATAGAGGCAGGCTGCTAGAATCCTACAATCGTGAGTTTTTTTTCCCTAGGTTAAATTGAAGCTTGATGTTTTATGACAGATATTTCAAAAAGAAAGGTCCTGACAGCATTCACCTTTTCCCAGATAATCGTTGTGTTACAGTCAGTCCTTCACGATAGGAATAGCAGACCGACATTCTAAGGTCTTATCAGTTCTTTGTTCTAGAACAGACAGTTGATATTCGCTGAGCTGAAGGGGCGGGGGGGGGGGAGGATGATCTTTTTTTCATCATGGAATGATTTATAATTTTCCAGAGCTTGGCACAACTAAGCGAGTGAATAGTAAAACCAGATTTGTTTTTGTGATGCTCAAATTCCAGAATATTTAGTCTGACTTTTCCTCACAACAAATGCTGGATATCTCTTTCCAAAGATGGAAGTGGGTAGGAAGAGAGTGGGAGGGGTAGGGACCTGTGCCTGGAAACAGAGCCTTTGGACCTGCATGCTAGGCCTACCCTGGTCTTAATCCATTTCCCTCTACTCATACATGTGTGGATGTGAACACACACACACACAGAGCTTTCCTTTTTTTGCTCTCTCTCTCTTTTCTGTCTACCTCTCGCAAGGCTCTCAGGGAGCAGGAGAGTTGGGACAGACACTGTCCTGGGTTGGGAAGCAAGAGAAGAGCATGCTGTAAACCACCCCAGGGCTTTCTCAAGCTTTGTGTGATGGAAGGTCTCAATGAACCTGAACTCTCACAGGAGAGTTCTGGCCTCTGTCTTCTTAGGAGCAAGGCATTCTGTAAATTTTAACAGAGTTGGGATCAAAATTCAGAATGTCTGACTCACCCGAGGCTTTGTTTGGACAGAAAGGCCAGATCACTGTCATGTCTGCAATTAAGATGCTTTAAGGTACAAAGAGTAATATTTTAATAATGTTGCCTAGAGCAGATAGATTGTTTTCAGTACAGAAAGAAAGATGCCTTTGGAGCCCATAAAGGCAGTGGCTTATCATTTTGAAAGCACTGTGCTTGTGCCTGGCTGATGATATGCAGAGTCAGTACCCATATTCTTGTCAAGTTGCTCTTTCTCCCGCTGGCCCTGTTCCTCAGTGGGCTGCCTATTTACAATCACTGCACTCAGCCCTCCTGGCCCAGTTAAGGTGATTTTGAAACTTCACTGATTCTGTGTAGCAGGCTGTGATCATTTTTTGCCAGGGAGTGGGCAGAGGAGGAAGTGGTGTTCTGGGCATAGAAGTCCCTGAGATCACTCTGTGGTTTCTCTTGCCAGTCTACTCTTTGAACTCCGCTGCATGTAGACATGAGTCCCATGAAGAGCTCCGCTTCCAAGATACCTGTGGCCTCAGAAATGACCAGTTACACATATTAGAAAGGCTGACACCGTTTATGTAGACTCCCTTGCATGCTTGGCTTTCCAGAAACTGAAGCTATTTGGCATGTGGCTCAGAGTTATTTATTAGTTTGACTAGTGGCTTGTTATCAACTGACTTTGGGCAGTCTTCAGTGCATGTCTGCACATGAGATCCCATAGTTGGATCCCATGACTAATAGATTGGATTCTCTAAACCAAGGCATGGAGAAGTCATCTGTTAAAGAAGGTCTGGGCTCAAAGACCCTCTCTCCTTTTCCTACTGTTGCTTTAGGAAGGAGTCAGATAAACCTATAAGCCCCATCTTGCCGTCTGAACTGTTGTACTCAGGAAAGTGACTACTTCACTTAGTGGAAAATAGAGATGATAAAATCTGTCTCTAACATGCCCACACACGAAGCTAATGATAACATTTATCATATTCATGATATCAGTCTGACTTGTTTGAGAAAGTCATGTGAAAACCTACTATATTATAATCTATGTGTGTGGGGGAGGAGAGAGAGCAAGAGAGAGACAGAGAGAAAGAGAGAGAGATTGAGATTGTAATTAATGTATACAAGGAATTATGTTTATCCCAGAAGCCAGATAAAAAGCCCAGTGCAAGATATGGGATCCTTCCTCCCAAGTTGTTGATTAGAGGTGTTCTAGAGATCCCCCCAAAACTACAAGCTAATGCCATTGCTCTTACTTGTCTACTAGACCCTGTTTTTTGAAGACACTGTGCATTGTTCATTGGATGTGGAGAAATTAAGTCAGTCCTGACCAGGTAGCCTCATCTATTGGGTAGCTTTCATAGTACTGTAAGGTGCTATGCAGGCCACTGAGAGGAAAAAGTCATCAACAGTCTTACCTAACTGTGGACCCTGGGAACCCTAAGAACTGCAAATAGTGACCCTCATGCTAAAATATGCCCATGTGTGCAATAGTGGCATGAATGTTATGCAGTAACCATCAGTTTCTGATTGGATTTAAAGCCCACACCACAGAAGGAACCACAATCTTGGTGCTATAAACCTGGCTAAGAACCCACAGTGGTATGCCCACAGTACCCAGAGGTGAGTGTACCACTGTTCTCTCATGAAACAGACCCAGTATCAAACTGTCTTATAAACTCGTATCTCTCTACCACTCTCAGGCTTCATCAGAAAAGTTTCCTTGTGCATTCAGTGGTGGTTAATACAGAAACTCACAGCTGGTCAGACTGTAGAGAGTAAGTGTCGGTGGAGGGCTCACCCACAAGTGAGACGTCTGTCTATATCACACTCCCTCCTCAAGGTTCAGGGACCACAAGAGGAGACACTAAGCTTGTAAGAATCAGTTCAGGGAAGACCAAAGTGAAATGGTGTCTTCTGGACATGATAGATTGCCTGTGCTATGAAGTCACAGCAGCTATGTTGTGGAAGATTTTTCTCTTTTGGCTTGTTGAGGGGTCACCATCCAGTTCCCAAATAAATCACACACAGAAGCTTATTCTTACTTATGAATGCCCAGTCTTGACCTGTTTCTAGCCAGCTTTTCTTATGTTATCCAGACTACCTTTTGCCTCTGGGCTTTTATCTTTCTCTGTTTCTGTATACCTTTCTTTACTTCTTTCTCTGTGGCCTGCTATGTAGCTGGGTGGCTGGCCCTTGATGTCCTCCTCTCCTTGTTCTCTCATTGCTCCTCCTCTTCCTCGGTTCTCCTTCTATTTATACTCCCCGCCTACTACCCCTGCCTGTCCTTTCTCCTGTCTCGCTATTGGCTGTTCAGCTCTTGATTGGGACCATCAGGTATTTTAGACAGGCAAAGAATCATGGCTTCACAGTTAATCCAATGCAGCATAAACAAAAGTAACACACCCGAAAATAATATTCCCCAACACAGCTATAGTTGCTTGTGCAAGACTTGTCCAATATCATGCCAGTCAACATTGTAGCATGGAAGGAGAAGAGATTCACAACTCCCCACCCAACCTGAGGAGCTATGGACAATTGGTGGCTTATGGGAAAAAAAGTCATTTTTCTTTAAGGGGGTGGTTACTGGTAGTCGACATTCTCCAGTGAATGTCCCCACACCCAGGAGCATATGAGCAGCACAATTGGAGTCAGTTATTAGAAAATGTTTTTAAGAGGACAGAAATTTGGGGGAGTAGAGAAGTGGGAGTGGATCAGGCAGGACTGTGTTGGGGGACAAATGTGATCAAAATACATTGTATGGAATTCTCAAAGAATTGAGAAATATTTAATTGGCTTATCAATATTGAGTTACTACTTTGCTGACCATTAATATTTCTTCTGCTGCTAAACAGGGCCAGGTACTACCTTCTACCTATTCCACCCCTGCCAACCACAAGCTTTATCTTCTTCGTTATCTTCTAGGAGTTAAGTTTAAGGCACTCCTTCTATCACAGGCTGTGCCCTTGGGCCTGGTCGTCCTCCGATCTGTTTTCTCCAGTTGATGCCGATGCTCATGGTAGACTATGGTATACTTGATGACTACTCATGGAAGCCTCAGCACTGACATTTCTAATCCTTCAATGTGGTGTGGATCAAACTAGACACTTAAGTGCCCATGAAAGCAGAATGTGTTCTGGACCAGAATCAGTAATCTGGAGGATGGTGTGAGTATATCCTTAGATCATCGCATAGCCGAAGATAGCTCAACTGAAGGCAGGTGGTCTGCACTGGCCCATAACTAGTGGAGAGTGGAGATCAGATACTCAAGCACCCTGACCCTTAGGCCTGAAGACCAGCTTATTCTGCTCCACCCTCCGATAGCAAAGCTTTTGACAGCTGCCTTTTTAATACTTAATGGAAGTGGGTCACATATTTTGTCGGCGTATATATTTTCCAGCCATCTTCCTCACTAGTTCCCATCTCTCTTCTCTAATTCCCAAGTCGTCTCTGTGACAGCAGCACCTACTGTGTTGTTTATGAGTACATACCTTGAATTTGCTTCTTTCTAGAGTAGTATTTTCTTTAAACGAGGTCTTGTGCCACAGCACGCAAAACGATGGATAAGATGCAGTTAGAGAAGATGATGCAAGAGGAAACCTGGAATGCAGGATGTAGAGAACAGAGGAAGCCTGAGCCAGCAGTACCGTTGACATGGGCATGGCCATGTCAAGGACCTCGTAGCCTCGGGTTCAGAGGGAAGGTGCAGTCTTCCTCGGGAGACCAAGCGCTGGTGTTGACGGTGTGTGCTGAAACCATCAACCATAGCTTTCTCTCCACAGGTGTTTACAGTCTGAGACGGCTCCTATGGAGATTAGGAAAATCTGTCCTTTAATCCAGCTCTACTCCATAAACTCTGCCTCCTTGTTCCTCTGTACATGATAAACATGATGAGATTCTGGGGTGCTAGTTTCTCCAGCTGAAGGCCAGACTGCTGCCTATCCCAGTTTTCTATCCATGTGTCCATCTGTCTGTCTTTTATTCATTTTCTCACCATTCTAGTCTGTTTCATTCCTGGAACCATGATGGACATGGCATGGGGGCTTACCTTTGAAGGAAGAAATGTCCCCTTCTTTGTGTTGGGGGGCAGTATTAGCAATGGGACTCATGGTCTATGCCCCATTATATGAGGGTGCCTTTGATACAAATATGCTTTTTATGCATCCTGTAACCAAGGCAGTGCTAGAAAACAAGTAAGTGGTCTCTTCATTAAAAAAAAAAAAAATTCAGTCAAACAGGAGTTACTCTATAACTTGCAGCTTGCAGGGCTCCTGGCTTTCCTGCTCAGTAGGAGGATGGTATTCTCCTAAGTAAATTCTGAGCCAGATTCAGTCTCCTCCTGATCTCAGATGAAGCCATGATCATTAAAACTCTTATCTTCCCCTTTGTCCAAGAGTCCCCCTCTGGCTTTGTAGTTAGAGTTGATGCCGATGAACGTACCTTGTGTTTTCAATTAGCTGTGCTTTTAAGGAAATGGTGAAAATAGCAGATGCACTTCCAATTGAAGTTTTATTGCCTTTAAAGATATAAATAGCAAATGCATCTTCTTTGTCAACGGTGAATGATATGCTGTACAAAGGTGCCCCTGACTTTTGTTTGTGATTTTTTTGTTAAAAATGAAAAACGATTTTTACAATTTTTAACAGATACAAAAAACCATGCATATACATATATACTAACAGGCTGATATGTAAAGCTGGGCATGAGACTTCTGAACAAGTAAAGCACAGTCAGCAAAGGATGGCGAGGGACAATGACAGAGAACCATTTGCCATAGGTTGGGTACTGTGCTAAAGATCTTAAGTAAATTGTCAAGTCTAATGCTCGAGCTCCTGAGGGTTAAGCACATCGAGAGAAGTTACCCTGGCCGGTGTCATTTAGGTAGAAACAGTAGAGCCTAGATCTGAACTCCAGTCCATCTAATTCCAAAGCCACTGCCCTAAACCTCTATGCAAACTGCTCTCACATAAGTTTATGTCCAATATCAGAAGCCCCAATTGCTCCAGTGGAACAGAGTTTATGAACAGCCCTCTGAAGTGTCGGTCGGAACTCGTTCTCAGAAACCAGACAGTGTTAAGACTCTGTTTATAACTCTGTAGTAGTGTTTTATAAGTTAGTTTAAGAGCATAGTTTTCACGTCTCCAGATTGCCTCAGAGAAAAACACGTCTGTAGGCTTCTGTCCAAGTTGTGATTATTTGTAATTGATGCTTTTGGAAGTGTTCTGTTCCATCGTTTTGCTAAACACAGGTTTAGAAAACCACACAGTTCCATCAGATGATGTGATTAGCAAGCCCCCCAGTTTCCGGCCAGTGGATGCCTTCAGCGCCTTGGCTTTAAGACCTATGATAACAAGGAAAAGATAATCGACAGAAAGAGAAAAGCTTTTCTTCTCCACGTACCTCAGTGGAAATGTGTATTTTCCTTCCTTCCCTTTCCTACTCGCCTTCCCCCTTCCCATCCTGTCGTTCTTCTGCTGGGAATCCAACCCCAGTCCTCTCCGCTGCTAGGCAAGTGCTCTGCCACTGACCTGCAACCCCCCTCAGTGCAGCTATTTTTGAAGCCATCTGTAGCTCTCTGGAGATTTGCAGGCTGTTATCCATTCCATACAGTAAAAGCATCACCTCGGTACGTGTTTCCGTTACAAAACCAACGTTGAGAAAGAGTGATGGAAATATTTTAGCTGATACCTTCTCATTAATTTATACAGGTCTGGAGGAGCCATGTTCTCTTTCCTCTTAATGTCCCCACCGCGACCACATTATTAGAGATCCAGTCTTTTTCAACAAGCCATCATCTGGAAGAGTCCCACAAAAATGAAAGCTCACTTTTGTTATCATATTCCTCATTGCAAGCCTAACCAACTGAAAATAACCTTGAAGTAGTTCAGAGGAAACAACCTTCGTGTCCACAGATAACTGATCCAATAAGCATAACATAGCAGAGGGGTGCCGAGTATGGTCAGATGTGTGATGTTCGTGGATGAACAGACTGTTACGGGGCTGGGCCTAGTGTCACACACTTTAATCCCAGCTCTGAGGAGGCTAGCTTGATCGCCATAATGAATTCTAAAACAACCTGAACTACATAGTAAGACTCTCTCCCAAAAGAAATAAATAAATTTTAGAAAGAAAAATGGAAATGCCATTTTGAAATGTATCATTTTGTAAAGAATGTTAATAAACATTTTTAATAAAATCAAGGCGTATATGTCTAAACTTCTCAGAAGTCACATTTAAAAAAAAAACTAGAATGTACATTGTTTTGCTTCTCAGTAGATGAGACACATAATATTGTCAGAGCCATATCAGTGTCTCGTTGGCTTTGCACCAACTACTTACCTTTTTTCTACGATCTTTTAACATCAATTCTTTAAAGATTTTATCTATTATTTTATGTGTATGAGTATTTGTATGCATGGGTACCTCGTGCATATGGTTCCTGTGGCAGCCAAAAGAGGGAAACAGCTCTCCTGAGCCGGAGTTGCGGGTGGTTGAGAGTTGACCTGTGGGTGCTGGGAACTGAACCTGGGTTCTCTGTAAGATCAGCAAGTTCTCTTAAGCACAGAACCATCTCTCAAGACCCGTTTTATACAAAAATTTGTGGTTAGCTCAAAAACAAAAAGACTAAGCTTAGTGAGAACTCTCTGCTGTAAAACTAATTTCTGATATGAAGATCATGATTTAATATTCAGGTTTTAGACCAATGTCTGAAGCTTCCATGTCATCTTCTAAAATAACTGCAGTGCTTTTGGCTTGTGAACTTTCACTTAGTACCAGGGACCCCGTTAAGTACTTCCTATTGGTTATCTCACCCAAGTCACGTAAACTTCTGTAAGATAAATACTGTGTTGGCTGTAGAACATGGGGCTCAGCAGTTTAGCAGCTTTTCCAAGGTCAAGGCTATCAAGGTCACAGTTTGAATCCAGCTATATTAAACTCTGTAGTTTATAGTATATACTCTGAAGTGAGAGGCAAACATAATTTTTAATTCATACTTTCACATGAGCACTTGCTAGTTTTAGGCATGTTCACTGAAGACAGCCCATGTGACTCTTCCCAGTCAAGATGAGAAGGAGCGAGGTGACGGGATCTGAGGTGTGAGGGTGGCAAGTGTTGTGTGGGCTCCTAGAAAGCCTGGCCAGCATTGCTGAGTAGCTGGAGTTTCCAAGGGTCCCTGAGACTGATGTCTCTGCTAATCGAACCTCTCATTGCTGAGCCTGACCTTGTCATCCTACTCCCCTCTCACCCCTCAATTAAGCTGCCATTGACTCAGGATTTATATGTGTCCCTGGTCCATTGAAGACACAGTGGCAGAGGTTTGGTAGAAAAGCTGGGTAATGGGGAGTGTAGATAGAGGTAGAGCATTTGGCTGGCATTCACAAAGCCCAGGGTTCAATCCCTGGCACCATGAGAAATTCTGATAAAAAAAAATTATTCCGTTCATATCAGGATGCCAAACCCATAAGCTAACCCTCTCGAAGGACCAAGACAGTTCTGTCCTATGAGGTACACATTCTAAGCACTGAACTGTGCACCAGCAGACATTTCCTTCACGTGACCAAGATGCCCAGGGGTTCCTACTCGTGATGGGAACCTCACCCAGAACTTTTGACAGTGAATGTGTTCTTGGAATGTTCTAGCATTTTATCCTCTCTTTAGATTGTTAAGCAGTAGAATAGACTTACTAATGGAAATTTTTGAGGGAAAGAAAGTTTCTTGACTTAGCCAGATAGGAAATCGCTGTATAGCGTTGGGTCATGTAAGGTTAAGTTGTTTAGAGTCCTTTCCTGGAACTTTAATACAAAATAAAGTCCACAGCACTGAAGTTGTGGCCACTTGTGCCTTAAATGCACAGTGACACTGCGCTTCTTGGGTTTCATCAGCTAATGTAAAAGAAGCCTGTGCTGTTCCTTTCGAGACGAATCTTATTTCTGTTTCATACATCTGGAAATAGAGCTGACTCTGGGGATAGCAGGAAGAACCCGCTGGCCTCCACACTTTAAATGATGCCTTTAGAAACCAGTACCAAAAACACCTTGGACTTGGGACCTAGTTTTTAAAAAAATTGATAAACTTTATATAATGTGCATGTATGCATCTTAATTCTGGCTTGTCTCCTGCTTTTAGCTAATATTATAACACTTCTCAGCCTGCGCTGTATTTGGGGAGGTGCAATCAGTCATGTCAGCTCTGAAGAAAGCCCACCGGCTTCTGTTTTCTGGGTTTTGAATAGCGATAGCCCCTGCCTGATAAGCTGGAGAAAGTTAGAGCTGGGGTTTTCCTACCTGCCTTTATCACTCCCCTCCTTAACCACAGTCTGCCTTTTGATAGCTCTAATAATTAATTTGGTCTTCTCTCTTTCTTCTCCCTTCCCCCTCCGTTCTCCCTGTCTGTTCACAGGTTATCTTGACGAATCAAATTACGACCCATCTGAGTGGAGCCCTCCCTTCTCAGGCAGACCTGGTGTCTCCGGCTGATGATTTGTCCCTGTCTGAAGGTAAAGGATCTGTCCTGGAGAGACTGAAACTTGACACTGGCTTACAGCCTCCTGCCTCCTGCTGAGAGCTGGGAGACGTGGCTCCTGGATGCTGGTCAGTGCTGCCTGCTGGAGCCTGGTGATTTAGGCTTGGACATCTTGCTGGGCACCTGATCTATTCTTGTCTTTTGCTGTCTCTGAGTGAGTTTCCTTTGAGTCATCTTTCCACACATCCATCATCTTCCCCAGGAGGGAGTCTTGTCTACCTCTGTTGCGCCTTGCTACCTAGTTGCTGTTTCTGAAACGGATGCTCCAGCATTGCCTTTGCTAGTGGTCCCATTGTGATCTCGCCTTTTATTTGTACTGAGCACCTCTGGGAAAGTGTGCAGTGGTTCCATGTGCAAGAGGTTTGATGCTCCTGATCAGCTTTGCAGAGGAGCAAGACAAAGTCTCCCCAGTTGTAAATCTGCCCTTTCCCTACGACCTCCTACTTAGCAAAGGTCAGACGGGCTGGGATTTGAGGGCAGTAAACCTTGAGTGGTTGGGGGAACTACATCAGCATCCAGAAGGTGGTTTCTAACTTTGTTAAAGTCCTCCCTTGACATTTCTGAGCTTTTCTAGTTGCAGTTGAATTTGGGGCACAGTGCTAGGGGCCTGAGTCGACTCACACAGTCCTTCCAGGCCCACTTTCCCTTTCTACTTTCAGAGAATTGGCCCTGCTGGAATCCAGGGGACTTTCAGGCCTAGAAAGGCTCCTGACTGCAAGACCAGGTAGCCTGAGTGGGTCAGTACCACGTTTGTCTCAGATTGAAAGCCCCACATGTCTGCTTCTTGGTGTTGTTTTTCATAGTGAAAACAACTGACGTGTTTGTGAACGCTGTAAAGTGCTCTGTGTCCCTTCTTTCTGCATTCAGTGATCTGTCAACCTCCTGCCACCTGAGCTGAGAACCTGAACTAGCTGGAATTCACCTCTCTTTCAACTCCTCTCATCAAATTGGCTTTAGCTTTCTTTCTAAATATATCTTTCATGTGTCCCTTTGTTTTCTTTGTGGTTTGTGTTATGATCAAGTGATTTATTAAAACTCATAATTGGCTCATTCTAATAAACCCTGTAAGACCTTCTGTTTCCATTCTGCTATTTGGCCTTATTCCAGGGTGTCTCCCTCTTACTCAAAATGCCGAAGATTGTCTTTTCAGAGGATGCGCTAAAATATGTGTGCCAATTTAAGAATTTGAGGTTTATTCTACCAGCCATGTAATATAAAGTGGGAGTCAGTAAATACAAACACTCCAGTATCTTTCTTTTGAGTGGACTAGTTTCTAGAACCTCACTAAATAAGGTTAATCCTTCTTAACCCTGCCGGGTCAGCCCTGCCCTTGCTGGTCAGCCCACTAAGTCCTTGAATAAAGCGTCTATGTCAAGCATGCAATCTTCTGATGCCCTTCTCTCTGTCTCTAGAACAGTGTTTCTTTCTTGTTCTCTCATCCCTCTTTCCAAGGCCAATCCTCCAGTCTCAAAGGCTGTCTCTTGCACAGCCTCCTGGCCTGCACAGTTGATCTTGCTCTCTCCCTCCTCTGTCCTCTCTGCCTGCTTGGGTATATAAAGAAATGCTCTAAGAAGGTTAACTTTTCATACAGTTTTAAACCAGATTGGTAGATATGTCTTGTGTGAGAGATCGAACTTAGGGCCTCGGGCATATTATAATCACAAGTGCTGACTACTGAATGTGTAACCAGCACTATGCTATATTCTTTCTGTGTGCATGTTTTATCACAGTGACCAACCAAAAGCTGTAGGCGTACTGTAAGCCATAAGGAGATATTATTATTACGGAAAATAGAGACCAGCACTCTGCCTAGGAATGTCATTAAAAATCATTATAATTATACATATAGCACACACGCACACAAACACACACACACACACACACAATTTGCTCAGCTCTGAGGAAACCAAAAGAGAATATCTTGCTTCTTTATTTGAACATAAGTGCATTTTAATTATTCTTTTTTGGTTCCCTGCTTTATATTAAGCAAAGGAGTAGAGCAAAATGGAGAGGAAAGAAATGGCTTTGAAGTCTGGTGTAATGGCAACAGGAAAGTGATGAGCTGCTGCATGGAAAGAGAGTTCCTCGTTCATCCTTCGGTAACTAACTCCTCCTAATTATGAAGCCATAGCGGGAAATGAAGCAGATGGGTTTTTTTTTTGTTTTGTTTTGTTTTAAGTGTTTTTCTTGTATTGAGGGAACTTGTAAAGAGAACATAGAAATATTTTTCCCAAAGTTTACAATGGAGTTACTTACCAGTGAGTTAAAATAAACAGATTTTGGCTGGGGAGAACACTTGCCTAATACTCATGAGACAGTGATATCCTATCCCAGAACTTTAGACCAAAACAAAACAAAAAACAAAAACAGAACACACCAAGGGGGGGAGTTGCGGGGAGCAAGACTTAGAACATGTGTTCCGGATCATATATATTGCAGTGGTCCCCAAGTGTCAGTGAGAGAGATTTGAAAGAGATGGCATAGAATAGCATAAACCGCTTGTGGATTTTAGTCCTCTGTTTGATCACCTTTGCCTGTGTGTAGCTATGACCACGGCAGATCTTTTGGACCTCAGTTTCTTCTGTTTGATGTTATTTCTGAAGGAGTAGAAGACTGCTCCAGTCTTTTTCGGTTCTGACATGGTGCGGTGGCCTGCAGCTGGGAAGCCCCCAGCCACGGGTGGCTCTTCTGGTTTATGGAGTCCTGTAATGGATTTCAGCTGCAAGGCAGAGACCCCTGCTTAAACAGTGCTCCCTTGAAAACAGTTATGAGAGCAGGCAGCCAAGAGCAGCCAGCAATAAAATGATCTGGGCTGACCTGAGAGGAGCACCCAGCAGGAGTTGATCCGGGAAATGAAGTCCCTTCTGCTCTGATGCAGAAAATGGAATACAAGTGACCTGGTCCGACTGAGCCATCTCTCCTGCCCGAGCTGATCCTGTGCTATTAATATCTGCCAGCTGCAGGCCCAGAGCATCCCCTGCTGAGATCAAAGGAGCCCCTATCTTAGCTGGAACAAGGTCATCTGCACAGGGCTATAAAAGTAAGTCCTGGCTGGCTACAAGGATGGCTGTGGGGGAGGAGAAGTCAGGAGATGGGAGGCAACTCTCCTGCTCCTTTCATCTCAGCTGACCAGCTGTTGCCCTCCCAGTGTTTGTAGAGTTGAGAGTTCTTTGTTTTTGTGTTGCTGCCTCTGCCTGATTCAATTTGTGCCTGGGTTGTTGTCTGGATTAAGCACACCCAGTGCTCACAGTTTGGGTCCCTGAATTGAGGTTGCAGTGTTGTTACCCAGCTCCCGGTTGGGAAGGCCAAAGAAGGGAGGCGTGGACCCCATAGGCCAAGGCCTTTCCCAGCCTACTCCTGCCCTACATCCTGTGCCTTGTGAAGGAATTCTTAAGAGGACACATTCAATTACTTGGCATTTTGAAGTCTGCCTTTCACAAACTCACTCATTAATTCAAGAAAATAGAACTTTCCGGACTCCTGCACACTTACCGAAACTGCGAAGTCATCCCATCCCAGTGTGCTCCTCAGTCTCTCTGGGCTGCACACACTCCGACTGTTTCTATGTCTGTATGGAAGAGAATGAGAGGCAGACAAACCCAGAAACATATACAGAGTGAGAAAGAAGCAATACGGGGGAGGGGGTGTGGCAGGTATGCCGAAGTGTCCATACTAGAGCAGCCTCAGCAATGAGGTCATTTGTCCCACTCTCTATATTAGAGTTAAAATCCCACCAGTGAGTTGTTCTTTGGACCCCCTTTCTGTCTTACAATAATATCAGGGCTAGAAAAGACTTCAGCAATGTTCTGTTTGTCCAACCTGCTGTTTCCAAAAGAGACTGAGTAGAAATACTGATTTTATTGTTTAACATTTTCCATAATTCTAGGTTTGGGTAGGTACTGTCATTCAAAATAGCTTTTTAAGTTTTTGTTCCATTGACAGAAACCCTGACACATAAATTGTCAATGTTCAGTAATTGGTTATTACAACTTTTCCGTTTCTTAGCTCTCGCTTCTTCCTTGTAGCCACTGAAGAGACCACAGGTTGGGTCCCTTCAGTGCTGGGCCTCAGTCATTGGGACTCTTTCCCCATATTGATCATTAAAGAAAGGATCAAATGGTCCAGCTGCCTATAAATGCATATCCTGAGGCAGAGTTGGTAGGTGACATTGGTATTTGGTAGCAAGACTGAAGCTCTGCTCAGCCCACTCCATTCGCTTGCTTTCTTATGATGGGTTAGGAGGGTAGCAGCTACTTTTAAATATGGTGACATGGCCCACTTGAGGAGTCCCAGGTGACTTCATGGGATGGGAGACGTTACTGGACTTCCATCCCACGTTCTAGCATCTGGCATGTGGTTATCTTCTTATCTCTGTTGGTAGTCTTTGGAGATTATAGCACAAGGAAAGGAACACTTAAAAGTGCATGGGAGGGTCAAGGATAGAACAAGAGAAAAACAAAATGCGCTTCTTACTAGAACCAAAAGTGTTTTTTAGTTCTAGTGCTGGAACTCCTTTCTATTCCTGTTGCAGTCAAGGGAATTGATGGCTGATTTCATTTGCAAGAGAAAGTATTTTGGGATTCAAATTCCCTAACCAGCCACCCTTGCAAAAAGCTGGAGTCCATTTGAAAGATTATATGCAAGTGTGTGTGGCTTGTGTGTCTTTTAAAATAAATTTAGCAAGCAAAAGCAGCTCCGAATGGTTAGGGCGAATCAGGGACTCGTGGTTGTGAAAGAAGCAGACTTCAAAGCGTGGTATGAATTTTCTAGTTTTATTTCCACTCTTGCTTTCCAGCTGGATCTGCTCTGGATTTACTGCAGGATGTTTGAAAATGTGGCTCCCTGCTAATCTCAGACAGTTGCTATGATCAATGGTTTCTTTCATTTCCGATAAAAAACACTGGTGTTTCTGCTTAAATTGTGTGTACTTTCAGCTTTATTATTTTAGTTGTGATTTATTGTTCTGCATTACCCAAATTTGTAATCCATTAACCACAAACTTTTGGGTGGGTTGGTCAAGTTAGCCAACTCTCCCCACAAGTTAACTTCAAGGCCTTTCAGAGTTCAAGCTCACGCTGAAGCTCATAGATTTGTGTAGATCATGTAGACAAGGATATGGGTGGAGCAGGTTCATACCCACTCACTCATCACGGGTATGGTGTATGGCTGTACTCGGTGCTTTTGGTATAATTGGCATCAGGTATCACCATGTGATTCTGAGGTTTAAAGGAACAACTGTTATTAGCAGCCTTTGTATTAGCATTTCCAGAGTTCCATAAAATGTCTTAAAATGATAGATTTCTTAGTTCACCTCAAGCAACTGAAGCATGACCGAGAGAAACAATTGCTCGAAGGCCACACAGTGAGAGGAAGAGGTAGTGCCAGGGACAGAGTCACCATGCTTCCCATGAAACCTTAGCTTTGGAGACTGCAGTGCCGTAGGAGTAAGTTTTGGATAAAGATATTTAAAGAACCCAGTGATCTTTCAGTTTTTTTATTCCAAAGCCACAGACATATGTCAACACACAGGGTGTTTCATGTGTTTCTCTTCACAAGGGCACACACATCTGCCCACGTCCCACATTCCCTGCATTCTAGAATCTGTGGTACTTGACTATATATTACTTCCAGCAACTGTTTAGATGCCATGAAAAGTCTAATTTATAGAAAAAAATTAAAAGCACAAAAATGTGTGGTGTTTGGCTAAAGAAAGTCTAAATATTATGTAAGGCAGGAGAAACTGGAGTTGAGAGGAGAAGGGCACAGCCTACTAATGTCAGAAAAGCTATAAATCTCACGAGGGAGGGGAGCTAGTTGAGGGTTTTCAGCAAGGAGGCCAAGGAGGCAATATAACCATGGCTGAGGGATCAAAGCAGAAAAGGAACAGTAAAGTCAAACACCAGGAAGTCATGAGATCTGTGCTCATTTGGTGAAGGGAGACGCAGGTGAAGCCCAGGTGTGATGTGCAGTCACGTAGACGGCAGGTTCGACAGCAGAGAGAAGTCTTTGGGGTCGTTTGGGAGACCTGGATATATGGTTTTTGTTTTGTCTTGTTTAAATTTTTAAGATTATGTTTCTTTATGTATGTACGCATACACGTGTATGTGTGTGTGGCACACATGTGGGCAGGTCAGAGAAGAACGTGTGGGATTGGGCTCTTTCCTTTCACCATGTAGGTCCCAGGGATAAAGTTCCGATGCATTTATCTAATTATTCTTTATCAATAAAAACTTGGGAGTCAGATATTGAGGTAAAAACCTGAATGATTAGAGAAGTGGTGGAGAGGTGACCGGTGACCTCCTCTCTTTCCTTCTTCCATCCGAAAGGGCCAAGAATCTTTCTAAGCCCCACCCTATATTTCTTGTGTCTCTCTATATGTCCTCTGCCCTCCAAAACCTCTATGGCTAATTTTGGTCAGCTAGTAGCTAGTTCCACCTTCTGGTTCAAAGTAAACTTTATTGTCAGTTTCAGAAATGTCAGAGTATGATGAAAATATACCACAACAAAATTCATCATCAGACTTAGTGAGCCCTTTACTCGCTAAGGCGTCTTATAGACTTTTATTTTGTTTTGAGACTGGGTTTTACTGCATAGCCCAGGTTGGCCTTATATCTGCGATCCTCCTGTCTCCACCTCCCAGATAGTAGGATTACAGGTATCCATCTCAGTGTCCTGCTCCAGGATAGATGTTCTAAAACCATTTCTCCTTATTCTCAGACCTCTTTACTATATGGTTTCCCAGATCTGCACATGTTTTTGTTAAGGTCTAAGGGTCAAGAAAATCTAAGGGATGGTGTCACCAAACCCAAGCTTTGTCAGTTGCCTCAGCTGCAGAGGTAACTGGGCCAAAAATGGTACAGTCCCGGAGGCTTTCCAGTTGGAAGGAATCTCCAAGAAGATATCCTTGCTGGCCATCATCACAGATAATTCTATACTCAAAGTGGGAAGGCCAGTAGGTCAGCTTGATGAAGGAGAAGGGGAAAGTAGATGTTTGGTTTGGTTTGTTCTGTGAGGCGACATGACATACTTTCAGAATGCAATGTAGAATTGTTGGGGTTTTAGCAGGTAGAGTGTCCCAAGATCCGGCCAGGTAGTCTGTCCTAAGAACAGCCCAGCCAAACTCAGAATATAGCTGAACAATATTCCATTGTATAAATAGACCACATTTTCATTATCCAGCCAGTTGGTAGACAAGCAAGCTGTTTCCTGGATATTGTGAACAGAGCAGCAATGAACTGGATGTGTCCATTATCTCTGTAGTAGGAATGTGCCCAGGATTGGTAAAGCATGATCACATAGTAGATATAATTCTAGTTTTTTTACGGAGCCTCCCAACTGATTTCTAAGGTGACTTCCACCAACAGTGTCTTCTATTCCCCTCATAGATGCCAGAATGTTAACTTTTTAAAAAATCTTATCCGTTCTGACTGAGGTAAGATGAAATCACGAAGTAGTTTTGATTGCATATCCCTGATGACTTAGGATGCTTAAAACCATACATTTGTGTTTCTTTTACTAAAAACTCTTTTTAGCTCCATTCCTCAAATTTTCATTGTGTTGTTTGTTTGGTGTTTAGGTTTTTTTTTTTAGTTATTTGCATATTCACTAACCCTCTATGAGACGTGTAGCTAGTCAAGGTTTATTTTTTTCCTATTCAGTTGGCTGTCTCCCCTTTCTTGAACCTAGAATCTGTCAAGAGCTTGTGAGGTTCACTTAGTCCCCTCATCTTGGAAGCAAAGGAGCTGAAGCATGGAGCACTTACGTAGCTTGCTGATATTCACATCACAGTAATTAATCAGAGCCAAACCTGGAGTCTGCCATCTGAGCCTGTTCACCGGCACATGGCGCTCGGCTCTCAAGGATCTACGCAGGGAGACTTCCTGATCAAATGTCTTGTTGCCGGAGTTGAGGGGACTGGAGGCTACTTCCTAGCACCACCCCTCTCCCACTCCTACCCCTGGAATCTCTCCATGGGCAGATATTCAGGAAGGAGTGTGTCTTAACAATGACAAAGCATTGCATCTCAAGCAAGGGAACTTGGATCCAAGGACTACCTCTGCCACTAACTGCTGTTTGAGCAAGTCACTTAAACTTCTCTGGCCCTCATTTCCCTTGATCACACTAAGTGACACCTGTTGGCCTTTTCAGAGTGTTTGTAGAGCTGTGTTCCACCTTTTCAAAGCAGGTGCCCTATCCTCCTCTGAGCCTCAGGCAGGCTTCTCTCTATCCTACGATAAGCAGCGTCAATCCCAGGCTGGAGCAACCCCTCTCCAGGCATTCGGCACCTTCCTTGTCAGTTTCTATGCTGGTTATCTGAAGCAGCAGTCTTTGCATTTTGAATCTATAATCAATATTTAGCATGTTATCTATAAAGCCTGGTGCAAACAACTGTGCAGTTAAGTTATATAAAACACATCAGGAATAGGAAGCTTTAAAATGAGAAAGGTTCTAGTATTTGCTTCCCACATCCCACTTAGTGTGATATGGATGTCTGACATTGGGTCATGTTCAAAGGTCTCCCTTGTTTTCTTTGGAGAATGCTTGCATACCATAATGAAGCTAACCCTTACATCTGAGTTGGCTAGGTGTTGTGCTTTAGGTGATTAGACGGGGAAAGATAAATAAATACAGAAAGGGCTGATAATGAGGCTCATAGACATGCAACAATTTAGGTCTCACTGTTAGACAGCACATGATGAGTTGCCAAGAATGAGGGAGAAAGATCAAGTCCTATAAGATGGCTCAGTGGGTAAATGCACTCGCTGTCAAGCCCGACCACCGAGGTTGATTCCCAGAACCTCCATGATAAAAGAGAGAACCAAATTATTCTATGATCTCCACATGCATATCTGGGCAAACTGGTGCCCACCAATGTGTAAATAAGTAAACATTTTTAAGGAAGAAATGGAGAGAGAGGTAAGCCTTTGTTGATGACATGATCTTTGTTGGTGATGGCACTATCCACTGTCTTAGGATATCAGAACAAAACTCAAAAGACTCCTTGACTAGTCATCTTGAATCCCACAATATGTGGCACCCTGGCTATCATCTGATAGACAGCCTTTGGCCCTGGTCACACCTACTGGCTGCTATGATTCAACTCCGTGCTTCACGGAGAATTTACCAGACTGGTCAGTGTAACTCTGTGTAGCTTATATCCAAGGTGGGCAACTCTTTTTCTTGGCTAGCTTTTGACTGAGCACCCAACCAGATAGACCATTGCTTGGTTCCTAGGCTCACCCCAGACACAAACAATTCAACACATGCTGGTGCAGTGGTCATGTCAGGGAACCTGGCTTTCCTCTGCTGATTGTCTGGTTTTCTTGCCCCTGGAGGCTGGAGTTTGGAGTAACTATGGAAGCAGTCTTGAGAAAGCCGTTAACTCTTGAGGGTGTAGTTGTTTATCAACAAGTATATTCAAAAAATGGTTTTCAGTCAGGGCCTCGCTACCAATGGCAGCCTAAGCTAATTGTTAGAATCATAATGTGATTTGCTTTCCCCTCCACTCAGAGAAATAGGAAACTCTAATTCACAGGTCATTTCTGGTGTTGTCACCAACTTGTGGTCTCAAATTAGGTTAGTCACCCCCTCTCTACCTTCCGTCTCGAGTTGCTCGTCTGTTACCTGGGCTAATGCCTGAAACCTCACTTTGTTTCAGATTTTTTGAGAAACCATTTCCTTTATGGTGATGTACTTATCAGTCGAGTTTAGTGTGATTTAGTCTAGATATGAATTAGTATGAGCTGAAGCTGCACAATCAGGAAAAGTCATCTACAATTAGTCATGGCCTTTGTCCAACTGACATTAAGCACCATAATAGGAATAGAGAGAGTATAGTCTTGACCCTTTGGCCTCCTGGCCAGCCTTCTTAGAATGATGAGCGTACCTGCAGTTTGTAACTTGTGTGCTGGGGATATCTTTGTAACGGGTAGCTGGCAACACATCGCTTTGGGAAGAGGTGCTTGGCTCACGTTCGATTGCATCGGGAGCGGTCTGGGAGAGAAAGACGTCGATAATGTGTGTGGACCCCTGAGGGACGGGGACCCCTGAGGGACAGGGTGATGGTGTACCAGGTTGTGAGTGCTACCCTCACTAAAGGAATCTATAAGGGTGGGGAGACTCATGAGAAAGGAGGTGATTCTATTGACCAGTCACCCTTGCTCAAACCAAGGCTGGGAAAGGAAACCAGCTCCTCCTGGATAGGATGAAAATATTGAATATTTTTTTTCCTAGCTGGAATTTGACAGGGTCAGTTCATGTCTGGGTTTTCAGCACTCTAAACAGGGCTCTTTTGTCTTGGGAGGCGGTCGGACTGGTTTTTCCTCCAGGCAGGTGCACAGAGGGCGGTTATTGTAGCCTGGAACACAAACACCGAGCCCCTCCACCCTCATCCACATACTCTCTCCAGCCTGGCTCAAGGAAGTAAAATGAACAATGACTCTTGCAACAGGCAAGCACTGTAAATGCCACTCCTGAATGAAATATTTCTTAAAACTTTGTATCCGTAACTTGATCGGCTCTTAAAACTTAATTATATGTCAGTGGAGAGGAAGCCATTGGCTCCTCCAGCTGTCCAGGTTGAACAAGAGCGCACAATGGACCATATCCGATTCGCAGCCATACTTAGGTAATCAGATTAATATCTCCTGAATTGAATTTACCCTTTTGATACGGACTCTTTCAGCTGCCTTGTTTCACATCTCAAATTTTGACCAAGCCGTACGGCCTTTGAGTAAGTTCCCTGAAATCTATATGCGGGAAGCCTGTGCTCTTTGGAACACTTTTTGGGACGTGTACCAATTAAATCTGTTTCTGGCACACTTTTAATGGCATGCTTTCCCCCCGAGTCAACAACTGCTCCAAAATCTGAGGTCATTTATTTAATTTAAAAGCAAAGGTTATGGAACAACCATTGCCGGCTTCACCAGCCAAGTCCCCGTGGCTTTGAAAGGGGAGATGAGGAAGGCGGAGGCTAATAAACTAAGATACTTATACACACAAAATAAGTTAAGTACTGTGTCTCTGTTAAATGAGTGTCAAACAGGGTTTGCCCACACCCACGCTGCCAACCTTCTTCCCCTTTCTCTTCAAACCAATCCCTTCCTTCTAGAGCTTGCTTACTCCAGAGGGAGTTTCACCCAGGGACTGCTGATCTCTCACAGGACACACATCTGGACTAGATTTTTGTCAGCTGGAGTTGAGAGAGAACTGTAAATGATGCAGCGACTTTTTCATCCTTATTAAATTTATTTATAGCCAGTCTGCAGCCAGGAAGCGGGCCTGAGCCCTTGATTGGATGTTCTCGAGGAACGCAGGGCAGATGGCATTTCCCCCCTGTTGTTTTCTAAATAATATCAAAGATAGTGTTACATCACTCCCAGCTCAGCACTGTTTGTTTGTGACCCCGAAGGACACTTCATTAGGACATTTTGTGCGTCACAATTCTCCCACCGTGTTAGCTTATCCAGCGCGCCTTCCTTTCTGTCAGAAAGAGGAGGAAATGTGCCTGGCACAACATTTGAAAAGCTGCAGTGATGGAGAGTCTATGTCTGCTTTGAGACATAAACCAGTGTCATGGGGAGTTTCTTTGCCAGAGGAACTCAAACTGGGTCCCATTCTACCTTTCCCACTTAACAAACCTTCAAAGTTTGAGGCTGCTCCCCCCAAAACAAAATAACAACAAAAACCCTCATTCATTTTTTTCATTATTGGAATTAATACAAAAGGCTCTACAAGAGATATTTCTAAATACTTTGCTCAGCCCTTAGACCGTATTACATAACAATGCCTTAAGGGTTATATAATTAAAGAAACAAACCTTCTGACACAGTCTAATGAAGATTTCCTGTGGGCTCTGCCCAGCACTGTGATTTGAGATGATTCTTCGATTTTTCCCTCACTGGCACCTATAACTGCATTGTTTGTTTTGCTTTAAGGCTTGGGAATGAAGCTTGCTACCCACAGACATTTTCTTCTCCAGAGTAGAATCTGTTCAGCTTCTTGCCACCCAAGCCGTCCTCCGCCTGCACAGTGGAACTTACTATTGCTCATCCTGCTGAGGGTCAGTCTTTGTTGGGAAAGCGAACTGAAACCGAATGCACTTCTATTGGAAAAGCTCCCCCTGATGCCCACTCCCAGGCCTTCCTCCTAGGGAAGACTCTTAGGAAACAAGGGATCCCGCTGCAGTATCTCAGCACCTAGGGTCTCAGTCTCCCATCTACCTACAGATCCTCGCTGCAGCACAACAGCTCTTGCTCTGATGTTCCTGAATCACGGGAAGATGGGTGTTCCTAGAAATGTCAGCAGATTCTTTCTGCATGTCATCTTGCTTGTGGAATAGGGAAGCCATTCTTAGAGCAGCCCTCTTGTGAACTCAAGGTGGCCCTGTGTCCATGTCTGATGGAAAGCATCATCAAGGTGGGGACAGGGGTGATTGCTATCTACTGTTGAGCCAATGCAATGGTGTCACACTGGCCCTGGCAGCAAAAGGAGCCCCAGGGAGGTCATTATTTATTCTTATCACGGTTCAGAGCACTAGGTCATAAAATGGGAGAGCCAAAGGTAAAGAATGTTTGTTATCAAGTAGGAAAAAAGGAGAGATACAGAAATGAAGTGCAGAGAAAGGTGAAGGTCTTGCGGGTACAGGGGGGACTTACCAGATGGGCTCTAGATTTGACTTCAGTGCTTTCAGGTGAAAATTACAGGTTGGGTGGGAGCAAAGAGTTTTCTGTCTATACTTAGAATCAGTCGCATAATTTTAATAAAATAATTATAATAATAAACACTTCTATTAAGTCTCCCTAAAATTTTCTTCCTTTTTCTCCTAACTTTCTCTCTCTCTCTCTCTTGCTCTCTTCTCTCTCTCTCTCTTGCTCTCTCTCTCTCTCTCTCTCTCTCTCTCTCTCTCTCTTTCTCTCTTGCTCTCTCTCTATTGGAATTGGAGCCATGTCCTTGATACACTCTGTCCCACCTCAAGCACCAATAAGCCAATACAGATAGCAGTGAGCTACATCCCATGTGCCTCTCCCCTCTTTTATTTATTTACTTATTCCCTGTGTGGGGGTATTTTGCCTACATGTATGTCTGTGCACTCTGTGTGTGCCTGATCCCACAGAAGCCAGAAGAGGGCTTTGAATCCCCTGGAACTGGAGTTACAGGCGGTTGTTACCCTCCATGTGGGTGCTGAGAACTGACCCTAGGTCCTTTGCAAGAACAAGTAGTGTTCTTAACCACTGAACCATCTCTCCAGCCCCTCCTTCCATTCTGAGGCAGTATCTCACTGAGTTCCCAGACTGAATTGAAGTTCTTATGCAGCCTATGTAGGCCCCAAATTTGCAATCCCCCTGCCTCAGCATCTTGACTAGCTGGGATGGCAGGCATCTGTCATCATACTTAGCAAAGCAGCATTGTAATTTATTTTTATTTTGTGTGTGTGTGTGTGTGTGTGTGTGTGTGTGTTATGGAGGTCAAACGGTAACTTTGTGGAGTTGGTTCTCTCCACCCATCTTTTCATGGGTTGTGGAGGTTGAACTTATGTCAATAGAATTTACCCACTGAACCATCTCACCCAGCTTCAAAGCAGCATTTTCAAATGCATTGTGGTTGCTATGAAAGGTCCCAGCTAATGGAGGTTAAATGTCTGTCAAAGATGTGGACATGAACGAACACCGTGGTATTAGACACTGATAAAGTTCGTTCCTCTGCCAAAAGAAGTGAGTGATGACAGGGAGATCCCAGCTCTGGTGCCTGGTAGGATATGGTGATGTTAAAGAAGGAAGAATTTTAAACATATAGGAGACCCTATATAAGTTAACTTGACTGGCTATCATGGGGAAACATAATTTGATGAAAACATGAGACTGTCTTTAAGGTGATAGTTGATGCTATAATATTATGCTAGTTTGGAGCCATCATCATACAAGGAATTTTTTTCATCTATAATTCTGTTTCCTATAATGTAAAGTTTAAAAAAATAAGTGGATTTTGGCTGGGTGCGGTGGCACATGCAGGTAACCCAGCTTTTAGGAGGCCGAGGCAGAATGATCAGGAGGTCAAGGTCAGTTTCAACTACAAAATGAGTTTGAGGCCAGCCTGGGCTTTATAAAACAGTTTCAAAACAAACTAATGAAAAAGTGAGGTTTCAACCAGCATCCAATTTGTTTCCTAACAGATGGCTCCTGCCTTGGTAAAGCCGGTGAGAATGCCTGCATCTCTAGCTGCAATTCCTCTTCCTCTGAGGTCAGACCAACAGACTTTATATGATGAGGGCATAAGACAAGTCTTTAAAAACAAAGTAACTTTCTCTTTGAGGAAAGATAGTTTGTCTGAGAGAAAATGAAACTTCCCAGAGTGGAAGGCAGCTTTGTATCTGAGGACTTGTGCTAGACTATTCTTCTGCCCCTTCTCAAAAGTTCTTCTTTGAACTGTTTCACTTCCTTGTCACAGATCTTCCCCAGACACCAGCTGGTAGGCAGCCTCCCTTGTGGAGAGTCTGAGCCATGCTGTTCGCCTAGCCCAGAGCTCACGTTGGTCATTGGCTGTTCGTTGCAGGTAAACCTGTGAAGCCTTCCACCCATTGCCCTTCCTTTCCTTGTACACCTCATCTTTACAGCGTGAGACCCAACCTCTTCAGCAGCTTGCTTGGAGGGGAGGAATGCAGAGTGGATTGTTAATGCCATGGCAACCTTGCTAATGGCAGCCTAACAAATCTTCCATCATTTAGTCTTGTTTAAGGAAAAAGCAATAAAATTATCCTAATAAACTACCTCCAAGTGCCTTAATGAGACTTAATAAGGCCAACCGGCAATGGCTGTTCCAAAAGCTTGATACCTAAACATCTGTGCATACCGTTTTCTCTCATCTCTTACAAATAGATGATAATTTACATCAGGAGAATGTTGGGGAACAACAGCCTCTTTTTTCCCAGGAACTCTGGCCACAGTGTTCCTGTTGTCCATGGTAAATGGAAATGCCAGTAGTCGTGACTTAGACTATCTGAATCCTTGCTCTTCTGAGGAACTCACGTTCTGTTTTCAGGAGCAGCCTGCTCTACTATAGTCTTTGCAGCGTATCACCTGAAGCTAGTGTTGCCCGCTGCTGGCGGCCTGCAAAGGCAGCGATGCAGCTTCAGCTCTTCCCCCATAAATGTTGTCTTTTAAGAGAGGGAAGAAGTTGAAGAGAAAACAAGTAGTTATTGGCACCAAACATTGCAATTCAATAAGTAGACCCCCTGAAGTGTGACACTGCTATCTCCATTCATGTTGAGCATATCCCAGATTCATTTATGGACGTAACTATCTTCCATTTAAAAAGGCCCGACCCAATCCATTTGGGACAGTAGTACAGTGGAGGATAAATAGAGTTTTGTTTTGCATTTTAGCTAGTGCTAAAATGTAAGTCACAAACACCGGTGATAAGATCCCTCAGGACATCTACACTAATTATGCCAAGTTAGTAAGAGCACCATGGAGGAGCTCCTGGAGCCCCCCAGCTGCCTGTGTCCCTGTGCCTTCAAAGCGGAGTAGAGAACACATCTACTGTTCTTCTTCCCATTGTCTTCCTGCTGAAAACACTTTGCAAACCAAAGTCCAGAGGGAAAAGGCTCTGCTGCTGTGTCTTTGTCCCACTCAGCAATCAAGGCTGGAGAGGAAGGACAGATCCGTCTTTACATCCACCCTCCCCATCCTCCCACCTGGAAACCTGCAGGAGCCATCAGAGTGTCTGGTACCAGGTACACGTCTTATTTCCAGTGAACAAGACAGTGAGATGTACAAGGAAGAAGAGAGGAGAGAGTGTGGAGGAGGAGGGGTCAGAAGGAAAAGACAGCACAACTCTGGCCATTAATCAAGCAGTTCTGGCCTAGGAGCAATTCTTTTCTACAGGTTATAGGTGCTGCCAGTATATCCTCCAGCTTGGAGTGTTTTCCCTTCCTACATCTTATTATTTTTTATTTATTTAGTGATGTCATAACTTTTCTATTTTTAGAATTAGTGGAAGATAAAAACGTTGCTAAGAGCAACTTGAATGGTATTGAAAGTATTAGGGAAGAAATGGGGCAGGGATTATTAGCAAACAGCCTGGTTGTAAACACTAGGCCTAAAAATTGACAGTTCAGGCCAGTGGACCATCTCCAGTGCCTATGATTTAAACACACACACACACACACACACACACACACACACACACACGGTCTCCTGGTTAGGATGTCTTGAAGAGTCAGAACCTGGGGTGACAGAATCAGAAGCTGCTGATTTCCGGCCTCACACACCAGGCACCAAATGCTTTAGTGATCCCTTTCAGAGTTAATGGGGAAAGGGTAGGATGTAAATTTGAGGTCTTTGCTCAATGTATGTGTATGTGTGTGTGTGCGCGTGTGAGTGAGTGCCTTTGTGCCTTTTCAGATGCAGATGCATGCGTGGATGTTGGCATATAACTATGGAGGTGGTTCATCCCCGACTCCTCAGGGACCCAGCCTAGGTTGTTAGGCTTATGCGGTGCCTTTGGCCTGAGACATCTTGCCAACCCCTTTGCTGTTCTCTTATTCAAAATGCTGTTTCTGTTCCGAGCAGCTGATCCCAATTGTACTTGCTTCTACCTGTTGATTCTGGTGTTCTGCATGGGAACCAGGCTGCATGGCCATGGCGCCTTCCCATCTGCCTCCTTTGTGAATCGCTCCCTCTTTCACTGCCTCCAACTTGGGCCCCAGAGAGGGATCCAGCAGCTGAATGTCATTCTCTTGGGCCTTGGCCCAGGCACACATCTCTTCGGAAGGATGACTGAATCCCATTTTTCAGGCTGAAGTCCCTCTTGATTAGCAGTTCCCTTTGTGTGCTGTTCTTAGCGGCTCTCTGTCTCTCATGGGTAGCTTACAGGGATGTGTTTGAGAGTTCCTTCCAGCTGGGAAACTGCCCAGCTCCCACCAGCTGAGTTGGGGGATGACTTCCCTTTAGTTCCGCTGCCTGGGGACTACAAGGACCCTACTTCCAGCCTGGCCACAGTGGCCCTTTTCTGCAGTGCAAATTTGGCTCTGGATTCCGGTTTTCATTCTTCTGCCATCTGGGCATTTTGAGCACCCCTCTTATCTTAGTACCTTGGCACTCAGGACCACATGTCATCCTATCATGGGGAGGGAAACAAAGGAATCCTTCACCTCTGGCTTTAGTTCCCCTGGAGCCATCATCGCTGGAGTGACAGTTGGGGAGATTGTGAGAGCTGCATAGATCTACAGTGATGTAAATGGTTTTGCTGATAGAGAACACGCAGAGCCGGTGACAATAGCTAGGATTGTTCACTACCAGGCTTCTTAGTACCTAGCTTCCTTCTCTGCTGTGCCACCCCCCCCCACCCCCAGGCTAATTTGAAATCTAGGAGAAAGAAAAATAAAGACCTAGAAGACTAAGCTTATGACTGGGTGTGTCATGCAAGTGAGTATAGCTCCCTACTAAGAATTCTGGGTACCAGTTACCTGGAAGGGGGGGGGGGGTACCATTATCAAGGAGGTGATTTTCCCAGGGTAAGCCTCCTCCATTCCTCCAATTGTGGGAAACTCGACTTCATGATTTGTGGTAGCAGTGGTCTCCATTCTCTCTCCTCTTATTTACTTATTTATTCTTAGCATGCCCCAAACCCTGGGTTTGAGCCCCAACACCATTCCATGGGCATGACTTAGCTTTTCAGATTCCTCCTTCTTCCTCTTTAACTGCTGGTTTGGGAAGGGTTGGTTGGATCAGAGTCACTCTTCAGAGAAGCATCTGGAAAAATTAGTTCAGGCATCCTAATGGCAAGTTCACTATAATTGTCTTAACTAGAGAAAAATAAGCATTTGACACAAAGACAGTTCTGTCCCACTCCCACCCCCACCCCAGCCTCTGGCTCTCATGGCATTCATTCTGATCTTCACTCTGCCCAAATAGCTCTTGGAGGAAAGGTTAACAAAACAGCCTTAGTCGACTTCCCAGGATGTCTCAGCAGTGGGGAGGTGAGATGCGCCTTTGCAAGGGACTCTTACAGCGAGCGCCTCTGCGCTTCAGAGAATCCGATTTCACGTTAGTGGCTGATCATTTAGTTCCTAGCGTTTATGCACTGTAGAAACCCATATTTGATGCTTCAGAGCAGTACGATGTTAAAATACCATCTTGGTTTTGGGGACAAAGGGCCACCTCATTCCATACCAAATTGATGGGCATTATTGTTTTGATACTGGTTAAAACCACAGAGACAAAGGGAAGGCCAAGGATTTCATTCCTGATTGTCCTTTTGGTCCTCTGGCCTCTGTGACGGGCATTGGTGGTCACTTTCCTATAAAACATGTGACCAATTTGACCAGAATCACAGGTTCTAAATTTGGCTTCTATTCTCCACCCACTACTGCCACCGGTAGTTGTCAAAACCCAGTCTGTGTGCTGTAAAAAGCTGGCTATTGACACATGATGTGGGCTCCCAGACAGCTTCTGGCCTTCATCTTGTTTTACTTGCCTGTCTTAGTCATCAAGTGAGGGTCAGCTCTCCACATGTAAAACTGACCTCTCCTGTTGACTGTTTCTTTCCAAGAATTAGACTTCATTCATCCCTGGTATTGTGTTGAATGATCAAGCCTGTTTAGAATATCGAATTCTTGCTCCCAAAGTGTAGAGATGATGCACTGACCTCTATGTATCTGTAAGTGAAGAAGGAATGTTTAGTCTCTGGCACAGGCTGATCCTACCAAGTGGTTTGAGGTAAAAGCCCATCCTTTTTCCTTTTAGAAAATGTTTGGAACAGCTTGGCAGCAGGTCTGGGGCTGATAGTTAATCTAAGAACTATAGCTTTCTTCCACATAGGAGATTAAATGCCTGCTTGGGGTCAGATCAAAGCCTACCTCCTGTACCATCTCATAGGACAAAAGGCCCCATGTTGGGCCAGCATGGCGGTCTCTGCATGTGTTACCCCCTCTGTCTTAAAGGAGACCTTTTTGCGTGAGTGTAAATAATTTGGATCACCAGAGTTTGTAGCTCTTTGCTCATAGTAAAGCTCTCCTTTTGCTCACGCTGTCTTTGTTATCGCTCTTCTACCAGGAAAACAAGTTGCTGTCTTCCAGAGTTGGTGAAGATCAGTACGACAGGGTGTTTCTGAACAAGAACAGTCACACTGCTCTCTGGGTAGCGTATCTTAACCATAAAGCGCATTTTCTGCAGGGCATCAGCAAATATAGTTTATGAAGTGATCCTCTGTTTCCTTTGAATCTCACCGAGACTGTTTAGGTGTCGTCTCTCTACTCTCCATCTGTAAAATGGAAAAACTGGGCCGGACAGTGGTAGCACACACCTTTAATCCTAGCACTTGAGAGGCAGAGGCAAGGCAGATCTCAGTGAGTTCAAGGCCAGCTTAGTCTACAAAGTGAGTTCCAGGACCGCTAGGACTGTTACACAGAGAAACCCTGTCTCAAAAAAACAAAAACAAAAAAAAAAAAATAAGAAAGAAAGAAAGAACAGAAAAGAAGAAAAGAAAGAAAAAAGCCCAGAGCATCCTGCTCAGCTTAGAGGGATGACAGCAAAGAATTCAGGCGTTGTCGGAGCCGCGCTGCTGCAGACATTTTACATTTTCTAAGTTCTTCATTTTGCCTACCCAAGGGAATCTGGACAGTGTACAACTGAGGACAGGGCCCAGGAGGTCCACAGCCAGGTTGAACTGGACAAACAAAATGGAACTGGTCCCGGTTTACCAAGCCGGCACAGATCATGGGGAGCCACTGGTAAAAATCCACTGGAGCTTTGATGGTGGCCTTTGGAGATACTTGAATAATTTGAAACCATTCCCATGGCAGGCCCAGGGAAAGGTCTTCCTTTAGCCAACACGCAACATTAGGCAGAAGAAACAGGGCCTTTCTGGCTGATTTGGCTGTGGGTGGGCCTTTTTCCACATGTTTCTAATTAGGGGATGGAAGAAAGAGGAGATATTCTGTGGGGACTCTCCTTTCCCTCTTTGCCATGAGACAGAACAGCAGTGTCTTTGTGGTGACCTTTGCAGAGCTGTTTACATTTGGTGACCTGCCTGCACACTCCCGCTAGAGCAGACTCACCTCCCAGCTAACAAGGAGATAGCTCTCACTGTGGAGTGCAGATGAAAATTAAGAAGGTTCCCTGTTGTCCAGACAACTTTTTATAGATTTATTGAGGTTAATGTATATACCATAAAATTTATCCATTGTTAGTATACAATTCAGTGATTTTTTTTTTTTTAGTAAATTTATGGAGCCTCAATCCAATTTTAGAACTTTACTTGGATTGATTTCAGAAATAGCAACAATCATAATTGGAATGCAAGTTGAGCTGAATTGCAGACTAAAGGCGATCTAGGGAGGGGCCACCCAGGAAGCCTCTTGAGACATCACGTCTCAAACCCAGAGTACACAAAGTCTTGAGATTAGCATTTGCATATAGGAAGATTTTTCTATAATTTTGCTTTTCAAATGACAAGATTTCGCTAAAAATACTGAGCAATTCTTTGCTGTAGAGTCTCCCTCACATGTCAACCTCAGTTCATGGTGCCTGGTTACAAAGAGGACGTACGGAAAATGAGAACATAAGCTCTCCTCGGGAATTTATAGGTACCTTTAAACATCTGACCAAACATTTATCTCAGGTACCGCTCATCCCAAGCGCTGTAGACACTCAGTAAAACGAGGTGCTTACTGTCAAGAGCTAATTGTCTGGTGACTTCTGTGCTCATTTCCCCATAACATCATGAGTTCTTCAGTAGACTGTATGGAATTGAAAGGCCATCTAAAGACTCCTTAGAGGAGATGTTACCAGAAGAAAAGATGTCTTAGTGGTTAAGAGCCCTGGCTGCTCTTACAGAGGGACTGGGTTCAGTTCTCAGAGTTGCAGTAGTTCACAACTCTCTGTAACTCCAGTTCCAAAGGATCTAACACCCTGTTCTGGCCTCTTCTAGAACTGCATGTATATAGTATACTTATAGACAAGCCACTTATACATATTTAAAGAATAAAATGATTTAATCAATTAAAAACAGCATAAAAGACTTTTCTTTGAGTAGGACATGATTCATGCCAGGCTGGTAAGCTGGACCAGTTCTGTTTGTCCAGTTCAGCCTGGCTGTGAACCTTTGTGCCATGGCCCTGAAGTCCAACATGAAAAGGACGGCAGTGTCGCCTGCCTACCTTCTAGAGTGTAATCTCTTACTTGAGTAGCCTTAGGAGAACAATTTAAGAAGGCAAACAAAACAACCGCAGAAAGTGTTTGCTGAAAGTTGCCAGGGTGAACATGCCTAGATTGAAGATGGTGAAGACCTAGGGTTGTTTGAAGGTATTTGGAAAGTAGGAAATATCCTTGACTCCTAGTCAGAAGTGGGATGAACTCCGTTGGTTTGGATGTTACCAGGGAAGAGGAGCTTTGTATTTGCTGGTCCACCTACTGTGTGGCCTTGTTCGTGACATAGTCAACCTCTCTCTGGGATTACTGGGAATGGCCATACTTCATGTGGAGCCGGAGACAATGGCCAATACCGCTGAACATTGCCCTTTGAGTCCCAAAGGTTAATATCATAGTATTTAGTGGCACTGACCTTGCCAGAAAAGTACTATTTCATTTGGGGGCAATGTAATTTCTGTATTTCTTTTTCATAAAGAATAAGGAAGAGAGAATTTTGGAAGAGCATGTCTTAGCCTATTGGCCTTTCTAGACAACCAAAAAAAGTAAATCTTAAAAAAAATCTTAAAAATGTCATATCTTAAATGTCAGCCTACCAATAATTATTTAGATGTCATCAGAGGGGAAATCCCCTCCCATTGCTATTTTTTATCTAGACTGAGATAAAATTAAAAATTTTTTTAAATTAAAAAAATTCCAGTTTGGGTAAATGATTTCTTTTTAAAGCAAACATATGAAAAGCATATGAATTTAGAACTGTATTACTGAGAAGTAACAGACCTGGAAACTGTGTGTGGGGTTTTGTTTTTGTGCTTTGTTTTCCAATGTAATACTAATTATGGATGGGGAGCTTGGCTTCTCCACTCTGCATGTTTAAAAGGGCAAGTTTTTAGACGCTGGTAAGGTTTGTCAAATAAAATTCAGGATGCTCAATGAAATAATTTTAGAGAAACCACACATAATTAATATAAATATATCCAAGCTATTATACTATGATGTACCCATACTAAAAAAAAAATCATTCACTGCCTGAATTTTGTTCATTTATTTATTTTAGCCAAGGTCTCATGTAACCCAAGCTAGCCTCAAACTTGCTACAAAGCCAGGTCTTAAACTTATAGACCTCCAGTGTCTACCTCCCAAGTGCGGGGATTATAGACATGGGCTATAGCCTAGCATTTTCTGAAATGTAATTTTAATTGAGCCTTATATACTTATTTTTGACAAATCTGGCACCTTTATGGCACTTCTACAATTTTAAAAAAAATACTGCCAAGAAGCTTAGGAAATTTTATAATTGTTGAAAGTCAGAATCAAGTTTAAGCTAAAAGAAAACATAGGAGCCAAAACTGTGAGCCCCAAGCCAATTGTCTCAGTGATATAAGTTTTTTCTCATCCTTTCAACTTCATGTGGCTCACTCTGTGGGTCCATTCCTATTGAAAGTAGCCTTCTTACTGTTCCTTATAGACCCCTTGTATGGCTAAACTCAGTTTGTTCCAAACTGGGGCTCTCTTTTGAAAGTCAAGGTTCTTGAATGCCTTAGAATATTCTGAACCCACCTAAATTCTTGCTTCTGTAAATCAGCCCAGTGAGGTGGAGTCCTACTAGACATGTCTCAGAGAATAGTGATAGCTGTTATTTACCGAGTGCTTCCTACATCAATGCTTTACTCCATCACATACCTCTACCTTGAGTTTACGTGTTAAATGGGTGTTATTTCGATTTTAGAAACAAGGAAACAAAGACAAGAGAGCTTTAGTAATTTGAGTCACTGAAGAGCAGAGCTGGCATAAATCAAATGCTGAAGTCCTGCCGCTAACCACTGTGCTATGCTGCCTCAGGTTGTACCTTAGAGCCCTGCTTTCCCAACTTGCTCCCCAAGCCCCTGGCTTGCCTTGCTGCCAGAACCATCCCTTCTTCTCCTTGTCCCTTATTGGGTAGAATTTGATATAGAACTTCTCACCCAGAATTGGTCCTGCACAATCTTTGCCTGTGTGTCCTGCAGAAATCTGAGCACTGCAGAATGTTAACCTTGAATGCTTCCTGTTGTATATGAAATTGCTTAAACCTTGAGAAACACAAAGCCCAGGATCTTCATTAGAATACTGCTTAATGTGTTTTCATTTTGCTGTCTGGGGTGGTTTGAATAGGGATGGCCCCCATAGGCTAATATATTTGAATGTTTGGTCAGTAGAGAGTGGTACTATTTGACAAGGATCAGGAGGTGTGGCCTTGTTGGAGTTAGTGTGCCACTGGAGGTGGGCTTTGGGGTTTCAGATGCTCCAGCTGGGCCCAGTGTCCCTCCCTGCTGCCTATGGATCCGGATGTAAAACTCTCAGTTCCTTCCCAGCACCATGTCTGCCTGTGTGCCACCATGCTTCTTAACGTGCTGTGCCTGGAAATCAGCCCCAACTAAATGGTTTCCTTTATAAGAGTTTGTATAGTCATGTTGTCTCTCGCAGAAACAGGACAATGACTGAGACACCATCCTTAAAGGGGCTCTAGACTCTCCATGGAGCAGCGCACGGGTAAATAGCTACCAGCTCCAAGATATGGAAATCACATGATTGACCCAAAATGGCTGTAACTGCAGAGTGACTGTAGTTCTCAGCCAAGGCAAAGGGCTCCTCTTTGCTGCCCCTGCCACTCTGCCCTCTCAGTTCTTCTTGGTTAAGAGTACCAAAAAATATCTACACCACCAAACCCCATTTTCTTCTTTTAACACTCTGGTTTCCTCCTTATGTAAAGTGACTAGTCGGCATTTTGGTCTTATTGTGTAAAAAGTTTTATTTGCTCCAGCTGGAAAAGTTCATAAAATTAGCCATTCCATCCCATCATCTGCTGTGGTCACAGTCATTAAGTGTCAAATATCTCCATGGGTGGGGTCTACCATGTAGCCCAGTGACATTTCTTAAGCTTGTGGGTTATGGACCCAAGGGTCTGGAGGAATGTCTGTCTTTGGGTCACGGGGAGAACGCTGCAAGTTTTCCCAGCCCTTCCCAGACTCACAGCCCTTCTCTCCTCTGGCTCCCCATGCAGTCGTGCAGCAAGCCCTGCCTTCCTCAATACCCCCACCCCTGCAGCAAGTCCCATCTTCCTTGTCCCCTGGTATCTCAGTGTTTAAAATCAAAGCTAACCAATTCAAAAAGGAAACCTAAAGCAAAAAGCAGGAAATGGAGGTAGAGGTGGTGAGGCCGAATGTTGCAGTCGACTCTGCCTTAGCCCCGCACAGCTGGGAAGAAGCAGTCTCCTCTCTGTTCTCAAAAACTAGTGCAGCCTTGGTTGCCCCTCCCCCTGGCCCTGCTCCCCATGCTCCTCTGTCCTTTTCTCTTCATCTCCCAGTGCAGGTCTAATCTGATGCTTAATGGTCTTTCTTTCCTCCATGAGTGCTGGAATGCCAGTGCCATGGGGGCTTTGAGGAACATGTTAGTAAGTGGTGGTCTTAGAAGATTTCAGAAGCTCTCTGGGAAGACGCTATTGATTAGTTTTTGCCCTTGGCATTCTGTTGCCTCTTCGGGGGCTCAGCAAATAGCAGGATTTGATCCGCAGTCAGCAGGAGAGGCAGCAGCAGTATAGACCTTTAAAGCGATCATTCTGGCTCCAAAGTGATGTCGTGAGGAGCCGAGGAGTTGACATTTAACAATCTCCAAGAACATAGTTTGTACACAGTGAACACTATATTAAATAAACATAAGTAAAAATAATGATAATATTCTTGTTTTAATTCATGCCTAAAAAACAACATTGAACTTCTGCCTGATAGCTTATAGGTTCGAACTAGATGCAAATGTCAATTTGCATGGATTAGAATCACACATTCTATAATTTAACTCAAGGATTTTGATAGTCTGTCCAGCCTTGATGGCTTCTCAGTGCATTTTGGCATCAGGCCTGTTTCAACTCCCCGTTCCACTTTCCTCCCCCCGCCCCACATGTATCCATTGCTCTTGCTGCCCTTTCCTCACATGGCCTCCCAGCATGCATGGCCCTGTGCTAGCAGGCTTCTACTTGAACACGAAGTCTAAGTCTTAAGTCCTATTGAGGTGTGAGGCCTACATTTCTGATCCTTGTGCCATTCTGTATTTTGCACATGAAGTGATATAACTCACAAGTGATGGATTCTAGCCATATGTTGTGATTGTCTGACTTGAACTTGAGCCAGGTGGGGAAGGTTTGGTCTAGATCCCAGGGGCACCTAATAGCTCGCATCTTGCCTCCAGGTTTCACAGATGCGCTTGGTAGAAAGGCAGGCCCTCTTTCTTTGTGCGGTGACAGTTAAAACCACCAGAAGAGGCCTCAGTAGAAACAGACGCTTTGAGGCCAGTGGCATGAGGGAATGCACTGGGATTTGAGTCTGGGCTGATGGGAGGGAGGGGTGTCTGCAAGCGGACAGCAGAAGGTGTTAACTTTGCATGATTACCAGGAGCGTAGTACCTTGAAACATTGGCTAACTTGTACTTTGTGTACTGATGTGAAGGGCCGCCTCTGCTGAGGGAAAAGTAAGTAAACACGGAGCTGGAGGAACCCATGGAACCACTTCACAAAGGTGCGCAGTGGAACTTAATGGGAGAGCGTTGTGTGCATTGGTGGCTCCCGACAAACAAGCCAGGCGTGTGCTCTTTTATAGCCTGTGCAGGTTCTTCCTGAATAAGTAAACTATGTGGGGGGAACGACTTTTCTAGAAGCAAATTCTGCCAGTGCTGCAGTAGAATGGCTCACACACCCTCACTGTCATAAATGTACTTATGCAAACCCATGAACCCTCGCGTGATGGAGATACAGTTGGAAACGTAGTTGGGTGGATTAAAAAAGTACTGTGCTCATCATGCCCTGGACTTTGGGGTACTTTTTCTGTTTATTAGATGCATGGTTTTAATAACCTTTGCCAGTTTGTATTTCCGAAGGAAGGGGCTGGGTGAAGAAAACATTTCTTGCTTTTATAGGTCAGCCTTTAGCGGCTCACAGGCAGAAGTTGCATCCCTCCAGTAGAGCACAGTGATGAAATAAACAGACATTCTTGACTCAAAGGTAGGGATTCCCAGGAAGCCCATGGGATCTGGGAAAGGCAGCAGACTAGAGGGATGTACTATACAGGTAGAAACGTCGCTAGCGTCCGCTGGGCAGCCTGAGGCTGATGAATACTGCCCTCGGTGCCACTGAGGACAGAGCCCCTTAGAGATCCAGAGTGTTCACTATGTACCAGGTACTGGCCATCGAGTCCAAAATCGAGGCCTGCCAGCCATGAGGCACAGAACAAACAAAAGAGGTGTCAGGGAAACCTAGCGTGCTGGGAAAAGTGGTGCACAGATGTTCGATATCCTCAGAGTGAAGCAGGGACAGAGACATCTGAGTATTCAAGCTTGACCTTTAGCCAAGAGCTCCACTGCTAAGAGAACATGCAGAAAGAATCCAGAGGCTCTGTTGACCAGAGGAGACAATTTTGAGTTTTTCAAAGCTACATAGGCAGCCTCAAACATCAAGGAAGAAGCTGAGAAAAAGCTAACACAGATACGTCCAGTCACTAGTGACTCCTAGACTCCTCTGAGTTCTAGAGAGTGAAAGCAATAGTCATGCTTACTGTGATTTGACAAGTACCCAACGTGTCAGTAAACAGAGTATGATATTCTTATAGCAGAGTTTTGGCAGCTCTCAAAGAACATCTGCTTTTCTACTGTAAAGTCCACTGGGGTGAGGTAGGGATGGGTCATCCAAGCTCAGGAAGACTTAGCAAATCCTGTGCTCCCAGCTCACACACATCTGGGTTGTCGCTTGATGAACTTTCCAGGTGTCATCTTACAAATTCTGCTTATCCCTGTTATCATGGAAACCACAAAGTCAGTTTCATAGTAGCTTGTCTTTTTCAAAATCCTATGCTTCTTTCCCCACTCATCTCTTTATCTCTAATACCTGCCACCGAGTCCAGCACACAGTTAGGTCCAGAATGGGGACTCATCCATTTTGGATGAGCTGACCCTGGGCTCAGATGATAACTTGCTCTGGTTCTCAAGCTGCATTTTATGATGATATGAAAGACTATAACTTATGTCTTCATATCATGCAATAAATTATTTATGAGGGAAACTTTTGTCTTACATTTCAGGTTAGTGATGACTATTTCTCTCTCTATTTTTTTTTTTACCAAGTGCTCCACTTTTTCATTTCTCCCATTAATTTTTCTTCTCTATATTTATATTCACATTTTCTTTTCTTATAGCTTATCAATCCCTCAGCTGCCTTTGGCCTGTCTATTCATACTTGATCTCAGTGGACTTTAGAGCTCACCACAGTTGTTCCTCACCTTGCAAGGGCTTCTATTCCTATGACTGTTTTAGGGAGAAACTGTAATGTCTATGGGTCTCTCAGGGACACTAGCACAGTAACTGACCTGCCACTCATTCGCCAAGTGCCTGCCAATAACAGTCCATTCAAGAAATGGGTATTTAATGGCAGCAGAAAAGCGGCTAAGAGATCGAGCACTTAAGTGGGACGGTGAAGCTCATCATCAAGGCCACTAAAGCTTCTTTAGATTGAAGGCGATCCACGTTGAGCATCCCTAATTCAAAATCTGAAATGCTCCCAAATCTGTATCTTTTGAATGTCAAACATAATACCAGACAATTCTACTCCTGGCCTCAAAGTCAAAATATAGACACACTAAAAATAGTTATAAAATATCTTAAGGCTCTGTGTGTAAAGTATACATGAAGCACCAATGAATTGCATGCTTCGGCAGTCACCCTTCCCATTCTTATGAAGTCTGGGTAGGAATGAATCTTCATCAGATTTCCTTCAGAGTACTTTGTGTCCTCCGCCTTTGCACATCAGAACTGTCTGCTCCGAATGACACAGAACATCTCGGTTACTTTTTTAACCTGTAGACCTTGAGCTATATTTATCTTTTGGTGTGGTGAAGGTACATAGCTTTCATCAGAATGTCAAAGGGGAAGTCCGCGTTCCAAAAATAGGTCAAAACCCACCGCAGAGACAACACTGGGGCTCTATTAAGAAGAGTGAAGCTGGGTATGGTAGCTAGAACACGCTTATTATCCCAGCACTCAAAAGACAAGACAGAAAGATTGAGGTCTGCCAAAGATGTATAGAGCAAGTTTAAGGCCAGCTCAGGCTACTTAGGGAGACTTTTTCTCCAAATGAATGGATGAATGAATGAATGAAGGAATGAATGAATGAATGACATGGGTGAGAGAAAAGCCAGGCGTGCAGTGGACATGCACAGCTAGAGTACATGCCTACCGCTCCCCACAGCCCCTTTACCATCCCCTGGACCTCAGACTTCAATACCATAATTCACATCAGCCAGTGCTCACTAAGTGCTGGACGTTTTGCTCATTGTGGGTGCACAAGGCATCATTCTTGTGCAAGTGCTCGTTGAGGTAATGAACTGATCTCGCAGAGTTCTCAATACTGTCCTGGGCAGCATGAACAAGCGCTGCTCCTTCCACCAGCAGTGAAAAGAATGGGGTGGCAAGCTGTGAGGACATCAGGGCTTTGAGGGCAGGGAAGAGGGGAGCCAGCCTGGACTACTGTGATGAAAGCCATGCTGACCGGGTTCCAGGAGTGTGTATCCATGTGGGGTCACAGCTAGAAGAAGGCTTTGTTGATCAGAGACTTCTTGTGCCTGGGCTTGGCCTGCATTCGGTTCTAATAAAGAGAATGACGAATGTCAGAACTAGACGAAAAAAGAGGTGCAGGTTGCCTTTAGGACATTTTCTATAACAAAATGTCTCTTTCTTCAGCTTAATGCCTTCCATATTGTATCAGCTAGGATGTTTTCAGGAAAGAGATGGCATAATCTAATTAGGATGTTTCAGAAGACTTGTGTAATCAAGGGAGTGTGTTCAAGGAGTGGGGAGGCAAGAAGAAACCTATAGGACTGTGCAGTACTATAGGGGTACTTACAAGTGAGCCCCATCAGCAACCTGCTTCCTGACTCTTGCTGCTGAGTCCTGTTGAGGTGATCCATAGAGCCCAGGCTCCAAAGGCAGAGGTGGAGTGGAGGAGGGCCAAGACGAGATCTAGAGAGACACTCAGTCGATGCCTGGCAAGTTTGCTTTTATTCTTGGTTTTAGAAGTAAATGTATGTGCTTCCACTTTACTCATTTGAGCAAGCTAAAGTTTTAATAGCTTCTGCCACAGTTATTGTACTCTCAATTTGATGATCTCAGATATTTTCCTCACTGTCTGATCAGTTTGGTTTGATTTTTTTTTCCAGAGAAAATTATATAGAAATTAACCTCTTTCCTCCAAAGCAAACAGTGAATAAAAAAGCTTTTCTTTGGAAATGTGTCTTCTTGCACAGGGAACCACTCCATTTCCCTCTGGGTTTCTCTTCTCTGCTTTCCCCTTCTGTGTTTAGGCAGAGACGTCCAGCATGGTGCTCCCCCAGCCCTTCTCAGCCAATGTCCTGTAGGGAGCCTGCTAAAGTCCCTGTTTCTCTTGTTTTCAATAACAAAAGCCATAAGATTATTTTTATTATTTACAAATATCTTTGTAATGAATCTAAGGCTGTCCATGGAACCAAAGGTAAGCAGACTGCAGTTATTTTGATTTCTAAGAATTATAAGTGAAAGTGAATCTTAAAGAAAGTATTATTAAAACAAAGAGTAGAATAATCATAAATTATTATCAGCTTATAATAGCAAAAGTGTATGAACCATAAAAGGCACAATAAAGTAAAATTTAAAAGCTAGTCAGTGTGCCTTAGTAAACATGATTATAGAACATTTGACACATTATGTTTTTAGCTTTATGATAGGATTTTAATTTTATTTTAATTATTTTTTAATTTTATTTTAATTATTTCTTTCCCCATATTTCTTTTATCGTAAGTGTTTGGCAAGAAATCACTTTCAAAGGTAGTGTTTTCCTGCCTTCTGTTCAGAAATGTTGTGTATTTGCTAACTCTGCTTAGAGCCTCCTAGACCCTTACTTCCTGTGGAGTCTGTCCCTTCCTACTTCCCATGGACACCATGTACCCTCGTCCAGTCTTGTTCCGTGGCCACCCTGTCTGTTGTACGGCACTGCTCCAAGTCAGTGCAGAATTTTGATCAGAATGTTACTGACTCAGACCACAGAGAAACGTTCTTCACGAGCTCTGAGTAGACTCCCCTTTTTAAGGCTGTGGAAGTCAGTCTCTCCTGAGTCTTAGGTTTCCTCCTGATTCAGAGAAGACTTTGTCTTCTCAATCCATTCTCTACTCTCCATCCAACCTCCAGCCCAGTCTGATGTTTTCTCCTGTGCTCTTCTGGCTGGTGCTGCTGTTGGCTGAGTTAGAGGTCCTGTGCTGAGTCAGTGGTCACAAAGCTAGCTACCGGCTCAGTCTTCCATCCTTTGCTGAGTCTATACCGTAGACTCCTAGAAAGCCACAAGACACCAAGGAGTGCTCTGTACCTTCTACTCAACTCCCTGACTTTATAACCAGCAACTCACTCACTATTCCTTTAGGGAGTTTTCCCACCCCTCTCTCCATTCATGCGGTTCACACGCAGCTGATAGCATCCTCCAATGCTGTAGGCTGGCTCTGAACCTATTTACAACCAGGCAGGATTTCAGGGATTGGCTTCAGAATGGATTTATGGAATTTAGTCAGAACTACCAGGAAAAAGGAGCCCCTGTATGATATGATACCAGCTTGCTTTGGAGGAGCCCACCTTAGAACATTAGCACACTTCAAAGCCGAGGGAGACGATAGAGAAAGGTTCCTGTATTTACCTGTTCTCACTCAGGTGCTTAACGGTAAGGCCCATTAGGACTGTCCCCCAGCCCTGTTGTTGCTTTGCCTGCCAGATCAGCCTGAGTATGTGTACTATCGCTTATAACCCAGATTCGTATCTGAGAATTCGACACTTTCTGAATCCACAGCCCCACCAACGCCGTAAACCAATACACCGAGATAATTGTGGTTCTTGTTGCTTGCTTTGAGGACCATTTATCTTGACTTGGCTTTAGAGATTTTAGTCTGTAGTCTTTGGCTCTGTTGATTCTGTGCCCATGGTGGGGCATGGCAGTGGGAGCATGAAACAGGTTACTGAGCTCATGGCCAATGGAGAAGTCCCTAGAACACAATAGAACCTTTAAGGACACACCCTGTCAACCTGCTTCCTCAGTGAGGCTTCATCTCCTAAAGTCCCCAGAGATAACACCACCAACTGGGAACCAGGCTTTTAAATCCTGAGCTTTTTGAGTGGGAGGGCACAAAATACCCAGACCATAGCAATCAGTTTGAGGTGGGAATTCCAGAAAACTGCAGAGAGTATTCTTTTTCTTTGGTTTCAGAAAACACAGTGATACACACATGGAATGCAGGAATTCCAGGAGGAAGCTTGGGACTAGTAACACAATATATCTCTGGCTGTGTGGAGCATCTGTAATTAATGCAGTCTCCCATGGTATGGGAGGGGGAGTCTACGAGGACTTACCCAACCCCCACGAATACCAAAGTCATGGCTGCTTAGACTTCTTACAAAAAATAATTCAGTATTTGCATATAACCTAAGCACTTCCTCTTGCACATTTTAAACCATCCCTAGATTACTCATAAATACCTAATAGGATGCAAATGATATGCAAATGGTTGCTCTACTGTATTGATTAGGGGATGATGAAAGAAAAAGGTCTGTATGCATTCAGTACAGATGTGTTTCCCTCAGTCTATCTAGTCCACAGTTAGCTGAATCCGCAGAGATGGAGAAACACCTGGAATTAAAACCCTGGCAGTCCAGATTGACTCTGCAAAGCATTCTAAAGAAGTTGAATATGTTTCCATTTTAAATACGCTAATGTTAAAAATGTTTTCATGATAGAAATGTGAGGTAAATGATCAATTGCACCTCTTAAAAAGCAACACTTTAGGGGCTATTGAGATGACTCAGTGGTTAAGAACATTGACTGCTCTTCAGGAGGACCCAGGTTCAATTCCCAGCACCCACATGGCAGCTCACAACTGTCTGTAACCATAGTTTCAGGGGATCTGGCATCCTCACACGTACATGCAGACAAAACACCAATGCAGCACACTATATATATATATATATATATATATATATATATATATATATATTGAAAAAGCAACGCTTTTGGAATCACGTTAGGCTATGTCCATAGAAGACCGGCTTGAAAAGCAGGCTAGCTGTAAATGGGGTGCTAACATTTCCTCCCATCCTGGCTTGGGCTTCTGGGTTTTCAGAAGACGTGGAAAGCAAGTGAAATGATGAAAAGCATGGCAAGCCAGGTCTCTGAAGAGCGAGGAAAGTGGGCAACTTAACAGAAAGACATCAAGTGATCTGTAAGCACAGGAAGAGTTCCTAGAAAGAGAAAGATGGTCAGATAGTTTCTGCTTCCACTGAGTCTACTAAGAGAAAATGGCCTAGGACATTTCATGTAGAAATGCTTGAAAATTGGATTCTTAAACTCGGTGAAAGGTTGAACCGTAAGGTTCCTCTTCACCAAGATTCTACAGCAACGGGTAGAAGTTTCCTGTTCAGGATCCAAGCATGTGATCTTCAGAGCTGCGATGAAGGGGTGCTGGCCGGCCGCTCTGCTGGAGATGCGCTTCTGCTGGAGTAACTCCCATCACTCAGAACTCACCTGGGAAGAGGCAGATGGAGTGGGGCAATCAGAAAGAGCAGCAATCAGAAAAAACACTACTGAAAACACAAAAGGAAAATACTAGTGAACAGTGAGGCTTTTTGTTTTGTACTCTTTCAGTTTAGCTTCTGAGCAACAATTCACAATTGCTTTTTCTATTAACCACTCAAATGGGGTAAAGTATGGGCTCGCTGAGCCATGGTGCCAGTGTTCTGGCATTGTTTAAGTGAATGAGTTTCATACCGAGTGGAGGGCACCTATTGTCAGCTCTAGTAAGAAGTGGCCGTATTTCTTCCTGTGACTTAGTCTAGCCTGGGCTCCAGACGCTCAGGAAGAGTTTACTTAGGGAATTCATTCTTGTTTTCTAGATAGAAAGATCTTCTACAGACTAAAAGCTTTGCCAGTACTATTTCTTGGCTGGATCTAAGGCTTATTTAAGAACTAAAGTTTTAAAAAAAAGCTGTTAAAGAGTATATGTTGCTCCACATTTTTCATCACTGGTCAACCATTTCATCTAGTTCTAGCATGTGCTACTCAGCTTGCTTTGTGCAAGGACAAGCTCCCCTTACTGTACTGCTTCATGCATCCACATATCCACTCATTAGCTCCACAACTGGGTTCTTCAGTTTCCTGGGCCATGAGCATCCTATGCCAGCAGTCATTTCCCCTTCACACAGCCCACATTGTCACTTGAAAGCAATTAGGGAGGTTTGCCAGCCTTTAAAGGACTATGCTAAGGGCAGAGATTCACTGACCTCTTCACCTGCTACTCTGAATAGATTTGAGTGATGGTGTGGCAATGTCCAGGTTTGAAGTTTTCAAGTCACAGGGAATAATTGAAACGAGGAAAGAATATCTGTTTTAGGTGCTGAAAATCAAATCCCAGTCCTCTGTAAGAGCATGCATATCTATGTGAGGGTGTCAGAAGCCCTGGACTGGAACTACGGACGCGTGTGAGCTGCCATGTAAGGTCTGGAAATTGCACTGAGGTCCTCTGGAAGAGCAGCCAGAGTTCTTAACCACTGTGCCATCTCTCCAGCCCTGCAAACTTGTTTTTGAGAGAAATTTTGCTGAAGGTGGTGATTTGGGCTGAAAAGGACTTTACAGTGCCCTATTCATTCTTATTTTCCAATTGAACTGAGAAAGAAATTAACTTAGAAACAAAAGTAAACAAGCAAAACAAACAAAAAAAAAAAAACTGGCCAAAATGCTTCATGTGATACGGTTGCCTTTGAAAACATGTTGGGAACCAGGAAGCCAGTTTCTAAATTTATTTCCATGCTTGCCTTCTGAGTCCTGTCTTGCTGAAGATATCAAATTCTCTCCCATAATTTTCTTTCAACAGAATCTACCATATTACCCACCTATCCCCCAAGCATAAATGGCTAAAACAGCTGCCTCTTTCATTCTGGTATATACATACAAACACAAATGAGATGCGCCCCCATCTGTGTATGATATACATTTCTACATATATAAACACACACACACTTTAGTCATTTATTTTTAGTCATTAATCAAAATGTAATTCATTTTAAGAGTACAGACTTGACATGAGATCATTAGTTCAAGAAAACCCAAGGAGACTGACCCACTTTTGACGGTATCGTTTTCATTCAAACCCTCTGTGGGGTGTATAACTCTTCTCCACTGCTAACCCTAAGTACAGCACGGTGGAGCAGCCTGTGTCCACATGCCAAAAGAGCCAGGTTCTCCTGGAGAAGGAGCTTATAACATAGACTGAAGACAAGATGTAGTATCTTTGGGTTTCTACGTTGAGGCTCTCCCTTGTTATCCCTGGTATAGAAAAACCAACTACATCCTCTACCTCTCAGAAGTAAACTATGGGGATTCCACAGAATAAAGCTAAATATGTTCTTCTTACTCTAGTCTAGCTTCTTTTCATCTTTACATTTTGTAAGCTGGGGAGAAAAGATTTCCAAGTCATCTATTTCTAAACTCTCCCCCGGAAGCTCAAGAGTACCCAGACTGCCTCCCTCCTCCTGGAATCCAGGGATGATTGTGAATAGCTAGATCAGAGCGCTTCTTCCTGCTTACAAGGAGCCAGAGCCATCAAGCAGATTGACCAGGATGGTGGCCAGGCAAATGAGGGACAGCCAAGGAGCCTGCACACCAAGACGAGCTGGCAGTTAGCAGGCTCCTTCACTGGGTGACTGCCCTCACCCTTCCTGCTTTTACTCAGAGGCTCTGCCATGAAGCCAGCAGGCACTGAACTGGGTGTCCCCTCGTCACAGTCAGAACCAACGACGGGCTCTTTTAACTTAAGAAGTTAGACACAGCCAAGGGGCTGATGGTAGGGTTCAGTGGTTAAACCACTTACCACACAAGCATGAGAATCTAACAGAATCCCCAGAATCTGCATAAACTCAGATGAGGTAGTACACTCTTGTGTCTTTAGAAGTCTGTGGACTAGCTATATATACCTCCATATGTCTCAGGAAAAAAAATGAGTAAGAAATCTTGCTCCTAACAAGGTAGAAGACAAGGGCCGTACACTTGAGATTGCCCTCTGACCTCCACATGTGGACACATGTGATTGCATTCACACACAAAGATTAATACCGATGATGGTGGTGGAGGAAGAGGAGGAAATTAGGCATATTCATATTATAATCTGTAAAAGTAGTCCACAAATCAATAACAAAACCCTGTAAAAAGTAAACCAAGGTAACCTAGGGCTCCTTGGTTAAGAGCAAATCCTGCCCTTCCAGAGGACCTGAGTTCAGTTCCCAGCACACATGGTTGGCAACTCACAACCTACCATACCAGAGAGGATCTGACTCGTTTGGCCTCCAAACTTGTGTTTGCATACCCACCCACAAACACACATTCACATAACTTCAAATAGTAGTTTTTAAATCTCATAAAAAGAAACAGAAACCAAAGTGTTCTACTTCATAAATTGTTTAAAAAAATAAAAATTAATGCAGAAATGAAGTAGCACTTTTACCCATCAGTTTGGTAACATAAAACAATTTCCCCCAGCATTTAGGGAAGCACGAACAGACCGCTAATGGGAGGGCAGAGTCGGGCAGACACCCAGGACCACCCAGCAGCAGTGGGTTCTACAGCAGTGGGTGCTGGGGTGCCTGGATGGGTGACTCGGAGACGCTCTGTGTTTTACATGTCACTTGACATGCAGAGTAAAATGACTGTAGGGACGGACAGCAATTTTTGAAAGGAGTTGTCAATGGAACAAGAACAGGGTTTTGTTTTTGTCTTGGGACAGGGTCCTCATGTTAAGTTGTCCACATATCTGAGACTGTTGCTACACGCTACCACACCTGGAAACTTGATGTGTTGTTTTTTAATATCTACTAAAAAAAAAGGTATCTGAAGAAAATATAGGAGCAGTGTTTATGATGCCTTTCTCTGTATCATTCTGCCTTCAAGCTTCTCGGGGTTGTAAAGTTTTTGCCATCCTACGTACAGGGAGCTAATGCACAGCTCTCCACCATCCTTAGGAGTTTCTGACTTGCGTCCTTCTGGTGTGGGAGCAGTTGGCTTTACCCTAGGACACACATGGGCTTCCTAGAACTACCTAGTTCCTTGTTCAGAACTGATCATACGCTCTCCACGGAGGCCCTTAGGAAGCCTGTCGACTTGGGAATTACAGGAGAGATGTCGATTTTCTCTGAGCCTCTCGTGGCATTTGCCTTGGTTTCAGCTATCTCTGTACCACCTTTATTGCCATGAGGAAGTCAAGGCCTCCACAGGCTCTGTCAGATGAGGAACAACATCCTGACTTAGATTTTTCTGCAGCAAAGGCTCCACTCTGTGGGAGATGATCAAGGCTTTAGGGAGGTTTCACAGTGGCAAGAAGGCACGCACTGAGGGAACTGGGGTGATGACATTGGCCACTAGGCCAGCAATGCTTCAAGAGAATAAAAGGAGAGAAGTGAAAAACCTATATGGTCAGTATATTCAAGAAGCAGGTTGGCTCGGAGGCTAAAGAGTTAAATGTCAATCAGAAGCCATGCCTTTGCCTGTGCATCCTGGTTCTCCATTTCTGACTTGTTTGACTGGGCTGAATTACCCCACCTGTCTGTGTCACTATTGCTTTCATGGTGAAAGTGAGAAGAATAATAATAGTGCCTGTTTTGTTACCAAAATAACATGTAAGGACGGCGATGATATCTAAAGTGCCCCACAAATGCTAGCTATTATCATTCCGTCATCTGGAGAAGCACTGAAGAAACTGAGGATTTAATAATGTCCCTCCATCTAGTGCCTTAAACTACGTATTTACCTCTCAAGACTGTCAGCATCATGTCCTGTTGTGTTGGACTTGGATGAATCTCAGTTTTTACAGTCAAAAAAGTAAGATCATGGCTTTGCCCAAGAACAATGCCATAAATAAACGCCGGTGACTACAATTCCTTCCTCCTGGAGTTCACGCCACACTTACTCGGCTTTTGGAAGATACAAGGCTATTCATGACAAGTAAGTCAGCCATAGGGGTGGAGGACCCAGTCCTTGGGGGTCTGATTGTCTCAAACGCTACTGTGTTACTCTAATGCTATTGCTCTATTGTCTAAAAACTACTGTCACAGGACACGCCGACTATAGTTATAGAGGTTCTGAAGGAAGCTGGTACCCCAACCTCTGCAGTCACTTTGCTGGAAATGCCTTGAGTCTTGATAAAGATGGTGCTGAGCTCGCCTTCTCGCCAGATTTGCTCTCTTTTATGGGTGAGGCTTCTCAGTCCCCAGCCACATTCACTTTCCCTGCATCAATGCATGCTGTTGCATGTTAATTCGGACAAGCTTTTCAGATTCCAACTGTGCACTGGGAAGAACTCGTTCCCAGATTTTGCAAGAAAGCTAACCATGTCATTATTTGTTCCCACTTCCTAAACAATGTAATTCTTGAATAATGAAGTTCTGGCTTGGTGAAATGGCTCAGTGGGTAAAGGCATTTGCTCTCAGACCACCTGAATTCAATCCCTGAGACTCATGTGGTAGAAAAAGAAAAACGGCTCTCACAAGTTTTCCTCTAACTTCCACACCTATGTCAGGCATGCGCTCACATAACACACACACACACACACACACACACACACACAAATTAAATAAGTGCAATAAATTTTTTTAAATCAAATTTCCTTCATTTAATTGTTTTGTTTGTTTGTTTGTTTGTTTAGAACCATTCCAGTAATTTTTCTCATATACTTCTAAAAAGATGCATGTTCTAGCCCTGGAAAAAATTAATTTCTTTGTCAGAGTACTAAGAGGGTGATTTCACTTGCAGTTTGCTTACTAATTTATTCCATAATTTGGGTGTTAATCTTGCTGTCAGATGAATGCAATCAGCTTTTGGACAGGATTTCTTCCTGTGCAGGGGGATTTCTGCAGCACATTCTCCTGTAATTGCCTCTTGCACACACCCAATGTCTCATTTTCATGCGGGCCCAGTCGAACCGATCACAACCTGTAATTAACAACTAAACGATATTTTTTGAGATTTGATGCCATGCATAAAAGTGATTTGAGTTAAAATTTCAGTTTATTTCATTTAACTTCTCTGACAAGCTCTCACTGTGTAGGACAGATTGGCCTTAGAACTCAACAGTCCTCCTGCTTCAATTCCCTGAGTGCTTTGATTACAGGTGTACACCAGCACACTCAGAATGATAGTTTAGTGATATTTAAGTTGGACACTGATTTCGACTCCTTTGGATGCTTCAGTCTTTTCTAAGGGACATGGCTGCAGTTGCCTCCTGTGATGGGTGTGAAAGTCGATGCTGAGATGGATCCTGGTAGCACTCAGCTTACGGAAGAGGGGAACCCTGTGATTCTTCTTCCTGTCTGCCCTGTTGTTTGGGGTGATTCGTGTCAATCATTGTTTTGACAGGGTTTAGAACCCTGGGTCTATGGGGCATGTCTTTGGGGGATTAGCTTAATTAGGTTGCTGATATGGGAAGGTCTATCTGAACTGGATATGAACAGTCCTGAAGTATATGAATTAGAGAAAGTAAGCTGAACCTAGCATCCATCACTCTCTGCTTCTTGACCAGCTCCTGCTGCCGTGACCTCCCTGTGACAGGGGGCTAGCCATACCCTTGAACTGTGAGCCAAAATGAACTCTTTCTCTCTTCGGTTGCTTCTGCTGAGGTATTATCACAGCTATAGGCAAAGAAATGAAGATGTTATCTTGGTGGGATATGCCTTTCCAGATGCCCAGCAGAGAGCTATCTGCTACTTAACAGTTGCCACTCTGTGCATCAGCATAGCTCCGAAAGGTTTCACCTTGTCATGGCTGATTCCTGAAGGCGGGACAAGAACAGTGGGGTTTTTACAAACCTCTTTAGGTCGTTCTGATGTTCAACTTGAATGAAGCGCCACTTTCGTTGCCTAGATTAGAAGTCATTTGTTAGCTGAAATCTACTCAAACTGTCTTAACTGGGCCGCTTTACCATAGAGAACCAGGAGACTTACAACCCAGTGGCATAAAATCCAAGGGGATTTCCTAAGGCCGGAGCTAGAATGGGGTCACTGGGAGGAGCAGGATGAGTAACTAGTCCCTGCTCCTATGAGTAACTAGTCCCTGCTCCTCATACAGGTCTCTGCACCTCAAGCCATTGTGGTGCCAAATAGCCACTTGATTCCGTGTCTGCTTTCCTCTTTTCTTTTTCTTGGCTGGCCACCTTCGCTACTTGTGAGCACATAACCAGATGCGATACTTCCCAAGGACCTACACTCATCTGTTTTTCTTTCATTTTCCCAGCCTGGATCAACTAGTATGGATCCATCTAAATTCCTCAGGGAATCTTATTGGCCTAGTCTGGGTAATATGTCTACCCTTTATCCAATCAGATAATGTGATGTGAACTGGCTTCCAAACCCCGGAACCCATCCTCTGGATGTGCGGATTCAGATTAGAAGCTGCCTAGATATTTCATAGTGTGTCATACTACTGCTTTGTTTTGCTTTGTTTTGAGACAGGATCTCACATAGCCTAGCATAACTTCAAATGCACTGTGTTAAAGAGATTGGCTTTGAACTCCTGATCTTCCTCCCTCCACCTCCTGAGTGCTGAGATTACAAGCACGCCCTACTATCCCCAGCTCAAAAGCATATCTTTATATTTTCCATGGTCTCCATCCTACCACAGAGCTGTATCAAATAATTGTTTCTATTTCCACCTTATTGATGATGGTGTGACTTTGTGCGACAATCTCATTTGTCTTAGAGGGATCTTCTTGCAGATGTTGCTCAGAGGATCTATGACCTATAGTCCTTATTCTGTGCTTCCGTCTCCCTTTCATGTATATGACACCATCCAGATGAGAAAGCCAGAGCCTTGGGAAGTCAGCCCCTCCTAGATAGTAAAGTTGCAGAGTAGAGAGTAGGGTAAAAATTCTTGAATGCACAGACACAGCCAATGTCTCCACTGTAAACCCCTTGAATCACCTCAGCCATGTTGAAGGGAACCGAACTCACTTACCCTGGAGACACTGAAATGGAACTTTAGAATGCTGATTTTTCTTTGTCCACACAAAGATTCAAAAGAAAATACTAGGCCAGCAAGATAACTCAGCAAGTAACTGAGGACCCTTGTCCCCAAGCCTGATGACCTGAGTTTGTTCACTCCCCACATAGATGGTGGTTGGAGAGTACCAACCGTGAGTTGTCATCTACACACACACACACACACAAATAAATAAATGTGTTTTGTTTTAATGTTTCCAAGAGCCTGACACATAGCTATTGTGCTTGCTAGTTTCATATCAACTTGATCCAAGCTAAAGTCATCTGAGAGGACGGAACCTCAACTACAAAAATGCCTCCATGAGACTGGGCTATAGGCATGCCTATAGGTCATTTTCTTAGTGATTGGTGGAGAGGGCCCAGCCCATTGTACATGGTGCCGTCCCTGGGCTGCTGGTCCTGGGTTTTATAAGAAAGCAGGCTGACAAGCCATGAGGAGCAAGCCATAAGCAGCACTCCTCCATGGCCTCTGCATCAGCTCCTACTTCCAGCTTCCTGCCCTGACTTCCTTTGATGATGAACAGAGCTATGGAAATGTAAGCCAAATAAACTCTTTCCTCCGCAAGTTAGTTTGGTCATGGTGTTTCATCACAGCTATAGTAACCCTAACTAAGACAGCTAGTATTCGGTACAATCTTAGAGACAGTATTTATCTAGCAGTTTTTCACAGAAATGTGAGTTTGGACTGATGGGATGACTTTCTAGGGAAAGTAGATAACCTTTCCCCTTCTCTCCTTTCCCATCTAACCACTGCCTTCTGTATAATGGAATGGCCAAAGAAGTTCATAGTTTGTCTCTCCCAAAGCTCAGATTTGGTAGAGGAATCAGTCATTATTAGATCAACAAGGGCACATTTTGACATAGACTTGGAGGATACAGTCCCCACGTGCTCTGTCTTATCTCTGTGTAACCAGAGAGGGAATACAGGATTCATTGATGCATCAGTCAGAATACCTTAAAATTCTGATTTTGCTGATACTTAGCCCTTCAAGGAAAGTAGAAAGCAAGGGCTTTCCTGAACGGGAGGTGATTTTATCCTGGAAGAAGCTGTTGAGATGATCTGGGAAGACAAAGTTAAGGCAAAGCAGCGCTCTTAAGTGTATTAGAATCAAAATGAATCTATTGCTTCAAGGACAAAAAAAAAAAAAAAGGATAAAGTAAATCTTAGAGCAGTGAACAGCATGATAGGAGAAGCCAAAGCTACAGTTGACAGATGGTAAATGATACAGAATCCACGATGCCTCCCCAGTGAACAGCACAGATGTCACCCACAGAGGAACCGGCAATTCTTAGAACGCATCCTCAAGTATTAACACAGGAAGTCTCCATGCATTCTGTGTTCATCTAAAACCCTAGTTATAGATGGAAAGAACAGTAGATGCAACCCTTATGTCATGTTTGAAAGTCATTTATAACTAATGATAACATCAGGTGCGAGGGGAATGGAATTACCGCCTAGTAGAGGTGAAGAGAGGGAGACTACGGCCAGGTTTCCAGCTGCCCACCTCTGCTGCACTTCCTTCCCTTCTGCCTGCTGACCTGGCGCCTGGCAGTTTGCTTCTCTACTGCTACTTTGGCCAAGTGGCAGCAAAGCAACTTCTCCATTTTTTACACTTAGGTCCTCAGAGGGCCTTTTTCTCTCTGACATTGAGTCAACACCCCTCTCCCCTCTGCCCTTGTGGCACAAAGACGGCCCCCAAGGGGAGTGAGGACAGTTCTCCCAAGGAAGGCTTCTACTGTCAGAAATGTAGAGGAGACATCAGTCAAGTAGAAAAACCACATGTCTGCCCATCCGTTACACAATAGCACACAGGTGCTTTTACATCCTGTGGCAAGTGAGAAAACTTCACCGGTGGAAAAGCACCAAAGGCCGGAAATGCTGTGTGCAGGGGCAAGCTGGGACAGAAGAGCAGCTTGGTCGGGCCTTGTCCTCAGCTGGAGCTTAGCAATTCAGCTAGACTTCCTGGCTGGCAAGCCCCAGAAACCCTTCAGTTTCTGCCTCCACAGCCCTAGAATTATAGATACACGCTGCCGGGCCTGACTTTTTAACATGGGCTCTGGGCCTTGAACTCTGGTCCTCACGCTTGCAGAGCAAGCCTTTGCATTTGACTGACAGTCATCTCCTTGGTTCCCCACTGTTGATACTTAGAGCGCATTAATTTATTCAGTCTGTGCAATCTATCATCCACCACACTCAATATGCCTCAAAGGGGGAAAAAAGCTATTCCTTCTGTTTAATTGGAGCTCTGGACCTCCGATCTTATTTCCACCTCCCCTCCCTCCTTACCTTAGGACAGGTAACCACTATTCTCTCCACGTACAAATGTGAACGTGCCAGATTTGCTTTTCTATGCTACGCCTATTTAACACGGCATTTGCCAGCTCTGTACGTTTTGTTACAAAGACAAAAATTTCTTTGTTCCTTTCTTAAAAACTCAAACCCAATTTTACTGTATTCTGCATCTTACTCAGACAACTCGCACACTTCAAATCCCATTAAATCTCCCTCTCCGAAGAGGTGGAGGACAATAAGAGAAAATTACGGAGCAATATTCAGTCGTTAGACAGCACTCCAATGTTTTGCGATACTTGTGTTATTATTAGATGTCTAATTCAATAACCCTCAAGTCTCAAGAAAGTGGTTTTGCCAAGATTGTCCATTTGCCTTTGTGTATACTTGGAGAGTGGAGTAGAATCTAACATCATGAGCATTCTGCACATTATTCATTTATACCCCGTCTCTTTCCAAGACAGGCTTACAGTGGCTCCAGCCTTGGCCTGGTAATCCCTGCATGACAGTCAAAAGCCACAGAGACAGAACAAGACTCTCCCTGAATACCTTCCCAGGGCATGGATGAGCTAACTAAATCACTCAGTGTTCCATCCAGGCTCTGAACATTGACAGGGCAAGACGGAAGTGAAGAAGTAAAGAATGCCATTAAAATTGCCAAGTACTAAGTGACCATTGCAGAGTCACCCTGTGGGAGGCATACTCAACAGAAAGTGAAGACATCCCTGAAGCGCGAGCCATAGCTATTACTGTCACTGCAACTCATATGCCTCCGGTGACAGGTTCTGATGATAATGTTATTTAGGAAGTAAAAGATACCGTGTAAAGCGTGGGAACTTTTCTTTTTTAAAATATTTTTATGGTTTATTTAACTTTATTTTATGTGCATTGGTGTGAAGGTGTCAGATTCCCTGCAACTGGATCTTCAGACAGTCATGAGCTGCCATGTGGGTGCTGGGAATTGAACCCAGGTCCTCTGGAAGAGCAGTCAGTGCTCCTAACCACTGAGCCATCTCTCCAGCCCCGGGAAATTTTCTTAAAGCCTGCCACAGTTTAAGTAATGGTTGAAAAATGAAGACATATCTCAGCAATGGCCTAAATCAGGGATTGGAGGTGGTACCTGCTAGGACCAGTATCATAAGATTTCCATGCTCAGGAACTTGTTACTGAAAATCAAGGTTTCCTACTTGTGGTTCTTTGTGGTCTTGGGTGTAAATAGGTCATGTGTGACCTGATGGCGTGAGGGAAAACTTACAAAGTCTCTGTTAGTGTGGATTCTGGAGAAACACAAGGGCTGTTCGCTCCCTGTACTTCCCTAGGCATAATGCATAAGCACACGGAAAAGAGAAACTGAAAACTGAAGAATATCTTTATCTCATAGTAGAGATCACAGAGGCCAAGAAACCTTTCTGTAAGGTCCCAGTAAATATTTTAGACTTTGTACATCGGATCGTCTTCAACACATTTTCTCTGTTCTGCCATTGTAGCACAAAAGCAGCCCCAGAACGTGAACAGTTAAGCATGGCTGTGTTCTACTGAAATCTGAAGGCTAGAAACTTGAGTCTCACGCAGTCCCCACATGTCACAAATATGTTTCTTTTGTCTTTGTTCAAAATTTAAAATAAAATCATTAAAGCAGTTCTTAGCTGGTGGGTCATATAAAAACAGGAGGCAAGCTTCAACACATTGATGAACACTGTGTGATTGTCATTGTAGTCTTGATCTTAGTCTATTTAAAGCTGATCAACCCCATCCCCTACAAGCAAAAAAAAAAAAAAAAAAAAAAGGAGCTAGGCTGTTTTGTCCTGTGTAGAAGCTAAGGGGATTTTCTTTTTTTTTTTTTTCCCTGCTTTTTCTCATTCTGAAGAAGCTGGTTGATACTCGGCATGTATGTGGAAAAACTAAATCGTTCACCTGTGTTTCCCAAATCCTCAGAGACTAGTCTCTATTTCAGACAGCCGGGTGATGAGTGAGCCCTGTGTTTCCCACAAGGAACCCTATCCCTTAAGCCTCTGTGTCCCAGGCAAATGTATGCATGGAAAAGCTAAGTGAAATCTATTAATATCCCAGCTAGAAAGAAAACTCTAAAATTACACATATATGCAAGCGTGTGTGTGTGTGTGTGTGTGTGTGTGTGTGTGTGTGTGTATTCTGCAGTTCAAAGTGTAGTCAGCAGAAAAGGCTCGCACACTGTTGCATGGGGAGGAAACCGGTGTCTTTGAAATAAAATACCCCGCCATTGGCATATCCAGGCTTGAAACCCGGCTGCAGCTTTTAGCTTCCACCACATGTTTACATTGGAAATCTCTCTGTGCACATATAGAGTTTGTTCTCTTATGAAATCATGTCTCTAGGGAAGGATAATTTAAAGCCATTTCCGTTTGTTATGTCTGAGCTGAACTAGACTATTAGGGCTTGTTAACGCTGGATAAACTTGAGCCCTATAACTGCCTTCATCTGCAGATTATAGAATCTATCCAACAAATTGCATTCTGATGTTCTCAGAATGATGGCTCAGCAAGCAGGGGTCTTCTAATTTATATTCTATCACCACAACTGTCTTAGGAATCACGGCTCTGACTTTTCATCCTTACTTGGTGTAGCAGCGATGATCTGTCAGATGGCCAAATGCAGCAGTAACTGAGACTCTAAACTACATCTGCATGCTCCGATCACTGAGCAGGCAACGGCGGGCAGCAGAAAATTGCTGGCGAAGCATCTTTCTTCAGCGTGTCTCCCTTCCCCGCGCCCCCATCCCCAGTCTTAGCATAAATCAATGTTAGGTCCACTGAAATATCGTGTGTGGTCTGCACTTAGAAATTTCATTTGAAAATTATATTGTGGCAACCATGAGACAGGGGGATAAACTACAATAAGTTTCTCTCCGCTAGTGATTAAGTAAACAGAGCTAAGTGAAGATAGACAGTTGCCCTGATTTAGTGAAGGGGAGGTGGTGGTTGCTCCGGTATATTCAACTCCCTCCACCTTCATCCATCAAACCCGCTGACCACACTTGCTGCGATGCTTACACAGAAGGCTGTGGCTTATTGCTGCTCTCTGTTTCCCATACCAAGGTGATCCAGAATAAAACTGCATCTGTCTGGCTTTGCTTCTGAAGGAACCTACCAGAATTTCAGACACAGCTTCAGGAAAGTTGTGGGTGGGATGACATAGCAGTGGTGTGCCCAGGCAGCGTGTCAGCCTCCAGTTCTAGAAAAGGAATCTTTTCCTTGCAGCGCTGCAGAACTCAGCTTTACAATAACTGAGGGAAGGTGCTGTCTTGGCCCTCGTGTTGGCGGTCTAGCTGGCGGTAGGATATGGAGACAGATAAGATGGGGACCTCGCTGAAAGGCAACTGTGTGTTTAAGGCACCCTGATCTAAACCAGACACTAAGAATGTCAGAAATGGAGGCTAGACATGAGGTAGGGGCATTTGATGGGAATAGAGTTTTAACTTAGGAGAGAACGAATCTGCTACACTAAAAGAGCAAAAGTTCAACCATAAAAATATAGAATATGTGTGTGTGGAACGGGGGTAACTCCTATCCATCCTTTGGCCTCTCCCTACACAAAGCTTATAGTCTGATGGAGGAGTAAACCTGAGCCAACGAGCCTAGTTTCTACCTCAAAGGAGAGGGCTACATTGAGGGGACTAGGAGCGCTGCAAGAGAGTCAAACACACTTCACAGGCCTTCACTAAGAAAGGGGGTAGGCATCGGTGAGATCATTTTGTGGAGGAAAGTCATCGTGTACATAGCATGTGTAAGAGGCTGCGAGGAAGTGAGGACACACACACACGGACACACACACACACACACACACACACACACACACACACACACGGACTGGAGTCAGGAGGCAGCCCGCAATGGAGTTCTGTCTTTACTCAAGAGCAAATGGGAACTGTTGACCTGCTTCAAGCAACAAAAGGGATTAGGCGATGAGATTTGCTTGTTGGCAAGGCACTATTGTAGTGGAGAGAAGAGATTAGACGGGTAAATGAGGGGGTCCCCCTGGGAAGCAGACGTGATTGTCCAGGTGGGTAATGTTAATTGCACCGAGGTGGTGGGGGCGAGGATAAAAAGACAGCATTCATGGGCTTGGTGTATGTCTCAGCCGTAGATCATTTCCTTGGTATATTCAGGACCCTTTGTTCCAAGCTGGGGAAGAGGGACCGAGGAGAAGTGCAGGAGGTGAATTCATAATCTGACTATTATCTTGGTCTTGGATATACTATCTGAGGTACCTTTCAGACAGAATAGTGAAGAGGGTGAGGAGGTCTGAGCACGTCATTGTCATGTCCCTATGGGGGCTACTGAGCCATGAGTATACATAAGTAGATATTGACCGAATGCCTGGTAGAGTTAGTTAATGGATGAGCCCAGGGTCTCCGGGGCATGTCCTTAAATAGTATATACATGCTATTCAAACCTCTGAGGATAATCAAATGTGTGGGATCCTCTCTTGTCACCGTTTCCATAAAACAAATCAAATTCAGTGCCGCGGCAGTGCTTTCCTGATCATAGATTACTTATAAAAATATTAGGAAAAGGAACGATATCATAATCTCAAGAAGGAAAAAGGAGCCATGGTTCTTACTGCTTATGGTGTTGTATGTTGGTGATGTCCTATTATAAGAATTTCACATATCACTTAAGTTTGAGGCCGGCCTGGGCTAGACAGCAAGCTCCCGCCTTAAATAAAACAGCGAGAGGAGAACCGCCGAGCGTTAGTGTATGAGCCTTTTTAAATCCCACATTTTTTTCAGCTTTGTCTCTGCTTTTGCTTTGAATTCCCACTGTAAAACTTGACTTATAGAAGGGGGCAGTTGCCATAGCCAGAGTGAGGCACTACCTTGAAATTTCTCCCACCAAAACAAGTTAGTCCATTACTTTTAAATCTAGCTTCATTCAAACTTTGAGGACTTAGGCAGAATGTAGTCAGATTCCTTGTCAGAATAAGTGGTTTCTAAGCCCATTGCTGACAGTCTGTGCCCTCTGAAGTTTGACAAGCACTTCCTTCACCGTTCCCAGGGCTGTCTGCAGCTCGGTCCTCTGCCCTTGCACAGGAATCGGCCTTTGTGCTCTGCTTACAACATCCTGACACTTGACTTTTCCACATTCCTCCTACCCATTCCGAAAGCCTAAGAAGCACTTGGTGAGCGCGTCCTCACAGCAATATCAGGGCCCCCACCCCGTGTCTCTGCTCAGGTTGTCTGTATTAGCTCTTTTTCTCCCCACCATGTCAAATATCTGACAAAAGGCAGGCCAAGGAGATGAAGGATTGATCCTGACTCGTGGTTTGAGAGGATAGCATATCATGGTGGAGAGGGCACAGTTAGGAGAGCAGCCTGTGATGTGGTGGCCAGAGCATGAGGCCTCTTGTGTTTATCTCAGTGGACTAAATAAATCAAAGGGAAGAAGATTGAAGCTGGAACCAGGACTAGGCTAACCCATAAGACTCACACCCAGTGACCCACATCTAGCAAGGCCCCAGCCCCTGAAGTTCCCATAACTTCCCAAAGAACTGCTGGGTACTAAGAACTCAAGTTTGTGGGGACAGTCACACTCAAACCATGACAACCTCATTCTCTGTATTGCCCGTTTTTCAGTACGTAGCTCGTTTCATTCTTTTAGCTCTTTCTATTATATTTAACAAATACGACTGCAAATTTATCAAGTGACCAATTAGCTTCAGTATCCTCCAAGTAAATTGAACATTTTAAAACTCATCTTAATATTATCCAAACTCAGACATTTTACTTAAAAAGCTTAGCCTCTTATTTTGTTACCAGTTTCAGTTTAACTCTGGAAACACGGGAGGGTGCAATGGTACTTGGGCTCATGGGTCTACTAGATTCTCTCATCTCGTCTATTCGCCTGTATCCTGGGCATTTTCTGCTCCCTCGTTAACAAGCCCTCTGATATCAGCTGCCCAGATTGTCTTTCTGCTCCCCAATCTGACGGTTTTGCTGTTGAGATTATTCTAGGAGTTTGGGATTTCTTTTTAATCTCAGTGAAAATAGACTAATCGTTATTGTTTTCTTTTTAAAAAATATATTTATTTATTTATTTATATGTATACAATATTCTGTCTGTGTGTATGCCTGCAGGCCAAAAGAGGGCACCAGACCTCACCACAGATGGTTGTGAGCCACCATGTGGTTGCTGGGAATTGAACCCAGTACCTCTGGAAGAGCAGGCAACGCTCTCAACCTCTGAGCCATCTCTCCAGCCCTTGTTATTGTTTTCTAGTTAGAAACAAAACATAACACTGGGGAGGAGAAGAATATGATCAAAATATATTTAAGGTTAAAGTTTCAAATAATAAAACATTAAATTATAAAAAGAAATGTTAATAGGTTTTGAGAGCTGGGAGGGAAAAACACTAAATAGAAAAGTCTTTTACGATCATTCTGAGAGAAATAAGAATTTGGTGAGTAAGGACTCAGCACTTGTGTGTGCTACATTCACCCACACCCCCATCAGAAAACAGTCACACTCAACTGTCTGTGACCTTCTTTACTGTGCAAGTCTTTGTGAGCAAGCTTATGCCTAAGAAGTAACACCATCAATTCTGGTGGCAAAGCACAATATTCCACTAAATAGCTGTGCCGTAATCCATTTACATTTCCCAATTGTTGGTCATTTCATTTTTTTAACCAATTTTTACAATTATTAAAAATTTATCATGACCATTCTTTTGTAGTCAGATTTCTATGCTGGTCTGTGTCTTTAGGATGCCATCCCCACGTAGCCTCAGTGGATCCTACACAGGTTTTCACATGTCTCCTCAAATGGCCTGTTGGAAGCATATCATTGGCATGATCAGGAGCACCTCTGAGTTCCCAGTCACGCTCACATGAAAGTGATGTCATACTGGCTTCGTGTCGGCTTTGTTTTGATTGACTACTGGAGGCAATGTGTGTCTTTTTTAAAGGAGATATTTATTGTCCATTTGTATTTTCCTTGTGATGACTCGCTTGTTTGGACCTGTCTGGACATTCGGTGAGCGTTATGGTCTGTTGGTCCGTGGAATGCAGAATCTGGGCTATAAATTATTCTTCGGTTCAATTATATGATGTGCCAACCCATGATAAAGAAAATATTGACAATCGTCAGAAAGTAATTTTGAGAAGATTATTTCATGATTAAAGTATTCCATCGAGCTGAAGTGTCGTTACAAATGGAGAAATTTATAATACCTGTTAAAGATGTGCCAATCCTAGACAGGATGGGGCTAAGCTGGATGCTGTGTTACACTCCAAGCAAGTACCATAGAAATGCTAAAAACGACGACAACAAACACCTCCCCAATCCCCAAATCCACCCTGCTGGGGGTGGCGCAGCCCACCACCTGCCTGAGCTGCTTTGGCCAGCCTCTCCTGGTGCAGCCCACCCCACCTGCCTGAAGCTGCCTTTCCAGCTTTGATGACGCTCCAAGATGAAAATTTTCCTGCTTTCTCCCTCCACCTCCCCCGAAACCGCCGCGGGGAGAAAGGAAAACAGACCCCGCCAAGAGGAACCGGCCGGCAGAGCTGTCCGAGGTGGGGAATTGGCTACTCCAGAAGGCAGGGAAGAAAGTACAAAAAAACATAAAGCACACCTCGCTTTAATCCCTTCCGTCTGCTCGGAGCACCCAGAGAGCTCATAAAGTCTCCCTTTCTGGGTGACTGGATTCCTTTAGCTCGGGGCAGGCAGGGTTTTGTTGTTTAAGGAGAGGGGCTCAGGGAGCTGGGGCAAGGAGAAAGGCTACCACTCGGGGATGAAATCTCCTCGCCTAGTTCAAGGTACTCAACTGTAAATACAAACAGCTGCGGAGGGAGGGGCCGGCTTGACCCGCAGGCCTAGGCAGGCACCTCTGGCCAGCCTGGAGAGGTGCGGGTTCGCCTTTGTGCCCCCGTTGGCCGACGCAAGGGGTCATTTTGAATGGTCGAGTGCGGTGGGGTGGCGTGCTTTCTCTCTATGGAAAAGTGGTTGTTCTGCGCCAGGGTTTAGAAGCTGGGGCTGTCGGTTCCTTTTGTTTGAAATAAAGACTTTAGAGACCAGTCCTCTCAGGCAGTGGAAAAAATGAGAAAGGAGGGGGAAACTTCTCCAGTCTGCCTTTGGTGTGAGTCCTTTTTTATGTGTTTGCTTTTAACCTTTTGCAGTGTTTGCAGGGTAGGGGAACTGGGCCTGCTCCATCTGGACTGAGCTCCTGGGTCCCCAATAGCAAACACTTAAAACAATCAAAACAATTTATTTGGCAGTTTCAAGAAGAATCCCTGAAGTGCGTCTGGTCTCTGGTGCCTTTGAACTGCTGGCAAAGGCAGCCATAGCTTGTTCCTTTCCCCAGCCCTGCCCAACCTCTTCCAGGCTTCCTCTCGCTGCTTACCCCTGCCTGCTCACCCCTCCCTGCTCACCCCGTGTTTCCCATTCACTGCTGTAAGGCCTTTCCCACCTCTCCAGGAAAGACATCCTCGCCATCATATTGGGCTGTTTTGAACACGCGGTATCCTCCAAGAAGACGTACTATCTTGATTTCTGTTTCTCTCTTTCACTGGCTGAACTCCTGGACAGTAGAGTCAGGCGTGGGTGTCCAGCCTGAGGAGGCAGCAGCAGTCATGATGCCTCCGTTGTTTCTCCATACGTTGGGCACTGTTTTTATAAGCAGTGTCTGCAGTCTTCTCGACAACCCTGTTGTCATAGGTGGTATCTCCATTTACAGATGAAATTGAAGCTTGAATGTTTGAAGTTGAGCTCACATGACTAATAAATGTATACACCCAGAGCTTCCTCACCTCCATTTCAGAATTTCGTGTTAGATATTGAGAAAGTCATGCTAACTGATGAACTGAAATGGGTTTTGCACCTGGGGAACCTTTGCCAAGAATGTGAAGAACCACAGCCTTATGCTTGGTTCAGTAGTTTTGTTCCCTAGAGCTTTAGACCCTCTTCTTCAGTGCCTTATGTCTAACACACACACACACGCATACATACACATGCACACACATACACACGCACGCACACACATATACACACGCACACATATCCTCACATACACACACGTGCACACACATACATGCACACACATATACTCACACATGCACACACATACACACATGCACACACATATGCGCACATACACACAAATGCACATGCCCACACATACTCACGTGCACATGCACACGTGTGTGCACACATGAGCACACAAACACGCACACTCACACAGCCATATCACCCTCATGTCATGGGAATGGCGTGGAGAAGAGACATTGTTGGCATTTTACCTTCTTTCCTTGATGTGGTTCTTGTTCCTGTGCAGTCTTTATAGTTACCTCCAAAGACAGTAAGCTAACCAGGATAAAGTCACTGCTTTTGTAAGTCTACAGCAATCAAATATCAGCCTTAAATGAATAGAGAGCTCCCAAGAAGATGTCTACATATAGTCCCCCATGGAATACGGAAAAATAACTGAATAAACAAACAAATCAGAATATATAGAAAGGATTACCAGTGCCGGATATCTGAGCTTTCAAAAAAAAAAAAAAAACTACCCAGAAATCTTAGCTTTTCTCATGCTTATTAATCCATGACTAGAGGACCTAAATTCATAAATGGGAAAAAGCTAAGAGAACTGTATTAATATCAGCAACTATTGCAATGATTAATATTTCCACTATTTGCCAAGTAGTTGCGGGATTTTTCATGCATTAGCACATTTACATTCGCTTTCTTTTTCTCCTTTGTAAAATATGCTTTTATTATTTTATTTTTCGTGAGCCTTGTTCATGCACTATCAACATCACTTCTACTCACTCTGGGGCGTTTTCATAGCAACGCATTCAAGGTGAGGAAGTGGAGGCACGCAGTAAGTTGGGTTCCAGCATACTTGGTTCACAGTTACACTGTGGGAAGCATGATGTAATGTAACATACATAGCCTGTTCTCACTATTGCTTCTAACCTGCTTTTGTAGGGAATGAGTGTCTATTAGGGCAGATGCCAATGTGTTTTGCACTGTCCTGGGCACTGCCAAGGGAGGGCAAGCAGCGGGAATTTGTCCTGATTAGCAACTCAAAATGGGCAAAACCTTTCTCCACCGAACCTAGCTTCTCTCAAACTAGTATTTCCCAGTTGCCAATTTGGAATAAAAACCTGCATTACCATAGTTGAGGCTGTTCCTAAAAGAAGGATTTTTAGCACAAAACATCTGTATTTCCTAGTCAACAAACTTAGCCCTTTGGTTACTCTCCACGCAAGAACACCACATCTATGTTTCAAAGAGGCCCAAGCAAACTATGAATGAAACAAACTTTTCTAACTCCTAATACTTGGGAAAGTGGTATTGTATCTAGAGTACATGTTTGATGAGGGAACACAAAAAAAATCAGTAGTTAGGAAAAATGCATACACCTGTATAGTATGCATGTCCGCAGAAAATGCATGTATATAAGGATTTCACATCTAAACTATAAAAGTGTTACTCTATATCAGGTGAATTTTTCGTTGTTTGCATGCTCTGGGTTAGGCCAAGAGGAGAATCAGAAGTGTCTTCAGGAGTGAGATGGCTGTTCTCCCTCAGCTGTGTGCACTCTGACTTCTCCCTTTACCCAGTGGCTGCTGTCACCTTGTAGTTCAAGCAATAGGGCTAGGGTGGGTGTCACTCACCTCTGCAAATCAAGACTTGTGGGGAGTGTGTGCTTATGAGTCATTGTGCCCTGATATGAGCTAGACATCTCAGGCCCTGCAGTGCTTCACAGACACACAGGGAGAAGACACAACTAGAATCTAGGATGTTAGAACCCATGACAGAGACTCGTGCGTGGGAAAGGTACACTCCTGACTAGTACCTGACTTGCTTTTCCATCCATGTTCCAAGGGAGAGCAGGGCCACAATGAACTGCCTTCTCTAGCTGGCAGCCTGTGTGGCAAACCCAAAGCCTGCTGAATATTTATCTTAGCTTTGCTTTGCCGTGGTCCGTCCCCCCACCGCCCCCACCTCCGTCTTCCTGGTCTCTGGATTGCCGTGTTTATATATCCCCCTACTCCATCCCCAGCCCGGCCACCCCCCATCCTCCTCCATTGCTCACAAACGCTCTCCCTGGCCTCAGAAGAGCATTCTCCTGACGCAGGACATGCATGAAACAGAGCGCGACACAGGCAACCACCAGGCATTGGTGGGGGGGGGGGGGGGGGGAGCACCAATTAGAGACCAGAGTGACCAGTGTGAGCAGCAGGACATCCAGAAGGACGCTTTGCTACTGAGGAGTGGAGCCTAATCCCGTTACAAGCGGGTAGAGACTCCTGGGGCCCACTAGCCTCCTTCCTGCTGGGCCCGGAGGGGTGTCATTGGAGGACTGCAGATCTGGGGAAGGTTCTGCTAGCCAGCAGCTCCCTTCCCCCCAGCCTCCAGCCCCCCTAGATTCTCTTTTCTTTTGCAGTGACACACACTGCAGAGCCTCTGAGGTCATTTGTTTCCCACAGCCTCACAGGGCGCTGTGGCAACAAGGGGGACAATGGTCTCTCACAGGAATGATGGGAGGCCTTGTTTTGCCTTAAATAAGCCCCTTCAAGGGAGCAGTAAGGTCTGTTGTGTGTGTGGTTTGTTTCTTCAGAAAATCCTCCTGCCCATAGTTCCAGTGTGGAGTACTCAGGCGACTTCAATTGAGGACATAAAGAATCCTATGTGTGTGAGAGAGGGTTTAATTTTATTTTTATTGCCGCTTTGAGACCAGAACTGTGTTTTCCCTTCTCTCAGTTACCCTTTCTGCACTCGTGATCCCTGGACCCCAACATTCTTTGGATAGTTTTAGGCAGGAATTGGCAGGTGCTGGGGGCAGAGCATCCATCGATGCCCACATCTCCTGTCGGCCTCCAGTTGCCCTCTTTGGCGAGGGAGCCCAGCAGGAATTTTGAAATGTGTTCCTTCATTTTTCACCTCATCCTGAGTCTGAAGAAAGTGCTTGAAAGGGGAAGTGAGGGGAGGGGCGGGGGCTGGCAGCAGAGGGAAGGTAGAAACTGAAGAGAGAGGTAGGCTCTGTATGTCACCTCAGCCCGGGAAGAAGGAGGCCTGTGTAGGAAACAGAGAAGGAGGGCTGAGTGCCTGGTCCAGTTGTGTGATAAGGAAAGACACATGAGCCATCTACCACACTCTGATAGCCCCGCTAAGAAACACAGCTGTCTGCTTGTCTTCTGGTGTTCTGTGCAGGCTTTCAGGCCTTCTAAAGGAACATAGCTTAGCTGTGGAGCCTGCATGAGTAGCGTTACTACCCAGAGAAGCTTTGCACATGTTGGATCAGGCTGTGCCATGCAATCTTGGTATTTCGTCTGGGGAAACTGAGGTTCCCAAGACCGTGCTATGAGATCAACTAAGGTCACGACTTTGGATTATAACTAAGATAACCTTATTTTCCAGTCATTACCCAAGCATGTGGACCGTTGTGGTCTAGAAATTCTTTCTCCTTGTTTCAGAAAAAAAAAAAAGGCAATTATGACGGTCTCTGATCTGATCACCAGTAGTGCCCATCAAAAATCATTTCTTGCAGACTGGGGAGATGGTTCAGTGGTTAAGAGGACTGAATATTCTTCCAGAGGACCTAGGTTCAATTCCTGGCACCTACATGGCAACTCACAATTGTCTGTAAATCCAGTTCCAGGGGTTCTGACACCCTCATACAGACATACTTGCAGACTAAAAACCAATGCACTGAAACAAAACAGAACAGAACAGAATTGCTTCTTGTTTTGCTTTAAGGTCATCTTTTCTTCCTTTGAGTTCTATCAGTCGTATTCCTGTTTATAAAATTGTAAGACTTCTACCAAACTCAAAAGCTATTGGCTTTCTGACCTAGCTTTTTGTTTTTTGTTGTTGTTGTTGTTGTTTTGTTTTGTTTTGTTTTTGTTGGTTTTTTTTGTCTTTCAAGACAGGGTTTCTCTGTGTAGCTTCGGAGCCTGTCCTTGAACTCACTTTGTAGACCAGGCTGCCCTCAAACTCAGTGAGATCTACCTGCTTTTGCCTCCCCAGTGCTGGGATTAAGGGTGCGCACCACCACCACCCAGCTACATTTTGAATATTTCTTGTGAAATACACAGGAAGGTGAGTTTTCCAGATGAATCTATTGATTATGCTCTTATAAATATATAACAATTCAAACACTGATATCACTTTGTGGTTAATTTTAAAAAATGAATTTTCTTTGAGTTTAATGTTCACCTCCAAGATTAATTCTTAGCCTGTATATCATTTTAATTTTTCACAGATTCTGAAGTAGTCTCCTGGAAGTTTGACAAATGGATTGACATACTGTTTCCTTTCTCTGCAGCATTGGTTTATTTTAATTTATTATTTATTTTTATTTTATGTGCACTGGTATTTTACTTTCATATATGTCAGTTTGAGGGTATCGTGTTCCCTGAAACTGAAGTTCCAGACAGTTGTGAGGGTCATATGGGGCAGGGGGATTGAACCCAGGTCCTCTGGAAGAGCAGTCAGTGCTCTTAACTGCTGAGCCATCATTCCAGCCCCTGCACCACCAGTTTAATGATTATTCTTAGCTGAAGTAGTGTTCATCAGCGTCAAGTCATAAACATCCTATAGTCAATTCCAAAGATAGCCTGTGTCTCTTTCCAACAGCAACAGGACATTGGCCAGACTGTCCTCTTTCTGGGCATGATAGAGGCAAAAAAATAGACTGACTTGGCTTTGTATTAATTCTAAAAGAAACAACACTTAAAACAAATAAGTAAAAAAAAAAATCACCAAAATAATAAGCTCTGTGACAGATAATAGATGGTGAGAGGAACCCCTAACCTCCAGTCAGTTTTGGACACGTCTGACTTTAAGAAGTGCAGACTGTGCATAATCGCCTTGTGACCCTGGACTCCAGCTCCCTTCCTTTGGGGATCTTCTCTCCACACCCCCAGAGCTTTTTGCCTGTTGACACATCCCACCACAGCTTCCAGATATACAAAAGTTTCGTCCGATCCAAAATGGTAACCAAAAATGTTGAACTGCGAGGAAATGGCAGTCATAGCATTGAGAGCTAGTAAGTAAATAACAGGCCTGTTGTCCCACACCCCAGTTTAATGCTCTCAAGAGGTTCTTATGTTGCTCGAATTAGTGGGCATGTAAATGAAGCCCCTGTTGGCCTTGGCAGATCTTGGCCTCTTCCTTGACCTTGTTTGACTGAAACAAAAAGTCATTGGTGGAACAAAAATTCAGAGCTCTGAACTTGGTTGAAAGAAAAGGGCAATTCTCTGAATTGGGTAATTGGATCATGCTCCCAAGTGCCCTGCGGCTTATATCAAACATATAAGAAGGGGATTAATAACTTCAGTGTGTAAGTGAGCTTCAGGCAGCCCCTAACTCCAGCATTTCACTCTCAGGAGCTCTGGGACACTAACAGATTTTCTTTAGAGCATTTGAAGTGCTTTTTATAAAAGTCAGAAAGGGTCTACAGACTACTGTGGAATCCTTGTCATTGTGGGTTGTCCTGTTTGACAGACAGGCAACCTTGGAAGCCTCTGCAAAACAGCCAAGAACAAAACAATAACAATAACGTTATTCCAAATTGTGCTTGCTTGATAGTCACTTCCATAATTATGACTTTATCATCCAGCCTAAATTAAATGTGTCTATTAAATGGAAAGTTCCCCATAGTCCTGTGTCTTGCAGAGAAGTTTGGGGAGCTCAAGACTTACCACAGACACATAACCTTATGTGTAAACTTTAAGAAGTCGTCTGAAAATCAGTGAACTTTTAATTAATGTATTCTAATTAGTTTATGATGTTCTTACTCAGTATCAAACGCCTGCTATATAGCAAGCTTCAGGTTATAAATAGAGATGGAACAAAAGTCAGTTAATTGGTTTGTGAAGGTTGGAGGGACACACACGAAGGGAACATTTGTTTCTCGGGATGGTGCAAGTGCAGAGAGAACCAGAGATGGCGAGTGCATTTGTAAAGCTGCAAAGCAGAGAGGAGCATGCCAAGATAGAAGAACGCAAGCAGAAATCCTTGTTTTTTTCCCATAGAGGCTATTGTACTGGGGCTTATGACATAGAGTCATAAGCCAGTGGTAGAGATGCTTTGTTGAATAAAAGGGGGTGGGGAGCAGTTGTGAAACCTTTACAGGTCTGGGCATTCTAAGACTTCTGGCACTCACACAGAAGAGCGCTTAAGGAGCATTCCGAAAGCAGTTCTTATCTTAATGGCTGTAGATCAGTTCAAAGTCCAAAAAGAGTTAGCAGAATCTTACTATTTATTCATTTATTGATATTTTAGTTTAGAGATAGAGTCCTTTTATTACTAATGAAATGTTACTAAAGCTGGGTGGGTGTATTAGAACTCTCTAGAGTAACAGAACTGATAGAATGATAGAAAGGAGATTTATTGGAGTAACTTACAGACTGTGGTCCAGCTGGTCCAATAATGACTGTCTACCAATGGACAAGCCAAGAATTCAGCATGTCTCAGTTCGTCTTCAGTTTATGCAAGCTCTACTGCCAGTGAGAGCAAGCCGGTGAAGAGAGGCAAGCTTCCTTCTTACATCCCTTGTACAGGCTGCCAGCAGACGATGTGGACCAGATTAAAGGCGGATCTTCCCATCTCCAAAGTTCCATACTAAAAGTGGATATTTTCACTTTGAATGATTTAATTAAGGGAAGTCCCTCACAGGTGTGTCCAGCCTCATGGGGTTTAGCTAGTTCCAGATGTAGTCAAGTTGACAACCAAGAATAGCCAGCCATTGCAGTAACTTCTGAGAATTAGAATACCAGAGAACTAATCAGGATCAGAATTAACTTTGGCCACGAACCAATTATTTATTTTCTTCTTTAACTTTTATAGAAAACCTGTGAAGCAAATGTTTTGTAACAAAATAACGCACAGTCTCAAAGAAGTTAAATAACTTGTAAAGGCAGATCGTTTTGTTATTAATTTTATTTTTTCTTCAGCAATAGTTTCTAGCCAGAGATGACAAAAAGACTGTACCATGCTGGATAATGTGTTTGGATTGCTGTGTTGAAATTTTGATACAGCTGCCCCTGCGTGCTCCAGTGTGAGGTGGTAGTAGTGTGTGACCTGCTTGTCTCTCATCAAAGAGATGAGAGGAGTCATCTAAAGACCTCTCCAAGAAAGAGATGCCTGCCAGCCAAAGCGGGAATATAATAGGCCAGTGGATTTATGAGAGCTATTTGCTAAGACTTGAAAGGAAAGTTAAGTGTAAATAAAGTAGGTTTGTAGCTTAAATGTATATCTTAAGTGTGATGACAAATTCAAGTTTGTATCTGTGGGGTATTTTGAGGATAGCTGCTACAATCTGTCCTCTTTGACTGATGCTCCTCCTCCTCCTGTTCTTCCTCTGTTGTATTTTTCCTCTCTGTATGGAGTGAGATGGAAATCATACACTTACACTCACACGCACGCACGCACGCATGCACAGTCGTCCTGGCTGTAATGTTCTCTGGCTCGGCAGTTTAGTTTGTACCCAGCTCTTCCTACAGCTAGTGCTTTGCTTGTCCTGAAGAGCCCGATGATTCATCTCTCTGGGGAGATGAGACACGGCTCCATATTGATATCACCCCATTGGGCTTATGGCGTGAATCCACAGATTGTTCTCGTGTGTGCTGACTTTTTATCTAAAAATAAAGTCCTTTAAGTCACCAATGTAGTGCCAGTGGGCCTGGCTACTTGTGAAGTTTAGGAAGCCATTTGGAAAGCCTCCGTCAGGATGTTCTTGGCACTGCATTAGCTGGGGAGCAATGCCCTTTAGGCCACAAACTCTTACATAGATTGGGCCTACTGAATTGAATTATGGAGACCCAAACTCTCCCTGAGAAGCCAAGGGCACCCGGGGGGGTGGGTAGTTTTGATGATCCTCAGAGCACCGCGGTGCCTCCTCAGGATCTCTCTTTCATTGTTTTCCTCCTGGGTACCATGAGAAACAGTGCTTCTGCCCTTCTCAGGGGAAGTACAAGCAGTTATTTCGCTTTGAATTTGGGTGTGAGTTATTCAATGAAATCCCTCTCATAAACTCTGCTGCTCTTTATGGTGAATACAGCCCTCTTCACTTCCCCTCCTCACACATGGCATGCCATTTTTGACAGCTGCATACCATCCAGAGCCTCTTATATTTAGGTGATAGAGGAAATTATCATAATAACTAGCTTGGTGCATGCTGTATAATTGGAGACGGTGACCTGGTCATCTCTCCGGATCACACAAAAATCACTTCTGAAAAAAAACATGCTATAGACAATATGTATTTTTAAAAATAATTTTTATTCTTTTTGCTGCAAAAACAAACTTTGAGAGGATGATTCTCCCGCAGGATATGGAAATGACCTTGGATAAGGTCCAGGGTCAGTGGCGCAGCTGCTGTTTCCTGCAGAGGACATCTACATCCAGAGGGGAAAGAGGCAAAGTTAAATATATAGCAGGAAAATAATGTCTGGACATATTAACAAGAATAAAAGGATTTGCCTGTAACAAAACCTGTCTGTAAAAATATATAGCCAGGAATTACAGTTAATGTTTAGAAGAAATATTTAAAACTCCCTATCAAAAAATAACTGGTCTACCAACAAAAATAGCAGTAATAACCGCGTCTACTTATGATACTTCACACATTTAAAACTCTTTGGATGTCTAGTTTCATATTTACAGCAGTCTTAGTATGGCTAATCTGTTGATTTAAAAGACTAAGACCTGTAGAACTTGAGCTGGGGTCTGTAAAGCCAGGGGGAAAACTTGGGATCTCATTCTAAACATGGAATGGATTTTAAAACAGAGATAGACATGACTTAATTTACACTTTTAGAAATTTACAGAGACGTGAGAGTGGCTGGAAGCAGATAGAAGCTGGGAAGTAAACCAGGAAATACAACACTAATCCTGGAAAAGGGTTGTTTGGGTGGCTTTAAGGGGAGGAGGGTCTGAAAGGATGAGACTGTGCCTCTCTGTCAGCTGTGAAAGAGCTCTTGACTCTCCCATGTGCATGTACTACAGACCCAACAGTGAGGGCGAGGGAAGACTAGTGTTACTGGAGAACTTCCCAGGACAAACTTAGATTCCACTCAAATGCTGTTTGTTTGCTCGTGTTAGTCAGGATTCTGGTGTTTTAAGGTTCCTGCCTGACATTTGTGAACTAGAAAACACAGCGCTTGTGGGTAATTAAGAAGAAATAGTAACAATAAGGTTGATAACACTTTTTTCCTTCTGGAATCTCTGAAAGAATGGCAATCCGAAAGCCAGACTTTCGTCCCCCTTTAAAGCAGTGACATTGCTTTTCGATGACCCTTTCACTGCTTCTCAACAGAAATCCTAGTGTGATGCTATTCATAGTCACGATATTCACTTTGTATCTCTGTGACTCTGACAAGTAAATTAAGAAAATAAAAGCGCTGGCCATACCAAGGCAAACCAGCACTTTTGCGGGAGTATCCGTCTGCCCCCATTGCTTGCTAATGAGCTAGGCAGTTGCTATTGCTTCCTGACTGTCCTGGGTGTGTTGTATTTGTCTTTCTTAATTCTCAAGACTACGGCTTGTTGACATCTCACAGATGAGGACTCAGAGGCCCCGGGAGGTTTAATCTGCCATTTGAAGCCTCACATCCAGTACTTAGAAGAGAGCTTCTCACTCTGTGTTCCCACGACTCCGGCTCTTCTGCCACACTGCCTGTTGTAGGGAAGCGGTATACTCACTTGGTCCCTTGCATTTGTGAAGCATCTTTCATTTGAAGAACTGAAACTGAGAGCATCACTTTCTTCCTTTGATGACTCGGAGGGAGGAAGGAAAGAATTAACATTTATTGGCTAATTTGCACACGTCAGATATGATTTTAGTCACATTCACATTCCAAACAGGTTGTATCTGCTGTCTTCATCCTGCAGATGAGGAAAGGACGTTGCCCAATGTTGTGTCGCTCTCAAAGAAGTAAATCTCAACCTTGGTGCTGCCCCTCAGCCAACTCTAGGCTCCATTAAAGCTGGGACGAAGTCTGCTTTTCCCTTGGGTTTGTTTGTTTTGTTTTATACTGGTGAGCTAAATCCCAGATCCCAGGAAGTCTGTTCCAGGATATTATATCTCTCATGCCTGCAACAGGGTCTGATTCTGATACATGTAAGATGCTCAGGAGGAAATGTGGAATGGGTGGGTGAGGATGCGCAGAGGTGCAATTAGAATGCATTGAGCCTTGGACTGGACTTCCTAGTGTCTCCCAGTAGATGTTTTGATGACACTGTAGGAAGGGTCTGTGAATTCAACCACGGAAACACACGTGCTCCTGATTTACAAAACTCTCACGTCCTCACAGATGTATAGTTTAAGCGATGGAATTGCTTTTCTGTTTGGGGAAAACTGAGGCACAAAAGCTACCTCGGCAAAGGCTTTGCAAGTCCGTGAACAGTTTGTGACACAACTAGAATCTTGAGATTCTCACCTTTACAGCCATAAGCCTCTTAACAGCCCTGTGGTTCTGGTAGGGCTATAGCTTTTCAAAAATCTGGTACTTAATCATTTAAAGAGACGGCAATTTATCTTAACTATGTGCCTCATTATGGATGCGACACACTTAGCACAGATGGTCTCAGCAGTTTTTCCTGGCTTCCCTTACCCTAACATATCTAGCACGCTAATGTCAATATTAGCTTTACTGTTTTAGGTGACTTTGGTGTGCTTCTCATTAGCTGGGACCATAAAGAGTGGAGTTTTACCTGCGCTGAGGGATCGCTAAATTCCTGCTGGCATCTGTGCGTACAGCCCCATGTCAAAAGTGAGGTCATGTTTCTCCTGGATTGTGCCTGTATCTGATGAGCCTGGGCTGGCATGAATCCGAGACAATGAAATAATCGCACCCATTAGCTCACCAGGGCCTTATTAAGATGTGGCCTGGCTTTTCATCCATTTCTCCTGCTTGGAAAAACTGACATAGTCATGGTGTGCAAAGGTTAGTGGAGATGAAGCTGCTTCAGCAACCACAAGCCAGCACTCCCAGCTCAAACGTGGGACGTGGGGAAGTGCTGTGGCTGACGGCAGGGAGCAGCACTTCACGGGGTGGCATGCAGGGGTATTTTCCCTTTTTTTTTTTTTTTAGACAGTGCTTGACCATGGAGCCCTAAGTAGCCTGACACTTACATGATGATCCTGTCTCTGCCCCAGAGGGCTGAAAGGGAAAGTCAGTGGACATCACCTCGTCTGGTCCAAGAGTGTTCTCTAGTCTGTGCGGCCGTGACAGTAACATGGCTACCCTGGAGCAGTGCTTTCCAAACTTTCATTGTTGGTTACATTTCTCTTTGTAGACCCCCCCCCCCCAACACACACACACATTTGGAAGGTTTGGGTCTAGTAAACAAACTGTAATAATTAAATAATGATTTTGTGTCTTCATTGACGGCTCATGTCATTGTTCCGAATCTGCTGTCTCCACCTCTGTCTCTCTTCATAGTGCTTTCTTAGGGATACCTTCCCAGACCTCGTGCCTGGCCTGGGATGTAACCACCAGCTATATGTCCAAGATACCCTCCACTTCACCCACAGAGGCCCTTCCACAGCCGCAGCACCCACCACTTATAAATACAGGTCTGTCTCACTCATGGCCGCTTTTCTCATCCTTGCGTCTTTGCTTGGCATATGTAATTGGCACTTGGCAAACATCTGTTGACTGAATTAAGGAATTCAGTGACAGAACCAAAAGAGAAATTAGAGAACTGTGGGCTTGGAGAATCTCAATCTATATCAATCTGATAGGGTTTCTGAAATGTTGACACCAGCCTAAATGAAAGTCACCAAGTTTAAAATGAAGGTTAACTTTGGGTGGGGGTGAGATGATGCGTCTAGCACATTGTTGAGGTTCTGGTTCTTAATAAGGAGGCTACTCTGGCTACTCCTGAACTACAGGCATAGACCACCTCATTTTGTGTATACCCATGGCAGAACTCATGGAGACGCCTAAGGGTTTTACAAACCGTCAGGGTATTTTTATTTTATAGCCCGTATGGTCGTTTGCCTGTCTTCGCAGCACCCATTTTCCCTGATCATATCTTTGGGGATACTCGGAACCCCTGCATATCAGTCATCCTACCTCTTCTGTGTGTCTACTACCTCTTGAACCTACCTTACTCCCTAAACCACACAGCGCACAACAGTGTTTGGTTGAGTGCCTCCTTCATACTTCGTGTTATAAGCTATAATTTGAATACCTGGAGTCTTACACTTAGCTTCATGAGGTCTTTACCAGGGAAAGCATCATATAAGAGAAGAGCCTGGTGTCAGGGCTGTATTTCAGTCTTTCAGTCTTTCCTGTAGATCTGATGCTCTCTGTTGGGCACACAACAGAGAAGTCACCTCGCCTGCCAACACCCATGGACAGGGAGTAGAACAATAGCTTGCATGGCTCCCCCAATGTTGAGAGACCACCTATTGCCAGAAGTCTGCCAAACCCAGCTCTTAGGGAGCTTCAGCTAACAGCCTCAGCCAGTCCTCTCATCAGATGGAAATCAAAAGTTGCTTGGTAAATCACTCAAGCTGAAAACATTCCTGGCAGTTCAAACAGCCTGTGGTAAGAACATGCTTTCTTTCCCTGCAATGAGTTCATTATCCAAGGGCCGGAAGTGCTCAAAATCATTGATTGGCTAATTATAAGTAACTCAAGGGCCATAATGCTCCAGTCCCTCTGTGGGAATATTTATAAGCGCTCGAGTTCAGCTCAGATAAAAGAGAGGGAACTCACCCAAGGAAACTGCAGGGGAAAGTCTGGAATGGCAATGGCATAGGATGTTGCCAGTCTGAAATAGAAAGGTCCAATATATCACTGAGTTTTACAAACAAACCTTGGAAAACAAATTACTTGTGTCCCTCCCAGCTTTCAGAGGGGATGTAAAACTAGAGGCTCTAACCTTTACGCATGGTAGTAAGTCTACCCTATTTTTCTTAGGAAGGGAAGCAGTTGCTTTAACATCCTGGCTAGATTCCCAAAAGGAACAGGGTGGCCCGTTTAAAACAGGCCTGTGGATGCTTCTGCGTGAGGGAAGGGCAAGCTGTAAGCACCATGTGCATGTGGGTGTTTAATGAATATGAGCTGATTAAATTGGCCACCCTGAACTATAAGCTCATACCTCTGAAGCTCCTCTCCAGCCAGCCCTTAGCTCGGGACGGAGTTCTTCAAACTTTCTGCCCAAACTTGTTAGGCAGCAATGCTCCTCTTTAAAGCTGCTGTTTTCCCGCCCAGCTTTTCTTTGTTTTCGAGTTGCACGAAAGAATGTGGCCCCTGGAGTCCCTTCCTTCAAACACAGGCCCCGCTGCGGTGATGGTAGCCACACCCACAGCACTTCCCCTCAAACCTGCTGCCTCCATCTGTTTCCCTGTCTCTGGACCAGCACAAAGCCAGTGTCTGTCTGGGATAGATAGTGAGCTGGGCCACAGACAGAGGAGGCCTTGTCTAAAGGAGGAAAAGCTACTGCTTGAGAAGCCAGGCAACCTGGCTTTTCTGACTGGATTGTGCTAAGAGCCATCTGTGTGGTTAGGGGAGTCATTTGCTCCTTCACCCATAAAAGGCAAGGGTGAAACAAAAATCAGTATTTCTCAGACTGTGGGCTTTGGATTCTTGGGGTCTGCAAATTGTAAGAGAAGTTTTAAATATTTATGCCCTTACCATCAAAGATTTTTTTTACAGTTATAAAATCAATATGATATAATTGAAAGACATTTTGGAAAATAAATATTGAGTTTCTTAAATTGGTGATTCTGAAACTGATGTAACATTCCCCAGAAGTTTCTGGGTGTATTGGGGGAATTCAAATAGTTATTCAATTTTTAAAGGAACTGCATGTATCAATCAAGTTTGACATAGAGGCAAAAATCTTAGTTTTAAGGGTTTTTTTTTTCTATTTCCACTAGAATATACTTAACTATTTTAGTACACAGACTTCTTTTGTTTCTATAACTAAGACATTTCTTTTTCACAAAAACTGTATATTAAATTGCAAAGAGTGTGTTTGTTACAAAAGCTTCTTTTCCCTTTAAGATTCAGAGCATTGTTCTGGGGAGATAATTCAATGGCTGAAGTGCTTGCCATGCAAGCATGAGGACCTGAGTTCAAACCTCTAAATCCCCTGTAACACTAGTACTGTGGTGTGTGCGTGTGTGTGTGCGCGCGTGTGTGTGTGTGTGTGTGTGTGCGTGTGTGTGTGCGTGTGTGTGTGCGTGTGTGTGTGTGTGCCCTTGGCATATGCTTGGGTTTGTCATGCATCTATACATACATACACAGTCACACATACACACAAATAAACTCAAGGGACTGGAGAGATGGTTCCATGGTTAAGAGCACTGATGACTTTCCCAGAAGACCTAGGTTTAGTTCTTAGCTCCCACATGGGAGCCTACAGCCAATTATAATTCCATTTTTGAGGATTCCAATACCCTCTTCCAGTCTCTCCAGGTACTGCACGCACATTATATGTAGACATACATACAGAGAAAAAAGTCCACGTACATTTAAGAAGAATCAGCATTTAAGTGATTTTTGGCCAGCCTTGTTAGCTAGGACTATCTTTTGTTTCTCAAATCTTATAATTTTTCCTTAAACCTGAGATTGGGCTTATAGTTTATATATTATGCATTTTACTTCATAGTTTACCAAATGCACTTGTGTATACTGCCTATTTATTTTGTGTGTGTGCGTGTGTGGGGATGGAGCACATGGAAGTCAGAGGACAACTTGTGGGAGTTAATTATCCCATCACGCAGGTCCTGGGGATCAAACCCAGGTCTTCGGCTTTGGCAGCAAGAACCTCTACTACTGAGGCACCTCACGGGCTTTATCCCTTTTGGTTTTCGGTATGACATTGTCTGGTAAATGAATCAGGTAGCGTGATGTCTATTACATTAAAGAGAACACTCTGACTATAGACCATGCCTCGTGTTTTCTGACTCCTTCTACCCAGCAAAGCTCCCTACTCTAGGGACAGCAAGAGAGTAGTAGCCTGGGCTCCTGTCATTCAATCCAGTGCACTGTTCCAGGGTTACTTATTTCAGGAAATAGAAAATGGAGCTTCTCATTCAAGGATAAACTGACATTACCTGGTGTCAATTACATGCCTCCAGTCCTTACTTAGACAGCCTCAGCCCAGTTCCTGGTATATACAGGTACTTGGTATTTACTGAATGGTGAATGAATGAATGAATGAATTAATTAATTAATTAATTAAAAAAAATAAATCCTTCTGCTAGGTATGGTGTGTGCCTGTAATCCTGTCACTTAGTTGGCAAGGGCAATAAGACTCTTGTCTCAAAACCCAAGCCAACAAAATCTTTCTGACTAAACTTTGTAAATTGGAGGTCATTTTTACCACTTGGATTTTTCCAAATACTAGGTCAGCAGGGTTTGCTCAGAGTCTACCAAGCACTTTGAGGGAGAAGGAGGGAACTGGTGAGAAATGGTAAAGGGACAGGCCAGCAGAGGAAATCCCTGGCCTTCTCTACCTTTCTGTCCAGGGATGGTTTCCTAGGCTCCCAAAGGGCCATGGTAAGCAGTATCTTCTTGACAGGGGCTGACCGAAATTGTCACTCCCTTGGAGAGAGGACAGGTGTGACCGTATGACCAGGTGGGAAGGGTAAGTAGAAGGCAGCCAGCTGTGTCCCGTGGGAAGATGGGTCGGGGAGCAGAGGAGCTGGTGGGAAGACAGTGAGTGTGCCAGAACGTGTCTGCATGGAAAGGAGAGAGAGACTTTGTCTGCTCACATAGTGTGGTTTGGCTGCCTTCCCGTCATTCCCCAGGAGAACTCTTAGTGGTCAAAGACATCATATTTTAATCAAGGCAGTTCTAGCTGGACTGGTAAGTTAGGCCCCCATGGGTACGGTGAAGTTCTAGGGTGAAGAGGGGAGCCACGGGGAGCCAGTGGATCCACTCACTCCCTTGCACTATTGGCAGCTGCTGTGGTATCTACAAGCATGCAGCGTGTCCTCACATACTCATAAATGCTGCCTATGGCCATGGGACTGCATTGTCTGTGGAAGTAGCCTGCCTGGAAAAAGTGACTCCATTTCACTTTTCTGTACTCGTTGTTCCCGGAACCATGTCCTGAAATCACAGGGTTGGATTTTGCTGGCACTCTCCTAAGTTACCTGTCTGCAGAAGCCTGGGGACTCTAGAGAGGTTCTTTAGGCTTAAATCGTGCCTCTGACTTACCTCTGGGAACTCTGTAAGATGGCTTGGTTTTGCTTGGCCAATGAGGAGATGACTTTCCCTTGCAATTGACAGGAGCTGTTGGACATTATGAAAAGCTAGGAATGTTGCGGGGACCAAAGTGAAATTGCAGAACGTATTCCCTCAGCCAAACTGAAACACACATGATTACCTGGCCACACACACAGGCTTAAGATGACGTCTCACTCCTGGGTTGTGGTTAATGCCCCAGCAAAGTCCAGATTGTTAAAGCTAATACACATCCACCTATGCTTCTGCCAGGGAGTTTTCATCAGATTCCTGGGCTGTCAATGCGTGTGTATAATTAAGACTATTTAATCATATTAACTTCCACAGAGATGCGTGGAGGATGCAGTAGGGTAGAGACCACTAGGTCTAGCAAGAGTCAGCAGTTGGGGACTGTCTTAGTTAGGCTTCCTATTGTTGTGATAAAACACCATGACCAAAGCAATTTGGAGAGGAAGGGGCTTATTGGGCTTACCCTTCCATGTTATGGAGTACATCATCTAAGGAAGCACGACAGGAACTCAACCAGAAGGCAGGAGCTGATGCAGAGGCCATGGAGGGGTGCTGCTTCCTGGCTTACTTCTCATAGCTTGCTCAGCCTGCTTTCTTACAGAACTCAGGACCACCAGCCCAGAGGTAGTACCACCCACAATGGGCTGGGCCCTCCCACATCAATCACTAATTGAAAATGCCCTACAGCCTGATCTTATGGAGGTATTTTTTTGAGATTTATTTATTTATTGTGTATACAATGTTCTGGATGCCAGTACATAATCTCATTATAGATGGCTGTGAGCCACCATGTAGGTGCTGGGAATTGAACTCAGGACCTCTGGAAGAGCAACTAGTGCTTTTAACCTCTGAGCCATCTCTCCAGCCCCTGGAGGTATTTTCTTAATTGAAGTTCCAGGACAAGGGCCAAAACAATACAGCGAAAAGATCAGTCACTGGCTGTATCTATGTAAACTCACCTAGGAGTCTACCTTGCAAATTTCTTTATTTTTTTCGAGACAAGGTTTCCCTCTGTGGACCAGGTTGGCCTGGAACTCCCTCTGTAGACCAGGCTGGCCTCAAGCTCACAGAAATCTGTCTGTCTCTGCCTCCCGAGTTGCCTTACAGATTTCAGTATTCTCACTATTTCATTCTGTTTGATTTCATTAGCTTCTTTGGTAGTTTCTGGGGTTCCATTCAAGGCAAGTGCTCTTCTTCCTGCGCCCTCCACTGTTTTAGTATTAGGCTCAACATTTGGATCGCAGAAGGAAAGCTCTGTTTTAATTCCGCCTCCATCGAAGCTATAACTCGTGTGCATTCATACAAAGCAGCCATTGGCCTCCGAGAATGATGGCTTCAGTCTTATAAAAACAATGAGGTTGGCATGGCCGATGACTATAGAGTAATCGACACCTGTTAATAGACTTCTAAATTAAAAGAAGAAAATAGAGACCCATCAGTCCAAGCCAAGAAATCATTTTCCAGTTTGGTCCAGATCCTTCACTCTTGCCAATTTCTCTTTACATTCTTTTCCTTGTCTCATCAGTCATCAAAATTCGGGGCTGCTCGTGATTTCTTATTTTGGATGAGGGAAGCAAGTCCAAAGGAGAGTGACTTTTTATAACCACATGGCTAGTTAGCAGGTTAGAAACAAGTTCACCAGAATTCCAGTCTTTCTACTTTACCAAATAGTTTTCTATAAATATATATGTATTTATTTTTAACCTATTTCTTGGAAGAATTGAGTAATGTGAGCCTGGCCCCGAGCAGTGGCATTTCTGGTGAACTTCCATTTAAAGGCTGGAGTTTCCTCCACAATTAGACTCCATTGCCACCTCTATCCCTGAGTGGTGGGAGTGTCCTGATAAATGGACCAGAAGAGAATGGAAGGCATCAGGTGAGCCTCTGATCATGATCCTTTCAGGCTGCTCTTTGTTGAAAGAGGAAGCAACTCAAGTCCTATTTTTGTCCTTTATGGGACTTTGATCTCTGTCTCTATCACTCCAACCTATAGTTAACTCAGAGTACCTTTGAAACAATCAGATACAAGAGACAGAGGGTGAAAATGTGAATGATATTTGGTAGCCTGAGGCTTGAGAGGGATAAATAAATACAGAAAATATTGGGCTGGAGAGATGGCTCAGGGGTTCAGGGCACTTGCTCTTCTTGCAGAGGATCCAGGTTCAATTCCTACCACCCACATGATGGCTCACAACCATCTGAAACCACAATTCCAGGGACTTTGACATCTTCTTCTGGCAGGCACACATGTGGTATGCAGACAAAATGCCCATACATATAAAATAAAATAAACGTTTTAAAAGAAAGAAAGGAAGGAAAGAAGGAAGGAAGGAAGGAAGGAAGGAAGGAAGGAAGGAAGAAAAGAAAGAAAGAGACCTGGGAAGAACAAAAACAGCAGCTGGCTGGCACAAAGACCACTGGGAAATATGTCTTGTTATTTAGCTCTGGCCAATGAAATATCTGGCCTGGGATTTCTCAGAACCATTATTGACATTTGGAGCCAGCTACCCTTGATTGTGGAAGGCTGTTGTGTATATTGTTCTGAGATAGCTGCACTTCTGCCTTTTCCCACTCAGGAGATGCCAGTGGCACTCTTCCTACCATTTGCGACAACCAAAATATAACTCTAGCCATTACCAAATAACTGTGAGTCAGGATCAGCAAAAAATTGTTCTCTATGGAGATTTATTCATTCATCTTAGATCTATTGTCTTTGAAAGCCACATCAGTAGGCTCTTTGTGAGAGGATAGAGTGGCCCCCCTAATTATAACCTCAAAAACTAGAACTTTAGACATTTCTTATCTGGTACAAATACATATTATATGACATGAACTTCTAAGGAAGGTGAAGCATGTTGTAATTTGTTGCTAATTCCCTTTCAGTGCTTGGGACTGTGTGAAGCCATTTTATCTGTGAAACCTGGCAACAGGGATCAGGAGATGCTCCTGACATAGCTAGCCCCAAGGATGCTGGTAACCATCCTACAATGCCACCAAGAGCCAGTTCAACTAAGTCATAGGTGCAAAGAAGCTGGCATGCTCAATTTTAAACCAAACCATGTTGGGGAGTACACACTATTCCTGCTGTGTGGTCTGTGTTGTCATTTCCATCATATCCAGGGTCCCACAGCCGTCAGCATTCAGGCAAACTGCCTAGTCACCCTAGGGCCTTATGCTTTATGTAAGATATGCACATGTGCAAGGTAGCTATGTACTCTATACTTACGCATGGCATGACCAATATAAACCCCTATACGCATGTGCTGAGCTACGTTTAAAAAGCAGACTTGCCTTTCTCATGTTCTCTTTCCCCACGTTTCTTTCAGACAGGCCTGTGCACTCCCCTTTCTTTCTTTTTATTAACCAAAACTTTTAAAATGAGTTTTGTTGTATATCTTGTGGTCCGTTCCCATGCACGGTAGTACCAGTCTGTATGTAGCTAGTGAGCTCAACATTCTTTGAACTGATCCTTTTTTGTCATTGTCAGTTGTAAGGCTCTAAGACCCTAGATGTTAACAGATAACTCCTGAGAGGTGGATGGGTAAGGAACTGTGAGGGAGTGGTTGGAGGTGTGAGTGGACTTTCAGTGCGCAACTTGTGCGTCAGTGCCTCATTTAGATGCAATCCTATTGGCTAGTCAGTGACTAAGACTTCTACTAAGTCTGCTTCTAACTTTTCTAAGGCAAAACCCCTTTGTATGAATAAAGTTTAACTTCATTTATTTTAATTTTTTGAGTTTGCAATATAAATGTATCTTTTCTACCTTTCCTTTTCTCCCTCCAAGTCTTCCATAGATTTCTTCTTGTTCACTTCAAATGCATGGCCTCCTTTTTCATTAATTGTTGTTGCGTGCATGTGTATGGATATGTGTATTCCTAAATACATAAATACAGCCTGCTCAGTCTATAGAATGTTGCTTGTGTGTATATGCTTTCGGGGCTGAGCATTTGGTAGTGGATAGCCAGTTGTTGAGCTCTTCCCTGGGGAAGACTATTTCTCCCGCTCGCAGCATTCCTTAGTTGCCTGTGGTTCTGTGTGGGGTTGAGGCCTCCTGAGTCTTCTCAATCCACATAAGCATGTCTGTAGGTATCATCCTTGTTCATGTTTAGGCAGCCATGTTAGGGAGATGGTATAGGTGAAGGTTCTGACGTTCCTAGGAGACACGCTCTCACAGCACCTCCTGGTATTTCGGGCTCTCGCAATCTTTCCACCCTCTCTTCTGCAGTGATCCCTGAGCCTTAGGCACAGACGTTGGGTTGTAGGTGTGTCCTTTGGGACTGAGCTCCACAACTCTACCTTTTGATTGGTTGTGGTTTCTCTAATGGTCCCCATCTGTTGCACAGAGAAATTTCCTGGATGAGGGGTGAGGCCCGCATGTAAACAACTAGACCCTAGAAAAAGATGTCTTAATTTTTTTTTTAAGTTTCTGATCACCCCATTGAATGAAATAACCATAGGGGAGGGGTTAATTTTTAAACCTCCCCTTCTTCTGAAAATATTCATCTGTTGTTTGCATAATTGGAATTGTACTATTACAGAAAATATTTTAAAAATGAACCAATACGCAAAAGACAAAGATCTCCCATAATGGCTGTCTTAGTTGGTCTCTCTCAACTGGCGACGGCCTTTAATGCCATCTGAAAACGATGACCACTGGAAGACATGTTTTGGTTTCTTTTCTAGAAAAACAAAACAAAACAACAAAAAAAGGACCTTAAACAATGCACAGGGTGGGAAAGTGAAATGATGACTCAGCAGGTAAAGGCATTGCCCACCAAGCCTAACAACCTGGGTTTGATCCCCCCTGGCCCCGCCTCATAGAAGGAGAGAACCAACTCCTACAGCTTCTCCTCTGACCTCCACAGGTGTGTGTCCGTGTGCACCATGCACGCACACTGAAAAGTTTCAGTGCAAGTGTAGAGGGGAGAGGGGTTAAGGTGGATAGACAGACAGGCAGGCAGAGTTGCAGACAATGCACAAAGCAGTCATTTGAATCCCACTTGAGTCTCCACATTTCTGGTGTCAGTATTGCACACTTGCCCTGTTTTCTGGCCAAGACTCCCACCAGCCTGCACTGTCTATAGATATGGCTAAAGGAAATTTGTTTTAGAATCAGAATAAAAGTTACCTCCAAGTAATATCATGTTCTAGAATTTTCTAGTATTCTGTTACATGCTGTCTACTAGTAAAAAGGAATTGTATCTTAAATATAAAATGACAAGAATTCAACAAAAATCACTTTATTTCTCCTCTAGAACCAGGAATATCTCCCCAAGGCCATCAGCAAAAATTCCAGTCCACTGTCCACCAATCATGGGCGACAGTTGTGTTTGGAAAGTGGGCTTGTAGCTGTTTTCCATGCAGGATGATTACTCAGCGGCCGTGACCTTCTGGGGTGGATGAAAGAGCTGGGCAGAGTTAGACAGCACAAGGACAGAGGAGATGCTGTGGGTGTGTTGCAAACAGAGATGGGCGAGTTAAGTTACTCAGTTGCCATCTGTCTCTGTTTTGCTAACTCATTAGCTCAGACACCACATTGTGTTAATCCCCACTTCCCCTGGCTGTGAGCTTGATCCAAATCTCCAGGGAACACAGGGACTGCTCAGTCTGACTCTCCCCTCAGCTGGGTGGCAACTTCTACACATGGGCAGCATGCCAGGCCTGCCACCCTTCCCTGCTACATCACACTGAGGTGAAGCACGCCCCCCCCCCCCCCAACACACACACACCACTGCAGTTGAAATGGGAGCTTCTAGGTGTAACTATTCTTCTAGGCGGTGTGATAAATGCTGTCCTCTCACTTCTTAGCACTCCTGTCCCGGGCATCGCCATTCAAGGCCCTAGAGAGTTTTTAAGAAGACCGTCTTGGAAACTTGATGGCAGCGTATGCCACCAACCACGGCTTCCATATCTCTCAACAAGCCCATTACAACAGCTACGAACCGATAAGCAAGGCTGAGTTTGTCTCCCAGAACTGTCCCCAGAAGGCAAGACCCGAATCTAGCATGCAAAGGATCCAATAATTCTGAGAAAAATTCTTCAGAAATGTTGGGAGCCAGAGAGATGGCTCAGCAGTTAAGAACACTTATTGTTTTTACAAGGACCTAAGCTTTAGTCCCACAGCCGCATGATAGCTCACAACCATTTGTAACTCCCAGACACCCGTGTGATACACATTCATATGCATAAAGTAAGTAAAACTAAAAAAAAAAAAAAAAAAAAAGGTAAAGAAATGTTATCTCCCCTTATAAGCTTCCTGGAGTACACAAATCATTTTCACTGACTTATCTTGGCCTTATTATTTTTTAATGTGAGAGGGTGTTTTCTAAGCAGGACTAGACATTTGTATAATCTTTTCCAGCTTTAACAGTAAAAGTATGGCTGTGTGTGATAGCCCCCACCTGCATTTCCAGTCCGATGCTGAGGCAAGAGGAATGCCTATGAAAATCAAGAATTAAAAATGGGGCTGAGGAGGTAATGTGTTTGGTAAAATTCTTGCTTAATATGCATAAAGCCCTGGACTCTATGCACAGCACCCTGTAAACAGGATATGGTAATGCACGCCTGTAACCCTAATACAGGGAAGGTGGAGGCAGGAGGATCGAGTTGAAGCTCATCCTCCACCACGCTGGCGATTTGAAGCCAGCTTGGGCTGGAGACTGTGTCTCTAAGTAAACCCTGAGAACATACTGTGGGACTTACTGATGTTAATGGTTACCAGATGCCCAAGATACTGAACATACATGGCCCCATCTAACGCTTGGTTCCCAGAAGGTAACATTGCTGTCTCTAGGTGACAGATCAAGAAACTGAAGCACAGAGAGGTCATATCCTATGTCCAAAGGTAAACAGCTAGTAAGTATCAGAGGCAGATTTGAGAAAAAGGTTGTCTCCAAAGTCTGTGGCCTTAGCCTTTTGCTGTGGTCACCTAAGGAGGTCCTTCAGCCATTTTGTTGCCCTCTTTCCTGTATCCTTGCCCAAGTTTTTGGATTCTCAGATGTGAACTCATCAACAGTTCTTTTGGATGTTATCATTTCCTCCTTCCTCCCTACAAATGGCACTCTGAGATAAAAACAGGGACTTAGAAAAGCCACACACAGTCTAGCAGAAGAACTCAAAGGTCCTGCTTTTTATGCCAGGTTGTGTGTGTGTGTGTGTGTGTGTGTGTGTGTGCGCGCGCGCACTCGTGTCCCACTCATAATCGGGATGAGCAGAACAGAACGTTCGGGTGTTAGAGAATGTTGACTCACTCAGCTTCCTACCAGGAACAGCCTACAGTTCATCTTCATAGGCAAATGCATTAAGTTTCCCACTTACAGGGTGAGTGATCTGTGCAAGATACAGGCATTTCCAAGACCCTGACTCATGCACATGGAGCAATAGTATGCCTTTCCTGGTTCCCTTTTTGGCTGAAAGACACCCACTGAATGTCTAACAGCTCTCTAGATAGCTAGATTTACAGTAAATTCTCTGAGTTCCCCCCTACACCCCGCACAGGGACCCATTACAGACGTTACAGTGGCAAATTTGCTCTTTCTGGTTCTTCCTGTCTCAGCCCTCACAATGCCTAATGCCTACCCCTATGCCCTCCCCAGATCCTCCAAAACCACTAATTGCACATGCCCGTTAGCACTGACCCTCCTGGTCGTAGGAGGGTTCCTGTCCCTCAGTGAAGGAGATTGTCTCTGCCTCTCATTTGGTCTGGCCTTTCAAGTTACCCTATACCACCTGCAAAGACAGCCTCGAGCCCAGGGTAGCCTTTACAACCTAAAATGCCCAAAGCTCGCTCTATGACTGACTAGTGTGTAGCTGAGAGGAGACTGTCTCTGGGTCTCTCAGGGGGAAAGGAACACTGGTCCTGAAATAGCCACATTTAATGTCGTCATGAAATAGCTAAGGATTTGGGTTCAGGTATCAGGGATGGCTGTGGCTTTTCCCACAGAAGACGTCAACCACTGACCCGTTTCCTCTCAGACTCCAATTCCGTGTTTAGCTGGAGACACAGAAATAAATGCATACTGGCGGGAAGACAAGAGCTGAGATGAAGCAGAAACGTGCTGGCTGATAGAAAGGCTGTTATTTTAGTTTCTTTTACATTGTAGCCGTCTCGGGTGGATAGTATCCAGGTATCTCATAGGCCTGCACCTTATTAAACTCCTGTTTGATTCAGAATTTACAGCAAATGCACCTGGAATTCTTCAAATAGGATCTAGACTTGGGTTCATTCATTCACAAAGGAGGCTGACAAATTGATTGTGTAACCTATGGCAAATGCCCTGGGAAGCCAAGAATAAAATGGTGGCACATTTTTCTTAATAACTTTCTTAGTTTATAAATCCAACTGCGCTTATTGAACGTCTGCTTTTTGACAGACATGCCACCACTTAAACAGGATGTACCCATAGGCACGCCTTCTCTATCTCCGTCTGCTTTTATTGCCTGTGACAGAAACCATACTCAAAGTACAAAAGCAGAAAGTGAAGTTGCCACAAGGACACTGGGTGTCTAGAAAAGTGGAGGATTTGGATGCAGCGACTGCAGGACGAGGTGGAAACATTGTTAACAATGAAGCTCATTTTTCTGTAAACCCTCGGTCACATAGAGGACTCCTCCACCACCCCCAGTGGAAGCCTCCTAGACCTGCCGTGCCTTGCATGACTGCTGAGCATTTGAAACCTGTTTGAAGTGTAATGCGCATTGCTTCAGAGGGTTCATATGGGAGAAATAGTGTGAAATATATTAACATCTATATTGACTACACATTGATCTGATAGTGATTTGGACATAGTTTTGCTAACTGAAATAAAATCTTAGCATTTATTTCACTTGTTTTTACATAACTGATAAAAATTTTAGATGCATACAGCTACTCAAACCCCATCACGCCTTGGTCAGTTCCTTAGCATCCTTGAGGAATGCTGGACAGACAATCTTCTATCCAGCATGGGTCATTCTGTCACATCCCTTCCCGTTTGCAGTAACTTCCACTTGAGCTGGAACATTCCAGTTTTCTTTTTGAACAGAGATTTAAGCATTCATACAAGTCAAAACTATTCCTTGAACCTCTGTTCTGTTAATAAGAAGTAGCATTAGGAACCGAGGACACAAGGTTCTTCTCAGAGTTCCATTCTAGAAGATTCAGCCCCTTGTTTTCATAAATTCTGGCTTAGTTCTAGAAGTGTAGCTCCCCGAGTGATGTATCTGGTCCAGTATCAACCTTTCTGGAGAGCCTGAACTGAATGAAAACACAGACTTTCAGAGTCACCATCAATCCTGTGCTGTCAGGGAGAGTCAAATGCCACTAATCTCCACATGTCGTGACCTTTTGCTGATGTCAGCTCGTGTTTTCCTTCCTGGTTAATGGAAGCAGATTGCAGAGCCCCTTTCAGAGCTGGGAAAGTAGAAGTGTCTCTTCCTTGTCAGAAACACCTCTCAAAGAAAACATCTGTACAACTGAAAGTACAGTTTGAATTCTCTCTGCCTGTCTGCAACGAACCACTCCCTGGACTTCCTAAAAGTATAGTATGGAGAAGCCTTTGAGGTGGTACCTTCTATGTTCTGAGTAATTTTTTTTAAGTGTGATAAACGACCAGAAATGGGTATGCATTATACAGTTACACCATCACTAACTTTCTCCAGGAGCCCACATGTGTGACCAACACCCAGGGGAGGAAGCAGAGCAGCAGTGGTCTCCAGGACACCCTCCCTTCTCCTCCCCAGAGTAACCACCCACTCGTAGGCTCCTGTATATCCCCAAACTGGTTTGTCTATGTTTGAGCTCTACGCGGTGTCACATAGCAGCTTCTTTCTCTGGTATCCGTTCTTTTACTCCATATTGTTTGTGAAGTTGATCCGTGCTTTGTATAGTGATATAAAATATGCTTACACAAAATGCATATAACTCTGTGTAATAAAAATAAGTAAAGCAAGAAAAATGTAGATGACTGGAAAAGGAAAATGAAGATTATGATCCCACTTCAGTGACACACACGTGTAATCTGAACACAGGGAAGCTGAGGCAGAAGGATCAGGTGTTCGAGGCCAGTCCGGAAACAAAGGACACCTCTTTGCTTCTTGCATAGTAAGATGCTGACTCAAAAACTGTACGTGTATAAACACTTGGAGTGAGGGTTTTTTTTTCTCTAAATTTAAATCATACCATACAGACCATTTGTGATTTTCCACTCTGCTTATTACACCAACATGCTCTAAATATTAGTCGTCTGAAAGAGGATGCATTTGGGCTTGAACCAAAAGATAATACAGGAGAGGGGAAGACACTTTTCAAAGCTAAGAACACAGGTCAGTATTTACATTAATTATCCTAGAATTGGCCTATCCTACTTAGATTTCCAGAAGGTTCCCAAACTGCCCCGCGTCACTAGAGAGCGCAGATACTTGAGGCCCCTTCTTTCTCAAAGGCTTCTCTAAGTTTCTGTGTAGCTCACACAGGTATCTGCTAATGTGTTAGAGATTAGGAACTTCTGAAAGTGGCTTGCTGGAATCTCTGCTCAAGCCTGGCTTGCTCTATAACTTAAGACAAGTCTGTAAACTGTCCTTTACTTCTCGGATGAACAGCTCCTTCCCCACATCTGTTTGGGATCAGAAGAAATAAGCCTTACGTAACATTTTGGAGTCCTTGAATGAAAAGTTCCTTGGAGATGCTGACTAGTCTTAAAACTTCCTTAGCTAACACTGTGGAAGCGTTGTTATGGATCGAGTTGCTGAGCTGGGTTACTAAGTAGATTGAGAATGTTAGGTGGTGAGAAAAATGTCTGACCATTTCTGTTTAAAAAAAAAAGCTACCTTCTTAATGTCCTAGGTGCTTACTCTATGGATTTAACCTGTGGACTTGTTTATGTGTGTGTTTCTTGCTAAGCCTTCACATTTGGGGTCTTTGTCCTTATGTTTTGAATTAGAGCTCTTGAATATCCTTGGTTCCTGAGGTCAGCTGGGTCAGTAGAATTCTGCCTTATAGGGGTGGGAAAAGCATTTGATTGTTTTGACCAGTAAGGCTTCTTATGGTGAGCTGAGACTCCCCAGGCACTGTTAGGCACGCTTGGGGACTAGGATTCAGTGAAGCCGGAAAGGAAGAGAATATACTGTAGCCAGAAATCGCTGCAGCTAACCCTGCAGAGAAACAGTTGTTATGGGGAAGCTCGGAGGATGAATGTTAGAGGCATTCTAGTTCTATCCCTTCATTTTTCAGATGGGACTGGGACCCGAGGAGGCCACAGAGGGAGTTATTTTGAAGTTTCATCACTACCCAGATGTTTGCAGTATCTAGGAGATAGAGGGAAAGATGATAGCCTCTTGTGCCAGTACTGTTCCTGGGTGGATCTGAGGGCTAACTCCTATCTGGCTAGCCCAAGGGCTAACTCCTATCTGGCTAGCCCAAAGTACCAATTCATTGCTTTCCAATTTGGGATTGTGAGGGGAATCTGGCATTTATCTAATCAGTGTTAGAAACTTGGACTTCTGCTGGAGTGTTCAGAAATTCAGTTCAGGAGAGATTCGCCAGGTATTTCCTCCCAAAACAGGCTGCCCTGGATGTTAAATGTATGAGATTAACCACTGTTGTCGTTAGCATACCACACCCCCCTTTCCTTGTGGTGTTCTTTTTCAAACTTGTTTCTGATGACCTCTTTACCCTGCTTTTCAGGTTTTATTACATTTCAGTTGTCTCTGGTATCAGCTGTTGAATCTGTAGTATGCAGCAGAAATGCCAAGGCTTGCTCTTACAGAATTCTTCCGGGGTCAACTCCCATTATAATCTGCATCCAGGAAATAAGAGTATTTTCAGTTCACTGGGGACCATCTTGGCTTCGAGCAGCAATGGGGTCTGAATCATTACCTAAGACAGCTTTGTAGATTGTCACACTTGGCAGCCTCAAGATTTGAGCTAATCCTGGAAATTCCTTAACTTCCCAGAAAGTAGGGTTTCACAAGGTCAGGCTGAGGTCCTCAGGGAGTGCAGATGGAGCAGAGCTGGCAGTTGGTTGCCGTACAGCTGGACGTGGATATAAATACAATGCATCCTATCCCCCCCCACCAGGACGCCTCTGACTTTCCAGAGACATTTTTTCTTTATTCCTTTTACTCTGTATAAAGGAAAGTGTTCTGTAGTCTCTGCGGGAAAAGCAAGCAAACTTGACTCAGTTCCCATGGTGAATGCAAAGATCGGGCCAACAGAAACAACCTAATTACTACAAAAATGTGCTGCTTCTGGAGGCTGCATAGTCGGTCCTTTAGCTCCGGTCCCCATAGTCACCCCGCCACCCCAAACCATTGTTCTTTACTGTTATCCAAGATCACTGGTCTTGTGGCAGGAGTTGCTTCTACAAACAAATGTTGATTTCACAGTCTTACCTCTCCGACTCTTTGTTGGATGAGCAGCAAGGCATCACTTAGGAAAAGTACATGTTGAAGATCAGAGACATGAGCTATGGCAGGTTTTCTAAAGGCTCAGGCTTATGGAGCTCCTGCACCAAATTATAAACTATGAAACCTGTATAATCCAATTTTAATTAACTTGAAGATCAGTGCTTTTTCATTAAAATGAAATTCTGGGTAAATGGAAAACTGCCACTACAGGGCACACTGGGCTATTGTTCACATGGTAAATCCTCAATGTGGGAAAGCCAAATCAAGTCCTATTGTTCCAGGGCCTCCCCGTGCTTTGGGGGACTTACTATAAGTTCCATGGAATGTAGGATATGTTCCTGGTTCAGTCTGAGGCTCAGCTCACGATCTGGTTTACCAGTTCTTCCCTTTTTGACCCTCTCAGTATTTTCCTGCTCCCAGCGAGTCTCCATCTGTTTTGACCATAACACATCAGGGCCACCTCTCTGCTTTGCCAGGCCACACCGGCTGATCTGGTGCTTGATGCCATAGGTGGATAGTGGATGATGCGGCGCACTCTATAAAGAGACAAGGGTACCACTTCAGGCTTACAAAAGGAACAAGGCCTAGATGGTCACAGGGATCGGCGGTGCTCTGAAAGCAGTCTTCTGAAACTCCTTCCTCGGCTATTTTGAAAGAGCAGAAGGGGCCCCCAACCTAAGCACCTCTTTTCCTAAGCAAAGCGCCGAGACTCCGGTGAAGAGCCTTGTCTGAACTAAGTATCGCCACCTGAATGTAGCCCCCATCTGGACTCCCACCCTTTCCCCTCCACCCCAGTGCTGAACCTTCCTCCAGACCTGCAGATTACAAAACAGTGCTTAGGAGAAAACTCCACCCTGCCAGCAGATGAATTTTACGGCTGCCATGGGACTTGTGCACATTTGGAGTCAGGAGAGTGGCTGAGCCGTCCTTCCAGTCCAGCCTCCCTTTGCTGGCTTCAGCGAGTTACTTCTTCCTTTGTCTATTTCCCCAATTGCTAAGGAGAAGATAATGAGCCTCTCCACCTATCAGGCTCGCTGGAGTGCTATAAAGAATAATGAGGTGATATTTGTAAAGTGCTTTGAGCTGCTGGGAACGAAGAAGGGGAGAGCTAAGCAGAAAGCATTATGAGCTGGGAGCACTTACCAATTGAGCTGCCTAACAATGGCAGGGAGTAAGAATACTCAGAAATGAATTCCAGGGACTAACCCTGCTTTGAATTTCGGAGGAGGATTAGTGGGGACCTAATAGGTATCCCACTTCTCCAGTTTCTTTAGTGTACCGTCAGACTAGAAAAGGTAATTACATTCTTCTATGTCCGATTCAGAGCCTGCTTGTCTTCTGTTCTCATACTGAGGCTGTTACGTTGCGATTGTTAAAACCCTGGGCATCTTCTGTCCCCCAGGGGATTTCACTCAGGAGCTGTACAGAGTCATTTCTATGCAGAGGCCTGGCTCTCGGTCATAAGGCTGATTAGTGGACGTCTAAGTCTCAAGCGCCTGTGGAGAAGTTTTGCTGAAGTAGAGAAAGAAAAACCAAGGTCTTGATCATGGTCAGTCTTTCTCAGTATACTGCTTTATGGGCGTTTTCTCAGCAACTCAGATCAATGTGCATACAGTATGAAGCATGGGACTCAATGGCATCCTCATCCACGTCAAAATGGGGGCTAAGGTGAGCTTAAAGATAGTCAGAGCCTTCTTTTAACCCCTCCTTCACCACAGAGGGTCAAAAGAGAAATGCTTACGAGGCCTGACATGTGAAGGAATGTTTCCAAATGTTCTGATGAGGGATCAGTTTCCACAAGACCATACTTCACCACCTCAGGACTCCGAGCCCCAGCAGGTTGCCATTCAGGGCCAACGGAAGGGAGAAAATGCAGAAGCAGGAAAATGTTTTGAGCTCATGCCGCTCTCTGAGCTGTCTACACATGGAGTGGGGAGAATTCCGCTCACTCCCAGCTGGCAAGAGAAGGATTGACTTTATCATTCCCCAGTAAAGGGTACAAAGAGAGGTCACGGGGGCATTTGGAACAGTGACTTTCCTGATGGAAGAATGTTACGGAAATTACACTGATTGCATCTTCGTCCCCTGAAGTTTGTAAGCTCTTTGTGGTTACTGCTTCTACAAACCCTTCCCTCTCTTCACCGCTACTCCCATCCTTCGTCTGCAGAGACTGCTAGACTTTCTCCTTCTAGAAGGCTGAGCTCACGAGTCAGCCAGGGCCTCCAGTACCAACTGTGCTTTGAAATGACTCGGGAGTCTCACAGGGCAATCCACAGTGTGGTACAACTGCATACATCAAGCCCACTGGTATCCTGTCCCCATGCCAGACAGGCACGCAGGGACATGCCTGCTCCTCCTCTGTCCCATCATTCTGTGCCAGGCAAGTTCACTTCTGCAGGGTCTGACTAGCCTCTGAAACTGACCCATGGCATTCCTTCCTCACCCATGTTTGTGTTTTCTTCAGCATGTCCCTCTTCTGTCCTTTCTCAAAGCCCTAGGTTTCTTGTTGGCTCTTTGGATGGCTCACTCTTCTTACAAAAACCCCTGACTTTCTTCCTTCCCCTCTCTTGAGGTATATCCATTTGATCCCATGCGTGCATCCCCCAGCAGGTTCTCAGGGCAGGAAACAGGGACTTCAGCCTGGACTCTTGGCCTGTTTTTCATGTCTGCCAGCCCAAAGTGAAGAGCAAAGCTGATCTTCCCTGGCTATACCTGAAAAGAAGCTGCGGGGCCTGCACTTAGTGCGCCGCTCCTGGCAGCGGATGCCCACTCCTTTTCTTTTTCTCTGTGAGCCTCAGCGCCTCTGCCCCAGTGAGCTTCTGGGAACAGAGGCCTGGTGGGTACTCTGGCCTCAGCTCTCCAACACCGAACATGCTGGCGTCAATGGAAAACAGCAAGATCTGTCAGCATCGCCCTTTCTCCGGGGTCTGTGAGGGACACATTCTCCACGGCCATCTGTTCCCTTTCACCTCTCTGGACAATGTTGCTTTTTAAAGCCAGCGATTCTTCCTCTTTATCCCATCATCTCCCGCCCTCCTTTTGCCTCTCTCTTGTGGCTCTGCTCTCCTTCCCCACCCTGTAAAAGTAGTGTCTCCTAAGATGACTCCCCTACTCTCAGCCCCACCCCCAAAGTAGTTAGTGACCACTGTGGGGTTTTGAGTTTTTATTTAAAAATCCTTTTCGGAAGTGAGCTCTTCTACTTTTAAAGTTTAGGATTGTGTTCGGGGTATTCTCTTGCAAAGGGTGGGAAGGACGATCGAAAACTTTTCAATCATGGAGAAAAACACAGAAGAATGAAATTAGATTCCTTCTGGCAGACCTTTGCCTGTTGAAAGACTCTCCCCTTGGTGATCAGTTGAAGGAAAGTTTTACACCTTTGAGGTTTTGGATCATTTGTCTTGTTATCATTTTGTCCAGCCTGCTGTTATAGCACTGCTGTTGGTTTGTGTGTGTGTGTGTGTGTGTGTGTGTGTGTGTGTCTGTCTGTGTGTCTGTGTGTGTGTGTATGTGTGTTGTTTGTGGAGATAAAGGACAACTTGCCAGAGTTGGTTCTCTCCTTCCGCCATGGGGGTTCGAGGGATCAAATTCAGGTCATTAGGCTTGGGGCAAGCCCCTTTACCCACTAAACCATCTTTCAGCCCCTGTTGTGCTGGTTCTAATTTAGAGCTAGAGCGCTGTGGAGTCTTTCATCTTGAACAGAGCCATAGACCTAGACAGCTACAGAAGTTCCTAGATGCGAGCAGTAACCCTGGTCCAAAGGATGGATGTGAAGGGACGTTTGCATGTGGCTTTCCTAAGGACTGATGATAATCCTCTATTTAAAACAGTTCTTAACCCATGAGATTTTTCTTTGTGCATTGATGTTTCATAAATATGATGAACCTATGGTAATAATCATGGAAAGTTTATGGACGTCATTGTTTCAGAGGCTGTAATGGCCCGCTGTTTAGGATCGAACTCAGCTATTGTGATAGGAAGTATCAAGACCCAAGATCACAGCCTCACTGCCTGGCAGAACTGAGCAGAAGGCTGGCACACAGGCCCTGGAGCCAGACAGCAGGAGTTTGAATCCTGGCTCTACCACTTGCTAGCTATACAAATAAAGATAAAGTTGTATGCTCTTTAAAATGGGAGTGATGGAAGGATCTACTTCATATTCTTGTCAGCATGGCTAAGGGCTTTTGACTTTTTTTTAACAGTTTCTGGTACACACAGATGCTTGAAAGTAAGTATTGGATATGACTATTGTCCATCTTCTTATCCCACACGAACAGTATGGGATAAATAAGCTAAATGGCTTTCAAAATGGTTTTGGGGATGAGGATGGGGGTAGGCTGGTAGTGGGCTGGAGGTAGCCTGGAGATAGGCTGAGGGTAGGCTGGGGGTAGGCTTGGGGTAGCCTGGTGGTAGACTGGTAGTAGGCTGGGGCTAGGCTGGGGGTACCCTGGGGGTAGGTGATCATACTTTGGGAGTTGGTTTTCTTCTTCCATCATGTAAATTCTGAGAGTTAAAGTCATATTGTTAGTCTTGGTACCCTTACCCAAGGTAGTCCCTAGCTGCCTTTTTCCAGGGCTCTAACCTCTATCACATGTACCTTCTGCAGCTTTTCATTGTAGCGTTAACACCGATGAAAATAAGTCATGAGATTGCTAATGGAAATTGAAATGACTAGCATAGCACTTCTACTTAGAGATGTCATGAAACACAGGCATGTTCAAAGACATGAAGAGATACATAATCACATATTTCTGGCAAAGAAGGTGATCCAGATGTGTAGATTATGATCATAGAAAGAAAGCCAGTCATGATTTTAGCAGTTGGGGTTATTTTACATATTTCCAGTTGGAGAAAACCTGGAGATTTTTTTTTATATCAATTTCTTGACTTAATTCCCCAACAATAGAGACAGACTATTATTAAAACATGCTTTTCTAGAAAGGTACAGAGGACTCTGAGTGAGAAATTATATATTTCAGTTTACTGAGGAAAAGAAGGATATCTGGAAAACGGGGTGGGCCGCGGGTCATTAACTTCTCCCTCCCAGAAGGAAATGATGAAAGGAGATAGAATGAGTTAGACTGTGGGGCTCACATCCGGCTTTTGCCACTTGCCAAGTGGCCTTGGGCAAATAAGCCTCTTGGCAGCTCAACTTCCTCCCTTAGAAAATTGGTACGATGGTGGTACCTCCCTCACAGAGACAATATGAGTGAAGGTGTTTAGCCCCGCACCCGGAACACACGTGCTATCCTACAATGTTACCTCGTAAGTCTTTACTCTTATGTCAGCCGATGTCTGCGATGTAGGGCGCATTACACAGCTTGGTGGTCTCGATCGCTCTCCTAATGGTGGTCATTTTCAGAAAGCCCAGAGTTTCAGCCCTTGTCTGGATAAACAGTGACTGTGAGGAAGGAGGAAATTACTTAGCCTAAGAATTCATGTTTTGCAGATGTGTCCTAACTGCCTACGACCCACTGAAACCAGTTCCCCCAGTTGAAATAATCGCGCTGCCATCAGCATTTTTCCCTTTCAGGTTCCTCTCTGCCACGAGGCAGCTTTCTGAAACTGTTTGACTAAACCTTGGAGACTGGGATGCCTCTAGGGAAGTAGAGAATATGGAGCAAGCTTCTCTTCATTGTCTTAAACTACCTTCACTCCTTAGATGTGTGTGTGTGTGTGTGTGTGTGCGCGCACGCACACGCAACACTCACTCACACTAACTATCTAGACATTGTTGGGCCCTACAGCGTTCCATCTAGAGTTCACTGTGAATGCTTGTTACAAATAAGAGTTTTCCTCTCTTCCGTGGCCCTACTTTGTTGTGAGCTTCTTACATGTGTGTGAACCCTCATGTGTGTGTACAACCCTCCGAAAGAAAAGTCTGGCAGCTTCCCTTAGCCTTGGATCAAGAAAACCTTATTCCAGATGTTTAAAAAAAAAAAAAAGGCAGGCCACACTGAGGGAAGCGGGCAGCCTGTGTAGATAGGGCAGCATGAGACGTGAGCATGCTCTGGCAAGGACACTGGGGAGGCCTTCGTTGATCCACTTCTACCCCTCACCCCTTCTCAGTGCCTTCAGGGGCTGCAGACATGCGTGTGTGTGACGCCCACATTCCATTCTCTCCAGGCAAGAGTATATACTGATTCCTATCAGTCCTTCTGCTTCCCAAAGGGGCAATTGAGATGGGTGGGAGGAAAGCATAACAATAAATCCTCACATTCATGCTAGGTGATAATTAAAAGCATAACATTCTCCACAGCAGTTCGCGCTCAGATGCCAGAAGGGAGGCAGCTGGGCCAGCAGATCTGCCTGCAGCAAGGTGGGTTTCAGTGGCCCGGACTCTCTCTTTCTTTCTCCTCTCAATGCAGAGGTAATGATTGTGTCTTGAGATCAAAGGAAAGAAACTTCAGTGACTTTATCAGCTATCCTTGCAACCTCAGAGGTAGAGACACCTGGGAATATCTGTCTCCTGTCCCTTTTAGTTATCCCCACTCCAAGTAACACTGTTCCTTCCTGAGTGGCAGAGGAGCTGGACCTCATTGGTTGGTGCCTTGAGAAACTTCAGACCAAAGGGCATAACTGTGGAAGGTCCTTAATGAGGGTCCCTAAATGAGGGGACTGGCCCGTTCTAGCCCTGGCCTGTTTTATGCCACAAGCTGTCAGCTGTCCCTCCTCCACTCTTTCTGGATGTTTTGGGTGGCGCCTCCAACAGCAGCTCCAGACAGATGAGTTATGGCCACTCTGAAAAGTACTTACATCTCTCCTCTCTCTTCCCCCTGGGAGCTAAGATGAGGAAAAAGTCAGCGGACGACATTTTTAAACACTGGGCCAAAGGGCATTCTCCAGAGCTGTATCTCCAAGATGAAAAGGACACAGAGCCATGTCACAAGACACTGAAGATTTCCCAGTGCAAACACACCTGGGCCACTGAAAACAGAAATGCAAACTCCTTTGATGAGGTGCATGTGTGTGTTCGTGTGTGTGTGTGTGTGTGTGTGTGTGCGTGCGTGCGTGCGTGTGTGTGTGTGTGTGCATAGTTGTGAGTGGATCCAGGATTCAACACCTTAGAAAGTTAACCAGGTGATTCTGATGTGAAAAACACACATTTGACCCTACCCAGCATCCTGCTCTTACGACTCACCCCGTCCATCTCTCACAAGTAATTTACATACAGGCAAGTTTCAAGAAAACAATAGTGAACTGAGGTACCCATCTCCTAGGCTGCTCGCATGCTGCCTCACCTGCTCTTTCTTCCTTGCTTATTGTCCTTATCCATCTATTTTTTTAAATATCATTAAGTTGTTATTGTCTTTGTGGCAGCATTTGACAGTAAGTTATAGATGTCATGATCTTCCATCCCCAGAGACTTTCATTTGTCATCCAAGGACAACAATTTCTCTTATATAGCCATAATACGTTTATTCTTTCACCCAAGAAATTAGCATTGATACAACACTGTAATCTAATATACAGGCAATATTTAATCTTTTCCAGGTGTCCCAGTAATACTCCCGTGGCAGGTTTTTTCCAGGGTTCAGTCCAGGATTAGACACTGTGTTTAGTTGAAATGTCATTGTATATTAGGATCTTTTAAGTCACTTGAAACCAGTTTCACGGAAATATTTTTCTTCAAGAATATACTTCCTGATAAATCACATTTCTTTTTGCCGCCTGTCCTTGCCGCTTGCAGAGCCAATAAGCTGATGCAGGCCTGAAGCAGGAGCTGCTGACGCAGGTCTGGGTCCACATGAGCTAAACATGAAGGAATTGGCCCCCAGGCTTGGCATGTCCGTTTCCTTGTCAGCTGAGTCCCCAAAGTCAAAGCACAGTTTCCAGAGAATCCCCTTGCTTTTCAGTTAAGTGGGTTGTCACATGGCTTTCTCACTGTTCAAACTAGGTCCTGAAATATGTACAGCTCCCAGATATTCTTCTCTATGGCTTAAGTCTCCCCAGGAAGAGAAACTGATAAAGGATATGCCTCTTTAAAAACAAAAAACAAAAACAAAACAAAACCCTTTCCCAGCTCTCTTCAAAGACAGTTGTCTGAATGCACACATCTGAGGGTATTTTTTTTCTCTCCCCAGCAGTCAGGGTTCTAACCAATCTGATGTCAGACTAAACAGCTGTGTTCCTTCTCCACCGGCCAATGTTCCCCGAAACAAATATCAGATGGTCAAAAACTGAGATGATGACCATGCATAATACAGATTTACTGAGAATGCAACCCCAGTATCCTCCTGCCGCCTCAGATACCAGGATGGAGCCAGAAAAACAAAGCTCAGGCCACGGCAGCTGTTAAGTGCAATTTGAAAAATTTACAGCAAGGGGATAGAAATATATTTGGGGACAAGGGAAATTTCGTGTAAACATCCTGCCTTATTTTAAATGAACATGAATTTTTTTTTAAATGTGCTTCAGGTTTCTTTAAATAGTTCAGTTTTTGCTTTCTTTCACTAGTGTTAGCATAAGGATTTTGAGTGTGTGTGTGTGTGTGTGTGTGTGTGTGTGTTCACTCTCATAAAATTCATTCTTAATTAAAAGTTCTTCTTGAGACTGGGAAGATGGTTCAGCAGATAAGAACCCTTGCTTTGCAAGTTCAGGTCTCTAGCACCCACATCCAAACCTGGGCATGGGCGGACCAGCCTGTAACGCAGCACTGAAGGAGATGGAGACAGGAGGATCACTGGGGCTGGCAGCCTAGCTCCAGTTTCAATGGAAAATGGAAAAAGTGGAAGGCAGAGTGACTCAGTAGACACCTGAAGCCCCCTCTGGTTTCTATACAGGTATGTGGATGTGCACACCTGCACACCCGAGTTCTTTTCAGAGTTGAGACAACTTAGTTACTGGCCACCCTTCACGACTTTCCCCTCAACTAGAAAGTAACAGGAACGAAGTGGTACCCCTGGGGGTGGGGAACTCTGGGAGCCTCCTGGGGAGCATTGCCAGCTAGCTGAACCAGCAGGACTACCCAGATGCTGGGATTATCTGCTGTTTTTTTTCCTAGCTATGTTTAAGGATATTATTGGTGCCTGTCATTGCAAGCACAGCCGAGAAACCCTACATAGTCAAGAGTGGTTTTGTTGCCAGATGGAATGGTTTTCAGACTGACCTTTTCTAAGAGTGAGCCTCCTCCACCTGATTCCAGACAGTTCTTCCATGGTGTCCCTAATAAGATGACCACCTGTGTTCACTCAAAACAGCCCCAATTTATCTCTGCTGTCCCATTACGACCAAAATGACCCCATCTCCATTTCAAAAGCATCCTGATTGGATAATAACTTGCGTGACCATCCCAGGACTCTAGGAAATTCTAAGTGTCTTCTCCCCATACAAAAGCCAGTGGAGCTGTTTGGAGGGATTTGTGCCAGCACATACCAGGCCCCATCCTAACCATTAGTTCACTCCCCCAGCTCCACCCCACTTCTGCTCCACCTGCCGCTACAAGAGATTAATCCACCTCTAAATCTTGCATTCCAGAGGTGCTGATTACCCCACCTTTTATGATTTCTGCTTCACATTTCTTAGTTTCCGCTCTAACGACTATTTCTGAGGCTTGAGTCAGTCTGCGTGTGTGATGGGGGCAGACACTGGGCACCCATCATCTGTCTCTCCTCCAGCTAAGAGACCCTGGAGATGCAAGTTTCCCCTTTCCCTAAGCAAAGAGGCCTGATCCTCTAGCAGAGCCCTGGGCTGTGAGCAGATGGTGTTGGGCGAGGCCATTGTTGCATGGTTTTATGCCCCAGATCTTTTATTTGTAAATCTGAGAGACTCATAACTTCCGAGTATTTTGAGACTCTCAAAACTCAGAAGATTATAAATAACACAATATTTATTTTTTACTCGTCTAAAATGGCAGCCCAGACACTACAGTTGCTTGATAGATAGCGTGTGGTTCCTGGGCCAGTCGGTGCAGCTGATGGTTTTTTCCAGTGCTCTATTTATAGAGCTAGGTCAAAAATGTCACTTCCGTTGGAACTTGACCTACAGACAATTGTCAATTTTAGAGACCCAAGGAAGTAGAGTGCACACTAAATACAGCTGGTTCACAGGTTCAGTTAGTGAACTGCAAGCCCCCAAGGAAATTAATTTTGCTGGAGAATAAATGTCTAAGCCTTCCCGATCTCTTTATTTGATACTTTTGCCCTCTGGCCTCATGGAACTTGTAGGTCACCTTGAATCTTTGTTCTGAAACTACTGTCCCAGCCAGTGTCCCATTTGTCTTCTTCAACTGTGGCTGTTGAAATTGTCTTTCTGCGTCAGGCAGTAAAAACTGACAAGCCTCCAACAGAGGCTTTGTAGAACTGCTTGGAAAACAGAGGGGAAGCAGTCTGAAAGTTTCCCCTATTTCGTCTTTCCACTGGGGCAGCTAAGACTCTCTAACCGCCTCCCCAGATCAAACGGAAGACCCAATGGAAAAATGTCTGCCACAGCTCAGCAGCTCCCCTGACCTGGTCTGTAACAGGAGGAAAGGAACCAAAGGGACGGTGATACCCTTCCAGTTCCATGCTACCACTCAGACTTGTTGACTTGAAGTTGTGTGTGCTAGAAGTTGGTCCTTATGGGTTGTAGTAGGTAAAACAGACTAAGGGGGGATAAAAAAAAAAAAAAAAAAAAGCCCTGATCTGGAGAGAAATCTGTTATCAGAAAAGAGACCCCACATTTACACTGTCTTCAGGTGTAAAGGGTTGCTGGGTGGAAGCTGGCAATTCAAGACAGTGTGGAAGTACTGTGTGCACAGACTTCTTGGAAAAGGTGAAGCCGTTGAACACGACACCAGTTTTTTGTTCTCAAAAATACCTTAGACTTCGGTTTTTAGTTTTTGTTTTTGTTTGTTTGTTGTTGTTGTTTTAAGTGAGACCAGGAACTTTTGAAGTCATTTTGGACAACTCCTTCTGACCATGGGTGAAGGTGCCGCGGCTTGGAAGGGTGATCTGGCTGGTCAGTTCTGAAGCTCACTTCCACGTTCTTTGTTATAGATGTTCCTTCTCCCTTGTGGTCTCATTGAAAACCTGCGGCTAAACCAGAACTAGAACCACAGGGCCAGAGCCATCAAGGGTGTTGGAGAAAGGTCCGTGGTAACCCGCCACCCTCACCTACACTGACCCCATGAGCGGTGTTGTTTTCATTTCCTAGTTCCGGTCTCAGCAAGTCGCTTTTAATCCAACAGGACCGGAAGTACCAAGTATTCCAAATGCCCAGTCCTTTAAAACTGTGAACTTCTCCCTCCCTTCTGTTCCTATTCTGGAAGTCACTGCTTTGTTAATTTGCTTTTTTTTTTGGGGGGGGGGGGTTGTTGTTGTTTGTTTGTTTGTGTTGGGGGTGGTTTTTTTCCTGCTTATTTTTAAACATGCAAAAGTCTATTCTTTTCAGTTGAACAGGGCAAACATGTCTCTGTCATTCACTAGCAGCTAGTCTGACCTCTCAGAAATATTTAGCAGAGAAGTCGTAAATTCAAATGTTTTCAGAAAAGAAACTTTTTCATCACAACCCACCCCCACCCCCAAACAGGCCCCTTCTGAACACTGACACGGAGTGGTACCAGCGGCCCATCACCTTCTAGAAACCAGGCTCCATAGCAACTTGGCTCTCCTCCTCCAGCCTGAAATCATGAGGACTCTACCCTGTGTGTAGCGCGCAGGGAGACCACGTGAGAAATGTATCTTCCTAGCCAGCTCCCACCAGAGGTTAGGAACTGGCTCCAAGAGATAGCAGCAGTTCTGGGAGAAGTTTCGGAATCCGCTTTCTATTCCGGACCCTTCATTCCTAAGCTTTGCTATCTTGAATAATGAGGAGGAGGGAAAACAGAGCGTGGCGATTAGACCTTTCTCCCTCTCCTTTCATCTTCTGGGTTTGATCACCACTGTTCCTGCCATTTATCCGTATCAAGTATCTCCATCTAGGATCACCAAGAACTTTTGGTTGCCTGGAGGCAAGACTTATTATTCAAATTTTACAGATGGGTAAGCAATCACAGAAGGACAGCAGGCTCTGACTCACCTAAGCAAGTCTCTGAGAGAGTGGGGAATGAGTATTCCCACAGTCCTTTTAGAGAGCCTTGATTCCATGTAAATGAACTGGGCTGTTGTAGGGATCTCAAACACATCTGCAGTCTCAACTCAGCGATGACGAAAAATCTCAAATAATGAAAATAATTTCAAATCTCAGTTTATTTATTTGAGTTTTAAAAAACATTTGTATTGGAACCCCCCAAATTCCAGGCAATGAAATCATACAGCCTGGGCAGGCCTAAATATCACAGTTGTTCAAAATAGGAGGAAGGGAGAGTGCCCCAGTTTTTAGAACTTCCGCTTCAAATGAACACAGAGAAGACTCACTTATCAGTTTCCTGACCAATTAGGTCACCGGGCAGGAAATCACCTTTACAAAGAGCCAGTAAGCAGATTCTTCCTACTTTAAATTTCCCATAAACATCATTAGTGGCCACTTTATGACAGCCCTGTCATGGGAATGCTAGAAACTCGAAAGACAGGAAGAAAATAAGGCCATGATTGTATAGTAACTGCCGACTTCCCCGTCTCAAGTGAGTCTACCAGCATAATCGCCTTAGCTTCTTCTCTTGTGAAGGGGTTAGAGTTTGAAGCCTCTAACCAGGGAGGGTCAGTTCTAGGCCACCTGACTTGTGGGAATCCAGCTGCTAGTCCAGTTGAGCAAGGCTAAATAACTTGCCAAGCCAGGGCATGTGCTCACTGTGGAAACCTCTTGCCCTGGGTTATCACCGAACATCAGAACAAAGGAAGCAGAACGCGGAGCCCGAGTGACACGGGGAGTTCAAATGTGTGATAAGATGAGCTGTCTCTGCTGTTCCTGAGATGGGCCTTTGGGCAATCCAGGACCTTTCTCGGGCCCCGTGGACAGGACAATAACTAGATAGTTAATCTTCGAGATGTGATGAGCCCAGAGAAAGCTAATCAAAGTAGGGGCTAACAGCTGGGTTTTGAGCCCTAGCTCTGCCATTAACGAACCATGTGACTTTGAGGAAGTGACTTAATCTCTCATAGCTTAAGTCTGTCAATAGAATTGATAATGTTGCCTGTCTCATAGGCTATTGTGAGGATAAAAAGGGTGTACTAAGATATGAAATTCAAACAGTGTAAGCCCTCTCTATTTGCGAGGTTTCCCTAGTGCCTAGCATATAGAGCCTTCATCAAGGCATTGTCTTCATCATTAACTTTCAAGGCCTTGCTATGGTTACTCTTACACTGGCCTGAGGCTTGTAAGTGCTTTTGAAATATGCGTCCTTGAGGTGACTTTTTCAGAGTTTTCTCTGGCACTTGCCCCTGTGACCCTTAATTAGGCCCCAGGTTTACTTGGCCAAAGAACAGCCAAGTATCTACTGGGGATCTGTCCCATTCTTGTTGGCCTAGTGGTACAGAGTTTTTGGGTTGCTCTGTTTTTTTTTTTTTTTTTTGATCATTTGCTTATTTATTTCCTTTTATGGAATTTTTAAAAAATAGTTGCTCCTGCCCTGAGTGTGGCTATGATCTCTAAAAAATCCTTTGACTTCATTTAGAACTGGGACACTCCTCCACTTTTATCACCACAAAAAAAAAAAAAAAGAAGAAGAAGAAGAAGTTTTAAGTTCTTAACCAATTAGTAACTCCTAATTATTCACATGTAGCCTTTTCTTCTCAAATTGTAAATCTCAGCCCCACTTAATCCTCTTACTTAGCAGACATATAAACAGCTAGCTTCTACAGCTTACTTGAAAAATGCAAACCTATTAATTTTAGCTTAAGGTAGAATTAAGAATGTAAATATGCTGTTAAAACAAGTCTATAACATGGTCCAGCATTCAGTGGCAATAACTTATTAGCCATTTAATCAGTGTAAGCATCCTTGTGTTAAGTGAGTCAGGCTGCTGGCGCAAACCAGGCATGCCTCTGGCTCTTTCATAATGCGTATTAATCAAAAATCACACACATAGCATACCACCATATAAGTGGAGGTAAGTGAGAGAATGTTTAGTATTATGGTTGGAACTTTAGAGGAGGAAGACACACATTATTTCTGTGAAGGGAAGAGAAGTTGACATTTGAGAAGCAGCTCTGGACATAGGGTAGACATGAGGCCAGACCACATGGGCAGATAGAAAGGCCTGGTAGCCATGAACCCATCTGGTTCTCAAGTCTTTAAAAGCTTAAAATGTAAATATTAAGCCAACTTTTATGTGTAATGCTGTGAAATTGAACCCAGGGCCTTGTATATGCTAAGCAAGCTCTCTACAACAGAGCAATATCCTCAGTCCAAGCCAGCAGTTTTAAATCAGGAAAATTAACTCAAAATATTTATTTTGGGTTTCGCTTTTTGGAAATCAGAAGAGGATCTGGAGAGATGATGTCTCAGCAGTTAAGAACATGTGCTGCTCTTGTAGAGGACCTGGACTTAGTTTCCAGCACCCACATGATGACCCGCAACTGTCCATAACTCCACTTACAGTAGACATGAAGCCTCTTCTGGCTTCAGTAGTCACCATGCACACACATGTGCACATACATACAAGCAGACTAAACACTCATACACATAAAAAATAGCTAAATTATGAATTGACAGAGGAATAGGTAAAGAATACACACACACACACACGGAATTTTTTCAAACATAAAGAAAAATAGTTATATCATTTGCAGTAAAATGGATGCAATTGGAAATATTTGTATTAAATAAATTGAGTTTCCAAAAGGCAAATAAGACATAGTTTCTCTTACTCATGGTTCCTAGATTTTATATAGATCCACAAAATCATTTATGTACATAAGGCATGCATATAGAAAGAAAACAGTATAGCAAAGGTGACCAATGAAGAGGGAGGAGAAAGAAAGGGAAAGGTCGAGAGATATGGGAGATGTGCTGAGAGTTCATTACATTCTTGTAGGAACATGTTGTTATGTGACCCAGCACCATGCATAAGGAACATATACCACAGGAGGGAAGCGGGCGGTGCAAGGGAGACTGAGAGGCTGTGTACCACAAGAATTGGAATTGAGTTCATCTCTGATGTAACAAAGGCCTGGTATCTAACTGATGAACATTAATTTCATAGCTACTCAATGGCTCTTCTTCATTTGGTACGAGGGGAAAAATGGCCACCACCACCCCCAGTTCCCTGGGGCTTCACCCAAAGTAAGAAGAGGGAGATAAAAGGCAGAGAGGGCAACGAAGCGCTCCCCACGGTAAAGGTCAACAGAGAAGGCCAGGGGACTCTCTGCAAGGAGCGGGGAGCTTTATCAACTGCTGACAAGAGGTCAAGGATGATGAGGACAAAGAAGTCAAAAGGTCACAGCAACTCATTCAGTGAGGAACTCCGAGAGGTGAAGTCAGGGGCAGAGGCAGGAGCAGAAGATAAAGCCCCAGAGTACATTGTTTAGGCTTTAACATCTTATCCTTAGGCACGGAGGACTACTAAGGATTAAATGGGGGGCAGGGAGTGAGGTGGTCAGATTCCCACAGGCCAGGTGATTTATTTTCGCCTTCGTCTGTTTGTGTTTTGAATTGTGCACACAATGAGCCACGGTTAATCTGAATTTCACTCTTTTCTAGTCTATGCTAACTTCTTCAAACGCCCTTGCTGAGGCCCGTTACTGATTTCCATCTGATTCTCTCATTATCTAACTTTGGGTTTCCAGAGCTGCTGTATTCTGAGGTGGTGGGCAGACCTTTGTCACAGCCCTGTTCTGTTCATGACAGGATGCTCAGCAACAGCACTGGCCTCCACTTTCTAGATGCCAGTAGCCCTCCCACTAGCCCTTAGCCAACAAGAGCACTTCCAGCTAAGACCCACTGAACATCATTTCTCGGATGTGGCATTTGGACCCAAGAACTTAGGCTCTATGGAACTGGTACTACCTTAAATTTTGTCTGTCCCGAGAAAGAGGACCAGTTACTACTTGACCGTGAGGGGTGCAGATGAGATAATACAATGAGGAGAAGATTGATGCCTCATTTTGTTTCAGCTAATTTAATGAACATCTATGTTCTCAGCCTTCTCATCAGAGAGATGCTATCTCACTGATGGAAGGCAAAGTGTTCAATAGGGCTCCCTCAGGCCAGCATCCCGGCCATCTCTGCCATGGCCTGGGGTCAAAGAGGACTCAAGATTGGAAGGGAACCTCAGGATGTGTCAGGCATGATTAGAGGGAGCTGGATTCCCTGAAACAGGGCTTGGCAGCCTTGGCAGCTTGCCTCTAATGAGAAAGAAGGGGGCTGGGAAGCAGGGATGGTTTTGCTCCCGGTCTTGTCCAAAGGGAGCAGTGAAGCCATGAGATATAAGATAGCCTCCCACGTGCAACTTGGAGTAAGCTTGGAATTCAGATGGAGACCAGCTCAGATCCTCCTTACAGGAAAATCTCAGGAGGTAAAGGAATGTTTCTCTTGAAACAGAGAAAGTTAAAGCAGACTGGGCACGACAGGCTGAGCTCTTCCAGATGCCCCTTCTGGGTGTGGATGGGCATGCGGGAGGGAAGGCAAAGGAATGCTCCATGTGTCTGCCAAGGGATTGAAAAGAAAAAGTGAGTTAAGATGCTCACCAACCTAAATGAAGAACTGCTAATTCAGCCAAACAAAGATTGCTCATAAACAGTAGAGTAGCGCTGCGCCCCACTGCCAGGGATGGGTAGAGGAGTGGTTCTTTATCAGCGCTAGCTTGGTTGTCTCATCATGCATCTTCTTTTTAATGTGCACTGCCTATTTTCCCCATTGGTGGCCACTTTCACTAAGGCTGAAGGACCCCATGCTGGTTCTTGTTAAGACTCCAGTTTCTTTAATGTCGTCCTCCTCTAATTTGTCCACTTTTGTCGTGATGGACTGAGCCCTGAGTACTCTCTGAGTATGAATAATGACTGAGCTTAGCTCAAATGCCATATAAGGAAGGGCCTCTGAAAACTGGCTTTTGCCCTGTCTCCTTTCAGGCACTTCTGGATCCGGCTGTGTGGTAGCTGCACTAGGAAACACGTGGAGTCACTGTGTGAACACCCGGCTGATTCTCCAGTACCTTGACTCAGAGAGAAGGCAGGTGAGTGCGCGAGCGCTGCCACAGAGCTCTTCAAGCGCCAAGGCCAGGGAAAAGATGAAGTAGAAATCAGAGCAGCTGAAAGCCTTTGCCACCATCTCTGTCCTGGGCCAGTACTGACTGGCATGGGGATCATCAGGAAACGGTGCTTGTCTAACAGCAACGATAATAAGATAGGGGAGGGTGGGGGTAGAGAGGAGGGGAGCTAGCGCCACACAGTAAGAGTGGATCCTGCAGAGTCAGCATCTCCTAACATTTGTGAATGACTAGGGATCACACTTGGGGGACTCTTAAATCCTCCATCTCTGAATGATTATTTCAGTAGATATTTGTTGAAGACTAGCTAATCTGTGAGCAAATTAAATAGTTGCAATGCTTTTTCTAGCATGTATGTGTTTTGAGACCTTAAGATGGACACCTTCTGCTAAGTGCATAAGCCCAGATTCTGGATAGTTTTTTGGTTTGTTTTTTTTTTCTTTTTATTTTGGGGTTTGTTGTTGTTGTCATTTTTTTCAAGACAGGGGTTCTCATCAGTAGCTATGGAACCAGACCAGTCCTGGAACTCATTCTGTAGACCAGGCTGACCTTGAACTCACAGAGGTCCACCTGCCTCTGCCTCTGAGTGCTGGGATTAGAGGTGTGCGCCACCATCGCCCAGCAGTTCTGGATACTTTTACCTTACCACATATGTAGTGGCTTAAAGTACTAAATGATGTCAGAGGGTCCTCTGAAAGTTTGAAGACTTTCTCAAGGGAGAATCCCCTCCATTCAGAAAGGAATACTGTCCACCCTTTCTTAATTTTCTCTCCCGACTCCAGAGAAAGGAAGTCTATAGTCTGATCTCTTCAGAAATAAGGAAGTTTAGGTCTCTTGATGCCCTACCTCAACAAATCCCACTTTTTGACCAGACTGGATTAGTATCTCTCATGAAAGAGGGCAAAGGAAAAAGACTGGGTGGATACCCTGATGTTTTGAATGGAGCAGAATTCAAAGTCAGTTTTGATGACTAAGTATGTGGTGAATCCAGGTTAATAAAGAAACAGGTGGTACTGGGGCCTTTCCAGGGGCGATGGAGCAGGACAGTGTTGCTTTTACCAGCAGGAGATAAATTGACTCTTTCTAGCAAAGAGGCAGGAATCGTGAGATATAGAAATAAGCATTTGCCTTTTCCAGATAACGTTATGGATGTCCTTGGTTTTAGACCAGGATTCTTCTTGGTTTTCTTGGGCTTATATAAATAACATTCCAGCCTGGTCACTAGGTCAGCCCTGTTCGGAGATGATAAAGTAGATTATTCCCACGCAAGGAAGGATTCGTGTGTTTTCAGGCCCCAGCACATCTGTTACCTAAGAGACACCTTTTTACTAGTGAGTCCAGTGTCCTGGATGCTATATCCAACATGTTTCTTGATGAAATACATCCAAAAGATTTCCGGAGAACCTAGTGGTCTTTGGTGTGTCCCTTAGGTGGTAAATGTTGATAAATAAATATTGATGGTAGCTATCAGATAGCACTGATAATAGCAGCATTCTTTGTGAGTTAGTGTGTGTGTGTGTGTGTGTGTGTGTGTGTGTGTAGGGGGGGGTGTCTCTGTGACCGCCAGGGCCAGAAGAGTAATAATCTATGCGAGGCAGGAAGAAAATCCAGTTCAACATGACTTAGTTAGCTAGTATTGGTTCAAACTTCTAGGGTCTGACACCAGGCAGTTTATTTTAGACATACTTAAGTATAGTGTAACTTTGGGAAAAAAAAGTTTTCTGGTGACAATTATTCCAATTCCATGTATGCAATGAAGCGTAAGGCAGGACTGCATTGAAACTCTTGCAAAATACATGTAACCTCTTTCATAAAGATGAGTTCTATAGCTTAGGGGCCTAGGATCTGGTACAGTCTTGTCATACAGGTAGCATAGAAGTCACCAGGCTATGTACATATGACATCTCTCCTAAGGATGGGTTCTGTTGACTGAGAAACAAATACAAAAATGAAGATCTAGGGAGGAAGGATCTGGAATAAGCATTCCAGGGGATTTGGGTGAGGCCTGGCCCTACAGATAGCAGAGGTCACCAGATTATTAGCTACATCCACTCCCAGCCTTCTGGGAAGAGAACAGTTATACATCCCTTCCATTGAAGAGACAAGCCTGCATGTTTAACATTCCTGGTTTCCCTAGTACTTATTTGTGAATCCAAGAACCTTCATGTTCCCAACATCAGTGTTGATTCTTTCACTTCATAGACCCTAGACCCTACTTGTTGAGAGCCCATAGTATCTCTGCCAAAAGGAAGTACTTGATAGAACAAATGTTGTGTTTTGTATCTTTGGTGACTTGACTTGGGTGGCTCTTGGCTGATAGGATCAAATATAGGCCACTGATCACAAGAAGCACCAGGAACAAAGTATGGATAGATCAGTGACAGTCTATGAACTCATATGACCCACAGATGGGTCATTGGTGTGATCTCAAAGGAAAACATGTTGCCCTGGTTACTAATCAATCAACAGCAGACTTGAATTCCTTCAAGTCTGGTTTTCAAACAAAAATGGACTATTAATGAAAATATGACTGGACTGCCAATCCAGACAGGAGAACATACATTTAATTTCTCTGTAGAAATAAACTGTTAAATTTGTGACTGAATACTTAGGATAATGTTTGATGTAGGAAATGTGTCTCTATCTGATGACCTTATCTTGCCTTCGCAGATCATGGGCTTAGTGATTCTTTAGGTCTTTCCTGTGGTCTTAGTTCATGGCAAAGTATTAAAGCCATATGAAGATAAGGCTTTTTGGTGATGTGGGCAACAAAATAATCCTTTAAAATTAGTCTAGAAATACCTTCTTATAGCCCTTCTCAGCAGCAGAGCATACAGGGCCACTCTAGGATAGCCGTACCTCTGAGACAGCAACCTGAAGATAGCAGATAGCGGTTTTGTATCTTGGCTTTTGTTTTGTTTTCAGTCTGCAAACAGAGAGCACTCTACTATGGGATCAAGCTCATGGAATGGGGATTATGTTTTATCCTGCATCAGGGCTCTTGAATATAAGGCTTAGTCTGGGATCACAGGGCCAGAAGGGGATCAAGTCAAGCTGAACAACCTGAGTTAGATTGTATTGTCCAAGGAAAGGAGTCCCCCTTGGCTGAATATTTTCTTTACACCCAGGAAACTTAGTAAAATTATATAACTAAGAAAGAAATCTCCTATTGGGGTACAAGCCAAGTTCAATGTCTTGTTTATTCTGCTTCAGTGTTTGCAGAAACCTTCTTAAGACGTCGGGATACGTTTTCCTTTGAACTGACTCGGGGCTCTTTTCCATGTGGCTTTTACTTACTCCTTCCTTCCTTGCACTACTTCAATCCAGTTCTACCCATTTTACAATATTTTTTCTTCTAACCAACACATGTCTGTCTATAGAGTAGAATTAAAATGGCCTCTACTAGGTTGACTGTTGTCTTTGTCATTTTAAATCATCCAAAAATGCATGTGAGCTCACCATGCGCATGACATAGAGATGCCAGTAAGAAGAAGGCATAGTTCTTGAAGGCCTTCAGTCAGGGATGGAAGATTTTATATTTGTACATGTATGCACTCGTGAATAATCAAGAGGAAGTCAGAGTAAGGGATGCTGAAGCGCCATCACAAGGCAGTGTCTGACTTATCCTGTGTGAATGGCTAAAACAGTAACCACTGTGAATCCAAAGAAAGGTGAAATCATCCAGGGTGTCTTGTGGTTGACACCAGGAGAGGTTGGAACCTGAGTAGTTCCAATCAGTAGTTCTCAAGTCTGACTGCATTGCAGCTTCAACGTGACAGCTTTGTTTGCTTTTTCAAGACAGGGTTTCTCTGTAGTTTTGGAGCCTGTCCTGGAACTTGCTCTTGTAGACCAGGCTGGCCTCAAACTCACAGATATGCGCCTTCCTTTGTCTCCAGAGTGCTGGGATTAAAGGCATGCGCCACCACCACCCAGCTGCATGACACCTTTTCTAAGATCCCAAAGCCAGAGCTCCACATTGATGATCTAATGCAAAAATCTCTGCCAAGGAAGGGCCAACAGGAACGCACACATTGGCCTAAGCATCGCTTTCATCTGTAAAGCTCACCCAGGTGGTTCTAATGTACTAGGACAGGCAGGAAGGGGTGGTGTGAGGATGGGGCCCAGCACAGAAGAAAAGCAGGAAGCCACTCATATCTGGTGGCACAGACTGGATTCTGCCATGTAACTGAGCAGAGGTTTCCTCTCAGCATTTGTTTAACAAATCTTTATTGAATCACCCTGTCTGCTCATTACTGTGGGAGACACTAGAATCGAAGAATTAAGAAAGGTAGCCAATATCCCCTCATTACTTAGTTTACTTGGAAAGAGTCAAAGGGACGGTATGTTCTACAAGAGCGTCAGTAACGAGGAAATGTGGAGGCGATAGAAGGCCTTACCACTAAGAAAGGTTCTGGGATGATTAAAGAGGCAACAATATACACAGTAAATCGGCCAAGACCAACATTTGGGAAGTTCTTGAAGTACCAGGTTCTTTGTGATGACTCAGAAAGTACTAGTGTGGGTGGCGATGCCTGAAAATGATGCACAACCTGATGAAACATTTGGAGTATTTTTCGTCAAATCCTCATGAAGCCTCTTCCTACAAGCCACATATGGCATTATATAAATTTTGAAGTGCCCTAGAAGGAGTAATGAAATAAATTAATCCCAGCTAAGCCTTACACCCTCTTGATGAAATAAATATTATGACTCTCTTATTTCAACAGATTGGAAGTAGGTAACCTTTTCATATAGGCAGTTTATTTGAATAGACTTTACAATAATATTTTCGTCTCCTACTCAGGAGGCACCCTAAAGTTATTGAACACTTGAGGGAGGAGCCAATGAATTGTTGACAGGACCGATACTATTACTCAAGTCCCCTCTCCTGATTTCGGTATGTGGCTTTGCTCAATGCCATAGGTTGTTTGAGGTTTTGGAGTTGAGTATGCTGTGTTTCTTTTCTGATGATGGAATTCTCTCAGAATCCATTTTGTACTTTTCAAAGACTAAGACATTGTCACTGTGAAGACCAAGCCTTCATCAGGCCTACACCCCTCTGGACCACCATTGTACCAGGCATTTACATCAATTGCTCTATTCAGAAGCCGTGATTAGGAGCCCATTGAAGGTGTAGCTTCAGAGCTAAGGACATGTCTGACCCATAGGTAATGCCTTTGTTCTGAAAGAAGGTGAAAAAGAAAGAGGCAAACAAATCCTTCTTAGTGTGCTAAAGCCACAGGTTGCAAGTTCCAGGCCAGCGTGGGCTAACTGTGAGCCGTTGTCATAAAACAAATGAAGATAAAAGAAACATTCTTTAATGTGTGAACCCAGTCTTGAATCGCTCTTCCGAATATTGAATGGTGCAACTTACGAGTTCCTTAAAGCGTTTGTAGTCAGCAACAGTTCCACATCAGACTTGGCAACTGCAAGCGGCCCTCTGTATGGTCGTGTTATAGGACTCCTGAGCATGGCAGCACTTGAGAAGCAATCTGCTGAGAGCTGTAGACGGATGGGAGCCACTCTTGTCTGGCTCTAGAATCCTCCTAGGAATTTCTTTATACAACCAAATCAGAGCCCTGAACATGACATGTCACATGAGGGAGGGATCCTACGGCCACCTTCAAGGGCAGGTGGCTTGAGCACTTGAAGCTAAACAGAAGTCCTTACATAAGATTTGGGGCAGAGTATGCGACTTAAACCCATATTCACTCAAACCTTAATGTGATGTTCTTCTAGATGTTATCAGCCATGGTTTGTGTCTCTTTGCTTCCAGATTTCTCAGAGATCTCTGCTCCAGAGAGATCTGGCTTAGTTGCCCTAACTCAAACAAAGTCTTCCAATAGACAGCTCCCGGGTGATCATACAATTTGGCTTTTCAGTCTAATACATCTGCTCACCTACTGTTTTTAGGCAGGGACAGAAAGAGAAAGGGGGGGGGGAGCTCACAACTCACGTGTGCAAGAGAGAATTTGGCCAGGCTACCGGGTGAGAGGAAATTCTTTTAAGCACAAATATCTGTAGGAATAGCCAAGGAAACACGGAATTCCAGCCAAGTACATGGCCTTGAGTATTAATATTCCCTCGCTTTTCAGGACTGCTCAAGTGTGAAATCTGAACCCCTGCCCGAAGTCTCCAATCAGAAGTGCTCTGAGCAGGTATTGAACAGATTAGGGAAGCGATGATTCTTAAAGGGTTCTCTTTGGTTTCTTCAGACCACCCAGGTGTGTAGGTGAAGACAAGCGTGAAGGCGTTCTACGTGGAAGGTGCTGTGACCACAAATAGTGACCCTGAGTTGGTGTCACAGAGCACAGGCCTAATGGAGGACAGGGCAGCACGGTTATCAAGCCAGCAACCCCTACTGCTCTCTCCACACTTAGCTTACAGATATTCATATCCACCCAAAGGACGCCCGCACTCATGCGCACACACAAACTTGATGTGGCTCCTTTGAAGAAGGTCAGGGTCTAGAGACTGGAGAGTTGGCTGCTCTTCCGGAGGACCCAACCTGCATGGCAGCTTACAACAATGTATAACTCCAGTTCCAGGGATCCAACTCTTCTGGATTCACAGGCGCTCTGTGCATGTGGTGCACAGATGCATTCAGGCAAAATACCCAAACACATAAAAAATAAGAAATAATAGTAATTTTTTTTAAAAAAAGGAAAAGAAAAAGGTCAGTATACTCACCATCACTATTTCTTAATGGACCCCAGGAAAAGAGGCTCTCTCTCTCTCTCTCTCTAAGACTTGGGCATTTTCAGTTAAAAACACAGGTGCAGTTGGTCCGTGGCACTTCTGCTGAAGGTCGCTTATTCAGATCTTCATCTGTGTCAGACTGTGAACCTTGGACCTTCACTCAAGGGTGGCTCTTTCCTAAGGGATCTCGAGAGCCTTAAAGACTGAAAGTTTAAATAAAAACAAGCATTTTTTTTGTAACTGGTTGTTACCATCATTTCAAAATAGAAAAGGCCCTAGAACCCTAAAAAAGTAATAAGGCATATATGTAAGTAAAGATATATTTATTAATGTATTTAAACCATAGGCCTTTATTTTTGTGGTTGGCTTACTATTACATGTCTTTATTGCTCTCTTTGAGAATCTGGGTCCACCCCAGAGGCCCAGGGCTGGGTCTACTCAGAAAGGTGAATCCCCTGTTTATGTCTCTCTCTCTCCTCCATTTTCCTCTATCTCTGAGAAGTATTTTTTATTTGTTTTTGGTTTTTTTTTTTAACATACTATTGTCTAGTTCCAAATCCCATGGTGCAGTGACCCTCCCAGCTCCAGCTTGCAAAGGAAACTAGGCCAAATAGCTAGGTGAGATTTTCTTTCTCTCTCTCTCTCTCTCTCTCTCTCTTTCTTTCTTCTTTTGAGAAATCTGAGCATTTACAGGAAGTGAAAGAGACACAGGGCTTTGGAACCAAACTGAAGACTATGTCTAGCTTTAAAACAAAATGCTTTCATTTGGGAAGCAGCATAGGAAACAGCTATGAGATGTCTTGAACAAGGCAGTGACCTGTGAGTCAAGGACGCTGAAATATATTTGGCTCATTTGAGAATGAAGTTTGGGCAGGATGCTGCCTTAGCTCTTTAGTTATGGGCGAAGAAACCATGGAACAGGTCTTTGGCTGGGGAAAGCACAGGGAAAGACAGGTTCCATATCTGCATAACTATGACTGATTGACTGACATTTGAATCAGCACTTCCACTAGAACACCACAGTGTCCCATTTGAAATACCTCCTCGTTTATCTGGTGACTCTAATTGTGTGACTGCTGGATAAGCTAAGGTGCCTGTGGCCCATGAGGTCAGGTCCTGGGCCCTCTCCCCACTGACGGATTCAGTTAAGATGGGATCTGAAGTCTTTAGCAAGCCGTGGGTGACTCGTACAGCAGTGCTCATATTCTCGTCTAACCTCTTTTTTTTTTTTCCCACAAAGTTGGATAAGTATCTGGGGTTTAGTGGTTGGTTCACTGTCATGAAGCTAGCAAGAAGAAAAAACAAAAAAGACATGGTATTCAAATTCACTTCTCATTTCCTGACATATTGCTGTTTTCATTTTCTCTGATGACTTGTTTTGTTTTCATTTGTTTTGTATTTTGAAACAGGATTTATCTGTAGATTTGGAGCCTGTCCTGGAACTCACTCTGTAGACCAAGCTGGCCTCGAACTCACAGAGATCTGCCTGTCTTGCCTCCCAAGTGCTGGGATTAAAAGCATATATCACCACCACCCAGCCTGGTGACTTTTTAAGATAAACTCTGAGTCAAAAAAAAAAAAAAAATTTCCCAAACCCAGCCAAATTCCTAGCTAATAGGTGTAATGCTCTTTCTATCTCCTATGACTTTCAGTAGTGGAAAAAAAAATTCTATAGAACTCTGCAGAAAAATATTCTTAACATTCTCACTCTACGTTGCAATGAATTAGAAAAGCCAGTCTTTGAATCTTGGGTTCAGATAAGGGACTTGGTATCTTTTTCCCAGTTGAACTTCACAGTGAGTGTTAAATTTCCAAATGGAGGATCTGTGCTTATAGACAACCTTCTGCCAGCATCGTTTGTGCTCCTGGAAGGACACCCTCAAGCCCCCAAGTTCCTGTTGCCAGCCTTCATACATTTTTCTGGCCTTTTTCTTGGTTTTCCCAATGTGGAAGATGCTTTGTGGTTATACCATTTTTCGGTCTTGCATGTTCATTGTGAAAAGGCATTGTAGGGCAGGAGGCAGCCTATGTGGGGCCCATTTTCTGCCGTCTCAGGGCCTCGTACTTGCCCAGAGCTCCAGGCAGAACTAAAAGCTTCTTACCATCTAGGAGGGAAGGTGTTAACCTGTGCACCGCACCTGCAGGGTGAGAGGCTTCAGTTTTGACTCTGTCATGTGCATGGTTTCCATCGACAGTTCTTCAACACAGATAGTGTCCTCCCTAGGCTTACAAAGGAAAGCTGGACTAGTAAGATAAGTAAGTTATATTCAATGGTAGCTTCAAGATGTGGAGACAGGTTTGTTTTTTTGTTTTGTTTTGCTTTTTTTCCACTCCAGAACCCGTGTTCTTTTTGCCATGTACTATGTTGTCTGAGCTATGAGGTTTTGTTGGTGTTGGTATTGTTTAAATGTTTAAGTGTAGGAATTAAATGAGGTTCTGGAAAGTGAAGTCTGTTTAATGATTCTTTTGGGTCACAGTTAATAACCCTTGTTCTCATATTCTCTCTCTCTCTCTCTTTCTCTCTCCCTCTCTCTCTCTGTGTGTGTGTGTGTGTGTGTGTATGTGTGTCCTTCCCTCCCTCCTTCGCTCTGATTTTTTCCTGAAAGACAGCTAGACCTAGAATGACATTTAACTTACCTGCAAAGGGTACAAGTTACCTGTGAGAACAGCACCTCCCACTCGGGAGCAGGGACATGTAGGGGTGATAATCTGTTTGATGTTTTCTTCCCTTATTCTTATTTGGCTTCAAAATACTCCTGGCAATGGCTAGTAAAGAAGCTCCCTGCTCTGTCTAGATGTGGAATTCCAAAGGCTTGCTGCACTGAAGCAGGTCCAGGTCATAGCACTGCTGTCTGGCTGCTGTGGCCGGGGAGAATCTGTACAGTACTCCTACCGGCTACCTGGGCCTATGTCCTCTGCTGTCTCCCTAGAGAGTCTGTGGCTGAGGGTACAAGGAAAGGTACAGGACTAGTTTGTTTTTTTCATCCTTCCTGATGCCACTGGTTGGAGCAATGGGTAGAGTAGGGGCTCTTCCAGCATCTCAACAGCTTACAAAGTTAGGGGTGGGGTCTGGATGCAGACAAGGGAGTTGCATGATGGAAGTGGGGGGGGGGGGGTAAGTGAATGTGTCTCTGGCATTCGGTTTGAATTTTTGAAGTCTTATGTTACCATAACATTTTATGATATGTTACACATTATCAAATGCGTGATTGGTTGTCAGGAGCAATATAAGTCATTGGGCTTTCCTGATTTCTGCTGCTTTGTGTAATTTGGAGTTTTCAGTTGACATACTCCTTTCTTCCCTTCGCCTTCCTCTTGCCCTGTCGCCCCTCTCTCTGTCCCCAGCCTTCTCTAGATTTTTAAATCAGGCAATGGCTTCTGAAAACTGCTTTAGTTTGAATGCTTGAAACAGATTTTTCCTCTTAAGGGCTCCTTCTGGAAGTATCCCTCCTGGGCTTGCCAGGCCATAGGAGTCTTGGCATTTTGGACAAAGACTGTGTGTGCTTGGCTCTTGGGTTCCTGCTTTATTGTTACCAAAGGAACTGTGATCTTGAGAACACCTTTGGGCAGCCAAGCAGTGGTGGCTGTACCCCACTGCCTACTGTCTGAAGCTTCTCTCCAGAGCTGGTAGTAAGGCACTGGGCTGGAATCCTGACGCAATACTCTCCAACAGAGCTCTTCACTGTCTGACAGAAACTCAGAAGAAACATCTTCACAAAGCTCATAAAACAGAACTGAAGTCCTGGGTATATTTGGGAGGGATCAGTGATGTGGAATTCCCTCTGTATGCTGTGAATACCATTGGTTACTAAAGAAGCTGCTTTGGGCCTGTGATATGGTAGAGCAGAGCTAGGCGGGCAAAACTAAACTGAATGCTGGGAGAAAGAAGGCAGAGTCAAGAGAAGCCATGTAGCCCCCCTGGACACAGACACTGGAGACAGACGCCAGAACTTTACCAGTAAGCCACAGCCTCATGGCAATACACAGATTAATGGAGATGGGTTAATTTAAGATATAAGTTAGCCAAAAATATGTTTAATCTATTGGATAAATGTAGTAATTAGAGCGGCGGGGCTGCATCCCCAGCACCCCGGCCGCCTGCTAGCTTATGCCTCGAAATAATTAGATGGACACTGTATTCTTTTAAACACTGCTTGGCCCATTAACTCTAGCCCTTACAGGCTAATTCTCATATCCCGATCAACCCATCTCTAATAATCTGTATAGCATCAGTCTTACTGGGAAAGATTCTAGCCTACGTCCATCCTGGGTCTGAGCTTCATGCGCCTGCTTCAGAGAGCAGAGCTATCGCCTCTGTCCGGGAGAGGGGAGCATGGCATCTCTCTGAGCTCACTTCCTCTTCCTCCCAGCATTCTGTTCTGTTTACTCCTCCCACCTATGTTTTAACCTATCAGGGCCAAGCAGTTTCTTTATTGCTTAACCAATGAAATCAACAGATTGATATATGACATTCCCACATCAGGTAAACAGTATTGCAAATAATATGGTTTCTGTGTGATTATTTCAGTTCTGGGCAGCCAGGAACAAACAAGCATCCTTCCTACAACAGCTCAGGAGCTGTCCATCCTGTCCTCAGCCCTGCTTTGGAGGCACTTTGCTTTATTATCCCAGTTATTTAATGGGTTTCTTTTAGGTCAGTTACCCTTCTCAGTTCTTTGTGGGCATTTCTCTTGTTCAAGCCTCATAATAACTCTATGTGTATGCATTTCTAGGTGAATACACTGAGATTTATAGAACTTTAAATTTTGGCTCTAAAATACATGGCTTCTGGCCCAGAATTTTCCTTCTCCTTTGCACCCAGCTCCAATCATACATGTGCCCTGTCTCATCTAACTCTGGGTTCTTCATCCTACACTGTATCCCATGTTCATATAAGGTTGCTCATGTGTGCACTTGAAGTTAATTTCTTTGCTCAAACCCTGTGATGTAACCATCTGAAACTGTTGTATTAGACAGAATGATTCCTTCAAAGAGTGGAATGATGTATTATCTTGAGAAAGCTATTTTGATCTCTATCTAGCAATGCTGAGTTATTTCCTGTATCTCTGTGGATCTGTGTGCCACCAGAACAGTAGAGAGAGAGAGAGAGAGAGAGAGAGAGAGAGAGAGAGAGAGAGAGAGAGAGCGCTCTGGAGCATCACCCCTGAACCTTATCATTTGGTCAGAGAAATCCCCACCCTTTCCTTCTTCAGCTTCCAAAGCTATGGTCTGTCGCAGCAATATCTTTTCCATGGGCTGGCTCCAGTATCGATGCTGTGTCCATTACTGGCATGAGGAAGAAAGGACATCCTTGTGGAATCATGCCCATCTGCCCAGGATGTCCTACAGTAAGAATGGGCAGGGACCATGGTAGACCATACATGCAACTCTTCCTTCCTGAGAGATACAGAATAATATGTAAATTATCCCTAAAAAGTCATTTTCCCACACAGCAAGCAACTTTATGGTTTATCTTTAAATTCTGGGGTGTTTGGTCTCTGAAAGTCTCATCCCAGCACTCTAGTAAAGATTCAGTCGATATCTAGTGAAAGGAGACGACTGGCCATGCTGTGTTCTTTTCCTGGCACTTCCTTGAAAATGAAAGGTTAAGCAGATTCAACCCGGCCTCCAACCCTTCAACAACTGTTGTTACACTACGTGGTTTGTTTTTATTAATGGTCATTTATGCATTGTTCTTTCTAGACGTACTTTCCTGTATGGAGCCACTCTGGGATATTTGCCTCTTTGTAACTGATCTTGATTTTTGAGTGTGACTCCATTCTAGTGCTGGCCTTGCCTTTGTCTGCCTTCCCCACCACCTACTCTGAGACCCTTGTGACTGGCTCAGCTCCCAGCCTTCAGCATTTCATCCCATTGATTTGAGAAGGCCAGTACTTCTAAGACACTGTAGGTAATTTGGTCTCAGGGGAGCAGCAGTCGCTGGGACTTCTCCACAGCAAGGCTCGAGCTACATGGTGTGACTGCCCAGAGGCCAAGTAGTTCCTGAGAAAATTCATAGAGATAAGTTAAATGAGTGACTGCCATAGCACCGGTAAGGCCTTGTTCATTTTTTTTCATCTATTAAAACATATTAAAATATGACTTTTCCCCTCTCAGTTAAAAAAAAAAAGTATATGCTACAGTATGAATGTGCCTATCCCCCAGTGTATGTTGGAAAGTTGATGGTTACTCTAAGTTACAGTGTTAAGAGGTGGGACAGGGACATGGAGATGGCTCAGTAGGTAAGAGCACTGGACTTGAAAGCCTGGTAAGCTAGGTTTGTCCCTGTAACTCACATAGAAGCCAGATGCAGAGGTTTGCATCTGCAATCCCAGCACTCTGACCACAAGATGGAAACGGGAATATCCCCCAAGGCGTGAAGGCTAGCAAGCCTGGAGTATGCGGTGCAGAAGCAGAAACAAGAGATTCTGCTTCACTGAAGTGGAAGGTGAAGACAAATCCCTCAGACAGCTGTCTACATGGCGTGGGCACACCGGCACACATGTGCACACAATCTTTTTTTTTTTAAGACAAGGTATTTTTTAAGAGGTGGCTGGGCCATAAGTTTTGCGAATAGGTTAAAGTCATGGTGAGACTGTGTCCATATAAAAATGTGAAATTGGCCCCATTTTATTTCTTTCTTGCCCTCTCTTTGCCCTTCCATTGTGTGATGATGCAAGAAAGGCCCTCACTAGATAGCCGTCCTGTCACACAAGCAGGGAACTGCAAATGCTCTAAGCAGTGACAGCTCTCGCCCCACCCCCCTCTTCCACTTCCACATCTGTGTTCTGTCTCTGCTGCTAGCCCTGGCTTCTCAACAGACAGCCATCCGAATGAAATGCTTGGAGATTCCTACTACGGGGAGGGAAAAGAACAGACTCTGCAGCAGCCGCCTGCTCTCTCAGGGAAGGAGGTCTCCTGGAGGCTGCCACGCCTCCTCCCCCCAGGCAGTTCTGGCAAATTTCAGGTCAGGGGTGTGTTAAGCAGCAAAAATGGAGCACTCGCAGCTCCAAGGTTTTTATAAAACACCTCTCTGCAACTAGACCATCAGGGATCTGCCCTGCACATCACTCTAGTCTGTAGCTTATTCTCAGATATGTTCCCCGCCCTTCGAGGCCCAGCTTAACAACCACTAGAGAACTGACCCCTGCAGCTCTCCAAGGCTCCCTTTCTGTTCATTCTGGATAAGCATAAGAAGCTCAGTACTCTTCATCCCTCAACCCCGCCTGCAGAAGTATCTCAGGCAGTTGTATGGGCTCTAAGTCTAAGATCCCTTTGCTGTCCGAAGTCCAATTGGGGGACCTTCTTCAGTCTCTGGGCTCCAGCAACAAAGGAACCCCTTTCCTGGAGACAGCATCTTGTCATTGCTGTTCCCTTTCCCTTTCAGCCCTTTCCACAGCATGTGTGACTAATTCCAAAAATTAAGTCTCTTGAACCTCCGGGGATGAGCCCTGTTTCCCTGGTTGACATAGACTGATATGGATCTAAAATGTTCGCTCTTAAAAATGGTTTGTGTAAGACTCCAGATCTCCAAACCACTCCTCTTATCTCCAGTGGCTCTCTAGCCCAGCAAGTTGGGCTCCTGGGCTGGCTGTCTTGGAGGGCAAAGATTTTGTGCAGAGCTTCCTGAATGGCATGAGAAAGGGAGTTCTTTTGGCCTTGTCTCCTTCCTGTAGGATTTTCCAAAACTTTCCAGATGTATCTAAGTTCAGGAAACATTTTAATAACTGGAAATTGTGTCTTGTGGAGGTGGGAGGTGGTGGGGGTTTGAAGCTAACAGGGCCTCCTATGAAAAAGGTACCTGGCAGTCTTGCGGGGATCTGCAGGCACAGGTCCAGACTCTGCCCCTCCCTTGGGGCAAGCATGGCAGGCTCCCATCCTCCAGTGAATTCACTGTGGCCAAAGCACTGATGTTCTCCAACTGCCCCATGACATGGAGAAGGATAGCTCCACAGCGTTCTCTGCAGGAAGAAGGGACTGTTAAGTGTCATGGAATTTGGTTCTAACTCAGGGGTAACCTCCTCTTCTACCTTGAGAGCCCTACATTAAATTGGTAGGGAACCATTTGTCCCATGTTAGTAACTCTAAGATTGGCCTAAATCATAATAAACATTTTCTAAAGCCACAGTTACTAACAAAATGAATTCAAGTGTTCGGAGATTCTTGTGAAGATAGGCATCACCCAGCTGCAGGACACACGTGGGTTTCTTTAAGCAGGCCATGGCCCTCTCTTTGCTCCTTCACTGTCTTCATAACAGCTCCCAGAAGGGACTCCTCTGTTGAGGAATGCAGGTCACTGATGCTTCAAAGTACCCTCCCCAGGAAAGCATGCAGGCGCTATCCTAACGCACCTTCTCAGATCCTTCAGCACCGTAGTAAGAAAATAAGCACCTTTCTCGGAACCGGAAAGCTGGGTCTGTGGTTAAGAGTGCTGACTGCTCTTGCAGAGGACCTAGGTTCAGTTCCCAGCACCCACATCAGGTAGCACCAGTCCCAGGACGTCTAATGCCCTGGCCTCTTTAGGCACCTGCCCTCATGTGGTACACATGAACCCACACAAGCTCACGTACGAACATCATTTAAAATATTTAGGAGTTAAAAGATGGCTCAACAGATAAGCACACCGGCTGCTGCTCTTCTAGAAGCCTTAGGTTCAATTCATAGGACCCATATATAACTCCAGTTCCAGAGCATCCAAAGCCATCTTCTGACCTCCATGGACATGTGTGTGGTGCACAGACATGCATGAAGACAAAAAAAACCCATATACATAAAAGTAAATAACTTTTAAAAAAATTTAATTAAAAAAAAGAAACTCGCCATTCTACTCTGGGGGTAAAAAAAAAAAAAATTTGAGAAATTTCCAAGGGCTTTTCACACCTCTTTCACCACAAGTAACAGCTGAGAACTGCATCTTTCTGAAAATCACTTGAATCCAGTTCCTTGCTCATCTATTTGGATTTTCTTTAGAAAGTTCACATAATCTTTAATACGGTAACTAACCAGGACACTTACACGGTTCTTAAAGATTAGAGTCCTAACGAGAAGGAAGCAGGCGAAGTGTACAGACAGAACCGTGATTCCTGACTCCTCTGAGCTGCGCAACGTCGAGGGATGGTGTGAGTTTTTAACCACTTTCTTCATTAGCCTGCCAGGAGTCCTATGGCAAGAATCAACCCCATAAGTACCATGGGAGCATTTGAGCACACTGAAAGTTAATGTAGTCTTTCGAATTCTTTCAAAAATTAAGCTTAATTGAGTCTAAAATAAAATATACATGCCATAGGCACTGTCTTCATCAGTAGGTACCATGGCAGAAAAGATTTTTCCTTGCCAGGAAGATGATAGTTTAAAATTAATTTCAGGCTTTGTCGCCAATGAGATTATGAGATCTTGAACAGATAACTCTTCTATGACAGAGAGCCATAAATTCTTCTAAAATTTTAAAGAGTTTTATTTTTAGTTATGTGTACATGTGTGTCTGTGTATGTGTTTATGAATATGTGTGCAGTGCCTACAGAATCCAGAAGAGGGCATTGGAGCCCTGGAGCTGGACTTACAGATAGTGGTGAGCCATCCAATGTGGGTGCTGGGAACCGACCTCGGGTCCTCTGCAGAGGCAGTGTGCACTCAGCACTGAGCTGCCTTTCCAGTCCTGAGTTACTCTTCTGTAAGAGAGAGAAATGGTCTTGAAGGTGATTGCATTTTCTGGTTCTATGATGAAGAAGCAGTGTCACACTCTACCTCCGATTCTGCTTCATACAATGTTTTATACAAATAAATATTTTTCACTGTCTTCAGGAACTTGCCACATGGCTTATTTGTGCAAAGCCGTTATCATGTCTTCCTATGATTCAGCTGTTTATTTGGCTAATGACTTCCTCGTGGAATGTTTCTGGACAGGTGATCAAAAGAGTACTGCTTAGACTTTGTCTGCACAGCCTGTGACAGTTCACAGTCCTGGGCCTATCCAGGATAAATCCAGCAAATGTAGGGGTGTACCCCGCCCCCACAAAAAATCCGAATTTCTATATTCCTGAGTGGGAGAACGTCTGAGATCCACTGCCAGCAGATAGCTTATGTATACTCTGTGATGGAAGTAACTTCAGCTCTCTTTGCTCCCTGTCTACAAGCCTTCTGCCCCCTAGATGACTTCAGAAGACCTTGTCATCCCTCCAGGACTGCTTCCTCATTTATGTAATGCAGGACTCGGAGAATTCATCTCGAAGTAGCCTCTGGGTTCTAGAGGTCTGTGAAAATAGTTCTCTAGTGACTTAAAAGAGTTACCAAACCTATCTTAACAAATCATACTTACGTGCCAACTGTGTACTAGGCATTGTGTGACTGTGTGTATGTGGTGTGTGTATACATATGGTGCATATGTGCCTGTAGAGGACAGAAGTCAGTTCCAGACGTTATTCTCAATCAAAACCTTAGTTTTTTAGACAAGGTCTCTCACTGAACTTGGAGCTCACTGCCTGACTTCTATCTCTGTTTCCCAGACACTAGAGTCATTGGCACACACTCCTGCACATGCCAGCTTTTAACATCTGTGCCGCAGATACGAACTCAGGTGCTCGCGCTTACCCACTGAACCGTCTCCCTCCAGACCCCTTAACTTTTGTGTGAATCTTCACCACCATCGTCATCAGCATCATCTCCTCATCCTCTTCTTCTTGTACTTAAGATCAAACTTGGCTTTATGTAAACCTCCGCCCCGCATCTTTATAACGCTTGCTATTGTCAGTAGTCACACGTGATATCAGACTGGGGCTCAGACAAGTAAAGCCACTTGCCTACGTCTACTTAGTAACTGGAGCCACAGTGAAATCGGATCCAAGCAAGACCGTAAACAGGTGAAGAACTGCCCGAGTTAGTATTGGCCCAGAGCTGCCCAAGCACTGGGCCTCGCCCAGTAAACTGCTCGCTCACTGCCTGTCGCTCTCTCCAGCGGAGGAACCTGGTTTTGGTTTTCTCAGATGTTTACTTGGCCTCTTGCTTAAGCATTTTCCTTTCCTACTAAATAGCAATGAAAGGACAAAAAAAAAAAAAAAAAAAAAAAAAATCCCAAGCCTGGAAACATTTTGTTTCCTACAAAAAGAATATTTTTTGCAGCCAGCTCTGTGGTTGAAAGCATTTTTTCCTGTGGTCTAGGGATGGGCTGGATCCCATCTCTCCTTGGCCAGTGACTGAGAACTCAGCCTGTGGCTTCCCAGCAAGTCTGTACATAGCCCACTGTTTTCTGAAGGAGTGTTTGATGGTGTTGGCTACGTGCACGAGTGGACAGAGCGGTCTGTTTGGGTGTCTAAGAGCATATACATGGGCCTCTGGATGCTTCAGGGTGGAGGGTTTTCCACATGCTGGACATATCAGCATAGCTTCTCAGTTTTCACCACTTCCGTGACGAGCGAAAGGACTCCGATGCTGACAGAACGAGAGGAGAATGATATATGAGCCTTGTGTGGGTTTGCTGTAATCAGAATGCGAGGGAATGGGAAATTTTGACCTGTCACGTTTCTTTCTCTTTTCAAATGCTCTTTTCCAAGACATGGCATTGGTTTTATTAGATGGCAGGGTGGTCTCATGGTAGCTCACAAAGTGGGAATTCTGAGGTATCGGCCTCCTGCTTGGCCTCTTTTAGGATTCGACACAATAATCTTTGCCCAACTCTGGGTAAGTCACTTTGTAAAGATTTCATTTCCCTGCCAAAAAATTTTTTTATTTAAAATTAATTTTTAAGTTTTGTGCTTCTAAGAATAAACGTGCTTTTAGTAGGATGGGCGTAGAACATTCTAGCAGTCCACAGACACTCATAATTTGCTCTTTATTTATAATTTTATTTTCTGACTGAGAATTTGGAGTGTGTAGTCTTTCCTAGAATTTTTCAATGTTGACCCCATGTCCTAGCCTTAGTGATTCTGTTCCCCTACATTCTTGTCAACCAACACAGACCAAAAAAAAAAAAAAAAAAAAAAAAGAGGCTTTCCCTGGCTCCCATTGCCCTGGCTTTTAAGTAGAATCCCAGTTCTGACACAGAACAAATGCCTAGCAGACACTGGTTAACTCACATGAAGTAACCTAGCCCAGGGACGACAGGCTGCTATCTGTAACTTCAGGACTCCAAGTGAAGGCTCATTTAGAGTACAAAGCACTATGACTTCTAGAAAGGAAAACTATAGTCAGTGGTTTTGCAGCCACCATTTGAAGAAACGAGCAAATCTCACGGATAGAAAGAACTGTGAGTCCCTTTGTGTTCTGGGGTAGAAATAGCACTTGAATCACAGGACTGTTTCCCTTTACAGACAGATTGAGATAGACCCACTCCTGGCATGGGACCCGGGGCTATTCCACACATGGCTATAGAAACTGGACGATCCAAGTCAGGCTCATAGGAAAGGATGACCACAAAGAGATCAGGAATCAACCAGTGGAGAAAGCTGATATTTTTTCCATTCTATCACACAAGGCAACAGACGTGTTCTTACAGTAGGGGGTAGGGGAAGAGTTGGGAGAGAATGGTAGTGATTTTAGTACACTGGTTTACGAATGGGGTTGGTATTTCTGTCTTTCCCCTTGACAATGAGACAACAACCCAAATAATAGATCCCTTGGTATATCAGAATGCCAAGGCTAACTGAACTGGGAGAGCTGTGTGGCTTTGGATCTTGGCTGACAGGCATATCCATGCATTAGGGCCATGGCTTGGCAGTAGACAAAGCTGCTGTGTGGGTCCTGGGAGAGCTCTCCGGCTCCATGGCTTTCTTTGATACGCAATTGAACTTTGGCTAATTTTTCCTCTCATGGCTGTTTATGAAGTCCAGAGCTGGGCAAAGAACTCATTGTGGAGCCCAGAGGCAAGAGCAAAGGAGTCCAGGATGTGTTCCCACAGTTACACTCAACCCATAACCTTAAAGGATGGCCCACAGGCCTACCACAGAGGGGCCAGTTGAGGTAAGAAACTGCAGCAATTTCTTCCCAGTTGCATGCTGCTCTACCTAGAAGATTGGCCAGATCCCTTTAAAGCTTCCTTCCTTCAGAAAGAGCGGATCTCTCACTTAGACAGGGTCAGTGCAATTACTAAATCACTGCTCTCCGGTGCCGCAGTGCTTACCAACAGCAGCCAATGTTTCCCGAGCATGTAGACATTTGTGAGGTACTGAAACGACTCATGGATAACCCACACAGTCATCACATCTTGTGAGGTAAAGTCCCGCTACCTCCACCTTCCCTATTCATACGTGGAGAAACTCGGTGGCAGAATTCTGAGTGACTGTGGTTCTCAGTACTCCCCACCTGAAGACCCAATTCTACAAATATGGCTGAATGCTAACTGGCTTTCCTGAATCCCTACCTCCTTTGGTCTGTAACACCAGGCAAGAGATAATAAAGTAATTGAGGTTAGCCTTCTTAGTTACCCACTTTAATTTATAATGGACATGAGCCGTTTTCAGGCAGTATCATTCAAGATACCTGAAATGACGACTTTCCTCAATGCACAGACAAGTGGAGAGAAAGTGATTGGCTTACGATGGGACCATCCAGCCTATCAGGGTTAGAGAACGAGGATGCTGTTCAAGTGGAGAGAAGGTGATTAGCTTACGATGGGACCATCCAGCCTATCAGGGTTAGAGAACGAGGATGCTGTTCAAGTGGAGAGAAGGTGATTGGCTTACGATGGGACCATCCAGCCTATCAGGGTTAGAGAACGAGGATGCTGTTCAAGTGGAGAGAAGGTGATTGGCTTACGATGGGACCATCCAGCCTATCAGGGTTAGAGAACGAGGATGCTGTTCAAGTGGAGAGAAGGTGATTGGCTTACGATGGGACCATCCAGCCTATCAGGGTTAGAGAACGAGGATGCTGTTCAAGTGGAGAGAAGGTGATTGGCTTACGATGGGACCATCCAGCCTATCGGGGCTAGAGAACGGGAGACAAGAATGCTGTTAAAGTGCTAGTAAACCCTAGAGCATTTGTTACCAGAATTAGGGCACTGCAGCTTTTTCCTCATCACTTTCACTCCAGTAGTTGTGCTTCCTGTCTCTATCCCCAGGAAACAGTGACATCAACAATAGCAGCTACCGGCTTTGTGTCAGGCCTGTAAGAACCGTGGGAGCACAACCCTGGTTTTACAGTAACACTTCCAAGTGGGTACCGTGACCCTCAACTTACTAATGGGGAAACAGACTGTGAGACGAAGATGTGTCCTAAAGCGAAAACAACTAATAACTGGTAGAAAAGAGAGCCAAACTCCCAGGGACACATTTCGCCTGTAGGTTGTCTGCTCCACAAACAGCGCGACGGGAACCTGGCATTTTTCTTCCACTTGACCTCTTGCTCTTCCTTTGAATGTGAGCACCATGGTTTTCCTGTAAAGAAAAACCCTTCTTCAATTTTCAACCTGTGTGTCTAGGCAGGGCTGTTTGGACCACTGGCTCCACGTCTGACCAGCAGACGGATCACATTCCTTTCCTCCAGAGATTGGTTTGCAGTAATTGGTTAGCACAAACCAAGCCAATTAAAGTAAACCCAAGACTTAGCTGAACAAGGGTGGCTAAGTTGGTTGAATTATGCAAGCGTAGATCTACTGGGGGCCCCTCTTTGCCACAACATGGAAGGAATCCCCTTGAGAATGACTATAAGTCCATCCAGAACAAAGGGAAAAAGGAGAGACACAGAGGGACCGTACCCTGGAGAAAAGCATTTACAAGATTGTCCACATTGTCCACCACTCCCACCCCTGTTCTGGGTCTGGGTCTGATATTGAAAACGTTAGCACTGAATTGAGGCTTCTATCCTCCCCCTGGGCAGAGAGAACCAAGTTCGGATCCTCCAGGTCTGGTTTTCTCGAAACCACATCTTTCTTTGCTTCTTCTCCCCCGGTGCTTTTGCTCTTCTTCCTGCTTTCCTGTTGGCCTTTTCTTTACACACCAACCACAGTAGCTAGGGAAAAGGCCGGAAACCTAAATCAGGCAGCCTCGCTGGCTCTCTGCAGAGGTTCAGATGAAGAGTGAGTTAAAAATACTGACTTAAGAGGCTGGAGGGAAAGCTCAACACATAAGAACACATGCTGCTCTTGCAGTGGACCCAGGTTTAACCCATACGGGCAAAATACTCATAGACAGACATTTTTAAAGTAGATAAATAAATATTTAAAAACATATTGACTTAAAAGCAATTTAAAACACATTCTGGGATTGTACTTAGCCATTCTATCCGTGGCTTTTTTTGTCACACATTGCACTTGATGAAAAGCCCTTGATGTCATTGCTTCCACTACAGAAATACAGCGTTTTCTGAGTTGGTCTCACTTAATCATCAGTGAATGATGGGGTGTAAAATATTCTTTCCAGTTCAAAAGTAGCATCAAGTAAATAAGACGAAACTAGTAATGGTTTGGGAAATGAGGTCATACACTAAGATGGATACTTAGTAGCCATCTACCAGGCTAGGTTATGGAAACGGCAAAGATGGATAAAATATCATTTTCAAAGTCTGGCCAGATTAAGCCTCAGAACCACTGACCATAATACAGTGTGATGGGCAGGAAGATAGGGAGAATGTGAGGGATTGCATGGGAAGGGACCATTCAGAACAGATGCTAGGACTTGGAGAAAGGAGGCTGGATTCTGGTGTCCCCTTATGTACCCATGACTACTGAATTGTGTCAGACAGTTCTGGGGCTGAGGCTGCAATTGGGGGCATTTATAGACTTAGAGGTAGCAGCCATTGGCCAAATGAAATGGCAGAATTTCAGTATTATAGCTAGAATGACTGACCTAGTACAATCAAGCTGAGCAACAGCCCATAAAGTGTGCTGCAATCAAGATCTCCTAAAAGCATATAGCGGAACTCTTATCACGCCTAAGGCTGAGAGTAAAGCCTCAGCCGCGGGCTCTAACAGACCTCATCCAGAATTCAGATAGAACAAACAGTCTAAGTAAAGGTAGCCTCCTGGTGTTTATCCCACAGGATCAGGTTTAGGAGTGATCAGGAGGGGAGAAGGCGGTGGGCGTTGGGGCAGCAAGTCAGCCCCCCAGGGGAAAGACCTGCTGAAGGGTGTGGGAAATCAATGCAGGGAAGCCAGTGGTGGTGCTCAAAATGTCAAAAACTTGGTCATCGGGCTGGGCATGGTGGTGGTGCACACCTTTAATCCTAGCGCTTAAAAGGCAGAGGCGGGTGCACCTCTGTGAGTTCATGGTCAGTTTGATCTACATAGAGAGTTCCGGAACAGCCAGGATTACACAGAGAGACCATGTCTCAAAACAAACAAACAAACAACAAAACATGATCATGGTAATCCATCAACTTTTGCTTTTTATTCGAGGGCCTTGCTTGTGAGACTTTGATGTTATTTAGCTGTATGGCCCATACACACTACCAGGACCTCTTTGGTATATTGTTCACATTAATCTGAAAAGGCCAGAAGTACATGCATATAAGCCACTAAATCCCTAGACTTCTGCTCACCCTATGCAAGGAACCAAGAAGCCAGTGTTTTTAAAGCGTGTGTCATCTCTGGATTCCCGAGGCCTTCTGGGTTGCCTCAGAGCTGGGTCTTTTGACTGCTTATGGGCAGAGGCGGCATCATATTCGTCTTTGGTTTCCCTAATGTCTAGCTTAGTACCTGGGACATCGGAGGTACTCAGTAAATATTTGTTGAATGAATATAACATTAAATAAGTCATTCAGTTCTAAGTAACCATTGCTTATACTTCTTGTAAATATGGGTTTATATAATTGCAAAGTGTGTCTGCCCTTTTTAGGTCTTGTATTTTCATTGTGGCCTGAGAGCTGTCAGTGGCACTCTGCTAAGTCGGCCTGCTCCACAGGAGAGCTCTGGCAAGAGCAAATTGAGTATCCTGGCTTGACAACTGACCGAATATGGCAGAGTTCTCACTCCCTTCCACTTCTCTTTTCCCTACCTGAGTAAGGGAGAGAAGGTTTTTGTTTGCTTGTTCTGAAATGAAAAACAAAATGCAATGCATAGGAGGTGTGGGTAGAGAATCAGGCAATATAGAATAATATAGAGCAAGAGGGACAATCCTCCCAGATATATAATACAGGCTTTCTCTGTTTGTACTAACATAACATACATAATATGTAATATTATGTGCCTGCTTTTAAAGTCATTTGGATATTGCATATACTCTTGCCATATATATATGAGAGACCGAGTTTTCTGTCCTGCCCAGTCCCTTAGTTGCTCAGCCCCAAAGAAACACACAGGGGTGTGCATTAATTATAAATTGATTGACCTATTATTTCAGACTTCTTATTAACTAATTCTTACATCTTAAATTGGCCCATTATTCTTGTCTGTGTTAGCCACGTGGCTTGGTACCTTTCATCAATGAGGCATTCTCATCTGTGTCCTCTATGTCTGGGTGACAACTGCAGACTGTGTCTTTCCTTTTCCCAGAATTCTCCTGTTCCTGTCACCCCACCTCTACTTCCTGTCTGGTCGCCCTGCCTCTACTTCCTGCCTGGCTACTGGCCAATCAGCGTTTTTATTAAAAGTAATACATGTGACAGGATAAAAGACCATTGTCCCACAGCACTATATATTGTCTATGAAAAGTGATTAACCATATATATACTTTTTATAGAACTATGATATTCCATGGTATGAACATACAGATATTCAGACAAAAGCATGATGGCATTAAAATAAATTTCTGTGTTCTTTAAACTCATGCCAGAAAAACCAGGAAGTATTTTATTTTTAATTACCAAAAGTCATTATCAGGCCGGGTTGGTAGAGTGCTTTCCTAGTAAGTACAAAGCACTAAGTACAAGCCCCAGCCCTGCATAAACTGTCATCTCAGCTCAAGTCTGTCCTCAACTACACAGTACCTTTGAAGCCTTCTGTGCTACAAGAGAGCCTGTCTCAAACAAGGAAAGGATACCATCATTGGCAGCAAAAATTTTATCACAAGGAAAGGAATAATACAGTTTCATTTCAGAAATAGCTCTGTTTCATCCAGTCAAGCCCTTCCATGTTGGGACATTGATAAAAGTACTGTAGACTTTTATCTATATTAGCAAGTCTTCTGCCCAATAGGTCTTTAAATATAAACTTACTGTTCCAAGTGTCTCTTAGTTGGAATCACCTTAACATTGAGCTTCTCACACAAGAGAGTGAAAGGAGAGATTAGGCTAGCGGATACAGTTCAATGATAGAGTGCTTGCCCAGAGTGTTCATGGTCCTAAATTGCACTCACAGTAGCACGCATGTGCACGCGCGCACACACACATACTTGTGTGCGTGTATGCGTGTGTGTGTGTGTGTGTGTCTGTGTCTGTGTGTCTGTGTGTATTAAAGGGAGATAGCTCAGGAAACTACAGCTAACCAAAGAAATCCAAACTCAGAACAATGAAGTGCCTAAAGCCTGTTCCCACCCCATCCCTACCCCCATCTGTCCCCAGGCTCAGGCTCACACTCCATCCTGTGCTAGTGAAAGAGATTACACAGTTGAGCCTCAAGAAGACTGAGCTGTCCCGGCTCCTTTTTGCTTTTGTTGACATTCCATTGTCCTCTTAAGGGTTTCGTTCCTCTTAGGAGTACTGACTGGTTCCCCCAGAGACCTGTCTACCTGCCTAGACATAGGAATCTGAGGTGTCAATAGGGCCATTTCCTCCCTCTCACCCTTCCTCCTCCTATTAGGGATTCTGCCCGAGCAGCAAAGAAAATCCCTGCAGACTCTTGTCTTGAGTAGAGCTTTGTCCCGTGGTGATTAGGCAGACCTCTGATTTCCTTCTAAAACATGATGCATTGGTTGGGAAAGAGGAAAGGAGAATGATTTAAGATAGAGGCTTTAGGGAACAAAGCAGAGCTTTTTGTTTTGTTGGCCTCCTCTTTAGACCAAGCCCCAGGTTGCTGTGCGGTGTGCCATTCCAAGAGGCAAGTGCCTGCCTGGAAAGATAGGAACTGAGGGATTATGGACTGAGGCTGACCTCAGAAAGACATTCCCTGCTCTCGCGGTCTTTTAAAGATTAGACTGTCTGGACGGGCCCTTCCTTCAAGGAGTTCAAGTAAGAGACAGTACACACCCATGCGATGGCACTTGGTTCTTTAGTTTAAACATGAAGTTTTCCTCGCAGATCTGCTGAGTAAGGGCTGGTTTGCTTTGTTCTCCCAGCTCTCTGTCTTGAACTTGTGGTATTTATGTAAGCCCAAAGACCTACAACCATTTCCATAAGACAAGGTGCCATCAAGTCAACATTAACTATAGAAAGACTTACAAAATGACGATCTTGTAGAAGGTCCCTAACATGATGACACAATAGGAGGACTTGACCCCTCCCACTATGCAGAACCCCACAAAAGACCTTTCTACACATCCCAGCCCATTTCATATTGTTTTTATTTATTGATCTATTTATTTACTTATTTATCTTTGTTTTTTTTTTTTTTCAAGACAAAGTTTCTCTATGTAGCCCTGGCTGTTCTGAAACTTACTTTGTAAACCAGGCTAGCCTCAAACTCAGAGATCTGCCTGCCTTAAAGGTATCTGCCACCATTGCCTGATTCATTTTAATTCCCAATTTCAAGGCTTTGTATTCCAGGCAAGGGAATCTACCAGCTGACTTGAGAGAACATATTTTGCTAGTGGTACATGTGAATTAACTAGGTAGGATGCCTGTTTGCACAGCTTAAATCCAAATGTAGTATTCTAATGAAAGTGCTAACATTGGGGTCATTGGTGAGGAGAGGGTATTTGAATAGATGCCTCCTAGCACCCCTCAAGTCAGATCTTATAAGTGGCTGGTGGGCGCTATAAGCAGATATCCTCGGTATGGAGAGCCAGTCCTTCCCTCCTGTTGATCAGTAGACTTGTTTAACCAAAGCCAGTTTCCCCATTACTAAAATGAGGATAACAATGCTTACCTGTTAAGACTGATGTGAGGATTGCATGCCCTAGTCCTGGGCACACAGGAATTAACATTAGCTCTCATCACTGATTATCCAAACTCTGCCAAGAGTTATGGTACTTGGAGTAAGCTGCCAGATGGCAATCTGGTGGCTTCCCAGTGTGGTAAACTCCTTCTGCATCCAGTCAGGTCCTGTCAAGCTCTTCTGAGTCCTTTCTAAGGCCTTCTCATGTAGATCCCCTTTCTTGAATTATTTCGGTGTGGGAGTCTAGTTCTGTGGGCTAAAGGCACTGTGAGTTTCCTATAATACTTCATGAGTGAGTCACCCTGTGCTTGTATATAGTATGAGATTTGAACACAATCTTTTAAAATATTAAAAACACAAAAGTCTAAGCAGATAGGTTTCTGATTACACTGACTATGTGGGGACAACGTTCCAGCTCTCCTCTATCTTATAGAGAAAGAATGAGATCCTTTCTCCCTCTCTCTTCCCCCCCTTCCTCTCTCCTCCTCTAGCCCTCTCCCTCCCTCCTTCCCTCTGAACTCTGTCTGTTGTCCCCTTCTTGTCCTCTGACATTTTCTCCACCGGAGGAGAGATTTAGGGAGATAATAAGAATGCTGTGTTCATGGGAATTCATTGAAGAACGAGCATGGTGACTCCTTTACATTGGTCCTCCACCCATCACAACCCGGCCAGCGGTGTGGTATATTACACAAGCCACTCCCACTTGACCAGCTGTTCTTGGATGTGTCAAGCCCAGATTTCGGCCTCTTTACACAGAAACATGTTGCCTTCCTTGAATCAATTCCTGTGAGACTAAAGGAAGTCCCATGTGGCCCAAGCATGATGTAACAGGGATGTGTGCTTCAGAATTCAAGACACACCCTCTGAGTTCCTGGCATCTTTTTGCTATAATAATCACACAACCACAGCTTTCCTCTGTGACCCTTGACGCCTCCGGAGCTGCCTCGCCTTGGCTGGGTTTTCTAGCAAGCCTGGACTGGAGGATCCAGCTCTGCTTCCTGTGGGGCTGTGGAGGGCCTTGGCGGGCAGGCCTGCCTAAGTGTGTGTCTTGAGCACTTGCCCCATGTGCTGATGCTCCTGGCTTTCTGGTGTCTTGATTATTTGGCCAGTTTTATTCACCTGCTATAAGGGAGAGAAATAGACTGGTTCTTGGTCATCAAAGCTGTCCCCTACAAAAATGTTGGAACAAAGTGCAATCTCCCACTACAGATGACAATGAAATAGTTCATATTTACTTGTAAGTTGAAATTGGTTGTACTCCCAACCTATTTGTGTCTTTGATTCTAAAGTGTAATTCCTATAGACAGACACACAAAGGTTAAAAGTACAAAGGTTTAAAATTATATACTAGACTAAAATTTTTAAAAGAGAAAGAAAACATGTGACTATCACAGAAAATAAACTTGGACAAGACAAAACAAAACAGACAGACAAAAAACTGCTACCGGAAACTGAAGTGGACACATTGTTATTGTTAATGTTTGAGACAGAGTCTCATTATACAGGGCAGGCTAGCCTCAAATTCATGAACCTTCAGCCGGGCAGTGGTGGCACATGGCTTTAATTTCAGCACTCGGGAGGCAGAGGCAGGTGGATCTCTGTGAGTCTGAGACCAGCCTGGTCTACAAGAGCTAGTTTCAGGACAGGCTCCGAAGCTACAGCTAAACCTGGTCTCAGGAAAAAAAAATTAATGAAGCTTCTTTTTATTAAAGGCATGAACCACCACACCTGGTTTAAAGGGGAAGTAGACACAGGGTTTCACCCCTAACCAAGGAGTTATTTGCAGTTGATTCCTGGAGACAAAGAGAAAAACTGTTTTCTTCAGTGGATGATTACTGAAGTTGGTGTATCAACCAACTCCAGGACAAGTCCCATAGCCAAGAGTAATTGGCCAACACAAAATCCATGGGTTTGGGGTTTTGTGATTTTGTTTTGTTTTGTTTTGTTTGTTTTTTTGAAAGAGAGAGAACATAAAATTCAATGTGTAGGAGATGGGGAGGAAGGAGCTGGGAGGAGCTGAGGGAAGAGGAAAACAGAATCAAAATATATTGTATGGAAAAAATTAATGAAAAGTTCTCTCTATGAGGAATACTCAGCTATTATTAACATACATGTATCTAAAAACTAAGCCCCCCAAATAATATGTGAAACACAAACAAACTCGAAGGGAGAAATCTATTGATAATTCAGCAGTAATATTAGGAGACTTACATGTCCCATTTTCAATTATGGAGCGATCAGTTAAGCAGAATTTCAGCAAAGGAACAGAAGGTTTGAAAAATTCTGTGAACTTAGCAAGATGCACAGCAGGCGTCTGCAGCTCACTTCCTGAGCAACCCTGACATTTTCCTCTGAAGTACGAATGGAACACTCGCTGGCGTACACTGTGAATGGGGTGTAAAATGAGCCTCATTTCAAAGAACTGAAATCATACAAATTTCTCCAGTTACAGTAGAGTGAAGTTAGTAACCAGTAACAGGTAGTAGGCAGTAAGAAAATTCTGAAATGCTTACAAAGTTTAAAACACATAGAAGCATACTCTGAAATAAACAACACACCAAAGAACAAGTCACAATGGAAATTAGAAAATTAGGAAAATGGAAACAATGTATAATATACCAAAGCTTATATGATATAGTTGAAGTGGTATTCAAAGGGAAATCTATAGATTAAATGTCTGTATTAAGAATAACTTTATTGCATGCAAAGTATATCTCAACAAACATGTTATTATTGAAAGATCAATGATCCGCAGCTTTACCGATTGAGTTTATATATCATAACCACATGTGTAGGGCCACTGCATTCTCTTTAACTATATTATGTTTGGGAAGTATCATTAATACTTTCAAGTCACATAATGTACACTTTAAAAACCAGCACAGCTGATAAGGTGTATGGACAAATCTTAATCTTATAATTCCTTCTATGCAAGGGTCTAGGCAAAAAGGGGCTAATGTTTGCAGTTCACTTCAGAATGCACCAAATGCAGAAGAGTCGATAGGTGGCTGTGGAGGAACCGAAGCGAAAATAATAAGTGTTAGTTATAAAACAAGATGATTGGTGTATAGTTATTCCTTATAAAAGTTCTCAGTTTTGCTGTGAGCTTATATTGAGGAAAAAGTGTGAGTTGAAAATCGCACTCTCTCCCCCTCATATAATTCATTAAGTGAGCATCCCACTGACTGAGGAAACTGTTTTCCTTAGGGAACATGTTCTCTTCTAGATAATACTTCTTGAATCCACTATATTAGGGGGGAAAAACCCTTTGGAAACGGCCACTAGAGAGGTGCTATCAAAGAACATAAGAGTATCCTGTGAGAGAAGATGTCCTCAGAGCCTCAGGTGCAGATCTGCTAGCGGGTTCTTCCTAGAAGCTAAAGTTAACATTTCATAGGGGTTTAGATCCCCTTACTTTCTGTTACCGAATGCCTATAAGAAGAGAAGCTGGCCAAGCAGAAATAAACTAATGCATTCACACTTGCTGAGATACAGTCCACCCTGCCATTTCCAGGACGGTATTATTCCTGCAGCCTGTGCATCTCTGCTCTGAAAAGACAACCTAGGTACATTAAACTCATTCCTTGCTCGCCTCTCATGGCTGCGATGTTGGCGCTGAGGTTTCCATGTTCATGGAGAGTGATTTTCCTAATGATGAAGCAGATTCTAATCAGAGTAAGATCCAGATATACACAGCAGCTGCCCCCACCGCCTTTCCTGTAGTGCCTCCAACACAATAACAGGGAATTCCTATGAGGATCTCTGGGTATGCTTCAAACCCCCTCATCTTCCAGCCTCCGTGCAGGCCCAGACCTTCCTGTCTGAAGCATTTCCGGCCAGCCTGTCCCTTAGCTTGGAGGACTCAGCTCAACCTGGGGAAGGGTCAAAATTGGGGTTACCAAAACCTCTTGGATTATTTGATGCAAGCCTAAGCAGCTCCCTTCCTGGGCTTCCAAGCGTTTGAGGAAAACTTTTTCTAAGTCTTCAACAAGGAGGAAAAGTCCTGGCATGCAGAATTACTGTCACAGTTACTTGGCAGAACTAGAAGAAAGGTTTGTTTAACTTAGCAATGGGTTTTATTAGCCCAGACTCCGGATGAAATGAGATAATGGGGTCCATGTTGAAAGACAGACGGGTCCATGGGTTTCTCCCAACTCCTTAGTAGGTCCATGCGTGCAAATGAAAGGCTCAGACACGTCCAGCAAGCACATCACGGCTCAAGTCATCAACAACCACATCATCTTGCTGATCAACGGAAAGACTGAGAAAAATTAAAAAGCTAGCAGGGCAGGAAAACGTGGGTGGGTACAAGGTGTTACTGCTGAGCTGGCTCTCAGTTGCTTTTTGCCACTGTTTCCTCAGCCTAACACACAACATTGTCACCAGAAAACAGAGCGCCGAGAGCCAGCCTAAGCAACCACCTGCGCCTGCCGGAGGAAAACGTTTTGTGTACACTCCAACTCAGCCAACCCCTTTCACTCAGCCCTTCACCCTCCACCATTGTGAGCTCTGGGGTGTGGGTGGGAAGAGGAAGAAAAGAGAAAAGAGGAAGTGTTCATCACCAGGGTTAAAAGAAGCCTTCCTGGCATGGGAGTGGGGGAAGAGAAAGTGGAGGAGCTGGTGGCAGCCTGCCTCCGTGCATGGCTGCCTATTCAAACTTTTTTCCTAGGCCACAAAGACAAGACTCACTGTTTCCTGAGGCTGGAACTGATTGAGCCCGCCAGGACCAGATCTCTCCAGAATATCCCGTACCCCAGCACTCCAAAGTCCTGCTCCCCATTGTCTGCCCTGACCAACCGTGGAGGAGGGCCAGACTGGCCTGCTCCAGATGATGGCAAACCCATATCCCAGAAGAGGACACAGGCATTATTCCTGGAAGGTGTCATTGTCCTGGATTAGTCCTCCTGTGCCCAACGCTCTCTGTTCTATGGCTCCGTTTCCACTTTTGAGCCTCGTAGAAGTCTGGTCAGGCCAGGAAAAACATATGATGTTATAGTAAGTGGGAGCCCATGACTTGACTTTGGGTCCTGCCCAAGCTGAGTCTCTTGGCAGGACTTGACGAGGTAGCTTGCTCTTTTCTATGACATTTTCCAAGTCCCTTCACTGGGGGAGAAACTACGGGTACATTTTGAAGACAGATACAAGTCAGTGGAGCTCTGGTAGGTCACCACTTTGTACATTCAGTCTTGTGCTTCAGAGAGCTTGTATTATATCTAGAGCAGACTAGAAGATGTGGGAGCCAGAAGCAGCTGATTGTGACGGTGGCTGCCATTGAATACTGCAGATTTGGTGCCTAAAAATCACAGTGTACAACAGCAGTGAGCACTGGTTCAGCTGTTCTTCCAGAGGAACCAGGTTTAGTTCCCATTACCCACACAGAAGCTCACAACTCCAGTTCCAGGGACTCCAATGCCCTCTTCTGGACTCTGCAGGCACCACACACATCACAATACACAGACACACATGTAGGCAAAACTCCAGTACACATGGAATAAAATGACATTTCATCTATTGTGTTTAAAGAACAGCAAGGGATGAAAAGTTTGGACATTCAAAGATGAAGGTAGAAGGAAGAATACCAGTATGGAAGCCATGAGCAACTGAGGCCACCGCACAGGTCCCTGTCCAGTCCCCCCCCCCCGCCCCTCCTTTCTCCTGTCTTGAATCATGTAGGGAGGGAATGCCCTTATTTCTAGTATGTATTTTTATCCCAGCTGATATTTTGCCCCCAGAGAAGTAGATTGGTCTGTATGTGTCAAATTGTGGGTTGCCACTGGCGTTGCAAGTATCAACTTCGGAGCCCTCAAATGAAGAGGCCGCTTCCCATGCTGCATGCTGGCCTACATGCGTGTGAACACACTTTTTTCACAAAGGGTTCAGGCTGTATTAGTTTCCAGGCCTCCTTGCAGGCAGGCAGGCATGTTGAAGAAGATAGTGCAACACTTGATGACAGCCCAGATGCGCACCCTGGGAACACTTCAAACATGGGAGAGGGCTGGACCTCTGAAACAGAACAGCCTGACTGAACTCTAAAGCTGTTTCTGCTTCAGGGGACAGTCTCTGCTGAGGAAATGGCCCAGTGGCTAAAGTGCTTGCTATGTAAATACGACTGCCTCAGTTTAGAGTTCTACAGGGGTAGACGGCCGGGCATGGCAATATGCACCTGTAACCCTAGTTCTCAGAAACAGGCTTCAGAGATGGGAGGGTGCTGGGGACCTGATAACCAGCAAGTCAAGCCAAAATAGTGAGCCCTAGGTTCAGTTAGAAACACTGTCTCCAAAAATATGGTCGAGAGCAATAGTGGGAGACATCCAAAGTCTTTATCACACACACACACACACACACACACACACACACACACACTTACACAGGCGCTAGCTATGGTTTGTAAGGCCAAATGGAGCAAAGGTGTGGGATACTGGGTCATTTTTGAAGAGAGAGGAATCTGCGTATTTACAAAGACATGCAGCATGCATCACTATCTTCCCTGACATCTATGGGGCTAAAAAGTGACTTTATATTTCCCCTCACATATGAGAACTCAGAAGTAATGTTGGCCTTCCCCTCAGCCTCCAGCCTTCGCGATTGCGTCTCAGTGTTCGTGGTTACGAACTGCTCGGACATGTAGCCACCTGTGTTTGTTCTCTTTTAGGTTGTCCTCGCAGTTGTCCGTTTGCCTTTTGGATTTGGGCCCCTCTCCACACACACACACGGCATTCATTAGGCGTGGTTTGCTGATACAACCTCCCGGTGCCAGTGCTTACAACCTGTGACCAGACTAGGTTTCTGAGTCACATCCCACAGCTGGTTCATTCGACTAACATGCCTAGTCCATTTTCTGAATGCCGGCTCTCATCTCTCCCACTCTGTAACCAGTAACCGGCGTTCTGTTCCCAAGAAGAAGACCTGATATTTTTTTTCGGTGGAATTTTATCCTACAAAACCTGTAGCATTTCCTGGTTACCTCCTAATATATGTCTTTCACATTTTACTAAAAGATACATGGGATTTGTCTCAGCATTTTAGCCAAGTTGAGGTTCATCTAGATACCGTAGTTGTCTGGTCTGATGTACTGTCTCCGTGTGTCTTTTGTCACCTCCCATCCATTCAGTTTCCCTTCCGTGTGTTTAGTTACATGATCCTCAGCCCACTTTAGTGATCTTCTGTTTACAACCGACCGCCTCCTAATCCCAGCTCATCTCCTATGCGCTCTGCTGTTTTCCCCTCGGTAGCAGGCATTTCGCCTGGCATCCCACGGTCACTCATCTTGCTACCTCTTGCCTCCTTTAGGATGAAAGGTCTGCTGAGACAGCAGTTTTTGTCTCTTTCTCTCCTGCTAGGCTCCATGTTTGTTCAAGAGTGTGGTTGGATGCAGCAGCATCCTCATGTCTCTCAGTAAAAATGTTGAACCAGGCAGGGCCCAGGCTCGGTTCAGTGCCTCCTGCTAGAGGCTGCTAAGGATCGTGTGATCGCTAACGAACCCACTTAATGCTCTCAGCATGCAGCCTAACTCATCCTCACTGTATCTGGTGGGGTATCAGGAGAGTTGATCACAGTTCTTGCTACAGTTGGAGATAGCCCTCTCGTCCATCAGTCTGGAAGTTCCGCTTCTCCCCCTGCCCAAAAGGAAGCGGCTCCATCTGACTCGTGTTAACTGCACCCAGGTTATCTTTGTGATGTCTCATCCGAAATTCTGCTCCAACACAGCATTTTAACTGGTGGCCTGTCCAGACCCTGTGACTGCCTGTGAGGGAGTCATTCTAGCTACACTGTCCCCTCGGCTCAGGCCCAGGACCTTGACCCTAAGGTACAGATGTGGCACCAAGAGTCAGACAGCTTAGATTAGAAGGCAACACTTCATCAAAATTAGAATATTGTTTCTTTCTATTTCTCAACTTCTGTAGTCCATAAAAAAATTATTACATAACATTCAGAATATGATACTATTTATTGCTGTTTGATCAGATCCTTTTGACTTTGCATCCAGCTGCTGCACATCGACCATAAAGATCCTAGTTTGGGGTTTTGTTTATTTTCTTTAATTTTAGTTTCATTTGGGTCCATTTCATTCTCATCCCAGATGTTCCCCAGGGAGCCTCCTGACTGGCTCCAGACCTCTCAGCCCATCCTCGTCCAGGTTAGACTCTTTAGGCAGGCCACTGGCGTGATACATAGAAGTCTATGAAAAGCGTCTCAGGCCCCTTTCAAATCTACCAACTCAGAATCCACAAGTTCACAGGGCCTGCAAGGGATTGCCTTAAAGTTTGAAACACTCCGCTCTTATACCATGCCACTCCCCACTGAAGGAGCATCCTTAAACTTCACACAAATCATCCCCAAACCATCCCAGTCAGGAAATGAACCACCTTAACTTTCAGATGAGATGCTTTTGATGTCGTTGGGTCTAAGGACAATGAGCAAGTGTGTCAAGTGACTTAGGGCAGCTATAAGAATGATCACGGTTCAGTTGGCTACTCCCATCTAGTAAAAGCGGAGTATATTGTTTCTCCATGGTGACAAGACATTTGGGAAGCCATGTGATGGGCTGAGTTCCTCTTACTCATTCCGTACTTACTATGTGTTGGACACAATGACAACCATTTTTCCTAATTTAATCCTTATCGTAACCTATTCAGACAGGTATTTTTAGCTTTATTTAAGATATTAAAAAAAATACTAAGATTCAAAGCATTCAGGCTAGCCAGAGTCACAGGACTGGTGGTTCAGACTATAGTGTAAGTAACAAATACATCTGAAATACAGAGGCTGAGACCAGTAGTTCTGTCCGAAGAGACCCTGTGGTCTGTGTGGAAGGTGCTGATACTCTCTCAGATCTTCTAGTTTTCTTATCACACATGGCTTCATCATCACCTGTGCCCGTGTGGTTGGAGAGTGTCCCTGCCCTTGAGGAAAAGGGAGAAGGCACAGGCATTTGATTTCTTATGAAAACATAATCCAAAGTTTTACTGGCCATTTCTACCTCCATTCTGTCAATCAAAGCTTGTACACTTGGCCACATTTAGTTGCAGAACAGACAAAGATATGTAGGAACTTGGAAGTTATTTACTAGGAAGGAAAATGGGAATTACTAATAAGAGAACCCAGGCACCTAACTGAAGGATGAGATTCAAACCCTGTCACCAAAACTTGTGACCTGTTTATATTATTGACTGTCAGTAGATGTTGCATTGGCATAGATTGAGATACATGTGTAAGCTTGCTTTTTATGGTTAGGAATCATTTATCCATTTTCTTTGCTTTCTTCACAACCAAAATGATTCTGTGACAAAATGTCACGATTTTGTTGTTGTTGTTTTTCGCGAAAGGGTTTCTCTGTGTAACAGCCCTGCCTGCCCTGGAACTAGCTCTTACTGACCAGGCTGGCCTCTAACTCACAGAGATCCACATACCTCTGTTTCCCAAGTGCTGGGATTAAAGGCGTGCGCCACCACCACCCAGCAAATGTCACAATTTTAATGAAGTTATTTTTACTTATAAACTAGGACAAATATCATCTCTGTTGAGCAGAAATATTATAATAAAATAATCCACCAATTTTTTTCTAGACTTTTTAATGAAACTATATTTTTTATATGTAGGTGTATGTGTGTGTGTGTGTGTGTGTGTGTGTGTGTGTGTGTGTGTGCATGTACATTCCAGGGCATGCATACAAAGGTCAGAGGAAGATTTAATTCTTTGTAATTCTTGTACAAGTTGATTCTTTTGTTTCCTTTCCTTCCATCAAAGGGGTCTTGAGGATCAAACTCAGAGACCATCACAGGCGTGACAACAACTGCCTTTATCCAGTGAGCCATCTTGCCTTTCAGAAATTTTTATTTTATTCCAAATAAACACATGTTGATTATTTTGTGTTTCAGATAACTAGTTCACATACCCATTGATAAGCACTATGTGTGTATGCATGCAGCACTTGAGATATATATATATATACATAAATGTATATATATATCCCAGATACATACATATATGTGTGTATATATGCATACATGCATATTTTGCAAAAATAATTCTTACAAATCATTTTTTAGCAAATAATCACCTTCTTTACAAGAGAGAATGTCATTGTTCCAAACTCAGCTGGCATTTCTCTTTTGCTGGAGTGCAGGTCAACTCGTATGCAATAATGCTTCACACTGGCACCTCCAAACATTCAGAGGCATGCAGCAATATTAACTCTCCTGCATGTGGGTCCCCTGCAGCTGGGCCTGGGTGGCTAGCTCTGTCCTAGACATGTCTGACTCTCCTAAGATAGCTGACTAGTTTGAACCTGTTTTCCTCTGGCTATGGCAGGAGTATAAGAGAACAGATGGAAATACTTGAGGCCTAGGCTGGGAACTGGCATAAGCCAAAACAAACCATGTAGCCAAACCCACAGTCAAAATCCAGCAAGAATGCATGATGAGGCTTTCGGTTAGAGAAAATACAGTCACAGGATAAAGGGTAGAATCACACACTCCATGAGGAATCGGAGTCAGGGCTAATAAACGGCTTACCATTCCTTTGCCTTAGCAAGTTATTTTGAATGTTTGTCATGATATGATAGTAACTATTTTAAGGTAGCTTTATTTTTTTAATAGCTAAGCTATGGATGAAATTAGATCAGGAGTTTTATCATTGCACAGAGAGGTAACTATTTAACCATGTCACATAAAATAATCTTTTTCAACTGGGTGGTGTAACACACGCCTTTAATTACAGCACTGGGGAGGAAGAGAAAGGCAGATCTCCTGTGAGTTTGAGGTCAGCTTGATCTATAGAGCAAGTTCCAGGACAGCTAGGGCTGTCACACAGAGGAGCTGTCTCCAAAAAAACAAACAAACAAAAATCTTATTTCTGGAAGAATTTGTTTAAGAATATAGTATTTAGTGCCCTGGTTCTCAACCTTCCTAGTGTTACAACCCTTTAATATGGTTCTCAGCCTTCCTAATACAATTCCTCATGTTGTGTGAACCCCAAACCATAAAATTATTTCATTGCTGCTTCATCACTATAATTTTGCTACTATTATGAATCATAATGTAAATAGCTGTGTTTTCCAATGGTCTTAGGTGACCCCTTAGTAGCCATTCAACTCCCAAAGGGGTCACAACCCACAGGTTGAGAACTACTGGCTTATTTGCATAGTGTTGAGATAAATGTCTTTCCTGGTTGACCATTTTGACATGATTAAGACTCATTTGAACATTTGGTTCTAAAACAATTTTGTGTATGTGTGTGTGGTTGTTGCTTTTTTAAGACAAAAGTCTCTCCTCGTAGCCCTGGCTGTCCCAGAACTTACTATGTAGACCAGGGTGGCCTTGAACTCATAGAGATCTACTTGTCTCTGCCTCCTGAGAGCTAGGGTTAAAGGTGTGTACCATCATGCCCAGTTCTCTAAAATATTTGTAATAATAAATCCAATGCATTGTAATCATGTGCTGTCAAAGGAGAAAGGGAGCCAGCAGAGGCTCATGCTACACTTTCTGCTAACTCTGGAAAATGTGCTTTCTGTGCAGATTCTTATTGCCAAGTCCCCTCTGGCTTCCTTCACCTCCTTCGTCTACACCATCAAGGGGGAAGGCCTGGTTCTCCAAGGTAAGATCCATCGGCCAAATGGTTTCTGTAAGCATGTTCTTCTCAGTGCTGCCCATAACCGGTGTCAAGCACTGCTTAAGTCCTATTAGATGCTAGTTCAGACAATTCAAAGGCCAAGGTAAATTAGCTGGTAATTTTTTTTTAAACCCTGATAAGATCAAGGGATTTGGCAAGTTGTAACAAGAATTTGACAGGAGGAAGGAAGAACGACAGGATTTATAACAGAATGGAAGAGCTGTTGTTTAGTAGTAGAATGTTCATTTTTTTTTTGCATTATAATGAACAAAACAAAAGGAAAAACAAATATAAAATCCTCCAAATGGGACAACAATAACAAAAATATGAGGGCTTAATTCATTAAGAGAGCCTATAGACCAATATGAAATACAACCATAGATTCTTTATAGATATTAGATATAGATTGCTCATGTATGTATGTGTGTGTGTTTTCATGTATATGGTCAGGTGCCTGTGCATTAAAATCTGAAGTTGACAGGTATCTTCTTCAATTACTGTCTGCCTTATGTGTGAGGCCAGGGCCCATGGAATTCTCCCTTCTGGCTAGTAGAGCCAGCCAGCTTGCATTAGGAAGTCTTTCTCTGCCTCCTGTGTTGGGACTGTCAGTGGGCTGCCACAACCACCACCTTTTCACATGGGGTCTGGGGTTCTGAACTCTGGCCATCACACGTTCCGAGCAAGTGCCTGGCCTGCTGAGTTGTCACCTCAGCCCCATAATGGTCTTGTAAATAACCAAATGACCGTCTCCTTTAAAGCAGGCATTTATCTCAGGAGAATGTCAAGAACGCTTCTGATTGTTTGGGAGAACTTGCCCCTGCCATGTCCTTTGCAGATCCTATGGTGTGAGCTGCGTGCAAAGTTGTCAGTGCCAGCCTGGCAAAGATCAACCCACAACCTGTGGGGCTGTGTGTGGGATTCCTGGAACCCTGCTTCCCTGCGCTGAAGTCCCAATGACATTTCTTCTAGTCTGTACTTTAGGACATCCTGGTCCTCGACTTGAAGGGAGCTGGGCTCTGGCTCAAAGCAGAACTCTACTGGGCCACTTGAGTGGAGGTTCCATCCTGGGTGCTCGGTGCCCTGCTTAGGAGAGGCTCTTGACATTGGCAGGTCCTTCCAGAAAATAGTTAACATATAAGGGTAAATTTAAGACTTAGACAATTCAGCCTCTCCAGTCAAAAACGCTGCTCTATGGGTTAGTGCTCAGGTCATTTGCCCCCCACTGTCAGGCCAGAGACCCCACCCACAGGGACGGGTAGCTGAACATCTGCCCTGAACCAGAGAGCCTTTCCTATTGCTTTGCAGGGCGGGAATGTCTGCCCTGCAGGGTTTTATGACCTAGGGTTTTTCCCCAGGTTTGTAAACCAGCTGCTTCAGGGTCCCCAAGGAGATCACTTTATCACAGAGACCCAGCAGGGGCAGGATGGGGAGTTCCTGCTTCTGGATGAGGACCAGGCTGCAGCCCTCCCTTTCTGCCCCCTCAAAAATGTCTGCTCCTTAATGGACTCTGAAGCAGTGTGTTTGTTCGGCGCAGCTGAGCTCCCCAGCGGGAGACTCTCAGGTCCACAGAAATTTGGGGTAAGAACCAATGACCTTTGGCTCTTAGCCTTCGACTTATGCTAGCCAAGTTCTTTGGTAAATATTTTTTTTTTACAATTGCAAATATTGTTTTCTGACAAAGAAGCAGAGATTTTAAGAGCAGATTAAGCAAAGCAAACAGCAGGCCCCTCTGTTACATACTCTCTAAGGGTGTCTAACTAGTAAGCTATCAGAAAGCCGGGCTTGTGTTTGCCCAGGGCACAGGGTGGGTTTTCGAGCGAATGCTGCATCTTTAGAGGCTGCCTGAGAAGATTAGTGCTCTAGTAAAGAGTAAGTTAAGATGAGGGTTTCAGAAAGTCTAGGGCAAATTGTAAGCCTAGAAGGCTCGTACTGAAAGCCTTGCTGCGAAGCATTTCTTAGTTTGTCTAAAGTGGATAACACCGGGAGCGTTTGCAGGGACAAGATTCCTTTGTCCGTTCATGCCTAAGATCACGATTCAGACAGAGAAGAGGGGATTATTAGAGAAGAGTAGAAACTGGATATACACTTGGTGGGTGGAAGACACAGACCCACCAACCCAAGTGAATCCACGCTTAAAGCAAACAACAGGAAAACCACACGCAGCGGCAGCCATCTGTAACCACAGCAATCCTATGAAGAGATGAGAGGCAGAGGCAGGAGAATCACCCTGAAGCAGGTCTAGCCTGGAGTACTTGGCATGGCGGAGATAACAAGAGAGACCTGCATCTCAAAAGCTAGGTGGAGAGAAGCTGGAAAGATGACTGGGCGGTTAAAAGTGACCGCTGCTCTTGTAGAGAACCCAGGTGTGATTCCCGGCGTTCTCTGGCAGCTCCAGGGGATCCTGTATCTCATCTGGCCTCTGTGGACACCAGGCACACATGTGGTGCACATACATGCTTGTGTTTGCAGGCAAAACACTCTTACACATAAAGCCGAATCTAAAAAGAAAGAAGGAAAAACCAAGGTAGAAGAAGAGACCGTGTCTCAAAAGTTGTCCTCTGACTCCACATGCATGCTATGTTGTGTATGTCCATGGGCGTGTGCATGCACACACAATAATAGTCAATAGTAATAATAAAGCAAAGAATAACTACAGAAAGCTGGAAACCAGCAAAGAAAGCGTGTTACTGAAGGGGACGGACCTCAAGCCATGTGTCCAGGAAAGAAAAATTCAAGAAAATGTCACGACGCAAGGTCCCCAACCAATAAAAACATGCCCAGGGGAGGGGCTTCAACCCCATATGCTGATTTCTATGCTGTTATCTTGGTTCTGCTCCCCGAAAAGCACTTACCTATCTAGGGAACCCTGCTTCCCCCCCCCCCCCCCCCCCCCGCCTTCAGCAATGCTTCTGAACACAACCTCAGAAGGCCCTGCTTTCCTGCATGTGCTCCTGGGTCTTCTGGGGAGTGGGGGGTGGGGGCCACCGGGGCTGTTCCCCCCAGTAAATCAGGAGCCACTTTTATTGGAAAAGATGCTTGGTTCTCAGTTCCAGGTCTGCTGTGAGTTTGAGAAAAGTCTTTGGAGCCCTAGGTTTAAGAACTGAACAATAACCTGATGGTGTGTGAGCAACTTGGAGGAAGAAAGGGAGGTGGGGAGAGGGGAGGAAGGGGAACTGGAAGTTATCAGGTCATATCACATACATTGGATCCTTCCATGATATTTAGTCATTGGGTGTGCACATGTGTATATGGTCAGTTTGTGTATGTAGATCACAGTAGCCCATGGCAATCTCTAGGTCCCTCCAGCCTTCCACTTCCCAGCTTCTCCTGGGAGGCCGCATACTAACCCCTTACCTCTCTCCTCTCTCGATACAGTTGTTCCCTTGAGACCACCACAGGCTGAAACACACAAGCTTCCCTTCCCTTCCCCCCCATTCTTAGCAGATGAGCCTGCGGAAAGACCTGCATATCCCCCAGGTTTGAAGCAGAGAGGCCTTGCTCCCTGGGTCACAAACCTGGAGAGGTACCAGGTTCCTGATGGGAGGGGTGGCTCTGACAGCCAAAGTGAGCTTGGAGCTCCTGGTAGGGCCTGCAGCTCCTGCCTGCAGGACACCCAAGAAAGGAGATTAGCTGGGAGGCTGGGGCAGGTCCTGGGCTACCACTAAGAGAAGCAGGTGTCCTGGTAGCTTGATGTCAGTCTCTGCAAGCGGTGCTGGGCTGGAGTGGTGGGAAAGTGCCCTTAGCTCAGGCAGGCTGCTCTGGGGGTGGGGCTGTCAGTGACCGTGGGAATGGTCCCTCGGTGCCTTTTATCCTCCGCAAACCCCAAGATTCCTAATACCTGAAGCTCTCTGAGTGCACAGCAGAGGGAGAGAATGAAAGGTGAGGGCAGAATGGGATTGAGCAGCTCCACAGGCCATTCCCCTCGCTGCTTCTCAAGGATTAGGATGCCTAGAGCGGGCGGCTACTGGGGGCCTGACTCTGGTCCCTCCCCTTTGTCTGCCGGGCTGGGAGGGACAATGAGAGGGCAGGCTGGAAAGACCAAGGGGCTGGGTAGAGATTTCTCAAGCTGCTTTTGAAACACTTGAAGGAGCCAGTCCATGCTATTGTTGTAGTAAAATAGAAAGCGGAACTATTCTTAAAAAAAAAAAAAAAGGAAAGAAAAGAAAAAGTAAAAGAAAGAAACGCACCCTCCCAGGCATCTTCAGGAGGCTGCTGGACTGAAGCCATTAACATGGTAATACCATCCTGTTTGCATCTTCTTTGTCTGCCCAACATTTGTCTGGGATTCTGCCTCTGCGCCTGGGCCCTAGACCCTGGAAATACTTAGGCCCCAAAGGAGAGGGAGCAAACCGCGTGGCGTGGCCGCTGGCATCCAAGTGGCCTGGCCTCTAGCAGGAGGCCAGGTGGAGTGAGGGGGAAAGCTCAGCCCTTTAAACGACTGGAATGAGAACGAACTGTAAATCTAATTTTCCTTTCCCCGCCGCGAAGCCTTGGTACTCACCAAGTGGAAAAGCTTGCAAAGGGCCGAGTAAGGCAGAGAGGTGCCAGGACTGATGGCCAGGGAAAGGCAGCTGACTTTGGGGGTGGGTTTCATGGAGTGGCCCCCACCCAGAGCCCTTGGCTGCAAAAGGCAAGAGAGAATTTGCAGGGAACTCCAACCCTCTCCAAGTCTCTCTGCTCATGTCTGTCATCTCACTGAGCTCCAAATATGCCACCAAGAAGAGAGCAGGGTGGGAAGCGGCCTGGGGTGCCTCGCTGATGCTGGGGGCGGGGGTGCGGGGCAGAAGAAGCCATCTGGCCCTCATGGAACCAGCCCTGTTTTCTTGGGGCCTGTGACTGGGTGAAGGAGCTTCCGAGGAGGAAGCTGGCCCAGAAAGTGGAGAGGATGGATGGCAAAGCCCACTGTTTCTGCTTTGCCTTGCATTCTCCTTTGCTCAGGAATCCAGGAAGTGGTTTGGAAAACAGCAAGCTGAGTTGTTTGAAGCAGGACAGAAGACAGCTTCATTGCCCAGGAAGACAGAAACATGTGTGCCCTCCATTGTCTTCACAGCACCAGGCTCTAGCGTGAGATGTTGGCTCTGGGCTCTGGGCTGTCCCATACTAGTTTAGGTCTGAAGGAGCTGAGGTAGGCTGGGGAGCCTGAGAGGAGACAGCTATCCCAACACGGGTCCTGAGAAGGTGCTAGACCCAAAACTAGCTTCAGCCATTCACTCCCCAGGCTTGGATGAACTAGAAAATAAAGAAGCTGTTTCTTTGGAGAGCTGGAGAGCTGTGTGACTGCTTTTAACATCAAAAACGCCTTGTTTGAGCACCTTTGGGAGCTCCTGAGGAAAAATATTCATCTGCTCTGTATGTCTGTCACAAACTTGGGTTACATCCTCCAACCCCATCTTCTTAGTCCCAAGCCATTTGGGAGATAATATTGAAGAATTCTTTCCCCTGATACTGTCATGTGGGCTTGTTCCCTTCATTTGGAATCTATAGTCCAACCTCTCCCACCCCCTCTCCTGGAGTCGAAGTGACCCAGAAAGAAGTGTCTGCATGGTAAATCCATCCCACATACCTGGCACAGCCCAGCATTCATTGTGACACCGGGCCAAGACCAAGAGTCCTGAGGTTCAGAGGAGCCTGTCACCATGTCCCTGCCCACCCCCATCCGTGCTGGTGCAGCCTCCAAAGGCTCCCCCAGGCCTCTTGGTGGCAGAGTCCCATCTGCTCTGTGCTCTTCTCTTTGGACATTTGTTCTGCATCTCCTTCCATGCTGCCTTTCACCGCCCACCTTCCTTCCGCTCGTGCCGTTGCTTTCCTCTGACCATTAGCTTCAAGGAGCTTTTTCTTTGTCAATGCAGAACCCAGTGCCCTGCACACTGTAGGCAAGCGCTCTGTTACTGAACATTTTCATACAGAAGTCATAATACATGAATTTTACATATGCAGTATCTAGAATTAGGTTTTAAAATTCCCATTGGTTTCTTTTTTTTTTTTTTTTCAGTTATGGGAGTAGAACTTGATGAAGCTCAAGTCTCTAAAGCTAGTCCCAAAGCAACCCCTCCACCATGTCACCCCTGTTTATAGGGTCAAGGCTCTCTCTCCACAGTGTCATGCTTCCTTCCTAGCCATTCTTGAACGCTTTTCTGTCTAGATGTGAGTCCACATGAAATGATTTCTTCCGGGGAATATTCTAGAAGTTTCATAAGTGCTTGAACATATACATTTCACAACTTTCCTTCTGTTATCTATCTTGTCTCTGTGATAAATCTACACACATAACTTGCGTTCTTTCGCTTCAGGGAATCATCCGCTGAAGCATTCCAACTCTCCTCTTTATGGACCTTTTTGTGAAGGTTTATTTATTTTCATTTTATGTACATATGTATCTGTGCACTGAATGCATGCTTGGTGCCCGAGGTGGCCAGAAGAGTAGCAGATCCCTTGGAACTGGAGTTTCATCTGGTTGTGAGTGACCAGATGGGTGCTAGGAACCAAATCTGGGTCCTCTGCAAAAGCAGTAAGCACTTTTAATCGCTGAACCATTTCCTCAGTCACCACACCATTTATTTTGAAATTTTGATTATTTAGCGCAAAGGCTGTCTTTCCAGACCTCTTGATAGGCAGGTATGGGTTTCTCTGGGAATGCATGAGAAGTGTGATGGCTTCCAGAGGCCCCATGCGCTTCTCACCTCTGCTTCCTCTCTCAAGAGGTTTCCCAGTTTACACTCCCTCTGAAGGTCGTGAACTGGTTTCTGTGCAACTGTACATAACTGGGGGGGTCCTGCTGATTTTCCCAGACACGTTGTGTGTCTCTGTCAACTCTGCCTTTAGAGTGCGAGCTTTTGTGTCCTCTAGCGAGATCCACACAGCGACTGTGTGTCTCTGGCATCGACTTAGTAAGGTTATTGATGACAGTCACTCCTTTCCTCTAAAGTTAGCTGAGAAATCTGTAGTCTCACGCACCACTTTATCTTCAGGGAAGGAAACGGTCGTGATCACTGCCCTCAGAGTGGGTCTGGAGCCCTTTCAAAGCACTTAACCAGGGTCTGAGGTTTAAGGAACTCATTCATACCTTTGGACCCTCTCCCTTGCCACGGCAAGCCCTGCAGTCGCTTATTCCTCAAAATTGCTGGGCCTCTCTTGACATACTGCAGGCCAGTCCCGAATCTTGAATCTAGTCTTGATATTCTATGCTAAAGGTTGCATCAGTCATACTGATATAAGGATGCCTTGAGAAATTCCCTGAGGGTAGTTGGGATGTTTCTTTGCTGGGTATACCTCCTAGGTAAACAGTGCGGCACAGTGCTGAGAACTCCTGCTTTCCCACACAGCACTGCAGGGGTGGGGGTGGGAGGGATGAAGGGAAGGATGGGCTCAGAGCTGGCCTGTTTGTCCAGGAACCCAGCGTATTGACTTACTTCTCCCTCACACCTCAGATATCACTATTGTTGCCTTAGCCCAGAATGGCTCAGCATCATGTCCTCCATCCAGGCAGCAGGATTTGGTGAGAGGGAACGTGTTCCCCTTCCTTTAAAGGCAATTACCCAGAAGCTGGACACTTTATTTCTGCGTGTATGATGCTGGCAAGCTGTAGGTGAAATACACAACAAGAAAATGTTAGTCATCTGAGTGGTCAGGTACTGCTCAGTAATGAGGGGGCTCTCCTACCGGTACAGAAAGGTATTTCAAGGACACATCCCCTTCAGAGGTCAGTTACAGAGATTACAGATGCAATAGTACAGACCCTAGGGCTGTTACAGCCTTGAAATATGGCATAAATTTTGAATGTATTAAAAATTCTTGGTCTCTTTCTCTTTGGTTCTAGAGACTGTAGCAGCAGAATAAGACACACAGCAGCAGTCAGTTACTCTGTCGAGGATCAGATCAAAAATCCTGTCCCAACCCACCCCAGTCCAGAACAGAACCTCTTTTAAGTAGGAACTTCAGTATGTGTTCTATTAGATGTGGGGTATGGACTTGGGTCCGAAGTCACAGATTAAACACATTCCACCCCCCACCCCCAAATTTATGTTTTCTTGTCTATGCTTTTGTTTTCTGAAACAAAAATGAACAAAAACTGAACAAAATGCCAGATGAAATAAGGCTAGAGAAGAAAATTGTTTATTCTAAGACCTGGATTACCATTAGGCTGTCTCCTCTTTCAGAACCTGGAAGCCATTGGCAGAGTTAATAATTTGCATTTGTTAGAATGCTCAAAAGATGTTAAATCAATTCAGGTGGTCGATCTTGTTTGAAAATTGCTTCCAAAAGGACTTGGTGTTCTTTCTAGAACATGATTTAAGCTCCATGATGGTTAGTTCAGTTCAGAACATACTAGCTGAACATCTATTGTTTACCAAGCTGGGTGCTCTGTATTTAGAGGACATAGTGGGGAGGGGTCCCTTTTAGCTCAAAAGGAGATATAGTTAGATACGTTTAATCAAGAACAAACTGACACCTGTTCCAGAGGGATAAAGAAATAGATTCACTCCAGCTCGGGATGACTGGGCAAGGCGCCTGAGAACCTGGGGACTTGCACTGGATTCAGCTAGTTAATACTGACAAAACCCGCATCCCATTGTCTCTTGACAGAGGCCCATTTCTTTCGCTGTTTGAGGATAGATTTGGGGGCACCGGGGGATGCTGATTAGTTCTGTCACCACGCTGGTTAGTGACAAACGTTGATTCGTGCTGACTAATGTGTTCTAAATGGATTGACTCAACAATAAAGGGAACACTTGGAGTCAAGAGTTCAGGTCGTGAATCTCACCCACGTGATGAAATGCAAATCACTTCGCATCTTCCTCCTCCTCTTTCTGTTTTCTTTCTTTCTTTTTTGTTTGCTTTTATTTTGTTTTCTTTGTGTTTTCTGTTTGGTTTTTTGTTTGATTGCTCTTTGGCTTTGGTCAATTAAAATGTGTTCATCTTGAGCATCTGGTAAGTTACCTTGACTGGTAAGAGCTTTACAGACCTTAGGGGGACAGGAATGCTGAGCAACTACCAAGAAGACTTACGCCACCTTACTTTAGTTTTTCTCATACGCCATACCTAATCAGACCGTCCATCACACGGGCGCTGCTCCCGAACCGTGCGAACCTTGCCGTTCCTCACATATGCCGTGAGACCCAACAAAGGGTGAACTGTGCTCACCAAGCCTGACAAATAGAGGAGCTTTTGAAAAATCTTCCATCTACCTACTGGGGCTTCTGTGCCTCTGGACAACAAATGTCACCACAAAACTAAGCGCTCACATTGCACACATAGCTCTTTCTCTCTTTTGACATCTCCCCAGCGAGACTGCTTGAGAACCTGGCCTTCCACGTCCAGATGTTTACTGAATTCTGAAGGCCCCCCAAAGGGCCCAAATTCTTTTGTTGCTCTTCAAATCATTTCCCACAGAGACTGACCAATGTCCTGAAGGAGCCCTTCAATAGAGAGGATAAATGAAGGCAGATGAAGACATGACCCCCCCCTCCCCCCAGGCTTGCCCGCAACCACTCTAACAAAGGGCCTGAGGCACAACCTTGTAAGGAGTGTTTTGGTCAGCAGCATCCCTATGAGAGGCCAAGTCTCCCCCACAGGGCTGTTTTCAATGGCTATCATCATAGTGGAAGTCCTGGGCATTTGTTAAGGGTTGTGGTTTGCTAGGTGTAGCATAAAACATCTGGGCCTTTGTGAGGGTTTCCTGAGGCTACAGATGGCAGCTGGCTTTCTCAGAGAAAACTTGGGGATAACAAAAACCCAAAGAGGGGCTCCTGTGTCTTTGGATGGTCCTTTCCCACCCAGTACAGACTTCCCCTTTTGTATGTGACTCTTGGGAGTCAAGCCAGAGTTGCTGGACCTTAACCCTGGCTGTCTCTGGGTATCTCTGGAACATGCCAGAGTTGGCTCTGGGAGAGGGGGGATGTTGCTACAGGAAATGCTTTATTTAGATTACTAATGGGAAGCTAGTACATTTCATGAAATTTTCTTTTTAACTTCCCTTTTCTTTCTCTCTCTCTCTCTCTCTCCCTTTCCTTTTAGGCCAAGAAAGGCCGTAGGGATACTGTGACCTTTGTCTAGAGCTGATGGGGGTGTGATTTGTGAAATGAAACAAGACCAAGACGGGTGCTGCCTGCAAAAAGGAAACGGAAGCCAACATAATGAGGATTAATTGGTTGATTGCTATTGAGATTGCAACTGTGATTTCAGACCCGGAAGGGAAGGTGAAGATGAAGAAGGCTTTGTCCGGTCTCTAGATGTGGGGGGCTAGGGGCTGTACCACGGTGGGGTATCAGCAGCCATAATAATAATTTGCACTTACATAACACCTTTCACCCATGCACCTCAAAGCGGTTTAACCACATTAATTAATTAAACCCCACAATCCCCCTGGGGAGAGGAGGAGGAGGACTAACAAGATTTGTAATTACAGAAGGGAACATTTCCGAATAAAGTATTGTCCAGCAAATAAAAAGAATAGGTGCAAAAGAATTGGGATCTCCAAAGAGTAACTGATTCACAACTGAAAGCGTGGAACCATGGGGGACACCAGAGGCGGGCATGGAGGTGGGGGTCTGCTCTTGTGTCAGAGGGAGGTCGATGGCCTCAGAACTCACTGACAGGCGCGGCTCCAGCTCCGAAGCCAAGCATGCATGGTATTAGTGTTGTTCGGAAGGTCATTAGTGGCGTAACTATTGTAAGTATAAATTCACGTTCCACTGGTATATTGTGTGTAGCCTTGCAGAACAAAGAGTGAGATTCTTGCAGAATTTAATAAAGGATGAAGTGATTTCTTTAGAGGTGAAGCCCAGAGCTGGAGCACTCAATTAGCAAATAAATCAACTGGTGACCCATGGGATAATTCCCTTCTTTCCCTTGGATGCCCAGCCCACCAGTTCCCACTGCCCTGAGGCTCCTAGGCAAAGTCTCAGATTGAGCTGGTTCAGTGCAAACGTTTGGGGGCTTAAGCACCCTCAAATTCAAGTGTTGACCCTTCCCAGGACTGGCAAAGTGGCTCGGTGGGTAAGGATATTTGCCGCTGAGTCTGATGGCCTGAGTTTGAACCCAGAACCCACATGTCAGAAGGACCAGCTCCCCTAAGTTGTCCTCCGGCCTCTCCACATACACATTGCACACACAAAAAGAACAAGAGAGAGAGGAAGTGGAAGGAAAAGGAATAAATGTGGAGTTATTTTATTTTTATTGAGACAGGGTCTCACTGTGCAACCCTGGCTGGGACTTGCTACATAGACTAGGCTGGCCTTGACCTCTACATCCTGATTACTGGGATTAAAAACATACATCACCATACCCAACTATAAAATTATTGTGAACAACAATCTTTCCAGCCTCTGGCAACCTACCATCAAAGTTATTGGTGGCCTCAGACTGTGGAATCACTGCCTGCTCCCCCTTCAGAGACTTTCAAAGTCATAGGACGTAGAATAAGCATCATGTCTCATTCTTTGCCTCCTATTGGTACCCAAGAGAGTGCTATGCAAAATGTGAGGTGAGGGTGATGAGAGACTGACTCTGCTAACAGCTTAGTATTTAATTACTGAGTACATAACAATATAAAGCGATAGAACATTTGCTCCCCTCAGTAAACGAATCACAAGGAAACTCATTCTAATAACTAGACTGCAAAAACGGAATGAAGTCACATGACAGATAACAGTGAAGCCCCGAGCTGCAGGGAAAGCACAAGGACATCTTGCTGGGCTGGAAGGAGCCAGCAGTCATGCCAGGCGTGAAGGAACCGGAGGATTTGTGTAGGTCTGGAAGAAGCTGCCAGGGCCGCTACTCCAGTCTGAAGCCATGTGCTTCCTCCCAGTGAGGGGCGTTTCAAGAACTTGTGGTTTTACCATAGAATGCTTTGTGCAAACCAAGCTGATTAAATGTAAGTTTCTCGTGCATTCTTATGACACAAACTGGCTGACAAGAAAGGAATATTTGAGAAGATGTTGATGAGGTTTAGTATACACTAGCCCCATATATAAGGAAACAGCAGAAGGAAGATTGATGTCTTCCCCTCTCTCTTCCTTTCGCCTGAACAGGTCATAAAACCTAGCCAGCTTTCCCCTGAAGTAGGCCATAAAGACATCCTCCAAGGGGTGCCCTCCCTGGGCCCTGAGGAAAGGAATGTTCTTATCTCTCCAAGGCGTGGGGTTGAAGAGGAGACTATGAGCCAGCAGGCCAGCTGGATCTGCTCCTAGCTTACTGCCATTAGATCATACCTCCAATCAGACTTCTGCCCACTCTCTTTAAAAAGAAAAACAAAATCCACTTGTTTTCCTGTTTCTTTGGGTCGCCATTTCTAAGGAGTCTGTGTCATATATAGCATGTTAGATAGATGTGTTTGCTTTTCTCTCGTTAACCTGCCTTTTCCCATAGAGGTCTTGCCATGGGGAAGGAAAAAGTACCAATGTTTGCTGCCTACAGTTTCTGGTGCCCAGCATAGGGAGACTGAGACACTTTACTCGTAAGATTCTTGGACAGCTGACAAAAAGCCAGTTGCATAAGAATCTTATCAGAGCCGGCTCTCCCAGATCTGTCTGCCAGGCCTGGTTGAGAAGGAGGCTGATATTTCTTCTCATGCTTCCCCAAAATGGTATTAGCAGGACAACATCTGTTTGGACTGACTGGCTGGGCCAAGCTAGCTGGAAGCTACCTCCTCACGCTGGCCCTTTTCTTCCCAGTGACACCTCTCTTCCCTTCTCCTTACTGGCCTTTTCATGTCCCCAGTACTTGGCTTCACTTCCACTTATCAGGGGTCACAAGTAAACCAGTTTTGCATAAGCTGGCAGGGCAGCCATCTTCAGGCTGGAGAGCCCCCCAAATATGGCTGCACGAACCTGCCCCTAATAATGGGCGCTCTCAGGAGGCTCTGTCTTCCCTTCTTCCTTCCTTTCTTTTGCCCTTCTTTGGGGTGGTCCTGGGTCTGGCAAGAGCAGCATCTTTTTGTCTCTTTTGAGGACACATTTACTCCAGTGTTTGCAGACAAGACAGATACACACAGAGACACACACGTGCGTGCGTTTTGGGTTCTGCATCACTTAATAGATACCTTTGGTTTGAAAGAAGAAAAAAGTAGGTAAATATATAAACCATTCTCATGTTTAGCTTGCTTTTTTAAATAGGAGTGTCAGCTACGGACGTTGAGAGAGGTGAAGAAAAGATAACGTTTTCTCCACTTTTGGAAAAATGTTTATTCTCTGTTGCTCTTACGTGGGTCTCTCTCCACTTTTATGAAACTAAAAGAGAAAAGTGAAGCGCTCCATGCATCCAAATGGATCACTCAAAAGTACCTGGGAAGGTTTTACAAAAGAAAGGCATCCCCTGACCACAATGTGAACAACTGGCTAGGTGGCTTCACCCTGGAGACTCCTATTGGCTTCTTCTGTTTGTTTATTGATTGATTGATTTTTGGTTTGAACCCAGAAGGCTCTGAGAACTCTAGACCCAGGGCTTAGCAAATCCACACAGCCCTTTCCCAACCCTTCTGCCACATGCTGTTGGGACAGGCCTGGACACTGTGACTACTCACACCGAGCAGTGCATGGTGCGTGACACACTGCGCAAACTTCCCTGAAGAGAACGCCATGGTAGCGACCCACAAACATCTGCCTCACTGTACTGGCATGGGTCTCCTCCCAAAGTCACTCCTTATGTTTACCCTCCCCTTGGCTCACTTGGCATATATCAACTATCTCGGTGGAACCATGCTGAGGGAGGGAGACCTCTTTGAAAAGAGAGGCAGAACCAAAGAGGACCAATGAACTCAGTCCTTTTCTCTCCGTGCTTTTAGCTACCAATAACTCTGGGAAAGAGGGTGAGCTTGAAGGAGTTGTGTCCTGCTCTGCCTGATGCTCTGAAGACAAAACAGCTGACTCCGAACTGCCTGGGACAATCTGACTTTGTGTGAAAAGGTTCTGGAAATGCGCCTCCATTCCTCCCTTCTTATTAGACATGATTCAGATCCCCTCTAAGCCCTGTGATTTCCAGAAATCAGCTGGGGGGGGGGGTGGTAAAAACTTTCCCTCATTATTCTCAATAATGAATCCCTGCTCTCCTGCTCTGAGCGGATTCCGTCCATGTGTTTCCAGTCAAGTGCCGATGGCAGCCTCGCCGGGGGACATTTCCAAGAGGCTGTGGACATAATAGATGAGGCCTTGTATTGACAAGAGCTGTCCTTCATTTTCCATCCAGTTCAGCCTTTCTGAGCCCTGAAATCAGAGGTGAGAAATGATGAGCCCACACGGTTGCCACACCCCTTTGCTTCCTCTGGGTAAAGACATGGTTTCAGGGTTCCTCCCCCCCCCCCCCCCCACACACACACACAAACCAGAGTCACGGATCTGGAGCCTAGTAACTTAAGAAAGACTTCTTAGGACCAAACCAGTTTTTGTAGATGCCAAGACTTCCTTTCTTTAGGACCTAAGCACAGCCTTAGCTTGCTCTCACATCCCAAGAGCAAAGGGAGAAGCTGGGCCACACCGCTTCCTAGAGAAAGCCTCATTTCAAGCACACAAACAACTTCCAAGTAAACTATGGGCTTGACTATGTTAAGACAGCCAGCCTATACATTCTTCCCAAAGCAACCTACCTACAGAGAAAATAAACACCCGTTGAGATAAGGCAGGCCCTTTTTGTTTGGAAAACAAGCATAAATCCCCGCAGGTAAAAAGTGACGTGTTCTTGGGATATGAGTGGCACCTTTGGGATTGGGAGCATCCTGGGAACTCGCTGAGTGTCCTGAAGTCTGTAGTTCTGTACTTCAGCCTTTCAGCTGCATCCCTCCTTCCAACATCCCCTTCCCCAACCCCTCTTGGTTAACATTCCTAAGCAAGAACTTGATGGCTCAGGCTCCTCTTGTGTCTCAGCACCTCTGGCCACTAGCAAGCCTCAGGTGTGGGCTGGAGAATCGAAAACATGACTGCCAACGAAGGAGCTGTGAGCAAGGCTGCTCCCATCAGAGGGGTTGAGAAAGGCCAAGGCAGCCATGAACTCTAGCCCACCCTGTATCCTTTAACAGGATTCTGCAGGGCTATCCCGTCTCTCACTTCTTCCTCCCCATCCTGTCCCTGTAGACCTATCCTTTACACCCTCACAGCCAAAAATTATCCTTTCTCCATCTCCCAACCCCAGACGTCCATGTTAACATGGGCCTTGTTAATATAAATTATGTAAGAATACAAAGAAATAGCCCACGGTGGTGGCACACACCTTGAATCCCAGCACTCGGGGGCAAAGGCAAGCAGATCTCTGTGAGTTCAAAGCCAGCCTGGTCTACAGAATGAGTTCTAGGACAGCTAAGGCTACACTAAGAAACCCTGTTCTGAAAAATAAAAAAAAACAACAAAAAAGAATACAAGTAAATAGGGATGCAAATAAAGCCCTTTCTACTAAAGAAAACCCTGTTTCCCTCCTGAGGCCCAGTTCCTTTCCCCTCCCAATCCATAGAGTGATCTCCAGGTTCCCCACAATCACAAGCCAAAGAGAAGTGTCCACTTGGGAACTCTGGCCGAGTCACTGGGGGAATATCCTCGTCTCCCTCCATTCAGCTCCCAGATACCTGGTGCCGGGTAACTAAAATCACCCAAGCCATTTGCTTTAAGACTCAAGTCTGGAACGCAACAGAAGGACTCGTTTCGGATTAAATGTTTGCCAATTGTATCTTCCCCAAACACCCGAAACTCTCTGAAGTTACACTGTTTATGACTTTGGAAGACTAGTGTGCGTACACTGCCCTCTTTCAGCTGCTCTCAGTTGTTCTCTGTGAGTTCAGACACCAAGGACTACGGGGAAAGCTGAATTGCACACCCTCAGTTCTCCCATTTAGTCGCTGGACAGGACTATCTTTTGTGCCTCATCAGACCACTGAAGTCCTCCACAGCCTGCCTTCAAATTCTAGTCTTTCCATATGCATCGGCATGGCTATGGAGTTAGGAAGTAGAAGTCAATCTCCCCAAGCCCTGCCCCGAGCCCTGGGTATGTCAGCACGGATCATCAGTCTAACTCTTCATGTGATTGACACTTTGATCTCCCCACTAAAACAGCAGCGTTCTCCTCTCGGAGTCTGATGCCAGCTAAGGTTTAGCTATGGCCCTAAACCTGCTGCTCTGGGATCGTAGAGCCGGTCCTTCTGGACCCCTTCCAGGTCCCTGCTCATTCCATTTAGAGTCTGAGGTTGATGTCTATTGCCATTGGCTGTCCTCTGGGACCCAAGAACCCATCTGGGCTTTGTCCAGCCTCTCATGCCAGCACCGCCATCCAAACTCCACAAGTCATTTCCAATCTAACAGCTGGGAGCTTGACGCAGAGACAAAGCAGAAGCCAGCTTGGCTTTCTCCCAGTCCTCTGGGCCCCTCCGGGGTTAATCAGCAACCACCTATCTTTTTTATCACTAGCAGAAGCCTAAGTACAGCACCTGGGAAGACCCACAGGAAGGCCGAAGACATGAGTGGTGCAGCAATTACTGATCATCACTGGTTAAGCCAGTCTCTAAATCTCCGGATTAAAACCGAGCTGCTCAGCCCAGTCAACCAGCTCAGTAGACCTGTAGCTCTGAGAATTCCTTCCATATTTGGGGTTTGTATCTTCCATATTCCGTAGGCTTCCTATGCTGTGAACTTTAAGCTGCATCACCCAATTGGCACACAGGGTTTAGGGAGGGGGCAAAGCAACACAGCTTCACAGAGTTCAACAAATGCAACCTTAAAGAATGCAACCCACCTTTGCATCGTTAAACAAATGTTCCACAGCATAAACAAACGTAACACATCTTAAACTAATATTCCACAACAGATCTGAATGTTAGATAAAATATCTCTGAAGTCTTAAATCTTGAAAGTGTAGGCTGGGTATGGTGGTGCACGCCTTTAATCCCAGCACCCAAGAGGCAGAGGTAGGCGGATCTCTGTGGGTTCGGGGCCAGCTTGGTCTACAGAGGGAGTTCCAGGACAGCCAGGACTACACAGAAAGATCCTGTCTCAAAAAACAAAAACAAAAAAACAAGCAAAGCAAAACAAAACAAAAACCAAGCAAACCAACAAAATGATATGGTGAAGAAAATTGATCTGTTCTCTGGCTGAACGCACCCTGGAGGGAGCCAGTTTTCCTCTCTTGGAAACTAATGTGTCACATGATCATGTGAGGATGGATCTATGTGGCTATTCAGGGCCTGGGAGGACTTCCTCGGTTCACGGTCCAGCCACCACTTACTCTTTTGTAAGGGGACGATTAATGGATACATGCTGGTACCTAGAACAGAGTCTCTGCCTAGTAAGAGAGTCAGAACTGAGTGTTAGTACTGCTAGCTAGTACTAACCGGTTAGTACCTCTCGATGACCTCATCTGTAAAATGAGAACTTGTCAGAAGACTGTGGGGAGGGCCAAGAGGAATGTGTTTGAGAAATGATGCCGTCCAGCCGTTGCTTCTTTTTGGCAGTATTGGGGATGGGACTCCAGGTCCCTCACAGTCTGAGAAAATGTTCTACCACTGACCCCTGCACCCACTCCTGCCTTCACCCCCACAGGACCCTACTGTTGTTCCTGTGATCAGCCTTCTCCAGTGCGGGGCTGGGAAGCCCTAGGAAGACAAAGGTTGCGTTAAACTGAGACTTTGCCTAGACCTGGACTCTTAGGATGTCTTCTTGCTAGTTGGTGGGGGCCTCACATGATAGCACATGCCTTTAATCTCCAGATTTGAAAGGCAGACACAGGTGGATCTCTGTGAGTTCGAGGCAAGGTGCGTCTACTTAGAGGTCATTCCAGGATAGCAAGAGCTACACAGAGAGACCTTTTCTCCCCCACCTCACCCCCAAAGTTGGTGAGTTTTTCTTTTCCTGCTTTAATTTACTACAGAACATTTCAAGAGAAAGTTGGGTAACAAACACACAAATAACCTTACCTAGATTTAATTATTATTAATATTTGTCGTGTATGTTTTACTTGGTGAATTTTTCTGGCAGATATATGGGATGCAGTATGGCAGGGACATGGTAAGGCAGAGGAGGAAGAGAGGTGCAGAGTTATTGAACCAGAGAGCTGGCCACTAACTCCTGCAACTACTGTGTACTTTTGAAAAAGAAGCTAAGAACAAACCAGGAATGAATCAAGAAAAGATTTTTTTAAAGAATACTTTGTTAGAAACAACACATTGTCACTGCTTTCAATAAAGTGATATAAACAGTTTTAATATTTTTAAGATTTTAGGCCTATGTGCCTATAATTTTAGCACTCAGGAGGAAGAGGCTGGAATACCCGTGGTTCTAGACCAGCCTCTGCTGTGTGGATTAAGGTTAGAGTGGATGATAGGGAACCCTGGCTCAAAAAGCACTCCCCACCCACCCAAATATTTTAGTTTACTGTTATTTTAATTTTTTTTACTAGTGGAATTTTTGGAGACTTTGGAAGGAAAAATGTCTCTACTGGGGGGATCTCATACTGGTGGATTGTGAGGAGTCTGGTCAGACTCAGCAAGAGAAATAAGAAGTGAACCACTTTAGAAACACAAGGCTGCTGTTCAAAGAAAGTGTACGCTCACTGTCAACAATTGCTTCCTGGCGAAGCACTTAGAGGGGTCTCTATTCTAAACCTATGGCCCATTTCTCAACATCAGCTATCGCCGAATGTAAACGTTCCCGCTTCTCCCGGGGACCGAGGGTGAGAACGACCAAGCTCAGCTCTAAAATGCTCTTATTCCGGCTTCTCATTAATTTCAGCTGACATTCCTTCTCAGCTGGGGCCGATTGTCAAAGCTCTATTGTACTGAGAACCTCGAATTCAGCACAAAGGGTGTGGGGTATGGCAGGAAACGTGACACAGAGTGAGGGCAGCGGGCCTCAAGGGGTTAGGGGAGCGGAGACCCTGAAGGGCTACAGAGAGAGGCACTAAGGTGTGTGGAGAAGACAGAGGCAGCCGTGCAGCAAGCCTTCTGCTGAAGGGAAGGGGCGAGGCGAACTGAGGAGCCTTGAGCTGGAAAACAGTTGCCTAAGCTTTGTTAAATCAACCTGGGAGAAACAAAGCGAGGTGAGTTTTTCAACAGAGTAAAAAGAAATAAATAAAGAAGCTAGTGGACAGGGACAGGCAAAGCGTCCCCTCTCTTCCTTCCTGGAGCTGTCTCAGGAACTCCTTTCCAGTGGTCCTGGGCCTGCCAGGAAGCCCGTCCCCAAAGGCCCCTGGCCTGAGCCCCAGACCTGGCTGAGGGCCTGTCTGTGTCTACTCAGTGTCTGGCCAAGTCTCAACTCTACCCAGACCACTTCAGGTGGATCCTCTTTCCCTGGGTGAGTGGATGTGGAATATCTGGTGTGGGATGTGCCGAGTGGAGCACATGGGTCCTTGTTGAGACATGAGCAGGGAAGGATCTTTTGAATGGGAAGGCCTGGTCCACATCCACACACGTTCACTGACCTGCTGCGGTTTATACCTGGGATCCGGTAAGATCCAGAAAGTGATTTAAGCTATGGGAAACTTCTTTTTTTTTTCTTCCTTTTTTTTTCTCTTAATGTATAACCTTAGCAAATAAAATACTAATTTCCCAAACCAAAGTCTCTCCAGATAGTCTTGACAATGATCCTCAAATAGACAGGAAAGGTACACAGCCCTCAGTATCCAGCCACATATCCGTGAACTGTGAGGACGTAATTCTCAGCCTCTTGTCTCCTGGGCCCTCAGATAACACTGCAAACCTCCTCAAGGGACAGTTCTCAGTGGCACGGGGCAGAAATCACCTTCCTCATCTGCCAAGATGCCCGAAAGGACCACAGCACAGAAAAGTAAAGCTTCTCCACCTTTCTGTAACCTCATGGAGGCTGGAGCCCGGGTTCTTGCAGCGAACCATTCTGTTTTGTGACATGAGTCCAAAGGCCTTGTCCCTCTGCCCCAAACACTGAAGTGACTGCCTTTATACTCAGTCTCCAACAGGGCGCTCACCAGCACCTTCTTCCTCATCTTTTTTTCTCCTGCTCTGACTCCATGCTTCAGCCAAACATCTGTTCACTCTCCCCGCCCCCAATCCCCCCATTACAGTGTGACCCTCCCACCTCTGTTACCTTCTCCGTGCCTTCCGTCCTGCTTACACTCATAGCCCTCCTTGCTTCACGTTTACGTTCCTGAGACACTTATTGCACACTAGGTAATAAATAGCTTGCTGTGTTTACCATCCATTGGGTGTCTCCCATGCTATTGTATAGGCTCTAGATTGCAGCCATCTTTGATCCATTTGCTGCTGTGTCCTTGGGCTCTGCAGCCTTATCAGGCATGTTAGGGACATTCAGCAAACAGGTTAGATCTGTCTTAGAATGCAGGATAGAAAGCCAATACAAGAATGGTCACCTTAGTTGAAGGGCAGTGTGAGCTCCAGATCACCCACGCCCTCCCTGTGTACCCTCCACAGAATGCCTCTATCTCTAATGAGCAAGTGTGAAAACACCAAACCTTGTCCTTCTGTGTGAAACCATTTTTGAGGTTATGAAGTGCTGTGTACCATGCGGTCTGAAGGCCTGGGACAAGGAACTGTGAACAGTAGGTTCCCAGGTGGCACAGATACTAAAGGGAGGGAACAGACATGTGTTGAGCAACTACAAGGTTGAATTGTCCCCCAGTGTATTATATAAGTGACCTCACAAAATTGTCGCTGTCCCCCCAGTATCTTATATGGGTGCTGGCAAGTCTGAAGGGCTATCCATGTGTGTCTATCAGCCTAGCAAACTTCTCTGAGGCAGGAATTAGCTCCTTCTCAGCAGCCCCAAGGTTCAAGTTTAGGCAGCTTGTTCAGTTTTGTACATGTCTGTCTGGTCACTCAGGAGGAGGAGGAGGAGAAGGAAGAGGAAGAGGGAGAAGGAGGAGGAAGAAGAGGAAGAAGAGGAGGAAGAGGAGGAAGAGAAGGAGGAGGAGGAGGAGGAAGAACAACAACAGAAGAAGAAGAAGAAGGAAGAAGAAGAAGAGGAGGAGGAGGAGGAGGAGGAGGAGGAAGAAGAAGAAGAAGAAAAAGAAGAAGAAGAAGAAGAAGAAGAAGAACAACAACAACAACAACAACAACAACAACAACAACCATGGGACACAAGAGAAATATTCTTTCTCCACCCAGGCCCATTGCTTCCCTTTGTGCAGTTGGCTCACCTGGAGTGAATCTCCTGTCACCTTTTGATTAATGGTTTCCTTCCCTGACCTGGGCAGGATAACTCTGGCGTTAGAGCCGTTCATCTTGAGACATAAATCGAGTTCTAAAAGCCCTTGCAGCTTTGTGCTCAGGTCTCCACAGAGGGGCTGGGAAGATGACTCAGTTGAGGACTGAATTCAATCTGTACATTGAAAGAAACCTGACGTGATTGTGGTATAGCAAGCTTGTAATTCCAGCCCTTGGAAGGTAGAGACAGGTGAGTGGATCCTCAAGGCTGGCCGTCCGTCCTAACGTGCTTGGCAACTTGGCAAGTTCTAGACCAGTGAGAGACTGTCCTGAGACACAAACAACCAGAAAAGGTGCTGAGAAATGACACCCCTTCACATACATGTTAGTAAATGTTCACATATGAACACACACACACACACACACACACACATCTACCCCAGAACGCAAAGTTTCTGTGAAGGTTACTTGCTTCATCAAATCTCTCCTTTAAGAAAAATCCAGATGGTATCTGCTTGTTTCCCCTACCCAGTCCAAAACCAGCAACTTTGGAGTGTCCGTTCAGTGTAGCTAGAATTCCTCCCCAGCCCTCACACCGAGTGTCACTCTAGAAGCGTCCCACTTCAGTTTCATCTTGCAGAGATTGAAATCATTCCTATGCCGCAGGCTCGCTGTGCTTTCCACACATGCACTATTGGCTGTGAGTGATGTTGCTTTTGCAGAAGTGTCACAGGTCACCTATGTGACAAAACAACCTCACACGTGTCCCTGACCCATTCATTTCACAGAAGAGCGGCAGCTCCTGGAGCTCACCCTCTTAGAACTCCTGGCCCAGGAGGAGGCGTTTCATTGTGCCAGATTCAGTGCTCTCACTCATGCAGAATGTGGAGTTTGTTTCAGGGTCTCCTTTCAGGTCAAATAATGGTGCACAGATGTCAGGTGGGCTTTGTCTCTGGGGATGCTTATTTCATGTAGAACCAACTGTGGCCTTTAAAACTGGATTCTCTGTTTGACATTCGTTCCAAGGTTTAATGTTTGAAGATTCTAGATTGGGTCCAGTCAAATGTTTCGTCATGTAAAGGAGCTTGTCCCCAAGATTTATGAGCTGAGAGATCCCTAGAATCTCTGTGGCAGGAGAGAACATGTGTGTGCGCGCACACACACACACACCAAATAAACAAATATATTTTGAAAAGACTCTAAGTTAAAATGCTTGTGTCTGAAATGACTAGTTCTATCCAGATTGCTTTATTAGTAAAAGGCTGGGATTGTTCTTCGGTAGAATGGGGATGTTGTAAACGGATGTTTCCTGTCCTGACCACCTGGTACCAAATAACTGACATAGAGGCTTAATATTCCTTATAAATGCCCAGCCAATAGCTTAGGCTTATTAATAATTAGCTCTTTCATTTTAAGTTAAACCATATTCCTTATTTATTCTCTGCCACATAGCAACACCTTTATTAGCATGGCACATTCATCTTCTGTTTCCTCTGCATCTCGCTGGTGACTCTTGACTCCACCCTTCTCCATCCCATCATCCTTAGTTTGGTTGCCCCACCTATACTTCCTGCCTGGGTACTGGCCAGTCAGCGTTTTATTAAACCAATTCAAGTGACAAATCTTTAAAGTGCACAAGAGGATTATTCCATAGCAGGTTGTCTTATGTAGGAGAAGACAGTCATCCTTCCAGAAACATTAGATGCACACCCCAGTCACTGTAAGAGCCAGAAATGCCAGTGGACAATATTCCAAGTCCCCTTCACTGATAGATGGTGAACTGGGAGCATATACCCCTAAGTTCCACCACCAACTAGAGAGTCATCCACCTTGGTGGCACTTCTCCTCCTCCTGTGAGCTGCTTCCTGCCCTTGCTACCCTCGATGACCTTTGCTTACTGTCGGTTCTTGTCCTAGTAGACACTTATTTTCATCACCGATTTCTCTCATATACAATGGACAGTAGGAAAGAGGAGAAGGAATATAGAGGATATTCCCTAGGTACATATACCCCTAAGAAGGGTCTTGTTCTCTGAATGACTCTGAACTCTACAGGCCAATGTTTAGGAGGCCTAACTACATATAGATTCCCAAGCCCAATGATCAAAATTTGGGATAAGAGATAAAAATGATGTAGAAATATCAAGGCATGGTGGCACATGCTTTTATTCCCACTACTCAGGAAACTTGGATGAGACTATCAGAGGTCTAGGCCCAACCTCATGTACAAAAGTTCCATGCCAGCTATGTGGTGAGACCCTGTTTCCAAAGGACAAAAAGAAAGAAACAGGGAAATAAATGGATTCCCCAGGACCCGTGTTTAGGCTGTAACCAGCAACCAATAGATTTCTTTTCTACCTTCATGCCATCGCTTAGGGTGTTCCTCTAGATTCCCCAATGCTGCTCTTCTGCCCTACGAGGCAGAGTGGGGTCTCTGTGATATCTAGAAACATCACTCTCTCTGAAAGGTGAATGGGTTCCTACCATTCCTTGGGTGAGGATTCACACCCAAGGAATGGTAGGAACCCTCTAGATAGGCTGTTGGCTGAGCCTCTGTGTCTGTCGTCTTGTTTCTCTGGGGCAGAATTGTACACGTGCCAACACCCAGGCTCCCAGGCCCTCTCTCTAGCCCTGCATCCTGCTGCTTCTCTTGCTGGAGAGTGCTCTCTGTGGCTCTGGCATCCTGTTTGTTCAAAGCCTTTGTCTTCCACTGGAGCAATGGGAAAGAGGATTCCTCTGAGTCCTTTACTTTTGGCTTTGAAATCAGATCCTGGCCCACCTGATTACGCTCAATAGCTGGAAATGGCAAGGATGTCCGATGGCAGAGGGCTCTTGTTTTAAGCTCTGGGGGCCAGGAAGGCCAGGGGTTGGGTCTCCTCCTCCTCCAGGCTGCACTGGAAGGGACAGGATGCGCTAGCCAAAGAAGCAAACCGTGAAACTGAAGGGAAGTTCACTTGAAAGGAAACCAGAACCAGCTGTCAAAGGGCATACACATCATCCCAGGGGGACACAAAGTGGGGTCACACTCCCTCCCTCCCTCTTGCCCATCCCCAAAAAGGAACCATTCAATTCTAGAAAACCTTGTCTAGGGGTGTGTGGGTTCCAGTGCTGTGCCCTTCTTTATGGCAGTTGACTCAATGTTTTGGAACCTCATTGTCCTCATCTGTATGAAGGTGGCTACTGAAAGGCTCACAGGAAGTGATGCTTGACAAATATATGACTGTTGTTTCTATGGAAAGGAAGAAGTCAGCACAAAGAATTAGGTTGAATGCAAAGCCTTTCCCAGCAGGGCCTTGACATATACAGTCTCTTCCCACGAGTCTTCATGCCTCTGGGCTGGTATGGGTGCTGAGCTCATGCCCCGTATTGCTGGGCCACTAAATCCATCTGCTTTCAACACTGGACTCAAACATCCCCAGCGCTGAGAGGCCTCTCCCATACCTCAATGCTCTCACAGCCGGGATACCTCTGTTTAAAACTGCAGTATGGCCACAATGCCTCTACCCTGTCTGTTGGTTTTGCACTGAGCTCTGCTTAAATGGCAAGAAAAGGATCGGGGCTCTTCTCCAGCTAGCAGACCTCTGTTCAGGAAGTGGATGAATAGGTGTGTTGATGAATTCAGTTTCCAGAGTCCGACCTTTAGCCCTAGATAATGGCACAGACTTCATGCCTGGTTCTCATTCTGTGCATTTTGCTTATTGAAGTCCCAAATCTTCTAACTAGAAGATCTCAGAACTCCTAAAATGAAACAGAAATGGGAGAAGAACAATCTACTTCTAGAATGTTCTGGATGTAAAATTCCTTCCCACCAAACTTCCTGCAACAACAATTTCAAATAAAACCCTGGTGGCATTATGTGAGCCCGGTGCCTTTCTCCCTAGGTGTCCTGTTTAATTGCACCCGGTTTCTTATTGAAGTCTGTTAAAATTCTTCAAGACCTGTGCTTCTTGCCCAGAAAACCCACTTTACTAGCGTAGAGCAAACAGCTGAGGAACAGCAGTCTGGGCAGGTGTTCTCACCCACACCCATTGTTCCCTGCTAGGACGCTGGCTGGCTGCTGTGGAGACTCATCTTTAGTCACCAGACTTCGGGGAATGGGGCTTAGTGGTGCTAATCTTCCGGGTGTGGTAGCAATCTTCACTCTGAACTGGTTTGGTGCAGGTATTGAAAATGGGCACACAGGCACCCCAGTTAGACAATGTAAAAGGGTTTGGGGTGTCTATAGACAGCACACAGTCAGATTATTATTATTTCTTTTTGACATTTAAATTTTATTCCCCTAAAATTCACATATTGTGCAATCAGCCATTTGAAAGAGCACAGTTTAGTGGCATTTAGTACATTTACCTCCTCAATCTACTTCTAAGAATGTTCTCACCACCCCTAACCATTACACAGCTGCTCCCAGCTCTAAGAAACCACCAGTCTACTTTGTCTTTTTGGGTTACCTGCTTTGGGTGTTTCATACAAGGAGAGCAGTCCCACATGTGTATGGCTTTTTCTACTAACAAAATTCATCACTAGAGGAGGGACATACAAGCTCCCACTCCAGCAGAGGAGCTGCTGATAGCTGGTGGCTGCTGGGTAAGGAGAGCAAATTGTCTCTGGGGGTGTGGTCCCTGACCATGGTCCAGGGGATGCTCTCATACCCATGTGAATATGGGCAACGCGAATTGAACTCTGTGGGTTAGTTAGAAAGAAAGGAGGACAGGAAAAGAGAAAGAAGGGAGGAGGGGAGAGAAGGAAGAGAGGGGGGAAGTGAGAAAGAGAGGAGGGAAGGAAGAAGGGAGGAAGGAAGGAAGAAAGAAAGGAAGGAAGAAAGAATAGGGATGGAGAATGGTGGAGCAGTTAAGAATGCTTGCTGCTCCTAAAAAGGACTCAGGTTTGGCTCCACAGCAGGCCACTCACAAGAGTCCATAACCTGATGCCCTTTGAGGCACCTACTCTCACGAGTGTGCATGCTTACATGCATGCATACGTGCATGCACACACACGGATAATTAAAACTAAATAAAATTCTTTTTTAAGAGGACACAAAAATGGGCTAGAGCTGGAGGGATCTGGAAAGAGCTGGGGGAGGAGTGTGGGTGGATATGATCAAAATCTACTGTGTGCGTGTGTGAAATTCTCAAAAAAAATCAATTAAATTTTAAAAAGATGTATCCACAGTGTAGCATAATTTCTGTGTCATTCCCTCACAACTGAGCGTTACTCCATTGTGAGGTACACAGCGCTCACCCATCCAACCACGAGTCAACGTTGTGGGGCTGGTTCTAGTTTTGGGCTCTTGGAGATAAAGCTGTTATGAGTTTATAAAGGCATGTTTATTTGAGCCCCAGTTTTCAGTTCTTTGGGGTATATGCCTAGGAGCTAACTTACTGGGTTGTGTGGTGTTTTGGTTTTTGTCAGTTTCTGAGAAGCCAGACAGTATACTGTCTTTAACAGTGATGGAACCTTTTTCACGTTCCCACCAGCAAGTCGTGAACACAGGCAGCTCTTATCCTTCCAGGAGCCATGTTCTAAAGTGACACTCTCGAAAGGGCTGGGTTCCATGCATGTAGACCACACAATATGTGCATAAAGACACAAATACATGTACAGAAGAAGAAAAGAGAATGTGGCCTTCAGCCAGAAGTGTCACGGTGGTTCAGAGACCTCAACCTTTCCCATCTCTATCCTGGGCTGAGCAGGGGACAGACCTGAGATGGCTCTGTCGGTGTATGTGTTATATGTAGCTATTATGACTTTCTAGTTAGTTACCAATACCACCTGGTCACAGCACTGCAGGGTCATAGCAACCTTCTTACCCTTAGCCAGGTCCCAGAGAACATGGGGAGGCAGAGGGCAGGGGTAGGGGACGACTCTTAGTGTATGGTCCAGAGAGGCCAAATGTGTATCAAGACTGAATTCTCCACAGGACTTGTCGACATCTGCGAGACGGAAATAGGAGGAACGCCAAAAAGAAAATAAAAACCCGCTGGAAGAGAAAAGTTATTGTCTTAGTTAGGGATCCTATTGCTGTGATGAAACACCGTGACCAAAGAAACTTGGGGAGGAAAGGGTTTGTTCAGTTGATGTTCCCACAGCACAGTTCATCACCAAAGAAAGTCGGGACAGGAACTCAAGAAGGACAGGAACTTAAGGCAGGAGCGAGTCCAGAAGCTGTGGAGGGCTGCTCTTTACTGGCTTGATCCTCATGGCTTGCTCAGCCTGCTTTCTTATAGCACCCAGAACCACCAGCCCAGAAGTGGCATCACCGCAATGGGCTGCGCCCTGCCACATATATCACTAATGAAGAAAAGGTCCTACAGGCTTGCCTACAGCTGAGTCTGTTAAAGTTCTGTAGAATAGTATTTGACTGGAAGACTATGATTGTATTATAATCTTTCCATCTTAGCTTGGTAGCTATAGAATCACCATTGTGTGTGTGTGTGTGTGTGTGTGTGTGTGTGTGTGTGTGTGTGTGTGTTGGGGGTGGTAATGGCTAGTTTTATGTCAACTTGGCACAAGCTAGAGTCATTTGGGAAGAGGGACTCTCAATAAAGAAAATGCCTCTTTAGTCTGTAGGCAAACAAGTCTATAGAGCATTTTCTTAATAAGTGATTGGTGTGGGAGGGCCCAGCCCATTTTGGATAGTGCCTCCCATGGACTGGTGGTCCTGGGTTATGTAAGACAGTAGGCTGAGCAAGTTATGGGAAGCAATTCAGTGTAGCGCCTGGGACAATGGCAGGCAGCGGAGAGAGGGTAAAGGGTCTGAACATGAGGCAACCAGTGCTTCCTGGGGCCCAGCAAGAAGATACAGGCATAGCAAGTCCTCAGGGGCAAAGCAGAGTTCAAAACCCCAGTGTATCTGTCTAAGAAAGGAGACCCCAGGATGCAGCACCAGCTTGAAACTCACCCTTGGGTGTAAGGGTTCCTGCCCCTTTCTATAGGTTGAGAAGAACTTGTCTTAGTTCCCTGCTAATTGACAATGGGTTTACCGTGAGGGTGATGGCAAACTCCCTTTTTGGAGCCAAGTTGAGGTCCAGGGGATGTTATCACAGGGTGAAGAACACTTGCTATGACCTTTTAGTCTTAATGTACCTGGATAGTTTGCAAGGTTAGTGATGCATTCATTTAAAGAGCGATCCTCCCAAAAGATGTAACCCCTGTAACAACTTGTAAACGTTATCTTATTTGTATAAAGGGTCACTGTAACTGTAATCAAGTTAAGAGTCTTGCACTTTTATCATCCTGAGACCATGTGTCTCTAGTGAAGGGCAGGTGTCCTTGTAAGAGGCACTCAAGAGGAGGAAGAAGCGAGGCCACAGAGGCAAACAAAGGTCTCAGTCTGGGGACACCTGGAACCACCAGGAAAGACAAGAGTCTCTCACACCCGCAGAGAGAATGCAACCCTGTAGACACCTTGCTTTTAGACATCTGGCTTCCACAACTGTGGGAGAACACATGTCTACTGAGCTAAAGCCATCTCATGTGTGCCAGTTTGTCCCTGAAGCCCTCGAAAACCAGTCCTGAGAGGTGACATGGCTGGAGAGAAAAAAAAATCTGGTTATGTCCAGGTTTGTCCCAGGGTTTTCTGCTGGTGTCCAAGGTGGGCTTTCTTAATGTCTGTGCTGCTGAGTCTGCCTTCCCCTGTATTTGTTCCTTGTGTCAGCGTAGGTCACATTGTTCTCTGAAGATGCAACTTAGAACAAAGGAGGTCAGCTGAATCTACATGGCTGTTTGAAAGGGTAGTAATGACAATGGCCACACTGAAGAACACTCAGATGTACAAGGACATCACAGACATGATCTCATTTAGGTCTTAGAATGGTCCTCTGAGGTTCACAGTGTCTTACAGACATGTAAACGGAGGCTGGGAGAAATCAGGTCAACCTAGCCTAGATCCCTTGGTGAATGCTGCTGGAGCCAGATATTGAACCCAGGTCTTCCTACGTTCAATTTGTAGCATTGTAAAGGCTCAAGCTCCAAAGAGCAGTGGCCCGCCATCCCACAGTGCTCAGCTGCCGGATGGGCACAGTTTTCTGTAGCATCTGAATGCTGGCAGCAACGGCACTGGAGTTTCTCCTGGGCAGTGAGGTCTTGGGGTCTGGACTGAGTGACATTAAGAATGCTGACGTGGAAGGTCAAGGTGATGGCTCTGTGGGTAATATAGCCATGTCAAAGCCACGTGTGGCCACATATACCTCTAACCCCGGGACTAGGGGAGGTCAGAGACAGGACGATCATTGGGCTTGTTGGTCATTAGCCTAGCCAAAACACTGCAAGATCCAGAGTCAATGAGAGACCCCGACTCCCAGAAATAAGGCAGAGAGCACCACAGTAGGAGACCTGACTTCCTCCTGTGGGACTCTATGTATGCGTGCAGTTGACATACATGCCTGTATACACAGGTGTATATACTAGCGTATGTGCACATGCGCATGCACAGACACGCACATAGATAGATAGATAGATAGATAGATAGATAGATAGATAGATAGATAGATAGATACATGCTGATGAAATGGCCTGGGTAGGTACTACTAACAGCATATGGTGGAAAAACATCTGCTTTTACAGGGACATAGTCACAACCAGAACCAGCCAAGCTCCCCTTAGCCTCAACCATTGGGGGTGGGGGGTAAGCTCTCTAGGCAAGTGACCTCTCTTCTGTAAGAAATTGGGAGTGTCCACTGCTGCGTCTGTCCCCTGCTTTTCCACCAACAGACGGCACACCTCTACAAAGTTCTGTCACCAGGAGTAGAGAGGAGGACCCTGGCTGGGGAGAAAAGCTTACGTCAGTCCTGGCCTGGGCACAGTGACACTCTTTGGAGTCCCCCCCCCCCCACTTTGCAGGGTTACACTCTAGTGGGGGCGCTTTAGAGTCTTGGAAGATTGCTCAAGTCTCATTGCCCTGGCATGGGCGAGGCTGGGGTCAGGCCAATGTGGCCGCTTCTCTCCACTCCAGGGAGGGGAGACAAGCAAGTGCAGCCGGCCAGATTTCCTCCCACACAGACCTCTCTAGGAGATAAAGTCCAAGAGGGAACTGCTGAGGGCCAACCACAGGATAAATCCCCTTGGGCCTCCTCCTGTGTGCATTGTTCTGTCCTGGTTGTTTTGAGTACAGTGGAAAGGAAGAGCACTTGCTATCAGGCTGAGGAAGGAGGATGCTCTCCTGCTGCCCTGGCCACCCTCATTTTAAATGCGAGGAAACCAAAGGGCACCGTGCAGCCTTCCCCCATCTGCCGGGGAGGAGCAGTCAGCCGGCCTTCCAGGGAAGCAGCAGCCTCTGCAGACCGGCGACAGCACATGGGTGGCCTAGCCCTTGTCCCTTGACTCAGCCCTGGGGACTGGTGGATGAAACAGTTTGGGGGCAAGAACTAGAAATAGGCTTTGGAGGGGCCACGTTAGCTGTTGTCCATGCCCTGGGCTGAGGACTGAGCCTGTTAGGCCATAACAGTCAGAAATAACAGGTCCTGAATAACACCGGGCCATTGCAGCTCAAGTTCCCGGGAACTGTAGTCAACTTTAGGAGTCTTGGCTGTGTCCCAGGTTCAAGGACAAGCGCAGAATGAACAAGATGCAGCTTCAGCCGCCAGGGCTGAATTTCTTCAGGGAACTGGAGCAGAAATCCTTGACTTTTATTAAGCCGTGTGCTTCAGAGGTTAAAAGGGCCAAACTGAGTGTTCCTCTTGAGTCGCAGGCTGAAGCAGATGTCTGCCCTGCCCAATGCCCAGACTCCGACTGGACAGTTGCCTGTTGCCATTGGCCCGGTCACCTTTGTCTGTGCTAGAAGGCCATGTCTGAGCCGTCAAAGGGCCTCAATGGGAGAAGACGAATGTCAATGTGCTTCCTCAACCAGAAAGGTGATTTCGCTTTGGCCGCAGCAGCCCGACCAAACAAGTGAAAGCCTGTCAACTGAAAGATAGGGCTGCCAGGAGATCACACAACAGCAAAATGGGAGCCATTATCAGACTTGTCCCAGCCCGAAGGGGCAGAGTCTTTGAAGCCACAGACAGGCTGAACAGAACTTTCCACCTGGGAGACGCTGGAGATGGGAGGTCAGGCTGCACACAGCCCCCACAAAAAAATAAATAAATAAATAAATAAAAAATAAAAACGGATCAAAGCCCTGCTACAGAAGGGAGGGGGCACACAGCTGCAACCAGCTCCCCCCACGGGGCCGCCCAGGGCTTTCTGAAGGCAACTGGACTTCTTGTGCAGGGGCCTGTGGGAAAACCCAACCCAGATGCAGTGTACAGCCGAGCCCCAGAGCACTGCTGGGAGAGGGAAAATAAACCCCTCAGTGGTCCTGAAAAGAAAAGCAGGGAATCAAAGCGCAGAAACGGCAAAGACCACCCACCTGATTGCGCCTACCTTTCGGAAACAAATAACGCTGACTTCCAAGGCCTGTTTCTAAAAGAACAAATGGGGCTGAACACTAGCCTCAAAGCTCCCTGCGCTTGGGGATTTGTGGGACGCTGAGGCCCCTCCTAAGCTTAAAGTGCTGCCTATTTGAGGACTTCCTTGCATCAACTTTGCTCTCATCCCTGGGAACCTAAAGGACAAGATCCCTCAGGGAGGGAAGGGGTCCTATGTGGATACTGGTAACGGCTCCTCCTCAGACTAGGACCTGTTTAGGGCATCACCTGGGTTGGTCCAAAGAAATGAGGCCATCTGTGAGTGGGCCTTATCTGACTAGCTGTAAAGATCTTGCCCCTCCAGCTCAGTGAGAGCCTCCTTGCTGCCTGTTTGGACTAGCCCCTCCTCCTCCTCCAGCCTGAAGCCTCCTTTGGACTGGCCCTTCATGGAGCCGGCAGTTTGATCTTTGTCTGAAGTGGGCACAACAAAGCGAAGCCACATCCAACGGGCTTTCTCTTGCCCAGAAGAACGCTTTTCCCTCTTAGGACTGGGCTTGAAGGGAGGGTGGAGGAGGTATCACCTAGGGACCCAGGAATTGTTTAGTGGAGGAGGAAGAACAGGCGGGACACACATGATGGCTTGCAACTGAGGTGAGAACAGCCCAGACCCAACCAAGTGGTATTCTTACCAAAATAGGTTCGAGGCTAGACAGGAGCAGAGCCCAGATAGAGGTGTCTCTTCACCCCTCTTCCTCGGGGCCAGATTGCAAAGAGGAGAGAAGCCACCTTGTGAGATGAGTGTGGTTATCACCCTCTCACAGGTGACAAAACAGATTCAGCAGGATGGCAGGGTCTCCAGCAACACAGGGGCCTGACTTAGCTTAGAAGCCACCTAACTTCAAGGCTTACCCTCCTCACCCTGCTTCTTGGGATTAGGAAGATATTAGTAGATACTCCATAAATAAAACCAAGCACAGTGGATGGGAGTGGCCGAACCCATATAGGCCTCTTCAACAGAGAGAGAGGAACCCTTTCAGGTCTAGGAACTGGGAGGGTTTCTCTGAGGCAAACAAATGAGATTCTGCTCTGAGGTGCAAGGAGGCCTTTTTTGAAATGAATACCCAGTAAAATTTATATAGACCCCCTCAAAGGAAAGGCAGAGGAGGTAGAACAACATGAAAGGCAGGGTAGGGAGATAGTAAAATGCCACAGCTTTGCCTTTTATCCAGGAAGTGCAAAGCCTTCGCAGGCTCTAGTTACATCTTCATCCAGGCCCTTCTGAAGCTGCTGGTCCATGTTAACAATACCCCTTCCTTTAGGCATGGCACATTCCAGTACCAAAAGCGTTGGCAGTCCCCCACAAGGCAGGTAGAATGTAGAGCTAGACCTGGAAACACAGCCTTGTTCGGCAAATCTGGCCGGATGCTACCTCTAGCATAGGAAACCAGCATCTTCATTAAGGCGTTTGCAGGCCGCCAGTGTCAGAAGATGGAGAAATGCGTGTGGGCAGAAGTGAGTAGCTAGCTTTGCACTTTGACCACACATAGTGACCATATGTGAATTCTCTCGTTTGGGTGCATCCCTCTGTGTGCGGCAGTGGGTTTGCTCAGTCACACCTGGGCTGAGACCCAGGCTGGGCCACTCAGTTTACATGATGCTGCGACACCAAACAGCAAGCCAAGCACCTCTGCTGGTAGAAGCTGGAGGAAGCTGGCTTGGCAGCTTCCATCATGAAGGTTAAGGGATTCTGACCCTAGGATATGGAGGCTGAGGAACTCCCCTACACACACACACACACACACACACACACACACGCACACGCACACGCACATGCACACAGAGGCACAGACACACAGAGAGAGACATACCAGACACACAGATGCACAGAGAGAGACAACAAAGACACACACTAGATACACAAATGCACACAGAGACACACATTGGACTCACATACAGAGAGACACACACACACACACACACACAGATCACACACATTTCCTAACTTTTACCAATTCTGAACACTACAATTTTTGTGAGATTTTCTTTGACTTCTGCTGGGGTGGAGAATAGGGAGAAACTTACAAGCAAAGACCAAGGACAGAGTCCATGCACTTCTAGCCAACCTCTTGCTACAGCTCAGGGCTATGTGGGGAAGGTAACCTGTCAGCAGCCCGGCCCCTGCAGTGTGAGCAAGCTGCGCTGTGTGTGATACAAGCGATTACCTCTGCCCAAGTCGATACAGCAAGAACATGGACACATTAGGTCCATGGGGACCTGGGATTAAATCCCATATGTGTGGAAACCACACAGTGTCTGCAGCTGTTGGAGGAGGGATCTGTGTATCACTTTTCTGTGTATCAGTTTCTCTGGGGGGTTTAAATTCCCAGGGTGGCAGTCATCGCTCAGAGCCGATGCTAACTCTTCCACTTTCTGCCCAAACTCATCCTTGTTGTCTGACTGGTGCCTGGAGACGGAGACTGCACTTTTTCTTCCCAGTCGCCCAGACCCAAATAATCGCACAGAAACTGTATTAATTACAACACTGTTTGGCCAATGGCTCGGGTGTATTCCTATCTAGCTCTTAGATCTTAAATTAATACATATCTATTAATCTATCTATCACCACATGCTATTAAAGATGTGTGTGTCATTGCTGCCTGGTCTGTAAGGCTGGCCAGTGTGACTGTTTTACTTTTCTGATCTTCAGGCAAGCTTCATTTATTAAAATACAAATAAAATGCCACCACAAATGCCTGCCCACACCCAAACTTTCAGAAGACAGTTTTCTCCCAGAAATCTGAACCTATAAACACTACAAGGAAAAGAGGCCATAAAACATCAGCTGCCCGAGATCCTTTAGCTGAGCCTCGGTCCCTCCAGCTTAGCTTCACACAGGGCCAAATAAAGAAATCCTCCTAGCCGCCAGATGAGTGCACACTAGCCTGGATCTGTGTGTGTGCCTGCAGCCCTGGGCCTGTGCACAGCTTCAAGTAGCCACCTTCTCAGGCTCACAGGAAGCAACTCAAGCCAAGGTGACAAATATCTCCTGCCCTCCTCCGTGAATGCACACCTGGGAGAGGCCAGTGCAAAACAATAGCAACCAATCCCAGGCCTGTCACGGCTGTGCACAAGCCAGACAGGATGCACATCTGTGGAGGGGTGTGTATATATGAGCGTGTGCATGTGTGTGCGCGTGAGTGCGCACGCACTCACACGCTCACATGCTCACATATGCATGGGAATATAAACACTCGGGCTCCTGTGTGAGTTCCTTTGCACATGGGTTGTGTGTTCAGTTGGGGGGAGAAACTCCATGTGTCTAAGGAGAAGGGAAGGGTGTGTGCACACTCGCACGTGCACACACATAATAGTTAAATATGTGAGAACTAAAGGGAGGAAGTGCTGGGGAAAGGATGTGTGTCCTGGTTAGGAGCAGTTATCTCTATGATGGGAGGAGGGGACCAGGGGAATTTTGCGCACGTGTGTGTGTGTGTGTGCGTGTGTGTGTGTGTGTGCATGGTAGTACCCCTATTCAAGTGTGTAGGGAAGACACTGACAGAAAGGTTTGAGAGCCTGTGAATATTTTCAGGTAGAGAAGCCTGGCGGTTCCCCATCCCACAGGCTGGTCCACGCTGAGGGCTGGCGAAGCCCATTTCCTGTGCTAATTAACAACCCTTTGTTTACACAGGACACTAAAGGCAGCTGATAGCAGGGACCGGCAGGTCTCTGCCACTAGAGTACCGGGTGACTCAGCAGGGCAGGCGAGTGTGAAGGGAGGTCCCTGCCTTGCTTCTTTTGAAGGGCACATGAAATCAATTTTCAACATGAATCTACAGTTCCCACCCATCTGGGCCCTTGGGGGGAAGCTTACTTCTGTGGTGTGGGCCTGGAACTCCGGCTCTGAACCCCTTCCCCAGCCCTTTTTACCATCACATCCTCCTTGCTCTGGAGCCATTGGAGCACCCAGTCTGCCCCTCCGTGACAGCCTGAGCATTTGTGGACACATTTATGTGCTTTGAAACTCGTCTGGCTTGCTCGGCTTGGAGTTGCCGGCTGTCAGCCCAGCCCCAGGAAGTGTTTATGGGCTTTTTCTCTGTTTCATCCTGTTTTGCTTTGTTTGGTAGCCACAGAAGGGTAGAGTAGAGCGCGGCTTAAATACCTTGTTCTTTGTGTAAGGGCTCACGATTCTCAGCCTGGGAGCCCATGCTCAGCCAAATGGGACAGGGACTTAGCGCAGGGATTTCTGACCCCCCTCAATGGGGTGAGAAACTGCATTCTGTGAACAAACTCATTGGTGTGTGACCTCCTCGGAGTCTGTCTTGCTGCTGTGTTCATTCAGGTGGTGCCCAGTTCACAGTGCACATGAGATGACCCCTATTTAGCCACGGTGCACTGCATTCCACGCAAGCGGCCGAGACGGCATTACCAGCTGTGCACAGCGCCCCCACTGCTTTAGCATAGCTCTGGACCTTGGTAAGTCCAGACCTTGTTTAGGTGACCCAAATGCCTACTTGGGTCCCTGGTTCCGCCTCTGCTCTTCTCATTCTAGACCAAAGAGAACAATAGCAAACCTCTCCTGGACACTCAGATCAGTGAAACAGCCTGGAACCAATTCTAGACAAAGTAACTTCGAAGATTGCACGTGACCTTTGGTGTTGCAAGAAGCACGGGTTCTAGGGGAGGCCCGAGGGTCATTCAGAGGCAGAAGCTGGAGGTGTTGTGTTGTATATTCCAACATGATAAGTGCTAAACTCTGCATAAGGCTATGTCTAAGCACAGAGTCCCAAGATGGGGGGACTCGGATCTTCTGATGGGTCACTTCCCAGGTTCTGCCCTGACCTGCTACAAAGCCTTTGTTGCTTATGGTGATGAGGGCTTCCTCAGTCCCTGCCCAAATGGATGGAGTCCCTCTGTCACCCTTGGGCAATTCACAGTCACTAGTCACATAGAGACCATCAAGCAATAGCAAGGCTCTAAAAGATTGGGATTCTTTATTGACTGCTGGGACTCTTCTAAACTGATACTAACAAGGAGGAGTTTGGAAGGAACCTGAGGGCACGGGTGGAAACGGACAGGACAGTGAAGTCTAGAATAATGTCCTTTGTCGGAACGTCCAGATCCTGCTAACCCAGGCCCCTGCAGAGTCAACAAGCCATGCAAAGTAGTGTAGTGCTCTATTGCTCTACGATTCCAGGCCCGGGTGTGATCAGGGTACTGAAAACCACTGTGATAACAGCATGCGGCCCAGGCTTGGTTCCACCCTGCAGAAATGGGCTCCAGAGCAGATCCCAGTGCATGCCAATCAGACATTTCTTGGTGTCACATGTCCACCTGCTCGACAAGACCTGGGAGGGACTTTTGCTTCCCTGGTTGTCCTTAAAATGCTCTCCCGAACCACTCGGCCCCATAAGCCTTGGAAGGTCCTCACTGCCACCTGAACTGGAGTCTCCTCGCTAGAGTCCTTGCTTCCAGGGAAGGGGTAATACTCACTTGCCCTGTCTGCCCTAAGCATCCCCAAGTATGCCTTTGTCTCCATGCCCATCCCAGAATCAAAATCTTCTCCTTGCTTCCTAAGAGAATGCAGCTGCTCCCTGAGGTCCTGGATGCAGGAAGGCCAGCATAGGACCTACAGATCCGTGAGAAGGATGCCCAGCACTCACTTGCTGATGGGCCTTGAGAGAGATGGTTTTCAGAAGTGAGTGAGACCTGGTTGGTCTCATTCTTATCCCTAACACCGCACCCCCCCCCATACCAGCTATTTTTCCATTGCCTCTGAAATGGAGGCATGCTTGCCCAAGGCTGGTACCAGCGCCAGGTCGTTTGTGAGCTGGCAGGTGTGGCGCATCAGGGTTGGTGCACCCTAGTCCCTGCATTACATTATCTAACAAACAGGACTGTCATGTTGCTCAGAGACCCAGCTCCTCCTAAGTACTGTTTCCCACATGAGCGCCATTCCGAGGTTTCAAGGGTGACCATGTCTCAGAAACTGCTCTTCTATCTGTGGATGGGAGTGGAGGGTCGTGAGGCCAAGGGCTTGGCAGCCTCACCTTGGTGGCACTGTCTTTCACTGTCACTGGTTAAATGAACACAGAGACACTTTCCTGCAGGCTAATGTCTGGAAGGAATCGAGACCTGTGTGATGTGGTAACTGAAGGAATTCTCAATCTGTCCTTTGTGGTCCTCTGTGCAGAATGCCTGCCAGGGAAGATTCAGCAGAGTTCTCTAACTCGGGGTTGGCAGACTTTCACTGCAGCGGGGCGGGTAGGAGACATTTCCAGCTTTCTACCACAACTGTTAAAGCTGCCACAGATAAGGCCAAGGAAACTGGCACTGCTGTGTTCTAACAAAACTTTATTTACAAAGTCCGGTTGGGGGCCTGATTAGACCAGCTAACCCTCTCAGCATTAACGTATGGTGGATGGGCAGCAAGAGCTTGGGGGAGTTAATGTGTTGAAGACAGGCAAGGAGAGAAACCTCTACTTGTGCAGATCTTGGTTTTAACTCTGTTTACACAGGCCCACGTCCTGTGTGTGCCTACCACAGGGTCAATGCAACAAGACCCTCCCTGCCTCTAACTCCCCTCCCCCAGCTTTGAGAACTCCCAGGCGCATTCAAACCGGTTGCTTAATGGAGAGCAGAAGTTTTGTACCTTTGAGGATGTGTTTTCCCTTCCCCCCTCTCCCCTCCCACTCTGCATCCAGGGCCCTTCCCCTCCATCCCAACTTTGCGGGACACACAATTTGTAATCTCCTTAAAACCAAAGAAGCGAGGTTTCTGATTCATGTAGATTAAAATCAGCTGCAACCTATTAATGGCCCAGAGCCCAGGACAGATTTTAGGAAACAAAAACACTGGACCAAATTAGACTGAACCAGCCCCTGTCTCCAGGGGAGGGAGGCGGGGTGCGAGGCTGGGGGTGGAGGGAGTGGCCATGTGGTTTTAATTAATTTGGATTCTCTTCCTAAAGCTAATTCACCCAACACAAAGCATGTGTATAGCCCCATGGCAGCCTCCAGCCTCAGAGCCCTGTTCTCCCTGGTAGAAGGGCCTGGTCTTGTTGGGGAGCTGGTTGTGTCTGTAATTAACAGGTTTCAAAGTAGTTATTTTGGAAAAGAGAATTTCAGTGGCGTGTTAAAACCCTTTCATTAGCCATCCACTGGTGTCTCAAGGCCTTCAGCAAGGCCCTTGTCACTTAAGGCTTCAGAGAGCTTCGAGTTCCCAGGGTCCTCTTCGAGAACATGGAGGCTTTTGCCATGGTTTTCGTGGGGCTGGTGGGTGTCATGGTTTTCATTATGTCGTTTGGTTACTAGGATCATAAAAATGTTTCTCCCTTCCTAGAGTGTACCTGTGCTCACTAAAAAGGCCTCATCTATCCCTGTCATGGGAAAGGGGTCATAAGACCGTGACAGACCGTGCCAACATCCTCTCTGGGGAAACTGAGGCCATGGGAGTCCTCATCTGAAACAGGTCTGGAGTCCTGAACCCACTGAGACTCCCCGGCGAATATTGTTTTTCTGCTAACCTGGAGCTTTGAGATCCTTCTGTGTGGGAGGAAATGCCAAATCCAGAGGCAGTTTTGACTCAAATGCTGAACTGGACAGGGGAACAATCCAGATCTAAAAGCCCAGAAGGGAGCGGCCCTCTGGTGCTGGAGCCTTTACTTGGCACAGGGAGCCCCAAGCTATAGGGAGGAGAAAAGTGGACAGCAAAGAGGTGATGTCTTCTGGCTTCAGGTAAAAGGCTTTTCCTGCCACCCAGTCAAAGACTCACCTGAGAAGCGGCCACAGGGACTTCTATTAAGGTGGCATCACTGGATAAATTGGCATCAGTCCTAATCTAACTTCCGACTTTCTTCCAGAACCTTCTTTGGAGACTGTGAAAAATACTCTAGGGAAACCGCTGTTAAATAACGCTGCTGTGTCCCAGAGCAGCTGGACTAACTCCCAGCGAGACACGTGTAAGAAGAGCTAGTCCCAACAAACAGTGAAGGTGTGTTCAGAGAGTTAGACAACATCAGGGCCAGGAGGGGAGTTACAGTCTAGTTGGGCTTTCCTAGTATGAACAGGGAAACTGAGGCATGCGCAGAACCACAAGACTGGCACGGGAATCCTACACACAGTTCGCGACCCTTGATGCAGGCAGGATTGACTTATCCTACATCATTCCTCACCAGGGTCAACGATTCCTCTTTGGCTTGGGATTCTCATTGATTCATTCAGGATTCACTGACCTTTCTGCGCCTCTAGGAATTGCTAACCTCGCTCCTTTGAAGTTATTAAAAGGAGAAGGAGATAAGTTTCTGCGGTGCACATTAAAGAGGAAAGAGACCCCTCCACTCCTCAGTCCAGACTTCAGGAAAGCTAGGCATCTTGGGAAAACAGTTATTTCTGGTTGTGCCTTTCAGAGTAGAGTATGGGGGGGGGGGAGGTACCATTATCGTAGCGATGGGACTTAACCGATGCTTCTCCCGTTTGCATCGACCCCCTAGTCCCAGCAGTCATTGGGGCAGCATGGCTCAAAGGATTCTAGAAAGTGGTGGAAATTCTTTGGATGCAAGTTTGAGTGAGGCCGGGTGGGAACGTGGGGCTGCCGAAGGCAAGCGCAACACCCTCCGTCTGCTTCGCATCACCCTCCTCCCACGCTCGCTTGTCAGTCCTTCGCTCTTGTTTACCTCTATGCGAATAGTTCCCTGATTATAAATCAGAGGACTTGGCACTGAGTTTTGGATTATCTGTGATCTTTAACTTTCCCAGGGCAGAAGAAATTTAAGCCGCAAATCTCTTTGTTTCTCGTGGTGCAGGATCCAAATCACGGAAGTGCTGGACTGTATAGAGTGAGCCAAGTCTAACCTCTGCCTCCACCCCTGCACTGGAGGCCGTTGGTCATGTATGTCTTCCTTCACCCATTTAACAAGTATCCAGTGAGCAGCCATGTGGCCATAGACTCCATTCTAGATGCTGAACATACAGGTTTAAAAAAATAAAATAAAAGACTCCTTTCTTCATTATCCAGTTTATTGCAGGTGACAGACGTAACCAGACAAGCATACGGCCATACCTCAAAACCATGGGTAACTGATTCCAGGACACACACAGCTATCAGAACTCACACATGGCAGCACAGTGCTCACACTGAAGCTGTGTATCAGCTGTCACACCCTTGTGTCACCTTGACATTATTTGTGTGCCGGACACAATGCAAGCACAGTACAAACAGCGGTTCCACCATACTCTAGAGAATAAAGACAAGGAGAGGGACCTGTGCCTGTTCGTTAGGGATGTAACTCTTTACTGAGTATTTTCCATCCACAGTTGGTTGGCTCTGTGGATTTGTGACCTGCAGATAGGGAGAATGTTTTATGTTAGTGGTAAGAGTCTTGGTAAATTAACACAGACTGAGAGTCAGTGGCACCCACTGTCTGCACACAGTGGGACCTCACAGACCCCTCTGAAGAGGTCTAGCCCGTGAGTGGGAACCAGGTGAAGAGCGTGAGCCAGCTCTAGAGCAGGAAGGACTTTCCAGTCAGAAGGGAAGAACCAGTGTAAAAGCCTGGGCCTGCATAAGTTTGGCGTGTTTGCTGAACATCAAGGAACTGGAGCAGAATGAAGGGCGGGGCAGCAGTGGTGTACAGGTCAGAGCAGAGGGCAGGACCGTGGAAACAGTGACTTCAGGTTTGATCTCACCCACATCCCCGAAGGCCTTGGAGCAGAGCTTCTGAAGCAGGGATGAGCACTGAAGGTCATCGTGGAAGGTCACGGACAGACTGGTAAAGCAGGTTTGGGTCCAACGTTCCGTTCCACATGGCACATGGTGCGTGGTACTTCTCCATCGTGGGCAGTGTCTCAGTGGAAACCTTAGAGGAGGCTCCACATTTTGATGGGGTGAGGCAGGGCCTCAGAGCTCACTACCTCGCTACCAATTAGCTGATTAGTCGTAAGCCTGGAAGATGGAAATGCTGCTGCTTAAACAGTAGGGGTGGGAACCGGTGAGTCACGAAACCCTTAGCCAACAAGGCCGTGGCCAGCTCTGGGGCAGGTCACATCCCCCACCTGAGTTGTTTGGCCCCCATCACAGCCTCCAGCACAAACACAGGCCCACCTTTTAGGATCTGGCTCTATTTTCTGGCCGACTGCATGTTGTCTTGTCAGTTTCCTTCCTAGGCCTTTCCCTTTGCACAATGCCAGGCACTTCACACGAGAAGAGACGGGAAAAGGGAAGGTATGTATTTGGAGCTCAGCCAGGCGAGACTGGCTCACCTTGTCAGTACGTTAGCTTTTGGGTTGACTGAGCCACATAGAACTCCACTGGCCATTACAATAACCATTAACTGTGTGTAACTATCCTTAAATCAAGAAGAAATAACGTTTAAAAATTGGCTCCTTGGCCTCACTCACCAGATACCTGGTGGTTACACAGGGTTAGCGGCTCTTTGACGGGACACTGAAGACACAGAACTCATCCCTCAAGGTAAGAACTTGGGTTGAACAGTTTCACTTCTTCACAAAGCACGTAATTCTACAGGCACTGAACAGGGTAACACAAAGTAGAATATGTGCCAGGAAAGGTGCCAGGAAACGGTAGCCTCTGAGGCTTCTGCGACCCTCCTTATGTGACCCTGTGACCACTAACTGTGGCAAGTCACTCGCTCGCCCTGTACCTCTGTGCTTTGACGTGTGAAATGGGGCTAAGAGGCACTCAGGATGCATGCCCCACGGTAAAACACGATCCTTATTTTTCTTAGTAATCCCAGACCCTTGAGAACCGCCCTGTCAGCCCTCCGCTGACTGATCCAAGCCAGAATTCGGAAGCCCGGGTCCTGCTTTTCTTAGTGGAAAGGTTAACATAGTTTGGTTCAATAAAGGAGTCTGGAGATTTCAGTCACTGAAGAGGGCCTGACCGTGGTTGGTGGCATGAAGTCTTAATGAAACAAACAGACGATTCTGATCACAAAAATATGTCTCTTGATGCCAAGCGTGATGGCAAACGATTATGATTCAAGCTACTCGGGGAGCTGAGGCAGGAGGAATGAACGTTCAAGGCCTGTTGGAGAAACTTAGTGAGACCTTGTCTCAAAATAAATAAATAAACAAAACACCAAAAGGGCTGAGACTGCAGTTTGGTAGTAGAGCAGTTGCCAAGATGCACAAGGCCATGGGTTCGGTTCCCAGCACTGCAAAGACAATAAAAATCAGTTGTTCAGCCTCTCACGATACTCTGAAAGAAGCCAGGGCTGCAGATGTGGGACAGCTGGTAAAAGGTTGGCAGCACGTGCATGAGGATCTAAGTTCGATCCCTGTATCACAAGTAAAAGCAGCAGTGTGTGCCAGCACAGGGAGGTGAAAACCAATAGATCTCTCATTTTTGCTGGCTGACCAGCCGGTCCTTCTTTGTGAGTTCCAGATCTACAGGAGACCCAAGAAAAGACTCAGAAAACCAAGGTGGATAGCATTGGAGGAATAAAGCCTGAGAGCTTAACCTTCGTTTATCATGTGGGTGCGCACACACGTGAGCGCGCGCGCACACACACACACACACACACACACACACACCAAAACTAAAAAACAACACACCCCCTGAAGTCCCACCTCTTGCTCCCTTGGGGGAGCACCATTCTAGAAGGAGGCTCTCAAACAGCCCTCTGATATCTGTAGCGATCATCTTCCTTTTCACATTGGGTTTTTGTCATGAGAGCTCTTTTGATGTCAGGATCTGGGGGCAGCAGTTAGGGTTTGCCTGGGGCTGGGTGGCAGTCATTTTCTGAGCAAGATGATGTGTGGCCTAAGAGTTGATGCTGAAATTCTCCCACCTGTTTCATGCAGGTCAGGGGAGACTTGCTTCCAGCTCCCAGCTGCCTTCCGGAATTGTTCAATTGGGGATCCCATCTCCCCTGCTTGTTTTCTTTCATTCCTGATAAGAAAGACAAGGGGAAAGAAGGAGAGGCCCAAGTCTACCATTCTCACACTCCCTGAAACAAAATTTCACACAGTGGGTGACTTTTTTGGGTTTTCTAAGGAGCGGGCAGCAGAGAGCCTGTCCGGTTGTTACAGTCTCTGCCCTGGAGAGCCATGGCTGGGCCCGGGGAAGCAAATGCAGCTGGGGTCTTGTGGAAAGCTCAGAAAGCACCCCAACTCACCCAGTCCAATGAACCTTTCTAAATCTCTCCTTTCAAACTTTCTCAGTACAACGCCAGAGTTCTAGCTGTTTAGAGAAAACCTTGAAGTCATCCTTGATCTCTGTCGTCTCCAGTCTTCCCGACTTTCAAGCTTCTGTTAAGTCCTGTTGGCTCCATTGTCAAAATATACCCAGAATCCAGCCAGTTCTTATAGGCCCACTGACACATGCTGGTCTCAGCCACCTTAGTTGGCATGTCCTGGCCTCAGCCGCCCTAGTTAGTTAAAGCCACCCTAGTTAATTTAAGCCACCCTAGTTAGTCTAAACCACCCTAGTTAGTCAAAGCCACCCTAGTTAGTCTAAACCACCCTAGTTAGTCAAAGCCACCCTAGTTAGTCTAAGCCACCCTAGTTAGTCTAAACCACACTAGTTAGTCTAAGCCACCCTAGCTGGTCTCTGTCACCCTAGTTAGTCTCTGCCACCCCAGTTGACTGTGGCAGAAGCCTCTTCTGGTCTCCCTCCTCCTGTTGCTCTAAAATGTGTTCTCAGCATAGCAGGCTGATTATTCCCTGCCTCCCTCAAACTCTTCCAAACAGGCTCAAAAACACTCCCATTGCATCCGGAGTAAAAGCTGGTTTCTACCATGGCCACCAAGACACTAAACCATTCGCCACTGTCAATGTTCAGACCTCTCCCTGGCCTCGGTGATTCCACTCTGGTTCCATTGGCTTCCTTGCTTCCTTCAGACAGCACCAGATACGAGTCCACCCTAGACGATTGGCTGCAACTGCTCCCTCTGGCTAGCTTCCTCACCTCGCTGTGTCTTCACTCAGATTCCTCTTCTTTAGTGAAGCTGACAGGACCCTGGCCACCCGTGTTAACCTCAATAACTACCCACAAGGCCTTGCCTTTCCCTGTCTTCATTATTCAGTTTTCTCTCTTGTAACTTCCTAACACGGTACAGAACTTGCTTGTTTGTGATGTCTTTTGCTTCTGTGTCGACTCTGGAAGGGCAGTGACCTTCCTTGGGCTCTTTAGTTCCCTGCTCATTCTCTAGTGCCCACAGACGCTTCTCTCACAGCTGCTTTTCTTTGCCCATCAGTGACCCAACTCTTGGAGACCCTGACAGCCCAGGGAGCCTGCCCTGAGATGATGCAATCCCAGCTATTGCCATGCAAAAACCAAATGAAAACAAAACACCGCAATAAAACCAGTAGGGTAAAGGGAAGAGTTAAAACTCACAAAGGGAGGTCCAGATAGCTCTCTATGTCTCATAGTGGTTAATAGGCTACAGAAACCTGAGTTTGAATCAGAGGCATGGCATTGTGGGAACAATGGCACAGTCAGGCAGTTTCCCTTCTTTGGGGCTGGAGAGATGCCTAGGCAGTTAAGAGCACATACTGCTGTGACAGAGGATCTGGCAGCAACTTAGAACAGCCACCTGTAACTCCAGTTTCAGGAGATAGGATGCCCTCTCCTGGTCTCCTGTACTCATATGGCACACATAAAAGTCACACACACACACACACACACACACACACAAATTTAAAAAAAAAATCTTTGAAGGCTCACAAAGGAGTCTTCAGTAACCTGCTATTAAGCTAGACATTAAAGAGATTTTCCAAACATGTACAATGCTGTCATTCTTTCTCACCACGCTTTGTTTTGTTTTAGTAAGTGTAAGCAGTGATTTTTACAATAAGTGGTTATTTTTAATTCAAAAGAAACAGGGCCTAAGTCCGGGCTTGCAGAGGGAGGGGTAAGCGAATGAGAAGTTGTCTAAACGATGGCACAGCTATCAACAATAGGAAATAATAAGTCAGCAAACAGCAAAGCCCTTAAAGACATAGAGCAGCTTCTTTAGGCTCGCTCTCTCTAACCACTGCATTGTGTTCTCAGGTTTTGTTGAAGACCCCAAAGGCTTTGTTTAGCGGATTGTTCTAGTGGTAAATCCTGGCGTGGCAGGCTCTGGATTCTCATCAGCGAGAACTCACGCTTGTGTGCTCACCCAGAACCAGTCCGTGTCACAAATAAGAGGTGACAGGAGTAACGGGGTGCAGTTCAGAGGTGGGGCCATTAAAGGGCTCACCCTGAAAGCCCCTCACTGTGATTTGAGTACACTGGAAAAACCCACGGTGAAAAACCAAGACCTGCCGTCCACAGTCAGCAACTGCCCAGGCTGCGAGCCAGCTGTCTCAGGGCAGAGCCTCTAACCCAATGGTCCTCAACCTTCCTGATACGGGGACCCTTTGAGTCCTCATGTTGTGGTGACTCCCAACTTCATAACTGGCCTGTCGCTACTGCTATGAATCGTAACGTAAATATCCGATACGGGACGTGGAGGAGTCACGACCCACAGGTTGAGAACCACTGCTCAAACCCCTGTACAACTCTCTGGTAGCTACAACCTTCTGAGACCCTGACTCACCCGAGACATACTTGGTCTCAGCAACTATAGGGAATAACCAAGGAGTCCTGTTGCTTTACTCTAATGGGCTGGTGTGTGTGTGTGGGGGGGGGGGGGGCGGGTACTTTGTTACACAACAATAAATAATTAAATGATTTTTATTATATTATAAATTAAGAAATAAAATAATGTTAGGGCATTTGTATTTATTCATTTAAATGAATAAATTTAATACTTAGTTCATTTGTTTAAAATTAATTTATTTAAAAATTAAAATAACCTTTCATTGCAAAAACAACTGCTTACTGAAACAAAGCAAAACTCGGGGAGAGAGTGGCAGCGTTGTAGATTTTTTTTTTGCAAATCTAATGTCTGTCTTAATAGAAGACAGCTGGGCTCTCGTATCTACTTCTGCAGCCGATCAGCGGTCCTGGTGTTGTTTTGGTTGCAGCCTGTGAAGGAAACACAGCCTCCCTCCCCAGACACATCGCTGCAGAAGGGAGGGTTCCTTTAATGGCCTTCCCAGAGAATTAAAGATCTTTCTTGACATGATTCTGAACGCGACGAATGGCAGTTTACCGAAGGTTTTTTGGCAGGGTGCAATCTGAAACCGAGTCAGTGAACTCTGTGTACCCGAGGACGTTAAAGCCACTGGGTCCAGCTTGTACTTTGAATAGGTCTTTGGAGGTATGCCTGGGTCATTTGGAAAATATTGCTTCGTTAAACTATGCAGATCTTCTCAGTTTGATATATTCTGTGAAGAAAACGAAAACTTCGTGTCTGTTAATGACACCATTGGCTTAAAGCAGAAAGTCCTGTGAGTGTGGTGGTGTGGGGCAAGCGTCAAGCTCCCTGTGGCACATAGAAGTTTCCAGAAATCCTGCTCAAAGCAAACGATATGTTTGCGTCATACGCTGTCAATTATCTTTGCATGGCAACCTCAGGTGGTTGTTTTGCTCCGTTTTTTTTGTTTTGTTTTTCACTTTTCATTCTCCAGAAATGTCTACCAAACAGCCTGCTCTGACTGTGGTTGCCTGGTCCTTTGTCTTCTGTGGAAGTGGCTCATTCCTCTCACAACCCTCAAGGCACTTCTCTAAGACAGTCAGTCAGTTCACAGCAAGACGTGCTAGCGAGGCTCCACTCCTCCATCTCTGCTCACTGTACAGAATAGTAAACAAGGGAACCGTGGGCAAGCCTGTATACACTGCTTCATGTCGAACATTCTGGAGTGAAGTTGGCCTCCACCCCACCTACCCCAAAAGTTTGTAGCAATGAAGACAGCTGTGATGGCCAGAGTAGTCTGGCCCCCGCAATTTTAACCAAATGTCAACATGGTAAGAAAGGAAATAGCATCTTGCTTTACTACGAAAATATGTGTAGCCTTGCAGACACCCCGTAGGGTCTCATGGATTGCCAAGGTCCCTCGGACTCACTGTGAGAGCCACAGCTTGCAGAAACGTGTGTCATTATATTAATGTGTCCTATTTCAGGGTAACTCTGCTATGTGCTAAGGCATGCATGTGCCAAGCTTTTGCACACCTCTCCTATAAGCTAGAAAATGTACCACTGAAAAATAGCATATTCTAACGGTTTGATTGGATATAAAACGGGCCCTTTATTTAGGGTCAGTTAGGGCAATCCTCACGCTTTTGTTTGCCCCACTTGTGAGTCTCTGAGAAACCCCTCAGATGATCAGTGCTACATTGAATATTTATAGCAGACAAGGATGCTAATCCCTGCGCTCTTCCTCTGTAGCATCGCTGCTCCCTTCATCTGAAGTGCAGTGACGCTCTGCGGATGCAGAAAAGACCTCATTTCGGATCAGTAAGTTCCCTTCTTGCTCCAAGCCAGAGGTTCTCATGCCAGCATTACCCGCAAGGTGTATCTGGAGAGAAGCAGGCCCACGGGCCATGTGTGCAAGGGCCGGTGCTCACCTTTTCCGCGGTGCCTGCAGAGAGCAGAGAGGGGCTGCTTCTTCCTTCTTGCTCAGTTTAGTTGCCAGACATGCGGAATAGGCTTGAACCGTATACCTGACTGGGCCCTGCTCTATGGTTAGTGACACTGTGTGGCTCCTCCATCTGAGAGCAGGCCCAGGTCTGCAGGCAGGAGCAGCAGGCAGCTGTCTTGAGCCCTGGGAATTGGAGACCTTTACACATCTATTTGCCTGGTTGTAGGCAGGAGGAAATGACCACAACCTTCAAACAGGAGGCCAGAGCAGGGAAACAAAGGGGAGGCCTTAAAGTGACCTGTGACTTTGGGTCATATGAGCACCCACAGACCTCCTCCATCCCCTTCAGTCCTTTCAGGTCCCTAATAACCAGTCTTATCTTCCGGGTGAGCAGGATGGGGCTGATGGGAGATGAGCAGAAACTTTATCAGATGAAGGCAGAAACAGGTGTTTGAGATGCCCTTCCCATTAGAAGCCAGTGAGTAAGATGAGCAGTGGGGCCGAGGCCAGCTACCCAGACTGTGCCCCCCCCTTCTTTTTCTTCTTTCCTCTTTTTCTGCTTGGGAACCCTGTGAGATCACTAGAAACCAGTTACCGAAGCAGACCACGAGAAGACTTAAGGATCCAGGGAAAGAGACGACATAGTTACCTTCTGCACTAACAGCCCAGGAACCATCAGCATCCAGAGCCATCCAGAACCTTCCATGGCATGCTACCACCCTGTGGTATGCTGGAACCATGGGTTTGCACACACCTTGTCCCAGCTTCATAGCTGGGACAAATCACAGTGACGTGGTAGCTTGAAGTGACACAGATGTTGGCAAGCTGCAAATCAGACTCCCTTGTTGATGGTCATGCATTTACCAACCCATCAGTGCCTTCACCGTAGCAATTATCTATCCTTCCTGATATAATTCTCAGGGGGATTACGTCGGAATTCTGGAGAGATGAGATGGGGTGGGAGTGTTGTTTAACGTGTAGGTTTCTGGCCATCCTGAGCCAAGGGGGTTCTGTTTCTCTGGAGGCAGAGCCTGTCGGAAGGCTCCTTTAGCAAACCCCTAAGGCTATTAATAAATTCAATAAAATTTGAGACTTGAGGCTTAGGGAGTGGGAGAGGAGAGTGGGTGTGCATCTGGCTCTTGGCATCTGGAATAAACAGCTGGTGTCAGTCCCAGTTGGCTTGAGAACTGGCAGCTGTTTTACCTCGAGATATAACTTCATGACAGGAAAAAGAGGTGGGAATTCTGGGGTTCCAGCTACTCACTGACAACACAATTGGCCCTGCCTTGGATCTCAGGATGTCTCCACTTTGCAGCCTTGAGATTTTTGACCCAACACAAGCACATGCCCAGATAGATATATGGCCCATCAAGAAGGAAGTCCTCATGGTTCCACCCAGCAGTGTGGCAGTGTAGCATGGGGAGCCCTCAGGCAGACTGATACTAGACTGCTTAGGGCAGTGCTTCTTTCAGAAGTGCAGGGGCAGAATCAAGAACTTTCAAATCAGGAGTGCTTTGCAAGGCAAAGACCTGTTGACTACCTCCCATTGAGCCCGAAAGAGAAGGTACCTTAAGGCAGAGCACACACACACACACACACACACACACACACACACACACACACTAAAGAGTGTTTAAAAAAGAAAAAGAGAAGAAACAAATCTTCCCCTGCAAGTCTGCAGGGAGCCCAGCTCTGTCTGCTTTGGACTGGCTGTGCATCTGACTGAGTGGGCAGGTCAGATTCATTTTTTTTTTTTTTTTCTGAAAGCTTGACGGTGTTTCCAAACAGTCTTGGGAGGTAGATGGCGATGAAAGAAACAAAGACAGAGCTGGCACATGGACGAGCTGGGGCTTGGACCCCCAACTTCTGCGGCTGAAAGGTATTTCTTCCTTCCCAAGCACAATGCAGGATTTCTCCTGCATGCAGTGGGTGTCCAGGAGAGCCCTTGCTAGGCCACCGACGCCAATCCCTAGACATAGGCGCTCAAATGAATTACCAGAGCCACCCGCATCCAATGCAAATCCAGAAACCTAGTCCAAAACCACATGTAAAACTTGTGGGGCTGTAGGATATTAAATTGTAAACTATTAGATTACTGGCTATTAGATTATGTGCTGGAGTGGATAACTGAGAGTCAACCATGTTTGTGCGTACACCCTAGGCACGCCCTGGTTCAGGCATTTAAGCTCGCAATAGTTCATGATTGGGCCTGGTGTGTTTATCCTAACAATTCAGGGCTGTTATTAAACATGAAATGTCATCAAATACGAGGCAGGCAAGGCCAAATGGCCCACTTGAGGAAAACAAGATGTGATTTCAAGTGTTTTTCAGTCTCTCTTTGTGCCCAGAAACTCTCCTTGACTACAGGAACTGTGTCTGCTTTGAAGTTATGGATTCAGGGCTTGAGGATATAGCTTTGTGGTATAACATTCGCCTAACATGGTCAAGGTCCTGAGTTTGATTCCTCGTACTATAACCACACAGAGAAGGAGAGAAAGCGAGAGAGAAATCACTCATTTAGCAAATATGTGGAAAGAACCAACTAGATCCCTATTAGATCGCTTAGATCTGCATGGACAGAAAAAGGGAAGTTCACAGGCAAGCAGTCACCTGTGTTAGAGAAGGACAGAGAAACTTCCTCCACACAAACTTTAGGTCAAGGTTAGAGAACATTGAGAGTTCTGAGTAGGCTGTTGGAAAGGGAAGGGTCAGCAGCAGCTGGCGACCACGGCACCCTCCACCTGGGTGAGATCATCCAGGATGGCAAGTAAGAGCAAGGGTGAAACCGAGCTCCTCCCTGGATCACCCAGGGCCCCCAGGATACACTTGAGGCCTGTCTCCTGCCTTCCCATAAGCCAGGCTGGCAATCTGAGCAGTCTCTAACTCCATCCAAACCCACTGCTTCTCAGTGCTTCTGAGCAGGGAATGCTAAGAGCAACACAGCCAGTCCACATTCCTTGAGAAGTCCAATAAAGCAGAGGCAACAGGAAGTCCGGAGTCTCAGGCAACCTGAGGTGTAAGACAGTTTTCTTGGGTGGGAAAACATTTTGGGTTGGGGGTTGATACCCTTCCCTTCCTGCTTCCTTACGTTGATCTCACCGTGGCTTCTCTCTACAAACCGTCCCAACTGGCTCCTTTGGCAGCAAAAAGGCCTACCCTGACAGTTAATGTTAGCCAACCTTTATTGAACACTTAGTATATGCAGGTCCCAAATCAGGCACCTTACATGGGGGGGCCTCATGAGGACCTCATGCACTCTCTGAGGTTGGTCCCCTACTGCTCACACTCCATGGAGGAGGGCATCCTGTGAGTCAGCTGATCAGGGCTAGGCTGGGATTTAAACAAGGTCCTCCCGGCCCACCCATGGAGCATAAGGGAAATAATTCAGAGATTTCCCCACTTTTGGGTTTACTATTTTAAAAGCGCAAAATGAATCCTAATATTCTGGTTCTTTGAGGTGGTTCTTAGCCTGACTGGGTTGAGCCCTGCTCTGAGGTTGGGTAGCCTAGGTCACGAATATGGTTACCGATTTCAAACAAGGAGGGAGTTATGTAATGGGTCAGCTCCTGCCCCTTGAGAGAAAACAAAGCAAAAAAGCAAAACCCAATTTTCCAAAACGGAGTTGAAGTCATAGTCTCTTCAGGCCAAACCTCTCAGGCGGTCTCAAGGGGAGAAGAGAAGAACATGGAAGACTCCTCTAGCATTTCTGAGACGTGCGGAGCAGAGCTTTTGTGAGCTCTGTAATCCTCCCTGTAGCTCAGAGGCCTGGCCATCGTCTGTAAAACAACCCAGAGCTATGTGACTTGCTGAGCGTACCAGCGCACGAATGGAAGACAGTAATTATCTCCAATTCCAGTTAGGAAAGCTGAACCCTGCCTCTTTCGTGCCTCTAACAATTATTGAAGTGCCTTTTGAAGCACTGGATAGAAGAGAAGAAGCAAAACAAACCAGAGCCAATTAGAGCCTGGGATTTGAGGGTGGCTCCGAATGGTGCGGTGGGACTTGGGAGGAACTGTGTGAGAGGGTCAGAGGTCACCTCAAAGCTCCAGCTGCCAGCCAACTTGGCCTGTGCCAAAAGAGCCATTACTTTGCCTTTAGAATCAAGGCCCTCACCCTGGCTGGGGAATGTTTTGCAGGAACAGCCTCTGCAGGGCTGTTGAAGAAGGCTCCCTGATTAGATAAGGCCTGGAATGTGTTTGATGTTGTGCAAAACAGTCTCTGACAGCTTTCCTAACTCCAAGCCAGCCAAGGCTTTTCCTCAGCAGAAACCCAGCTCAAGAAACTGAATCACGGAGGTCTCTCATATAGGGGGTATACCTGGAGAAATCTGGGAAAGTATAGCCACTCAGAGTCAAGGTCCTTGGGCTCTGGAGCTCTTCCGGAGATTGGGAGGCAGCCTGAGAAACCATTGCTGGGCGTGGAAACCAGGGCACACTAGGGCTTCAAATAGCCTTGCCGTGGGGAGGGATCTGAGGGCAAACCCTTCTTTCCAGGACTCAAGAACAGTCCCTTGTCACTCAAAGCTGTGACCCAAAGTGCAGACCGGTGAGTTGGGGTGTGGAAGATTGAAAGCCAGGTTAGAGAGGTCTTAGCTAGGATCTGGTCCTGAGACAGATTGCCTGGAAGACATTTTGAGTTAATAAATTTAGAGTGCCTGTCAAGGCAAGGTGATGCCATCCAGGAAGTTCCAGGCTGAGTTTGGGTCAGGATCTGGTAAATAGTGGGCAACAAATAGTCCACAGAGAAACCACTCTGCCGAATGTCCCCATCTCCAACTGTGCAGAAGGGCTTTATTTTGTCCCTGACACGAGTGCCTCGCTCCCCTGCCTGCCACCTACTCATTTACTGTGCCTTCGTGTCTGCCCACGACTATAAGAAATGGTCCTTGACTAGAGAAAGAACAAGAAGAGACTTTTTTTGGAAACGTGATTATTTGGATCGTGTGAACACAACATTCTGGTGGCATCAAAAGCTGGCTCTGTCCAGCGTGGTGACGCACACCTTTAGCTTCAGTCAGTGCTTGGGAAGCACAGGCAGGTGGAGCTCTGTGAGTTCGAGGCCAGCCTGGTCCATATAGTAGGTTCTCGTCCAACCAAGGCTATATAGTGAATTCCTGTCTCAAAACGAAAACAAAACAAAAACAACAATAAAAAAAAAAGTAGGCTGGTTCTGTGGTTGGGAGAGACGAGGTTCATTCATGCCGCACCTCCTGTTTGGATAACAGCTAAGATAGTCACAGCTTTTGTGCTCGTGGGTTGTTGCCTGGTGTCCTACATGGGAAGTGCTGTCTTTAGCCTTGTTGCAGAAGTGGGGTGGGGCGGTGGCAGGAAGAGGTTAACAAGCCTCACCAGGACACATGGAGTGAGGGGTCCAAAGAGAGAGAGAGCAGCTGTCACGCCCCGGAAGGGACTTAGACATACCAAAGCTCTGAAATACGCTTCAGCTTTAAAATTAAGCTTTTTAAGGCTCCCACGGAACAGCATTGAGAGATGACCAAAGCAGAGTAGAAAGAAAAACATACAGACCCCGTAAACCCTGCTTGGGGGCTCTCCTCAGTCCTCACAGGCCGTGTCAGGATAAAGCTAGGGGATTGAGGGACTGAGGGATGCTCGGGGCTCTGGTTTGAAGGTTAAATGGGCCCACAGGCTAAAGGCTGGTTTTAAATAAAGAATTCCTAGCTGATCCAAGACACATGATTAGGGAAATGTTCTAGATTTTAGAACTGAGTTAACCGTGGAGATCATTCATCTTTTCCTACAAACCCTTCCGTGCGGTCCTTATTCTGGAAGAATTCAGACCCTGTCAGCCAGGCCACGCGGAAGGCCCTTCTTCCCTAAGTTCTAATGAGGACCAGACACTAGTCTTGGGGTGTTTCCAAGGTATGAGTGTAAAAACTAGAGCTGTCTTCAGCAGTGCAGGGCCCATCTACCAAGCACGAGACCCTGGGTTTGATCCCCCAGACACATGCGTGTGCGCATGTGCACACACACACACATGCACACAACACACATGCACAGAAAAAAGATGAGGATGACAAAGACAACAACAGCCAAGATGAAAGAGGAGGAGGAGGGTGTGCCTGTAGCTTTTTGGAACAAATCATGTACCAGGTGTGGAGGCACACACCTGTAATACCAGCACTTGGATACTGGGGCAGGAGGATTATGAGTTGACCACAGTGAGGTAGTGTCTGAAACATCCTTTCCCCAAGTTTCCTCTAAAGCAGGTTCCTAATACGCACAGCAGAGTCCACCAGTTACTTAGCCTACTCTCTCCTAGGGGATCTTAGCTTTTCCCCTTGATGCCTGGGCTAGGCAGAGTAATGGCTTCCCAGTGCTGCTGACACCCTAATCCATATGTCACATGATGAGGAAGGAATCAAGGTAGGAGATGAAAGGAAGACTCAAGCTAGTTGACTTGAGACTACAGAGTCAATCCTGGATTGAGTAAGTGCTTCATTAGCCGCAGAAACATTCATGTCAGAGTTAACACAAGCCGCGGCTGGCTAGGAGGCAGAAGGAGCCAGGCGCCAAGTACTATGGATGATGTCTTCTAGATGCTGGCGAAGGCAAGGCAATGGATTTTGCCCCTGAACCTCCAGGAAGAAGTGAGGCCATGACTGGCTTAATTATAACCCCATGTCTGACTTTTGACCTCTCCCCCACAAAGTGTTAAATAATAAATTTACATTGCCATAAGGTGCTATGTGGAAACTTACTAGAGCAGCAATGGGAAATCATATTACAGTATCATAGATTTCTATCCAAGGTCATGGGACAGCCTCCTGCAGGTCCTCTGACCTGGGGCTTGAAGCCACGATAACTACTGTGGCATTTTCCTGGTGGTAGGTTGGAAGTCCTTGAGCTCTTCCCAGCCAAGACATACCTGAAGGTGAGCAGTTCAGCCCCTCAGGGACTCCCCAGCTGGGGCTTCTCCCTGGCGATTAATGTTCCCTGTCTGGGCAAGCATGTCAGGGCCTCTCTGCAGTGCAGTCCCCATACCCAGTGGCATCACAATGAGCTGGTCACAGTCACCCCCAAATACCAAACAGCGCTGGACAGCACAGGACCAGAGAGAATTTTCTCCCCTTCCTGGAAGCCAGCTTCTGTGGAGTTAGCAAGGCTGAAGTGTGACCGGCCAGTGTCAGTCTCTAAGAGGAGCCGTCCTTGGGTCTGACAAGCTATCTGATGGGGAATACTTGGGACTTGTGATTTCTCCCAATCCTGTCACTTCTGTCACATGAACTTCCAAGCTGATTAGAATCTAGAATTCCTGCAACTTTGGCTCACACTCTTAGGAGCTCGGTAACACTGGGAAAGTCATTTTGGACTGGGGATGCAGCTCGGTGACAGAGTACTTGCCTATCAAGCATGAGGTCCAAGATTCAGTCCTCAGTACTGAGAGAGAAAGAACATGATCTACCTTCAGGCCTCGGTTTGCTCGCGTGTGCAGTGGGTAAATGCGCAAGTCATTATAACCAGGTATAGAGAAGGGTGTACCAAGTGTTCGGTGATTTATGCGTTTGCTTTTACTGCTCTCGTTCTCTGTCCTTGATATTGGTTTGCTCACTGATTGGTTTGTTTGTAGCTCTAGCTAGGCTCAAACTTATGGTCCTCCTGCTCATCCTCTGGAGTGCTGGGATAGCATTACAGCCAGCTGCCGTCTTCACCCTTTTCTGTGTATCCCACGGCCGGTACTGGGGAAGTACTGTTGCCTACAGTGTGGTAGCCTGGGCACCTATGTCGCTTGGAAACTTTTTTCCCACGCACATCTCCTTCAGGAAATAGGCTCTGGTTTGCCACCACCAGATGAGTGATCGTTGGGAAGGCAAAGCCTGTGTTTAGAGTTATGCAAGGGCCGTGGAGTGAGGGCATTTGGTTTATGACTCACCCACTGGCACCCAGCTTGTCTCATCTCAGCAGCGGCAGGGTGCCTCACACGGGAAAACATTTGCCTCGTTTCAAACTCTCCGCAGGGGCAACCAAGAGCCCATGGCAGTTAGGCCTCTTGGCTTCTCAGGATTTAGCTCATGGGCCCCTAAGTGGTTAAGGACAAGAGGAAAGATGCCCTTACTGTCAACCAGGGTTGGCCCTGACTCCTGGTTCCCCTGGTGTTGAACAGAGGCTGTTCACAACAGGCTGTCCCTTTAGGAGGAAGCAGCCAATGTTCCCCCAATAACCTTGGGCCTGGATCTGCCTGAGCAAGTGTCTCTTTCAGTGGCTGCTCAGGGTGCTTCAGTCATGACTTGTCCAAGAGGGAAGTTTCTGCACAGATCAGAGCGCTCAGGAGAGAAGAGAGCCATGTCTGCCCAGAGTTCCAGCTACAAACCACAGAATGAGCAACAGCAACAAAATTCGACACCCTCTCTGGTACTGTTGGAACCGAGAGCAGGACCGAGTTTTGCGAGCTCTTAATTTGATTCCTATGGGAAAGGTTTGAATTATTTTATCAAATTCAAACCCCACCAGGGACCTCTGAGCTAACCTGCAGTCTAGGCAGTTTATTATTGTATGAGGAGAGGTAGCAAGGAGAAAGGAACTGGGGTAGGGAGACAGTTCCTTCCTTCTCTCTCTGCACTGGTTGACTGGGGCGGCGGACACCGCTCAGCCCCCATCAGCTGCTCTTCCTGCAGGGGTCAGGGCCAGCCGGAGGGACCGCCTGCATCTCTGCGGAACCTAACATCTGTCAAAGTGGAATGGGCTACACAGACACACCCGCCTTTGTAGGTTTGCTCTTCCTCGTTGTTGTATGATTTAGACAAATTACATAACTCCCTGCACACAGGGAAGATGTCCTCTCACCCGCTGGAAAAGACACGGAAAGACTGAGCTAGAAGATGTACCTCATGGGCCCTGACAATGGGTAGTCGCTATTTTTATTATAAATTAAAAGACAGTTGAGTCAAAGATCACAAACTTATAGAATCATTTAGATAAAAAGATAATTGTAAGAAATGAGCGAATGTAAGTTTTTAAATTTTTTAAAAACCTGAAAGTTAATTTGTTAATAATCACAATTGTTTCTAAACGGGGATTGTCAGGTTGTCTTTTCTCCTTTATACTTTTCTATATTTTCCAAATCCTCAATAAATAGGCGTTTCAATTTTACTTTTGTGTTAGTGTGTGTATATTTGGTTATGTAGGAGCGTGTGTTTGTGTGTCTTTGTGTATATGTGTGTGTGTGTATAGGTAAAAGTACGGATTCGCATGAGTGGAAGCCAGAGGATGATGTCTGCTGTCTCTTCTATTGATGTCATTTTATTTTCTGATCAGTTTCTCGCTGACACGGAGCTTTCCCTTCGGCTGCACTGCGTGGCTTGAAGCTCTGGCATCTGCCTGTCTCCGCTCCATCGATGCTGCGGTTCTAAGTTGATGCCACCACACCTGGCACTTAAGTGGATGCCAGGGATGTAAACTCAGGTTCTCACAATAGCACAGCGGGCACTTATCAAAGCAAAACCTCCGGATACCCATGAGCTAACCTGCAGTCTAGGCAGTTTAGCTTCTTGGCCTCTTGGTGACTGAGCTGTCGCCCAAGACCAAATAGGTATTTTCATACATGAGCACTTAAAAACAGTTTTCTTAAGATTTTATCTTACTTCCAACTATGTGTGTCTGTGTGGCAACTGTGTGCATGTGGGCGCAGGTGCCTGCAGAGGCAGCAATTGGTATCGGATCCTCTGGAGGTGGAGTTACAGGAAGTCACAAGTTGCCTACTGGGAACCAAACTTAGGTTCTCTGCAAGCATAGTATGTGTTCCTAACTGCTGTACCATCTCTCCAATCCCTAAAAAACATTTTAATTTGTTAAGCCTTCTGTCTCAGAATGTTGGCTCCAGTCGGATTTGTACTAAGCCATTGCAAACCAAAGTTGTCCAACCTGTTGCTAAAGTTGGGGAGGATAAAGGGTAGGTCATGCACAGGACACACCAGCAGCTATCTGCACAGACTTCTGCCAGCTTTGCGCTCCCAGGACGGAGTGTAAACCAAGTATTCTCCAGTCCATTGTAGCCTGGTAAAGTAGTTAAGGGCGAACTGCAGTCAGGGAGCTACCTTTGCATTTCCTCTTTTTTCCCTTTAGCTGCCAGAAAGCCTTGAGCAAATTTAATGCTCAATTACAATAGCAATTAACTCGGGTTTTTGGCATAATTATTTTCCTTTCCTCCTCTATGATTTAAATTTCTCTTTCTTATTCAACCAACTTATTGTACATATGTCTTTTATTGTAAACTGTCTCAAATACACTTTGAAAATTGAATGTAAATCAAAAAGAATAAACAAAATAAATGGGGTTTTACCTGATTTCTTATAGGAGCTCATGTCTGGTCTGTTGAAAACCCCTCTGACTGAACACCTTGACCAGCAAGTAGAGGGATGTCTGGGGCAAGGTTCTTCAGTAGCTATATATGTTCTGAATCAATGCTCAATACGTGGTACAGCTTCTATTGTAGTCAGGATTCCCAGGTCCAGGAGTCAAAGGATGGAATTAGGAACGGTATCATTTAACCCCTTCGTTGCCCACTAGCAAAGTTTCTGCTTTATGTTTCCATGACCTGTGTTCTGCTGGCAGGACAAGAAATGGCCAAGTTCCTTCAGAAATGAAGGTGCAAAACATCCTTCCAGTAAAGAACTAAGATCTGCCAAGGCGTTCTCTGAGGGTGCAGGAAGTACAGAAGAAGAGGCCATGTGACCAGTTACAGAAATGAGAATTGGAATTCCCATGTGTTTTTCTGCCTTATTTTGTTAAGAGTATGTGTTGTTGGATTTGTTTGTTTGTTTGTTCTTGGGTTTTTTTTTTTTTGGCTTTCTTGGACTTTAGATGGCTATTTGAGCCTCATGTTGCTATACCAAAATGTAGTGGATTTTTTTGGGTTTTTTTTAATTGTTTGTTTGTTTGTTTGTTTTACTCTTTGGCTTTTTGCCACCCAGTTCCCAAATTAATACATGGAGGTTTGTTCCTTCTTAAGAATGCCTGGCCTTATCTTGGCTTGTTTCTAGCCAGCTTTTCTAAACTTAAATTATTCCATCTGTCTTTTGTCTCTGGGCTTTTATCTTTCTCTATTCTATATACTTTTCTTTACTACTTACTCCATGGCTTTCTATGTGGCTGGGTGACTGGCCCCTGATGTCCTTGTCTTCTCCTTTCCTTACTCCTCAATCTTCTCTTTCTCTCCTAGTTATTCTCTCTGCCTGACAGCCCTGCCTATCCCTCTCCTGCCTAGCTATTGGCTGTTCAGCTCTTTATTAGACCAATCAGGTGTTTTAGACAGGCAAAGTAACGTAACTTCATGGAGTTAAACAAATGTAACATAAAAGAATACAACACATCTTTGCATTATTAAGCAAATGTTACACAGCATAAACAAATATAACACATCTTCACCTAATATTCCACAACAAGTATGTTTGGTATGTGCATATGTATATATATATATCCTAAGCAAGTATGTTTCCTTTTTTCTATTACTTTGTCATATAATGTAACATCAACTGATATATATCAGTGGCTGGGTGCTATAAATCTATATAATCATATTTAAGTTCTGAGACACTTAAATAATAAGTAATTCTCAAAATGCTATTCTGTGGGAAGAAAAGCTTATTTTCAGTTGAGCATGGGATAGTTATGCCATGTTAATGAGAACTGAAACCTTGGGTGGTCTTCATTAGGAAATTAAGCATGACATAAGGAGATATGGTTGGGTGTCAACTTGACAAGGAGAAGCTTGTGATGGTTAATCTTCATGGGTAACTTGACTGGATCTGGAATTGACTTTTTTACATGTCTGTAGAGGTCAGCAGTGAATCCATCTTTTCAGTTGGGAGACTTTTTTTTAAATTACTGCTTCAAGTTCGTTGCTTGTTTTATGATTTTCTGGGCTTCATTGGTATCGGCTGTAATGCTTTTTCCTTTTTTTCTAATTTTATTAATTTAAGTCTTTTCTTGCTAAAGATTCGTGCATATATCTTGTCAAAGAATCAACTCTTCATTTCATTGATTCTTTCTTTATATTGTGTTTGTGTCTGTGGTAATGTAATGAATATATTTGTATGTGTATGCTTATAGGCATGTATATATAATTGCACACATAAGCATATATTTGTAGAGGCTAGAAGTTGATATCAGGTGCCTCAATCTACTGCTTTCTGTATTTATTTACTTAATTAGTTACTTATGATTTTGAGGCTTGGTCTCTCACTAACACAGGAACTCATCAGTTCATCTATACTGGCTGGCCAATGAGCCTTAGGAGTCTGCCTGCCCTGACTCTTCCATAGCAATGGGCTATGCACAGCACCGTGCCGTAATTCTATGTTCCCTGTGGTGATCCAAATTCAGGTCCTCATATTTGCGCAACAGATGCTTTTGTCAACCGAACCCTCTCTCCTGCTCCCTTGCATTATGTTTTGTTTGTTTGTTTGTATTTCATTAATTTATGTCCTGAAATTATTTCTTTGGGGTTTTGGCTTGCTCTTATTTTTCCAAAGCCCCAAGGCATATTATTAAAATACTTACTTTTGAGCTCTCTAATTTTTTAGTGTAGGCCTTTGTAGATATAAACTCCCCTCTTAAGTCTGCTTCCATTGTATCCCATAGGTATTGATACATTGTATTTGCATTTTTGTTTGAGTCTATGAATTTTTTGCTTTCCTTCATGACTTCTTCAATGACTTATTAATCCAACAATTTGATCTCCATGAGTTTGCATTTTTTATAGCTCTCATTGCTGTTGATTCCTAGTGTTATCCCATTAGAGGGAGAACACAAGAAGTTATTTTATTTTTCCTATGTTCATTGAAGATTGTTTTGTGTCCTAATATATGATTTATTTTAGGAAAAAAACTCTATGGTCCGGTTGATTATGGTGGCATTTAACTCAAATGGTTCTGTTTATTTTGTTTCCTTTGGAGTGACCCGTCTATTGGTGAGGGTGTGGCTCTAAAGTCACCAGCCACTACTAAATCAGAGTTAATCAGGGGCTTTACATCTAGTAGTATATTGTTTATGACATTGGATGTACTCCTTCCCTGCATATTTGCTTACAATGGGAGTTCCTTCTTGATACTTTGTTCTCTTACTTAGTGTGACTTGGCCTTCTCTATCTCCTTGGACTAGTTTTAGTTAGAGGTCTGCTTTGTTATCTATTACAATAGCAATACCTGATTGTTTCCTCATTCTACTTGCTTGCAAAGTCTTGTCCTAGCCTTTCCTCCTAAGGTGAATCTCTCACTGGTAATCAAGTAGGTTGCTTGGAGACAACAAATAGACAGATCCTACTTTTTAATCCAGTCTGCCAGTCCATGTCTTTTCATTGTGGAATTGGGGCTATTAATAGTCAGAATTATCATTAAAATACTTTTATTAGTTCCTGTCATGTTGTTGATTTTGAGGGGTTTGGTATCTTCCTCTCATTTGTTCAGTTAGAATCATTTATTCTTTCCTGCAGCCTACTGGGGGCATTTTCTTCTTTTCTCCAGTCTGAAGAATTCCTTCCACTGTCTTCCATGGAGCTGGCTTAGTAGACATAAATTCCTTTCACCTGCTTTTATCATGGACAGTTTTTCTTTCTCCTTCGATTCTGACAGTTATCTCTGTTGGGTATAGTATTCTGGGCCAGCAGACATGGTTTACTTTGTTCTGTAATTTTGTACTTACACTATAATGTAATGTGGGAGAGTTCTTTTCTGATCTTACGTACTTGGTGTTCTAGATGCCTCCAGACCCTGGATGAGCCTCTTTCCTCAGACTTGGGGAGTTCTCTGCTATAATTTTATTGAAAATGTTTTTTATGCCGTTGGCACGACCGTTCTCTCCTTCTTCTATGTCTGTAATTCAGGACATAGTTTTTTCATAGTGGACCCCAAAAAGCTTGCATATTTCACTCATGTATTTTTATTAACTAGTATTTGCCCTTGACTAGCTGTTCCGATTCTTCTATCTTGTCTTCAAGCCTCATGATTCTGTCTACACCATAGTTCATTTTATTTGTGAGGCTTTCCACTAAACTCTTTATTTGATTTATTTAAGTTTCATTTCTAGGTTCTCTTTGAATTATTCAGGAGGAGTTTTTTGTTTTGTTTTTTGTTTTGTTTTTGGGTTTGGGTTTTGGTTTGTTTTTTTTATCCACTTTGGTTCTTTGGACATTATCTATAATTATTTTGATCTTCGGTCTGAATTTTGTCTATCGCCCTCCTTGAGGCCTTCTGCTACTACAAGGCTGACAGTTCTGGAAAGAGATTCGCTGTTTTGGCTTTTCACATTTTTGCACTAGGACCTGTGCATATGGAGTTAGGCCATTAGCTGAATTTTTGACATTTAAGCCACTTTTTTTTTTTTTTTTTTTTTTTGGTTTTTCGAGACAGGGTTTCTCTGTGGTTTTGGAGCCTGTCCTGGAACTAGCTCTTGTAGATCAGGCTGGTCTCGAACTCACAGAGATCCGCCGGCTTCTGCCTCCCGAGTGCTGGGATTAAAGGCATGTGCCACCACCGCCCGGCCTGAGAGTAGAATTTTATGTGCAACAATAGTCTGTATCCAGGGGTACACCCATTATGAAATTACTGTAACAGTCAACTAAAACATTATCACCCCTAAAGCACCATTTGTGCTGTGTGTGTTAATGTATTAGTTCCTGTGTGTATGTGTCTTTCTTGGGGTTTCTATTGTTGCAATGAAACACCACGACTAAAAGGCAAGTTGGGGAGGAAAAGGATGGTTTGACTTGCACTCCTACATCACAGTTCATCGTGAGAGGAAGTCAGGACAGGGACTCAAGTCAGGCAGGGATCTGGAGGCAGGAACTGACAGCAGAAGCCACGGAGGAGAGCTGCTTACTGACTTGTTGCTCAGAGCTTGCTCAGCCTGCTTTGTTATAGAACCCAGGACCACCAGCCCAGAGGTGGCACCACCTACAGTGAACTAGGCCCTCCCACATCAATCGCTAATTGAGAAAATGCCCTGCAGGCTTGCCTACAGCCTGATCTCAGGAAGACGTACAATTTTCTTAATTGAGGTTCCCTCCTCTCAGGTGACTTCAGCTGGTGATAGGTTTACCTCCAGCACAGAGTGGGAAAGAGGAGAAAAGGGAGGGGAGAAAAAGAATAGTGATTAGTGATGGGTTGGTAGGAAGTAGAAGAGAGGAATGTAAATAGAAGGGAAACGTGGGGGCAGAAGGTAAGAGATAGGAGGGAACTTGAGCTAAACATAGGCTGAAAAGAGGTAAAGATAGGCAATCAGATACCGTAGAAAGTTTCATCTCTCGGGGGACTGAGTCACAGAGACCTGCAAATTAGGCCAGTCTATTTAAACAGAAAGAGGAAGCAAAATTGGGCAACAAAAAAAGAAAAAGAAGAAAAAAAGCAGGGTAAGCTGGCCTGCTAAAATGGCATTGGCAATTAATTAAACCAAGGAGAACTGGCTATGCAGGGGAGAAAGTGCCTGTGGGGGCGCAGGGCGGGGCGGGGAGGGCACGGGCGTAGGATGGGGAGGGCGCGTGGATACAGGCTATGAAAACTGTCCAGCCTGACAGCTGGATTCAGCTTTGCGTCTCTCCAGGTTCTTCCCCAGCTCCCAGGAGCCCGACTCACTCCTGGGAATTCCTGAGTTCCTTTGTGATGAGCCTCGTGTTCTCCCTCCAGGACTTCTTTGGTTGATGGATGACAGATGTGTCCAGCCTGTGCGTGGTGCGTCATTGGTGGCGTCTCAGATGCTGGTCACCCTTGTCCATTCCTTCGTTTGTGTGACAAATGCAGGCCCTGCCCCTCTGCTGTCCTTGTCCCGCGTGCTGTGTGCTGGGAGACTGAGAACGTTCATTTCCCTGTTGACTTTGGTTCCCAGCTGGCCTTAGCTCTCCAAGTGCTGGCGCTTTTATCGTAGGGTACCACGGCACAGGCTCAAGTCGCCTGTAGTTCAGAGTCTCACACTACCAATGCAGCTGGGACTTTTTGAAATGTCTCACTCTCTTCCATGGGCTGTTGAGTGCCCAGTACCAAAGAGAGTATTTGTGTGTCCTCCCCCTTCTACTAATGCCACTGCCACTCTAGAGGTGGGCTTAGCGCTCCCCCCTTTCCTTTTCTTTTTTGAGACAGTTTCACTATGTAGCCCAGGCTGGCCTAGATCTTACAGATATCAACCTGCCTTTGCCTCCTGAAGATTGGGTTTAAAGGGGTAGGCCACCACTCCTGGCTCCTGGTGTGCTTTGTAAGGCTCACAAGTTTATATTTTTCTAATCAAAGAGAAATATTCAGGCACCACCTACCCAGCTGTTTTCCCACTTTTACTGGAGAATTCCCCCAGACACCAGCTGGCTGTACCCAGTGTCATCTGCCACCTTTTCTTCTTCTTCTTCTTCTTCTTCTTCTTCTTCTTCTTCTTCTTCTTCTTCTCCTTCTCCTTCTCCTTCTCCTTCTCCTCCTCCTCCTCCTCCTCCTCCTCTTCCTCCTCCTCCTCCTCCTTCCTCCTCCTCCTCCTCCTGTAGACCCATGCTGGCCTGAAATTTATTACAATCCTTTCACTTCAGTCTTCCAAATGCTGGGATTACAGGTGTGAGCCTCCACACCGAGCTCCTGGCACTACCTCCCTCCCACCCACCCCCTGATTAGGTCCTATAAGAGCTTGTTTATCTGTTTGACTGGTAGGGTTTCCTGTACTTCAGGCTGGCCTCAGACTCCCTTAGAGCTTTTGCTGACTCTCATGCCTATATTTTGGTTTATCTGGTGACCCAGGCATTTTCTGGCATCAGTTCCCCGGTTTTCTTCTTTTGGAGTTCATTTTCTTTTTATTTACTTAATTTATTTATTTAGAGAGTATTTATTTTATGTATGTGAGTGTTTTGCCTGCATATATGAGAACCGCATTCATGCCTAAGGAGGTCGGCAGAGTGAGCTGGATTCCCTGTAACTAGTCACAGATGGGTGTGAGCCCTCATAGGAGTTCTGGGAATCGAACCCGGGTCCTCCACAAGAGCAATGAGTGCTCCTGTCCATCTCTCCAGCCCTGGAGCATGCTTTCCAAACATGTGATATTGATACAAGGAGTTGGCAGCAGGACGGAGGAGCTCCAGGCTGACTCACTGTGTTATAGCTTCCAACTACGAACTCATCCTGGGAGTGCCCTGTGAAGCGCTGTGATCCTCCTGGCCGCTTTTATGAACAGCTCATAGGATGAAGTAAAGAATGAAATGAATGTCCCCACGTTCCAAGAAAATGAAGAAAGGAGATGGATATGTGTGACTGGGTGAAGGAAGCCTGGGGTGGTGCCAGTGCTTTTCCCTGAGAGAGATAAACCCACTCTAGGGCCGGGTATATGAATGGTCACCAGCACTTGGTAAGCAACATGGAGGTCAGTACTTGTTCTTAGGAATCAGTTCTTGGGGTGAGCACAGCAGAAATACCCTCGAAAAGAAGGTGGATAGGACTAAGGGGAGGCTGGAGAACCAGTCTCAGAGACGGGGCGGGCGGGGGGGGGGGGGACGGGACACACACACACAGGAACTGGGGCTGTGGCTCAGTGATAGACTTTTGTTGTTGTCTTATCAGCCAGCTTCCAAATGGCCACACGGAGACTTATTAATTATAAGTTCTTGGTTGACAGCTTAGGCTTGTTACTAACTAGCTCTTACAACTTAAATTAACCCATATTTCTTATCTATGTTCTACCGTGTGGCTCAGTGCCTTTCTTTAACACAGATATGTTGACCTTGCTTCTCCCTACGACTCCACCCTCCTTTATCTCAGAGCTCTCTCCTTGTCCACAAGTCCCGCTGAACCTCTTCCTGCCTAGGGATTGGACGTTCAGCTCTTTATTAAACCAATGAGAGCAACACATCCTCACAGAGTACAAAAAGACGATTCCACAACACTGCTTACCTAGTCTCCATGAAGCTTTAGTTTCAATCCCAACACTACAAAGAAGGAAACTAAAGAAGAGGGCAGGGGAGAGAGATGAAGAGAGGAAGGAAGGAGAGGGGAGGGGAGGAGAAGGGAAGAAGGGAGGAGGGAAGGGGAGGAGGGGGAAGAAGTATACTTTTAGAAGCCAGGAAGCAAGAACTCCAAAAGGGCCACAGAAGTCTGGTTAGGATAATCCACTTGAGCATGATGAAATTCTCAAGACAGCCATTCCTTTACGCCCCTACTCTGAACCCACTCTCCTTGAGGGGACATCTGGGTGACCTCACTTGGATCATAAGCCTTCTGATGATAACCCTGCAGGCTAAAGCATGACCTCTGTGGGAATTGCATACCTGTGATACACAGACACACATGCAGCAAACATACACACATGTAAAAATCACAGTTAAAAAAATCCAATATTCTAAGAATCTTCTAAAAACTCGCTTTCTAAAAACTAGCTTCCCTTCTAAAGTTCAGCCTAGACTAGTATAGCTCAAAAGATGACTTTGAATATGGGGTCAAGTAGGCTTGCGTAGGATCATTTATCCCAAACACCCTGAAGAAACTCTTAATTCAGCGTTGCACCAGTGTTTCTGGTGGTCCACGTTTCTCTTCATAAAATGTCCTCTTCTTCCATGGTGAGGGGTTAATGTTCCTTAAGTCTTTCAAAGTAAAATCGTCTTGTCATTGATGTAGACCCTTCTGGAAAGTTTTAGTATTTTCTTTCCCTTTTAAATAGATGACCCCCCCCCTTGCTATCTTGTCCATTGATCTCGTTCACTTAGCACCTAGGCCTAGCCAAGCAGTGGTGGCACAGGCCTTTAATCCCAGCTCTCGGGAGGTAGAGGCAAGTGGATCTCTCTGAGTTCAACACCAGCCTGGTCTACAAATCGAGTTCAGGACAGCCAGGACTACAAAGAGAAACCTAGGCCTAACCTTTCTAAGATGACCGTCACAATCATCGCCCAGGCCCTTCCTTCATGTTGACTGTGGAAAAGAGGCACAACTCTCTGAAATCTGTAGGATTCGGGTTCGTGCACGTGCATGTATGTGCATATAGAGGCCAGTGCACTACCACACCTGGCTTCCACCTTATCTTTTGAGACTGATTCTCTCACTGAACCTGTCCTAACCATCTTGGTTGCCTTGGCAGGCCAGCGAACCCCCAGGATCTGCCTGACTCTGCCCCCTCCCCCAGTACTGAGATTACAAACAAGAACTACCACACCTGGTTTTGCTGCGCGTGCTGGGGTTCTGGCCTCAGATTCTCATGTTTGAGCTGCACTGAACCATCTCCACAAAGCCGGATTTTGGTTTTTGTTGTTCCTTTCAAGGCCGATCTGAGAGAAGACATCGCCTAAGAGACTGATGGCAGACAGGCAAAGCACTCAGTGAAAGACACTGTTAGGAGTGGAGATGTAGCTTAGTGACAGAATGCCCTCCCATTATGTACAAGGCCGTGGGTTCAATTCCTGCACCAGGAAAGCAGGAAGAAGGGAGGGAAGGGAGGGAGGGAGGGAGGGAGGGAGGGAGGGAGGGAGGGAAAAAGGACAGGCCATTGCAGACTTCTAGGCTTGGCCCACACCTGGCATTGAAAGAAAGACTGTTAAGGAGATATCTTCACTGAGTTCTTCATTTGCAGTTCCTTTGATATAGTCTGTACCCGAAGCAGCCATTTTCTTGGCCATCCATTTTATTTCTCTGTCAATATATATATATATATATATATATATATATATATATATATTTGGTTTTTCAAGACAGGGTTTCTCTGTAGCTTTGGTGCCCATCCCAGAACTAGCTCTTGTAGACCAGGCTGACCTCGAACTCCCAGAGATCCACCTGCCTCTGCCTCCCAAGTGCTGGGATTAAAGGCGTGCGCCACCACCGCCCGGCCTCTGTCAATATTTTTAAAAGTATTTTCAGAGATATAATTGCATTCTGCTTCTCAACTGGATCAGATGACGAAAGCTCCTTACTCCATTTTATCAAGTAGAAATTTGTTTATATATAAAAAAAATTGCTCTTTACTCAGGATCACGTAGCTTAGTCATAAGACCAGGCCAAAGGTCAAGACACTGTCACTTCTAGTCTTTTGGGAAATTAGAGATCTCTTCCAGTTGGGGCCAATTACATACTTAGATCTTGGTGACTTGAAACCCAACCTCAAAAGACCTCCCGGTGGTCCTCGCCAGTGCCATGAACCGGAGTGAAGTGACCGACGGAGAGCGCGTTCCTCCTTCTGAACCCTCCAGAATCCTCTCAGATGTGACCAAGTCCACTTGTGTGTTCCTTCCAGGGCAGTCTGCGTGTCTCGTGTGCATGGTGTCGAGCTACGGGTAACTGTTTAGAGGTGTAAGGGGCTAGACAGCGGGCAGGGGTTCCCACTGGGTGTGCAAGGTGACACAGGATGAAGTTGGGAAAAAAAGGCCAGAAGGACCGGGACTCAGTCCTCAGCACACTATCCTGCCCAGAACCCCCCATGTCCCAAACTCTGTTGTCGAGCCTGGCTTCCAGGTTGAAAGAAGGCATATGTTTTTTTTTCACCGTGGGTAGACAGGACCGGCAAAGCCAACAGTTCATGAACTTCATTTATATCTGGTAAATATTTAAATGATATTCAGACCTCCCTCTGTCCTCTAGGTCCTTCCAAGTGTGCACTGATTTTCTGAATAAGTCGCCCATATTAACAATAGGATGATGTCATATAAGGAGGGGAGGAATGGTTTTGTAAACCCAAATAAATGGACACAGCGTTTCAGGGCCTACCTACCCAACTGCAGAAGGGGCTGGAGTTGAGCAGCAAATGCCGGCTGTAGCCAGGGGTAAGTTGTTTCCTAATTGGTCACAGTTCCCACCTGTCTCCCTTCACTCATTTTGGTGACCTCTAGCCTCTCTGGCCCCTGGGTCGCTTGAGTTTGTCACCTCTGATTTAAGGCCTCCATTGAGATATGTCCTTTCTATGGGAAGCCGCTGGACCGCCACATTTAACTCCAGGTTTGTGCCTCTTGCCTCTGACATGCCTCAAAGCGAGCTGGAGGCTGCTTTTCCCATTAGAAAACACAAAGTTCCTAAACTTCAGGGTGGGGTAGATGCCTATACTTTCAGCAACTGAGTCGCTAACTTCTGAGTCTTGGGGACTCATTAAGACAACATCCTAGAATTTCAAGAGAGCAGCCTCCCCGCAGGGATCCTCTCCTTTTACCAAACCACGTGAACTGAACCAGCAGCCTGGATCCCTCTCTTTGACCCCAGTGAGGGAGGCAGATTTTTGATAACCGACAAAGGGCTTTTGTTCAGGTTTGCGTCAGGATAGATCATCTCTCCTCCATTGCATGGCCCCTTACTTCTGGGCTCGTCTTCCCTTTCTGCCCCTCAAAGAGTCCTCAGCGCTTCCTCCATCAGGGCTCTTTTGGTCCAGTACCCAGCACCCCACGCCCCTCCTCCACCCGCCTCTTGGTCTGGAAAACAGCTTTGTACATTAACCTCCAGGGGCATTCACTGCCTTTCCAGCGGGGTCCCCAGCCCCACGGGCTGCCAAAATAGGCTCTTTACACTCTGTAGATGGGAGAGAAAAATATGCTTGTTCCGTTGCAACTGTCAAGCAAAGGACGTGCTGAGCTCAGATAGAAATAGCAGCAGGGTCAGGGCAGGGCAAGGCCCCAGCATTTCATTAGCTCGGCCTGGCCCAGGGTGATTAAATGCACACAGTGGTCTATGAATGGGGCCATGGAGGGCAGCGCACTGCGCGACACAGGAAAATCATTCTTTGGGTGCTGGCAGCCCGCTGAATGGGACTTAATCATTGGGATAATGAGAACCCATTTTCATTGTTTTAATTTGAGGGAAGGAGTGAGAAAGAAGGAACTTTCCCCCCCTGTGGGTGAAAAGATGTTAAACTGTGGCCTCAGAGTCCCACATCCCTACAAGCTGCTGTAGACCAAGCTGCTTTTTGCCACCGGAGTAAGAAGGGTGAGAAGTTGTTGCTGGTACTTCCTTCAGGCCCTGTGATCCTGGCTGGATGTGCCCTCGGAGCTGCATGTCTGTGCTGGCATCTGTCCCCAGCAGCTGCACCAAAGCGGCATGGGCAGAGAATCCATGGGCAGAGCTGACTAGGTTCCTCACCTACAGAGTGCTTCCAGCCATGAGTGGAGGCATACCCGCACCTTTAAATTAGTGTGTGTGTGTGTGTGTGTGTGTTGTGTGTGTGTGTACATTTTACAACGCACGTGTGGGGGTCAACTAAATGACAAATGATTTGCAGAAGTCAGTTCTCTCCATCCTCCATGTGTGTTTCAGGGACCAAACTCAAATAATCAGGCTTGGTGGCGAGTGTCCTTACCCACTGAGCCATCTCACCAGCTCTTCTCTACCTTAACTTTCTTTTCTTCCTTCCTTTTTTCTTTCTTCCTTTCTTTCCTTCCTTTTCTTCCTTCTTTTTCTTCTTTCGTTCCTTCCTACTTCCCTCCCTCCCTTCCTTCCCTTTCTCCTTTCTTAATAAAAAATTGAGTGAATTCAAGTAACCTACTCAGAGTAAACAGAATTCTGAGTTTCTTGCACCTCATTTGGGGTTCAAGACCCCCAAACCACCACAGACAGACCGCAGCACCTTGGGTTTGTCAGAACTTGATCTCTGTGTAGAGGACTTACCTACCACACACAAATCCCAGGGTTCGACCCCCAGCTTCACAAAGAAAGAAACAAAACAGAACTGCCCAGAACTGGAACACAGCCAGCTGGCTGGGCTGATCTCTGGCTCCCTAGATCCTCTTGCTGCCCAAGATCTCCCACGTCATGTGGAAACACGAGTTATTTGTGCTCCAACTGGATCGCTCATTTGCTTGTTTCTGTGAAAATCTATCTTCCCCCAAAAGTCATTGTGGGAGACCTGAAACAGAAACATACTAGAGGACCCTGACTCAGTGTGACTCTGGAGAAAAAACTGGGGGCAGGGTTGATATCAGTGAAGGATACTTTGTTTAAAAGAAGAAGAAGGAGAAGGAGAAGGAGAAGGAGAAGGAGAAGAAGAAGAAGAAGAAGAAGAAGAAGAAGAAGAAGAAGAAGGCGGCGGCTTGTGAGGGCCAAGGTTGAGGAGAATTTCAACCAAGAGCAAACAATGGAATTGGATGGCATGTTTGAGAGCAGGCAGCATGGCCAGAATGGAGAATTCATGTGGGGACTAAGATTCCCTGGGAGAGGGAGACCAGATGATGTGGACTGTGAAAGCCAGCAGAGCTGTTCTTCTCTCCCCTCCTCCATCTGTGGTCGTAAAAAGTGATTGTGGCTGCTGTCATTTGTTTCTGTTTTCATCCCCCGCCCCCTCCATGTTCTTCAAAGAGACAGGCAGAAAAGAATAGTCTGTGCTCTCTCGTGGAGCTCACAAAGGGAGATGCTCTTGGATGGGTCCAGGTTTTCAGACCTGGCCTCCAGACCAGGGCTCATGAGTTCTTCGGGGCTGCTCAGCTCTACACACACACACACACACACACACACACACACACACACACGGGAATTTTGCAGACCCCCCTTCTGCTTCATACAGCCTAGTTTCCTCTGCTGTGTAGGGACCAGGTCTCACTGTGTAGCCCAGGTTGGCCAGGAACACCGCCTGAGGGCTAGGATTATAAACACATCCACCACACCCTTTCTTTCCTCGAAGTTTTAAAAGAATATAGGTGAACTCTTTACATCTGACAGTGGGCAAGGAATGGGGATGTCTGAGGCCACGGATGAAACCAGTAGATGGCCCACCTGGCTCCCTTCCAAAGAAAAATAGCAGCCTCCTCCTCAGAAAGCCATACTCTGCACGGCTAGTGTTCTGAGAACTTGCCGAGCCACCAGACTCAACTTAGACTGGCAGGAGTAGGCGTGGTCTCTGTGGTGGCAACGATGCCATCGTATCCCTCCTTGCTGAAGGTAGACTCTTTTGCTTCAGGAACTCATGTCAGTCAGAGGGGGAAGGTTCTAGCTGGTGTGTGGCATCCCTAGGATGGGTTTTCTCATCCCTTCAAATAGATGTCACCTAGCAGACTGTTCCCTGCAGAGTTCCACTAGCTTGTCCCAAGGAAGAGAGAGAGAGCGCAGAGTGGAATCTGAAACAACAGCTCTTAGTATTTATATTTCCATCCCAAGAGCTTCAGACACTTCTAAATGGCTGGAAGTGGTTGAGTGCCACATCTCCCTCATCCTGGGATCCCCATTGGTTGTGTTCTGTCTATAGGCATGGTCTCTGTTATGATTTTTGTTGTTGGCGGGTCCAGAGCAGCTGGCAGCGGGGTGGGCTGGTCCTGGCAACAGTGAGGTTCCCTGACCGGGAGAGCCGCACAGACCCAGCCATGCAGTGAGCAACTGGGCAGGCAACAGTGAGTCCCAGGAATGCGCAGGTTCCCAGCTGCGAGTGGCTGGGAGACACGTGGACAGACACATCATACAGAATAGAATTGGATATTTATTGCTTAGAGGAGAGGGTAGGTAGAGAAGGAGAAGAGGACAGAGAGAGAGAGAAACGGGGGACAGAAAAGTGGGGAGAGGCAGAAGTGAAGCTGCCTCTCCGGGAGGAAGACGGAAAAGAGAGCGAGCTCAGGCCAGAAGCTGAAGATCAGCCTGCCTCAGTGGATGGGGGAGGGAGTAGGTGTGGCTCGTCTCATAAAGAGATGAAAATCATATCAGTTCCCACACTTTTTCTTTTCTTCTCAGCTGTCTAAACTGCTCTGGTAGGGGAGCAAGGTCCCATCTCAGCACTCACATCGGGTAGCTCATAGTCTCACAATATATGAAGCTCCAGAGGATCCATCTGATGCATCTGGCCTCACATGCACATACCACACACACACACACACACACACACACACACACACACACACACACAAAATTGAAAAAATCTTTAAAAAGAAACTATACACATCCTAAATCCAAAGTGCTTCTGGCGTGCTCACCTTGCTGCATGGCGCAGGCTCATTGCAGCCTGGTTTCTGAACCCACAACTTGCTCGCTTTGCACTGTGCATGCCGCCGTGCCCCCCCAGTGTCAACAAGTGAAACACCTCAGCTCGCATTCATGGCTGTGCAATGAAGTGTAGTGTCTTCTGCTTGTGCAGAGACATAATTAATTTAGTTACAGAAGACAGGATCATTTTTTAGCTTCGTTCTGCCCCTCAGCCTGAAAGTATCAAACTAGTATGTTAGGATTGTATTGTGTTAGGGTGTTTGTTTGTTTAGTTTGTTTGGTTTTTCAAAACAGAGTTTCTCTGTGTAGAGCAGGCTGGCCTTGAACTCAGAGATCCATTTGCGTCTACCTCCTGAGTGCTGGGATTAAAGCCATGAACCACCACTACCCATCTGATGTTTGATTTTTTTTAAATTGCTGTTTCAGTTGCTGACTTGAGTTTAATTTTTAAAAAATTGTTACATGAATTTTGGCTTGGGATTATGACAGAGTTTCCAACAATTTCTAAATGCACATCTAGATTTTGGCATTATATATTTATGCAAAGTGGTATTCTCAGCATTGGCAATTATAAAATCAAATTAATCAACTCTGAAAATATTGAAAATGTTATACCTCCTGCAGCATCAAATATTCAGCCAGCACTTAATGTTTATGTAAATAAATGTATCCATCTCATTAATATGCAAGTTTGCTGTCATCTTTAATAAATGGTAAAATTATATGTCTATTAAAGAATTTTTAAATGTGTATATTTGTGTTTGCGTCTGATGTGGGATTTCTCTCTGTATGCTGTGAATGTGTTTTATTACCATTGGTTAATAAAGAAGCTTCTTTGGGCCTATGGCAGCACAGAATAGAGCAAGGTGGGAACTCCAAGCAGAGATAGAGGAGAAAAGAAGGTGGAGTCGGGGAGATGCCATGTAGCCGTGAAAGGAGTAACATGCCGTTGCGGGTGGTGATACATAGAGTAATAGAAATGGGTTAATTCAAGATGTAAGAGCTAGCTAGAAACACTCTAGAGTCATTGGCCTAACAGTATTGCAATTAATATAGTTTCTGTGTGGTTATTTGGGGTCTGCGTTGCCAGGAAACGAACAAGCAGCCTTGTGTGCATGTCTATGTGTGTGCAAAGGAAGGTCAGAGGATCACTTCAGACATCCTCAAGAATACTATCTACCTCCTTTGAGACCAAGTCTCTCATTGGTCTGGAGCTCACAGATTGGGTTAGACCATCTGGCTAGTAGCCCCCTAGGAGCCTCCTGCCTCTGCCTCCCCAGTGTACCACACGCCCCGCTTAGTTACATCCTTCTGTTTGGAAGTACTTTATCAACAGAGCCATCCCTGTGGTCACTGAAGAATTGTTTTAAAATGAACCTCTTTAGTTTTTTATTTTCAACAAAATATTTGAATTATAGAACACGTTCGTATATCTATATACCCGAGGTCACATAAAAACTTCTTGGGTGAAGAAGGGATAACCAATGGGAGAAAACAAGATTCCCTGATCTACCAGATGGATTTCTGACGTGTTAGTATTGATTTAAAGGAAATATCCCTGGCCAACCACAGCTCATCTTTCAGTTTAATCTCCATTTGTTCCTTTTTTTTAAACCAAATTAAACTTCCTGTTTCTTCTTCTGTTTAATGTCAGCAGTTTTTAAATGAAAATTGCACTTAAGATCACGTCATTCTTGTATCTTCTTGGTTCTTTCTTCCTCACGTTTGCTTTCTTCCATCTCTACCAGTAAGATTTGACTTTCCTCTAAAGTGTCTATTTGTGGTCTTTGTCCAGTTTTACTCTAGTGATAGCCTCCTTGCTGTGACTGCCCATAGACAACTATGCCAGGAGCCTTTTCCTGCTGTCCTTGTTCAGTGTATATGGCATGTTTCTTTCTGTGAAGCTGAGCTACTTTTCTCATCTGTTGACTCGTAGAATGTACAACATGAACTCTGCCATTCTCTGGGATGGGCATGGGTTGAAAACCATGCCTCTGTTTTGATGACACGTAATCTTGTGAACGAGAGAAGGTGTTGAGACACCTCTTATGGTTCTTGCTTTAATCAGAAGTCACAAAGATAGAACTTCACCATCATGGCCACCATCACGTCATCCAGGTCCATGAATAAGAAAACAGTTCCTTGCTTCTCATATAAACCCTGGCAACTCCCCTCCTTTGTGTTCACTATTCCAGCAAACTGGGGGGTGTTTCTCCTGTTCTCTACTTTAACCCAAGTTAAACCTTTGTGAGACTTGTTTCCCTTAAGTCAAAGATCAACAAGTGTGTTCTTTAAAAGACCAAAGAGCAAATATTTTAAGCTTTGAGAGTCATGGTGATGGTTGGATTTTGTGTTGCTGTGACAAAAATCCTAACCTGAATGTCTTAAGCAAGGGGACTTTGTCTGCTCATTGTTTAAGAAGTTTTGGTCCATCATGGCACCAAAGACAGGACAACAAAGAACAGCTTCTTACCTCAAGGCAGTCAGGAAGCAGAGACAGAGAATCACCTTCCCTGCCCCCACCTGGTATTTGCCTTTTTGTTTTGTTTTGTTCTGCTTTGTTTTTGTTTCTGGGTTTATTTTTATTTACTTATTTATTTTTATTTTTCGAGCCAGGGTTTTTCTGTAGTTTTGGAGCCTATCCTGGAACTCGCTCTGTAGACCACCAGGCTGGCCTCGAACTCACAGAGATCTGCCTGCCTCTGCCTCCCGAGTGCTGGGATTCAAGGTGTGCACCTCCACCACCCGGCTTTCGATTTATTTTTGAGACAGGGTCTCACCATGTAACTCTGGCTGCCCTGAAATTCACTATATAGACCAGGCTCACCAGAAACTCACAAAGATCCTCCTGCCTCTGCCACCATGCCCAGACCCTGATTTTGCTCTTTTGAGACAAGGTCTTCCTATGGTTCCCTGGCTGGAACTCACAGTGCAAAGCATGTTGTCCTCAAACCCAAGATGACACTCTTCACCTCTGCCTCCCCAGTCCTTCCCTTCTTTTATTCTATGGAGGCAGCAAGTCTTCCTCTTCATCTGCTATGCTCTGGAGCCACCCTCGCAGAGGGAAGCACCCCAAAGTTTCCTTTATCCCAAACCTTTTCCATCCAACCAAACTGACAGTCAATCTGAGTCATTGCTTTGTCTCTGTTGTTGCTCCTCAGTTCTGCCATTGTTGTGCAAAAGCAGCCGTTGCCAGGAGGCAAGCAAGTGAAACAGCTGAGCTTGGCCATGTTCTAAACAGACTTTCTTTACCAAAGTAGAGTGAGCTGGCGTTGGCTCACTCACTGCCGCTCTCTTCCGTCCCCGACTCCCCACTTCATATGCCCCCAACTTTGAATGCCTGCTTAAGATCCCCCCTTGCTGGCGCCACTTCACCTGCTCCTTCCGGCAACTCCAGTACACAACTTGATTCACCAGACTAGACTCGGATGGAATTATGTCTGTGATCTGTCAGTGTCTGATGGTTCCAGAAAAAGGAAAGCAACCAGAATTGGCGTTGTGAGAAGAAGAAGAAAAAAAAGCGGACAAAATTTTTCTACCAGGTATGAGATTGAGCAACTTGATTCTATTGTCTAAAGTGAACGATTATATGAAAATCCTGACAGATGAACTTAGAGAGTTTGGAGCATGTTTCTAAGGGGCAGTCGGCGTCCTGCCTCTCTGCTTACCGTGTTTGTCTGCCCCTCATGTTCCGGCTTACAACTTCCACAGAACCTCCAGAATTACTTTATTTTCAATCCCATAGTACAGTTGAGGACAACCCCTCCCTGCCTTCAGAGTGCTCTGTTATGGTCAAAGCAAATAGCACAAATCTTATTGCATAGGCAAGGCAATGAAAGCACACTAAGGGACTGCTTTGATTGACATGGCTGGGACTTCTGACTCCCACCCAAGAACCCTTCTCATTAGACCAGGCAGATTCCCAGGCATCAGAATGAAACGGCACAGTGAAAAATGAAGTCAGGGGCTGGAGAGATGGTTCATCGGTTAAGAGCCCTTGCTGCTCTTCCAGAGGATCCACATTCAATTCCCGGTACACACATGGTGGCCCACGACACTTGTAACTCCAGTTCCTGGGATCTGATGCTATCTTCTAACCTCCGTATGTACCTCCTGTGTACATGGTGACAGACATATGAGCAGGCCAAACGTCTATACACATAAAATTTAAAATTAAAAAGAAACCAAAATAATAAATTAATACGACTCGAGATATTCCAAGGAGACCTAGGAATACTTTTGAGAATTTGGGTAGTATTTGTTAGTGTGGCCCAATCGAAAAACAGAACCTTAACAAACTTTGCACAAGGTTTACCCATCTCCAGATCAAATCAACTAACACTCATTTATCTTGGAACTGCAAACCGTTAGACTAGAGCTTGGCTTGAATGGAGAGATTCGCACCAAACTTGAATCCCCACCACTCTCGTAAAATTGTTTCAGGCTCCCCAGTGAAGACCTCATTGTTTTGCTTGACCATGGAGGCTGCCTTCACACGCTTGCTGCCAGCGGAAGGTTAACACTGAGTTAGAATAGAAGCAAGAGAGCCACTGCCTCCATCACCACCACTTACTACAGCCTGTGCTCTGTGTTCCTTGGAAACCTCCTGCCTCAGTTTGGGCTTGACCCAACCCACTTAGGAGGAGGAGAGCAATTTCACAGCCCCACATGGAGCGACTCCAAGCCAGCCGTATCTATTTCCAAGTGATCTGACGCAGCAAGCAGATCATGTTTCCTTCAGAGGCTTGGCTGGGAATAGTTGGGCTTGCAGGTCTGAGCCAGAGTGAAGAAAATGACTGTCAAGAAAAAAAATCCCAAAGGGCCTCTAAGGAGGGAGGACTAATGAAATGCTTAGGTCAGAGGTGGGGTGCTTTCTGGGGAGACTGTAAAGAGAAAGGAAGATGAGGTGACCATGTGTGAAATTTGCAAGAGTCAACAATGATGGGGGATGCCAGGCACGCTGGCATGTTTCCAGAACTTTCCCAAGAGCAGGCACCCTGCCTGAAACAACTCACAAAGAAATCCAACTCCTAATTTGAATCTTACCTTTAGTCAGAGGTTTTATTGGAATTTCTTGGGGGTTGGCTACCTGTCCACCTTGCCCCTACCCTGCCAAAGTCGGCAGTGATTCTAAGTGCATTCGCCAAAGATCAACAAAGCCCTGTATTCAATTATTCTTGTCTCAGGGAATAGAAATTAGGGAATTCCAGAAACGGGATGTGGGAACAACGAGAAGTTAGACTTCACTTAGGATCCTTGAAAAGAAATAAAGGCCCTGTGGTTGGGATGAAAATAGAGTTGGTTCTACACGGATCATCTGAAAGGACAGGCCAAGCCATCGACCCGGCTCCTAGTCCGATGACTTTCTGCTCAGAATGGTAAGAGCAGATCTTTGACCAGCAGATCCCACGGGCATGGGTCTGGTTCTTTGTTCCCTTCTTTGTCTATACAAAGATATTTTCAAAGGCAAAGACACAGTGACAAAGTCGTTTTTCTTGAGCCAGAACTGGGTGTCTCTGGCTACCCACTTGACAGTGGAACCTTCGTGAGTTCCTCTCTCTGTCCAAACAGTATGGCCGTTAGATATGGTGGCAGCAAACACTGCCCCTGACAGTCAGATGGCCCATTTCAGGGTCCTACTATGTGCCAGACATTGTCTCAGAATGGAGCCAGGCTGTCCTTGCTCTTGGTGTCTTGGCTGTACATCTTGCAGGGTAGTATTGAAGACACCTGGGGCAGAAATGGTATGAAAAACACTGGAGGAAAGGAGCCAGAATAGACATGAGGGTGGAAGAGGTCATGCCTAACAGCTTTAATCTTCATTTAGGGACCCCATATTAAATTCCCAAATATTTGTTATCCATTGTTACTCACACAGGCTTGATGTTCAACATGAAACAGATTATGGAATCTTTGAAAAGGAATGTGGGCAGAGGGCTAGTGTAGCTTAGCCAGGAGAGTCCTTGCCTAGCATGCAGGAGGCCCCAGGTTGGATCCCCAGCACTGTATAAACCATGTGTGGCGGTGCAAGCACACGTTTATCCCCAGGATTTGGAAGGGACTAAAAGCAAGATGGTTAGACGTTCAGAGGCCATGCTTGACTACCTAGTGGCTCTGAGGTCAGCACCTGGGCTACATGAAACTCTGTCTCACACCAAAAGCAGAGCTGGAGAGATGGCTCAAAGGTCAAGAGTGCTGCCCGGTTCTCAGGAAGCCTCAAATTTGATTCCTAGTACCCACATGGTAGCTTACAACTGCCTGAAACTCCAGTTCCACAGGATCCAACACCCTCTTCTGGCTTCTCTGAGCACTAGCCAGGCACACACGCGGTTCACAGACATACATGCAGAACAGACACCAGACGCCCCCTACACACATGAGCGCACACACACGCACAGGTGTGCACATTCGTGCACACAAAGGAAGAAGAAGAAGAAGAGTAAAGGGATGGTGGGCAGGGAAGTAGTGATGTGTAAGGAGGCTGAAAGCAGACTGGATCATGTGTGTTATGTTGTTAGGCTTTGCTTGTCGAGCCAGGCACGAACTCTGTGCTTTAGATAATGAACGGTTCCTGTAGGTGTACAAATAGATGCCGACCTGCTCTATTAGTCCCGACCCATTTTACTCATGCATCTGTTTGTTTCTTCTGGCTCCATTGCTGGGATGCAAACCGCATGAGGATAGGAGCTCTTTTGGTCAGGAGCTCCTTAAGATGGCCAGTCTGGAGCGCAAAGACTTGCGCACATAGCTACTGGGTTCAAACAATTGTCTCTAGTTTGTGGAGTGTGGGGGGGGGGGGTGCACTAAGACAGGGAGATCCTGGAGGAGGGATCTGCCACAGCAGAGAGGTGCTAAGTCAGATCCGATCTGTGGTGGCGTACAAGGAAAGGACAGATGCTGGGAAAGGGAAGAGTGGTCAGAGCAGCTTAAGGTTTCCATTTGGGTGTCTGTGGGCTGGTGAGTTTGTTGACTAAGATAGAAAAGACAGGGGAAGAGCATTACGAGCAGCCAGCCTGTCATGAGAAGCAAGGGTCATGATAGTAAATCTGTTTTGGACATGTGTGATTTGAGAGGACCGCAGAACGACCAGCTGGACGTGTCTAGGAGGCATTTGGAAACATGTGTTGGAAGTTCAGAAGGCGGTTGGGCCTGAGGTCACAGAGTTTTAATGAAGCAAGCAGAGGGTAATAAGGTCATTCAGGAAGAGCAAACATGTTTGAAAGAGAAAACAGAAGCCCAAACCTAGAGGACACACCTCCTGAGGAGGGCAGCAGTGAGAGAAGGTGGGGAGGAAATGGAGGGAGAGACCTAGAGGTAGGAGGAGGAGAAAGGAGGACTTCCAGCTTCTGTTGACAGCAGGTCAGAGCAAAGGTCAACAGGTATAGGCGCTGCCACCCTGGGTGACCAGTCTGCCCAGTTCTGAGCCCTACGATTACTGGGGCTCACTTAGCAGTTCTGAGCTGTAAGACGAGCAGAACCTAACTGTATTGAGGACATCAGGACTTGCTCCATCTGCCACTTCCAGATGTGGTTGAGGGCTGAGTGTTCTGCCTATGGAAGGAAGTCCTCATCTTGACAACACCAGCAGCTCCTATCTCTCTTTGCCTCCTCTGGCTCTCAAGGATTACACAGGTGAGGGGCACATGTGTGGAGATCTGGGTCCAGGGTCCGGTAGGAGTATTAGATCCTTTTGGAACTGGTCCTCATGCTAGGGCTGACCCAGGCCTCTCCTTAGGTTGGCCTCTTTCCTCGGCATCCCCTGCCACATCCAGTCCGTCTCTAGAGATAGTTTCATCTTGCCACATCCTAATACTTTGTACATCCTGTCCACTCACCACCAGACAAATGATCTCTGCACTTAACTCTAGTCCCTGAACTAGACATAGAGATAACGTGAAAGCTTACAGAGAGGACGGTACAGAAAACATAGCGCCAAGGAGATGCCTTAGCTGAAGTGGGGAGAGCTCGAGTCTGGGTACTCACTCCGTCTGTATCTACATGGAGGGAAAGGAAGTAGCCTGGTCCCCTAATCTTCTTCCTCCTTGGTGTATGTAGGTCCATCCTAGCTGATGCTGAGGGACAGGAGGCCAGTCACCAGGGTCATACCCTTTTCCCTCAGAAAGAACAGGCTAGGCTGGAATAAAGCGTATTAAGACATCTTGACATAGAACACTCCCTAGCCTTCCCTGCCTCAGTGTCCAAAACTAAATCCCTCTGACCTTCAGGTCATTATTATGGATGGAGTCCTTTACACTTCCCGGCCTGGCCGGACTGCTTAGGAAAGGGACGTGCAAGACAAGGTCACTCTACCAAAGGAACCCAAAACAAAACCCTAGTGAAGATGCCACCACCAAATACACATAAGAAACTCAACTTAAGGGTCCTGCTTTGGAGACTCAGCGAGGCTCCTAGAGACAGACTCCTGGAGCAGCTTTTTGAGAAGGGGAGCAATTCTCTGAAGCCAGAAGTGTTTTTCTCTCTTCCCATGGCTTCTCTCTGTCCAGGAGGAGTCTGCTGGCCTGCTTCCCAACCCTCGCCACTTCTCCAGTGCCCAGAACCCCTGCTGGGATTGTCCTGCTCTTCCTTCCTCTGGGACTCCCTCTCCCCCACTGGCCAGCCCAGCCCAGCCCAGCCCAGCCGCATACTTCCACCCAGGCTCCTGCGTCATTGCTATTCATCTCTTTTAGAGCCGGGCTTGGCCGCAGATGCTGTCAATATGGTAACTTTAGACTCCCTGATTGGAAAGGGTTGCAAGGCCAGTCAGACAACAGCCCAAGGAAAAGAGCAGTTTGATTTACTCCCTGCAACTTTGAGCTGGTTCTGCCCCTCCCTCTTCTCCAGGCTGAGGCCTCCTCTGGTCCCATCCTGTGCTCAGAACAGAGAAGAGAGAGGGCCTGGGCAGGGCACCTAGGTACAAGGTTGGCTAACACTGCCAGGCACCTGAGAAGCCCGAGGTGCAGGCCAGAGTGAACCCGGAGGGTGTGCTGATGGGGCAAGGCAATGCTCAGGGCTGGAGACAGCCCGGGTTAGCCTCCCTCCTGGGGCCATGATGAGAGCATGCTGGGGGGAAAAGGAGATGCCTGAGACCCCCCCCCCCCCCCCGCCCCGACCTCTCTGAGCTTGCTTGCTCCCCTTTCTTTCTGTCTTCTCTCCAGAGTTCCCTAATAGGGGGCTGTCACTCCTGGGGGGGACTTCTGGGAATTTCCAGGGTTGTCAGCTAATCCCCCAACACACGCACACACACACACACACACACACACACACACAGAGAGAGAGAGAGAGAGAGAGAGAGAGAGAGAGAGAGAGAGAGAGCTCTTCCATTGCTTAAAGACTCCATTTGCATCTGGTTTCAGGGCCCATGAGCTGTCTAAAAATTCAAATCTCCCAGAAACCTCTCAGGCTAAGAATTCAGGCCATAGGAGTCAGAGGAACTGGGAATTTTGAGCTCCAGAGTTATCAGGTCCTTCAAAGGACCACCAGAGATGCTCCTGGCCATCTGTGCCATCTCTGAATCTGTACTAAATTCAAAGATCTTACCCATGACTTGGTTAGACTTAGCACCATGAACACTGAGGGAAGGGAAAATTCTGATTTGACCCTCATTTGACCAATGAGAAGTGGTTTGTGTTGAATTACCTGTCCTTTTTAAAAAAAAGGCTAGTCTGGGGCAGGAGAGATGACTTCACAATTAAGAGCACTGACTGCTCTTCCAGAGGCCCAGGGTTCTGTTTCCAGCACCCACATGGCAGCTCACAACTGTCTGTAACTCCAAGATCTGACACCCTCATACAGGCATACATGCAGGCAAAATACCAATGCACTCAAAATAAGAATAAATAAATTATTTTAAAATATAAATAAAAAGTTTAGTCCATATCTGAGCCTTAACCTATGTGCCAGACACACTTTTGCAGAAGGATCCAGCAGAAGAAAGAGGTCTAATAGGTATGTCTTTGCTCCCAAGTTCTGGGGGAAGCTAGGGTGGAATCCTGCTGTTCTCCCTGCTGAGAGATGTTGGACTCATGTTTGGTTGCCTCTGACAGGCAGCTTGCCACCAAAAGGCAGCTGAGTCAAACCTTGGCTGGCTCTGATCATTATCCCATAACTCTTTATTGCTGCTCATTCCCCTGCTGTCACCAGCATGTTTTCGGAGGACTAGGGGAACTCAGAAGGCAGGGGTGAGCCTGCTACAGGGAGAGATCAGAACTCTCCTGAGGGTGGAGACTTCTTTCACATGTCAGAGTGCTCCAGTCTGTGCAACCACAGGGTGCTCCCTTGCTTGTATGATCAGAGGGTGCTCCCTGACATGCACAGTCATAGGGTGCTCCCTTCTCGTCCTAAAGGTACCAGGTACCACACTTGCTTTTGTTTGCTTTTTTTTTTCCTCCTAAGAATATGGACATGAGAACATTTTACCCCCTTTGTAAACAAGCAGCCCTTTCCTATGGCATTACCAGAACTTCAGTGTCCGGGCCTTTCCAGCAGCTGTCTGCAGTGATTATCCATAGGGTGCATGTAAGTGATTATTCATGGATCCTTTTATACTAGGGCTGCGCGACAGTGAGACTTCACTGTTGGAACTAATTTGGGTGACATTCTGTGGAACGCAGGGCACTCCAGAAAGACAGTCTTCGTACCTCCACCCTCGAGAGGCCATCAGGATCCCAGGCAATGAAATCTTTCCTAGAAGAGGTGTGCCAGGTCCACTTTTAAAAATGAACGCGTCTTCCAGCACAAACAGCACTTGGCCTGTTGGAGCGAAAATGGATGTTGTTGTAATGTTTGGAGACAGTTTGTTCTTTTAGAGGATTTGCGATTTCCCCTGGAAATAGTATTCCTCGGGATTTGCTCAGCACCTCTCTCTGTTGTGATATGGGATCCCCTCTCAGTCAGCCAAGATGAGTCAACACTCGACAAACTTTGCTCCTGCCCAACCCATCAATAACGGCAGCAGAAATGCGTGCTCGAGAGAGCCAGAGGTAAGGGGGGGGTGGGGGCAGGTTTTCTGGAGAGATGGAGAATAACAGCAAATTAGTTAAGACATTTTTCAAAAGTCATGACAAAGAGCCATTGGTAATCAAGACGAATAATCTACAGACACAATGAAATGGCATTGCGAGTATGCTTGTGGAGATGGTGGAAGTCAGGGTGTCATGGAGACCGTAGGCAGCAGCAGTTCCAAACCCTCTAACTGTCTCAATGCTGGCACCCTTTCCACAGCCTCCTATACCGCGGCCACTGTGGACGCTGACCATGAAGGGGTTTCATGCTGAGACCTGAGCGCATCCCTGGAGGCTGCTGTTGATAACGTGCTATCTTTTCGCCTTACGGATACTGTGGTCGCATAATGACATGAATTGGCATGATTGAAATAATTGCCTCTCCTAAATGAAGTTTGCTTCTGCTTGCGGCCGCTTTTGACAGTACACCCTACCGCTCTGCAGATTTGGCCTGGTAAAATATCTTTCTCCGCATCCCCACTCACCCATCCCCAGACCCTCCTTGAGCTATGCTAGGTCTGCCCACAGACCTGCTTCCGTCCCTTCTTGTTCTCGACCCCACATCACTGTTTTTACTGGGCCAATTTTTTTGTTTTTATTCTTCTACCAACCAATTAAGCATTCATGCTCTGGCCTGGCCATGCCCACAGCCCTGCTTCCCCAAGACCATTCCAGCCTCATACCCTGCAGGAAGCTCAAAGAGCAAGTCTGCCGTTCCATGGAAGGCACCGGGAGTTCTTGCCCCCTTCATTAGTCTTTTATCATCTCCTTCCTGGCCTTTGCTCGGACCCCTTCCCCTCCTCCATCTCTGCCTGGACAGATCCCATGCCCCACCTCCTTCAAGAGCCCAACTGCCTCAGTTTCCCGTGTGTCTGATGTCAGTCACAGTCTTCTATCCAATCAACTCATGATCCTTCTGCCCAAGGTAGAGCTCCCTTTCCAGAATGAAAACATCCCCAAGCTAGGGGCTTTCTCTCACATGTATTTAATAACCTTTGAGCAACTGCATGTATTTAGCAAGTGCTCATGACAGACAGTGAGATCCTTAATAAACATAATGCTGACGGTTGCTCTACTGTATCAGCAACCCCCAGGTCCCAGGAGCATCTTGACAGCCAATGAGTGCTTTCCTTAGTTCCAGTTTTATGGAGTGAGAGATGGAGATTGAAGGATTTTCGGTGGTCGGAGACATGGGTAATGAGTAATGGAACCGTGATTTGAACCCAGGTCTGTCGGCTCCAGAATTTGAACTCATAAGAGCCCTTCATAAGGACAAGGACTGAGTCCGTTCCTACGTTGGAGTTGTGAATTAGCCACCCGAGGGCCAATTCTGGCCCCTGCATATGTTTAGTTTGGATTGTGCAGTAGTTTTTTTTTTCTTCAGGAAATTATGCATCACCATCTAGATTTATAGCTTCTTTGGAAAGCCTGAGAGTTCCAGTAACCCTGAATCTCAGCTTGGTGGTGCCGGGCTGCTGCTGCGAAACAGCTGTCTGGCTTCACCGCAGCCCTTTCTCATGTGGCCAGAGAAGAACGGGAGTCTTGGGGGTTGCATCTTCTCTAGTCCACAGTCCAGATGAGTGCCCCCCTCAAGGTGCTGGCACGAGGAACTGGCCACTCTGCCCTGCACCACAGCCCTTCCCCCACATCAGCAGTACCTTTCCTTCAGTCACCCTGACAATCAAACACACTCCAAACATTCCCCAAATTCCCAAGTTCTAGCGCATCACTGTATCCACTGTTGAAAGCTGTTAACCGATAGAGAGCCACTTGTTTCCCCAGTCCCTGTTAAGGTGGAGCCTCCATCAAATAGAGCGGAAGGAGCAGAATGCAGTATCCATTGCTGAGTGGTTTCTGCTTATCAAAAGTTCCCAGGAAAACAAAGACAGGAAAATGCAACAATCATAGTACTCTCAAAAATAAATTATCTGAAGCCAATTTAGGGCATTCCCTTAAACACCTGTTCCAAACCGGGAGAGGGTGGGGGGTTAGTAATAGCGCGTTCCCTTTGAGGTTTTCCACTCTCCACGCCTCGGTTCCCACTGTGATGTTAATTGGTTTTGGTTTCCTTGACTTCCAGTCCTTACACATAATGAGAGTTACTGTGTAGATGTCTGCCCAGCACCACACCAGGGAAGGCTTCATTCAAAGGAACACAGAGAGAAACAGAATCGCGTGTGGGTTCCCTATGGAGAAACACTGTTACTGGTATTTTTTTTGGTCAATCTTCATTTTAATCATATACTACTACAGCCCAACAGTACACAATCCATATGTAGCCAAGTACTAAGAATAAGTAAAAAGATAAACAATGTTTCATTTTGGCATATTTTCCTCCTAATTTTATAGATGTACGTTCATGATTGTCACAGATTCTATTTTGCTTCTAGCAAAAACTGGGGTTGTACTGTATCCAAAATCACCCAGGCCACCTCAAAGGCTGCTCCCTAGCCTATTTGAGCAATTGTCCTCTGTTGGTTACTTCCCAGTTTGTGCTTTTACAGACTCTACAGCGAACAGCTCCCTTGGTCACACATTTCTTTAGAAAGTTTAACTTAGCAGCCAGCACAGGAAAAAATCACCGCCTGCACTGGGGAGGTGGCATTGGCTCTGACCCTGGAGGAGAAGGGCGGGGCACACAGCAGTGAGGTGTGCATAAGGAATGTCCAGGCAGAGAGATCTCATACTGTTGAACTTACCCTTCCTAGTGCAGCTGAAGATGGCCATGTGCTGAGTTAGGAGAGGAATGTGGCAGCACGGGGAGGGCAGCCTTGGGGAGGAGAGGTTCCAAACTCCTGTTGCAGGACCTAAGCAAGCAAGGGCTTAACCAAAGGATGAAGTCTCTGGCAGCGATGGGAGGCCAGTCCAGGTCACGCACTGGCACCGACTCTCTCCTGTGAGGCTGGGAGACAAAAGCAGAGGTGGACCGAGGCAGGAGAATTAAGATTATTTCAGACTTGGGAAATGGCCTTGACAGAGCCAGCCAGAGGTCAGAGGAGCTGGCATGGGTGAGCCTCACGAACTCCTTCCCCACTCAAATAAGATCACTCTAACACACCAGTACAGAGCTTCTGTGACAGGCCAGAGAAAGGAACTTTGTTCCCGAACTTGGCTTTTCAGACCCCATGTAAGCAGGACACAGCCCTCAGTTATGTTTATGCTACCATGAACAGATAAAAGCTTTCTCTAACAAATCAGAGTTCACCAGTGCACTATGTAAAGTCTGATTTCCTGGCATAGACGGTGTCCAAGCTACCCTCCCATTTAGCAGAAGGGAAAACTAAGGCCAAGAAAGGGTGATTTCTCCCATTGGATGCAGTGGAAACAAGTTTCAGAATAGCTCCCTCTGCTGACCAGACCTGAGGTTAAGTCCTGAACTCCTTTCCCATCTCAGCATCTACAGTCTCCGTTTCCATGCTTCCTCTTTGTTTTCTCCAACAGCGTAAGTAAGTCAACAATACAAGACTTGTTTTGCAGGACAGTTCTTAGCTGTCATGGGACCTTTCTCTTCAATTGCATTGCCTCAGAGTTATTCATTGGCACATTCCCTCACCCCCATCTCCCACCCCCCAATTATTTGGTGTATCCATGTGGAAAGTCCATTGGGTGGGTGCCTAGTGTTGTACCCAATGTTCAGATTCATACAGATTTCAAATATAAAATTCTATCCACACTAGAGTCGCCTTGGATATGCCTAATGCCTGGAAGACTATCTGCTCCTACTTAGTGTGGTCTCTTCCTTCCTGGGGCTTGCTCTGGCCTCTCTTTGGAGCATAAAATCTCCTAACTAATCACTGTGCTCCCCCTCTCTCACCGTGGATCTTCCAAAAAACTACAGTCAGTCGGGAGGATTCCACTTCAGGGTATGAGGATCATCCCAGGGAACACACATGCTGAGCTAGGGGAGGAAAGGGAGGTACTTTGTGCTAAGTGAAAGTGTGTTGTGTGTGTGTCGGGGAGGGGGGGGGGTGTCAGAAGAGAAGGAAGTGAAGGGGGAGCTATTAGCAAAGAGGGGACCCACAGGGGGTGAAGAAGAGGAGGTGGCCAGAGAGCAAAGAGAGAGAGAGAGAGAGGGCGTGTGACAGCTGAAAGGGGACAGTTCCAGGAGATCTAGGAGAAAGGTTTTGCTGCGAGGCGCTCCATAGGAGTCCCGCTCCTCCAGCACAGGAGGCCTGGTGGCTTTTGCAGGCATATGCTTATGTTCTTTTGAATGCAAATCTGACCAGAGGTCATCCTCAAGTTAGGGCTGCCTCTGTTTATGCAGATGCCAAGCACATAGTAAACATCACTGTCCAATAATGTCATCAACCACAGTCACAGGCCAGGCTCTAGAGATGTCCTGTACGAGGATGTTTCATTGTCTATACTCACTGGGATTTCTCACTGTCCCTCAGATAAGCCACATACAGGATGGTCAGAGATGATGTGTTGGTCACTTTCTGGCCCTCTCATCTCTGGCATTCTCAGATATCCCCAGCATCTGTCCCTCCTCTTTCTCCTGTGTTCCCAAGCCTCCATCCAGAGCCTTCATCACCTTCAAGAGGCCTTTGCTGGTCTTCTCATCTCTCCCTTGGGAACTTCTCATCAGTTCCCTGCCTAGGGCCATCACCTTGATATAGGAGAGCTTGCTGTAGAATCAGCTAGGTGTAAATTCCCTTTTAAAATGAGGAGTCAAGATTAAAAATCCTCGACTCTTGCAGAGATGACTACAGTGTTGTACACACGGAGTTTCTAAATGGTTGCTGACTGAATAGACTATCCAGAACAAGCCCCCCAGAGGTTGCCCCCTGGAAAGAGCTAGGAGAGGAGGGGATTGATCGACCTGCCCACTCCTTTGAGCCTACACACCAACTCAAGCAGCCTTGCTGAATTAATAACACCCTCAGTGGGCACTGCCTCTTCTGATACTTCTTGTTATATGCAAAACAACGGGGAAGGTACCTGGTCGTTTCTTTGCATTTCCTGCTTTTCAATTGAGTGAGGACAGACAGATGATTTATTGGGCATTTCCTAGCATTCCCCCTCCCCATCATAGGAAACGGTCCTTTAAAAAAAAAAAGGTGCAAATTTTAAAAAGATGTGAGAATGTTTTAGGGGACTGGAGAAAAATTCTTCTGTAGCATTAAAGTAAAAGAAGGGGGCTCTCTGACAGCAGGACCTCTGATCCAGGGCACACTGGCCATAAATTAACATCTCCCTTTGAGAGCTCAGAATGCTCAGGGCTAGGCTGAGATGCTGGCAGGCAAAGCTGTAGTGTTCTGGCCTCCCTTTCTGCTCCAGGAGCGCAAGCTTAGGTTGGGACAGTGGCAGCGACCTAACCTTCTAGTTTGGGTTGAAAAGAGACATCTGCATCCCATTCACTGCCCTTCAGAGAGAGAGTCAGGGAGAAGGCAGGGAAGGCAGCACTGAGCAGCCCCCGAGTCCAGCTCTGCAAAGGTGCTCTGCTCTGCTCCACTCTGCAATGAGTTATTCTCACTTCCTAGGGCTGCCCTGGTGAAGGCCCGCAGACTGGGTAGCTGAATAGTTATTTCATTGTGGATCTGAAAGTTAGAAATGGGAAATCAAGAAGAGTTATGCTCCTCCTGGTAACCCTAGGGAACAGCCATCCCAGCTGCTGGTGGCTCCCACCATCCTTGGCCATCCTTGGCTTGCAGATGCACTAGGTCTGTCTTAGCTTCCACCGTCATATGGCCTCATCCCTGTCACTACATGGTCTTCCATCACTGGAGATCTGTGTCTGTGGCTTTTCTCTTCTAAGGACAGCAACTGATTTGGATTAAGAACTGATCGGCTCCTGTGTGTTCTCTTCTTTACTTATATCTTATATAGCTGCAAAGACTCTTATTTCAAAACTAAGGCCACACAGGAACTGGGTAGAAACCAACAGTAGAACTAAACACAACTGGCCTAAAAAAAAAATCAATGAAATGATTACTGATAACATATTTGCTATACTCATAAATCTGTCTGTGCCTTGTCCAGTCATCATCAGAGATAGGAGAAGATGGGAGAAGTACAGAGACCCACAGCCAGACATTATGTGGAGAGAGAGTCTAATTTGGAGGTCTCCATCAGGTTCCTCTCCTTGGAACTTAGAGAATCCCACAAAATAGGGAGTAGAAAGATTATAGGAATCAGAGGGGATGGCAGACACCAGCCCGTCGAATCTACTAAGCTGAATTCCCAGGGGCTCACAGACTGAAGCAGCAAGCACCAAACAGATCTGCACCAGATCCTTTGCATATATGTTGTTATGTTGTTGGCTTGGTGTCTTTGTGGGACCCCTAACTGTGGGAACGGGTGTGTCTTTGACCCTTTTGCCTGCTCGCAGGACTCCTCTCCTCCTTAGATTACTAAGTCAGTTATTTTGTTTGTGTGCATGCATGTACGTGTAATATCTTTATTTACCTGTGATTTATATAGTGTTTTAGATATGCAAACACAAATATCTGTCTACAACTATAATATTTACACAAAATCTACATGTAATTATAATATTTGTTTAAATACCAATATAAATGTCTCTGATTTTTGTTTATAAAGTATCATGTCATAAATATATATTATACTAATAACAGTACATGTTATATATATACAACACACACCTGAAATATGCTACATAAGCATCATATGACATATTTAATCAGACGTATATGGTACTATATAAATATATGTATGACACTATAAATACAAATCATAAAAGCAATTTTTTGTAATAACAAATTTTATCAATCAAAGGAAGATGATGGATTTTTCTCGTGGTTTTCATCTTGAAGAGATGGTGAGAAGGATCCGTCTTTGCCATAGATCCAAGGGCTGGACCTGAGAAATATTCTCCAGCATTAGGCCGAGTCTCTTCCTGCCTGGGCATCTCCTATACCATTGTTTTCTGGTTTTGGTTTTGTTTTCTAAAACATGGCTTCTGAGGATTAAACTCGGGACGTCACAACCTCACATCTGCAAGGCAAGCTCTTTCCCAACTGAGCTCTTAGTCTTGCCCAGTTTTGTTATATTTTTTGGAGGGGGGCGTGTATTGTTTTGCTTTGTTGTGGTGGTTGGTTTTTGTTTGTTTGACTGCTTTTGTTCTTTGAGACAGAAGACTTATTCTATAGTTCAGACAGGCCCAGAACTTGTAATTGGAAGTTTCTCTCCTGCTCACCAGTTCCTGAATAACCACTCTGAGTTTTAATATTAATTACAAACTGTTTAGCCTATTAGCTCAGGCTTATTATTGACTAGCTCTTACAACTTAAATGAACCCATTTCTATGATTCTATATTTTACCACGAGGCTCGTGGCTTGTTACCTCACATCTTGCTTCTCTGGCCACTGATGAAGTCTCCCCAGCTCCGCCTCTTTTCTCCCTTTATCTTTGCTTGGATTTCCCGCCTTGCTCTATTCTGCCTGGCTATTGGCCAAATCAACTTCTTTATTAACCAATGATAATAAAACATATTCACAACATACAGAAGGGCATCCCACATCAGGAACTCACTGTATAGACCAGTCTGCAGTTCTCGCTGAGGAAACCATGTTTCTACCCAGCCACTCAGGCGCCACCTCCCCAAGATGCTTCCCTCCCAGCTTCTCCCTGCTCTGCCTTTCCAGTTAATAATCAGATTTTTCCGAGTTGCTTCACCGAGCAGATGTTTTATGGAATTGTGAAAATAACAGTAGTTTCCCTTCAGATGAGCAGAGTCATGACTTTTCAGGGAGGCCTTGCTGCAGGCCAAGGTTAAAGTACTTTGTAGCCAGTTGTTTTGGCGTTATTGGGAGATTGGGAAGAAAATCTTTCATTTTTCAATTTGAAGATTTTTGTTTGTTTCATTTTCTCGACTTCAAGCTGACTGACCTAAAACTTAACTTCATTTTCTGCATATAGTAGGCTGCCTGGGGTGTCTTCCTATGATCAATCTGGGGACTCTGAAGTGAACTTTGGAAACTGAAATTCTTTCTCTTTCTCTCTTTCTCTCTCTGTCTCTGTCTGTCTCTCTCTCTCTCTCTCTCTCTCTCTCTCTCTCTCTGTGTGTGTGTGTGTGTGTCTCTCTCTCTCTTTCTGTCCCTCTCTCTCTCTGTGTCCCTGTCTCTCTCTGTGTCTCTCTCTGTCTCTGTCTCTCTTTCTCCTGCTCCCATCTTCTGCTTACCTGGGCCTTCGCCACTCTCTCCATCTTGTGAGTACACTTGACTTCCTGTCTGGATGCCTCTGTCTGTTTCTTTCTCCATCCTGCTTGCTGGGATCGCCTATAGAAGACAAAAGGAATACTGCTTCCCAGCAGGAAATGGACCAGCTTCCTGGATGCTTGAAATAGACTCCGGAGGCCTTGCCTGGAACATTTGCTGGAGAATATTATTGTCAGGGCCACCCTGAAATTCCATACGGTGGGCAGAAATATTACCCAGCCCCCTCCATCTTTCTCTGCTCCTTCTCACACCCCTTTTGTCCCAGCCTCCCCGATGGAGAACACCAGTGTTGGGCCCTGAATCTCGGTGCATTCCTACAGCCTCGCAGCCACCAGAGGGTAGCTGGTGTCCAAATGGCTGAGCCTGGCTTGCCATCAGCACATCAGGATGACTTGAAGAGATGCTCCAAATCACAATAACCAGTTCCACTGCTGAAGGCCTTGTGGACGCCTCTGGCAGAACCAGCTAAGAGGATTCTGATGTGGGTTGTCTAGAGGAAAAACAAAACAAGAATCAGATAGGCCATGCTTACATAGGCCTCAACTCCGCAAAGCCTCCCAAGGACACTTAGAGGAAATCCATAAGAGGAAGCAAAAGCTAGCAGTGTGCAGGTAACAGACCAAGATACAAATAAAACCAGCTAGGCCAGGGCTGGGTGTGGGCAGGAGGAGGGTCTCACAAAGCAGACTCCTGAGGGGGGCTGTTCAGCAAACTGCGGTGATGGGTTTCAGGTGGGCACACTAGTTGATGCCCAAGTATTCTGTCAGAGCTAGGAGAGTCTTCATGTGGGCATGAGAGAGCCACAGAGGGCAAACCACCCAGCGTGAATGTCTTCATCCTGAGGCAGGAACTCCTGCTTCCTGTCAGAGACAGCACATGCAGAATACAAACACCGCTTTTGGTGTACACAGCATTAGGTTTAGGTTCCGAATTTGCGGGTCTCTCTGAGTGAATGTGAGCCAGCTCTATATTTACTCTGTGCCTCAGTTTTCTCACCTGGAAAAGGAGGACAACACACCCACCACAGAGGGCTCTTCTGAGTTTACACTTAGTAGTACATGCAAAGCATTCATCCTGGCCCTGGTGGAGTGAGGCCCCTTGCACATTAGCTGTGGTCTTTGTTATTGCGGGCGCTTCTATCCTCCTCACAGACAGTCTGAAGCTGTCGTTGAACAGTTTAAACACACGAAGACCTTGGTTAAACCATAGAAGTTCTGCTGCCCTGCTCCCAGAAAGCTGTTGGTTCTCCGTCTCTCTGTCTGACTCTTGCTGTATGTCTCTCTCTCTTTCTTTATGTCTCACCACGTCTCTGATGTCTCTCTCTGTATGATGTATCTCTGTGTCTCTCTGTTTCTGTGCCTTTCTGTATCTCTGATGCCTCGCTGTATATCTCTGCTTCTCTGTCTGTCTCTGTGTCTCTCTATGTGTGTGTTGCTTTCTGTCTGTCTGTCTCTCACTCCCTCCTCGAAATGCCTTTGTCAACCTGCAGCTTAGACTAGGCGAGGCTTCTGAGGACGTGATCCTGCTCATTCTTACTCTCCAAGGGACCCTCCTTGTGGACATTTGTGTCACTCCAGAGATACAGAAAGAGTTGCTCAACAGATGGGAGCCAGACCTTTGCAAATGAAAATTCTCCTTTTAAATTCCAAAGCTCTGTCCCAGGAAGGCTATGAGGCTGTGTGATCTACAAGGTGAGAGAGGAGTCTGAAGGTTGGGATCAAAGACTCCTGGGCAGAAGGGGGAAAAAATGTAAGCATGCAGATACCCAGACAACATCTAGTTAATCCTGCCCTGTCCAAGTTCACGGTGGGGCTTTAAGGGTCTCAGCATCTGAATACTTATGCCCAATTTCTCCTGTAGCCATGTTGGGGCGCGTGGCAAACTTAACACCTTTTACATGCTATATAATGTCAAGAGCAAGAACACGGCAGTAGTTGTAGTATTGGTTCTCTATTCTGTTTAATTTTTAACATTTTGGGGGGCACAGGATCTTGCTATGTAGCCCAGGTTGGATTGAAAGTGGTAATCCTCCAGCCTCAGACCCAAGTGTTGAGATGATGATCATGAGCCATCATTCCCAGTTCTGATTTTCTCTTCTGATCCCTAGCTGTGAGAAGTTAAGCAAATGAGTATTGCGGTTTGGTAAAATAACTGGGTGCGTTAAGGGGTTTGCCCAAAGCCTGACCACCCGAATGTCACTCCCTGGGACCCATGTAGTGGAAGGAGACAACAGACTCCAGAGAGCTGTCTTCTGACCTTCGTATATGTACCATGCCACATGCGTGCCTGCACATACACAGATGATTATTCAAAAATAATTATTCAAAAAAGTGTAAATTCTTAACAAAAAAAAGTTTCTGCTTCTCTGTAATGAGAAGATCTTGACTGATCAACACAGCCCCCAAGCGAGTCATCCTATACCTTCCTCAACAGCAAGTCTCTGAAAGATGTCCTGTTAGTGGCCCATGGCTCTTTTGTGCTCTCCTGGAGAAGGCTACAGATGCCAGGGGTGAGGTTCCAAGGTTAAAGACGTGAAAAGGCCAGCATCCCTGGGAGACAGTAACTCCGAAGCCTTTGGCCATCTTCTGCATGGAGCCAGCACATTCAAGAGCTGTCTCTACTCGGAGAAATAACCTACCCTGTGTTCCATGGAAGGCCTTGGCGCCTGCCAATCCCTCCAGGGTTCACTGCTGGGAACAGCATGAGTGGCCTCTCTCATCCTGGCTGCCTCACTGGCCAGTAGAAGGCAGAGTTGGCCAAGGAGCCTTTGTGTGCCTTGTTCATCCTGCCGGGGTCAGGGAGGGCTTCACGGTTGACTCGGCGAAGGAGCAGGCTTGTTTATTTCCCCAGCCTTGAGGTCTGCCAAGCCCAGGACCAAACTGGGCAGTTCAGTGCCCCGGTCTCTCACTTCTCCACTAGGACCTGCAGAAATCAGTGGACAGCCCTTGCCAGCCAGGCCAGACTGAGTCTGCAGCAAACGGGCTCTGCACAGCCTCTGTCCTCCCTGCCAGTTCAGCTAGCCAAGCCCGCCTAGTGACACTCCTGGGCCGGGTTTCTTTCTTTCTTCCTCAAGTCCAGAGCCCAGTTATTTACCCAAAGAAAACAGGGAAGTGACAAGGTAGCAGAATATACATGTTGTGAAAATATGCAGGCTGGGGCTGAAGGAAAGAAAACATTCTTCCATAAGTAGCGGCCTTGTTAATTCATTTTTTTCCCTCCAGATTAGAACCAGCCATTGCTTGTGCTCCTTCAAGTACCTTCTGTGGTTTCCTGACAGCTGCCTACAAGGGGTGAGATTTGGCTTGAAAAATGGGCCATCAGTCATGCATTGGATGTGGTGGAGGAGGGGAGGGCAGAAACTGAAATTCCCAGATTGCTCAAATTCACTGCTCCCTCTCTAGACGGGACGAAGGAGGGAGAGGTGGAGGGGATTGTATAAACGTCGAGGCATAACCTGATTTTCCACAAGAAGCCGCGGCTCGGTAATGAACAGTCTTTGGAACGAGCTTTTCAACTCCTCTTGAAGTTGGTTTCCGATCCCTGGCAGATCTGGGCTCTGTAGCCTTGAGTAACGGCCACGGGCTGATTCTCCGCAATTAAAAATAATATTGGCCCTGATAGAGAACTCTTGGGCACCCCCCTCCCCTCCACACCCTTTTCATTATGTGCCAAAAATCACTTTCCCAAACCTGTTTCAGAACAGCTGGCGCGTTGGAGGAGCAGGCCCAACCCTCAAGGCCTAGAGAGGCCACGGTTATTAATAGCATTTGCTCTGCCTGGTGTTTGGGGCAAGATGGGGGTGACCTGGGTCTATTTAGAAAGTTGGGCCCTAATCAGTTGGGGGGCCTGCTCTCCCTTCACTGGACTCTCTAAACCTCAAGTCCTACAGATAGTGGCTGAGAAGCCTGCAGCGGGGCTGGCCAAGGCCAAATATCCTCCACTGTCAATCTTTAGACTCCTCATTTCCCCCTTCATCCATGTTTTCTCGGTCTTTCAGCCTGTGGGTATTGACCCAAGGACTGACGGGCCAGGTTCCTTTCAGGGGAGGTCACATGGCAGAGGCCTGGACGGCCCCTGTTTGCACTTTCTGGTAACAGAGCCTGCTGAAGCCTGGTGTTGCAACTTAGGCCTGAAAGCAAGCAGAGAGGGATGTAGCCCTCCTTCCTAAAGGCCTGAGGGGGTGTGGGCTGGGGAAGCATCCTACCCCTCAGAGCCACTGAGTTTGTCAGCTTCCCACGGTCAGCGACGAGCAGCCTTAACCTCAGAATGGGTGGAAATCCTACTGTCTCCCCACACGGCTGACCACAACCACCACACAGCGTCTTTCCGAGATCCCAGCGTGGGGCTGGGTTTCAGGCCTGGAATGGTTTTGATTGGCAGGTTGGGTTGCAGCTGAAGTGGAAAACCTTGGGAACAGGGCAGATTATGGGTCGGAGAATAAGGTCTCTCTTCCAGGTGTACGTTTCCCAGGGAGAAGACAACGGTGGGTAGAAGCCAGGTCCAATCAGAAACCATGTGCTCTTGGTTGAGGGGACTTCAGAACATAAGTATGGAAGTCCAGCCATCCACCTTTGCTTGTGGGCTTCCCATGCCACTGGCTCCAACAGGGAGCGCACGGCCTCTGCCGCACTGGGCCAGACTCCAGTCTCTGGCCATAGGTGAGAGACTGTTTCCGGTGATTGTTTTCAGACATTTTATATCCAGTGTGTGAAAATATAATAGTGACCGGAAAAATACACACACGCACACACACACCCCACAGAGGTGGTCCCATCCTTAGCTAGAAAGGTCAGAGGACCCTTTTCTCCTTTAAGTCCTTGATGTGGATCCAAGGGAAGCAGTTTCTTTGAAGTCAGCAAAGACCACAGCTGGGCCAGCTGTGAGGGTGTGGTCGGAGAGTCAGACAGGATGCTCTGCCCTATCAGGGACCAATCTAATTCCCTCCTGTAAGGACCATGCTTCCTCTGGCAAAAGGTGACTTTAGAGCCATTTGTTCAGAAATCTGAGGAGGGCTCGCTGTAACCCAGGAGGGCAGTGATCCTGTCCTGTCAAAGGCAAGCCTTTCTGTTGAGTTTCTGCAAAGCCCTTGAGCATAAACCTCCCTCTTTCAACTCCAGGCAACTATGCCCTTTATTTTCTCGTATGCTGATTTTGGTCATCTTTAAAATGCCTGTAATTTAACAAATAATGACAAACAAAAAAACCTGGGTGGAGGGTGGGGTGAAGACTCAGAGAACAATGCCAATCAATTTTAAAAATCAGATATGAGGCTCTTGTGATTGTGTGGATGAGGCTGGGACCCAGAGTGGCCCTTCCTCTTCAGACCTCTACCTCCTAGAAGTAGGATCTGAGGGACCTTGGGGGCCTTGGTCATGAAATTCAACTTCCTTCTAGGGGTTAGGTTCTTCCAGGACAGGAAGCTCACCACTCTAGAAACATCGGGGCTGCTGTTGGAAAATCTGTACCTTCAGCAAGTTCTTTCTCACACTAAGGTGGAATCTGTCACTCTGGTTGATCGACTGACTCAGCCCTAAAGTAATTCTCAAGGGCAGTGGTGTGGCAGGGTTCCAGTCCCAGCGAGATCAGGCACATCAAGAAAGCCACTCCTCCCTTTTTTTCTGATCCTATTGCTGTTTACATTTCAAACCCACTCATTAGTGTCTTGCATATGTGTCGGACAGACTGATTCATGCTTCCATCCTATGTGTTCTTATGATGGCTTGGCAGGCCTGTGTCAGTATTACCTCTTAAAGTATTACCAGAAGCCAGGTATGGTATGCATGCTTTTAATCTCAGCATTCAGGAGGCAGAGAGAGGAAGATCTCTGTGAATTAGAGCCCCGCTAGGTCTCCATAGTGATACCCTGTCTTAAAACAATTTCTTTTGCAGGGTGGTGGAGGTGCACACCGTTAATCCCAGCACTTGGGAGGCAGAGAGAGGTGAATCTCTGTGAGTTTGAGGCCATCCTGGTCTACAGAGTGAGTTCTAGGACAGTCTCCAAAGCTACAGAGAAACCCTAACTTGAAAACAAGACAAAAAATTATATTTTTATATTATAGAATTTGCTTTAAAGTCACAAGCTAAAGGGACTGGGGGATGGCTCTGTGGGTAAGAAGAACTCTTTGAAGACCTGAGTTTGAAATTCCAATACCAGCATTAAAATCTAGGTGTGGCCACATATCTGTGACTCCGGCACTTCAAAGAATGGAGACAAAAGTATCACTGGGGCTCCAGGTAACGGCAAGTGAGTGTGCACAGGCGCACACACACCAACATATAAATACACACCAAAAAATAAAAATAAAGAAATAAAACAGTTTGGATGGTGATGCTTTAAGATTCCATGGTGTTCTCAGTGCAGTGGACCTGGGTCTCTTCCCCTGGGATACTGGCCACTCTGACCCTCTTCTAGTGCCACCTTGGGCAAAAGGCACTGTTACTGATCGACATTTTTGCTTCTTTTTCAACATGTATTTCTAATCAATATCCCCAATTAACCCATACTTTCTCCATATTTTAATAGACTATTTTTTAATAGATTTTTTTGGACTCAGTGAAATTGAGCATCAACTAGATAGAGTTCCCATGTTCCATGCTCTGGTACACTATATCAGCATCGCCCATCAGAACAGCACATCTCCTGACAACTACTAGCCGACATTGGCCAGCCTGTCACTTGACTTCCAGGGTTTACAAGGACCTGAACTGGTACATTCTGTGGATTTGGACAATGCATAAGATCTGTATTCACTTTTACAGTATCATACAGAGTAGCGTCACTGCCCTAAAGAGTCCCTGGGCTCTGCATACTTGTTTTTTTTTTTTTTTTTTTACGTTTCGGTTGTTGACCCTGGACATCATGGATAGTTCATGTTCTACCTTCCTCACCACGCATGCCTTTCCTAATGGCTGTAGTCCACATGCCTCTCTCTGCCTAAGATTCCAAACACATCAACAAGCAGGGCACCCTTGAGGTTCGTCACCATTTCTTTTGTGTTGGCTTTGATCCTTGGGGTTCACCATTGTGCTTGGCCCTTGGTAGGCCTTCCACAAGCAGAGCTGTGGTGTGACTCAGCTCCAGGGGTCCTGGTTTTGTGGTGTGAAGGGCTTTGGTGATTGGCTAAAATCCAGTTCAGGAACTGGAGACAACAATTACATATCATAGTAATAATAATAGTAAAAACATAATAATCACCCTGAAAGTGATCAGTTTGGTTCTTCGGGCAATTGTTCAACAGCTAACCACCAATGACAACAAGATGAACAAAGTGGTTGACCCTACACTCTAAGACACCATAGTCTTGTGACACACACACACACACACACACACACACAAGGCAAACAGAGGACTGAGGTGATGTCTCAGGGGGTAAAGTGTCTGCCACACAGCCATGAGGACTTCAGGTCAGAGCGCCAATGTCCGTATAAAAGCCAGCATGGTAGACAGGGGCAGAGACAGGTGGATTCCTGGAACTCTCTAAACAGCCAGTCCAGCCAATCAGTGAGGTCTAGACTTAGTGAAAGAGCCTGTTTCAAAAAAAAACCAAAGCAGAGAATGATTGAGAAAAACCCCTGACAGTGACCTCTGCTCTCTACACTCACCCACACGCATACCACACACACATCGTCCACACGAAGTCTGAGATTTTTACATTGTTCAGGTAAACGATCATCACAACACAGTGAAGGGTACTCAGACGTGGGTATGCGTGATGGCTGTCGCACTTGACCTGTAGCTGAAGGGATCAGTGGGAATCAGTGAGTGGGTGGAAGAATATCCCAACAAGGTTTGGTTATTGGCAAAATGGAAGTAGAATTATAAGTGATAGTTTGTTTTCTGATGCTAAAACGAGACATTCCACATTAAAGGGTTGCCTGCTAGCCTCCAGTAAACCTCTACCAGACCACCGACACAATAAGATTGTGTGTGCACCTTTAAATACTGTTTCTAAAATTAGTGGCCCATCCTCACAACCATCCCTTCCTCTTTGGAGGGCTGGGCCATGTGTTGTTCTCTGTGTTGCTTTGGGCACAGCTGAGTGCAAAGTTCCAGGAGTGGAGTTGGGTCTCTCGAGCACCCTCACTGGGCCGGGTAGCCATTCTCCACAGGCTTTCTTTGAAACTTCATCTGCTGGGAGCTTATGTCATAAAGCAGTAGTTCTCATTCTTATTCTTTTAAATTTCTGTCTCTGCTCCTGCCCTTTTCTTCTTCTTTTTCATCTTCTTCAATATTCTGGATATTAGAAGTGGTTAATTGTGGGGGTGGGGCGAGCGTAGTGTGAGCAAAGTAGTTGTTTCCTCCCCACACATGGCTTCCTTTCCCCAACCCAGCTGCCAGGCATTGGCTGCCATGTTGGAGCCTGGATGCGGCTGGGTCTCTGCAAAACATGGCCCCATCCCAGAGTGTACAAACAGTGCTTGGGGCTGATTGGATAAGAGGGTGGAGGGCCAGTGTTGTGCTTCTGGGCACCTTTCATTTCCCTTCTCTGTTTTCCCTCTGCGTCATCAGCTGGAGCATGTTTAAGACTCCGGGAGCTTGCCTTTGTTTCACCTGGGAAAGTCCCTGCAGGGAGAGCTAAGATCTCCCAGAGGAAGGGGCTGGAGCCCTGACCTCTGTCACCCGAATTGTTTGGGCCACGAAGCCCCCATAGGGGTTAGGAGGGTGATCAATTGGCAACGTGAGGAGTAAAGGCCTCTCTCTCCCTTCTCCTCTCTGCTCATTGTGCTCGGGAGGGCAGCGGGGTCAGCGGCAGCAAACTGAAGGGCCAACTCGCCGTGCCTTGAAAGGGGCTCGTTTTGTGTTTCAGTAATGAGCACTCTTTCTCCCCTTGGATGCACTCAGATTTCACAAGTTACAGGGAACCTGTCAACTGCTGTTTTCATTGTATGAGGCTCACAGGGAACTTGGATATAGGGCAAGCTTGTTTCAAAGGAAGCAGGGAAAGAAAAGTCCTGAATAGCAGCAACGGGCTGTCATATGCAGATCACAGCTCTAGTTGCCATGGGACACCTCTGCCAGCCGAGGGGGCAAGCTGCCGAACGTCCCTTATTGACGTGATGGCCTCCTTGGAGATGGGAATGCCACCACTGAAAGGACTTGCCAGCAGCCTCTATGGAGCCTGGCCTGCCAGCATCCCGAAGCCTAGGAGCCTCTGCCCCCCACTGGCTGTTTCCTAAGAAGCCCCTCACCCCGGCTGAGGAAACAAGCCAAGCTAACCCTGGAAAAGGGAGGGGGCAGGTAGAAGGGATCACTGCATGTGGGGCTCTGGGCCTGTGCTCGCAGCTCTGCTGGGGCCATGGCCGAGAACCAGGGTCCTGATAATAAAGTTTCACCTTCTTTGTTTGTCCTGCCCTCTGAGAACACTTGGCAATAACATTCCTTTCCTGACAGGTTCGTTTTGTAGCCCGTAGACATTGTTTTCTTTCCCTTGTTTACCTAAAGTGGCCCAGAGCAATAGGGCAGGCTGTGCCCACGAGAGAGGAGAGAGCCTGCCCTGGTGGCTGCTGGGTCATCACACCCAGGTCCCTCTGCCCTGTAGTTTCTTGTCCTAACTCTGTTGCCCCACAGGTGAGAACAGCAAGTTTCCAGAGCGTCCTGCTTAGAGCAGAGCACAGAGAATCTGAACCCGTGGAGGAGTTAGGATTAGCAGAAAGAGGGCCTAGAATGAAGGCTCCAAGGAGTTCTTTGACGTAGGGCAGGTAGGTCCCTCAAGGACATGGGAAACTATTCTATTACCTTGTGTAAAAGTAGGCCAGTGGAACCATGGGCTGGAAGGATCTAGAAGTCACAAGTAACCTAAAACCTACCAAGGTGGGGGACTATGACTAATACATCTCTAAGAAGTGTATTGGAGTGTGTCACTACACGCTGTATTTAAAGGAATAGAGTGTGGTCAGGCTGTTGTCAGAAAGTTTAAGTCTGTGGCTGTGGGAGAGCCAGTCCATGGTGTCAGAGCTCTTGGCAGCCTGTGGTAACCCCCTACCCTCTAGTCTTCAGGACCAGTTTCCGCTCTTGCCTCTTCTCCCTACGCAGGTTAGAAAGATAAATACTTGAAGTCCACAATCCTTGCATCCAGAAAGCTTCAAATCTAGTAGAAGAATGACATTGGCGTGTATGAAGCTCTAATTGAAGACTGTGGTCAATGCCCTAAAAGGAGAAGCCCTGCAGGCATGCAGAGCCATTTGCTCAAAGTCTAGAGTGTCCCACCTGCACATGGAATCACAGACTAGTGTGTGCCTGTTCTAGATCCCCCGTTTGCAAACTACCAAGCTGTGTGGTATAGCGTTTGAACATCCCAGCCACCCATGAGCAGGCTTTGAAAGCCGGAGCCTCCTGATAGAGATGGGATCCCATGACCTTTCCGCAAAGCACCTGGAACACTGGCAGAGGTTGGGTGCAGGGACTGTCAAAGTAACAATGAATCCAATGGTTGGCTGAAACATGGGAGGTAACCACAAGAGCTAAAGTTGGACAATAATGACGAAAACCACTCACAGTGCGGCACTGGGCTCTCCACAGAGAACACAGATCCAGCTTGGGATATTCATTTTCTGTCACTTCTGTAAGAAACTGCCATAGCCTTAGTGGGTTTGACGATACCAATTAATTATCCTACAGTTTGGAGGTCAGGAGTCCATGTTGGATCTCACTGAGCTAAAAAAAAAAAAAAAAAAAAAAAAAACAAACAAAAAAACAGAGATGCCAGGTTCTTACTTCCTTTTGGAGTCTGCAAGGAAGATTCAGTTTCCTTGCTTTTCACAGTTCCTTGAGGTTGCCCACATTCTTTGACTCTGTCTTCAAAGCCACCAGCATTGCAGCCCTCTGACCGTTTGCTCTCCAAGGACATCTTCGGACCGCAATTCCTCTGTGGCTTTCTTTTTCCATGGTTAAAGACCCCTGTGATTACACTGGGACCAACTGGATCAGATTCAGGGCCAGCCAGCTAGCAAACTTTAAATCTCCTTGTAAGGGCGCATCCTCACAGGTCCGTACACTAGAATCAAGCATCTTCAGGGAACTCGTTTGGTTAGACAACTGGTCAACTCTCAGTTGTTTGGTTAGCTCTTGATTGCCTGTGCTTTGAGACTCTGCTTCCTGACTCCTCATCCAAGAACCAGATAATCAGGTATATTGACAGAAGGACACTAAGCGTGAACATCCCCCAGACATGAAGAACGGGCCTCTGAAGTGGACATAGATCTGGTCTCGTTGTCAAACAGAATCAGCAAAAGCAACACCATCGCAATGGCTGACAAGCATGACATTCTGAGGAGATTGTTGGCCCACATGCTTCACGGGCTCCCTGGGCTCTGCTATTCCATATTTCACACAAGAACTTGTCCTCAACTTGTCCATGTCTCTGGCTTAGCAGCAGGGATGTCTGGCCAACTTTTTGAGATGCTATCTCTAATCCAAATACACTGGTGGCTTTTGCTAAGTATCTCTCAGTCCCCGGAACCTCCCCAGGCTGCAGTGGGTTTAAGCCTCCCACCACCACGCGGTAGCCCCATGCCTGTGTCCATACCCTGGCCACGGAGTCCCAGACCGCATATCTCAAAGCTGGAAAATGCCACCAGCTGTCCTTCTTTCTGCCTTGTTGGAAGCCAAAACTGTTCTTTAAGAAGCCTACCACACACTTGAAAAAAAGATATGGGCACTGGGTTGTTGCTTCAAGCTGCCCTTGCTTGCTGCTTCCCGAGTTTGATCTTTTCATCTTTATTCTGCCTCGATTCCAGTTCCTTATCTCCTAAGGTCTTTGCCTGGGGACTTCGCTCTATCCTCCCCATCACTGCCCTCCCACAGACGGGCCTCCAAACGAGCTTCCATGGTCACTCTCACCTCAGCCCAGACTACCCACTCAGCCAGGACCTTCAGCTTTTCCTGACACCCCTCCCTAATCCCTACAGCGTGTCTCCTGGCTTCCAGGAATGAATTTACAGTTTGAGACCTCAGTGGTTTTTATTGTTGCTTTGGTTCCAAAACAGGGTCTCGTATAGTCCAGGCTGGCCTTGAACTTAATGTATATAGTTGAGGTTCCTGCCTCTGGCCCCCAAGCACTGGGATTGCAAGTCACCATTCTTACCATGATGACTTCAGTCTTGGTGCGATTTTCCCATGTGGCCTTAGTTGCTCTCCCATCACCTGTGATACAGCAACAGAAGCAGGAATGGCAAAAAGCACGTGTGATGGGCCAAGCCCTGTGCGAGCATCCGCTCATTCCATCCAAGCAGGAGCTCCATAGACTCATTTTAAAGGCCAGGACACAGATGCCTAGAGATTCACTTCCTCAAGGTGATTTGGGTCATGTGTGATGGAGTATGGACTCAAGCCCAGATGGTAAGGCGCTGTTGTGCCCACCTGGATTACTGCCTCGGTTGTCTTCTTTCTACTTTGTACTATTTACAGTGAATCCTCACCAGTCAAGGTGACTGGGGATACTCCACCACACTGCTCCTGGTTCCAAATCAGTCTCCCATTCCCCTAGACTTACACATGGGGTGCCAGAGGCTACAATGATCATAAGCCCCATGTTCCAGACCTGCATCTTCTTGGCCTTCATCTCCTGTCTGTCACCTCCCTCTCCCTCTACTTAGGCATGTGGAACTCTGCACTGTTCCTCAGGAAACCCAACAGAACTCCTGACTCAGTGTCCCTGTTGGCCATCTTTCATCTGCTTGGACTCTCTCCCCTCCTCACTTACCATATTGGGCTGTTTGTCCCATTCCCTTCTTTGGGATGTGTCTGCTGTCACTGTGTAGGGATAAGTCCCGCCCCTAAGGGGGCGTGTTCGCCTCGGGCTCATGTTTGCCTATAAATTTGGCGAGCGTGCTCCCAGCCGTCCCTTCTGCTTTCCTGGTCTCCATGGGAACGGTGGTTCTGTAAGGCTATTTCGCCATTAAAAGCTGTATATATATTTTTACAATCTGTCTGCATTCGTTTACGCCGTTACATCACTGAAAATGCCTGCCTTTACTAATCTCCCTACCTAAATGCTCTCTACACCACTGCTATGGTCAATCATTATTTCCAACTTCATGGGATTCAGAATCTTCTATAAAACAAACAGCCTCTCCATAGAACTTTAATTGAGGTGGGAACTTTAACTGAGGTGTCAGTGGACACAACACTGTTCCATGGGTTGGAGAATCACACAGCATAGGAAGGAGGAGGTCAGTGAAGGACCAGGACTCATCTGTCTGCTCTTCCACCCGAATGACTTGTGACAAGCTATCTCATGCTCCTGCTGCAGTGGCTTGAAGAAGGGTGACTCCCATAGGCCCAAAGTCATCAGGAAGGGACACTACTTGAGAAGGATTAGGAGGTGTGGCACTATTGAGGGGGTGTGGTCTTGTTGGAGGAAGTGTGTCACTGGAGGTGGGTTTCAAAATGTAAGGTTTCCAAAGTCCAGGTCCAGTGTCTTCCTCTTCCCGCTGCCTGTGGATGCGGATGTAGAACCCGCAGCCTCTTCTCCAGCACCGGGCCTGCCTGCGCGCCGCCATGTTCCTTGCTATGCTCCCTGCCAAAATGATAGTGGAAGAAAGCTTTTAAACTGTAAGCAAGTCCTAATTAAATACTTTTCTTTATAAGAGTTGCCGAGACCATGGTGTCTATCCACAGCACTAGAACACTGACCGACACGGCTGCCATAGCAACTGAGCCAAACTGAGAGCCCAAACACACCTCTCCTTGAGATTGCTTAGTCAGCTTTGTTACAGACGTGAGAAAAGTAAACAGTGCATCTGCTCGCCTGGATGTGCTTTTCTCCCCCCTGTGTGTCATCAGAGAACACCAGAGATGTGTCCTCTCTCCCACTAGGAATAAGGCTCCATGGGGGCAGCACCTGTACCCCATGCTGCATCCAACCCCTCAAATGGTACTTTGAATTCATTAATGAATGACTAGGGGAGACCTCAGGTCACCTCAGGATCTTGAGGTTCTGGGTTGGCTCCAGGCTACCACCTGCTGTGTCTGCTCCTGATCACTAACATTGAAGAACCTGTCCACAAAAAAGATTCTGACATCTTCGGCTCTCAGTCACAACATGTAGACTGGCAAGTGAAAAACACACAACACTCATCTCTGGACTGAGCTCAATTTCCATCCTCACCAGGGTGCGTGCGTGCATGCATGTGTGAGTGAGTGTGTGTGTGTGTGTGTGTGTGTGTGTGTGTGTGTGTGTGTGTGTAATCCACCTAACGAAGGCCCTCCAGCACTCTCCCCTCCAGGCACCCCAATTCCAGCAAGTTACGAATAAAAAGCAACTATATCACTTCTGATGATGTCCACACTGTCCTCTGAGCCCTCAAACCCTCTCCAGCTTTTTCGGTGTCGCTGTTCCTGCTCTCGCACCAGGCAGGGCACCCAGGGGTACACCCTAGCCTCTTAAGGGCACTCAGACCTCAAGGCATGATGATCCTACTGGTCCTGCTTAAGCGTCAGGGAGCCTGGTTGGTGGGTCAGAGCCAATGGAAGTAGTATCAGCCATGGGCATGTGTCCCTCGGTCACTACTCTGACAAAGGGTGTTTTGTTTTTGGCTGCAGCAAGGTAGGACTTGCTACAGGTCCAAGAGCTCTTGGACCAGGGAAGCCTGATGAATTAGCCAAGGTCTGTCTCAGGTGTTTTGGGGGAGTGGCAACTGCTGGGAAAATGTGCCAAAGGTGAGGAGGAGAAATAAAGCCTAGTCATCCAAATCTACTCTGGCATTCAGAAAGAAAGAAAGGAAAGAGGGAGGGAGGGAGGGAGGGAGGGAGGGAGGGAGGGAGGGAGGAAGGAAGGAAGGAAGAGAGAAAGAGTGAGAGATGGGTCACAGGACTGTGTGGTCTTCTGACCACTTTAATAAGACCACTGCTTAATAATATGCCAAGGAGGTGGGTTTGGCTAATACATTGTACCTTTATTAAGCATCTGTGATGTGCCCAGCATTGTGTCAAGCCTTTAGAGGCATCTCTCCACCTCTCCATTGGGAGTTGCTCAGCCATGGATGTTCTATCAAAGCACCGAGTCAACAACCTTAAAGGCCTTCCTCCCTCCCTCCCTCCCTCCCTCCCTCCCTCCTTCCCTCCCTCTCTTCCTCCCTCCCTTCCTTCTTCTTTCTTCTTTCTTTTGTCTTTCTTTCTTCCTAAATTCCCAAGTTAAATAGGAAAATATATCAAGTGAGGTCTCAGGAAGAAACAGAATTATTTTCAGAGCGGTTTAACCCTGGAGGGCTGGCAGGGAGGAGCAGTGAGGGGAGAGCTTACCAATGGTTGGGAAGTGGCAGGAATGCTGAGCCCCCACCCCCCAGGGACTGGCAATAGTAGAAAGCTGCTGGTCATCTTGCCAAGAGGAACCAAGGGAAGAAATAATGTGGCTGGGCCTGGCCAGAGCTGGGACCCTAAAGGATGTCACCAGGGAGAACTGCAGAATTGCGCAACAAGACCATAGAGGGGAGGAGATGGCCCTCTAATCTCTGACCCCTGCCCCTGCCTCATGCTAGCCAAGTGAGAAAGGAAGCCAGGGAGCAATGGAAGCTGGTGTCCAGGTTCCTGGCAGTCATCCTCAGGGAACACAGCACAGGACAGCTGGGAGAATCGTCTAAATAGAGAAGCCAAACAGAGAAGGACAGGCACAGGGGCATCTGTCCCTGCCCACCACCCACATGCCCACATCCAGGAGACTGCAAGACTCTGGGGAGTAAAGTCATGCTCAACACAAGAAGGCCAGAGACAAGGGAAATAAAAGCCCTCATTCAAAGGCAAATCGCTGAGCCTCCATCCTCTCCGAGGCTTGGGCAATGAGCAGCCAGCTCTGCTCTCGGCAGTGGGCATTACTGAGTCTGAGAGAGACAGGTTGATGTTTCTAGGGAAGGACTCGGGCTTTGGCACTGCAGAGCTTTGAGGACAGGAGGCCTCTCAGCAATGGGACCAGCAGTCCTCTAGGTGCTATTGTGCTTGGGATGAGAACTGGCTTAGACTTTGATTTAGGCAAGCACAAGGCTGAGTTCAGCAAAGGGTCAGAGGTGGGCCCGGCTGGGTGTGCGTCCTCTTGTCCTGGAGTCTGGGCTCTCTGCTAAGCCTGCTGTCGGGGGAGCTGCAAGAGAAGATATTTCAACATCAAGAGAAACAGTTAATTGACTTGTATTTTTAAAAAAAAAATACTGGGTAAAGAAGGAAGAAACAGAGTGGCTCTTTGTGGTTTGCTGAGATTCCCTGGAAAGCAAGCTTAGGAGACCAGGGTCTATGTCAGCGCCTGAGGAGCAACGTTTCCTCCAGGACTTGTATAAACAGCAGTGCTTAACAGGCTGACAGGAGTCATGGGAGGGAGCGGCATTTTCAGTTTGGCTCCAAGGCTTTTCTAGCCTTGACCTTTAGCCTAGAAGCAGAGCTGACTGGATCTCCGCCTCCACTGTCACCCACAAGGAGACACAATTGGGCCGGGAGGGAGATGAGGAGTACCGATGGGTTGCCACAGCTCCTGCTGCCTCCTCCGCGGGGTAACAGCAGCAAAATTGCAGTTATGAAGTAACAAAGAAATAATTCTATGGTTGGGGGTCACCACAACATGAGGAACTGTATTAAAGGGTCACAGAGTTAGGAAAGCTGAGAACCATTGCCCTAGAGGATTCCAAGCCTCAAACCCAAAGGACATATTTGGGAGTATGCAGGGCTATCAGTTGGCCCACTGGGCCTGCTTGGAGATGAGGGGATGGTTTTAAGGCACAGGCAGATCTTGGGATTCACCAAGGCCTTGAGTCCACTGGCTTTGCCACCCATTAAGTCTGTCTGTCACGCCTGCAGACCTGCTGGGAGAGAGTGGAGCTCTTCAGAGACAAGACACAGCTTAATAGTAATGTAAGAGGGAACAAGGCATCAGTGGATTAGCCACTATAAACCCACCCTGGAAGAGTTTGATCCACAGAGAAGAAGGAAGTGGAGGCCATTTCCACATGGCCAAGTATCTGAGAATTAGTCATCAAACTAACAGTTTTTAATCTCTTCTCCTGCCTTGACAGACATCTTCATGCCACCCTGAAGGTCAAGTTCGAGTTGAGAATTTGGAGTCACAAGAACCCCAGACGGAATGTGGTAGCCTAGGGAGAGGGGCTGGGTTTGGCCCCTTACCCCACCTAACACTAGAAGAACGCTTTACATTTTTTAAATTGCATTTGTAGTGTGTGTGTGTGTGGTGTGTGTGTGTGTGTGTGTGTGTGTGTGTGAGGGTGTGTATGCACCATAGTACATATGTACAGGTCAGAAGACAACTTAAGGGATCTGGTTCTTTCCTTGTCTTTTGTGGGTCCTGGGCATAGAACCCATGTCTTTAGGCAGCAAGTTCCCTTCCCTGGTGAGCCATCCCATCAGCTGTAAAAGTGGTCTTAACCCCAAGCATGTCAACACTTAGATGATAAGTCCTAGCCCTATCACCACCCACCACCCACCCCTTAGTCACCCTGAAGGCCTGTGGGTGGACACACCATTTCCATAACCCACCTGCTTTGGCAGACCAGACTCCAATTAATTAGAGCCCTACACTGATTGATTTCAGCTCAGAAACTCAGTAAGGGAATTCCAGAATCCGAAAACAAGGTCCAGCAGTGTGCTCTTACTGAATCTGTTTCTTTAGCCCAAGAGCACTCTGACTGTAGCTGGAGCAAAATCCCATCATATGGACCACAGTATATGCCAGTCTTGTGACCAGATCAAGGCCAGAGCCTGACAGGCATGAGGTCAGCCAGTGGGAGCTCAGGAGAGGAGTTCTGGAATTTCCTCGAAGGGTCCTCACAGTGCACTGAGCTTCCTGCTCCTAAGACTGGATGTCTGCCCATGACCTCATGCCTCCACACAGGTCCCGTGGGTGTCATGCAGGTGTTACCATCTCAGGCTCCCAACACAGAGGAGCTTGTTTTCTTCTTCTCTCGCTCCTTAACTCTAATCTCCGCTGTCCTGTGCCACTTGGCTGGCCTCCTTGGCAGAGCAGTGACAAAAGGACGGGTTCTCTGGAGGTTCAGATCCTTCAGCCATCGGAATGCAGTTTCCTTGAGGTCACATGAGCTAAATGGCAAGAGTCCTACCCTCCAGTCACTGACCTGGTTTCCTCTCACCTCTTCTGGCTGGGATGTTGGTGGTTGCCACTCAAAGTAGGTTTATTCATCTGTGTAGGAGAGACGCAAGCCCCTCTCCTCTCTGCCACAGCTCCTACTCAAAGCCTGAGACTGTCTTCACTCCAGTTCCAGCATCCTCCCCAGCCCAGAGCTGGCCTTCTCCATGGGCTCTGCCTCGCCCTCCCATACCTGCTTCTTTGTCCCTACTCAACTGTTCTTATTTCTGTCGAAATCCTTTCATCTTCGAGGTTGTTCTCGAAGCTTCCCTCCATGAGAGGTTCCTGGCACATCTATGAATCCATCTCATACTTTACGTCCCATGCCGTTAACCTCTTGTGCCCTACATTTGACCCAGAGATGACACTCGTGTGCCTTTGTATGGCATTTGTAATATCCTTGCTAAAGAAAACTCACAGAAGGGACTTTGAAAGAACACCTACTCTAACCCTCATTTTCCAAAGATGGGGAGGAAAGTTTTTCATAATTTACCCAGGCTGGAGGTCTGAGTCTGGCAGAGTTGGGCATGACACTCAAATTACACTCAACCTCTCCAATCCAGGACCTGCCCACAAACCCCCTGCTGCTTCCCTACAGGGAGCTATACCACCCCCAGGGGACCAGGCTGTCACGAAGGGCAACCACGTGACATTCTCATCAACCGGGCACCGGTGCCTCTCCATTTACTAGCAGGACAAAGCCTGCTGCTGCAACGCCTCCGCCTCTCTGCGTGCTGTATGTTTCTCAACTTCTTTGCATTTTAATATCCACCAGGCAAAACAAGCAGTGAACAGAGGTCACTTGGATTTTCTCAGACCAGCTTTAATTCCCCCGCTGGCTGCATCTGAGGACCGCCCTTTTCTTCAAAGTGAATAAGCCCCATGCCTACTCCCCATGGCAGGGAGGCCAGCTCCTTTTGCCTGGCCGGTCCTTTGCATTTTCAGCTTCCCAACATTACCCTCCCTCAGAAGCTGCCACAAAGCTCCAGGCAGAGGCTGGAGGGGACAGAGGAAGTAAGCTAGCAGGGTGCTTCAGGGGTCCATGGGATGAGATAAGACGCTGGGAGCTGAAGAGCAGGGAGGACCAGAGCTGTGAGACCCCTAACTTGGAGCAAATGCCCTGACTCAAAGTAAGCCTAACAGGGCAGAGCAGACATTCCATCCCCTCACACACACACACACACACACCCCGCCACGCCGTCCCCTCCCTCATTGTCCTCCTCATGAAAAGAAGAAAAACAGAATAAAGAGCCACGTTGGACAGTGTCACCCAAGGAGCCGGAAAGACGTGGGCAGACGCCTGGCCAGGCCACTAACTTTCTCTGTTTCTGGTAGAGATTTTATAAATATTCGGGGAGTTTGATCTGAGATTGTTGGTGGGGAGGCGAGGAGAGCTGGGGGGGGGGGGGGTGATAACTCAGTCCCTGGGGGTTCTTGGCTCTCTCTGAGGCCTGCTTTTCATTAGGGTTGCCAAGACAACAGCTCATCTGCTGCAGAGCTCATCACAGCCTGAAAGCATCCTCAGCCCAGCCTGCTTCCTGTGAAGCGCTGAATCTTCATAGCAAATCCGCCTTCCTCCAGGACTCTGCCCTTCACCTCATTACCTCTTAGCCTGGGCAGGAGGAGATCACTAAAGGGGAGGCAGGAACGTATGATGGCAGCTTTCTGAGGCTGGAGTGGGCAGACAGAAGTCCCATGGCCCCATTACCAGGGTGGTAATTTGCCCCAGCATTGTTCAAAACTAGAGGCAGGAACTCCCAGGAAGTACAAGGTCCTTCAGCAACCTTCTGGTTCCAGCATCTCCTCCTGTGGACCCCAATCTTTACTCACCGCCCCCCATACAACCAACCTTTCCCCTCCACACACACCTTGATTTGATTTTCTTTCTAAGGCAAGCACTTACAGTGTTCCCAAGGAGCAGCCTCCCTGGTTGTTGTATTTATTGATGAGTTCCAGATGCCTATGCCAGTATGAGTCCACGCGTGACTCTGGTTTAGACCAAGGTGTCCAGTGGTTTGTAGAAGGGGAGAGTCAGGGTAGAGGGAGGAGGGACACTGGGGTCAGAAGAGACTCAAGACAGCAAAGTAATATTTGAATAAGCAAGTCAACCTCAAGGGGACAACCTGAGGCCAGCTAGAGAGTGTGTGCCCATAGCTTATAACTCCTATGGACTGCCAGTTACTGGATGAGAAGCCAACTCTCTCTACTGTGAGCTCTGCAGAGCCAGCAGCCAGGAACCCACTCATGGGCTGCATGCCAGCACCCAGCAGGGCGCCTATACCCAGGAGGCCCCTTAGCATGGGTTCTCAGAAGAGTCCCTTCTGCAGAAGCAAAGGAGGGAAGAGTCACCAAACTGCATCTGGGCCTGCGCCAGAGTGCTCCCGGTTATCTTATGGGCCTAGCTTTGTGCCTTGGAGAAAGTGGACCTCAGGCCTCTCCTTACTGTGGAATGCAGACCACCCCACTCTGGAAAGATTTGGACTCTGAAACCCAGAGCTAGCCCTGGGGAAATGAAGACTCTGGGATAGAACTAAAAAGCCAGAAGATTTCTCTCTCTCTCTTTCTCTCTTTCTGTCTCTCTCTCTCTCTCTCTCTCTCTCTCTCTCTCTCTGAGTAGAACCAGGAACTTTAGTCTTTGTGACTGACACAAAGCAACTGCTTGCTTTAAATATAGATACACACACAAAATACAGAACAGGGTCTCATAATGTAGCCCAGGTTGGCCTCAAACTCTCAGAAAGACTCCTGCCTCAGTCTCCCAAATGCTAACCTCACATCAGACCTCTAAACACCTTCTTTCTTGCTCCCACCGAGATTGGAGGGTGGACTCTTAATTCCTCAGCTGGTCAGAGCAGAGGGGCAGGGGATCCCCACCCCCCAGCTTGTGGGAGAGGCCATCTGAAAGCGATTTCCTCACATCCATCCCCCAAGATACCAAAACCATATCAAATTCTTATCTGAGCCAACCCCCAGGGGAGCAGCTGTCTCCAGTTCTGGGCTTCTGAGCCTCACTGAAGAGGCCCCTGCTGGCTTTTGTGACTCAGTACTAGTGCTGGAGTTAAACAGGCAGCCAAGTGAGACGGTCATGTGACTAGCTGCATAGGGTGGCTCCTCGGTCAACCCTAACATCCTGGTGCAGAGTGACACTAACCCAAATGGTCGTAGGGGTGGAGCGATAAAGAGGGCAGAAGAGTCCCCCAGCCTGCAGCCTGTTTATTTCCGCACAGAACCTCAGGCCCCTGCTGAATCAGGGGGTGAGTTTTGACGCACTCCCTAGGAAACACGGTGCACATTGGAATCGGTGAGACAGTGGAGCCCAGGGCAGAACCTCAGGGATTCAAATTCCAGATTTACGCTCAGCAATGTCTAGCAGAAGGGAAATCAGCTCCCTGTCTGAGGCTCTCTCCTTCCTTTTAGAATAGATGTGATACCACCTACCAGAGGGGTTGGTGTGGGCCAGGGGCCCCACACTAGCAGCCCCCACCCCCGTGACTGGTTGCAGCCTAGACATTGCTCAGGAACCATTCCATAGCCTTTGCTATCCTGATGCCGGGGCTTCAGCTTGTCCTCTGCCTGTTTCATTTCTGTATTTTCTGGGGGTATTTTTAGCCCCCTAACCGTGAACCCTGTTGCCAGCAGGGTCACCTTTCATCTCAAGTATATCCACCCGTGTGAACTAAGGGTCCCAGGGCTGTGGGAAGGCTGGGGCTGTCTAGTGTAAACCAGATAGCTATGTCATGAAAGTTCCAGGCCTGGCCAGGCCGAAGGCCAGTTCATAGAAGAGACAAAACTAGCCTTCACGATGGCGTCTTCCAGAACCTTCCCCATTTCCCACAAGGAAGTAAAAGGGGTTCTGGTTTTCATCTCTTTCACTACCTGGGTTACCTTGAGAGGCAGCAGGATTCCGTCGCCAAGCCCCCTTTGGGGGCGTCATGTTCTGTATGTGGTTCCATCTATATACCTAGGTTGATGAGATGGCGCTTAGCGGGCACACGGGGTGGGGGTAGGGGACTCGAGGTTTGCAAGATTGCCGGAGTGATTTCACAGAGTGCTTGGCTGATTCACATTCATTTTGTGGGAGGAAGGAGAGACAGCTCTTGGTCCTTGGCGTATATGACTGGGTGACCTGGCGTCTTCTTAGCAATGCTTGGCCTCAGTTTTCTTCTGGAATGTAATACTCACATTAGAACTTCCCCAAAGACAGGCTTAGCTATTTCTACCCAACAGCAACGATGCATTTGCCAGAGAGTTCAATGAGGTGATGCTTAGCAGGAATGTGGCGTAGAGAGTGCTATCTGATTGAGAAATGGTACCCACTATTTTGGTAGCTGTCAGAGGGGCAAGGCCTAGTTGGCTCAGACAGTTGGCTCAGACTGAAAGCACAAATAAGAGAATGGGCTGCAATTTATTAAAAAAAAAAATCAAACAGAGCTCCCAGCTCCTGGGGAGCACAAGCCAGTCATTCTCATGCCCCCCCCCCCAACACTTCTTTATCTGCAGAAGATGAGGCATGTGGCCCTCCAGGCTACCCCAGTAAGTTAAAGCTTTAAATAAATACACAGTCAAAACTGCTGTCACGTCCCTGCCCCTTGGCGGCTCCAGGCTCCTCCCCCTTCTTGCCTCTTCTGTTGGGAGCCAGGCCTGGAGGAGCTCTGGAGATGGTATCCCCTCTACATGCACGTATGCTGTCCCAGGGGTCTGTGCTGGACACAGGGGGCATCCTGATCCAATGCAGGCTCTCCTCTTCCTGGGTTTGTTAGGAGCCGGCCTGGCCCTGAGTCTTATGACTTCAACAGATGTTTCTGCTTAAGGAGTCCTGGCATCTTTACGGCCTGTTTTTTCCATTCTTGCATCTCTTCCTCTGTCTCAGCAACCCTGAACACAATTTAGACTTCATTTTCTTCCTAATGGTTACAGGGAGAGAAAAGGCTGGGTTTTCGTTTTGTTTTGTTGTTGTTGTTGTCCTTGTTTGCTTCTTCTTTCCCCCAGTTTATCCTTTTCTTCTTAGCTTGTTAAGTCACATGTACACACATACACACACACACACACACACACACACACACACACACACACACAGGTCTATGCTTATGATGTCCATGACTATCACAGCAGCATTTTTGTGTTCTGTTTCAAGGCCTCCCTTCCTGCCTCTATGCATAGCTCATATTCTCACTTGTCCATCCCACACAGGTTACCCCAAGACTGTTGGGGTGTCCGCCATAATGCTGATTTGAAGGCTTATACAGCCCTCGGCCTCTCGCCTGCTCTCACAACAAAGCCCAAGGAGCCCAGCTGTCTATCAGTATCCGGGGAGGCTTTAGCGGATCAACAAGAGTGACAGCCAGCCTGCCTCCCTGAGCTCAAGTGGGGGTCAAGCTGACAGTTGTTAAAAATGGAACCGGTTTTCCAGGGGCAGGTCGCAGGCTTGAAACCGGTCCAGCCACACTTCAGGTCACACCTGTAATTCCCTCCTGCTTGCTGGCATGACTGGGTGTTCCCAGTCACCTTCCCTGCAGGGCTTAAGGTGACCTATCCCAGGACCTCAGCTTATGGCTTGTGTATGACTGGGGTTGAGGCCTGTTTATTACCTGCCAAGACTGATGAGCAGACCAGAATTTCTCGTCTAGGCTCCCACAGGAATTTAAGCAGATCAATCTGGAGTCCTAAATCTTGACTTGGTTACATAGCTGGGGTTAGACCTGTGTCTGTCTGTATCCTTTGTGTAAGACTCATATCCCCAAACACTGTCTTGTTGGAGCACACAGCCCCATGCGGTCCGCATCCACCTTGATATCAGCCATGGGGCAAGAAGTGGGGTGAAATCTTCCGGATGTCCATCTTCTTCTGATGGCTGAGCCAAGTCCTTGGAAGTGTTCATCAGGTGACTGCCCCCACCCGAGGAGGCAAAACTCCTGTCCCCCGCTCTTTCCCATGGAACTGCCACAACTCACCTCACCCATGACCCTCTCCTATCTCCTTCTTGTTTAAACACGTCCCGACACTGATGCTTGCTTGCCCATGTTGAGAGGCAGAACTATAGCGTTCTACCCCATTGAGGTAGGTGGGTGAAGGCAGCCACAGTAAAATGGGCCAGATTCCCCATGGCCGATGTCACACATAGGGACAGCGGGATACAGATGTGAAAGGCTCAGATGCAGAGAAGCATAGTGGTCTACCAGGGAAGACGGATGTGCCTGTGGAACACCAGCCATGCCTGCAGTCTCAGGCAGCCCTGGCTTTTGCAGTACTTCATACTTGTCTACCAGGGATGGAGTAGGAAGGCTTCCCCCAGCTTGCCCATCAGCAAATAAATCTCGTCAACATGGAGACCCACACCGTGGACACTTCCCCAGAAATCACTATGGATGTCGTAATGAGAGGTCCTATGGATGGCCAAAATCAAATCTGCCCCAGGAGCTCTCAGGGTCTACCACACCTCTTCCCTGGGCATATGCCAGTGCCAGGCCTTGGCAAGGGAGGCAGTGGCACGGTGGCTTCTTAAACCGTATCTGGTACTGCTCATCCTGTGGCTGAGACATGGTGGGTTCCTGCTGTTGAATGGTGTCCTGGTTCTACTGAGCGGGCCTTTAGAGACCCAGTAGAGACGACAGGGCTTGCAGGTCTGAGTTAGCAGCCTAGGAAGTGATGACTCAGCCGTCCGCACGCCCCATCTATCACTTGCCTTCCCTCTTGTCACCCCTGGAGCCTGCTGGAAGGGTGGAGCCCTGAGCACTGCCTTGCTGCCTGGACCATGTGAAGCCAGGCACTGGCGCTGGTGACAAGTAACGTTCTGATGGCCAAGGGCAGCTTTCCTTTTCTTCTGAAGGCCCCAGTTTGCGAATGATAACCAGATCGTATTCCTCAGTGTCAGGAGTGAAGGAAGAGCCAAGTACCAAAGCTCTGTGTCACCAGGAGGCCCTGTAGAAGGACGGCAGATTCAATCGTACTGCCAATGTGAGGAAAGGTATAGAGGAGTGTGTGTGTGTGTGTGTGTGTGTGTGTGTGTGTGTGTGTGCAAGAGAGAGAGAGAAGGGGGGGCGGGGGGACGAATTTGTTACAGGATAAGTACGTAATGGCCTAAGATGCTTTAAAGATACATATCCCAGTTTTACAATATGAACACTGTGGCTAGAAATGCAGCCCAGAGGTAGAAAGCTTATCCATCATGCGCAAGGTCCTAAGTTCAATCCTCAGTACTGCAAAAAGGTTTTTTTAAAAAAAGGGAGTAGGGAGGACAAAAATTAACCAGGTATGTGCTCGCTTCGGCAGCACATATACTAAAATTGGAACGATACAGAGAAGATTAGCATGGCCCCTGCCCAAGGATGACACGCAAATTCGTGAAATGTTCCGTATTTAAAAAAAAAATAGAAAATAACAAAAACATTAACCAGGTATGCTTCTAATCCCAGAATTTGGGAGGCAGAGGCTGGAGGAGTGTCAAAATTCAAAAGCAGCATGGTCTCCCTAGTGAGTTCTAGTCTAGTCAGGGCTATATAATGAGACCCTATTAGAGAAAAAGAGAGAGAGAGAGATCAGTCTTTGTTACAATCATTGATTGAGATCTTTTTCCATACTAGGCATACATTATTTCATTTATTTCTCAAATAATATCTTCGAGCCACAAGAACCAAAACCTAGATCAACTGAGCAGTGGAAGGGCGGACCAGAGCCCAGAGTCTTCACCACAAGGCTCTCCTGTCTGTGAGCATAGTGGTAATGAGGACGCCTATACCAATACCAAGAACTTCTGGCCCTTACTAAGCATGTGCAATGTGCCAGACACAATCCTACCTACGTGCCTGATATAGATTCACCCAGTCATCAAAAACCTCTGTATTTGTTATTGCTACCTCATTGTAGAAATGAGGTTGCTCACCATGTTAGCATTGATTTCCTGTAGCTAGGCACACTGGGACACTTCCTGTCCAGGCAGTTCACTAGGGTTTTGTGTGGCTTCAAAGTTGAGGAAGGCTGCTGTCACCTTGTGGGACCCTGACAATACCCTTTATGATAAGTGTGTGGTGGATTAGAGATGGGATATATATAGTGGTGAGCTAGAGATGGGGTGTATAATATTGGTGGGCTAGAGATGGGGGTGTATGTAAAAACAGGCAACCTGGTGGTAGCTGAGAAGATGGAGACCCCAGGTGGTCTCCAGCGAAGGAGTCAGATAGAATCTGGTCACCAAACTAAGATAGGAGCTGAGCCAGCAGTAAAGTTTGACAAACCTGGGGTCATTTTTTTTTTCTACCTACAGTGCAAAACCAGGCTGCCAGACTTAAATTCTCATTCCACCATTCTTTATCTGTGACCTTGGGCAAGTTTCTGAACCTCCCTGGGTATCAACAGCCTTCTCTATAAAGTAAGAATAGCAAGTGCCCACCCTGTGACACTAAACAGGGCAGTCTATCTAATGCCCCCAAGAAGAGCAGTGCCGCCGTCAGCTAGCTGTCCAGGTGACTCTCAAGCCTGCAACAACCTTCCCTTGATTTGAAGGTACCACACTGAAGAAACAGAGCTACAGACAGATGTTAGCCCATCCCTGCTGTAGAGAAAGCTATAGCAGGACTCAGAGCGTGTCCCTGAGGCTCGGTAGAGAGGGAAAGATGACATCTAATGGGACAGGGAGGGAATTCACATCCTGGGTGTCAGTGTTTGGCAGCCAGGCCTGGGCTCTCCCTTCTTCATCCCCGGAGGCCAAGTGGGAGGTCCTGCACACCTGGACTGTTGAACATGGGAATTTCTCTGGTCTGGTTTGATTGTAGTATCACCCTCATCCAATTATGGGCAAGAAGAGAGGCTTCCTCTGTCTCTGAACAGCTCCTTCTTGTCACTCAAGACAGGAATATTGATCTGTTCCCAGCCTCTCTGTAAACTTCCCCAACCCCAGCCTCGGGCTTGGAAGACAAGCTCGGGGTGGTGGGTGGGGCTGCGGAAGGCAGCCATGTTCTGGCACAGTAAATCTTTCCCGGGAGATGAGACAGCTGAGCTCTTCGGCCAGCTCTGGATCTGCTCAGAATGGATCCTTCCCAACCCCCAGAAGACCCTCAGCAGCTTGGGAAAGGAACGGTTCGCTTGGGCGCTGGGTTTGTGTACACGAGACTGTCAGTCTGGGCAGGGGTGTCTGATGACATATGAGAGCGGCAGAGAAGAGAAGGCTGTTTGGAGCCCAGACAAAAATGTTGGCCTAAAGGGAAGCTTGTGATCCTCTGGCTCTCCTCCCCCACTTGCCTTGGAGAGCCCGCCCCATGACTTTCCATGAGCAGTTGAGCCCATGGTTTCCTCTCTCAGAGCTCCATTAAACTGTGAGTGAACGATATGTGTGCACACACCACCATTTCTTCTTCACCTGCTCCCCTTTGCACACTGCCTGCTCCCTTTTGCACGCTGCCATCGTATACATTCCCGTGCCAGTCCCCTTGGGTCGTTCCCCCCATTAAGCCTTCCTCTCACCATCTCCTCTATAAGCTTCCATGTCTCAGCAAGGGACAAAGGGGGTCTGGATTGCGCCTTGCAAAGCAGAATTTCTTTCTTAGTGGTTTCATCCAGCATCTTGCTAAAGAAGCGAATGGAGCTGGGAAGGAGAGGGCAACAGAGCAGGAGGCGACCTCTAATGCCTCCCCACACAGCCCTTGTCCCTCTAGAGAGCACACTTCTTTGGCATTGAGCCAAACCATCAAAAATGCCAAAACAGGAGGTGTCCTGAGACTCATCCTACATGCAGCTAGATTTCTTGCAGGTGAGCTGCACTGGAGAACAACAGCCTAGGTTTTGCCCCAGATTCTTTGGTGTGAGTTCACCCAGTTTCGGAAGCTTATGCCTTCCCTTCTCTGCCTAGGTGAGCCATGACTTCCGAGCACACTTGGAGCCTGGACCTGTTTATTCAAGACCCCTTCTGATTATCTCCTCGGATGGAGCAGAAGAGACACTGAAAATCTTAAACATGAAAACGGCCTCATTTTGCACCCCATCCTTCCAGCTGCTTCTATAACTGGATCTTGCACTGGGCATTTATCTTCCATTGCTACCTAATATTGAGTTTGTGTTTCGTGCCAAAAAGACGGCCAGGGCTTGAGGAGATCAGTCAAGGGGATCAGTCCTGTCCGAACTAACACATCTATGAATAGGTTTGTGCTGAATTGAGTCCACTGTCCTTTTACATCAGTGGGTGTTTCTGTGGGTTTATAAACACGCATTCTGGCTGCGTCTAGCCTGAATAGATTAAATTTCTCCTTCAGTTCTGAGAAAGGGCTGTGAAGGGTCTCTGACCTCCACAGAGACCAGTGGCTTTTCAGGAAGAAATAAGTGACTTATGACCAGAACAATAGAGCAGCCTGAGTCGGTCTCCCCAGTGTCAACATCATGTAATTTATGGTGGCAGAGAAAAAGACACACAAACTAAAAACAGACACAAGTATATGGTGTTAGTTAAATTAAACATCTGCGAGATGGAATACTAGGTAGTCATTAAAATTGTATTAGAAGAAAAGCTCAGCCCGGTGGGAAAATGTTCACATAACATATCATTAAAGGGGGGAGTGGATTATGAAGTACCCTGCACAGAACGGAACAGTTTTTAAGGAAAGCATCACGCACATTTTTTTTTTTGAACTGCAAAATCCATCGAAAATGGTCAGAGCGCTGTCTCTGGGTAATAGGTTTCTGCTTTGCGTTTATTTCTTTTGAGGCGTTAGCTCTATTTTTCCAGTTTTTCCCATAAGCACGTCTTTTCCAAAATCAGTGGAGGGGGATCATTAAAGAAAGATGATGAGAGGGGCTAGCAGATGTGTCCCCTGCTTTTTATCCCATGTCTTTCCTTGGATTCTCCAGCCCCTTCCCATTACGGACACTGCGCCAACATTTTCAGCGTTACTCAGGTGGACGTTCTGCTACGGTACAAGCCCTGGAAGGCTTTGAGAATTCAACCTGACATTGGGAATTCATCAGACCCAAACCATGCTTTCTCCCAGCCAGTAATGAGCCTCTCCAAGGAATCTTAAGTGTATTTCCAGGGTTCGAAGAGGACAATTGCAAACCCTGACAGCTCCTCGGTGGGTTTTCAAATGCGAGTGTGATTCATCCCTTCTCCCGGGTCTTTTCATGCATCTATTCCTGGAGACCTTTGAAAAAAATCTACCATGGCTGTGAGAAAGAAAGGGGCTGAGGAAAACAATGGCCCTTCTCCTCTTATAGAGGATGATGAAGGGAAGTAGAGAGAACCAACCAGGGCAGGGAACAATTCAAAGCTTTGTTTGTCCAGTTCATAGGACAGGGTTAGCTGTAGAGTGGAGCCCAGTAAGCATATGGAATAATGAATGAGTTCATGGAGGGGCACAGTTGGGCCGCTGTGAAATCGGCTGCAGCCTAGACAGGCCCTGTGCATAGCATTTCTGTCACAGATTCTAGAGAGTCATCTAGCTTTCAGCTGCTCTTCACCGCCACCTCCTTCCCAAACAGAAACAACATCATGTCTCTTCTCACCGCAGGGAAAAGGCACTGAGATGACCCAGCTGTCTTGGAGTCACTAATCCCATTGGTGGCAGAGCACCAGGCACGCCAGAAAGAGGAGGGAGCACAGCTTTCCTCCTGGTGTAGCCAGCCACCTCTTCTACTCCAGGGGGTGCCACATTACCTAATTCTGGAGCACGGGCAAATGAAGGCTTTCCTTGGTCAGCCTGGCCTTGGAAAATCCACTCCCTGATTGTATTGGAAAATTCCTCTTGTGTCTGTCACTGCACACATCAGAAGACCAAGGTTTCCATTTTCTCAGAAGAAATCAACCAGCTACTGTCAGGGAGAGCGAGTTTGTCTGGAACTGTTGACTCATCCTCTCGGAGCCAATCCAGGAAAGGCAGGCCAAGACCAAGGCTGGTATCCCCCAGCACAGAAAGTTACTGGTTAGGCTGGAACTACGCAAGGAGACTATAGTCTGCACCCAGAGGGGTGGCCTGATGCTGACTTCTTTAGTGACGTTGGGGTTCACTAAAGCGAAGAAATCAGCTTGAAAAACAGCAAGTTTCTTTGCCTTGGATTCCCATGGTCGAAGCAGTCAGATTTTAAATCTAAATGATCGAGCGCAAGCAGCTTCTTGGAAGAAGAAATCTCTTTCTACACAGGCTGGGACCTTTTGGGAATTCTTAGGCCTGGCCATTTTATCATCCATCATCATCCTGTTGATGCTATTTGTCAGATTGGACAAAATACACCCACTCAACCAACATTCTCCCAAGCATGTGTCCACTTAACAAATATCCCTTGATCACCTTTTGTGTCTATGAGACAAATATTAGGAAAGATCTACCATTCAAGAGTGCTAACCAGGTATAGTGGTGCACGCCTTTAATCCCAGCACTCAGGAGGCAGAGGCAGGTGGATCTCTGTGAGTTTGAGGCCAGCCTGGTCTACATAATGAGTTCCATGACATCCAGAGCTATATCGTGAGACCCTGTCTCAAACAAACAAACTAACAATCCCCCCCCAAAAAAAGTACATTCGTATAATCCCCATCTAGGGAGTTCACAGTCCAGGAGCAGGGGTGTTCAAGAATGGAGCTTAAATCGCAGTGCAAAGAATGAACCTTAGAAAAAGGAAGGCCATTAATCTACCCACGGATTCTGGGAAAGGTGCACAAAAGGGAGACTTAGACATTGGGGCAATGTGAGCCAGAGTTTTCCAAACACCTGAAATGTCTTTTCATGGTAGGCGTGAATGTGTTGCACAATGCCCTTGAGCTCTGGGGAGCTAAAAACACAGAGGGTGACAAGCTCTTAGGGAATGTGAATTCCATTCACTGGAAACCCTGGCTCTGCCCTTGGGCAGTATGTCCAGTGGGCTAGAGGCCTAAAGCGTGTCTTAATGTTTGATGTAGTCAAACATCTTGGCACAGAGTTCCAAAGCCAGTAGCAATGCTCTTCCAGAGACTTCTCTCCTTGCAAAAAAGAAGGTCCAGGTCTACATAAATAATTAAGCAAAAATTATTGAAGAAATATTAAAGGAAGTCTGTACTATGATGGGTCCAGTCTTGGCATGGACCCTTCCCCTTGTTCCTTCTGCCCACCATAAACACCATAGCTTCCCCTGAACATCTTCGCTCAAATACCGTGTCCTCTGGGAAAATTTCAATGCACTCCCCAGAGAAATAGACATTCCCTTCTCTTGGCACAAAACCATCTTATCCTCATGAGAAGACTGCATTTGCCTACTTACCTGTGTGTCTTTCAGAAGGCCGGCGGAAGTGAGTCTTTCTCATCTGACACCCACCCCATTCCTGAGGGCCCATAAAGCTTTTGTTGACTGGACTGACTGCCATAAACAGCCCTTTACTTTGCCCTGGTCTTCTAACAGAGCAGGGTCAATTGCAAAGGCTTTCCCGATAAGACCAGACGTCTTTATACCCTAGTGTTACATATAAAGAATCTAAAGTGTGAACAAGGGAGGCTAGTACAGAACTGAGCCCAGCCCAGGAGAGTATCAAGTTCTCCTAAGTCTGGGATAAACCCTACCAGGACTATGCTGAGACCCCAAATTCATCACAGTTCACGGACCACCCCAAAATAGATGGAAGTCTAAGCAAGCCATAGTGCCAGGCTCCCGCATGTTCTGGAAGCTTCTCCAACGCTGTTTCTCTAAAAGGTTGGGGTGAATAAGAGTCCCATAGGCCCCCAAGAAAGTGTCAGGTTCCCCCTTTTTGGTCAACAGGAATGGAAGGGCCTTTAAGAAAACCAAGTCTTATTATTTGTTTGTTTGCACAGTGACTCAGTCTGTAGTAACTAGGTTAAAGTCCACTTTGAGAAAAAAGAGAACAAAAGACCTCTTGTTAGTGCTGGAAGTTTGCCTCTTAAGATATCACCGAGGGGAGCTGGGAAGAGAAAAAAAAAAAAAGTCAGCAGGGCAGAGGAAGCTGCAGGCCTTCAGGAACACAGCCCCACTTTGGAAAGGAAAACGCACCGCCTTTCATCTCCAGGCCTATCTGCACCAGCCGCTCCCTTTGCCGCTGTTTTATGGCCCCGCTGCAGGACACAGGCCAGTGCCCAATTCCCACACTCCTTGAACACACTGAGACTGCCAGGGGTTATAGCCGAGTGGGCAAATGTCCACATCCAACCATCCCTCGGTGCAAGAGGAGAGGAGAAAAAGGGAGAAGAGGGGGGCGGGGGAGCCCCACCTTATAGAACTTGCTATATGCTGGGTGCTGTTCTAACAAAGTCTAGGGTGACCTATCTCCTTAACACCCAAACGAGGTTAGCATGCTATTTCCCAGGTCCAGGCAAAGGGAGAAACAAGCTGGTCCCACTCTGTTTGGGAAACCTGTTCACTTCGGTACTGTTGAGGAGCCACAGGGCCAGGAGACTGAGGGAACTCTTCCAGGCTACACACTAAAACAATCAGACTCCGGCACCGGAGGACTTAATCCCACCCGCTTCAAGTAAAAAGAGGAAAGACAAGGCAAGAGGAGTTCTCTTCCCACACCCTGCCTTTAGACCATTAAACTTGTGCCTGGAACCATTCTTCTTCATCCTATGGAGATGTTCTTCTAGCTTGTGACCACCCAGATGGTGAGGTGGGTCTGTGCTGTGATTGCCCGTCCTGGAATTGATCCACTGCACCTTGAGTGTAAGCAGCCGAATAGAGACAGGTAAAAACAAACAAACAAATCAGGAACTCCATGACAATCTTCATTAAAACTGCTTCTTGCCAGGCAGTGGTGGCACACACCTTTAATCCCAGTGCTGGGCAGAGACAGGTGGGTCTCTGTGAGTTCAAGGCCAGCCTGATCTACAGAGTGAGTTCCAGGACAGCAGGCTGTTACACAGAAAAAGCCCTGTGTTGAAAACCAAAACTACCTCTTATCATCTTTCCCTTCCAGGGTCGCCCAGAGATTAGGTCTCAGCCTACAGACCCCAGACCCTGACATATAGAATGTTGGGACTTTCTGGGTCTTCCAACTCAGTTAACACCTGTGGTGGTTTGAAAGAAAATGTCCCCTAAAGGGAGTGGTACTATTAAGAGGTGTGGCTTGTTAGAGTAGGTGTGGTCTTGTTGGAGGAAATGTGTCACTGTGGAGGCGGGCTTTGAGGTCTCATATGTGCTCAAGATACCTCCCAATGTCTTAGACCACTTCCTAGTGTCTACAAAAAGATGTAGGACATTTGGCTCCTTCTCCAGCACCATGTCTGTCTGCCTGCCACCATGTCTCATCATGATGATAATGGACTAAACCTGTAGAAATGTGAGCCACCCCAATTAACTGTAGAAACCTTTGACATTCCCTTCCCGCCTTGGCCTGGTAAAGCCCACACTCAACATCAGAGTGACCAATTATATCCTTCTTTGTCTTCATCTTTCCCATGTTTCGTGTGTATGTGTGTATAATTACATTAATGTGCAGGTATACACGTATTCTCTGATGTATGTGCACATGCATGTGGTGCACATGGAGGCCAGAGGATAGCCTCGGGAACACTGTCCACCTTATTTTGAGACAGGGTTTCTCACTGACCTGAAGCCTATCAATTAGCCTAAACGGGTTGTGCAACAAGCCCCAGGTATCCACCTATCTCTGCCTTCCCAGTATTGGGACTACAGGCATGTGCTATCATGCCTGAATTTTTTTTCAGTACTAAGGATCAAACTCAGGTATTAATAATTACAAAGCAAAACCTTTTTGGACTAAGCCCTCTCCTTGGTCCTTCAGTCATCTTCTTAGTGGATTGTCCTGATATTCTCTGCCGTTTGGAGTCTGACTTCTGAGCATGGTGGGTTATGCACAGCCCAGAGTGTAAGGACTGGGATATTTCTGAACAGCTCTGGAGAGGTTCTTGTGAAAGGGGTCTGTAGTAATAAGGGCGGAGGGGCTGCGTCCCCAGCACCCCAGCCTCCCGCACGGCTAGCTTATGCCTGAAATAACAACACACAAACTGTATTCATTTAAACACTGCTTGGCCCATTCTCTTCTAGGCTAATTCTCACATATTAATTTAGCCCATTTCTAATCATCTGTGTATGGCACCCCAAGGTGCGCTTACCAGGAAGATTCTAGCCTATGTCCATCCTGGGTCGGAGCTTCATCCCGGGAGCGGGGCATGGCGTCTCTCTCAGGCGTCTGCTCCCGAGAGGAGAGCTGTCGAGACTGAGCTCACTTCCTCTTCCTCCCAGTGTTCTGTTCTGTTTACTCCTCCCACCTATCCTCTAACCAATAAAATGGGCCAAGGCAGTTCCTTTATTAGCCAATGACCTTCCTCCATCAGGGGTCCCACAGATCACAATCTGAGCAATTGCCTGTTTTCTTGGGCTTGATATTTGGGTTAATCCTTGACTTTGGCATCTGCTTATGATATATAAATAATCAGAGCCAGACAGTGGTGGCACACATCTTTAATCCCAGAACTCGTGAGGCAGAGGCAGGCAGATCTCTGAGTTTAAGGCCAGCCTGGTTTACCAACTGAGTTCCAAGGCAGTAACCTTGTCTCAAAATAGAAAATCAAATAAATAAATAATCAGAAAGAATCTCTCAGGGTTCCTTTGTAGTTCAGCACCCAACATAGGAAAGACCCGCCACTGGCTCCAGGACCCCTCTGCTGTGATCCTGCGGCTACCTGCTGAAGCATCCAATCCTATAGTAGATGTCAGAATCTCAGATGGACAGAAACGTCAGGGAGAGAATGGTTGACAGCAAGCTGTGGGTGATTTGGGACTGGTCCAGTTGCGGAGGGGAGGGCCAGGTAGCTATCTCCCACTGCAGACACCTGGGGACTTTACCTGACAGTATCACTTTCATTCTTCAACAGTCTTCACACCTGTAAACATAATATCCGCCACCAACTGTCCCCTAGAGGATCCGGGTGAGGAGAATTAATGAACATTTGCTGAGCAATTTCAAGTTCTTCTGAGAAAGGCCCTTATACATACAAAGCATGATCGAAGGCTATCAGCTGACTAGGTCTTGAAGGAAATATTTAATGGAATCGAGACTGATGACTGAGTTCAATTCTTTATTCAAGTATACGCAGAGTTCCCATCGCTAGACTCTGCTGCCTACTCGAGAGGTTATTACGCTCTTTTTCCATTTCCATATAATCATAATGTGGGTCTACCAAGCACTGCTGCCTCCCTACCATGCTACCCACTGTCTTCCCCCTGTGTTGTCAAACCTAATGACTTTTGCTCATTCTTGTTTCTTTTGTCCTTTATTCAATGTGACTTTGGCTATGGGCCTCTCTTTGCCCTAAGCAGTCTAGTTCTCTAGTTTCCTCAAACTTAAATGTCCTTTTATTTTGGTGGTTCTGGAGATTGTATCCAGGGGCTTACATACTAGGCAAATGCTCTTCTTCTGAGTATATGCTCAGTTCCTTTTATATTTTGTGTGTGTGCACACGGGCGCAGGCGTACTGTGTGTATTATTGTCATCTCTCAGTAGCTACCGCCTTGGTCTTCTAAGTCAGGGTCTCTCACTGGGACTTGGAGTTTGCCGACTAGGCTAAACTGGCTCACCAACAAGCTCCGGGGATCCATGCATCTTTCTGTCTGAACGAGTATTCTTGTATCCACACAGGATCATACCTGGCTTTGTTTGTTTGGTTGGTTGGTTTGGTTTTCTGAGATAGGGTTTCTTTGTATAGCCCTGGATGTCCTGGAACTCACTCTGTAGACCAGAGTGGTCTTGAACTCATAGAGATCCATCTGCCTCTGCCTCCCGAGTGCTGGGATTAAAGGTGTGTGCCGTTACTGCCTGGCTCATACCTGTTTTTTTTTTACATGAGTGATTGGCACTGAACTCAGGTCCTAACGCATAGCAAACACTATTGACTGCGTTCTATCCTGGCTCATTTTTATATTTATCTTGAGATATTATCCCCACTCTTCTCTTGCTTTAGCACTAAGTTCCCCAGATGGCTTTTCACAAGTAGGCTTTCAAGTATTTGTGTATTGATTTACGGGGAAAGCGGTATACATGTGCGCATATATGTTCATGTGTGCATGCACATGGTACACATGTATGTCAAGGACAGAGGCTGACATCAAGTGTCTCCCTCAGTCCCTTCTCTGAGTTTTGAAATAGCATCTCTCATTGAATCTGGAGCTCACTGATTTACCAGTTGACCAGGAAGGCCTTCCTCCTTATCCTCCTCCCTCCATCTCCCAAGCAATGGGGTTCTAGGTGCTGGAGATCCAAACTCAAGTCCTTGGGTTGGCACGGCAAGTGCTCTATGAACCAAGGAACCTCCCCACTCACAATTTGGTTTTATTTTTTACTGTTAACTGTATCAAATTTACCTGCGATATTAAGGTCTTGGAACTATGACGTCCTATAAATTCATGATACTAAAATCTCTTTCCTTAAAATCTCTTTTCTCAAAAAAAAAAATTAAGGTACATTTCTTTACTTGCGTATGTGCATGCCTCTGCGTGTGTGTGTGTGTGTGTGTGTGTGTGTGTGTGTGTGTGTGTTGTTGGTCAGAGGACAACATAAAGACATCCGTTCTCTCCTATTACCATGAAAATCCTAGCAATCAACTGAACTCGGCCACCAGGCTTGACAACAAGCACCTTTACCTGCTGAGCCAGCTGGCTAACTGCTTTATTTTGAAGGTACAAATGTGAGGAGATTTTCAGAAACAGAAAGGGTATTTGGACTTCAGTCAGCAGTCCATAGGAATGAATTGGGACAGCTTCTATTTTATTTATCTGCTTCGTTGTTTTTTTTTTTTTTTAAAACTTGTCCTCTACGGCCACAAGTTACTTTTAAGATCATAAAATGCAACCTATGCCTTTTTTCCCCTTCATCTTTTTACTTCTAAATTTGAAGAGTTCGGGGCTCCTCAGGTCTCTCTCAGGCCCTCCGCATACTCTTGGCTTCTCTCTGAAAATGAGGTGGTCTGGAATGGAGGCCTTGCAGACCTCTGTGAGGAAAGTTAACTGCAAACAGTTAGATCTTAATTACATTTGGCGTCTGGTAACTGTAGGTCTACAGTGACAGCATTTGGAGGGTTAATGATGCCGCTGTAAGCCATTATTAGGAAAGAGCCAGGGATCCAGGGACACTGCCTCTCCCCTCAGGCCACTCCTTTAGCCTGTCTTGCCCCGCCCACTGGTCCCAGGCTCTCTTTTAGTGTGTGGTCAGGCTGTGTGTGCCAAACACCCAGCCATGGTGGAAACGACTGTTCTTTGAACTTTGCTACAGCCCCCGCCCGCTGGGGTCTCCGGAGGGAAGCATTCACCTCTAGCCTAGATGAAATGAGCTTCAGGAAAACCAAAGCGGCCTCAGGCTCTGAACTTTGTATTTCTTAGGCTGCCAGCATCGCTTGCCACTGAGTGTCATATAACTCCCAAAAATGTGCAGAGGAAACCGAAGAGCTGAGGAGCACAGATGCCCTGTGGCTGGAGAGACCATCGAGAAAGTGTCTTTTCCCTGAGAGGCCAGGTGTGTGAGAGGACAAGGAGGCCTATGAGGAGGTGGGGCATCCCAGAACAAGAAGGCTAGAATTCCAGGAAACTTGTGCCTCATGCAGCCAAGTTTGTGAAACCCCCTTGTTCTGGAAAAGTCTCCTACACAAATCGTTGGTGTTTCCAGCCTGATATTTGATAAGCGCAAGTCAGCTGGACATATTCTGGAGACTTTGGGTTTTACATGGTTTGTGATGGCCATGGAGACCCTTTTCACCTACTACGACATCCAGCCAGTGGCCACCCTGCCAGCCTCCTGCCTATCTCAGCCCTCCGGTGAAGTGTGTCTCATTCTCCCTGGCTCATGTCACTGGCAGCCTTGCTTCAGCCCTGACTCTCAACATCTATGACCTCAGAAAATGTCCTTGGTCCCTTCTTACTTCTTCCAGGTCACTAAATCCCAGAGCTGGAGGAATCCCAGGTGTATCAGTCCAGCCTCTTTAGTGATACACTGTGATCCGTACAGGACTGGCTCTAGCCTTGGGTACATTTGTGTTCCAGGAGCTCCAGAAGCTGCTGCTGAGTGAGTGAGTGAGTGAGTGATTCCCCCATTCTTATCTTTTCTTCAGAGTGATACCCAATGGGTCACACCAGTTTTCCGTGCCTTTATAGAGTATGATGTTGCTAGTGCCAGGCAGAACCCATTGGCTCCTCCAACAGACTTATGGGGTGGCAGGGTCACGCTCGTCTCTCATAGAACTCCTGGGAAAGAGCAGTCAAATTCAGGTGTACCGAGTACAGCTTTGGACTTGTTTCCCCAAGCTTGGTGAGCCTGGCTTAAGCAGCAACTCTCCCAGAGTTCCACAGACAAGGTGCTGGCAGCAGGGACTCCTTCCAGGCACTCCGAGGAAGAAGCCGGTTCAGGCCTTCCTTCTACCTTCTTCTTGTCACATGCAACCCCTGGGCACATGTTCCATGAGTGTGGTGGTTTGGATGAGAATGAGCCCAATGGCCCCATAACCTGGGACTACAGATGCACACATGGATCCTGGGATGGAATTTAGGCTTGCAGGGACAAGCGTTTTTAATCTGCTAAGCCATCTCACCAGCTCTCCCTTCTGCCTTTTCCCACATGTGTTCCATTGGCCTCCCCTACCTCTTCGGTACCTCTTTTCCCCTCTCGTGGTCCTCCTTCTCATTCCAGGATCTATATCCCAACTCACACCCACATATATACATATGAGGCTGAGATCGGCATGTGAGAGAGAACATACGGAATTGTCTTCCTGAGTCGGGGTCACCTCATTTAATATAACAAATTCCAGGCCTGCCCATTTCCCTGCAAGTTTTATAATTTCATTTTTCTTAACAGCGGAATAAGATTCCATCACGTATATGTACCACATGGTCCCCAGCCGTTCAACTCTTGATGGCCATCTTGTTCTAGCTCCCAGTTACTACGAGTGGTGTAGCCCTAAACACAGATGTGCGGGAATCTCTCTGGGTATCTAACCCAGGAGCTCAGTATAGCTGGGTAGAACTCTCAGTCCCACCCCAACAACAGACTACAGATGCATTTCTCCTAAAGGACTTCCTAGTCCTGATCTTTGGGGCACTTTTCCCCACAGGAGAGTCATGAGAAAGGAGGCGTAGACAACAGCGGTGGCCTGTCTTCCTCCAGCCTTAGCAAGGACACAGAAACCTTGCTCCAGCCTTTCCTCCAGAGGAAGTCCACCAGTCTCGCCCTGCCCCACTGTCCCAGGCCCTTGGAGGCTCCCCAACCCCGCTGCCCTTTTCTGTTTACACTGGGAGATGAGCCTCTGGGAGCTTAAGTGCAGTTCTGGCCCTTTTGTTTGTTTTGAAGTCAAGTTACGACTTCGCTCCCGGATTTATTGCAAATTCCATTTATCTCCCTCTCCCCAGGGTCTCAGCACAAATCCTTTAGGGCTGTTCTCCCCACTGGGGACAAATGTCAATTGACACAGGAAAGGATAGGCGTGCACAGATATGGAGGAGGCACATGTAAGGGCCAGAGCCATCCCCTAGTACAGGAGAAGCACAGATCACCCGAGGAGGACAGGCCTCAGCAGCCTGCCTGCCACCCCCCTCACGCCCCTTTTTCACAGGCCTTAATAGGAAAGAAGAGTCAGGCCCAAAGAAATCCCAGTTCTGAGGGGCTAGAGTAAACAAAGGAAGGCTCTGGTTTGGAGAGATGAAGCCTGTGGCAGTTTTTAGCAGGAAGCGGTGTGAGACCAAGGGTCCTGGGAGGCCTGGAAAGGAACCTCCCTGGAGTTGGTCTGACAGGGGCTGAGGGCCTGAGAGTTGGGCACGGGTTCATGCCTGCAGCCTTGCTGGGAGTCTCTACCTTCTCCTAGGTATCCCAGCGCCCTCCAAACCCCACTGTGTTCATAGACTACTGCTGTGTAGCTCACTAGGGAGAGAAAGAATCAAACTGAGCCAAACAAATTGGGAATGGGAAGTCCCACTGTGCTGTTGGCTTGTCCTTTGGAGACAGGAAGTGCCGTGGGCCTGTCCCTTCCTTGCATAAGTTCCCTGGCTAAGGAGCATGCAGGAGACACTGGAGGATTTCAAGCCGGCCTGATAAGTGGGGGAAAGAGGTTGCTCCCCATCAACACATACACATCAGCCAGGAGAACAGAGGCAAGATTACCTATGTGGCTGCAGAGTGCCCTGGAGCAGGCTGCCTGCATCCTCCCGGGGCATCACCAAGACTAGAGTTCCGGCCTCACAGCCAATGACACCGGGAGATACGGTTAGTGAGTGAGGGCTGAGCATCCACCCATCACCTCTGAGAGCACCCTGATTGCAGAGTAGGTGCAGCTGCTTGCCAGAAGCACGTCCCACAACCATTTCACCCCGGAAGGCACTGGGCTCCATTCTGTCCAGACCTGATTCTTCTTCAGTCTCTAAGCAGCTGAGCCATTAGCCCAGGGTCTGCGTCATCTGCATCTCTCCAGACCTAACTCTGGACTCGGGCCCTTAGAAGCCAGGGGCCTTCACATACCTCCATCAGCTTAGCCCTTGCCTCTGGCATCCACTCCCACCAGTCTCTGAGGCTCTCTGTGCTTCTCTCAAGTCTCCTCACAAGCTTTTCTCTGTCCCCTCACTAGCCTGACCTATCCTCTAAATTCCTCTGTCCCTAACTTGCCCTGAAGGACCGGCCTAATTCACCCATTCCATTCTCTCTGCACATGCTACCACCTGGCCCGGAAGGGAGCGGCTAAACACCCAATTGGTGGCAGATTCAACAATTAGGTCACCGTCCCTGCGATTCATCCCCCACCCCCAACCCCAGCCTCCATCTTCCAACACCTCACGGGCCTCTTTGCTAGGACCCTGGCCTTTTCTCAGGCCCCTTCCAGTCTCTGCCTGCTCACCTCCAAGTCCCTTTGTATCGCCCCCTTTCCCTCACACCAGGGCAGGAGATGTTCCTACCTCCTCTCTGCAAACTTACATACCTGGCCCTGTGTAGCCTCTGTCCCTTCCATGCCATGTCATCATCTCTGTCTCCTTTCCTGGATCAGAAGCTGCATGTTCAGACTCAGCTGAGATTCAGCAGCACACTCCTGCTGAAGAAGCATTAGCCCAGAGTGTGGCTGCCTCTTCCCTCAGGCTGGAAGACCTGCTTTCTCTCCATTCACCACCCTTTTCTCCCTTTGCTAAACATCTGTGTTTGTTTCTTTCTTCAGACCCAGCCCACACACCTTCCTCACAATGGTGGCTCAGTAGCTCTCGCAGCTGCCTCCTTGGGGTGCTACTTGGACTCTCTCCTTAGGCCATTCTGGCTTCTCTCTGCCAGGATCCTACTTTTCTCATGCTCTTCAGCTACCCCCCCCCCCGACAACTCAGCCCCCTCCCCTCCCCATCCTTGTCAACCAGAGTCCATGAACCCCAAATCTCTAGCTACCGAAATGCCCATATTTCTGCCTACTGTTGGCTACTTCTGCACAGACACTGTGGAGAACTGCACACAAAAAAATGAACCGATCACCTCAGACTCTGTTTTTGAGATTGCTTGATTGTGTTATATCCCCAGCTTCCCACGACAAGGCTGAAATCTTCAGCTTCCAGAAACCCAAACGATCTTCTTCAATATGTGTGTGTATGTATACGTGTGTGTGTAAATGTGTGTGTGTGTAAATGTGTGTGTGTAAATGTGTGTGTGTAAATGTGTGTGTGTCACATACTCTAATGTTATCATCTAAATTCAAGCCCTTCCCATCTCTCTCCTAGACCCTTTTCTCAATCTCTGAGCCTTTTCTTTGATAGCCCACTTGTCTTTGGACACAGGCTCCTTCATAGCAACCTGTCTCCCTTTCAGAAACCCATGTGGATGCCACACTGTGTGTGGTTCCCTAGCCAGGGCCAGGGCCTTGCCTTGCTGTCAGTCCAATTCCTACTACCTGTGGCTGGCAGTTGTTGGTTCAGGATCTACTATGCAACAGGTCCCTGGGTCTAAACAAGAGCCTCTTCCTTCGCACTTGCAGAGCTGGCCACTCCCTCACATCCCCAGTTTTCCGTTTGTCCATTTTTGTCTGCAGTGGACAGCCCCCCTCCCATTTGCTGCAGGTATTTCCCAATCTTGCTTAAGGCCTAGTTCTTCCAAGAAACCTAAAAACTTCCAGAGTAACAACTGAGTCCCCCGTTCTTCAACCCATATGACAACAATATCTGAATGTATCATCTCCCTTGTTGTACAGCTCTGGCCTACCATAGAATGTTGACTGAGTTTTCTGTTGTCAGGGTTTCTATCTGCCCCATTCCCCAGCTGTTTAGTCCCAGAGAAAATTACACAGTGTCTACATTAGTTATAAACTGATTGGCCCATTAGCTCAGGCTTCTTATTAGCTCTTATAACTTATATTAACCCATTACTCTAGTATATGTTAGCCACATGGCTCGGTACCTTTTTCGGCAGGGTAGGTCACATCTTCCTTCTTCCATGTCTGGGCAGGACTGGGAGAGAGCTTCCTTCTTCCCAGAATACTACTATTCTCATTGTCCCACCTCTACTTCCTGTCTGGTTGTCCCGCCTATACTTCCTGCCTGGCTACTGGCCAATCAGCGTTTATTTAAAACATAATTGACAGAATACAGAATTGTCCCGCACCAATAGAATAATTCTTTTTGGAGGGAGTTTGGTTGGTGGTTGGTTTGGGGTTTTTTGGCTTTTGTTTGTTTGGTTGGTTTTGGTGTTTTGGATGATTTTGTTTTGTGTTGTGTTTTAGTTATTTTTGAGACAGGGTTTCTCTGTTTAACAGTCCGAACTGTCCTCGAACACACTTCGTAGACCAGGCTGGCCTTGAACTCACTGAGGTCTACCTGCCTCTGCCTCCCAAGTGCTGGGATTAAAGGCGTGTGACATAACCACCCAGCCAGAGAACAGTTTTTAATGTTGTATGTATCCTACACACTTTTAATTAAAGCCAGTTGCTTTTGAATTGGGTCTTATCCTCAGATTTAGCATTATTTTTTAGCTGCTAAAATTGTGGGCAGAGTCAGGGAGGGTAATCACAGCAACTCCTAATACCTGATTTGGTCTCCAGAAAATTAAGGAATCCTTGACTCAGTGGCCCCAAGTCTTGTACACGCCCTCTGCAGGTATGCTGCCATTTCTTATGGTCTTCTTCCTACTGACCGTGTGGAATCAGAAGAGAGAGAGAGACCTTGGATATACATCTGGGGGCTCACCTGGCCTTTTTCCACAGTTGCCTCCCGAGAGCATGTTCTCAGAACCTCTAGGCTGATTGCTTACTTCTGACTTTCAGGACCTGATGTCACCCTCTTACAGTCTCTGTGGTGGAAAGTCTCTTTCCTGTTCCGAAGACCTCCCTCCTGACCCTCCAAGCCTCAGTGCTTGCTCTCTTTCCCAAGCTCTCTAGCAGGTCACTTGCAGAGGAAGAGGTTTTCTCACCCTTCTATCAGCAACGTCTCTAAGGGAGAGGATTTTTGAAGCTTATCAAACCTAGTAACTCCTAGAAAGGAAGAAATAAAACTCATCGGTCTAGGGCTTTCGTAAAAGTTGAATGGGACACAGCCCAACTGTGACTGTTCACACAGCATTCTCACAGAGATATTTGAAGAAAAGTAAACTTTGTCACTCAGGAGGGGCCCATGGGTCCTCGTGTCTAGATGCACATGAGCTCACTCCTCAGCCCTTCCCCCACCCGATCTGGCGTGGGGCGTCCCAGGACCCTCTGACCTACCTCTGTTTCCTAGTCTCCCCATTTCCAGTCTAGCTGTGTTCTTATGCCAAATCCAGTGGAAGATTGTTCTCTTTTTCAGGAAGAAGACATTGGTTTAATCACCTCCACAAAAGCCAAGAGAAGGATCTCGTATGGAGCTCAAATCCTGCCCCGAGTCTCAAAGAACTGGCTAAAGAAATAAGAAGATCATGGCAGCCGAGGCTGCAGGAACTCCTGGGAGTTGCTGACCTGCATTTTGAAAAGACTCCATGGTGCTCTCTGCAGCTTGGAACAGAAAGCGGCTCAAGCTGTCAGGGAGCCGGTGTTCTCCGTCAAGGGTGAGCAGGAGCAGGCTGACCCAGGAACGGGCAGTCACAGCTGAGCGCGTTAGCTTGCGTGGGAAGGCCAGCTGTCTCAGTGGGGCCCAGGAGACAGACTGACTGGGGAAGAATTCCTGTGTTTGGAACTGGGCTTGAAAAGTCTCCCATTTGTAGCTCTCGACTCACAGAAGAGCAGAAAGAATTCCCAGCTGTCATCAGGGTGCAGAAAGTCTTCCCGCGTCTGTCTGGGAGTGTGTGTGTGTGTGTGTGTGTGTGTGTGTGTGTTGGAGACTCTCCTCCTCCTCCTCCTGGCCTGGCTACCACATCAGAGGGGTCAGCTCCAGGCCACATGACCCCTTGCTGTCAATAAAGGCAAACAGGCCAGGCCTGGTAGCACAGCTGCTCAAGAGGCTGAAGCAGGAGAATCTCAAGTTCAAAGCTAGCCTGGGCAATTTGGCAGAAGTTAAAAAGGGGGTGGAAAAATATGCATATACTTACATATCCAATGATATTATAATATATATATGGTATGATATATTATCTATTATATAGTCCAATGTAGAATACTTACTTGCCTAGGAAGTACATTTCCCTTCAACCCCCAGTTGAGGGAGAGAGAGAGAGAGAGAGAGAGAGAGTGGGGGGGGGGGGAGGAAGGGAGGGAGAAGGAAAGGTAGAAAAGAACCATTGTCGTTGGACAGTGGTAAGGCACATCTTTAATCCCAGCACTTGTGAGGCAGAGGCAGGCAGATCTCTGTGAGTCTGAGGCCAGCTTGGTCTACAGAACAAGTTCCAGGACAGGCTCCAAAGCTACAGAGAAACCCTGTCTGGAAAAACCAGGAAGAAAAAAGCCAATGTCCTGTGACTCCTCTTCTATGAGTATCTAGCTTACTCAAATTCGTGGAGGTATCATGATGGTTGCTAGGAGTTGGGAGAAAATTAATGGTTTGTGGGAATGGAATTTCATGTTTTTCAAGATGAAAGGTTGTGGATACAGACAGTGGTGCTGGCTGCAAACCGGTGTGAATGTTAATGCCACAGGATTGCACACTTTAAATGACTGACTTACAGGCCAGAGAGCTGGTCCATTTGGTAAAGCACTTCGAAAGCAAGCATGCATACCTGAACTCAGTCCCCAGAACCCATGAAAAAAAAAGACAGGATCAGTAGCCTGCCCTGTAATCTCGGTGTTGGGGAGACAGGAACAGGCAAACCCCTAGGGCTCTCTAGCCAGATAGTTCAGGCCAACTGATAAGTTCCAAATCAGTAAGATCTCTCAGAGAATAAAGGCAGATGGCTCCTGAGAAACAACACTTAAGCTTGCTCACTGATCTACACACACACACACACACACACACACACACACACGTGCGAGGCCAAAATGATCTGTTTTAATGTTACACCTGTTTTACCATAATTGGGGTGAAGGTGGGAGGAAAGATGGAAGGATGAGGGAGGAAAGGAGGGAGGGAAGAAAGAAGGGCAGGCAGGTGGGGAAGGGAACTCAGTTCTGCTCACAGCACAGTCAGTAGAAGGCAGCCAGGTGACTCGGGCCCTGACTCCAAAGAGGGGAATGTGTCTGGGTGCGTACAATCAGGAAATGGATTCACACACAGCATGATAAAAGCAGGGAGCATACGAGGCCAAGTCGTGTAAGCCCTGGACACTCCCGATGACTAATAGCTGAGCTAATTGTGCACACCACAGACCCATCGAAGTTTTTCATCGGAAGTTATTCATTAAAAGCCTATAAGCCTTCAGGATATCCTTGTAGGGCTATGGATGGGAAGCCATTTCTTCATAACCTGTTCAAACACACAATTTAACTCTTCTCAGTCAGACTCTATTTTTAGAGCTAGGAAATTTGGGACCCATATTCAGAGCCTGCCATTGTGCAGCCGGTTTAAGTGTTTAAGAAGAAGAAGAATCCCTGAGTGCCTTTAATTCCAGCACTCAGGAGGCAGAGGCAGACAGATCTCTGTGAGTTTGAGGCCAACCTGGTCTGCAGATAGAGTTCCAGAACAGGCTCCAAGACGACACAGAGAAACCCTGTCTCAAAAAAACAAAACAAAAAAAGCAAAAACAAGAAAAAAAAACAAAACCAAGAATATGGAAATGCTTTCTGGGAGTGGCAAAGGACTTTTCCATCCTCTCTTATCCTTTTAATTGAGTCTGGTTATGGAGCAAGTTAGCAATTGACAATAAAGAACTAATAGCAAAGGAAAATAAGCATGGCTATTAAAATACAAAGTACAACCTTCACTGCCGGCCAGACAGCCTGCAGCAGCCACAGCGGAGAATCGCACAGATGTCCTTGAGACTCCGAGAACAGAGTCTATGAGACGGGAGAGCCAATCTGAATCAAGCCAGATGTGGGTGGGACACAAAGAATGTTCTATCAGATTCTTATATTTTTTGAGATGTAATTCACGTGTGATTAAATTTCACTATTTTAAAGTATGTGGTCCAGAAGGTTTTAGTATTGTAGGGAAGAAGGAAAAAAATGTCCCCTTTGCCCTCCGGAGAGTCGCTGCAGTGAACTAACAGCACAGATTAGCGAGAGACAACAGCACACGCATGTTTAGCTTGGCTGGTGAGAAATCCCATGAGGGTGATTACCAGTAACCCGGATAGGCAGAATTGCCTACACATCTATCTTCATAGGACACGCAGACCATGTAGTAAGTTATGACAGCAAACGAACATTTGAGGAAGGGCCTGACTGGAGGAGCACGTGTGTGAACCCAGGATTTGGGAGGCAGAGGCAGGCAGAGCTCTATGAGTTCCAGGCCAGTCGGGGCTACAAAGTGAAACCTTGTCTCAAAGCAAGACTGACCAACAGAAATGAACCTTCTGGGGGGTGGGGGGTGGGGGGTGGCTATGAATGGGTCTAGAGCATACACAGACAGGGTTGAACTGCCTGTGGTAGATGAATGATACCCGGGGAATATAGGAAAGAAGTGGAAACTAACTGTTGATAGGTGTGGATACTGGAAATGGTCTAGAATTAAATAATGACGATTGCTGTACAACATGATGAATAATTAAAACCAATGAACTTCATACTTTAAAATTATGTCTTAGACTGGGCACGGTGGCACATGCCTTTAATCTTCACATTCAGAAGGTAGAGGCAGGTGGATCTCTGTGAGTTCGAGGCCAACCCGGTCTATGTAGGAAGACAGGGATACATACTGAGACTCTGTCTCTAAAAACAGAACAAAAAATGTATCTTAATTCCATTCATTTGAAAACAAAAATCCAAACTATCCTCACATTTTCTTCATTTATCTTGCAATTATCTGGATATTCTAAATATCTTCCTGATTTTACTTCTAATGTAATTATCTTGTGATTAAATTTCAATTTTAAACAGATGCAGTCTTTTTCCCTTTTTCTTTGCAGGGCTGGACACTGCAGTCAGGACCTCACACCCCCTAGGAACTGCTGAGCTACATCCTCAGCTCAAATACAGCCTTTTTTTTTTTCAATGTTTTGATGCCCCAAACTATAACCTACCTTGGTGACTGTCTTAGTAAACTTGAAAAGAATATGCGTCCTGCTGCGGGTAAAGGGCTTTAAAGTCTCAGCTCAAGTCAAACGATCACACTGCCGCATCTTCTACAATCTTATTTTTCTGTGTGCTCTATTGATGCCTGAGAATTGTCGTTTTCTCAAGCTACACTTGTATGTCTACTTCATCTTTACATTTCATCCATTTTCCCTTCGTGTGCTATAAAATTCTGTTTGTGGATACACACACTCTGAGTGTTATTGTGTCTTCTTACGTTTTTCTGTCTAAGATTGTCCCTCTATCTCTAGGGATAGCCCTTGCTCTGTAGTCTTCTTTTGCAGTAATTAAACCATTCCAGATTTCTAACAAATGTTGCCTGATTCAGCATCTTATTCTTCTACTTGGAAACTATTTGCATTTTGATTCTTAAAGTTGTCTCTTTTATAAGCATATGCAAACAGAATATCTTCCTGTTAGCTTTCCTATTGCCCTGTCTGCTCCTTGCCGTCCTCTTCTTGGGATGGACTGAGTTCTTTTTTCTATATTTCATTTTATCTGCCTAGTTGACTTTCGTGTCCATGCCTGTGTGGGGCTTGCGTTAACCACTTCTGGCACTTTTCACTTCTTTTGTATATCTAAGCTTTCTGCCTAAAGAACCTCCTTTAATATTTCTTACAAGAGAAGATCTGCTTATAGTGAAACCCTGTGTGTTTTGAAGTCTTTAGTATGCCTTTGTCTTCTGTAAAGAGCATTTTCCCTGGATACAGAATGCTAAGTTGAGTTCTTGTTTTCTTTATGCAAATTTAAGGTATTGTTCCATTATTTTTTTGCTTGCATAACTTTGGTCAAAAGTCTGCAATATTTCTTATTCTTTCTAAAGAATAAAAAATAAAATAGGGTTTTTTGAGTTTACATTTAAGATTTTTCTTTATTGTTAATTTTTAGTTATTTTTATTTTTATTTATTTATTTATTTACTTACTTACTCACTTACTTATTTGCTCTTTCAAGACAGAATCTCTCTTTATATCCCTGGCTGTCCTGGAACTACCTGTGTAGACCAGGCTAGTCTCAAACTCAGAGATCCGTCTGCCTTTGCCTCTCAAATGCTGGAATTAGAGGTGTGTACCATCACATCCAGTTTTATTTAATACTGGAAGCTAAGCACAGGACTTTCTGTATGCCAAGCAATCACTCTATCAACTAAGTCAGTAAATCACTATCAATACTTTGATTACAATATACCTCAATGTGGTTTTATCTCTTGTGGTTGGGATCCACCGTAATTCTCAGATTGCTGGTATTTATCACTCTTATCACCAAATTTGGAAAAATTTTGGCCCATCATTGTTAAGCACCTATTCACTCTCCCTTCTCTCCACTTACACTGTTATTTCCTTGTCTTTCTTCTCTGCTTCAAGTTGGGTAGCTACTATTGCTGTATGTTTTCAATTCCACTTCTTTTTCTCCTGCAGTTTCCATTTTACTTGTAATCCCATAACTAGAAGTTACATTTGGTTCTTATTTTGTATCTTCGATTCTTTCCTCATTCAATTCATGTTTCCCTTTAAACTCTTGAGCACATTTTACATTATGTTTACTTCAATGTGCCTGTCTCCTCATTTAATCAACTCTGTCACCATCAAGTATATTTCTATTAGCTGATATTTCTCTTGGTGTGAGTCACATTCTCCTTTTCCTTGGTGAGTCTAGTTGGCTTGATTAAATGGTGGGTACTTTGAAAGTTCTATTGTTGACCATTTAGGTATTTGCTTAGAGAGTATAGAGTTTCTATCTGATCATGAGTAGCTTCTGAATGTGACTTTCCTTCAGGGATTTGTTTTAAGCTTTATTAGAATAAGGATTCTAAAATCCCCCAGCCACGGGAAGTTTGGAATTACTATTTGCCAGCTCAATGGCATCTGTCTGAGTCAGAGAGATGTGGGTGGGAGATGGGAGAGGGTGTGAGGCTGACCAGGAGAAGTAGCTGGGGAGGCTTCAGTGCTATGAGATCCAGCATGGACAGGAGAAAGGTGCATGATGTGTGGAGCAAGCCAGTAAGCAGCACCCTCCATGGCCTCTGCATCAGCTCCTGCCTCCAGGTTTCTGCTCCACTTGAGTTCCGGCCTTTCTGCTTTTGTTGATGAATAGTTCTGTGGAAGTGTGAGTGAAATAAGCCCTTTCCTCCCCAAGTTGCTTTTGGTTATAGTGTTTCATCACAGCAATACGAAGTGTAAGTAGGACAACTGATAGCTTCAGATAATGCACGGAAGGCTGTATAGACCAACAAGGAGGAAATGAAAAACCGAGGCGGGGGCTCTATGATCATCTACTTTGGAACAGGAAACCTGGACTTCAAGGCTGCGCAAAGGAAGCCCACGCAGAGCATGTTGGTCTTGGTGAATTAAAGGACAGACATTGCCAGGGATGGTGTCACATGCCTGTCACCCCAGCTCTTTGAGAGGAAAAGGCAGGACGATCACAAACTCAAGGTCACTTTGGTCTGCATAGCAAGACTCTGCCTTGAAAACAAAAGGTTGAAGAGACTTTAGGTGAAAGCTGTCAGGGCAGAGCTCTAGGGAAGAAAGGACTTCGTGGAAAAATCTGCCTAAGTGCCTCCTTGAAAATGTGTTTCCTCGTGAGCTGTGCACACCTCGACTGCAGCTCTACCGCAGAGGGCAAAGAATGACCGAAAGTTGTAAAATGAGTCAGTCAGTGTTCACACAGGAGAGTGACTCAGACGGATGCCATCGAGCTGGCAAATAGTAATTCCAAATTTCCCATGGCTGGGGGATTTTAGAATCCTTATTCTAAAAAAGCTTAAAACAAATCCCTGAAGGAAAGTCATATTCAGAAGCTACTCATGATCAGATAGAAACTCTATACCCTCTAAGCAAATACCTAAATGGTCAACAATAGAACCTTCAAAATACCCACCATTTAATCAAGCCAACTAGACTCACCAAGGGAAAGGAGAATGTGACTCACACCAAGAGAAATATCAGCTAATAGGAATATACTTGATGATGACAGAGTTGATTAAATGAAGAGACAGGCACATTATGTATGTATTATGTTATGTATGTATTATGTAGACATAACAACATAAAATGTGCTCAAGATTTTAAAGGGGTTCAAGCTGTTCAATGTGCAAATGCCCCATTTTTTTTTCTGCTTGTTTACTTGGGATGATCTTGGGAGGTTTCACAATCAATTCCTGACTAAAATGGTTAAGTATACACATTGCATCATGTCAAGTATAAGGACTGGATTCAATCCCTAGAGCCTATCTAGGTGAGGCAGTGTATACTTGTTATCCCAGGGGAGAGGAGAGAGAGGGAAAGGAAGAGACAGATGGGCCCTGGGACTTACTGTCCAGTTAGCCTAGCCTCTTTTGTGAGCTCCAGACTAACACAAGCTTCTGTCTCAAAATGGACATCCAAGGCCTTCATGCTCATGAGCATTTGCACGTACACACATACACACACACACACACACACACACACACACACACACACGGGGTGGGGCGGAGCTCAAGTGCCTGGATAAGCGTGTCCTCACCTGCTGTGCTCTGGTTATTGCTTTGCCATTCCAACCTTCAGGGCCCACTTGGAAACAGAGCCTCCCCAGGGGCTGGACTTCTATCACTAGAGGTATGTCTTTCTGACTTCTTGTACACTTGGGCAACAAACCGGTTTAGCCAGCCCACATCAGTGAGAATGTGCCCGTTCTGTAGACTACGACCCTCTCCTCCTAAGCTGGGTTTCCAGGGGGAAAGCAGAGGACACCAAGCAGCTAAAGTGGACACCATCTCTCGAAAGAGGGAAAGCACACAGGCTTCAGGTCTGTTGAGACGCTGAAGTAGTTAGGAGATAGCTTTTCAACTGTAGGCAGATGCTCTTCTTTTCCCCTGCCTTCCACCCGGAGCCTGACGCAGGGTTGGCACGTAGTAACTCCTCAGTGATACCTGGCTGAAGGATGAACATGAATCTCTGCACTTCTTGGTAGAACCTGGTACTGGGGCTGTTAGGTGTCCATTTAGAAAACACTGCACTAAACCAGAAGTCACCCTTCCCCCTGACGTTTGCACATGTGGGCGTGCTGTGTGTGGTTCCTTTGGTTTTAGAGGTGCTGATGCTGGGTCACAGCTGGGGAAGACGATACCCCTGAGATCCTGCAGGGAACCTTCCAGGCTTGCCCCCCGTGGCCTCCAGACCACACCGTGAAGAGCTCTGTAAATGGATTCATCAAAGCAGGCAAAGCGAGCCTCTTGACAGGTGATTGGATTTAGACCTGAAAGCAGAGATGTGTTCAAACTCTCTGGGCCCAGATGTCCTAACCGCAGGCCGGCTCCTGAGGAGGAAGGAGAGCAGCAACCATGACCCTCACCTCTTTTTCTCTAAAGAGGGTGACAGTTCTTGGGAATTCCCTGAAAGCACCCAAATGAGCAAACCTGAAGGTGTTTGCCTTCAAGTTTCCTCGCAGGATTATGGCAGACTGACCAGCTGTTCCATGCTCCGCAATTACCTTAACTTCAAAAAGCTGGCCTTCTGTCCCGGGGAAAATTGAGCCTTACCATAAAATGTTTCCAAATTCGCCCAGATCTCAAAACATGCCTACACTAAGGTGTGGGTCTTAGGCCTCCAGAAACCTGTGAGAAATGACCACAAAGGCTCCTGTGCCTCCTCCCTCTCCAGTCAGCACCTTCCCCAAGAAGAGCTAGTGACAGTGTGAGGGCTCACCGTGTGCGCCGCCATGCAGGCCGTGTTTGCACAGAGAGCGTTGGGGGCAGAAGTTCATCGAGGGAGGCTGTGTCCACACAGAGGGGTGCCTTGGATCACTTAAACTGCGATGCCATATGAGCGTGTAGTGACCCTGGTTGGAGAGCGCAAAGAATTACATCTGGAGAAGAAAATAAGTCATCCTTCCCTACATATTCTAACCATCTGTTCCTCAGTTGAGCAGATAAACTAATAAGACAGACTTCTTGGAAGGTCATAGAATGTGGTGGAAACAATGGTTGAACCAGTGGGGCTCTGTGTTTTACTTTGGGGTCCCAAGGTTAGCCGACAGTGAAAAGCAAATGGCTGCGGTGTACTCAGGAAGACTCCAATGTCTTCCTTCTGTTGAGCCACGTTAAGGAGAAGCAAGATTTACAACAGGCATGCCTCCTCTGGGTTGGAAACACTAGAGGTTTGGAATCCAGCCCAGACCTGGTTCTGGGGCTTCACGTACCTAGAGTCTGTTGAGCAGGAAATGGGCCCCTGGAAGATGAGGTGAAGGGAACACTTTCTCAAGAAAATGACTCTCCCCACGGAGATCCAAGCACCTCGACAGAGAATAAATTCCATCCCAGAGCGAGTAGCTCTCGGCGCCATCTGGATGCTGGTGTGATGTGGATGTGTTGCTGGAAAGGAGCTGAGGTTCTAGCTCATGCTTTCCTGTGCAGAGGGAAATGTTTGCGCTGTGCACGTGGCTTCATATGGGAGGCTATTTGGCAAAGACAAAGGAAATCCATGGGTGGGCCTGGGCTTCCTCTCAGAAGCATGTCTCTGGTGTGACGCTGTGCCCCATCTGCCCAGTCATCCCCAAGTCAAAGAAGAACTACGACTATGGGAAGCTAAGAGGAAAGGTGGAAGCTGGGCTGCCAATCACAACTCTTCTGAGGCCTCTGGTACTTGAGGAGGATTAAGGCAGAACTGGAATCCTTCCTGAGGCTCTAGAGCCCCTTAATCTAAATTCCGTGCCCTCCTCTTTCTCCATTATCTCTTATTTTTTTTTTCACAACATTAGCTGCTGTGATGTCAGAACGTGGCAGACACGAGTCTTCCATGCCTTGTGGGAAGCCTGGGTAGTTCCTGAGCACTTTTAGTAGCCAGGCTAAGGGATAGCTGGACAGCAAGATCCTGTGGAATCCCCAACCCTGAGTGAAGCACTATTTGACTAGCCATGAGAAACTAGAGACCTCCAGAGAGAGTAATATGCCCGAGGTCACACACAGCCAACAGCGATGGTTTGGGTCCATACAAGATGACTCTAGTGCCCACATCCATTCTCCCTTCTCAGCATAGGGAGTTCCATCCTCGGTCTTTACTGAAGTCAAAAGATGATGTAATGAGGGGCTACCTCCCATTCTGCTGTCAGCCAAGCTCTGCCCTGGATCATGACAGAGGTGCCAGACACCAAGAGTTTGCCCAAGAGAGGGATCAAAGACCCTTCCTTATATCCGGGATCTCCTTTGCTGCCCATCTATGGGAGTGTGTAGTGGACTGTGGTGGGGAGAAGAGTTGAGGATCCAGGTCAACCTAGGTAGAAGCCTGGGCCCACTCAGGAGCCCCGTGATCCCAGGGCACACTCAGAGTCTTGGAGAGGGGACATGAAGGAACAGCAGACCATGGGCAGCTCAGGAAGGGTCCCTTTATTCCTCCAACAAACACTCACTCTCCTGTGAGCCAGACTCGGCTGCAGCACCGGAAGATGTGGTGAGACAAACCTGAGCAGATGGGCGCTGCCCCCCTTGGCCCAGGTCTCTTTCCACGAGTAAATGAAAGAAAGTATGTGACCCTCATAGAGTGAGGTTCATGGCATGGCTCACTCCTGGTGAGCCCATGCAGAGACCATCTTACAGCAGGTACCCGACCTCTCAGATCAAAAGCCAAACAGTTCAGACACCTGGAAATGCTGCTGCCATTAAGAATCCCCATGCTGGCTGGGCGGTGGTGGCGCATGCCTGTAATCCCAGCACTCGGGAGGCAGAGGCAGGCGGATCTCTGTGAGTTCGAGACCAGCCTGGTCTACAAGAGCTAGTTCCAGGACAGGCTCCAAAACCACAGAGAAACCTTGTCTCGAAAAAAAACCAAAAAAAAAAAAAGAATCCCCATGCTGACCCACACTGAGGGAGACACTGAGGAGGGAAGGAACCAAGCAAGGCAAGACCCTGAACTTTAGTATCTGTGCTGATACCAATGTGTGTGGTACAAGTGAGCATACAAAGTTTTTTATGGGGCTGGGTGCTAGGCATAGTTCCAAAAAGAAGGGTGGTATTGGGGACCACAGGGGCAAAGAGGCTATGAAATTAGGGTTCTTCCAAGTGTTCTTTTCAGTCTCCATTCCCTTCCTGTCCAGTTATCCATCGCTACATGACACACTGGCCCAGACTCAGTAACTTCACACAGCTATTAGGTCGATTCTGTTCTAGGGAGCACTTGCCATAGCAGTCCAACAGCTGCTGAGGCTAGAGCCATCAGAAAGGTCTATGAGCCAGATGCCCAGAAGAGCTGTCATTCATTCCGCACGGCTGGATCCAAGCTGTGGAAGGTCTAGAATTTCTGTAGTAATCAGTGTCTTTTGGTCAAACACATCACTGTGCTAGCAGAGAGAACATACAAGGCTGCCATCTTGGGGGGGGGGTCTCTCTACAACAACCGCCTTTATACAAAGTGACCTAAGGGAGGGGAGAGGGAGAGGAAGAGGGACAGACTAAGAATAAGCATGAGAGAGAAGCAGAAAGAAACTGAGCCAAGGGCTTAGTTTGGGGTATGTTTGGGGCTTAATTTGGGACTCAGTATGGGGAAGTCAAGACTTTGTCCTTGTGTCAAAAGAAGGAACATCTCTTAAGTTACATCTGACTGTTCCCTCACCTCACATCCCATGGTACGTTCCTACACTATGCCCGGACCCAGGGTCCTGGAGCCAGTATGTGGAAGAGAGCGGACAAAACCGCTTACATCATTCTAACTAGCCAGTCCACATTTAAGAATGAGCCTGCTACGTGACCGTTCTCTGTGAAATTGTTTATCTGCCCTTGTTGAAGTGTGGCCTCTAAGGGTCATGATCTGTTGCCTATGACGTCCCAACAGCGGTTGCCCTGGAGATTTGGAAGTCAAGGATGGTAGAAGAACCTCTTGCCAGGATGATCTCATATGAAAAATCCCTTTGCTGGGGCTGCAGCCCAGCAGCAGAGCATGCTTAGCGCACACAAGGCTTTCCGTTCAGTGCCAGAAACGGGGAAAATATCTCCCCGCTTTCTTGTGACCGACCACCTGGCAACTGAGCTACGAGGGGAAAGGAAAGAGCCATAAATCCCTTGCATATGTACGCAGGCAGAGCGGGGTGGGCAGAGCATAGCTCTTCTTGGCCCCCTGACTGTTTCTGCTCCCTCTAAGGGCCGTCCAGTTAACCTCACTGGACTTTGGTTGTGGAGCCTTGTTTGGGAGGCTGTAGAACCATCCGGATGTTCGAGATTACCTTTCCCACTCTGGATAAATCAAGCATAGTATCTCATTCCTAAGACTGAAGCTGGCTTCCTCCAGCCTCTGCCTGGCTCTCCATTGCATATTGTGACAGTCTTCATTATTGCAAAGCAGAACAGGGTACTTTGCACGTCATATTTCTCCTACAAAGTCACTTTTAATCCACCCTACTCTAGAGCTCCTCGACCTTCTTCAGTAACAACGAGGTTTATTTACTACCCCCCTCCCTCGAGAATTCCTTAGTTCACGACAAAATCTCATCTTTGTTCCACGAAAATTCCACTTCTATTTGCCTTTAAAAATAAAATAAATAAATAAACGCTGGCCAGCCCACAGCCTCCAAACAAAAGCCAGTGCCTTGACAATAACCATCATCGCTCTGAAATCCCAAGTGACAATAAACAGGAAACCAAAAGAGGGGTCATCCAGCATAAACAAGACAAAGGGGGCCCGTTCCCTCAAAAAGATTTCACTTCTAACATCCAAAGAAGACGTCTTTTCCAAATGCTTTGGTTTTTACATGGCCCAAGTGTCCTATTAGTCCGGGTCATTTAAAACCTGAGTTCCCAATTGGTCTATCATTTTATTTTAATGACCTATACTTCCTACAGAAACATGGAAAGTAATTGTTTCTTTCTTTTCTTCCTTTTTTCAATTAAGCATGTTGTGGCGGGCATATGAAACGCAGCCTTACTTGCAGCCCGCAGCGGGGAGCGCGCAGGGAACGCGGGAGAACTGGGTCTGGAACGGCGCGAACCGCGCGCCACGCATGCGCCCAGGCCCCAGCCCAGCTCGGTGCGCGGCCCCGCTGCTCCCTGCTCCCGCCGCCGCTCTGCACAAAGGCTTGCTTTGTTCTCTCGGCTCTGTTTTAAATATCTGACGAATATTGCCCCCATCCCTGCGCCAAATCCCTCGGCCTGGCTGCAAGCCCGGTACAAGGGTACATTGTGGGGCCGAGCGAGGAGCGAGGGGGCTGGAGGCGGTGGGGATGGGGACGCTCCGCGTGCCCCGAGTCACCCCTGCCATTAGGGTCACCAGAGTTTAGGTGGTGGGAGCTGAGGATGGAGGCCCAGGGAGATGGTGAATGGGATCTTATTTTCTTTTTTTTCTAATTCCAGAAGTAAAAATCGGGAAAATGGGGCTGGGAGCGGTTCCTATAAGGATATGCGGAAATTTGCAGGGGCTACGCCACCCCATCCCGAGCCCGGAAAGCAGCGGGCAGTACCAGCAGAACTGGAAGCGTTGACCCGCAAAGCCCCACGCTTGGTTTTTTATCTGATCATCGCTGTACTTATTTAGAAAGTGCTTATCACACGGACACTTTGAAAAGCGTGGCATTCCAGCGCAAACCAACCCGAATGGGGGCCGGTGGAGGAGGGGAAGGCGGTCCCTCCTCCCCCAAGCTCAAGGGTCAAGAGACCAGAGCTGACTTCCTGCAGCAGCCAGCGGTCCAATCTGGCACCTTGGGGAAAACCACACCTTCCATGCTACAACCTCACCCTCTGGAGGGATAAGGGGTGATTAGGATGTAGGTCAAACAAAAGTGGGCTTTCAGCTGGCGTGGAGTTGCCCAGCCTCTTCCCTTCACGGATCTGGCTGGCCTGCACGGTGAACCGCAGGTAGTTCCCTCCCAGCTCAGGTGTTTGGTTTCCTGCAGCCGAGGGGAAGGAGTTCTTGCTTGTCTCTAGGGAGGCTTGCTAAACAGGAATCACAAACCCCACCTGTCTACCCTGGCGTCTTATTTTAAGGTCAAGGAAAAACTGCCTTCCAAACTAGGTCTTGTAAACTCAAACTCAAAATATGGGCCTTCGAGACTCTGAAAACAAGAGTATGTTTGGTCTTAACTTTAATTAAAAGACAGCTTCTATACCCCACCTTGTGAATAGTACCTGCACCACAAGTGAAGGAGGAAGGTGTGGCCTGAGACTGTTTGATTTAGAAAACAGCTTGCTCATTTTGCTGTCCTCATTCTCGTTCTGAATAGGAGCCCCAAACCCCTTCTCCTCATTATTTCTCATAAACCTGAGGGTCAAACTTACATGTTCCTGGAGGCTCAGAGAGGGCTCAGTTGGTAAAGGACTCGCTGTCCTAGAATGAGGGCCCTAGTTTATACAAAGGGAGATGGGGTGGCTGTCACCCCGGTGCTGTGGAAGCCAAGATAGAAGGCGGGCTTTTACACCCCACCAATCCAGCAGAATAGGTGAGCTCAGCTCCAATGAGAGTGGCTGGTTCACAAAATGCAGCTGAGAGCAACTGACTAACACACCCAACTTCAAACTCGGGCCTCTGCACATGTAGCCGCATAACACACAGTCCCACGCATGATGTAAGTCGAACAAAATAATAAATTTGAAAACAAATTTCCCAAGCTGGGAGGAACATAAATACCTCTTTAGTTTTTTAAGTGATAGTTTGTTTTTCCCATGTCACATATTATCGTATTTTGCCAATATTTACAATCAAATACCTGAATATAGAGATGTTCTGTCAGAGACCAACCTTCTTTTGACAAGGAGAGAACTTGTCCTGAGTCACTCAGAAAGTCAAGACAGAGGCAGCCTGGCGGTCCAGCCTCCGGCCCATGATAGAATTCTGCCCCCTAACATGCCAGTCCTCACTTCCTCACGCTGCCCACGTGGAGGGAATTGTGTCTCAAGGAAAGCTTTGATGAAAGGGTCTTGGTAACCGGGGAACTCTGAGGAGAAAGAGCTTCAGGATGTGTTCCAGAACTACAGTTTGCAACGACCATACTGTACCATCCCTGTTCGGATTGCTAAGTGGCAGAGGGTTCCTGGATATCACATCCAGGCACTTGTTGGTCTCCTGAAGAATGTCTTCAAGGAATACTAAGTGTCCTTTCACCACTCGGTGAGCCCTAAGCCCTCTATCTCTGGAGATGACAGCAACTTGCTCCTCCCCCCCACCCCCGTTGCCCTGGGAGCAGAGCGGCCTGGAGCCACTGTGCCCTAGGAAAAGGGCAACCTAAATCTTGGCCTCTTGTCTGACCTCTTTCTAAGAATGCACAGTCTCTCTGGTTGCACAGCAGGATGGTGGGTCCTAGGACCCTCTCTTTTCACGCATCCCCAAATTCAGGAATGCTGGAAGATTCATGGGCATGTCTATGGGGCACTCTGCTTGGAGAGCAACCTTCACCCACAGTTTCATTGCTTGGCGGTGTTTGCCCAAGTAGGTGCCAGGATTTACACCTGTTGGGCTTCATAGGGCGAGATCATTTGAGGTCGCCTTTGGCTTCAACCTTTGACTCTGACGATAATATACATTTCCTTTGACTACATCATCCAAGCTCTTGAGCCAGCGCCCAGTTGGTTTCAGGCTGTCCGTCCCAAGTTGACCAGTTAACCAGGGCTTGAGGCACTCATAGTAGTGGATCCTGCCAGGCAATGGTTGCATTTTTTTTTTCAGCATCACCTGTTTGGTGGTGGTTGTGCAAGTATGTGAATATTTTCTTACATTTTGACCTTAATTCTTTTATAAGAATGAGTGGAAATGGAACATTGACGTTCTGATGCTGGTGATAAGAGGGCAGGTCTCACGAACCTAATGTAATTTAAACAAAGATGGAAGTCATTAGGCACGCCAAGAGTGGAGAATATTTAGCCTAACTCAGATGCTCCCTTGATTTAAGCCAGACAACTGTGCGTTAAATTGCGAGCGGGAAAGAACACACTTGGAAGGCCCACAGGAAATTGTGGACATACACGGTCAAAGATTGTGTCTCAAAGGCGAGCAAAATTAGGCATTTACTGTGTTCACTCAATTCTAAGGCTGTGCTGATTTAATAGAAGTCTTGGGCGACTCAGTGGAAAAGATACTGGGAAACTGTGAGTCAAGTAATGCAGCAGTAATGTTGTTTTATTTCCTAGGAACAGAGCGTCCCCTGCGAACATGCATGCCAGCTGCTTGCTTGTCTCCTGTATGTTAGATGAGTGGACTTTCAGGAGAACATTGAATATGAGACACAGCCAAGAGGGAGCCTCGAGACCGAACCTCAGTCCAGCACTGTAGCGAGGGAGAAAGCCTCACATTAACGTGCTGGGAGGAATGGAACTCAGTTCAAGAGAAGCGCAGAGACCATGATGTTTTTACAGTCCCACGAGCCCAACAAATAGAAAATCAGGAGTCATCAGGAAAGAATAAGAGCCAGGTGCAGGAATGGACTCCGTCAATTGCAGTACTCCGGAGGCAGAGGCAGGAGACTGAGAGTTTGAGGTCAGCCTGGGCTACATCAAAAGATGCTGTCTTGCTGATGGAGCGATGGCTCAGTAGTTCAGAGTGCCGCTGCTCTTGCAGAGGACATGGGTTGGGTTCCCAGCAGCCCCCTGGTAGCTCACATTCATCCATAACTTCCATTCCAAAGGATCCTGCTGTTCGGCATAGGCATTTGTGCGGAGTACATACATATATGCAATCATACTCGTAAAAATTAAAATAAAAAATATTCTGGCTGCAGCAGCATTGGGGGCAAGGGAGGAGAGGAATATAGAAAAGAATATTGAGTGTGCCTTCCTCTTTGGGTATCCGCTCTTTTATGCCTCAGCACGTTTTGCTTGCTCTGTTCCCTCTGCCTGGGCCAACTGACTACTTCCCTGACTGATCATGGCCCGCTCTTGAAGGCTCAGGATTTTGCCTCCCTCGATCCAGGTTTCACCTGAACGCTACGTGTTCCCAGGTCACCTCTCCCTGCTCTTCCCACGCCATGTAGCCATCACTGCTTTGCCTAAGATTCCCTACTCACTCTTCAGTAATCTCTGTAGGAGTGCCTAGGTGAAGCAGAGCAGGAAGGAAGAGAAGGCTCTCAGAATACCCCTTTAGCACATGCTGTTATCTAGTACAGTGGTTCTCAGCCTTCCCAATGCTGTGACCCTTTAATACCGTCTCTCATGCTATGGTCACCCCCAACCATAAAATTGTTTTTGTTGCCTCTTCCTAACTGTATTTTTGCTACTGTTATGAATCACAATGTAAATATCTGTGTTTCCAATGGTTTTAGTGACCTCTGTGAAAGGGTCGCATGACCCTCGAAGTGGTCAAAACAGGTTGAGACTCACTGATCTAGTGGGCAATAACAGCCATTTTGAAGTTCTTAGATGCTAAATCCTTGCCTTTGCTCTCCAGGAGTTGACCCATTTGTTCTTCATCTTCCACTTTGTCATCCACATCCTTCTTGGGGGTCTCCAGTCCCAGCTCTGACAATGCTGTTCTTCATATCCCCGGAAGATCCTCCATCAGTCCTTTCAGTAAGTAAATTTACTGCCCTCCAACCATGGCCTTCTTGCTAAACTTCTCCCCACTCTCCTCAGACACAAACAATCCATAAGTGCTCTCAGATCCAAAACATTGCTCAGGGAGGGTGGTCAAGTGAGCATAAGGACCATTCACCCTCCCGAGCGTAGGATGTGACGTCTGAGTAGCCACTTCACAAACATCAGGGCCTGTTCCAGGGATGCCACCCAGACAGGTCACTGCTCAAAGCTGCCTCCAGTCCTGGGAACAAAAGGAAGAGCTCTTGGCAAGGAAACTTAATCCTTCTGGGTATGGATAGTGTCAGTGGTCAAACCTGAACGAGGAGGGGTCTGAGTTTTGTTTTGCACTTCTCTGGTCTAATCCTGCTACTTTGGTTACATACTCTGTCCCTGCTGCTCTGAGCTCAGAGTGGGAAGCAAAAGTCTAAAGACACCAGAGAGAGGCCAGCTCAGAGGAGCCGCCTTTGGCCCACCTTCCACCTTAGTGCGATGACCCTCGGGGTACTTGTGCCACCACCTCCTGGCGAAACTGCTCCGGCAAACATTAGCCACTTCTGTTCCCCAGGTCCTGCGGACTCGGAGCTCCCTGGGGCTATGCCCAGAGTCCACCCCATAGAAAGCTCATTCTTTTCCTGTGGGGCAAACATCTCTGGTCAGGACATGTTTGTCAGGAGGTGGCCTGCAGAACGACCGTGCCAAGTCTTGGATGTGTGTGTGTCTTTTTTTTTCTTTCTTTCTTTCCTTCCTTCTTTCTTTCTTTCTTTCTTTCTTTCTTTCTTTCTTTTTTTCTCTTTTTGTCTGATTTCCCAAATTCCAGGCAGGAAAATATGTCTTCCCCTCTGCACAGCCCCAGCTCCCCCTACCAACATTTGCATTCCCTGGGTATGAAAGGAGCCAGTAGCAGGCCCCATGGAGGACAAGGCTGTAATTCAGCCAGGCCCCAGTGACATCCCAACCGTGAGAGTGCAGCTGGGGCAGCTTATGAACAGCATTAGGGTCCCAGGGGGAAGTCAGCCCTGTTCTCTAGCCCACAAGCGCCTATTGTTCACTTTCTTGTTTTTCTCCAAATGTTTAGATGTGCTCAGAGCACAGAGAAGCCCAAAATTAAGACCATCAACCAGAGCAAGCCTAAAGCTGGGAAGCCTGGGGCTGAAACTCTGGGGCCCTACACTCCCTTCTCAGTTATTCCCACGTCCCCCTGCCACGTGTTAGAACTAGGGTTCCAGGAGATGGCCTCTTCCTGGCCAGGGCTGTTTGGACATTAGTGGGCTTGGGTTGTGCAGCAAGGGAAGTGTGAAGTCCAGCTCAGACTGGCTTGCTTGGCAGCCAGGCACAACTGCCCACGTTAACTCGGGGCTGTCCAACATGAGGGCTGGTGGTGTCTGGGTATGCAGACTTAGGGAACTTACTTAGTCTTTTTGAGCCTCGGTTTCCCTCTTGGTAAAATTTTACTTACTTTGTAGAGCTATGCAGACTTGACATAATCAAAGGAGAGCACCGAGATAAAGTTGGCCCTCAACCTCAAGAGGCTGTCCTTCTTCTTACCATGGGTTGCCGTGAGCCCGATCAGAGGCTGCCCCAATGCTGAGAGCATTGACTTGTGTATCTCGGTGTCCACCGTGGATCAGAGCAGCTCTGCAGGAGCAGCGACTTCAGAGGAGTGAAGGATGGAGTGCCTGGTGATACCAGGGAAGAGAGAACACGCTCGAAAGCCAGCCTTCTTCTCTCCCTCTCCCCTCTGTTCCAGATCCCTTTCCCTTGGGAGTTCATATTACTTGCCTTCCCCCATGCCTGGGATTTCAGGCTGCCTTGTGTCTTCAGGTCCAACAGACCCAGGGAAAAACTTCAACCTGGAAAATGCCTCCACCCCATACCATCCTGCCAAACACCACTGGTCAAAGCCCTCAATGGAGGCGCAGGTAGGCAGAAGGGAATTACTAGATCAAGGTGGGGATCCAAGCTTGGGATGAAAGGATAGACAGACAAGCAAGCAGGCAGGCAGACAGACAGACAGACAGATAGATATCCCAATAGTACAGTATAAATATTGATAATACTGAACCTTTTGAAATGAAGGGAGGTGGACAGAGTAGGCCGAGGTCCCCTCTTAGATCAGAGAGCTGGAGTAGCAGGGTCTGAGTTCTAGTCTTCTACGTCTACTCTATGTGGAGAGTTCACATCCCCACGTGGGGGTTGGGGAGCTTCTGCCATCTCAAGAGAAGGACTTTATGAAGATCCCCCTTCAGACTCTTTAATCCTTATAGGAATAAGCCCCGGGGAGCCTCCGGTGACAGGGCCATATGGTTTCCTTATCTCCCTTATCGCCTAGCACTCACCTTCCATTTGGAATGTTTATCCCAAGATAAAGATCAGATTCCACTTAGGGTGATTGAATGAGGGCCTCCCTGCAATTTCAGATGAATGGACGGATGATCTGATCCAATCATAGTTGAGCAGAACTCGGCTAGTTAATGGATGTGGTTCCTCCTATATCCCCACCCTCTGTCCCCCCCCCCCCCCATCTCCCCAATGGCCTTTATTTCTCTGCTTTTGCCTGCTTTACACAGGAGAGGGAGCTCTGGATAGCATGGCCACCACCGAGTGCAACAGCTTCACCCCATTGTTTCTAAACCGGAGTCTGATTCTCAACAGACAGCTATCGATAAAAATGTAAAGCAAGCAAACCCCAAAGGGTAAGCCACACATGTCATTTAAAATTCTCTACTTATCACAGTGAGAAGGAAAACAATAAACAGGTAAAAATTAATTTTAATAATTCGTCTTAAAAATTGGGAAGATGGTTCATGATCAGTGCTTAGCATAAGGACCTGGATCTGTTTCAATGGGAGACCCTGTCTCAAAATTTAAAGTCAAGGCACTAGACAGATCTGCAGTTAAGAGTGTGTACTGTTAAAAAAAATGAGTGTATACTGTTTTTCTAGAGGAGCTGAATTCAGCTCAAATGGCCACAACGATCTCTTCTGGCCTCCATGGGCACCTACATGCCTGCATGCACGCGCGCGCACACACACACACACACACACACACACACACACACACAGAGTTTTGTTGTTTGTTTGGGTTCTGTGTGTGTGTGTGTGTGTGTGTGTGTGTGTGTGTGTGGTTCACCTGCACGTGTGCACCATGTGCATGCTCGGTGCCTTTGGAGGCCAGAAGAGGGCATCACAGCCCCTAGAACTATAGTTACAGATGATTGGAAGCCACAATGTGGGTGCTGGGAATTGAACTCAGGTCCTCTGGAAAAGCGGTCAGTTCTCTTAACCACTGAGCCATCTCCCCAGCAACTGACGAAGACACACCAAAGGGCAACTTCTGACTTCTGCACATGTGCACACATACTTGGGCACGGACAGGCACACACACACACACACACACATATATTAAAATAATACTTTTTGTAACTCATTTTTATATCTATCATATATTTACTATAATAATTAATTGGTAACATTTTATTTGACCTCAGAATACCACTTCAACCTGCAACTGAAATGTTTAAAAGTTGCAAAATAGTTTATATTCATTTTTTATACATTTCTGTCTGGTTTGCTTACATATTTGCCTATGGGTAACAATTATTGCATGGCTTGGGGCAGAGCTGGGGCAGACCACATTTAGAAACCTGGAGAAAGAACGCTGTGTGGGCAATTGGCTGCCAGAGAGAGCTCCTGTGGGGAGATGAGCCGCTCATATTTTACTCTCAGCCTGAACTTACCCCTAACTGCCTCTTGCTCCTTCCTGCTCCCCTCCTCTTAGAAGGAAAGCACACACATACAATATAGTATTTTTTTTAAAAGATAACCATGTTTATTACTACCAATTTCAGGTGAGTTATTGCACCAGCTAGTGTAATTTTCCACCAAAGCCTCCAGCGTTGGGTGCTCTTTTTTCTTCCTGTCTTGTTTGAAATTAACCATGGTGTCCATTATCACCAAGAATCTGTGGTATGGGTCCTGCTGCCCTTTGTAGAAAAAGAGGAGGACCTATGTGAGTAGAGGAGTCAGCTTTCGGTCACCACTGCCTGTAGATGATTTCAGATTTAGAGGGGAGACATTAGACATGGACAGGATGGTCAGGCAGGGGAGCCACTAGTCAGCCATATTTAATCACATTTAAATGACCACTCGCGTTCTGGGTAGGAAATGGAAACAGGGAAAGTGTGTGTGCACTTGATTTCTCCCAGCCGTAGGGAGTCTTCGGTGAGTTGATAACATAATAAATCTCCTGTTGAAGCAGAGCTGGGACCTTACAACTCAGACATACAGAAAAGAAATAAGAGAAAAAGAAGAAAGCAGAGCAAAGCTCCCAGGCCTTCCTGGGCCTTCCCAGACTACCCACGGAAGAGTGGCTTGCTGGCTCCTCTCTGCTTCCTTTCTCTTCCAAGCATTTCAGACTCTTGATGCTACTATTTTGTTTGTCTTGACTGCTGCCCCCAGATTTGGTTCTTGCTGCTGCTCCAGTGCCCAGGAGAATGCGCTTTCTGGCTAAGGAAACATAGCTGTGGATGGTGCTGTCATACCAAAAGGCCCTGTGATAGCAGATCAGCAAGAGGCAGAGAGAAAAGGCAGTGGGGAAGCCAAGAGAGGGGGGCAGGGAGGCTGCAAGAGATGGCTGACTGTGTGTGATCCCCCTGAAAAAGGGATAGAGAGAAGAATTTGTGAAAGTGGAGCAATGTGGCTGCGGCACAAAAGCGGCGAGATTATTTTGTCAGCAACATTTGGATCCCATTGGTGACGAGAGACACGTGGGCCCAGCAAGGAGACAATTGTGGTAGTCAAGGCAGGATGTGACTAAGACATAAAGAAGGGTTTCATCAGTGGGGATGGAAAAGAACCAGGGCTGTGGGGCCAAGAGAGGGAGCAGGAAGGGTCGGCCTGGCATTCACACATGCGTCGTCTTCTCGTGTGTCCATGTGTCTCACACACGCACACCTGAACACGCAGGCCACCCACTGGGAACATGCATTCAAAGTCACACGTCACATTCTAGGCCAGTTGCAAGTCCCATAATCTGCTTAGAGCTTTTGACCTTTGCCTTGCTTGCTTCTGACCCTGGAGGGTAATAATGAGGAGGAAGGAGAACAGAAACTGGAGGAGGTAATACCTTCTCTGGTAACACAGGTTGGAGAGAAAATTCTGGCTGCTGGAGAGAGAAAAGGCCTCAGAGAAGTCACAAAGTCCTCTGGGACGGAAAGGAGAGAACAGACTGGTGAAGGAAGACCTGGGGATCGGAGAAAAACCCTTCTTTGAATTGGGCAGGGAGGGCAACTGTTAACTGACATCCTAAGTCGCATACTCGCACATGTGTGGGCCGCGTGAGGGGTCTATACTTGCGATACTCCTGTCTGCAAAAGGCAGATAAGTATCTATCTCGCAAGGAGTGGGTGGGAACATGCTCGAGGATCCAGCTGAAACAGGACTTTATTTTTAAAAAGCCTAAAATTGATGTCCCTGCTTAGCCTAAATATAACTGAACAGCCTTCCTCCCAGCCAGGCCAGGCTTTGGAACAAGCTCCAAGACCATGCATCTGAAGAGAAAAATGCAAGAGAGAGAGAGAGGGAGAGCCACAGATGGAAAAGGTCACACAGTCAGCCCTGTGGGTGTGCAGGAGAGGGAATGGATGAGCTGGTTGCAGACACGCTGCATTCTCCCCGGCCTCACACTCAAGCAAGAAAGATTGACGACGGCTAGGCAGTGGAGGAGGGGAGCCAGCACCCTCTTTATATCTAGAATATGCCTGGCATAGTAAGGGATATTTAAGGACCAGGCTAGCACTCAGCCAACAGTCCAGCGGGAGGAGGGGAGGGCTGTGCAAGCATGGATGGCATATGCAGGTAACAACTGAGAGACCTGTGTGGCGTTCAAATGGAAGGCTTTCAAATGTGTGAGCAGAGAGGGACCACTCCGGGGGCTGGAGAACCTAAAAAATCTGTCTTAGTAAAGGAAGAATTCAGATGGACCTTAAAGGACAATGACAGAGGGGGAGAGAAAAAGAACAGGAGTGAGCAGGATGCTTTGGTGGGGGCTCTAATTAGATTACACAGGACTGCAAGAACGTGAGCCTGAGGAGGAGGCAGGAGCGTGGAGCCCCCCCTCCCCCTGGGCTCCGTGTCTCTGTCTAAAGCATGTCTTTGAGTCTGTAGGTAAACAGAAGCCATGGAAGGGTTAGGGCGGGGGAAGGTGTCCACACAACCAGATCGATTGAAGAAAGGTAAATTTGGCAATAAGGTGTAGGATAGAGCTTGCCAGGGGCATGGCAAAGACCAAGGACGCACAGGTGAGGGAGCTGTCGGCACTAAGCCAGTGAGGCTAGCTAACACTGCAGACCCTCAAGCCTCGGGGACATGGCACACCAGACATTTGTTGCTTGATCACTTAAAGAGACCATGGAAAGAGACTGAGGTAATAGTTCAAGGATTCTGAGAGAAGGGGGCTCTTCCATCTTCAGTTTGAGGAGGTAGGGGTCACCCAGGAACTGGCATGCATCTGGCACAGAATTCCTGGGTCCCCCAGGAAAGCTTCATGAGATAGGTGTTCCACTGGGAAGACTCACACGGCCTCAGCCATGTGCAGTAAGGGCTGGGTTGATGAAGGCTTGGTCCTTGGCTGTTTGTGCTGTCCAGAGGATGATTGACAACACCCACACTTTAGGTTTTGAATGAGTGAATCTATTAAGAAAATAGCAAGTGCTGGGCAGTGGTGGCTAGTGTCTTTAATCCCAGCACTTGGAAGGCAAAGGCAGGTGGATCTTTGTGAGTTTGAAGCCAATCTGATCTACAGATTGGGTTCCAGGACAACCAGGGCTACACAGTGAAACCCTGTCTCAAAAAAACAACAATAACAAAAAAAAAAAACATATATATGTCCATGATAGAGAAAGCCCCATGTACAGCAGTGGTCATCAGGCAAACAGCAAGAGACGGAGGTAAAACCATCAAATCAAATCAGACACTCTCAGCTTGCAATAGAAACTGACTGGGGAAGTTGAAGCAGTCGGCTAGAGTTCTCAATTGAGATTTCTCTCCGTGGATGAGCCTCCTCCCCCTCACTGCAGGCACTTCTATATCGTGGAATAAACAATAGAAACTTCTGTCAGAAGTGACGTACCTTCTAGCTGCTTTCAAGGACACAGTGTGTCTAGTCTTGGACTGTTGTGCTGTTCTCTTCCCTCGCTGTCAGAGTTAGAAAGGGCAGCCCACCCCAAGACAAAGGCATTGAAGGACACTTAGAGACAAACATGCTTGGGTTCAAAATAAGATGAGGGACGATCTCGCATCAGAACCAGATAGCAATTTACCAGTATGACGCACCAGTCCCTAGCGTTGTTGGGAGATGGTAGAATGTTTAAGAGGTAGGGCCTCGGGCTGGCATGTAACTCTGTTGGCAGGATGCTTCTCTAGCGTGCATAAAGTGCTGAGTTGGATCCCTAGCACAGCACAAAAGGTGTGGTGGCCCTTCCCTGTGAGTCCAGCACTGAGGAGGCTGAGACCAGAGGATCACGAGTTCAAGGCCAGCCTTGGCTACATGAGACCCTGTCTCAAATGTATAATTATAATAGGAAAAGGAATCACAGAAGTTGTAGAGTCTAATGAAAATAAGCTGGATAACCAAGAATATACCCTTGAAAAGGATATGGGACCTTCTGCATCACTGCTGGGTTTTTCCTCTGTCTCCTCTGTTGCTTCTGACTCTTCCTCCTCCTAATTCTGTAAACACACAGAACCACCACTGCTTACACATACCTCCATTTCTGTGACCAGAATACTTCTTCAGAGCTCAGTCCTCTATACCCTTGTTCTATGACAGAGATGAACAGAGTGTGTGTCTGATGACACTAGCTATAGATAGCCCCAATGATGACTCTGTATAATCATGCCTACTCTGTACATGTGTGTCACACATGTCCGCCTTATGTTAAGGGGGTTGATTTCAAATCCCCTTGTTTACTGCTGTCATATGGAAAAGCAGTTGGTAATTCTGTCGTAACTTGTATCCTGCAACCTTGTAATCATCTGTGGGTTCCAGTGCTTTGTCAGTTCAATTGGATTTTCTCTATCATGTCATCTCCAACAAAAAACCAGTTTATTTCTTCCTTCCCACTCTACATGTGTTTTATTTCCTTTTCTTGTCTTATTACATTCCCTATGATTTCAAGTACATGTTGAAAAGCAGCAAGCAGGGCCATCTTTACTTTGCTCTTTCTCTTGGTCAGAAAGTTTTGAATTTCTCATCAGTAAGTAAAATGTTAGCTATATGGCTTTTTGTAGATAACTGTTCAAGTTGAAGAAATATCCTTGTGTTCCTAATTTACTGAATTGGGGAGGCATAGAGTGTTAGATTGTTTGCTGTTAATTGCTCAGTTGGTTAGTTGGTTGTTTGCTCTTGTATACCCCAGACTGATTTCAAGCTTGCTACATAGTCAAGAATGACCTTGAATTTCTGATCCTCCTGCTCCCACCTCCCAAGTGCTCAGATTACTGGAGTGCTCCACCAAGGCTAGTTTTTGTGGGCGTTCTGGATGGCTCCCCAGGCTCGTGGATAGTAGGCAAGCACTCTACTAATTAAGACACATGCCCAGCCCAAGTGCTGGATTTTGTCAAATATCCTTTGTCATCTGTTGATACACTCACATGATTTTTATCTTTTCCTGGCTTGTTGAAGTGATGGATTCCATTGATTAATGTTCAAATGGTCAACAGCTTTGCTTTGCTGGGAGAACTCTCACTGGATTGTGATATACAATAAGTTTTATATATCATTGGGTGTGGTTTGACAAAATTGCACTGAATATTTTAGAATCTATATTCTTGGGAAATAATCAGATTCCTCTTCCCGTATCATTGTCTGGTTTTAGGTGACATTGGCATCATAAAATACCTTAGGAAATATTACTCCCCTATCTCCTGAAGATTACTGTAGAGAATTAATGTAATTTCTTCCCTAAATATTTGGCAAAATATATCAGTGAACCATTATGAACCTGTTTTGCCCTCTGTTTTGAAAGATCATTAATGACTGATTTAATCTGCCAAATAGTTATATGTCCATCAGTTTGTATATTTCTTCCTGTATGAGTTTTGCCTGGTTATATCTTTCAGAAAATTGAAAAGTTTCAACCCACAAAGTGTGGTAAGTTGGATTTCCATTTTCATTTAGTTCAGAGTACTTTTAAATTTCTCTCAGGATTTTTCTTTTGACTCTGGTCTTTTTTACGGTCTGCTATTTAATACCCACGTGTCTGAACATTTCCCAGCTATTTTTTTCGCTGTTGACTTCTACTTCCATTTTGTGGTCTGAGACCACTGTGTGGCCTCTCGACTGGTTGGCGCTCCTTTTATCTGTTAACAGCCAACCTGCCACTGCCATCTCATCAGTTTAGAGGCTCGGGGGGGCAGGGAGGAAGGCGGGTTCAAGGCTGGCCTGAATCACGTAGCAGGACTCTGTCTCAGACACAGGAAAAGAAATGGCCACAGAGATTTATGCATAAATCTTTGCTGCATTTCAGGTTATTTTTGTGGGGAAGGAGTGCATATTGTCGCTAAACTATTCAGCAAATATTTACAAAACGTCTTCGGTGGGTCAAGTGCACGCATATGATATCTTCCAGCTTTAAAATTCCTTTTTAATTTATAGGTTTGTTTTTTAATATGTGTATCATATGTGTGTGCAGGTGTCTGAAGAAGCTAGGAAAAGGTGCTGGGCCCCCTGGAGCTAAGGTCACGGACAGCTGTGGCCTGCCAAACATGGGTGCTGGGAACTGAGCTCTGGCCCTCTGCAAGAGCAGCAAGCACTCTTAATCACTGAGCTGTATCTAGAAACTCCCAGCATTAAAATTTTAAGGCAAGGGCTGCCAGATAAAATACAGAATGCCTAGCTAAACTTGAGTTTCAGATAAACAATGAAAAATTTCTTATCGTTAAGTGTTCCCAAAGACATTGCCTGGAGTCAATTTAGCCTCTAAAAAAAGAAAAAGAACAGTATTCATCGTGTGTATGCAATACAAACTTAACTGGGAACCTTATCTTTTACTTGCTAAATCTAACAACCACATCACAGGTACGGTTCCCAGAAGTGAGTCAAAGCTGATGGCCATCTTCAAGGTTCTCAGCGTCTATGGCCAAGAGCATTGTGTTCAGAAAACTAGGGCAGATCTTCTCTGCTCAAGCAGCAAATGAAAAGGCCTAAATTCCCACAAGAGTGGCAACTCTCAATCATTTCTTTTAAAAATAAACAAAGGGGACAGAAAGATGGCTCTGTGGGTGCTGCCAAGCCCCATGGCCTGAGTTTGATCCCTAGAACTCACTGGGTGGAAGGAGAGAGCCAACTCCCATAACTTGGCCTCTGACCTCATAGTGTACATGAACTATGGCACACACACGCACACACACACACAGAATTAAATAAATATAAAAATATTAATAATAAAACTTTATTCATTTCATAATAGGTGGGAAATGGCCATTCATAAAACTTGAACTATCACTAGTAGCCTTTTGCATTTCTGTTTGTGAATACTATGTTTCTATCCTTTGTTCATTGGCCTTTTTGTTTTCTTTGTCAAACCCTGTGAACTCTTGTGTGTGCATGTGTTTATGTGTTCATGCGGGTGTGTGCCCATGTAAGTATGAGAGTGCATATACATGTGTGTGCTTGTATGTGAAACAGTCTGAGACTGACATCAGGGGGCTTCCCCTCATGTTCTCCACCTTAGCTCTTGAGACAGGGCCCTCTCACTGAAGCTGAATTCACCATGTTATTTGGAATGGCTGACCAGTGAGCTCCAGTGAGCTGCTTGGCTGTGTGCACAGCACTGATCTCGCAGATGCATGCCATATCACCTGGCTTTTTACACAGGTGTTGGGGATTTGAACCCATACCCCCATGACTGTGAAGCAAGTGCTTTACCAACTAGGCCATCTTCCTATCTCTGTATGAACTTTTAGAGAATATTCATCTTGCATCTTTATTTCTCCAAGTTTTTTATCTTGCCTTTTAATTTGATTTACATTATTTTCCGAAGGAAAGCCATTTAAACATTTTATACATTCAATCCCTATGTTTTTCATATTGTTGCCATTGTTTTTATCCTACAATGGTTTTGTTGTTGTTGTTGTTTGTTTTGGTTTTTCAAGACAGGGTTTCTCTTTGTAGCTTTGGAACCTGTACCGGATTCATACTGTAGACCAGGCTGGCCTCTAACTCACAGCAATCTGCCTGCCTCTGCCTCCCAAGTACTGGGATTAAAGGCGTGCCCCATCACCGCCCCAATTTACAATGGTTTTCATATAGACTAGCATGTCATTCACTTATATTTTCTTTGAGAATCTGTATAGGGTTATTTATTTATTTATTTATTTATTTAATGTGTTTTGTATTTAGCTCATTAAACCCTAAGAGGTTTCTCTGGAAATGATACACGGTAAGATTCTAAATTTACCTTTTCCTTCAAATCTCTAAAGGGTCTAAACTTTGTTCAAATAAAATCCTTCCCAGGTGGTGGTGGGGCATGCCTTTAATCCCACCACTCAGAAGGCAGATCTCTGAGTTCGAGGCCAGACTGGTCTACAGAGAGAGTTTCAGGACAGACAGCGCTACACAGTAAAACCCTGGCACAAAATACATACATACATAGCCGGGCAGTGGTGGTACACGCCTTTAATCCCAGCACTCGGGAGGCAGAGGCAGGTAGATCTCTTGAGTTCGAGGACAGCCTGGTCTACAAGAGCTAGTTTCAGGACAGGCACCAAAGCTACAGAGAAACCCTCTCTTGAAAAACAAAAACAACAACAACAATAACAACAAACATACTACATACATACATACATACACCCTTTTCAATGGCACATAGTATGATATCTCTTTAATCTTATTCAATAAAAAAATATTCTGCCGGGCGGAGGTGGCACACACCTTTAATCCCAGCACTCGGGAGGCAGAGGCAAGTGGATCTCTGTGAGTTCGAGGCTAGCCTGGTCTACAAGAGCTAGTTCCAGGACAGGAACCAAAAGGCTACGGAGAAACCCTGTCTCGAAAAATAAAAAAAAAATAATAATAATTCCAAGATGGCTATGATGACACAGGCCTTTAATCCTACCACTTGGGAGGTAGAGGCAGTTGGACCTCTGTGAGTTTGAGGCCACCTTTGTCAACACAGTGAATTCTAGGACAGCTAGACCTAGACTTGTCTCAAAAAAAGCAAAAAACAATTCTTTAGTCTCCTATAAAACGAGCTTACATTGGGATAACAACAAAATACTCTACCTGTGGCTCCACTTTACCTCAGCATCGTCAAACTCTGTGGAATAGCCACATATTACTTCTCTCAGTCTTAAGGGATTCAGTCTCCTTGTGCTTCCCAGGCTGATCCCCAAAATTCTGGACTCAAGCAATCTTCCTGCCTCAGCTTTCTGAGTCTCACAACCATTTCTATCTGCCATAGAAAAACACAAATAAATGTTTGAATTTGAATACACACAATACAAAATGCCCTCCAACGTCAGAAAACACTTTGAATCAGTGAGATTGAGTTCAAAAATGGCAAAAAGCATCCAGAGGGAGAAAAGCAGGATGCCAACACGTTGTTCAGCTTTGCCTAACCTTGAATAAGTTATGTGGTCTCTCTGGGACTCAGGTTCCTCATTGCTAAAATGACAGGGCTGGGCTAGCTGACAGCCAAGCTCTTCGTGCATTGACATTTACTGACAGCCATGCCCCTGTGGGGAATATCAGGTTGTGGAAGAAGCAGATCTGTGTGTCAGTCAGCAGGCAGTTCTGGCATTAGAAAAACCAAGTAGAGCGCAGTCCTAGGATTGATGACCAGGAAACTGTGAACTGAAGTCAGTCTGGAGGTCTCCAGGGGCAATCCTGGCACCAGGCGTCGCAATAGAGCGCGAAGGCTCTGGTGCTTTAGACCAGAGAACAGCAGCATGCAGACTTTAAGACAAGGTCCTTGGAGGGAAATTTTAAAGAAATAAGTCCATAGGCTAGAGAGGACATATTTTGATGGCTCTAGCTTTGAATTCTGAGGGTTACAGCAACTGTATTATAGAGAACATGGCGGCTCTGTTGTACTCTAACTCAAGCCAGCTCATGAGCAGACGCGGGGTTCACAGGAAGGGACAAGCAGTGGGGGGCTCAGCTCTTGCTCTCACAAGTGGTCCTTCACGAAACTTCTGTTCTCCATTCTCTGAGTCCCACTGCCAGTGGCCCCTCATCATAAGGCCAGCCTCCAGACAGCCCCCACGCTACCCTCTGCATGGCTTCTCAGTGGCTGAGTCTCAGAACCGCTGGCACGTCCTTTCTTTTCCAATCCTAGCTTCCCCAGAGTGGATTCCTTTACCATAGCTTATTTTTCCTTGTCAAGGCACACCAGTCACTGATGATGGCCAACTAGTCAGTGAATGAGTCACCTTTGGAGTGTCCTGACCCAATCAGGGCAAAGAAGAAGAGAGGGGAGGCACGTGCCTGAGGTCATGACTGTGTGAGTGGACCGGCCATGATAGACACCTTCAGCAAAGAGGCATTAATGTCTTAGCGTGACACCATATGAGAGCAAAATACGCCTGACCCTGAACTTTCTATACAGAAACATGCTGTAAGAACCGCTCTCAGGAAACCTCTGAAATTCTGTGAGATTCGCGCTTCTTTAAGGCATGCCAATGAAGCTGCCTCGGGCTGGAGCTTGGCTTCAGGGCTTCTTAAAACTACCTCTTGGTTTCTTAGCCTTGAAGAGCAGTGGTTTTCAACCTGTGGATCTCAACCCCTTTGGGGGTCAAATGTCAGCTATTTTGCCTATCAGATATTTACATTATAATTCATTACAGTTATGGAGTAGCAACAAAAATAATTTTTATGGTTGGAGGTGTCACTACAACATGAGGAAGAATATTAAAGGTCGCAGCGTTAGGAAACTGAGAACCACTGGTGTTGAGTATAGCCAATCCCTCTTACAAGGCTGATTTCTCTATCAAACATCCCCGGTCTTTGCTGAGGGGTGGTTGTTTGGCTGAGGACTGTATATAGCACTGGTGCTGATCATTACTAACCAGACACCACCAGAAAACAGCCTAAACACCTCTGGGCCTCACTGCATTGGCTTGGCCTGTATTCACCTACCTTGAATATCCAGTTTCTATCTTTTCTTCTGAGCCAATTTACAACTCAGTACCTTTACCACTGACATGATTAAGTTTAGGAGAAAAAAAAATAAAAAACAACCCTCAATGACTTTAGATTTAATGGTTTGATGGATAGAGACTTGAAGTCAGAAGAAAGTTTCCTTGACCCGGAACACAGGTACCCACATGCCTCACTATGTAAAATTGGACCAGAGCCTAGAGATAAGTCAAGATCTGTCTAAGCAGCCAAATGTATCCAGCTCGGTCCATATTGGAGTATTTAAAGAATCATACAACCAATTCACCTGTGCCCCTGGAGGGCTGGCTGGTCTAAGATCCTTTAAGACTGACTGGTGTATCCTGTGGAATAGGGAAGCCTGGGTTCCTTACTCATGATGTGCCAATACCTTTTTGGTCACACAGAAGCTTAACAAGTTTGCGTAGATGATTTCCCAATCCAAAGCAGACTGAAAGAAGTGTATTAGACGGAAAAGGGTGGCTTTGCCAGGTTGTGGCAGGCGATACAACTTTTTCCTTGATTTCAAGGGAAAGATCCACTGTCTGGCTTACAAAAGAAGCGATAAGAAGATGGCTTTAAGAAAGAAATAAAGAGAGCACACACTGTTCTTCCAGAGGACCTAAGTTCAGTTTCTAGCACCCATATTGGATTAGGTCACAGCTGCCAGTAACTACAGCTTCAGGGACTCTGATGCTTCCGGTTTCCACAGGTTCCTGAACTCTTGTGACCACACCCATCACATAGATACACACACACACACATGCACACAAACATATATATATATATATATATATATATATATATATATATATATATATATATAATTTAAAATAAAATGTTTTTGAAATATAAAAAAGGCCCATGAATTCCTAAAAGAACATACACATATCTGAAGGTCTAGGTGTGACTGGACTAGCAGTATATTGACTATCAATTATTAAAATGACCATAAGAAGAATTTTTAAGTATTAAATTAAAATAAAAATATCTTAGCTGGATATGATGGCACATACCTTTAGCTCCATCTGCTCAGGAGGTTGAGGCAGGAGGATCGATTGTTGGAGCTTTTGAGTCCACTATCGGCCTGGACAACATAGTGAGACCCTGTCTCAAAACAAAACAGATCCCAGCATATTCTATACTAAAATCCATTCTATAGATGACATTTTTAAAGACAAGATTTGATCCCAAATGATTGCATTTTGAAAGTGTGTTACTTCCAAGGACAAACTAAGCTCCCTGGAATGTTCTGCCACCTAAAGTGATGTGTGGTGGGCTAGATAACCGAGGTTTCACCAGGCGCTCCTCGCAGACCCCTTAGGAAACCTCCTAAAGGACAGCAAGGCACCTAGTCAGCCAGGAAAACGCTGTGACTTTGACTTATATGCTATGTGGAATCAGCCAACGAACAGGGGCTTAAGAAGGTTTTACTGTATTTGGTTTGCAGGCTTGCTTGGCACCGTCACTTTAAAAGGCTGCCTGCCTTTGAACTAATCCTCTATTTATAATCCAGCTGGAGAAAGGCCTCTGCAATGTATACACATTCCTAGAATTTACAGAGTGCTGTTCACGTAAGCCCCGCATCCAGAGCCCTGCCTGGCCCTCTCCCCACAGAGAGCACCCCACAATCCCGGAAGCATCTGGGTGCTGTGGGAGACAAGCTGCCTGACATGCCCAGGAATGCACCCCACATTCTTGGTGGGGAGCACAGGGCAAGTCTGAGGCCGAGGCATGAGCTGGATTAGGCTCAGTAAACACCATCCCTCACTCCTGACAGGCTGCCCTGCTCAGACAACCCTCTCCTAGAGGCCGGGGGCCAAAGCCTCGTGTACGGCCTGCCCCCTCCAGCCGTGCCTTTCTTATAACTCATTCCCTCCCCAAAACGACAACGCCAACTTCACATTTTCCTCTTTCCCCCCTCACACAAATTATTGCAAGTCATGGCAGTCTAAATATAGCCCCCAGTCTGTTTTCCAGATGCTGGCTCGCCGGCCGGCCTGACATTTTCCTGATGTGGCTCCAGCTGCCTCTTTGCTCTGGCTTTCCTCTCTCCTCTGCCTCACCTTTTTATCCCTCCCTGATACCCTTCCCCCTGCCTCTCAGAACTGTTAGTCTTTCCTGCCTTTCCAGTTCAAAGGAAAGTTCTAGAATCAAAACCCAGAGCCTTTCAGCCCCATCCCCAGCTGTCTAATGGTGCAGGCAACGGGACAGGGAGATCATCTAGGGTCCCCGGGGACCCCTGTCAATCAACTTGCCCGATATGTGCTTAACCCCACAAATACTTCCTTGGTCCAGAAGCCAGTGGACCTCCTGGTCTATCTCTGCCTTTTGAGTCCTCAGTGCCAGAGTGACAGCTCTCTCCATCTGACAGACATTCCTGGATGACACTGGTTGGAGCAAACTTGAAACCATCACTTCCTTTGGGTTAAGTAACACCAATTCCTTTTGCCTTTCTTCATCAGAAGAGGTGTCCAGAGTTTAATCATTTTCATGACTCTCTCTGTACAGCTTCCAAGTTGGCCACATCCCACGTAGGATGCAGAGCTGCGCCCTTGCTCCTTCTCAGCTTGTGAGGGTTTGATTCCTACTGCATGAGTGTGTGGGAGCAATTTCCCTGAAACTTTGTCAGAAGCCCCTGCTTTAAAAGGAAGTGATGTGTGTTCACACCCAGCATGAGGTATACATACTCTAATATATCTTTTTCTAGCCTAAAAGCAATGCGTTCAATTCATGGGCATATTTTATTCCATCCTTTTCAATGTGCTTGTTCTCAATAGTCAACTTAAGACTATTTTTGGTAATCTCAAAAAGAACCAGTCCCTACAATGAGAAAATATATAACTATCAAGTCAATCTGATCATTCACTTGTTACACAAATACACATTGGATATCTCTTTAGGCCAAATATTGGAGATTAAAAGGTACCAACAGGAATCCAAGGGACCTATTCCAGGGCTAACACTCAGCATAGTTTACACCTGGAGCCACAGACTTTCGGGAGAGGCTGTCCCATCATTTTATAAGTTCAACAGCACCCCTGGCCTCTAGCTCCTGGGTGCCAGTAATATACACGCAAGCTGTATTTACCAAAAGTATCTACACCTATGGTCAAATGTCCCCTGAAGGCAAAAATTACCCCAAGTTGAGAGCTACTAGCCTGGTGGAGTAACTAGCAGAGGCAGGGAGGCAGCTTCGGAGGCCAAGATATTTGGGCCATGTTTTGAAGGATGGAGACGTGCTTCCCACATAGCGATGGCAGTAGAGAGAGAATGTTCCAAGTGGAAGGAACAGGGTCAGCAAAGGCTCTAGGGTGTCAAAGAATGGATCAGCTGCTCCACAAGGCATATCTGATAAAATAGAGGATGAACCAGGGTGAGCCTTGTATGAGTAGGACTCTAAGCCGAGGAATGTGAAGAACACAAGCATTTTGACCTGTGGATGTGGAGTGGGGAATATGAAGGTATAATTCAGAAAGACGCCGTATATGCTTGACTTGAGGTGGTAGTGATGTGGTAGGAGACAATTTGTGAAGGATGGATTAGGCACAAAAATCACAGAACTCAGGCCCAGAGGAAGTGAAGGCAACAGAATAAAGCTGGGAATTACCCCGGTGCCTCAGAATTGATGGAATCTCAAAGACTAGCCTTCACACAAGGATCTTGTTCTAGAGTCTGGGTTGTGCCTACCTTATCTAGAAAGACCAGACTCTGAGGCAGCTAGGGAGTATTGTGTTCATCTTGCCTCCTGCTTGCTTTATAATCAGGCTCATGGAATGCACCAGGTTGTCAGGACCCACCCACAAGGAATTTAGCTTAGAGAACCAGGCTACTAACCTTGCCATTGCCAACCCCCAATAGTCAGGTAGCTCTGAGCCTCAGTTTACACATTTGTGGTAGAAGACAGCCCCTGCTCCCAACCTAGGAGGATGTGGTAGGAGTGGATATGGCTGTTTTGGTGGGTGGTTCAGACCCCCGTGGGGACTTGGCATGCAATGCCTGCAGTTGGCAAAGCTCATGAGCGGTTGTAATCAGGCCCTGATGGAAAGGCCCCCTGACTCCACCGCGGCCTTGAGCGGCTGCCAGCTCTACAACCAGGCCTGCTTCAAAACTTGCCTGCAAGGTTTTTTTTTTTTTTTCCAGGATGTCTGCTTCCTGCAAATAGGCTTTCCAAAACCTTCTCAGGCTCCAGCAAAGTCCCCTTGGCTGTGCATCCAACTGTCTTTCATGGTCCCCAAGCTCAGTGGGAAGTTAGGAGACAAAGCCCTTAGCCCTCCTTTTCACTTCAACTTAGCTGGGAAGGCTGGGAGGGAGCCAGGGAAGAGGCTGCACGGACAGAGGCCGGCCAGGTGGGCCAGTCGTGATTACCTTGGGCTTACTAGGAAACACTTGGGTGCTTGGGTGGGCAAGGTAGGTAGATGACATCAGGAGGCAAATTGTGTGTGTGTGTGTGTGTGTGTGTGTGTGTGTGTGTGTGTGTGAAGTTGATGTGATCTTGCTCTCCAGGCAAGAACAGGGACTTCATTGTTAGCAGCCTATCTCTTGATTTCTCATTCACCCCGGGCCACTGCAGCCTGAGCAGGTTCACAGCTGCTCAGGGATACACTTTCCAACACATTTAGGACTTGGAACAGTCCCAGGTTTGAGGAACACATGGTGGTGGGGGAGGGAAGGGGGCTCAGATAGATGAGAAAGTGGGAAGAAAGCGCCTTCTTTCTTTCTTTGGGAACCAATCTCCATTTTCATCATCTGATAGCAGAAACAGCATGTGAGGGCGGCGAATGAATTGCAAACCTGTGCAGGTCGGGGAAGAGGGCAGGCAAGGGGTGAGGGAAGATGGGCAGATCTCAGCCCTCCTGACAAGGTCCCCACTCACTCACAGTGCTTCCTCTGCTTACAGTCACCACCCAACCTCGGCCTACCGGAAACACTCCAGTCCACACCAGAAATCACCCACAGAGTGGACTCCCAACAGTCAGGTCCAGGGTGCAGAGATGAACCTGGGTCCCATCCCACCGATGGTTTTGTTCCTTTCTGCTCCTGCTAGTTCCTTTGTGTCCCCCCAGGCTCTGCTTGTTTTTCCTGTCTCTGTCTCTCTCTCTCTCTCTCTCTCTCTCTGTCTCTCTCCCCTGAGGCAAGTCATTACCTCACCACAGGCAGGGGCCAAGTGGTACCACCACCTCTTACCTTCTACCCACATCCAACCACAACCATTTATCAATCAGCTAATGAATTTTCCCAAAAGCCAAATACAGTCCAGGTGCTGCAGACTAGCAATTAGGGTCCCTGCCTTCCAGTTCGACAGAGAACCCAAAGGAATGGGCAAACATCTTTAGCACCAAGAAGACGTCAGCCCAGCAAAACCAGATCTGAACACTCTACCTCCTGTGGCCTGCTCATGGTGTTGCAGGCAGCTCCTGCCACGCTCACCATCTAACTGAGCAACCTGGGCAGGTTTCTTTGTGTTCCCCCATTCATCTCAGCCTGGTGATGTGAATGGCTGAAAGTGGCCCTCCTATCTGCCAGGATGGCTTCATGGTTTGAGCCAGACCCTATGAACACCATCCCATGGCAAACCAGAAAGCCTGTATCATATTCTCACGTTCTTCTTTTCTCCCCTTTCTCCATGGGTGCCTAAGGATTGAGGACCATCCCATGGGAGCCAGGATCAGAACAAGGAGGTCGATGCACTGATGGAGTTGGCTACCCCTCCCCGCCCAGCCTGCCTGGGCAGCACCACACAGAGCTGGCTTCTGTGTGGGGTTAGAGTCTCCTGGCTCCCACACAGGGCCCTTTTCTCCTGTGCTCTGGCACAAAGCTCTCTCACAGTCACCCACTCAGAAAGCCGGGTGATTGAAAGGAGGCTGTGGGCCGGCAGGGTGACCCCCGGGTCTGCCTGGGTGAGAGAGAGAGTTAGACCCCACGAAGACCCCCAGGCCCTAAGAGGACCAGCTGGGCTTTGATTCTGCACAGACACAGCTAGGAAGAGGACTAGCCTGAGGTGCTGGCTCCCAGCCCCAGTGAATTACTTGCCCTTCTTTTCATTGCTCTCATTCATAAAACAGGATAAATAATCGCTCGCCACCCCCAATTTCTGGGGGAACTGAAGAAAGTGGGGGCGGGACTATAGGTGTTTGGCGGGTAGATAAATTTGCAGCTGAATAAAAGGGTTTAACCGGTGTGTTAAAACAAGTTCAAGTCCTCGGTACATTCTAATGGTACTTTCTGTGAAGATGGAATGTTCCATGCTGTACTGCCCCATGGGACAGCCTCGGGCTGCAGGTGCTACCAAGGAGTGAAATATAGTTAGTGAAACCAAAGAGAGAAAGTGAGAGAGAACTTTCATTTCTTTTAGTTAGGTTTAAAGAGCCACACATGGCTAGTGGCAATTGATGATGGAGCAGCACAAGCTTAGTGGAAAAGGGTCCCTCAGACTCTGAGGCCCCAACTGACTCAAGCTCAAATCCTGACTCTGCAGCATCTGCTTGTCACCCTGTGTGTGCCTAGGATGCATGCCTTGATCTCTTGGTTCTCTGTGGATAATACTAAGAAAGCAGGAAGGGCCTGCAGGCAGCTGGTGCTGAGCCCCAGACTCCAGGTCTGTCCCACCTCAGCGGCCTCCATCAGGCACATTCCCTGCAAAGTTGGCCTGAGGGCTGAGAATGCTCTGCTTTCCCTGGCCTTTCCTGCAAACAGGCGATACTCAGGGGAAATCACCTCTCTCTGGTGTTTGGACCATCTGATGGACAAGCCCAGAAGCTTGCAGGACAGGCTGTCAGGCGTGGTCCTTCTGTACCCTACAACATTCATCTTCTGTGAACAAATGATCCTGAATCCAGTTGGTGATCCTGACAGCCCCATGCCAGACAGTGATATGGCTGGAGGAAGTCCCCGCCCTGCTTCTCAGTGGCCAGCTGCCTTCTACCTGATCTATGGCTCCTGCGTCATCTCTTTTTCCTCCTCTGCCTTTGTCACAGCTTATCTGCCGCATGGCCCACTCTAGAGAGATGCATCTTGTTATCTTCCCAAAGGACAACTGTTTCCCCCACAGTCCCAGGGCCTAATGTCCTCCTAAGACCCAGTCCTGGTCTTTCTGAGAAGTACCAGAGACCATGACAGAGGAGAGAGGGTCTGGCCAAGTCAGCCAGAGGCTCCCTGGGCTACTAAGAGCAGACACATCCCCAACTTTGCTGTCCAGGTGTTTCTGCATTTCTCTTAGAGGTAAGTGGTAGCTGCCTGAACTAAAAATCTAGGCCAAGGACATCAGCCCCAGCCAGTACCCCCAGGATGGTCATCATGGTATATGGCATAGAGCTTCATCTGGAGGACAATATGGCCAGTCAGAAGAGTTGATGAGTTCCAGAAAAGCCAACAGATAAACCAGGGTCCACAGAGCCAAAGAATGGGAAAGTTTAGTTTCCCCCATTGCTCCTTTACCTCCAGGTCACAGGTATCACCCACCGCTCAGTACTGTGACACAGTCCTTCTGCAAGAAGGAGGGGACGAATTCAGCTCTGTCTCCCCAGAGGGTAAGTTCTGGGATCAGAGATCCACCCAGAGCTTCTATGTGAGCTTTGTCCCTCCTCCTCCAAGGCACCCCATCCAACCATTGATTGCCACCACCGCCATCCTCGTTACCAGATAGGCACCACCAATTTTAACACAGAAGCTGCCCTGTTTTTACTAGTTCTTCTGTATGACAACTCTGGGAAACAGACACCACGCTTGCCATCCCACAGGTGGAGAAGCTAAGGACCAGAGAAGTCATTAACTCGGGTAAAATTACGCAACTCTTTAAAGAGAGGACGCAGTGCCTAGGCAGTCACTCCCTGCGCTGTGCAGCTAGCTGCTCGGAGAAAGGCAAGAGAGAGGAAAGGAGCGAGGACTAGGGGGCTCCACTGCAAAATAGGCCATGGAACCCAGAGCAGTGAGGAGCAGTTGGGGGACAAGCAAGGCAGGAAAACCCCCCACGGAGCCATCTGGGGATGCATGGGATCTGCTTTCCTCCAGGCCAGCCAGCTCTACTGGGAAAACAGCCTCCCGCCTAGGAAGCCTGACTGGGCCACCTTCTGGTCTGTCTTCATTCAGAGCTAATTCTCTCCTCTCTGGGGCCAGGGGCTGGGGGAAGGTTTGGTGAGGCTGGAGTCTTCATCTGGGCCCCTTGAAGCCGAGCAAAGAAAAATAGCCCTTTGCCAAGATCTTTCATCTCGGTCACTTATTCTCACAGATGTTTTCTGCAATATAAACAAGAAACGAGGAATGTCGGGGAGGAAAGGAGTGTGGGAGGGGGCACGAGGAGGAGGAGTGAACTGAGAGCTTTGAAATCTGCTCCCTCGGAGGGCAGAAAACAGGACCTCAGCAGGGTCCCTCTTGCCCTGAGAGTGTGGGCAATCTCAGGATCACTGCAGTGGGCCAAGCAGACTACCACAGCCCTGAAGAGAGGGTCTGGAAAAGTAGGCCAGGAGCTCCAGGCAACCTCGCCAGGCCTGGGATCTACTGAGGTCTCTGAGCTGACCTGGAATAAGCCCTGCGGAGGCCCACTTACCTAACTCCGGACACCTAAAGGTGGGCAGGGCTCTGGGGGGGATCTTGAAGAGCTGTCAGAAAGACTGGTAGGGGGCATGGCCCTCACAGTGGGCATTATTAATAAGTAGGCTTTGGTTGTACCACGGGAAAGAGAATCCTAGGCTGGAGGAAGTTGGAAAAAGCATAACTTACAATGAGTCAGGAAATAAACCCAGGAAGTCAAAGGTCTCCAAATTCAATATTCCCCAAGATTCCTGCTCATTTTGGAAGCTTTTAAACTAGCAAACCTTGGGCCTATGGGAGCTAGCTGGAGCCCAAAACAGTGAAGATAGGGGACCTGTGGGACCCAAAGAAGACAACCCCATCCTTAGGGGACAGGCATCATTTTCTTCTGGATTTCAAAGAAATCCCAGAAATTCATAGCTTCCCATAAAATCTCCTGGTTTTAACAATATTTGCAATCACTATAACAAAAATACACTGTGCCGGCCACATGAGGGGAGCCTGTGGGCAGCTTTAGTTTGTGAACCACAAATAGTTGTGCAATGCTGTTGGCCAGTTGAGTAAATGCTAACTCGATGTTTACTCTTCCTGCCCCTGACGTTGCAAAGGGATTTGTGACAAGGTTGTAAGCCTAAACAGCAAGCTTTTATTGGGCGTCTACTCGTCCCTCAAAATGGAGATAAGTATTCAGGTGGGTTCAGAGCAGAACCTCGTCCCAGACCCCTAGCGTGTGTCTGTATCTGTGGTTGGGAGACAGAGCAAGACAGGAGCCCACTATGATGGCAATCAGTTGTGTAGCACAGAATGTCCAGAGGAGAGAGACACCCAGGTTTCTCTGAGGAGACTGTGTGAGGCTGAAGCCTTGGGAATAAAATAGGGCCAGCCATTTGTTGCAGGTTAGGAATGGATTCTGAAACTTTGAATTCAGTGAGAATTCTGGAAGGCTTCTCATTGAACTTAGGACATTGGCAACTCCACAAAATCAAGACCTGGGACTTCAGGAAGGGAGATCCCTAGCCTCCTTCCATTCAGACACTTCCACTGCCACTGCATTGTATGGAACGTGTCCAATAGACACTCCTCTAGAGTATTAATATGTGGGCGGCACAAACATTGTTGGGGGTTATAGAGGCGGAGCTTCCGTTCAGGAAGAACTGCCCAGCAGGCCTGGTGTTCAGCAAACAGAAAGGAGGGCGTATATTGCACACAAAAGCCCAAGTAGGGCTCTGATACCCAAGCTTTCACACATATGACTATCACTTTGAGCTCATGAATGAGTGCCGACAAGGGCTTGGCCCCGGGATTCTCGTGTATGAATCCAAGCATGGCAGCCATCATTACTCACACACCACAGCATGGGAAATGGATCCTCACAGGAAGCTCCCCCGGACAGAAGCCCCTCAGACTCTCCTAGGAGTCGATGATGCTTGATGCAAGGGGCCTGTTGGGGTTGCAGGCAAAAGTGACTAAGAGGAGCTTCACATTCAGGTTGGCCTGTGCCCCAAGACCAGGATCTTCCTCTGTGCTGGGGAAATATGCATTTTCAAAGATTCCCGAAAGTCCCTTGAAGAAAAGTGCCTTGCTCTGAGTGCCAGATGACCCACGTGTTGAAGACCAATTGCTGGGTGTGGTCCACTGCCCTGTCTCCACAGCTGATAAACACTTGCGTGAGGGAGCTACAAAAAACAAGCATTTCTCGTGCGTGTGATACTGCAGAGTCCACAGAGATCCTTTGAGCCGCTGGCCCTCCTGCTCACGTGATGATACCGCTTCCTCTCTGACAGCTTTGTCTCCAGTACCTCTCAGACAACCTGAGTCACGGCATGGCTTGCCGCTGTGCTGTCCACAGAGGATGCTCCAGACAGCCGCCCGTTAACTGACGCTCACTACTCTCTGCTTTCTTTGTGTACTTCACAGACAGGCAAAGGCCTACCATATGACCACTTTCCAGATACTCAGGCCTCCCTCCTAGCCCCTCCTATTCATCACCTCTGCTTTCCTTCAGAGGTTCTCCCTGCTACCGGCTCTCAGCTTCCCGCAACTCATCCATGCTTCATCCCAAATGTCATCCAGTTTGTACTTCCTTCTCTTTTAAAAGTGAGGCAGGGAGGCTAGAGAGATGGCTCAGGAACACTCTTGCCTCACAAGCTCAAGGACCAATGTCCAGATCAGCAACAGCCACATAAAAAACTGGTGATATGTCTGTAACCCTAGCATGGTAAGGAAGAAACATGCAGATGCCTGGAGCTTGCTGAACAACCAGTTTAGTCCAGTTGTAGAGCTCTGGGTTTGGAGAGAAACCCTGTCTCAGAAAATAAGGTGGAAAGCAATTGAGGAAGACAAACATCAACATCTGGCCTCCACATGAACACACATGAACACACATGAACACACACACACACACTAGATAGCACAGATCAATAGAATCCAGGAGAGAGAGAGGGGGGAAGACTTTATCTAGCTGTTCCTCAGTTAATGTCACCTATGATTGTTCTTCCATGAATGTCACTTAAGATCACACCAATTTCCTTGGTAGTCAACACAGTGGCTTACATCAAGATTACTCTCCAAGAGACAGCATCCCGACCCTGAACATGGAAGTTCCATGTGTTCCAACCTCAGTGTTCCAGATGTGCATTTAATTCTATTGAATCCATTGTGTTTCCTTTGCCCACCACTAGGCCACATTACAAGATCTCTGAGGATTCTGGTTCTGTTATCTAAGTTGTCGGCTACTCCCATGAGCAGCAAGCAGGTCAGCCTAGCCCTTGACAAGTCTTCCCAAGCTTGGGTGAAAGGTCACCGATACCGCTATCTAGACTGACAGCATGTGTCTATCAATAGCCTCGTGGCCAGTCACACAGTACCTGCCCAGCCACTCTGCTTATACCATCTTCCAGATTGCACTAGTCTCCTTTACTGCATGCAGTGATGCCTTAGGGCCCCAGCTGAGGGGCTCCAGCCAGAATCTAACAAAGGGCACCTGGTAGGTTGTTTCTCTCCTTGGTGAATCTGTGCTGATTTCTAACAATCAGCATTTTCTCTTGTCTTCAGAAGCCATCTCTTTGCCTCTTCTGGAATTGCCCCTGAACCCCAAAGCAAACACCTTTATGTGGTAGGCTTGCTCGTCTGTTATCTGAGCATGTCTGTTTGCCCTCGCTTCCCTTCTCCCGCTTCTCACCATGGCACTGCACCCCAGGAGATGGATGTGGTGGACACAGCACCCCTGCCTTCTGGCTTCGGTTGTGTTCATCCACAAGATGCCAACAAGAGACGTGGGTGAAGCAAAGTCATACAATTCATCCCCTTGTTTCCACTCTATTTCCTTGTCTGTGTGTCTTGGCTGTCCCTCCATCTAATGTCACTCTCTGGAGAGGCACTCTCTTACAGCTCCTTTCTCTCATGCTTCTCTGCCTTGCTCCCAGGCTCCCCACCCTTGCCATCCCTGGAGGACTTCATCTTGCCTCATTAGTGTCCATTACCTTGCCCACAACTTGTGAGAGGTCCTCACAAGTCACCTTGTGACCTCTCAGTCACCCTGTTGGAGTGTACCATCTCTCTCCCGCCAGGATGAGGACCAATTTGCTCATAGTTTGAGTCACACTTTCTTTTTTTTTTTTTTGAGGTATTTATTTTTTTTTATTTAAATTTATTTATTTATTAAGGATTTCTGCCTCGTCCCCACAACCGCTTCCCATTTCCCTCCCCCTCCCCCGATCAAGTCCCCCTCCCTCATCTGCTCGAAGAGCAATCAGGGTTCCCTGACCTGTGGGAAGCCCAAGGACTGCCCACCTCTAACTAAGACAATGGGGATGTTCTTTCTATTGGGATCTCACCAAGGCCAGCTGGCCTAGGTCTGAAAAAGCATGGGATAAATCCGGACTAGCTGAACATAGCGGACAATGAGGAATACTGAGAATTCAAGAACAATTGCAGTGGGTTTTTGATCCTACTGCACGTACTGGCTTTGTGGGAGCCTAGGCAGTTTGGATGCTCACCTTATGAGTCACACTTTCTAAACATAAGCTCAACAAGGCCCAGGGATGGAGGGAGCTGTGTAAATGCTTATGAGAACACAGTAGGGCTGAGGGGCAGAGGATCTGTGGTCTCAACCAACAAAGTTGAAGAAATCGCTACCACTGTCTAGCTAGAGCTAGTTAAGTTTTCTAAACTTCTCGTTTTTCTTCTATAAAATAAGAACAATAATCCTTCCTTACAAGTCCTTTATCAGGAACTGATAAGATTATATTTGTGAAGAATGAATTGGCACATGTTTTATTTTGATTTGGTAAGACTTGGTATGTGTAAGATAGCATAGATTATTATTAGGAGAAAATCTAATCATGGATCCAGGGTATTGCTTTGGTGCTAGGTCACACTAGCAGTAAGCCACAAGGTTTGGCTATTTATGGCTACTAGGGAATTTGGACAGCATGTAATCTCCCCATACACTGTAGGAGAAAGGCAAAGACAAGCATTTTTAAGTTATTTATAATCAGGTTTATGATTTACTTTCAATAGAAATTCCTTTTTTTATAATACAACAGTTGTGCTGAGTTTAAAGCCCCCCTTCCCCGTGCTGGCACCACTTTCATGAACTGTGATTCTTACTTGCTAAAGCTAAAGAAACCCAACTCCCTTCAGTTGCCCTTACAGAGTGTCTCCTACCCCATCCTCCCTCCGAGGGATGTTCTTCACAAAATAAGATTTAGAATGCTAAGAGAGTCTCTTAACTTGGTCCAAAAGCTAAATCTGAAAGAGGTCAAAGACTCTCCAGCCAGTCACATTTCACCCAACTATTTTTAACCAGCGTATGGCAAAGAAAACAAGATTCCCCAAAGAGTCAGGCCCTGCGAAAGCCGAACAGTCTGCCAATATGGAGAAACACAGCCGTTTCTTGTGGAAGAAAGATCGGGGTTCTCCCTTCAGTGTTCCAGGGTGTTTGTTGTCAGTGAATCCTCCACCAGCTCCACCTGGCTTGCTCCTGATCCTGTAGGTGGGTTTGCTTGCTTGTTACTCCAGCACCCACCTCTACTTTGGAGACTGTACTAGTGATCTCTGGTGTGTCCACTTATCCCCCTGGACCATCTGTCTCTCCTGTGGCAGAAGTTGGGTAGACTCTTGGAAACACATGATGAAGAATCCTGATTCTCGGCACGAACAGACTCTGTGCCCAGCCTCTTTCCCAGTGCTCCCACACAGTGTCTCCTGAGAGCCCAAGCCCTGCCATGCTCCTTCTGCGCTTTCTGTCCCTTCTGACTCCCACTGACATCACTGCACCAAGGATAAGCATCTTTCTGTCCAGCCGTATCTGCCCTTCCACATGCTCCTATGTGACCCTCAACTCCCTGACCTCTGTTGCCTGAATCCCTTGAGTTACAGAACCAGAGATGTTTCCATGACTTTTAAGGCTCTTTTGGCAATATAGCAAAGAGAAGAGACTAAGGGGCCAAGCACAGAGTTTTGAGGCCTGACCCCAGATCGCTGCTGAAGGCAATGCCATGGGAAGGTGACCTCCCATCAGGCTGGGGTTGTCCTCGGCACTGGGCGTCTCTGTTGTTCTACTCCACGGGCAGAATACCAAGGGGGGCAGAAACTGAGCTTGAGATGAAAAGATGTGGCTAGAACTTCATTCCATGATTGATAGCCTATCCCAGGCTTTCTAAAACTGTTCTAAGAACGACTCCTGGATCAGATCCTTGCTGGTCACATGTATAAAATGGAAACGTCAGCTTTATTACAAATACCCTGCCTCCCCAGTTTCAGTATCAAAAGTCAAGTTCTAAGTGGAAGATCTAGATAATGGGTTAGGGTGCTGGGAGAGGATTGTAAAGGAAGACTTGACAGCAGAATCTTGTCCCCTAGCATGTGGGGAGAGAATCCTGGGCAGTCAGAAAAGGATGCCGCTCCCGAGGTGTATTTCTGTTAGTAAATAGATCATAAATACTAAGGCTCTTCTAGTTACCATTGTAGTTAGTCAACACTCATCCACCCTCTCCTGTCCCTAGCCGCCACTTCTTCCTGGGAGTCCCACACTCTCCGTTACTCTCAGCCCAAAAGTTCTCTACAGCATCTTCGCGTACAACCCGGTACACATATGACCCAGGTTTACATCAATCTGGGTGTTATATTCTCTTGGCTGTAGTGATTGGTTGGGCAGTGGATATCAATAAGTGGAGCCAATAAGCTATCTTGAGTTTATCCCCCAGGACTCTTGGAGAGGAAACTACTTCCCTTTAACTTAAATTCTGAGAAGTAGAAAGTTTAGGGCTGTCATCCTTTTACTGTCCCACGAAACCCGGGTTTAAAGCCAGCAGAGAAAAGTGTGGAGAGTGAGTGACCAAGTTCTATAACATTTTTTTTTCAGCTCTGAATCCAGTTGTGTCTGATGCTAACTCCAATTCTAGATCTTTCCATTGCATGGGTTTCTCTTTTGCTAAAGGAATTTGAGGGTTTTTTCCTCAGTCCTTAGTAACCAAAGGATCCTCATTTGCAGTAGCTGTTTAAAGGTATATTGATTGCTAGCTAAGTAGAACTAAGGATCCTGGCCAGCACTAGCCTATACCGCGTAGTCTCGGGTGCTCGCACATAGACATTATCGCGAACCCTAATGCCAAAGAGTGGCCCCCAAAAGGTCCCCAGACAGGAAATGGGGGAACTCCGAGAAGGAAGTTCCACTAGCCCATATCACCATTTTAGAACTGCGTTTGTTCAAAGATGAGACTGTCTTCCTGAGTTTCATCTTGGCAACACTGCACGTTCTGTGCCTAGGAAAGTTGCTGCTGGGGCGAACCGTCCATTCCCATCACAGCTGCGCCGTTAGCTGCGATCCACTCCATTTCCCTTACAGTTAAATTTCCACTATCCCAAAATGACTTCCACTAACGTAATCTAATTTCTCTCCAGTGTGTTCATCTAAGTTCTCCAGAGAATAGAGCCAACTGGATCTCTGTTTTGTTTTGTTTTGGTTTGGTTTTGGTTTTTTAAGAAGGATTCCTCTGTGTAACAGTTTTGGCTATCCTAGAACTTGATCTGTAGACCAGGCTGGCTTTGAACTCACAGAGATCCGCCTGCCTCTGCCTCCCGAGTGCTGGGATTAAAGGCGTGTGCCACCACCACCCGATCTCTATTTTGTTTTGATTTGGTGTTTTCAATATTATTTTTAAAGTTTTTGTTACTACAAGAAATAATGGATTTTGCTGTGACATTTTCATATACATGTGTAATTAGAGTTTGCTCACATTCACACAGAGAGAGAGAGAACAGAGAGAGAGAGAGAGAATATAGACTCTAATTCTATTCTATCTATTTTCTGGCAAATGACATTTCCTTTTTTCTTTTGAGCCAAAACCCCGCTGTGTGTGTATACCACACATCCTTTATCCGTTCATCTGTTTGTTTGGTTTGAGACAGGGTCTCATTATGCAATTCAGGCTAGCCTCAATTCACTAACTATCCCAGGCTGGCCTCCAACTACCCTCCTGCCTTTGCCTCCTGAGTACATGATTAATGGCCTACGCCAGGATGCCCAATCTGGATCTCTATGTCTCTGTCCCTATTTTTGCGTGAACAAGCATTGTCAGAGGCTGTGATCTCGTACTGTCAGCTACCAGCTATGAAACCTGAAGACTATCCTCAGGAGAGTGAGGTTATCTAACCCCTTGCCCCACTATGAACAGAGTGGCTGTGTGAACCGGCAGAACCTGAGCTGTGAGCTCTTCAAGAAACCTGAAAGACAGCAAGGATTTGGGGCCCTCCACGGTGCTGATTGCTTCTTTCTTTTAGTTGAAACTGAAAAGATGGCCTTACTGGAGTGGGGGCAGGGGTGTCTCGAAACAGAATCTTAACTGTTGAGAATGAGCCCATCTTAAAACTCTTTCCCGCGGAGCCCACCGGGCCCGCTATGCATGACCTACGACCACGGGTGAGATGGCTTGGTATTTTCATACTCATGGAAATGGTGGCCTGCTTGATCTCAGAGCCTCCCAGATTAAACTGATTTCTCTATTTTTAATCTCTCCGGAAATAAGCAAAGAAGAGACCTCTAATTGCAAACAGACTGAACTTTACATAGGAAGTATGTAGGTCCCCCGAGGCACCTAGAAATTGTCTGAAACCCAACTGCCCCATTTGCCTCTCCCATACTCCCTCCCCCCCCCCCCCCCAAGAGAACTAGGTCTCACCTAGGAGGCCTAAGGCTGCAAGATGGTTTGCAGTGGGGAGCCCAACCTTGGCCTTCAACTGGCCAAACCTGCCCAGCCAGCTAGCCCACTGTGCCTGAGGGCAGGGGTTCTGGGTGAGGAAAGAAAGGCATTTGCCCGCAGCCTGCTTGTACCAGGGCATTGAGAGAACTCTTCTCTCACCCCCATTGTTTTGAGATTTTCTGTTTTTTTTTTTTTCTCTATTCTGGTGCTTATCAAATTCCAGGCACGAAAGGATTTCAAACAGTACCATCATGCCCAACACACACACATACACACTTGTGTGTGCACACTTACTACCCCACAGCATTCCCCTCGGAATCCCACTGCACACAGTTCTGGGACCTGGAGCCAAGTGGGGCCCAGTAAAAGCTTTGAAACCATTCACATGGCCCTTTCCATAAGAGCTCCATAGTTAAAGTTCCAGCCAGAATCCTGGGCCTTGCTGGCAGCCATGCTACTGGGTCACTGTGGGAGGTACGACGAGGCCCTGTGGCCTGCTGTGCCTCAGTTTCCCTGCCTGTCAGTTTGGACAACCATGACGACAGCTAATTCTGAACTGTCTGCCTGCTGGTGGGATCAGGCCCTGGGGGTAGGGGTGGGGGGCTCGGATTTATGGCATGGAAGTCTAGGAATGAGCCAAAGTAGAGAGACCAAATTAGGTTGGGTGCCCAGATCCCAGAAAGGCAGCCAGGGAAAATTAGACACGCTGCTGAGAGAAGCATCCTGATGGCTTCCCTGAAGGCTCCTGCTAAGACACAGCCACTGTGTTGTTATAACCCACAGCCTGGGCCAACCCTTCCTAGTAACGGGAAGTTTGGGATTGAAGTCGTTCATGTGCCCGGCTGTTACTGAGGTCACCCTGGGAGCTGGGGCTCTTCCAAAGGAAATCAGCATGGAGCTGCTGGGCTTGGCGGAATGGCTGGACAGATGGACAGTCTCTGAGTGAGAAAGCCATGGTTGTGAGGCAGGGAGCTGTAGCAAGCACCCCCTCCCCCCACCACAGCGGCGTTGGTGGGAGTAAGCCTTTCCTTATGCAGTATCTGCTGCAAAACCTTTCCTGCCTTGTGTTTGCCTCTTGGTTCCATGAATCCATGTGCACAGCAGTAAATCAAGAACACAGACATAGAAAGGACCCAAGAACTGCTACCGTAGCCCCTCATCCCCACACCCCAGACCGTAATCCTCCAGTCACACATAATCGCCAGCAATGGCTTTTCTTCTTACCCATCGTACCCTGTCTCATCAGTGCCCATCTTTGCCCTCCGACCATTTGTTCCTTTTAATCTTTCTTTTATGCAGAAAACAAGAATGAAGTTCCATTCTACTCTTGTCTTCCATTGGTTCCCGTCAGACAATTACAGAAAAACTGGGTTCGCATTGACCAGCAAGCCAGTCTAGGCGGCATTTGTGGATAAGGGACTAGTGGATACCCTTGAACTGATCTTTTTTCTTCCCTACCACTGCCAGCTCTCCGTCACTCACTCATCTCCTGCTCATCTCTGTTGGAAACACTACCAGCCAAGGCCAGCCAAGCCAAACAGGTGTCAGTGTGCACCCAGACTCTCCAAGGATGAGCGTCTCTTCTGTGGCTACCAGATTGCACCCCGATGCCGGCCAGCTCCTGGCGTCTGCTACTGGCCCTCCCAAGATGGCAGTCTGTGGGGACATCGTTCAGACACTTGATCCAGCCTTTTCCAAGTCTAGTTCCATTGGCAAAATGAAACTCCCTGCCAGGAGAGAGCCAGCCTGTCTTGTCCATGAGACACCCATGATACCTGGCAATTCACCCATGTTGAGATGGCCAGGACACTTGAGGATGCCCACACTCGGTGGGCAAGAGTGAGGAGGGGAACCAAAGGAAGATGCCCAAGGCAAATGTCAGGTTTTTGACAAGACAGAGCTTGCAACACAATCTTATTCTAGAAAACAGCACATAGAGGGCCAAGACAAACATTAAACAATTGTTATTGCAAAATGAAGAAGAAAAAGAAGAAGGAGAAAGAGGAGAAGGAGGAGGGGGAGGAGGAGGAGGAAATTGCATGTAGAAACCTAAAACAATAAGGAAATTTTAAAGACCCCACCATGCAGCTCTAACCCACCTCTCCAGCCTGCCGTACCATGTCCCTCTTCTACCCGAATTCACATTTGCCAGGCCTACAAACCCACCCAACTGCCTACTTTATCCTTCCTTACATTCACTCATCTTCTGAGAGGTCAGTCTCCAACTCTGTCCTCTCTGAAATCTCATCCCACTCCTCCCAAACCTTCAGGGGGTCTGGAGATCCGTTGCCCCCCTGCCCGGCTCTCCACACACCCTATCCCCTTGCGCAGTTCACTTCTGCACTGATGGTCACCCTATATGTTCTCTCACATGGATGTACAGGGTCTTGATTCTACGATGGAACTATGTGTCTCCAACCTTGTCTTAAACTATTTTGTATACCTCAGGTGCGTCCCTTTGGTGCTCTGAACACTGCCAGGCCTTGGACAACGCTTATAGATTTGACTGATTATCCAGAATGGATTTTTGAATAAACAAAAGGATGCATAGCCATAAAGAACTATGGAAAAGCTAAATGAAACTGTGAGCCTGGGACCAGGGGGTCCTTTCTTGGGGGTATTAATATAATGGTCTCTCCCAATAGCCCTAGAATCCCACAGAGGCCCAGAGAAGGAGCTGGTTGGGTGAACTGTCCTCTGCAATCAGACGAGACCATAAATGCAGATCCAGGCGAGCTAAACCACGTGAGTTTTACAGCTCCAAGTGATGAGAGTGGTATTTGTAGACACGGTGACATGTTTGAAGCACTGAGTCCCAGAGGCTAATATTTTAAACTGGACATCCTGAGACCCCGATGTTCTGTTTTTGTTCTCCCCATCCTTCCCTGCTGGAGCCCCTGGAACTTTCCATGTAATTCGGATGAAAGCAGAAACCATCTATTGTTTCTCAATCCGTACTCATTACTAGGGAAGGTTTAAAAACTGCTTTGTAGAAGGGTGGTTGGTGATGAGTGGAAACAATCTAATGCCTCAGAACGACATTTGCCATGACTTCAAAACCTCCAGCAGAAAATTTCAAAATTCTAGGCAGAGACAGAAGCCATTCTGTCCTTGGAGACTCCGGCGACAACAGGGCCAGCGGCACCAACCAGCACGGAGTCCTTACCAGTAGATGAACACATCTTGGACAAGATGTTCTAGGGAGTCCAGAGTCACCTGCTAAAAAATTGTTATTTTGGGAGTGCTGGAGAGGTGGCTTGGTGGTTAAGAGTACTGGCTGGTCCTTTTCCAGAGGCCCCAAGTTCAAGTCCCAGCTCCCAAATGGCCGTTCACAGCTCACAACTGTATATAACTCCAGTTCCAGAGGATGGGATGTCCTCTTTTGGCCTCTGTTGGCATTGCAAAAACATAGTGCACATACAAATAGACAAGTAAAGCACTTATACACATAAAATAAAAATAAATAATTTTTTGTAAAAAAAAAACTTTCCTTTCCATTAAGCCTTTTTTTAAAAAAATAAAAATATGTTGGATAATAAAACCGGAGGCAAATCTGTAAAGACAAGGACCTAAATCTCTGCTGTTTATGTCCCAGAAAAAAAAAATAAGAAAATCTCTGCTTTTCTTCAGAGCAATCTGAAAAAGACTAGCTAAAGAAGAAATTACAAACAGCTACACAAGTATCAGGGAAGTCCCACAGATCATAAGGGATGGAAAATAACCATGAGATCATCACACTCATCTCCCCTGGGGCCTGGACAGCCAGGGCACGGCCACACAACCACCACCTGAGGGTGTCCTGGCCGCTGATGCTCTTGCTTTGTGCTGTGAACAGCCCTTCTGATTAACGTTCCACGCGTCCCCAAAGAGAAGCAGCAACTACAAAACATGCTCCTCGTGTAAGGGAATTAAGTCCAAAAGATTCTCCACAGGGCAGGTTTTGTTTCTTTTTTTTTTCACTGTTTGTAAGCAACTCTAAATATTTATCCACAACTCACCCAGCCATGCTGACCAGTATTCTATGCTAGCCAGACCTGGCCATGCCTAAACATGCACTAGCTCCTGCAGTGACTAAGGGAAGACTTCTAGAAGCTATCAATACAAGAAAATGCTGTGCCTGTTTTCGTGCTGAGAAAAGCAGATAGCTAATCTGTACCAAGAAGTCAAACAAAAACAACATGCTGAACTAGATTTTTTTTTTCAGCATAGGGAGCATACAGAGAGAAATACATACACACACACACACACCAATTATAAAAATAATAAATACTCAGTGCAAAAACGTAGGATACACAAAACTACACAAGTAGAAAACTTTGATAATGGTGTGTTGCATTTCCTTTTGATATTTAATATAGCCATTATGATCTAATGTTCTATGATCTATTATCTAATGCTCTGTGTTCTAATGTGTGATCAATATTATGCTATCCATCATATAGGATTATTTTTCATGTATACTTGCAAATACATACTTGTATATTTCACTGCAAGTTTCACAAGAAATACAATCATCAGTTTTGTCTCCTAGTTTCTTCCAAGGATGCTCTTGAGTGACTCACACACTTCTCCCAAGCAGGCGTCACCTCCTAGTCTCTAACGTGCCCCAGTACTGAGGTGAAACTATAGCTGCCCCTATGGATTAGTTCCTTAAGAACCCTCATCACCCAGTCCATCCCCCAAAGCCCCATCCCAACAATAGCCTTCGCAGGTACGTTCAGCCAGACTACAGAAGGGACTGAAGGAAGTGGCTCCACGTCTCGGCACATGGGCATGAGATGGCTAAGTTGGGCCTGACTCCTTATGGGCTCAGTATGGCAACGTAAGTGGTAAGAAAAGGCCTGGCCTGCAGTGAGGACTCAGGGACCACAATTCTTTCCCAGTTCTCCCAGGCTAATAATTTAATTCAACTCAGTTCATTCAAACATGCTGAAGCTCCATCCCCAGTGATCTCAAAACCTACGGGATTTAACTTCCTCAGTACCACACTGGTGCATACACTCTAAGCATTAGCCTAAGCAGATGCTGGGAGAGCCTCACCGTTGCACTGTGTTGGACGGTCGGGTTGCTGAGAGCTAACCCAAACACCGTTCACTCCCCCTTTTTTCTGCAACCTTTATCTTCACCTTGCCTTATCTGCTTCTGCATTCTCCAATGCACCTGCCTCGCACACCAACTCTTTCATACCTCACTCCTGTGAGTGCTGATACTGGTTAACAAACCTGGGGGGTAAGGTCAGGCTTGTGGTAAGAAAGTCATTTAAAGGGGGGGACATTATTAGGATAATTTGGTGGTGTCTGATAATAATACTAATTATTATCACTATTGTTATCACTTGTGTGTTTTCCTTACTGCGCCAAGCACTGGGTAAGCACTTTTCACATACAGCATGAACTTCTAACTCAAATGCATGAGCTCATACTGTAAACGAAGTCACCTAAGCAACAGATGCCACTGTGACCCTCTTTTCACAATGAGAAAAGCCAGGCCCAGGGAGGCTAAAGTGCTCTTCTGGGGCTGCATAGCCATCAGAAGGGAGCCAGCACTCCTGTCCCAGTACTCTGGTTCCGCATCCTCATTTGGTAGCGGTTAGGTAGCCCAGACACCCCGAAGCTGGACCAAAGCAGGTGACTGCATTGGGTCTGAAAAAGCAGGCTGACTCATAGAGGCACCGGAGAATCTGAAACCATGCATCACAACCTTTAAGTGATGTCTCAGTAGGCAGGCGTTCCAGAACACCTATGGCTTCTGCTTTGCTACTGGGCCTGGGAGATCCAGGGGTAGCTACAGGAGAGTGGGATGTGGGCAGCCAGCACTCTGCAGAGGCAATGCCAGCATTCAGGAAGGGGTGCATGTCTGTACCTGCCAGGCCTTCCGAGAAGCCAGGCGTGTCAAGCCTCCTGCTAAAGAATGCAGCAAGGGAAGGTAGCTTGGTCTCGCTCCGGTGGCTTTCAAATGAAGCGCTTCGCAGGCATCCATTCATGTGCTCGGCGCCTGAACTCACTGACAGCGACAAGCCTGCTGGCCCAGCATCCAGGGACTGGGTCTCTACACGCAGGCAGGGCCAGCAGGAGGGCAGCGCTAACCACAGGAGTGGTGTGTTCTTCTCAGGGAGCCACACTAGATGGGGTGGAGGTGGGGGACCTATAGAAGTGAGGGTCCCTTGGAAGCACAGTATGGACTCTCCAGAGCCATAATCCTCAGAGACGATGACTGGGGAGCCTGTGAGATCTTTCCCCCCTCCGTTTGGTCTTGACAGTGACCCAGTAGAGCAGTCAGGGAGGTTTCCCCTTGTGTCACAGTTGAGGAAACTCAAGGTTAAAACCAGAAAGAGACTTTTGGACCCTCATGCCCCATCTCTTAGCCCCTACTCCAGGTGTTCACATATAACACAGTCTTGAGGAGCACAGGATTTAAAATATCAGGCAGAACAGGAACATTTGGGCCCTAAACTGTGCTTCTTCTGGGGAACCTGTTCCCGGATCTTCATCCTGTCTCACAGACTGTTGTGTGTTTGTGATGACGACAGTTGAGAGTCGGCCGAACGGACTCTTCTCTTTGCACGTCTTCTCCTCCTGAATCAGTTACTTTCTCATGCGGGGACAGAGTGACTGACAGGGACAGCTGAAGGGAGGGTTTATTTTGGCTTATGATGTGAGACTGGCTAGTCCATCATGGCCGAGCAAACATGGTTGGAGCATCGGGAACATGGGGGCAGCTGACTAGATCAAAGCCTGGGACAGGAAGCAGAGAGCTGAGGTCAGTGATAGAACCAGAAATCACCTGAGGTCACTGGGAGAGCCTGAATCTGCATGCTGTTAACCACTAAACTTAACTCCCTCTATTGGGTCACATCGGCCTGCCCAGACCATCCTCAAAGACATCTCAAGGACATCCGTTTCTTCAGAGTCTACCTTGGGCCTCTGACAACATCCTCCCTGCATGGCTCACACTAAGAAAACTGAGCCAAGTCTGAGTCTGTTGAACTTGAGCAAAGAGTTGATGATTGTTTTCAAATATAACTTTGAAAGAGGAAGGAGCAGGCTAATGACTTTACTATCTTCTTTGGTCCAATATTTTTATTACTAGATATTAATTACAGCAAGTAGGGTGTTTCATTGTGGCATTTTCATACATGTCTACAAGATAGTTCTGTCTCAGCACTGGCCTAGATTTCAAATGGAACAAGCAAACAATGGCATGTGTCTTCAACCCTAGAACTCAGGAGGCAAAAGCAGGCAGATCTCTGTGAGCCTGAGACCAGCCTGGTCTACAGAGTGAGTTCCAGGACAGCCAAGGCCATAGTGAGACCCTGTCTCAAAACAATAGCAACAACAGAAAAACAAACAAAGACCCATCTCCTTTCTTGGAACTGACAATCAAAAAAATGACCAAGCATGCCACATGGTGATGGATACTAAGGAAAAAAAGAAATCCCATAAGCAAAGGAGAGAGGGTGCCAGGACATGACCCAAGTCCTCTGCTTCCACCCCCTAAAATGCTCAGTCTCACCCCTAAAATGTTCAGAGAAGGGGTGAGGTTGAGCATTTTTAAGGGCAGAGGTGTTTCTGGGAACCTTTGCTTAGCTGGTGACGAGATAGAGCTTAGCTGTCACCAGGGGCACCCAGATGGGGTGCTAGCTGTGGGTGCATGGGGTGCTTTTCCCAAACACAGCCCTGTGTGTGGAGTCCCTGCTGTTACCCACGAGGGGAGGGGTGCTGTACATGTTGTCCTGGGTTACTGCCCTTTTCCTGGCCCTTTCCTCCTTCCTCCCTGCTCTGGCTTCTTGCCCCTGAAAACTATGTGAGTCATTTTATCTAAACTCCTAAAAACACAACTAAATATGTAAGTATGTTAGACTAAAGACTCATAACCAACGTAAGTAATTCCAAAACTCGGCGGGAGGGAAACGAAAAGAAACTTTTACGGACGGCTTCCCAAATACGAGGCCTTTACTTCTATTAATTGCATTTTACCCAAACATCATTGCAAACTTGTGACCAAGGCACTGTCACCTCCGTGTTTTGGGGCTGGTGAGGCAGCTCAGCAGGCAAAGGCACTTGCTGCCGAGTCTGAAGACCCGAGTTCTATTCCAGGGACCCACGTGGTAGAAAAAGGAAAGCGACTCCTAAAGGTAGTTCTCAAACCTCCATGTATGTACCATGGCACAGAGGTGCATACGCACATACACGCACTCACCCATGTCAACAAACAAATACACAAATATAATTTTCAAAAGACTTTTTCAAAGAACCAACACTTCAAATAGTAATTTTACCAAAGGTACGTAAAAGTCAGGATTAGATTTTTAAGCGAGTTTATCGATGCCCAAGTCTACATAATCCTACGTCTCCATCAAGTGCCAGCTTCGCCATTTATGCAGAAAGACTAGCCTTGAGTGCACTCTGCAACTTCTCGCGCCCCATTTCCCGTGTGCGAGTTGAGTTTGTGGATGATCTCTGGTTCCACCAATGGCTCCAGAGTTCTGGGGAGCACATGAGCTCAGGCAGAAGGAAGACCTTGAGACAACTTCCAGGAACGGAAGTCTCTGATGCTGGCTAGAAGTTACCTTATCTGTGATGCTCTCTCCCGACAGTTAGCATCTGCTTCCCTATAACTGTCTTTCAAACATGTTCCCTACTGCTGAGCTACAGGTATTCTAGAAAGTTCTTCCATCTAGAACCCCAAGGCAGTGGTCCACACATCCCCAGCAGTGTGATAGTAAATGATTAACAACTAACGTGCGTACCTGACAATTTATTTGTTAAAATTATAAGAGGAATAGGAATCAGCAAAAACTCATGGTTATATGCCACGTAACAATGTTTGGGCAGTAAACACTGCACACACAACAGAAGTCCTATAAGAGTGTATTTCCTAGTGGCGTTGTAGCCATCTGAGTTTGCCTAAGCAGATTCCATAGTCATACAACAATGAAATTGCCCAACACACTTCTCAGAATGTGTCCGTCGTGATGCTACAGACAACAGAATTTCAAAACCTCATTTCTTCACAGTATTCATGACTCTGCCTAACAGAGCAAGATTTTTTGAAACCTGGAAGAATATTGCCTCAGTGTTCCGTGTTCCTCATCACGTCGGTGCTGTAGACACAATCGACTTCCACATTAAAGCTACTTTACTAGTGTTCGCTCACCGCCTTAGTCTCCGGTTTTCTAACTCGAAAGGGAAAAGGCATCAATCCCTTAGGAGAGTTTGCCCGTTCCTCTGGTATAAATAGTCACACCACGGCTAGTTAGGACTGTCAGCGTCATGATACTGAAAGGGCAATTGCAGAGGCTCCCCACAGCAGGCCACTCCAGAGCAATGCTCATATGTGTAATAGTAGCTGTGGGACTCAACAGGCAAAGGACAAATCGCAGTAAGATGAACTAGGGTGTGATTAGATTGTAACATTTATAATTTTGATTTTGAATATGTGACTTAATAATAGCTGTCTTAAGCAATGAGCTTGGAAAAATTCCTAAAAATTCAGCAATCGGTTTTTACAAATCAATTCCTGTGCACCCTACCCTGTTCCTCAATCCATGAGCTCCTTGTGCCCCAGGCCTTGGATGGCCACGCCCGTTGTTACAGAGCTGCAGCTAGTTCAGGTCCACATGACTGGAAGGGCATTAGTCAATGCTTGGCATCTCCCAATAAGCAATTTCAACAGCTTCAGCCCGGTGGAGGGACTTAGTGATCTGTTTCCTTCGATAGACTGTGATTTCTGAACACAGTTCAGGTACCAGGGTGCCATCCTGAGTAGAGAACATGACCCGAAAGCACTCGTGATGTAATGGACCCTGTTGAAACTTGGCAAGGGGACAGCTGTGTGAGAAATGGAGTTTCTTAGGCTGGGTTTAAGAGTCTGGGGTGTTTTCTTAAGAGTTAGGCCAAGGCAAAAAATAACCCTTGCAACACATCACTTCCCAGCTGGTCAGCCTGGGAGAAGCTATTCTGGGATGGCCAACGAAGAGGCCTCTGGAAGCCCCAGGCAAAGGGGAGTCGGGTGGTAGGGTTCTATTTCTGTCTGGGTCACTGACATGCTCAGTAATCAATTAGCTTCCCAGCTCCAGTCTCAACTTACCTTCTCTCCAAATCAAGTCAACTTGACTTTACCAAGCATATTGGACTCAAACAAAGAAAGGCTCTCGGGGTTACCACTATATAGTTACTAAAGGGATCAAGAGAAAGACAGTATTTCAAAATCTCATTTCTTCATAGTATAGTCTCCAACTGAAGAAAGTCTGGCAAGAGCCAACTGTACGTGAAGCCTTATTTCTTTTTTTTTTTAAATTTATTTATTTATTAAGGATTTCTGCCTCGTCCCCGCAACCGCTTCCCATTTCCCTCCCCCTCCCCCAATCAAGTCCCCCTCCCTCATCTGCTCGAAGAGCAATCAGGGTTCCCTGACCTGTGGGAAGCCCAAGGACTGCCCACCTCTATCCAGGTCTCGTAAGGTGAGCATCCAAACTGCCTAGGCTCCCACAAAGCCAGTACGTGCAGTAGGATAAAAAACCCACTGCGATTGTTCTTGAATTCTCAGTATTCCTCATTGTCCGCTATGTTCAGCTAGTCCGGATTTATCCCATGCTTTTTCAGACCTAGGCCAGCTGGCCTTGGTGAGTTCCCAATAGAACATCCCCATTGTCTTAGTGTGTGGGTGCACCCCTCGTGGTCCTGAGTTCCTTGCTCGTGCTCCGTCTCCTTCTGCTCCTGATTTGGACCTTGAGACTTCTGTCCGGTGCTCCCATGTGGGTCTCTGTCTCTGTCTCCTTTCATCGCCTGATGAAGGTTAATATTCATGAGGATGCCTATGTGTTTGTCTTTGGATTCACCTTCTTTCTAAAACAATTACCAGTGAAGGAAGTTTATCAGAGAGGTTGAGGAAAGATGACGGGAGAGGCAGAAGAGGGTGTCTAAAGTGTTTTTAGAGTTCCCCTCCCAGGACCAAGAGTATCTGCAAAGACATGTTCTTACAGAAGAAAGAGCCAGCAGGATGTGGTTGGTCGGGTCGTACTTTTTATCTGGGTTGGACAAAGAGGGGGGGTTTCTCAAGTAAGAAAAGATTGTTATCAGTAATGATTCTGAGAGCTTTATGAATGATGACTTGGGGCTAGCAAAGTTGGAGACAATCCAGACACCCAGATAGTAACATGGGCCAGGCCTCTCACTCTGCTTCATCCTTAGCCATCACAGTCCTCAAGTAGCCAGGCAATGTTCTGTTGAACGCATGAACCAGGCCTTTGGAGATTAGAAGGCCTACACTTCCCACCACACACTGAGGCTTCTGTGCATTCTGCCATCTTCTTCTTCATGCCAGCAGATGGAAGAGAGGACACTTTCCAGTTTCAACATCCAAGCAACTGAAACCTACAGCTGTTAAATGGCTAGGTCCACCCAGTTCGCAGCTAAAACTCAACCCCATCACACAGCCACGTATCCTGTGCTGTGTCTACACGGGCTCTATCTCCACGAAACCTAACTAGCTGGTCAACTGTTCTCACCCAGAGGCCAGACACCTTTGGAAATTAGAAAGCTATGAATCTCTAGAAAGCCATTTGGTGGTCTCTCCAAAAACCCCTAACCCCACTTACAGTTGTCAAACACAACTAGCTAAAAAGAATCTCTTCCAAAGCTTCTCTGGGAAGACCCAGACAGACTTTCCTGTTGAGAGGCAGGCAATCCCTCCCTATTCAGCAGATACCCTTCCTCGTTCAGCTAGTTTCATGCTTTCTAATAACTTTTGCTTACACCACAAAACTGTCATAGACTATGGAGACACAAAGGCCTTGTTGGGGGGAGGCCCTTGAGCCCCTAGAAGTCATTATTCTTTCCTTTAACAGTTGCTGAATTAAGCATCATAAATATGGTTCCCATCCTGCTCCATTCTCCACCACACACACACACACACACACACACACACGATCTGCTGGACATATGTTCAGAAGAAAGCAAGGACGTGGGGGTGGGAGAGAAGATTCACATATCCTGAGTCAGGAGCTTGAGCGCTTTAAAGAAGTTAGGGAGAGGGTGGAGACTTTGCTGTTCTGGAAATGGAATATCCATAGGATTTATAGCCTTTGAGTGTCTCCCAAAGCTTTTCTTAACATATAAAAATCTCTCTCTCTCTCTCTCTCTCTCTCTCTCTCTTTTCCTTTTTGGTATAGGGCAGTAAACAAGAGCTCTGAAAGGGGAAGGAAGCCAGGAGAAAGCCAGCTCCATTAGTCACGCAGCTGCATATCCTGCCACAAAGGACCCCAGTTGAGTAATCGCCCAAAAATATGCCTGTTATTTTTTTTTCTGTCAGAAAAAAAACGAGGCCTGCCAAAATGTACTGTAAAAAAAAAGAAAGAAAGAAGAAGAAGAAGAAGAAGAAGAAGAAGAAGAAGAAGAAGAAGATCTGGTCGTTCAACCCCAGAGGGGGAAAGGAAAATAATGAAGAAACAGGCACGGCTTGGAAGTGTTCTCCCAACCTTCTCTTCTCTATTTGTCTTTGCAAGAAAAAGCTCTCAAACTGCTCACAGCAATGGAGCCTGTCTGGTTGGAAGATAACTGACTCCTTGGACACCCTTTCCCAGAGTCCTTGCTGTCACGGGGTGCCCAGATGTTAAGGAGGACAGTGGGAGAAGGCAGGAAGAAGTGAGCTGTAATCGAAGGAAGGGAGCCCAGAGAATGAATAAGTACTCCGAAGATCCTTCTGTGAGAGACCTCAGGGCTCCATAGGGAACCTATGGCAGTACACACCCTTTCTGCAGGGATCACCGACTTTCCTCCAGCAACCACACCTGCCTCGCACGCGGTCCACGGTCAGCTTTTCTGATGGGCTCAGCAAAATCGGTTTTGGCTCAAGTCTGAGCCACCCTTGTGATGTCTGGGCTACAGATAGAATGAGAACAGGCATGGAAGGCTATCTGACTTGAAGATAGACTGAGGAACTGGAGCTCAAAATACAGCAGGGATACATGCATCTAATCTCAGCTACTGAGGCAGGAGAATTATTTGAGCATATGAGTTCAAGGTTCAAATGGATAGGCGTTTTACAAGGTATTTCAGGAGTAGATGCGTGGCTCCAAAGCTGATGCCCTGAGTTCAGTCCCCAGGATCCACATGGGAAAGAGAGAACCAACTCCCATTTCATCCTCTGACCTACACACACACACACCCCAATACATTTTAAAATTGATGTGACTTTTTAAATTTTTAAGAGAGAAGAGGGGCTGAAGACATGACTCAGCAGTTAAGAGCCATGTCTGCTCTTCCAGAGGACCTGGGTTGAATTTCCAGCATCCACGTGGCAGCCAACAACTGTCTGTGACTCCAAGATCTGATCTGAAACCCTCAGACAGACAGACATGCAGGCAAAAGACCAATGTACATAAAATAAGAATAAATAGCCAGGTGGTGGCGCACGCCTTTAATCCCAGCACTTGGGAGGCAGAGGCAGGCGGAGCTCTGTGAGTTTGAGGCCAGCCTGGTCTACAAGAGCTAGTTTCGGGACAGGCACCAAAGCTACGGAGAAACCTTGCCTCAAAAAACCAAAATAAATAAATAATTAATTAAAAGAGAGAGAAAAGAATTAAAAGGAATGGGGAGAGGGCTCTAGAGACAGGCTGCATTGACCGGAGCTGCCTTCAACTGTTTCCTGGCTCAGCTGTCCAAAACGCTTGTATGACAAGCACCTGGTGAGGAGACCAAACCCCAGCAAAGGTGCTGAGATGTCATCAGCCACCACCTTGGTGCCCCGCTCTCAGCCCATTGTCCTCATAATGGGGGTGGGGGTAGGGAGTTAGGGGGCGTGGAGCAGTCCAAGTATAAACACCTCTCCAAAAGTCACATTTTCCCTCCTGCTAAGATTGCCCCCGTCAGAACTGTCTCCAGGAAGTGGGGCTTCTGCATCTATAGCAAAGAACTTTTTTCTTAAGGAAGGGAAAGATCAAGAAAAATAAAAGTGTATGAAAAATGTTCTACGAAAAGCCACTATTCTGTGTACTAATTAAAACGTAAATGAAAGAAAGAGGGGGGCATGACCCACACTGAAGGAGCGTGCCCCGTGTGTTCCGCCTTTCATGGGCTTTCTGGATTAGTTCTAGAGAAGAAAGCCACAAATACTCTGCAGAAGCAGCCTAGGAGACCTCTGCAGAGACACCTCCAGAGAACTGAGTCCTAGCATTGGCTGTGAAGCTGCTATTGCTCAAGGAAACTCCCTCCTCAGCCCAAAGGCCCAGTCAGGGTCCTCCGCAGATTGGGGCAGGAAAGTTCAATTTCATCAGAATCAGGACTTTCTTCAGCCCTTCGATGTCTCAGATCCACTTCTGACCTTAAAACCAAAGCCTGCCCTGAAAGAGTACATGGGCGACCATTCAGATTTTAGTTAGGGCCTCCTAAGGGTAGCATGCCCGGGGATTACAAGCAATGTGCTCCTTTCCCTCGTTCACAGACCTGCTACGGGAGTTCAGACAATTCGCCAGACTCCAACTGCTTCCCCCTTCAAGATTCGTCAGTTATAGTCATCTGTCCCCTAACATTAGAGACCAGTGCTCAGGAGTACGGCATTGCATGGCCCGTGAGAGCATGACAGAATGCACTCATGACAACCTAGACGGCTGAGGTCAGTCACTTAGCATGGCCTGTTGATGTAATCTAGACACACAGCAAGCACACGGTGTTGTATGAGGCTGCTGCTAGCGTGGGATGGCGGACTGTTTTTATAACACTTTTCTACAACCGGAAAGAGTACACACTTACTGTCTATAGTGGGATATAGTAAATACGTCACCATTATCAAACACTGCATACACTAACACAATCGTGTTGCTATACTTTCACGACTGGGTGCGTAGTGGGTTCATTTACACCAGTTTTACCACACAGGCAAGAATGCCTGTGCTGTAGGATAGCTGCTGTATCACCAGGCAAGAGGAATTGTTCAGCTTCATTCTAACAAATGGGCCCATTGTTGTATATGCTAACCACGATTGACCAAACGTGTGTCACATGCAATGTGACTATTTTAACTGCAGCCTCTATAAGCCTGCCACACACAAGGTCCCAGAATCCAGTGGCAAATAATACAGGCACAGTGCCTTTCTGCATGGAAAACCAGGCAGCCCTCTCCATTCCTCCCACATTCCTTCTTTCTCTCTTGAGTTTTCCTGATACCAGCTCCTCGCATGCATTAGCCAGGAATGGGAAAGGGGTAGAAAGGTACCAAAATATCATTAGGCATGGAAAAAGAAGACCCCAAACCCCATGCTATAGTAGCATTTCCAAACTGTCGTAGGTAGAGGGTGGTCCCCTAGCAACCTGACCGTGATGAAAATTCCACCAGGGCATCTGGAATTGACTTTGCCAGACATTCCAGATGATCCAGACCAGAAAAGGTCCAAGACAATCTTTTAATACACAGACCGCTAACGTCCATGCCGACACCTATCACCTAGTCACTCCAAGCCCCAGTCATGAGACTCACCCATGAAGCTACTCTGCATCTTGTCTCTCACCACCTGCAGTACCTGAGGGCCATTATCTTCCTTTGGCTCAGCCCCCTTTTTAGTTCAGACATCCATATAACCCTCAAGTAAAAATCAGTGAAGTCACCCAGCACTTTGACAAACATTCAAGGCGCAGGCCTGGCTCTGAACACCGCTGATGTGGGTAAGGAGGACACCGGAGCATCCACACCCGCGTGTGATAGCAAGGACATCAAAGTCAGGACACATGGAGCCACCAGTCACGTCAGTCCCCTTCCCATTCCCTCCCTGGCGCTGGAGGAGGGCTGGGACAGATCCTCACCACAGAAAAAGCCCACTTCATCAAAGACCAAACAAATCTGTCATTCCGGGCCTCACAGGTACACCAGTGATGAGGTCTTTCTCAACCCACTGTTCCCCTGTGGCCCTTTGATGTTTTAAAGCTGACAAGGTCAGCATTTTCCAGGTGCTGGAACATGCCTGTCAGGTACACCTTTCAAGTCGTTGATGAATAGGTCATGAGCTCCAACCAAACAAGAATCGAAGGAGTTGCTGAAATAATCTGCTAGCATTGCCCCTGGGTTTTAGGGGAACTAGCCTGTCAGCGAGAGGCCTTCGGCTGAAGTCAGAAGACATGCACAACAAGCCAGAGTGAAGACAGCAGGGGTGGGCCCTACCATCTTCTCAGATCCCACAAGGCCTGAGTCCCAGGCTCTGCTTAGGGCTCCCAGCACTGCAACAATTATCCTCCCGCCGACAAGAATTCTACTGGACCTCCAGAGCATGCGTGCTAGCTTATTTCCGGATCCTGCCAGATCCGCTGCTGCAGGTGGCATGATGGGGGCCTCTGGCCTGACGAAGCACTTTCTGACCCAGGAAAATCCACTTCAGGTGCAATGTTCCCATCGGCCTGCTAGCAAGAATGTCTGGGGTTTTGAGACACTGGAAAAGATTGCCTAATAATGTCATGGGCTCCTGCCCTGGAAATATCTGGAAATAGGATAAGGACTCTCTGGTACTGGCTGGACCAGCAGTGCCAGAGGTGAGGAGGTAGCTACAGCGAGCCAGGAAGCCGACTCGCCAGCAGTTCTACACACAGGAGCGGCACATTTTCATAAGAAAAGGACGTTTATGTGACAAAATACATACAGCCCAGAACGTGCTATTTTGACATACAACATAAAACATGCCATTTTAAAGTACACAGCTTGGTAGCATTAAGTGGTGTCTGTTGGTGTGTTCTCTCCGGAATGGCTTCGTCCTCCCAGACTGACTGTGTGCCCATAAAACGCTCAGCATCCCCTCCTCCCTCCCACCATTCTGCTCTTTGTCCAGATGGTTTTGACCACCACAACCTTCTCATGTAGAGTTGTGTAGAATCTGTCCCTTTGTGACTGATTTTTTTTCACTTGGTATGTCCTCAAGGTGAATCTCTCCCCTTTTAAAGGCTGAATCATGTTCTGTGTATGCAGGCCATGTCTGACTAGGTCCAGCCTTCTGCTGACAGACATTTGAGTTGTTTCTGACTTTCAGTTATGCTGAATAATGCTGCCAAGAGCTTGGCTGTACAAATCTCTACCTCTGCTTTCAATTCTCTGGGGTATACACCTAGAAGTCAAACTGTACAAGGAAACGAAATTTAAGAGAAAAATATTGTCTCAGGATAAAAACTGGAAGCATCCTCGTAGCGAGATTGAATGTAGAGACTGGGCATGATACAGAACACCTTTAATCCTAGCTCTGGGGAGAACAAGGCAGGCAGGTTGAGACTGGGCATGATACAGAACACCTTTAATCCTAGCTCTGGGGAGACCAAGGCAGGTAGATCTCTGCGAGTTCAAGGCCAGTTCTGGTCTACATAGCAAGTGAGACCCTGTCTTAAGAGAACTTTTTTTTTAAGATCTAATATATAGAGTGGCTGAGGTTGGGATGTAGTTCAACTGACAGAGTGATTGTCTTACATACACAAAGCCCTGAATTCAGTCTTCAGCATCCCATAAAGTGGGCTTGATGGTGCCTGTAATCCCAGCACTCCTGAGTTAGAGGCCAGAAGATCAAAAGTTCAGTGCTTTCCTCAGCTACATAGTGAGTTTGAGGCCCAGCCTGGAATACATGGGACCATCTCAAAAAAAAAAAAAAAAGTAACACATAGAACAAACACCTAAAAGTCTGAATTCAGTGCCATTTATAAAAAGGACTAAGGAAATGTGAAACAGGGAATGAACTGGCTCCTGAATCTGTCAAAGAATATGTCACAAAAGATATGAAATCTGAGCTGGAGGTCCAGAGAGAAGGCTTAATAGTTAAGAGCACACACTACTCTTGTCAAGGACCAGAGTACAGTCCCCAACACCCACAACTGCCTGTAGCTCCAGCTCCAGGAGACCAGTGCCCTCTTCTGGCCCCTACAGACAGACAGACAGATAGCACACATACACAATCAATCAATTGATCAATCGATCGATCAATCAATCAATAAATCTCTTTGGTTGGTTGGTTGTTGTTGAGCAAGGTCTCACTATATAATACTGGCTGGCCTGGAGCTTGCTGTATAAGCCAAGCTGCCCTTGAACTCACAGAAATCTGCCTGCCTCAGCCTCCTGAGTCCAGGGATAAAAAGAATACAACATGTTTTGCTAAAAAAAAAAATAACCGTTAAAATAAAAAGAAGGAAAAGAACAAACCACAAGCTACCTTTATGCCCATTGGTCAAATAAATGGTGGCGCAGCTGTCTTATAGACAAACACAAAGTCGACCAAGAGTGACTGGGTCTCTTCGAGTTGAAATGGCAAGGATTCTGGGCTTATTTGCAGTTATGAGCAAATCTCTGGGATCACATACAAGAAACTGTCAACAATCACTGTCTTTAAGGGAACTATGTTGGACATAGTTAATCCCAGGACTCTGGGGTTCAAGATCATCTGAGTCTATTAGTGAGCTATAGGGACAGCCAGAGATATGTAATAAAGAGACTCTGGAGAGAGAGAGAGAGAGAGAGAGAGAGAGAGAGAGAGAGAGAGAGAGAGAGAGAGAGAGGAGGCAGCGAGAGAGAAAGAGAGGCAACTGTGCTGGGGAGGGTGATACATTGAAGATTCATGTAATATTTTTAATGGTGGTGGTGGTGGCGGTGGCACCAGTGGTGGTGGTGGTGGTGGTGGTGTGTGTGTGTGTGTATGTGTGTGTGTGTGTGTGTGTGTGTGTGTGCTGAGGTACAGACACGCTTACCCATATGGGCACCTGTGCAAGCCAGAGGTTGATGCTCAGGCACCTTCTCTATTCTTGCTACCTTATTTCTTGAGATAGTGTCTTTCTCATGGACCATGGAGCTTTGTTTCTGCTAGACTGGCTAGCCAGAGACCCCACTCGTGTCTGCGTGTTTCCTCTCCCTAGTGCTAGGGTTACCAGCATATATTACCACACCCAGATTTTATTTTAAGTGGGTTCTGGAGCTCTGAACTGAAGTTCTCATGATTGCTACCCATCTGCCCCGCCCCTAATACTTCTTTGTAAAAGAAATGCCTATATAGTATTAAAAGAAATGTTAGTAGGGATCTCTGGGTGATAGGATTATGGGATATTTTTATATTCTTTATGCTTTCCTTATTTAAAATATTTTAAAGGGGAAAGCAGCTTCTCTTTCTTTCTTTTTCTTCCTTTCTTCCTTTCTTTCTGGAATTGTTTAGTCCCGGTTGGCCTCTAACAACAGAACAATGCAGCAGACAGTTAAAGGGCCAGTTTGGAGGACTGTCTCTAAGAATGATGCCTCTGAAGACAGGATGATGGCCTTGTCTTCTGGCTAGAGACACTGGGGACAGTAATAGGAGAAATAAGGGCAGTGGGGTGCCTGGACTATCAGAAAGTCTGAATAACTACCAGGACCTTCACCCCTCCATAGCTCGCATACTTCTCTGAACTCCTGGGGACCCAATTCTCTGGGACAGAAACCCAGCCACACAGGGTTAATGCTCGGGCTTTGCTTCACTGAGCATGGGTGGGGGTGCGAGCTGAGGGGGCCTAGCCCAGCCCCAGCTCCAGGCAGCATTAATAAAATGCAGGTGTTTCTACAGTTGCTTTAAAAGAGAGCAGGGAAGAAAAAGCCTGGGCTGCAGAAAGCGCATAGAAAGGAGCAGAGTGCTGTAGAGGAGAACGTGCGGGCAAGGCATGAGAAAGCATTTTGCAAAGTGGGCTGGATTTGGGTGATGAGGAGTCCAGCGATTGCTGGCAAAGGCCTACCCTGTAGCTAGCTCTGTGTGTGTGTGTGTGTGTGCGTGTGTGTGTGCATGTGCATGCATGTGTGTGCATGTATATTGTGCATGTGTGTGTGTGCGCGCACATGCACATGTGTGTGTGCATACATGCGTCCATGTGTGTGAGCGTGTGTGTGCACATGCGTGTGAACGTGTGTGTGTGTGTGTGTGTGTGTGTGTGTGTGTGTGTGTCTGTGTGTGTGGTGCCCCTGCATATACACATACAGACAGGATCCTATTCTCACATAGACATATACTATCACCATGGGTCTTTTCCCAGAAACACCTCAGCTATCTTGAATTTGGCCTTCACTTGTTGTAATCCAAGGTTGGTTATGACAGACACCACCTAGGGGCCGCTTTTGCTCCGCCTCCTTCTTTGCACTCTTCCCACCCTTCACACCTTCCTCCCTCTCCCTCTGGGGCTTCCCACAGACTGGTTCTCTGCAGGGGCAGCCTCCTGTGTCTTACTCCCCTTCGGCTCTACCCCCAGGTTAGCACTTCAGAAGCCTGACTCCCTGTTTTCAGAGCCCATTTCTTGTGGCCATAGCAGAAGATTAGCCCTGGGCTTTTATAGCTCAGCCCCAGTGGTTACCCTGCTTCTGTCGCTTTAGTGCTGGGCGAAGGCTCCAGGAACCGTCTGTTTTTCCTGTGCCGGCCTATGAGAAAGCAGGTGATGGAGCCACTCCTCTTGGGCATTCAAGGCCTGGTCTGAGTGAGGAGATGTGGAGGTGACCGCACTGTGACCTGGGCATTAGCTCCAAAGGTAACTAGACTCTATAACGGTCCCTCTGCCTTCCTCCTCCACATGTCCTAGGGATGTGGAAGTGTCAGCCAACCCCTGCCTTCTTGGGGTTGGCTCTCAGTTTTCCTGTGACAAAGAAGGTTGAAGCTGGTTACTACTGTGGCTTATGCTGTTCAGTCTGAAGTCCATTGAGAAAAACTGTTATAACTATGTTATGGCACAGGAAAGGAGCCGGGTAGATCCAGGCTGGGTCACAGTGGAAGTATAGTTCCTTCAACGGAGGTGGGTTCCTGAGTCCACGAGGAGAGAGGGACAGGACATGGGTTGAGAGGCAAGACTCTCTTGTTGCTGATCCTAGGCTGGCCCTGAGCTTAGGTGTGTACGTGTGTGAAACCCCAGGCCAAGGACAGGACTAATGTGTTCTCCAGAATTCAGAGCCCAGGGGTCAGAGGGAGATTGAGGTAGCAGGAGGGGGGGGGGGGGTAGGGGGAGGCTGGCAAAAAGTCATCAGCTACCCTCTCCCCAAGCCTAACTGAAAGAAGAGGCCGACTCCAGAGGGTCAGGCTTTTACCTAATCAGCCCCCATCCCCCACCCTTCCCATCCACCAAAGTAAAACTGAAGACAGCAGAGGTGAAGAGGTGGCAATCAGATCAGATCACAGTCTCACATCCCCGGCCTCAGCCAGCCTTGGGGAGCTATGGTGAGGAGATTTCAGGGCAGGCTGCCAGCACACTCAGCAACTCCCCAGAAAGTTCCTGCAGCTGCCTGTCCCAGATGCAGGCTGAGCCACCTAAGAGTTCAGCTAGCGGCTTGTAGGGACAACAGTGGCAAACACCTTGGAAAATCCAGGACGTGCCGTCCCCAAACCAGCACCAAATGGCCTTGAGAGACCCTGCCTCTCCCTCCTGGGAGTCCCGTGGGGAAAGCTTTGCATCTTCAGGACCCTGTCTGGAAATCTTATGGAGTCCTCCCTACGTTTCTCCCCCACTCGCCCTGTGACAGAGGTCAGCAAGCCACAGATGTTTCTAATGAAAGTCCCAGACCCTGCCCGGAGGTAACAGGCAAGCCACACAGCTCTGGATCCCACAAGGGGCCGCAGCCCCCAGACCTCTGAAAACACACGCTGCCCAGTGAATGAGACCCACACTCTCTAGCATTCTTGGCTCTTTTCAGGAAATTGCCAACTTAGCCCTTGGCTTTCTCCTACCCCGCGCCCTCCCCGTTTCCGTAGCAACCCTTCCCCCATCCTCCGGAGCCCCTCCTCTTGCTGCTTGCCCCCTCCTCTCTTCTCCACCCTCTGCGTCTCCACTGTCTGGGTGGGAACCAGGATTAGAGTGCTTTGGGACTGAGTCGCTTTTCCCAGGGCCCGCTTTGCTTCCCTGATGTCTTTGCAGCCGCAGGCTCCTGCCCCAGGCTTTTCAAGTCCCCAGACTTAATGACCAGCCCTGGGTTTCCTCCTCTTCCCTTTCTCTGCCTTCAATAAAGTGGGAGAATTAACCCAGGTTTTAAGTGCCCGGGTTCCAAGTTGCATATCAAAGGGGGCTTCCACAAGCTGCTTCTGCATTTCAAAGGGGCTGATTTATGCTTTCACTTAAACCCACACTTTTGGGGGTAAGAGTTTTCCTGAGAGGTCAAACTCTGGGAAAAACAAATGGACCCCCATTCATCCCCTCCTGGGGTGCAGTGGGCTATTAGTATATAAACTGCCCACAAGGAAGGTGGGGAAAGGTTGCTGAAAAGCCAGGACCCACATCACCCCTGTTTTTTGAGGCTTTTGCTGTTAGGAAGTCGGGGGTGGGGTGGGGGGAAGGACCATGGGTCCTCTGCCCTGCTATTGGCCTATGTGACTGGCACTAGCCAAATCCTAAAGTCTCTCAGGGCTTCCTTGGGGCCACTTTTTTGTGCCCCAAGCCATTCCCAAGTCTGTTAGCTTGCTGGGGAAGGGGGCCCTGCCCCAGCTGCTTTGTGCTTATTATTTGGCCTCCTGCTCTAGATAGGCTGGCAGTGTGCATAGCCACAACTAACCTCTCCATGAGGATCCAGGGAGGACTTCAGGAGACTTAATTTGAACTCAGAGCTGGACAGGAACTTAGCAGACAGACAAGTGTATTCTGAGTGGAGGAAACAGTAGGGACAAAGGTTGTAAGGGTGGCGTTCCACAGACCAGCACGTCCAGCTCTCGGGAACGTGGACGGAGGTATAAAGAGAGCATCCTGGAAGGGCAGGGTTATGGGTGAGGAAATGCCAAGCCTAGGAATCCACCACTTCTGCCGTGCTGTTACCCAAGCTTCACCCTGCTAAGATCTGAGCCGTGTACCTGAGCTACACCATGATCAGTGCTCTGTGTGCCTCCACAAAAGGTAACATCACCAAGGTAACCAGGGACAACTGTGAGGACAACAATGACTCTGACTGTTGAGAATAGACAAGCTGCAGTGAGGTGGCACCTTCTGCCTTCGCAATGATCACCAAGCCCTCAAGGAGACACTCAGGCAGAAATGACTAAGGACAGCGGAGACAGAACTGTGATGAGGCCCTCAGCACTGCCCGACAGATATCTATCTTTAGCCGGAGAACATTCTGGAGCCAGGAGAGGTCCTGGGGTCTGTCCCCCTCCAGAGGCTGTAATGGCGATAGAACAGCACCCACAACGTCACCGGTGACATCGGTCACGATGTGGCAGAGTGACAGTGTAGATATTGCAATGAAAATATTGCAGAGAGGAATCATTTAACAACCAAAGGAAACACACTCATAAACACACACACACACACACACACACACACACACACACGAAAGGGGGATTGAACTGAAGAAGGTGGGTGACAACATGGGAAACATCAGGGTGACCACACATCCTCAGCCACCATCTCTGTCTACCTCTCCCCCCACCCCAGGAATCACCAAGGAGGACAGGCTGTCCCCGCCAGAGTCATTGTCGTAGCAACCACTCACTTCTCTACCCCTACAAGATCAGCAAAGGACTTTCCCTCTCCCTGGAGAGAGATAAGGGGTCCAAGGAAGGTATTGAGCCATCGCACAGGCCTGGCAGCATACCCACGAGCACCCACGACTGGTGCCTGCAGCTTGTCAAAGGCCTCCCCACTTCTCTTCACTGGCATCTTGGCATGTCTCGAGAGTCATCACCCTCATAGCATCTGCCTTCTCTCTCTCTCTTGTTTTGCTTTTTGTTGTTTGTTTGTTTTGTTTTCTGACACAGTCCTGTGCAACAGACCTGGCTGTCCTGGAATTCACTCCGTAGACCAGGCTGGCCTCAAACTACAGAGATCTGCCTACCTCTGCCTCCCGAGTGCTGGGACCAAAGGTGTGCACCGCCACTGCCCAATCCTCCTCACCCTCTTTTGAACAGGTAAAGCTCAAGACACTGTGGGGTACACAAGAAGAAAGGAGGGAGGGAGAAAGACTTCACGCTGCCTTCAGGGAGGTTCCCTGGAGTCCTTTCCAGGCAGCCTCCTGGGGTATGTGCAGAGCCTTTGGACCCAGGGAAGCCCCTGGCTCCTGGTAGCCTCTACACAGACAGCCCTATACAGACAGCCTGCCGTCGGCCAGCCATAGTCAGTGAGCCCTCAGCCTGCTCAGGTCTCACTCCAGATCACTCGTAAGACACCTGGAATGCTGACACCTCCAGCACCCGCCCTTCCAGAGACTCCCTGCATGGTTTTGCCTTGCAAGCATCCAGCTTGGAGAAACAGAAAGAAACCCACCCTTCTCCTGTTTGTGTCTTTTCTGTCTACACTCCCCGGGCCTCCATCAAAACATTTTTGCACTTATTAACAGTGCACGTCCCCACCTCTCTTGGGCTCCGTAGCTAAATCCTTTCACCTGAGTGGGCCTTCTCTGTCCTTCAGTCCCACCAGCCCTTCTGTAAATCCTCAAACTCCACAGCACAATCTCATGGGTCGCACTTTTCTCTAATTGGCCTCCGGCGCACCAGCAAGTCACCGTACTCCACCAAAACCCCAATTCAGCAACAGGTGTGCCGAGGAATCTCACTTGGCCCACTAAAAACCAAAGGAAATTGGTCTGAGTCAAAAAAGCCTGCACAGGTGAGTCAGCTCCCATGGCTGTCACCTGGTGTTACGCCCACTCCCGTCGTGAGTTACTATCCTCGGTTTACTAGACAGCAGAGCTCAGTCAAAACGGTGGGAGCCTGAGGATGATTTATGCAACAGTTGGGGTGCCTTCCCTTGGTAAGAGGTGTGTATGGTGTAAGAATTCTGATCAGAGAGATTTTCATGGCTCAGGGTGTCTTCCCGAATCACAGGAAAGGCTGCTCTGAACGTCACACCTCAGGAAATGCAAGGAATGGGGGAAATTCTTAGCAATGGGGTCCAAGCAGAGAACCCCAGCCAATCCCCTCTCTCCTTATCAGCTGCATGACAAGAAAGACCACTGTGGCCCGCTCCATGACACTTGCTTGAACAGAACCAGTGTTTTTAAGAAGGAAGCCTCTAGCAAGACAGAAACAGCTGAGGTAATCTGTACCCCCAAAAGGCTCAGAGAAGTGGAAAAGGACCAAGCTGATAATTCAGAGTTCATTTATGTTTAATGGCCTTAAAAAAAAATTTCCAAAGCCTGTCTGGGTATTGAATCAAGAGGCAGGCAGGAGGCGCTGGGGAAGAAAGTTCAGGAAGGGCTGCCAGGCTAGGGGCTACGGCTTGCAGGGTCAAGCCCAAAGCAAAGACAGGAGGAACTAAGGGCATGTGCCTTCTGTGGAGCACCTGATCTCTGTCCCCAAGTGTCAGGATGAGTAGAATAACCCAGAGCCAGGAACCAAACCAAAGATTGAACTCCCGCTCCACCCTTCTACAGCCTCCTCCCCATCCTCTCCCTGTCTCTCATTCTGCCAGAGACCACCTCACCTTGACCTGGTGGTCATCCAGGGCACTTGAAGTTAATGGAAACAGGGTCTCGACACCCAAAGGAGCTAATCATTACCAGTTCCCTTCCTGGCCCTGGAGAACCAAAACAGGGAGGTGGTGACTGAGAAGGGCCCGGGTAGGTCTCCACCTCGAAGTAGCCAATGGTTTCTCACTATGATATTAACTTGGAAACTTAATTCAGTGGTTAATGATATTAAACTCCTTGTCATGCCTCAAATGTATTTGTATTGGGGTGTGTGTGTGTGTGTGTGTGTGTGTGTGTGTGTATTAACGCATCTGTTGAGACAGAATTTGCATGCACTAAAATTTACCCACTTTAAAACACTAGTTCTGGGGCAGGAGGGAAGGCCTAGTGGTTAAGAACACATACTGTCCTGATGGCGGGATGGGGAATTGGTATTGGTATAAGATAGATAGATAGATAGATAGATAGATAGATAGATAGATAGACAAAAGATAAAATTTAAAGAAAAAAAGAATGCATACTGTTCTTGCAGAGGACCCGAATCAGCTCCCAGGACCCATGTCAGGTGACTCACTACCACCTGTAACTACAGCTCCAGAGGCGCCCAGTGCCTTCTGCTGGTTCTGCAGGCCCCCAAATGCACATGGACACATAAACTCGTAATTAAAAATAAAATAAATCTGAAGTGAACAAGTAAAGTCTCGTTCTAAAGGTCTTAACAAATAAATTCATGCAGCCTGTGCCCATTACAATGGCCTTCAGCGCTTCTTGTCGGTCACACTCTCCCAAACCCAGACTCCCAAACAATTTCTCAGGAATTCCTGTCCAGCTAGAGTTTTGTCTTTTCCTGAATGCCATTTCAGTGGAGTTGTGTGGTGTTTATTCACCTGGCTGTGTTTGCTTTTCCTAATGCACCAATTGTTTGTTTTATTCTACATATCAGGCATGCATTTCATTCGTGAGCACTGTTCCATACAAGGGCATTGTGGTTTGTTCACTCAGTAGCTGGAGGCCCTGAGTTAAGTCCTGTTTTGGACCAGTATGGTGAAAGCCATTATAAGCATTCATTTCCATGTTTAATGGCGGCCTAAATTTTCATTCCCCATGGTAAATACCAAAATGGTATTTCTGAATCATATGATAACTATGTATTTATTTTTACATTAAACTGCCAAGCCATTTTCCAAAGTGGGGGCACTATTTTGAACTCCTATGAGCAATGTACAAGAATTCAAGTTGTTTTATATATTCTCCAGCTCCTGATATATCATGATTTCTTTTATTTTTTTTAAACATTGTTTACGGGGGTGGGGTCATGTGTGCCACAGCACATGTGTGACGATCAGAAAACAACTGGTGGTTGATTCTCTACTCCCACCACTGAGTTCCAGAGGTCAAACTCACTGCTCAGCCCTGGAGACAGTCTCTATCTGCTGAGCCATCTCACCAGTGTATGTGTACGTGCATGTGTGCGTGTGCACATAAGTGTGTGTGCGCGCATGTGTATGCGTGCGTGTTGTTTTGTTTCTAATGTTTTTTTCTTCTAGCCACTCCAAAAGATATGCAGTGGCTTTTCACTGTGATTTCAATCTTATGATTAATGATGTTGAATATCTTTTCAGGTATTTATTTCTTCTTTGGTGGAGGGTTATATTCAAATATCTAATAATTAGAAAATTCTTTTATTAGTTATTATTATTATTATTATTTATTAAAGACTTCTGTTTCCTCTCCACCACCGCCTCCCATTTCCCTTCCCCTCCCCCAATCAACTCCCCCTTCTCTCTTCAGCCCCGAAGAGCAATCAGGGTTCCCTGCCCTGTGGGGAGTCCAAGGACCTCCCACTTCCTTCCAGGTCTAGTAAGGTGAACAGCCAAACAGCCTAGGCTCCCACAAAGCCAGTACGTGCAGTAGGATCAAAAACCCATTGCCATTGTTCTTGACTTCTCAGCAGTCCTCATTGTCCGCTATGTTCAGCAAGTCCGGTTTTATCCCATGCTTTTTCAGACCCAGTCCAGCTGGCCTTGGTGAGTTCCCAATAGAACATCCCCATTGTCTCAGTGTGTGGGTGCACCCCTCGCAGTCCTGAGTTCCTTGCTCATGCTCTCTCTCCTTCTGCTCCTGATTTGGACCTTGGGGTTTCAGTCCGGTGCTCCAATGTGGGTCTCTGTCTCTGTCTCCTTTCATCGCCTGATGAAGGTTAATATCCAGGAGGATGCCTATAAGTTTTTCTTTGGGTTCACCTTCTTATTTAGCTTCTCTAGGATCACGAATTATAGGCTCAATGTCCTTTATTTATGGCTAGAAACCACTTAGGAGTGAATACATCCTATGTTCCTCTTTTTGGGTCTGGCTTACCTCACTCAGGATAGTGTTTTCTATTTACATCCATTTGCATGCAAAATTCAAGAAGTCATTGTTTTTTACTGCTGAGTAGTACTCTAATATGTATATATTCCATACTATCTTCATCCATTCTTCCATTGAAGGGCATCTAGGTTGTTTCCAGGTTCTGGCTATTATTGTTATGAACATAGTTGAGCATATACTTTTGTTGTATGATAGGGCATCTCTTGGGTATATTCCCAAGAGTGGTATTGCTGGATCCAGGGGTAGGTTGATCCCGAATTTCCTGAGAAACCACCACACTGCTTTCCAAAGTGGTTGCACAAGTTTGCATTCCCACCAGCAGTGGATGAGTGTACCCCTTACTCCATAACCTCTCCAGCAAAGGCTATCATTGGTGTTTTTTATTTTAGCCATTCTGACAGGTGTAAGATGGTATCGTAAAGTTGTCTTGATTTGCATTTCCCTGATCACTAAGGAAGTTGAGCATGACCTTAAGTGTAATTAGAAAATTCTTACAGAGCTTTGAGGACTTTGTTTTATATGCATGTCCTCTGTCAAAATAGAGTTTTTGCAAACATTTTCTCTCAGTCGGTGGCTTGTCTTTTTATCTTTTTAAGTGAAGATTCTAAATTATAATGAAGTCAAATTTATCAAACTTATGGATTATGTTTTCAGTGCAATATCTAACAATTCTTGCCTCACCAAAACCACAAAGATTATTTCCTGTGTTCTTCATTTATATGTTCAGAGGTCTTTCTCTTTCTTTTCCATTTTATACTTTTTCTCTTTTTCTGTGTTTTGTCTTCTTTTTTTTTTTTTTTTTTGGTTTTTCGAGACAGGGTTTCTCTGTAGCTTTGGAGCCTGTCCTGGCACTAGCTCTTGTAGACCAGGCTGGCCTCGAACTCACAGAGATCCGCCTGCCTCTGCCTCCCGAGTGCTGGGATTAAAGGCGTGCGCCACCATCGCCCGGCTTGTTTTTGTCTTCTTATATTGTAAAGTTATCATTTTGATCTATTTTTCACTTTGAACTGCAGGCCGATGTTGATATTGTTACTGTCTTCCTCCTGCTCCTCCTCCCTCTCCTGCTCCTCCTTCCCCTCCTCCTCCTGCTCTCCTTCTTCTGCCTGGTCCTCCTGCTCTTCCTCCTCCTTCCTTTCTCCCCTCCTCCTCTTCTTCCCTCATCCCTCTCTCCTTCCCCCTCCTCTTTCCCTTTTTTCTTTACCGCCTCCTTTTCTTCATTTTATTTTCACATATAGATATCCAACTTTTCCAACGCAGCTTTTTAAGGTTCTTTCCTCGCTAAACTCTCTTTTTACTTCATCAAAGCTCAACTGAGGAGGCTGGGGAATGACTCAGTTGGTGAGGCGCTTGCCACAAAAGCTTAGGTACCTGAATTCAGGCTCCAGCACCATGGTACGGTGACAGCCTGGTACAGTGACTCCCAGTGCTGGAGATTTGGCAATATAAGGACCTCTGGGGCCTGCTATCCAGACAGTAGAGTCAATAAAGTAGAGAGACTGAAGATGTCTAGCACCAACCTCCAGTCTACACGCACACATGCGCACATGCGCGCGCACACACACACACACACGCACACACACACACACACACATGTGTACACATACACACAGAGACACAGACCTCCCCTGACCTTGCCTGTGTAAATGTATTTCACACTCTCCCTCTGTTCTAATGTCAGATTTCTCTACTCATCATTTTTCCTGTCTTGATTACCCAAGCTTCCCAGCAACTCCTGAAATCCAATGGTTCAAAGCTTCCTATTGTCATTATTTTGAAAACCTTGCCTCCTCTCCTATAGGCTTTCGGGCCACGGGAAGAGAATGAAAGTTTAAGGGTCCCCTAAAACCTTGAAGGCCCTTGTGATGTACAGCTCACCTTCCAGGAATAGCTGTGTGCTTACAGTGCTCAGCTTTTACCTGACATCCACTGGAAGTCTCTGCCTCCCAGGGCCTCCTCAGAAGTCCCCTCACACAAACAGTACAGTAGAGGGGCCATACAGTGAGCCAGGCTGCCCAACCTTCAATTCAGAGAGCAGGAACCCACTACTAGGATGACAAGTAGGACTCTGACTTCCATTCATTGGGCCCTAATTCCATGTCTTGGAAGCAGAAATAATCAAATGTGTCTTCTTGGGGTTGAACAGGTATGAAACAGACTCATACAGGAATAATAAAAATCTACTTGCATTCCAATATATATAGTACACCCAGAATAATATTCAATACAACTCTGTCGCTATCAGTACTTGGTAACTGAGATACCTGTGGTGTACATGGAGAAACCTGTGACCCAAGGCTGCTTTCCCTCAAGTTGCTGCCATGCTCAGTAGGAGTCAAGGACACCTGAGACCAAGGCTGTGGTCCCGATTGTACAGTTGTCGCTTCTGAGAGCCTGGTGATAGGGAACAGGGCATCTAGCAAATAACAGCACCAGACACAAGCAGCTTCTGCCTCTGTTTCCCTGCGTGCCATCCAGGTCCCACTGCAGGATCCTCGCTGATGAGATCTGAACTCAGGTACATACTTGCTTACCCCAGGATCCTTAGCGACTATCAAGACCAGAGAACAAGACACTTACCTGTGGAGACAAAGTTCATTCTCAAGGGGGCTGTGCAAAGTCCTCAGTCCCCAGGAGAAAGGAGTCCAGAGGTGACCAAGAATGCCACTGGTTTAATCTGGAGTAGAGAGAAGGACTTTTGAAATGTCACATTCATTGAGTTATGAAAGGAAGCCCTGGGGGAGCATCGTGAAGGGAGAGGGGCCATCCAGCCAAGTACCCTCTCACTAGGGAGCTACTTCACTTCCCTGACCGTCAGGCTCCTCAGATCTCCTAAGAGGATCATGTCAGCCCTCAGTGGGTGGCTGAGCTTCAAGAAGTAAATAGGAGAACTAGGAGAGAAGCCTGCACTGTCTGCCCCCTGCCCAAATCCAGACAGTAAGGAAGAATGTTCCAGGGAGTCCTCACCGGGGTGATAAAATCTCTAGGGAACAAGGGACTGTAGAAGAAAACCGAGTCTGCTCACATTCTGCAGCCCCTTATACCCTAGGCCCAGAGGAGCCCGACCCATAGCCTCTCTTCTCCTTGCCCTCTGGCTCCCAACTTCCTGGTTCCTTGACTCCCTCAGGTGGAACTAAGGAGGCCAGTTGAGGGCCAGCCATGCTGGGCTGGGCATATCTCAAAGGGAGCTTGGAGAAGAAGGTGGCCCTGGCTTCACCAGTGCTTGGGGAGGAGGCAGACATTCTTGCAAATCCATTCGTCAGCCCAGCTATTTCCTGCCCTGCTTCAGCATGGAGTGTTCCACCTGCTCCTACTTAACCATTTCCTGTTTACAGGCCTCCTGTGCCTCTGAGCTTCATGACAGCAGACAGCAGCCCATCAAGAACTCCAACATGAATGGGCCAGACCTATTGGAAGCTTCAGGGTGGGCACAATGCTTTCTTGTAGGGGCCCCATTTTTCCTTTTAGGATGCTTAACTTACCTCAAGGGTGCAATGCTTTGACAGGTCACCCCAATGTAAGACACAAGGGGATAGAAGCATCATATAAGTTAAGTCACCTCTTCATGAGAACAGGTTCTTATAATCCCAGCTCTCCTAGAGGCTCCGCCCCAACTCTACCTGCCCAGGTAAAGCTCTGGCCTAGCCTCGCCCCCCCCCCCCCCGAACCAACACCATTCAGGTAGACACAGGAGCTCCTGAGTTAAAGTTCACTCAAAGGCTCCTCTATGGCAGACAGTAGCTTCCTGTGTGCAATGCCTGGGAGTTTTCCAGCAATGGCTATGGGGTGAAAGTCTTGGTTCTGGTCTCAGCAGTACCTATTTCTACCCCATGACTTAGGCAAATTACGACACTATCAAGTCTGGTGTTTTGTTTTGTTTTGTTTGTTTCAGGGAATAGACTATCTGGTATGTCAAATGCCAGAGAGCATATAATGTATGTGACAGTTCCCAGTTCAAAATAAGTGCCCTATGCTATTATTCTATAATTATATAAAACAAAGGCTTCATTATAATGTTGTATTATACGAAACATATTTTAAAATAAAGACCACAAATTCCTTGCTTCCCTGTCCCTCTGGAACCGTGAGTTGACCTGGTAAGATAACAGAAGGTAGACGTGTTTTTTTCAATCTCTGGTATCCAGTCATCACCCTCTCACTATTGCCCGCCCCCGCTGGCCAGTTAGGTGGGAACAGGAAGGGACAGTGAGGAATACGGTCAATGCAGAGAATTCCGGTTCCACACGAGGAAAGGCTGCAGATGTGCCCAGAAATCAATGCATGCCCTTTGCTTCCAGTAGGCCACTTGAGTCCACCTCTCCAGCATAGAGTGCTGCATCCTATCCGGCCCCAGCCCATCATCTCTGAAGCAGGGATTCTCAACCTCGGGACTTGATACTTTGGGCTGGGAACTTTCTATTGTGTCGCTGTCCTGTGCGCACAGAGCCAACAGTCGGTGACAGGGCACTTCTTCCCCCGACAGGTATGATCAGGAGACCTTTACCTGTGGACATTAGCAAAGGATGCCTGCCCTCACTAAGAACCTACCTCTGCCGTGCGGAATTGCACGGGCTCCTTGGTTCTCTCTACCCATCTCCTGTTCCTCCACCTTCTACCGAACCCTCCTTCCCCATCTCTCTCTATATACCACTGGAACAGCTCCCCAACATTCACAGGAAGAAGCAACTCCAAGCAGCTTCTCAGGAGGGCAGCCTGACCAAGCTGCTGGCAAACAGATACAATAGATCAACTGAGCAAGAAAGCCCAGCTTTGGGCCAGAGAGAACTCCAGAGATAAAGAAGGAACCGAAGGCCTAGTGAAGGATCCAAAGCCAACCACAGATAGTGCTGTGTGCGCCTTGGCTTGGCCATGTTTGCTTGGTCAGCGGCCCACTCTTGGGGTAGCTGCAAAGAGATCAGTGCACTGGGTCTTGGGTGCCCTAGAAAGTCTAGGTTCCAGGTAGACTCCGAGAGCTCAAGAGATCCAGGCTGAATAAGAGACTAAATACAAAGCATCACACAGAGTTTGGAGCATAAAGCTTCCCGGCAAATAAATTATCTAAGTACTCCACAGCAAAGGGAAAGAAGACCCTAGAAAGGTGACAATGGAGGCAGGCTTCACAGGGATGGTGACTTTGGAGCACATCTTGTCGGTGAGGAGTTTGCCAGGCAAAGAGGCAGACAGAGCATTCCTGAGAATGGCGCATATGGCGCAGGTATAGAGCCTTCCTGAGACCAGCGACTACCGAGCCGGTGTAGGCAAAGGACCTGAAGGTTGGGGAAAGGCAGACAGCACTGTGTGGCTGCTGTAGGAGCTTTACCAGCTGGTACAGATTTGCCCTTGGGAAATGGGGAGTGAGGATGCAGTGGGTCTGTTTCTCGCAGAAAGGCTGGCTGGCAGCAGAAGAATGAATGGGAGGTGTGTGGTACCTCCCTGCTCCCACCACTCAAGGTCAAGTCACCTTGAAGCAGAGGTCAGCCCACAGCTGGTGTAAGCCACCCACGTATGTCAAGTGTACGTTGGATCTTAGTTCCAGAAATTTCCCTTGCTCTCCTGTGAAGTGGCATGAAGTGGTTGTACTCACCTAGCCTGAGACCTTCAGCCACACAGGTTCTGAACACAGGTTCATTCACTAAGGACTCACACCCTCTGAGGGTCAATACGGTCCCTGCTGGCAGTGCCTGGACCACCCAGGCACACCTCCCCTCCAGGTCACCTCAGAAGGTTCCCTGGCTGTGAACCTCACCCTGTCCTCCAGGACAGGAAGATCAGATGGAGTCAGAGGAGACTCCTCCCCCCGGGCTGGCCCCAACCCATTCCTCCCAGTCCCAGGAAAGGGCTGAACAGACTCCATCGCCAACATGCCCAGGCCTCACCTTTCTTGTCTGGTGGCGCTGCTGGGAATCCCGGAACAGCTGAGCCAGCTTTTCAGGACAGTCCAGCGCTGTTGAAGGGCTTTCCCCTAGAGGATCTCAAAACTGTTACCAGAAATGGGGGTGACTGAGCTGTGGGAGGACCCAGAGAAACAGAATCATAGCCAGGAGTGTGACTGTAGATGAATGCTTGGTCTGTAGATGAATGCTGAGTTAAAAGACAGCTTCCAAGGAGACACAGCCCGAAGGCTGAAGCTACAGCTTCAGCGTACTGTATGTGAGTTTGAAAACAGGGGCTCAATTCTAGTGGAAACCCAGACAAAGTAGGGGTGGAAGTGGCCACTTATCTTCCCTCAGAAGACTTCTGAGAATGCCCCTATCGTGAAGGTCACGTGATACCCCTTGGTTTGAGTCCAGAGTTCTGCCTCCTCTCCTATTAAACACACAGCCTGAGTTCTGGGCTGTCTCAACACCGACATTGGATGGCTAGATTTGGCAGATGAAGACACCAGATTCCTGTTCGAATTTGATTCAAATAAACAGCAACAAAATGTTATATCCTCTGTGATATTTGGATCACGGATATATTAAAATTGTATTGTTTGCCTAAAATTCAGATTTAAATCTCCCTGACAACCTTAGAAAAAAAATTCATGTTCACATCTGCCATCTCAGGGTCTTGTACCCAGAGGAGTTCCTTGGGACCTGTTTGGTTTGTTTGCCTATCTGTCTGTGTGTCTGTCTGTCTGCCTGCCTGCCTGCCTGCCTGTTTCGTGGTGCTAATACAGAACTAGGAACTTTACAGCGCTAGTCAAGCATTCTGCCACTGAACTACATCCAGCTAATTCTCATCTGCTGAAATCTCCAGAACACTGGGCACATTGCAATTCCTTTGGTCCACTCTGAACATCCGTTAACAAGCTCCTGGCCTATAAATACTTTTTAATGCCTCTTGTTCTCCTTGGACATGCATCCGTTAGTGGTAGGCAGGCTTCGAACAGTAAACCTGAGTGTTTCTTGCTAACCAAAGAAGACAGGGGCACTGAAGCCAGGCTGCCCAATTTCAAAGTTCATGCCAACTGCAGAGTTGTTGCAAGGCCTTAATTATTTTAGCTTCTCAATTTCCCCGTTTACAAATGGTCAATGATACCTACTCTACAGGGTGGCTGTGTGAACCAGCGAGAGAGCGGCACTGGTGAAGAAACAGACTATTAGCAGAAAGCGCTCGTGAATAGCGCTCAGAGAATGCGACATGACAAGGTCGCTGGTGATCTGAAGCTGGCAGTGCCTGTTGGCATCGGCACGGTCTCCTAGCTGCTCACCAGTGTGGTGCTTTTTTTTTTTTTTTTTTTGCACAAACAACAAAGCTATAGCAGCCACAAGGAGGGCTGCCCAGGACATGGAGGAAACATTGTGAGAAAGCTCACATCTCCAAGTGACACAATGTCCAGGGCCTTCCTCTAAGGACACAGGCTACCCCTACTTCTCCAACTGAGTGCAAGCCAGTACCGTTCCTTTTCAAGTGTGAATAGCACATTTTTAAAGCCCTGGTATGGAATGCCCTTTCCTTTGACGAAATGACTGTCAAACTCCATAGCTGACTGGTTGATAACGGAGAAAAATACGATGGGCCTTCTTAGGACCCTGTGGATGAGCATCTCGAGGGAGAGGTCCATTTGCATTCTTCCAACCCTTCTTCTTCCTCCTGAGCCCCAGTGGGGCTGCAATTCCTTGGGTTGCTTGAGCAGACCCTAGGTCAATTCACCAAATGTTCCACCCCCAAAGGAATGGAAATTCTTTGAGTCCTTAAAACTTTAGACAGTTTCCAGCGTCCTCCATGCAGTTTCCTGAGTCCTCCACGGACAGTTTCCAGAATCCTCCATGCACAGTTTCTAGAGTCCTCCATGGACAGTTTCCAGAATCCTCCATGCACAGTTTCTAGAGTCCTCTATGGGCAGTTTCCAGAATCCTCCATGCACAGTTTCTAGAGTCCTCCATGGGCAGTTTCCAGAATCCTCCATGCACAGTTTCTAGAGTCCTCCATGGACAGTTTCCAGAATCCTCCATGCACAGTTTCTAGAGTCCTCTATGGGCAGTTTCCAGAATCCTCCATGCACAGTTTCTAGAGTCCTCCATGGACAGTTTCCAGAATCCTCCATGCACAGTTTCTAGAGTCCTCTATGGGCAGTTTCCAGAATCCTCCATGCACAGTTTCTAGAGTCCTCCATGCACAGTTTCTAGAGTCCTTCAAGGACAGTTTCTAGAGTCCTCCATGCACAGTTTCTAGAGTCCTTCAAGGACAGTTTCTAGAGTCCTCCATGCACAGTTTCTAGAGTCCTCCATGAAGTTTCTTTTTTCCTCTTTTTTGTGTGTTAACAGTTTAATTCAGTGTTGTTAATACTGTGAAACAGATCCATAAACTCAGAGGCCAGAACAACTTCCATTTTCTTATAAATACAGTCTTCTTATGGATATATTTTTCTTTCAAATGTGTTGTTTTAATTAAGATACTTCATTTTTCTTAAGAATGTGTTTACAAAAATTACAAAGAATACATTAGATTAAGTACTAAAACATTTTTAACACACAGTTACTAACATCTTCAGGCAAATCACAACCAGATGCTATCAGAGAATATATTCTTTGAGTATATTTCAGACTATGCTCAAAACAATTTTTTGGTAAACTTTAAACATTAGTAAACTTGAAGATTTGGCAACTTGACTCACCCTCTTGTCTTCCATTTCCAGGATGCTTCTGAGAACTTCTAGAACACCAATCCTCAAATATGAATATTTGCCCTGATATTGGGAATCTTGAAAGGCTGCTGACTCTTGGATTGTAGCCTCAGGGATTCTGTTCAGAGAGAGGTGAAGTCCAGGAGCCCACACCTTACATACAGTGGGAAAGCCGCTTGCTTGCCTGCAGGACCTGCACTTTGTACCGTTAAGCATAAAGAATTATGTGGACATCATTATTCATAATAGTTAGAACCCAGAAACAACCTAAATGCTCCTCGACTGAAGAGTAGATCAAGAAAATGTGGTACATTTACACAATAGAGTACTATTCCGTGGGGAAAATATAACAACAACAACAAAAAACCAAAACCATTGACATGTTGAAATTGCAGGCAGATGGACAGAACTAGAAAAAACATCCTGAGTTAGGTAACCCAGACCCAGAAAGGCAAATAAGGTATGTACTCACTCATAAGTGGCTATCAGACATAAAGCAAAGGATAACCAGCCTACAGTCCACAACTTCAGAGAAGCTAGAACCCTTTTCCAGAAACAGATGGAACCAGATGCAAAGATCCACAGGTAACACCTGGGCCAAGCTCCTGGTAAAGAGAGAGATATTATGATATTATGAACAATGGGGTTAAGACCATGATGGGGAACCCACAGAATTAGATGACCTGAACTAGTAGAAGATCACTGACTCCAGACTGACAACTGGGGAACCTACTTAGGACCAAACTAGGCCCCCTGAATACAGGTGACAATGGTGTGGCTTGGGCAGTATGTGGGATCACTGGCAGTGGGACCAGGATCTAACTGTAATGCATGAACTGACTTTGGAGCCCATTCTCTATGGGGAGATACCTTGCTCAGCCCAGTATGGGGGCGTAGGGGAGGGCATTGGTCCTGCCTCAAAGAGATGATGAAACAGACTTAGTTGACTTCCCAGGGGAGACCTTACCCTCTCTGAGAAACCGATGGGGAAGTGGGGTAGAGGGAAAGAGTAGGGAAAGGAGGAGAGAAGGAAGGGGGAACTGGGATAGGTATGTAAAAAATTAATTAATTAAAGAAAATGAAATAACAACTTGGGCACATGGGGTTGGCTAAATAAAATACATTTTAAAGATGAAAAACAAGTTACGTTGACATCAGAAAGGCCTATTTTTTCCTCTTTTAGCATGCTCTAAAATTACAGGCAGTATTATGCTAATTTGGAAGAAGGTTGGGGATTGTTTATTTGTTTTTCATTTTTCTTTCTTTTGTTTTCTTTCTTCTTGCTTTTGCTTTTGGTTTTGAGACAAGGTTTCTCTGTGTAACAGCCTTGGCTGTCCTGGAACTCACTCTGTAGACCAGGCTGGCCTCAAACTCACAGAGATCCCCCTGCCTCTGCCTCTCAAGTGCTGGGATCAAAGGAGTGTGCTACCACCATCCGGCCCTCATTTTTTGCTTTTTTATTTATTTGTTTAGAGGCAGGCTCTAATTTATCCCATGTTGGCCTGCAAACCACCACTGTAGCCAAGAATGACCTTCAACTTCTATTGAAGTCAAGTGAAAGCATACATCACCTTGCCGAGGCCTTGCGCATGCTAGGCAAGCACCCTACCAACTGAGCTATGTCCCCAGACTGCTAATTTTTAAATAATGAACTTACCTATATCCTAGCATTATACCATAATGATCCTTTTCAGAAAGAGCCTTCAACATTCAATCTTGCTGATGAACAAGATAGTCTCATTATTTATATCGACCTTTTCCATTTACAACAATATTAAAAACTCTTCTCCATTCTGCAAAAGTATTACCATTAGCATTCCAAATGGTTATATAATATGCCACTACTCTCATTTATGTGAGGTTGGAACTCCAAGGGTTCATGTGTCCCTGTGGTAAGACTGTAACTCTTAAGCAGTAGGACCTGATGGGATGTCCTTGGAAAAGATTATGGATCCTGGGTCTCTCACTGGCCCCTATCTGGTGATGATCTTTCCTTCCCCAACACGGTCCCACCATTCTGATGCCATCCACCACAAGGTCCTCTCCAAAGCTGAGCTAGGTATTGCTGGCTCCATGCCCTTGAGTCTCCAGGACAGAAAATTAATAGTTTTCTTTGTAAAGTAAATGGCCCCTGGTTATTTGTTATAGTAACAAAAAGTTCTTCCATAACCGTATACAAATGTGCTACTATTTGTTCATTTCATCTTCTGTTGTAGATCTCCGCTGTGCTGAGTTCTAAATTGTTTGCTTTTTTTTTCATGTGTATGGAGGGAGGTGTGCGCATGTGTGTACACATGCGCATACACATGTTCCCATTTGTGTGGGTGTGCCTGTTTGTGCAGGTATGCATACCCACGTGGAGGCACAAGGCAGATGTCAAGAATCTTCCTCACTACTCTTCCACTTTATTCACTGAGGCAGGGGTCTCTCAACCACACTCAGAGGTTGCGTATGCGGCTAGTCACACTACCCAACTTGTATTTCAAACCTGCTCTGTAGTATGAACCCCACGCCTGGCACTGTTAATTGGGCCAGAACCCCAGGCTGTCTGAGTACTAGAGCTGAGGGGAGAACCTAGCACTATTACTTTGGTAGTAATAAACTGTCTCCTGAGTTTTTTAGAGCCACAGATTAACGTATCCCTTAACCCTCATCAGAGAAACGTCTCTTTGCAGTCAATTCTGAAGAGCCAACAATGATCAACATGCAGAGAAAGAGAACTCTAAGTGAGTCCTCGGCTATAAATGAGACATCTATATCACAAATTCTCCTTTCAAGGCTCAGGGGTCATCACAGAAAAGATGGAAAGATTCTAAGAGACAGAGGGGATGGCTGTCTATAACAAAGCAGCCTTTGCCAGAAACAGCAGAGCAGCTGTACACTTATGAACTTATAACAGCCGTGATGGCATGCACAAGAACAAGACTTGCACAAGATCTAGCCATCGGAAGTTCCGGCATAAACGGAGGAGGGGCTCATGAAGTCCCACCCCTCTCTGAGGAGTTATTGGCAGTTGTTAGCTACTGGGAGAAGAGTCACTTTTCTTCAGGGATTCAGACCTTGAGAGGCTACCCATGCTCCAATAGATTGTCCCACTCCCATGATCATGCAAGCAGCAATAAGAGGACTCCATGAGTATGAGAGAGAGAGAGAGAACATGAAGTTTGGAGGGAAAAGCGGAGTAAGGATAGGGAAAGAATTGGAGGGGAATGAATGGTTAGTAGATTGGACCCAATCACATTAGCATATATGAATATTAAATAAAACATAAAATAAAAATACCAAACACACAAAAATGTAGTTTTCATTTCTATTGAATAATTTCCTTCAAATTCCTTTCAAATATTGGAATCAGTGGTATGACGGCCATCTACAGGCGTTCCTTACAAAGAGAATAAATAGAGAAGAATAAAAGACATTCCTGGGTGCTATAAGCACAAGCATCATAATCCTCCATTACGTCATTCTGACGGAGCTGTGGGACAAGAGTCATATTTGGTTTTACAGATCAATTAAGGTCAAGTCATGGAAGAAGCTGGTAAATAGGGGTTATGAGCTTCTCCAGAATCGTGATTTTAATGCATCATTTATGGGGAAGGCCTGAGATCCAGTAGGTGCCTAATGTGTTCCAGTATTTGATGCATAATAAAGATACGGCACTTAGCTCATTAACAGCCCAGTATAATTGAGTTTCATCATGAACGCTCCTTGCCACACCATGAAATATGTCTGCGTCCTACCCAGAGGTGGCTCATTGAGTCTCAAGACTTCAGGAAGAGTGGAGCTGGCTCTCTCAGTTCCCATCTTGCTCCTGTTCCAGCTGCTCTACTTGAAGGTGGGAAGTGTGCCGAGTGGTGGTGGTCTTTGACCCCAGCACTCAGGAGGCAGAGGCAGGTGGATTTCTGCGAGTTCAAGGCCAGATGGGTCTACAGCACGAGTTCCAGGACAGCCAGGGCTACACAAAGAAACCCTGTCTATAAAAACAAAAACGATAACAACAACAACAAAAAAAAGGGGTGGGAAGTGGAGGGGAGGACGTGATGGAGTCCAGTAGCTGAATCCCACTTCCTAGAGCTGATGTGCTGATTGCTAAACACCATCATAGGTGCTTAACAAGCAGTTATCAATTGACTAAATGAGTGAGTGATGGCCTAGGCTGCTAGACACTGTCCCAAAGACTGCCTTGCCTGTCCCTAATGTGCTCTTACCCACCTTAGCCACAGCGGGGACACAGCCCTTCATACTCCCCCACCCCACCCCTGTCTCCCTGTGTCCTTCCCTCCTCAGGCAGTGCTGACTTTGGCTGTATTTATCTCCAAGATCTGACCTCTTGGAAGCTCAATTGTATTCATTCTCTGCCTCTTTCAGAACCTGGCGTGAGGCAGGGGACATCAAAGCACACACTATGTATGCAGTGTCCCTTTGCAAGCTGGCCTCCAGTAACTGGGAAGTCCCACTTGAGTGGGCACAGCAGAACACACTCTGGAGATCCGAAGTCTAGTCCTAGCTCCAAGGTCTCCTCTGTTTCACTGGAGCTTGCTCTAATTTGCTACAAGGCTATTCTAGCAGAAGATTCCTTCAGACCCCATCCACCCACCCTCACCCCCTGCTTCTGAGATCGGCTACCCTAGCTAGGTGTCTATTGACAAATCCAGAACCATTTTTCTTTCTTTCTTTTCCCTGTGTTCTGTCTCCTCCCATCCATAACACACCCCTCAGCACACACGGAACTACCGAGGACCCCTCCGCTACAGCACTAGAAGCCCAGATTCCATCTTGCAACACCCAGTCAGCTCCATGTAATGCTCAGGTCAGAATATTGGTCCCGCTAATAGCGGACCATACATCCAGGTGGGCCAACAATAGGGGAAGCCACTGTCTCTCCCTTTCCACTTGCCCTGCCTGGGATTCTGAATCTCAGGTAAGTCATAGAGAGGAAAGCTTCCTGTCCCTGCCCACTGTCAGGTGATGACCTGGGAGGAGGGCCTCAAGCCAGTTGGCCCAGGTTGAGGCCCAGACAACCAGACACCTCCTAGTTCCCACGGTCCAGTAGCAGGCCTGAAGCAGAAGGGTTTCATAATCCGTAATCTCACCTCTGAGGGTGCTGGTGCATAATGACCTGCCATTTGGTTCCCACATTACAATCATAGTATTTATCTATGCAAAACAGCACCTCATTAAAAAAAGAAAAAAAAAAGCACGTCACTGCTGGCCCAACCCCTCATTAGAGAACAACACACAGGCCCTGGGCACACCCAGGGTGGGACTAGCATCCTGCTCAGGCTTTAGCCAATCACACCAGCTCTATCTCCACCCTGGTCCCACTTCTCCTGAGCAAGCTAAGCTGCCCCTCAAATCTGTGTAGTGGGAAATGACCCATTGGAGTCCTTTGAGGTTGAGCGATGGATTTGCTGGGGACCCTCTTCTCCAAAAGTCCTCCCCAAAAACTGTCCTGAGGAACGGTTCTTAGGAGGCCCTTCCTAGTGTCTTCAGCGTCTACAAACTGAGTTCATTCTCCAGCATTCTCATGATGGAAGAAAAGAAACGCCTTCTGAAGGTGTTCTCTGAGTGTGTTGTGGTGTCTGTGTGTGTGTGTGTGCGTGTGTGCGTGTGCACACGCACACACACACACACGGAAAATTTTAAATATGAAAATATTAAATGTAGATTAAAAGTAGAAAGACTGAGGAATTCTGTGATTGGTTCTTTGACAACTGATTCCCGCTCTCTCTCATCCTTTCTGTTGCCCAATGTGCTTCTTCTTATCTTTGGTACCCACGCTCTCTGAAGCAGAAGTTAAAATGCCTTCATTATGAACAATCATCTTGTGCTTTTTCTATTGACTGAATAACTTCAGAGACAAATATTAAAGATGTATGAAAAAGAATAAAGAAAACTATAACAACAACCTTCTACTCAATGAACCTCTAAAGCATTGTTACCGTGACTACTGAAGTCCCCATGCTATGCTAACCCCAGAACAGCAAGGCCCCTTCATGCCCTTGCAGAGACGCCTGTATTCCAAACGTGGTGACCACCTGGTTGTTTACAGCCAGTCAATATGAGGTTTGTCATCAGTATGCCCTGCAAGTTGGGGTCAGACCAGTGTTCTCAGCCTGGGCTCCACCCCCACACTGCACCTGTTTTGCGCCCCAGTTTCTCTATCTGTCAGTGGCAATAATAATACCCATTGCTTCCCCACTTCTGAGTGTGCAGATACGTGAGATAAACATGAAGTTCTTGACGCATCTGGGAAGCAAGGCAGTGTGCAACCCCAAACAGGTAAGGCGAGGCATGAAGCAGCAAGAGGCAGCGATTGTGGGCTTCTTACAAGGAGGAAGGGCACGCTGAGAGGGCTCCCCGTCCCATGGCCAAAGCCTTGTGTCAGCATGTGCACCCCATCAGCTTGTCTCCACTCGAAGCTCCTGTCGTTACTTACCGGATCCCAACATCTCCCCCGGTCCTGGGGAGACTTATTTCGTGCAGGAAGCAGGCAGTTTCTCCTCGGGCCTTTCCTGTCTCCTTTCCTGACTTTCTGTGAATCAGAGCCACAATGTCCACAGAGCAAGCTCCCTCTACCATGCTATTCACAGAGCAAGTTCCTCCGACATCACAAAGAAATGGAAGAGAGGAAGTCCATTTGCTAGCATGTTACCTTAGGGACACCCGGACTACAGCAGCCACCCTATGCCAAGTAAACGGCCAATAGAGTCTGCTCTCAAGACTCCCTGCTCCTGGGAATAAGAAGAGAGGCAAAGCTGAGAACTACAAACTAGGCAGAAAAATAAAAGTAAAAGTAAATAATTCCCACATGAGGTTATCTACCTACATTCACATGAGGGGATTTGAGCTTAGAAATCAGGTAGGGCAAAAGGGTCACATTTGTCCAGCTTATTCGAAGCTTGAAAAGGCATGAGGCAGGGGGCAGGGGGCAGGGGAGAAGGACAGTGGGCAAAAGCAGCAGGCCCACGCTTAGACTGAGACAGTGTCACTTTACCGGACCAGAGAGACCTCCAAAGCAGTGTGACATTGGGGCTGAGGAAAACATCAAGCTCAGAAGGTCAGAGAGTTTACCAGCCCAGGTAGCATCTGTGGCAGAGAAGTGACTGCTGTCAGACACTGTCCCCCGTGTGTTGACTGCTTTCCATGCTCCTGCCAGAGCGGTGACTCAGCATGCTGAGGCTCAAGACAGAGAGCAGGGAGTGGCTGGGAGCAGCTCAGCTTCCATCCTCCATCTCAAGGATCCACTCCTGGCTCCGGGTACCCAGCATTCTGAGCCTAGTGTTCAGGGTGGCCCTGGAGGTAGGTGGTGGTCCCAGAAATATTCCACAGAGATGGTCTAGCAGCCTAATGCCCAAGGCGTGCTGAACTGGAGACCCGGGTCTCTGAAGCAGGGTATCCCGAGTCACAAACCCGAGAACTGAGAGGGTGGGGGCTGGGAAACAGAGGAGTGACTGGGAACCTCTCTGGTGGAGGAGAGTGGCAGTTGGTGACCAAATGACAGACCTTAATGCTTACTGTCTGCATGACCTGGTGTGAATCATCACCCTCTTTCTGCTCCCAAGCTTCCTCGTTCCTCGCATGAATGGGCTGGAGTAAAGTGCAGTAGTTACATTGATGCTCAGGAGAAATTCTACAAGGTCGGCCGTGGACTCCTGAAATCACATGAACAGCGAACTCTACACACACTCTTTTTACATACATACCCACGATAAGGCTTAATTTATAAATTAGACCCAGTAAAAGATGGCAGCAGCTGGTAGTCATAAAACAGAGCATTATAGCGAGAGGCTGTGATAAAAGGTATGAGGACGTGCTCCTTCTCTCTCATCTATCTTCTTACAGTATTCTAGTCCTTCTCGTGAGGATGAGATAGTATAAGGCTGGCATAATACAATGAAACGAGGTGCTGGCCACGGTGTGACGTGGCATTAGGCCGTAACTGGCCTTCCGAGACACATCATAGGGAGGGCCATCTGCTTCATTCGGAGCAAGATTTCATCACAGCACACAATCTTAAAGTTACTGTGTCTGGGATTTTCCAGGTAGCATTTGTGAAGCCCAGTTGGCTGGTCCAGTGTAGCCAGAGCTGCAGAAAGCAAAATCACAGTGCCACGTTACCTCTAAGTTCCTATCACTGGAACGCCCCAAGAACAGCCTCAGTGAATAGGGAAGGGACCAGTCAGGGATGTCTCTACATATGACGAGTAGGGTCACCCATGCATGACAGAATGAAGAATTAGTAGTGTCTGGGAAGCATCATGGTAAGGCTTTCTTGTCACCCATAAACGTGTTTCCCAGTCACACAGCTCCGCACCCTCATTGTCCTATGGACACAGCATAAACCCTTGGACTGTTGGGCAACCGGATTCGAGGACCAGAGCAAGTCCTGGCTGTATGACTTCAGACATGGCGGTCATCCTGTTGCCAAGCCTGTTTCCTCATTTCTAATCATCTCTGCCTCCTCCCTGCACCAGGAAGCTGTGAGAATTCACTGAGTAATGTCTACAAAGCACTTAGCTTGCAGGAGACGGAGTCCCACATAAACAGAAGATGACGCTGCTTGTTGTGACAGCTGCCTGACTCTCTTAGCTGCTCCCCAGCCCTTTGTTTGCCGCGGATAGAGCTTAGCCTGCGGTGAGTCACTACGCTCTTGTTCCCAAGGTTTTCTCAAAAGAATTCCCCTTGAGCATGTATTCCTACCTAGCTACCCAGCCAATTGATGCGACATCAGAAAACAAGGCTAAGAAAATATGCCGTCACAACCTGCCTAGCACCTGCTTCCCCCTTTGCTTCTTATCTACTAGACTATAATTTCACAAGGGCGGGAACATCTAGGCCACAATGTTTCACAACTGGAGGGGGCACCATCTACCACCGTCTAATTGACAACACAACAAGTATTTGTTGAATGAATGCATGAACATGAATGAAATACTGCCCAGCTAATATTTAGGCAGAAGCTAACATTTTTTGAACACTCACCTTATTTTATTTATTCAACTCAACAGCCCTATGAAATCAAAATCATTTCCATATTTAGCAAGCGAGCAAACTTAATACATGTAAATAATCACTAAGACCTTACACTTTAAGACTCTGCACCCAGACTTGTCTGACGGGGCCTTAGCCACAGCACCTTCAATAAAGGAGTAGACAAACCCCATGAGCCAACATAAGCTGACCATCTTTGGTAGATGTTTCAGCTAAACCATCAAGAGTAGAGAACAAAAAAAAAGATTCTTGAGAACAATACAGAGATCTCATTAAACCAAACTTTTTTTTTTAGTTTTTTGAGACACGGTTTCTCTGTAGCTTTGGAGCCTGTCCTGGAACTAGCTCTTGTAGACCAGGCTGGCCTCGAACTCACAGAGATCCGCCTGCCTCTGCCTCCCAAGTGCTGGGATTAAAGGCGTGCTCCACCACCGCCCGCCCTAAACCAAACTCTTAAGTGCTGTAGAGATAACTCAGGGTAAAGTGTTTGTTGTACAAGCACGAGGACCTGAGTTCAGATCCCCAACATTCATATAAAAGAGTACAGCAGTCCACATCTGTAACCCCAACCATGAGTGAGGGGAAGAGACGGATCTCCCAGAACTTGCTGGTGAGCCATTCAAACTGAAATAGTAAGCTCCAGTTTCAATGATAGACCTCGTCTCAAAAACCAAGACGGAGAGCAACAGAGGTACCCAGTATCAGCTGCCGGCTTCCAAATGCATAGCACTGGGACACACTCACTACAAAGAGAGAGAAGGGGGGAGGTGGGAAGAGGGAAGGAGGGAAAAGGAGAGAGATGGAAAGAGAGAAAGGGAGGTGCGGGTGGTGGTGGTACATGCCTTTAATCCCAGCACTTGGGAGGCAGAGGCAGGCTGATCTCTGTGAGTTCTAGGACAGCATGGTCTACAAGAGCTAGTTCCAAGACAGTCAAGACTGTACAGAGAAACCCTGTCTGAAAAAAAAAAAAAAAAACAAACAAAAAAACAAAAAAAAAAAAAAGAGGGAGAAGAGGAAAGGAAAGGGAAAGAGAAGAGAGAGGACCTGGGTATCAATTGCCAGATAAGAAAGAGCTCAGATTGCAGTAGGTTCTTACAACTTTCCAAAGAGCGGGGCTGCTCCCTCCACTGAACCACTAACCCCACCCAACCCTGGATTCTTCTGCCCATCCTTTCTTCCTCCAGCACCCAGCCTGCATCGCAAATATATGCACAAAGTCCCTGCCACAAGGTCTCCCCACAAATATAAATATACAATCACACAATATCTATTCATTACTAGGAAAATTCCTTGGTTTCTAAGATACTGATGAGAACTGACAGGCAAAACCATGGATAATACAAATTATTTAAAGAACACCGAGTGGTTTTTGGTTTTTTGGGTTTTTTTGTTTGTTTGTTTGTTTGTGTTTTTTTTTTGTTTGTTTGTTTTGTTTTTTTTGGCCGTAGCATCACTGAAACTCAACAGTATAGAAGGTAGGCTTTCTTTTTCTTCCTTCCCTGTTGGGGACATTTTCCTAATTGTGAACCTTATCGGGGTGGCTCCCCTGGTCCCAAGGACTGACCCACATTCAACCCCTCCATTCATTTTCTTAGCTCTGTTGACCTTCATTAGTCCTTTGATAGAGGAACAATAATCTCTGGCCTGAAGGAACTGGGCTTCCAGAGCCCCACAATAGGCCTTGTTTGAGTAGCAGTCTTTAGGAAGGGCCCACGGGGAGAAGTACATATTGACTCAGGCCCTTGGCACTGGCAAAGGAATTTTTTAACAGTTGAGAGGCACTTCCAGGTGAATGCGAATCTGAAGGTTCAGTGACCTCCCTCACCTGGGCCCCGATAACTGCAGGGTGCCCTGCCTGCGCGCCAACTACTCCTGGTCTCCCTACCTGACTCCAGGAGTAGAGGGGGGGAGGGTTGAGTTTATGGGTCCCCTCGTCCCTACTATGGATCCACCTCAGAGTACCCAAGAGATGGATGGGGTCTGCAGGAATAGATTCTCAGACTTCATTCACATGAGGCCTACTAGGTGACTTCACTGACGGAAGCCAGGACCAAAGACCTGTTCTTTGGGTGCCTCATCCCTGCTCAGACAACACCCGCTATCTTACTTTTTAGGAACTTTATAATCAAATCTCAAAGATCAGGTGGCTCAAACAACAGACTCATCCTGCCTCCCAGTCCTGGAGGCCCAAGATCAAGCCGTCTACAGGGTGAGTTTATTCTGAGCACTCTCTTCTTGGTTTGTGTCCTCACACGATCTTGGCTTTATGTGTGCTCACTAGGCTATAAGGAGCCACGCTAGTGTATAAGGGCACACTAGTCACATGGGCTCATGTTACCTTAGTTGGCTCTTTTTAATGCAATCAGTTCTTTAAAGGCCCGGTCTCACAGTGGGGGAGGGGCACTACAATTCCACATCGTAATCTTGGGGAGCAGCCCTTAGCCCCTGCCTTGTTCAAATCATTTCCCATACCCTGGCTTTCTGGCTTTACTTGCCCATTTTCTAAGGAATACATGTCATGTGATTTTTTTTTTAAATCTGTGTAAATGAACTCAATGATACTTTTTGGAAATGTTTTCATCTATAATGCTTTGTGGGGACATTTTTGCCTTACTGGTGGTCTTTTGCTTATATATTATGGTTTCCCATTTTGTGTTTTTATGCTTGTGTATGTGTGTTTGTATGGTTCTCCTGTTTTGTTTTGTTTTCTTTTCTTTTTTTCTGCTCCTTTTGTTTTATTATGTTTTTTTTGCTTGCTTGCCTGTTTTGGTTTTTTTGTTTGTTTGCTTGCTTGCTTGCTTTTGAAACAGGGTTTCTTTGTATAGTCTTAACTGTCCTGGAACTAGCTCTGAGGACCAGGCTGGCCTCGAACTCACAGAGATCCATCTGCCTCTGCCTCCCGAGTACTGTGATTAAAGGCGCGCACCACCACCACCAGGCTACCTGTGTGTTTTCTAAAGAGAGAGAAAGAAGGTGTGGAGTTGGATGGGTGGAGAGGATCTGGGAGGAGACAAAGAAGGGAAGCCATGATCATAATATATCGTAGGAAAAAGATTATTTTCAATTAAAAGAAAAAAGATCTGTGTGTGACAAATGTCAAGAGCAGAGGAAGAAACAGTGAAGAGCCCACCTTGAGCTGTCTTTGAAAAGCCAGCTGTGTCTTTAGGAGAGCAACAGACACCATTCAACTAGAGACTACCCCCTTAAAAGTTCCCCTTCCAAAAATTTGAGCTTTCGTGGTTATACACCCTTCAACTCCAATGGAGATCATGAAAGGAGTCACCAGGGATCTCAGAGCAATAACAATTTAAAGGTTTGGGGGTGGGCGGGCAGAAGTGTAGCCCTCCGTCCTGTACAACAAAGTTCTGAAGTTCACTGCCCACAAGATACCCAATGGTAGCTGGGTGCAATTCACGCCTTTATTCCTAGTACTTGGGAGGCAGAGGCAGGCAGATCTCTGAGTTTGAGGCCAACCTGGTCTTCACAGTGAGTTCCAGAACATCCAGAGCTGTGTAGAAAAACACTGCCTCAAAGAAAGAAAGGAAGGGGGGGGGGGGATCCAATGTTGCTTTTTCTCTCTTCTTCCCCCACCTCAATTTATTTCTGGGCCTTGAGGGTAAAGAACTGTAGCTTTATTTGATTTGGGCATTGCCATGTGGTCCCCTCACTCTACAGATCACTAGGTGTGTTTTAGACAGCTTTAATATGTGTATGTACTTGTGGGTACGTGATATCATTTCACAGGGATTTGCAGTTCCAATTTGCAAATGATGTACTCTAGATAGCGTTTGCCTGCCTGGTTCATTTTCACTTTTGGTTTTGGTTTTGGTTTCCAGCTGTACGGCATTGCTATGTTTTGGGAGGCACATTCACCCCTGCTTCTAAGAGCTGCATTTCACAGTGCCCAGCAGTTAGTTAACTTCCCAGGCACTGGAGACAGACAGTTAGACTAAGTCAAGCTGAAGCCAACACCCTTATGATCTGTGCAAGAAGTGCTGGGCTAGCATTCCAGGGGGCCTTTGGGGCCCCGAGTGAACACACCCTTATTACAAACTGAATCCTTCCAGATTTCTCTCTGACCAAGCAGATCTGATAAGGGGAATGCTTGGTAGGACTTCATCAGCTGTCTCCAGGAGCATTTACACCGGGGCCTCAGGGTTTGACCCAGCTCTGACATGTAATTGATGGCTATGGCTCATCAAGACACAGCATGGGCCTGGCTCTCTGGTCTTCTATCAGATGAGTATCTTCAGTCAAGGTCAAACCTACCCACCATAGGAGAGCATCTCATGAGCAGAGCACGGTGATGGGGGGGAGAAACAGCCCTGAATCCCAAGTGCTGGCCTTGAAAGCCTGGAGAAGGGTGGCTGTCACCTTCTCCTTGGGAACACGTGCACAGAAGACTGTTCTGATGTCAAATGAAAACACATGCCTACAGTAAGGTGCTCTTATCCTTTATCACCAATAGGCCTGAGATAATCATGTATCATAAAATTCATACTCCTAAAGTATGACTCAGTGGTTTTTGATCTGTCACAGAGCCGCGCAGTCATCCTGACTGTTTAACTTAAGGACACTTGCATCACTCCGCCACAGCGCTGTGCCTTCTAGCAGTGGCTCCCCCATTTCCCACTCTCGAGCAACCATTCATCTACTTTCTGTCCACTATCAGATGTAGATATATCTGAATCATAAATGGATTCATTCAATACGTAGCCTTTTGAGAATAGCTTTTACTTTGCACATGCCCGAGGTTCACACATGCCATAGAGTGTATCTGCTCCTCGTTCCTTTTGTTGATGAATGGCATTCAGCTCTACGGACGCACACACTGCATTTTGTTTACCCTTCATGGCTGATTCATGTTTAGACTGTTACCACTTATGGTTTATTATGATTAAAGCTTCTATGAATGTTCATGGTTTTTGTGTTGACATATGTTTTCTATTCCCCTAGATATATGCCCAGGAATAGCATGTGCTGGCCATATTCTTAACTTTGTAAGGAACTGCCAAATTTATTCACACACACACACACACACACACACACACCCTTTATAACCAGAAACAAAAGCTCCAGTTTCTTTTCATCTTTGTGAGTACTTGGTATTGGCTACATTTCCTAGGCTAATGAATGGAAAGTGATAACTCCTTGTGGTTCTGAAATGCACATGGATCTTGTGTTGAACTTGATGCACTCTTGCTGATGTGTATACATACATGTGTGTATATATATATATATATATATATATATATATATATAGAAACATGTGTATGTGTGTTTGTGTGTGTGTGTTTATACAATTGAGACAGAGAACTTTTCTTCAGACCAGCTTCCTTCCCACCTAAGGGAGTGAATGTTCAGCATTTTTATAAATTAGTTTTCTGTTCTTTTTTTTCTCATATTTGTGCATGTGTGTGTGTAAGTATATGTGTGTGTGCTCACAAGCATATGCATGTGCAGGAATGTATCATAGCACACATGTGGGGGATCAGCTTGAGGGAGTCAGTGCTCCCCTTCTTTCCACTATATGGTTTCTATGCTCCAGGCTTAGTAGCAATTGCCCGTCCTGAGCTATTCACCTGCCCCTTATCTTCCTGTTCACACTTTCTGTAATCACAAAGTGTATACTCTTTATACCTAGTTTCTATCACTCAAAAGATGCTTTTTCTGCTTTTAAAAGTATTATATTTATCATATTATATTATATTAATCAATTGTTTTTTCTTATTATTCCCATGGAATATCCCATCATACAATAATACAACAATCTAAATATTCATTTCTTATTAATAGATATTTGAGATATTTGTGTAAAATACAGTTTGGGGTAATCACAAGTAAACTTACAGTAAAACTCTTGGATATTCCTTTGGGAAAACGTGATTATCTTAGGTAATACCAGGATTACAAGGTAACTGCAGCTTCAGCATGGTAGAGGTACACTCATTGCCAGCTCTGGGTAGCAGCAGGTCCATGCTGTCAGCAAGCAGCTTGTAGCATGCTGCCCATAAACCTTTTTATTTTTTCTTTGTCTGTATGAGTAAAAGCTATATCCGCCATGCAGGGCACTGCGTGGCTTGGAGCTACCTCTGTGTACCCTGGCGGGTATCCGCCATGCTGTGGTCAAGCCCAAATGCCGTGGTGTCTGTGTACCATGGCCTGCATGAGAGACACAACCACGAGGCTGTCCTCAGCTCTGTCTATGCATTCCAGAACCACCACCACCTCCTCTGCCTTTTTGTTAGGCTTTCTCGGGTCCTAGGTGGATATTCTTGTCCCACGTTGGTGCCATATGTAAATGGAGACTTTTCTCCATCTTGCCCAGGGAATGGGACTGGGAATGGTGGTTTTGTCTTTGCTTTCTGTTTGTTTCATTTTATCTCATTTGATTTTATTTTGCAGTTCTGGGGTCAAATCCAGGGCCTCTGCTTTCTAGGCATCTTGTTTTATAGTCTCTATACCCCTAGACTTCAGGGGACTTTCATCGAATAGTTCTAGTGACGGATCGTGTTGAAAGCCCTTGCTTTCTGATTTTAGTCTGAAACCTAGCTGAAGAGATCCTTTAATTTTCTTTACTGAGCGGTACTGAGGACTGGGGTCCTTAACCCAGGAAGCCTCATCTAGGACCTGGAATTACACTAGGATCATTGAAAAGAGACCTGATACAGAATCATTAGGTCTGAGTTTATTTTCAGATTCTCAATGCTCCAACTCCTAGAGCGCTCTTTCTAACACATTCTCAACCCCCAAAGGGAGAACTGTAGAGCAAACGACAACAAAGCCGTTGGCCCTTCCAGGCACAGAGCAACCATCCAGGTAAAGGTTAAAATGAGAAGGCTGGGAAAGTGGCTCAGTGGGTCAAGCGCCTGCCCTGGAAGCATGAAGACCCGAGTTCAAATTCCTAGCACCGACATAAAAAGCCAGATGTGGTCATGTGTGCCTGAAGCCTCAGCATTGAAAAGCTGAGACAGGAAGAGCCTGCAAGCAAGTTCAAAACCAGCTTAGACTACTTGAAATCTTGTCAGAAAACAAAACAAAACTAAACTAAACAATGTAAAGCTAAAACAAACAAGTGAAAAAATGCCTCGGTCTTTGGGTGGGGGTATTTCAGACATTATACATAAGGCAAAATGCAGAGTTCCCAGTCTGGGTCAGTGGGACGGGAACTTCCCACCCAGCAATGAAACTCCATGGCTCCTACCCAATAAATATCACCAATGTGTTTTCTTATTAGTAAAACACTGGGGCAAATGCCAGGCAGCAATGGCACATGCCTTTAATCCCAGCACTCGGAAGGCAGAAGCAAGGTGGATCTCTGAGTTCGAGGCCAATCTGGTCTACAAAAGCTAGTTCCAGGACAGGCTCCAAAGCTACAGAGAAACCATGTCTCAAAAAAAAAACAAAAAAAAAAACCCACTGGGGCAAAAAAAAAAAAAATAAGCAAACAAATTATCTCACAGTCTCAATCAAATACTAAATAAATAAAATAAAAACAAATTTCCATGTGGAAAATTTTTCTAAATAGGAAATGGAAAATTACAGATATAGAATCATATCATCTTAGCTGGTAGGGACCTTGGAGGTCATCAGTGGAACCTCAGGCCTACTTCTGGAGTTCACATTATAATACCCTGCTGTCTTCTGCTTGGACAGTCCTGAGCACCTCCAAGGAAGTTTCCCACCCATGCTTGGGCAATTGGCAGACAGTGCTCAGGTCAAACCAAATACTGATTCTGGAAACTTCTACCCTTCGGCCCTAGTTTGAAGTGTATTCCCCCGCTCCATGACCAGTGCTGTGAGTGTACTAAGTGTCTAGTCAGATCGCTGGCTCTTCCTCCCATGCTCAGTATCCCACTGTCTCCAAATATAACTAACCCATGATAAGATTTGACGGTAGGCAGCATCCATCCAGCAGTGGCGTGGAGTCTTCCCTGTGGTCTTCCTCTTGTCTGGAAAACTAGGGGTCAGGGAGCACACTCCTCTTGAGAGATGTCAAAGGCACACATGGTGCTTCCAAGTCACCTTTGCGAGTTCTCTCAGTAGAGGGGAATAATAGTCACACACTGTCAATGAACAGGAGGATTTTTTAAGGGTCTTAAATTTTTGAGTATTTTTAGACAATAAAAGCAACAAACATTATTGACTCCAATCGTTAAAAAGCCCAGCCATTTCTACCAAGACAGGGCTGCACTTCTAGTAACTCAATCATAATTTTAATTTACTTTACATATTTTCCAGTCTCCAGGGAGGGCTGCAGAGCAATTCATTCAGGTATCCACCAGCGTGACCATAAGTCCTGATTCTGTCTTCCTGGGCCAAGTGATCCACACTGTCATGGGAAGAAGACAGAGCTAGGCACAAACATACAACCCTCACTGATAGGCTGTGATGCTCGCCAATTCACCATCCAATGCCCTACAGCTCACCACCCAGAGACATGTGCACACTCTCGTGTAGACACGCACACAGTCATAAGCACACATGTATGCACATGCGCACACACACACACACTCAAGGTCTCCCTATCAATCACTCCATTCATATTCTCCTATCCATCAGGAACAGGAAGTGAAAACCAGGTCTTCACAAGAAGACCCTCGGGCTCTCCTTGCGGGCTGAACAATTTTATGATCGAGGCAACTGTGAGCAGCCAGGCAAACAAGGTAAAGGCCTTATTTGGTTTGTCCAGCCTAGTTTACACCCATTGTTCAGTCAGCAAAGCAGTGTTAATCAGGGACAGAAGATCTGAACAGATGTTTTGCTAAGCAAATCTGTGAAGCTGTTCTTGCTTCATGACAGTTATAGTACTAATTCTGATGGAGAAGAAAAAAATCACTAAGACATTATGAAATAATCTTTTCTTTTCTAATTTTATTTCTTTTCTATATTTATTGTTTGTTTACATACCAATCCCAATTCCCTCTCCCTCCTCTCCTCCTGCTCCTTCCCCTTCCCCCAACTCCAGCCCTATTTGTTCCTCAAAGAGGATAAGGTCTCCCCTGGGAAGTAAATTAAGTCGGTCTATTACCTCCTTGAGGCAGGACCAAGACACACACACACACACACACACACACACACACACACCCCACTTCCGCCAGGCTAAACAAGGTCTCTCTCCATAGAGAATGGGATCCACAAAGTCAGTTCATGCAAACAGTTAGATTCTGGTCCCACTACCAGTGGTCCCATGTACTGTCCAAGTGTCACCATCATCACCTGTATTTAGGGGGCCTAGTTCAGTCCTCTGCAGGATCCCCAGTTGTCAGTCCGAAGTCAGTGATCTTCCACTAGTTCAGGCAAGTTGATTCTGTGGGTTTCCCCATCATGGTCTTGACCCTTTTGCTCATATTATCGCTGGTCCCTCTCTTTGATTGTACTCCAGGAGCTTGGCTCAATGGTTAGCTGTGGATCTCTGCATCTGCTTCCATCTGTTTCTGGAAGAGGGCTCTAGCGGACTGGGTAGGCTGGTTATCCTTTGCTTGATGTCTGGTATCCACTTATGAATGAGTATATACTATATTTGTCTTTCTGGGTCTGGGTTACTTCACTCAAGATGTTTTTTTTCTAGTTCTGTCCATTTGCCTGAAAATTTAAAGGTGTTTTTGTTGGTTTGTTTGTTTTTTCCACCAAACAGTACTCCATTGTGTAAAATGGACTATATTTTCTTTATCCATTCTTTAGGTGAGGGACATTTAGGTTGTCTTTCAGGTTCTGGTTTTTACAAATAATGCCGCTATGAACACAGTTGAGCAAATGTTCTTGTGGTATAATTGTGCCTTTTGGGGGTATATGCCCAAAAGTATATTGTTGGGTCTTACGGTAAACTGATACCCAATTTTCTGAGAAATTGCCATACTGATTTACACAGCAGCTGGACAAGTTTACACTCCCACCAGCAATGGAGGAGTGTTCCCTTTACCCCACATCCTCTTCAGCAGAAGCTGTCATCAGTGTTTTTTATCTCAACCATTCTGACAGGTGTAAGATGGAATCTCAAAGTTGTTTTGATTTTCAATTCCCTGATGACTAAGGATATTGAGCATTTTGTTAAGTGTCTTTCAGCCATTTGAGATTCCTCTGTTGAAGAGTTCTCTGTGTAGGTCTGTACTCCATTTTTTAATTGGGTTATTTGATAGTTTGATGTCTAGTTTCTTGAGGTCTTTGTATATTTTGGAGGTCAGCCCTCTGTCAAATGTGAGGTTGGTGAATATCTTATCCCATTCCGTAGGCTGCCATTTTGTCTTGTTGACTATGTCCTTTGTTTTACAGAAGCGTCTCAGTTTCAGGAGGTCCCATTTATTAATTGTTGTTCTCAGTGTCTGTGCTATTGGTGTTATATTTAGGAAGTGGTTTCCTGTCCTTGTATGTGCGAGGATATTTTCCACTTTCTCTTAAATGAGATTCAGTATGGATGGATTTATGTTGAGGTCTTTGATCCATTTGGACTTGAATTTTGTGCATGGAGATAGATATGGATCTATTTGCATTCTTCTGCGTGTCACCTTCCAGTTATACCAGCACCATTTGTTGAAGATGCTTTTCTTTTTTCCATTTTTATATTTTTTAATATTTTATATTTTAGCTTCTTTGTCAAAAATCAGGTGTTCATAGGTGTGTGGGTTAATAGTAGGATCTTTGATTCAATTGCATTGGTCTACCGGTCTGTTTTTATGCCAATACCAAGCTGTCTTCATTACTGTACCTCTATAATAGAGTTTGAAGTCAGAGATGGTGATGCCTCCATAAGTTCCTTTATTGCACAGGGTTTTTGGCTATCCTGGGTTTTTTGTTTCTCCATATGAAATTTAGTATTGTTCTTCCCTAGGTCTGTGAAGAATTGTGCTGGGATTTTGATGGGTGTTGAATTGAATCTGTAGGTTACTTTTGGTAAGACTGCCATTTTTATTATGCATGGGAGATCTTTCTATTTTCTGATATCTTCTTCAATTTCATTCTTCAAAGACTTTAAAGTCCTTGTCATATAGACCTTTCATTTGTTTGGTTAGAGTTACCCCAAGATATTTTATATTGCTTGTGGCTATTGTGAAGGGTGATATTTCTCTGATTTCTTTCTCAGCCCATTCATCATCTGTATATAGGAGGGCTATTGATTTTTTTTAGTTAATCTTGTATCCCATCACATTATTGAAAGTGTTTATCAGTTGTAGGAGTTCCTTGTAGAATTTTTGGGGTCGCTTATGTATACTATTTTCATCAGCAAATTGTGAAAGTATGACTTCTTCCTTTAATTTCCTCTTGATCTCCTTTTGTGTCTTATTGCTCTAGCTAGAACTTAAAGAACTATGTTGAATATATATGGATAGAGTGGAAAGCCTTGTCTTCTTCCTGATTTTGGTGGAATTTTTTTGAGTTTCTCTTCTTTTAATTTGATATTGGCTGTCGGCTTGCTGTATATTGCCTGCATTATGTTTAGGAATGTTTCTTGTATCCCTGATCTCTCCAAGACCTTAATCATGAAGGAGTGTTGGATTTTTCAGCATCTAATGAGATGATCATGCGGCTTTTTTTCCCCAGTTTGTTTATATGGTGGATTACATTGACAGATTTTTGTATGTTAAACCATCCCTGCATCTGTGGGATGAAGCCTGTTTGACCATGGTGTTTGATGGTTCTGATGTGTTCTTGGATTCAGTTAGCCAGTATTTTATTGAGTATTTTTGTATCAATGTTCATGAGGGAGATTGGTCTGTAATTCTCTTTCTTAGTTGCATCTTTGTGTGGTTTGGGTGTCAGGGTAACTGTATCCTTGTGAAAAGAGTTTGGCTGTGTTCTTTCTGTTTCTAGTGTGTGGAACAATTTGAAGAATATCAGTATTAGCTCTCCTTTGAAATTCTGGTAGAATTCTGTGCTGAAACCATCTGGTTGTGAGATTTTTTTTTTTAGTTGGGAAGTTTTTGATGACTATTTCTATTTCTTTATGGGGTATAGATCTATTTAATTTGTTTATTTGGTCTTGATTTAACTTTGGTTTGTGGTACTTATCCAGAAAGTTGTCCGTTTTCTTTAAATTTTCCAATTTTGACGAGTATAGATTTTTGAAGTCTGACCTGATGATTCTAAATTTGTTCAGTGTCTGTTGTTATGTCCCCCTTTTTCATTTCTGATTTTGTTAATTTGGATATTCTCTCACTGCCTTTTGGTGAGTTTAGATAAAGTTTTGTCTATTTTTTTTTTATTTTTCTCAAAGAACCAACTCTCTGTCTCATTGAGTCTTTATATTGTTTTCTTTGTTTTTATTTTATTTATTTCAGCCCTCAATTTGATTATTTCCCCCCTCCCCCCTGCCTACTCCTTCTGGATGTGTTTTCTTCTCTTTGTTCTAGATCTTTCAGGTGTTCTGTTAATTCACTAGTGTGGGATTTTTCCAGCTTCTTTATGTAGGCACTTAGTACTATGAACTTTCTCCTCATAGGACTGCTTTCATTGTGTCCCATAAATTTGGGTATGTGGTGCAGTCATTTTCATTGAATTTTAGGAAGTCTTTATTTCTTTCTTTATTTCTTCCTTGACCTATTGATGATTCAGTTGAGCACTGTTCAGTTTCCATGTGTTTATGGGCTTTCTAAAATTAGTGTTGCTGTTAAATTGTAACTTTAAGCCATGGTGATCCAATAAGATACATGGGGTTATTGTAATTTTTTGTATCTGTTGCGGTTTGCCTTGTTACTGCGTCTGTGGTAAGTTTTTAAGAAGGTTCCATGAGGTTCAGAGAATAAGATATATTCTTCTGTGTTTGGATGGAATATTCTATAGATGTCTGTTAAGTCCATTTGAGTCATAACATCTGTTGGTTCCCTTATTTCTCTGTTAAGTTTCTGTCTGGCAGACTCAGTGGTGAGTGGGGTATTGAAGTCTCCCACTATTAGTGTGTGGGCTTAATGTGTGACTTAAGCTTTAGTAATGTTTCTTTTACAAATGTGGGTGCTCATGTGTTTGGGGCATAGATGCTTATCTCTTTTATTGATTTTATTAATTTGAAGTCTATTTTGTTAGATATTAGGATAGCTACACCAGCTTGTTTCTTAGGTCCATTTGATTGGAAAAATATTTCCCCAACCCTTTATTCTGATCTAATATCTGTCTTTAGGGGCTAGAGAGATGGCTCAGAGGTTACGAGCACTCACTGACTGTTCTTTCAGAGGTCCTGAGTTTAATTCCCAGCAACCACATGGTGGCTCACAACCATCTATAATGAAATATGGTGCCCTCTTCTGACCTATAGTGATATATGCGGGCAGAATACTGTACACATAATAAATAAGTAAATTTTTTAAAAAAAACAATGTCTGTCTTTAAGGTTGAGGTGTGCTTCTTGTATGCAGCAGAAGGATGAATTTTGTTCTCATATCTAATCTGTTAGCCTATCTTTTTATAGGTGAAATGAGTCCATTTATATTAAGGACTCTTAATGACTGGTGATTGCTAGTTCCTGTTATTTTTGTTTTTGGTGGTGGTGGTGATATTACGTGTGGGGTTCTCTTCTTTGGGATTTACTGCTGTGAGATCATCTATCACTGTGTTTTTTGTGGATGTAGCTGACTTCCCTGGGTTGCAATTTTCTTTCTAGTACTTTCTGTAGGGTTGGATTTGTGAATGGGTATTGGTTAAATCTGGTTCTTCATGAACTATCTTGTTTTCTCCGTCTATGGTGATTGAAAGCTTTGCCGGGTATAGTAGTCTGGGCTGGTATCCGTGGTCCCTTAGTCTCTGTATAACGCCTGTCTAGGACCTTTGGGCTTTCATTGTTTCCACTGAGAAGTCAGGTGTAAATCTGATAGGTTTGCCTTTATATGTTAATTGGCTTTTTTCCTTTGCAACTCTTTTTTTTGTTTTTTTTTGTTTTGTTTTGTTTTTTTAAAGATTTATTTATTTATTATGTATACAACATCCCTTCCATGTATGCTTGTATGCCAGAAGAGGGCCCCAGATCTCATTAAGATGGTTGTGAGCCACCATGTGGTTGCTGGGAATTGAACTCAGGACCCCTGGAAGAGCAGTCAGTGCTCTTAACCTCTGAGCCATCTCTCCAGCCCCCTTTGCAACTCTTAATATTCTTTCTTTATTCTGTATGTTTAGTGTTTTGATTATTATGTGACAAGGGGACTTTTTTGGTATAGTCTATTTGGTGTTCTGCAAGCTTCTTGTATTTTCATAGGCATATCTTTCTTTAGGTTGGGAAAGTTTTCTTCTATGATTTTATTGAATATATTTTCTGTGCCTTTGAGTTAGACTTCTTCTATCACTATTGTTCTTAAGTTTGGTCTTTTCATGGTGTCCCATATTTCCTGAATATTTTGTGCTAAGCTTTTGTTGGATTTAACAATTTTCCTTGATCAATGAATCTATTTCCTCTATTGTATCTTCAACACCTGAGATTATCTCTTCCATCTCTTATATTCTATCATTTTATGCTTGCATTTGTGGTTCCTGATCATTTATCCAAATTTTCCATTTACGGAATCCCCTTGGTTTGTGTTTTCTTTATTGTCTCTATTTCAGTTTTCAAATCTTAAATTGTTTCTTTCACTTATTGATTGCTTTTTCTTGTTTTCTTTATTTTTTTTAAGATTTTTAATTTTTACCTTTAATTGTGTGTTTATTTTTTTTAATTTATTTATTTATTAAGGATTTCTGCCTCCTCCCTGCCACCGCCTCCCATTTCCCTCCCCCTCCCCCGATCAAGTCCCCCTCCCTCATCTGCTCGAAGAGCAATCAGGGTTCCCTGACCTGTGGGAAGCCCAAGGACCGCCCACCTCTATCCAGGTCTAGTAAGGTGAGCATCCAAACTGCCTAGGCTCCCCAAAACCTACAATAATTTCTTGGTTTTCTTTAAGGAATTTGTTGATTTTTTTTTCCAATTTTTTGTTTGTGTTTTCCTTCACTTCTTTAAGGGAATGTCTCATTTCCTCTCTAAGGGCCTCAGTCATTATCCTGAGGTTGTTTTTAAGGTTGTTTTCTTCTGCTTCATCTGCGTAGGGGTGTTCAGATCTTGCTGTTGTAGAGCCGCTAGTTTCTGGTGGTGCCATATTGCTCTTTATGTTGTTGAGTGGATTCTTACCTCGTTGTTTTACCCGTCTTTTCTTCCAATCAGTACAGGTGGAGTTTGCACCTGGAGAAGAGATCACCAGAGACTCTGCCCTGCCAGCACCTGAAGGAACATTCATGGGAGCCACAGCCCCAAACTACACTAATTGGAGGAAAAGGAATCCCTGAAGCACAAGCTCCACCTATACAGTTGGTCACTCTTCACAGTGAAGACAGGCCCAGGTTCCAGTTGTTTGCCGCTCACGGGAAGATCAGTCACTAGAGCCTCCTCTGACCCTCCCGGGCCATCTTTTCTTATCTATTAAACAGGTTAATGCCTGTCACAGACTTACAGAGATATATGTAAATTTTATTTTTTCTATGTCAAGGTCTCACCCTACAGCCTAGGCTGCTGGCCCAGAACTCAGCAATACTCTTGCCTTCATTTTTAATTCCTTGAAAGGAATTCTATATCATGCTAAAACCAATTTGTGTGTGGTGGTACATGCCTTTAATCCCAGCACTTGGGAGTCAGAGGCAGATGCATCTCTGTGAGTTTGGGGCCAGCCTGATCTACAAAATGAGTTCTAGGACAATCAGAACTGTTACAGAGAGAAACCCTGTCCTGAAAAAACAAATAATCATAATTACTATTATATCAGTTAATAATAATAATATTGCATCTCTCTGAGAAAAGGTATAGCAAGTTGAAGTGCCATAGATGGTTTTCTTTCCAATTTCTTTTTTATTGTTGTTTGTTTGTTTGTTTGTTTGCTTGCTTTGGTTTTTCAAGACAGGATCTCTTTTTATATCCCTGTGCAAATGCACAAAGGATAAAAATGCATTATAGAGCCAAACTATCCTATATCTTTTTAAATTTCACAGTAAAATAATTTGGGGATATAATAGACATCCGATCACAACACCAGGGGAATGGTTATGAAATGTCAGTAACTGTTGCTAAGTCCTCAGCCTAGTCAATGAACCACAGACATCAACCTTTGACCAGAAGCCTCACTGATGTAGAAGGTGAGTATGACGAAACCCTGGGGACACACTTCTGGAAGGAAGTTGTGAGAGACCAGGTATCTCTTCAGTGAATGTGTTCCCAGAGAAACTCAGCTCCAGCTGCGACTGGGAATGACCAACCCTTGTTTTGAAAGGAGGAGGGAGATTTCTTCCCTGGATGGTCCCTGGTTATGGTGGCGCCCATTCCTCCGGCTCTCCTCCTCCCTCCTATCTGTCCCAGCAAGACCGTGGGAGAGGCAGTCAGGAATGTGAGCTAGCTACCCTGTTTACTAGGGGGGAAAGGTCCTCCTGAGAGCAAGGACAATATGAAGATTTCCTCCGCAGCCTTCATAATACAAACACCATTCAAAGTTCCCTAAGGGCTGCCAGGGAACGGGCAGGTTACCCAGGTGTGTTGGAAAGATCTGGAATGTGTTGCTCCTCCAGAAGCTGCCTCTCTGCTTAATTGTGGGCTTCTAAAGGGTGAGGTCATCTAAGGAAGATGATTCAACCTAAGCACTCCTTGATATTCTCTTCTTTTAAGGCTCCTGCAAAGACAGGTGGGACATGCCGGCGGTACAACCCTCAAGAGGGACAGACGTCAGCCTACAGTAAAACCTCTCACCCCTCACTAGGCTTCTAATCTCTGCCTTCTCCACAGGTATGAGCTGTGGGATCTGAAGGCCCCCAAATCTCCATTTTTCTCATCTCTTAAATGGGCTGTACCCTACCCAGGGATGATGGCCAGGTTAGTTTGACGTTTCATCCCAGTGCGTGGCACAGGGCTCCAGGAAACACTGTCTATTGTGTCGTCTGCGTCTCCTCGCTGATTCATTCTCAAGCTCAGGGATTTCGTGTAGAAGAAAACTCGGTGATTCTGCAGGTCGGCAGGAATAGATTTCAGAGCAGAGGAGCGGCTCAGTGGTAGAGCGCTGGGATCCACGGGACTCCGGCTGTTGGGATTCTGAACCAGTTGCAGTCCCATAAAATGTTACTGTTAAACACTGCTGTGCTATGGAAAGAACCTGGGATTCATGCAGGTACAGCTGGATTCCAGCATCACTTCCATCCATCACGTCACCATGGAAATGCTACTCAGGAAACAGAAACAAGATTTTGAAAAGCCATTACACATTACACGTTTGGATAATTTTTATAATGCCATATTTTCTTTCTATAACTGGTTTTATTTTAAAAGCAAGACCTTGCTTTTTATTATTATTATTTATTTTAAGATGGTGCCTAAGATGCCCCCTAATCCATTAATTAGTTCAGGCAATCCTATTGCCTAAATCTGGAATCTCTGGTACTCCATCTCCGTAGCACTATACAAGGCTGGGAACTCCCATCTAACAGAAATAAAATAAAGTGCCCTTTAAAACCTCTTGTTTCATTTTTAAATTACACTACTGTACCACATAAAGTTTGGTAACCAAAAATGCTAATAAAAGTTGCCATTCTGAAATATATGACGGTGCAGACCTGTGATCTCAGCTCTTCAGAGGCTAAGAGGCTACAGGGTTGAAGGTGAAACCTTGTCTCAAAAAGCAGTTTTAACTGAGCAGCTTGGGAGATGACTCAGCAGGTAAGAGTACTTGCTGCTCTTGCAGAGGACCAGGGTTCAATTCCCAGTACCCACATCCAGTTTCTGGGGACCCAGTGTTCTCTTTTGGCCTCCGAGGGCCACGCAGGATGCACATAAACTCAAACAGAGGTGCACACACACATACACATACTTTTTAAATCTTTCTTCAAAAGACTAAGAAAGTCAGGCAGTGGTGGTTCACACCCTTAATCCCAGCACTTGGGAGACAGAAGCAGGTGGATCTCCGTGAGTTTGAGATTAGCCTGGTCTACACAGCTAGTTCCAGGATGGTCAGGGCTACACTCAAAAAACAAACAAAAGAAAAAACACTAAGAAAAATAAATAAAAATTAAAATATAACTTCACCCTCCTAACACAGCCACTGCCTTCACTGTGCCTTCTCTGGTAATGAAAGCATTATCAAGACCATATTTTGGTTTTTCTCACTGGAACTCCCTCCCCCATCTCTCAATTCCTTTACTGGCTTGCTATTAAACTGATAAAGCAAATCATACATACATACAAATCAAGACAGGAAAAGCAAAATATACAGACTTCGGAGATTCTATCACGTAAGCATAGGCTGTCCCATGGCCTTTATTGACTTTGTGTGTGCTGAACAGACACAGAAGTCTTGACTAATATGAGCATTAACAAGAAGGTAGCTGGGCCTGCCTCACTTTCCTTACCAATACATAACTTCCTTGGATATTCACACCTGGATTAGTGGCATCAATGGTTGTTATACACCCAGAAATCTTTATCAACAGACCTGAGAAAAGGCAACCAAAGAGATCAGAGGTATGTGTAATTTGGCTATAGAAAAAAAATTGTCCAGTGTGCTTAGCATATTTTTATTTCAGAGTCCAAATGTCAAACATCAGCCTCTGTAGAATTAAAGCATTGAACAAACAACTCCATTTTCTTAAATGTGTGAGAAGAGAAGAGAAGAGAAGAGAAGAGAAGAGAAGAGAAGAGAAGAGAAGTAAAAACCAACCCTGGTGCTGTTTCACACGGAAGATAATCAATCTTATTTTTTTTAATTTATTTATTTATTAAAGATTTCTGTCTCTTCCCAGCCACCGCCTCCCATTTCCCTCCCCCTCCCCTAATTAAGTCCCCCCCCTCAGCCCGAAAAGCAATCAGGGTTCCCTGTCCTGTGGGAAGTCCAAGGAACCCCCCCACCTCCATCCAGGTCTAGTAAGTTGAGCATCCAAACTGCCTAGGCTCCCACAAAGCCAGTACGTGCAGTAGGAAGGATAATCAATCTTAAAACTCTCCACCAAGGTAATTCCTACCAGAAGGAAATGAAAATAAGTTCACAGAGCTTGTGGTATAAACGCCTAGGAGGCAGCCTTGCCAGACAAGAGCCAAGGGGACATTCCACTGAATTTTAATTGCAATAAAAGTTATTACTTCTTCGTAATAAATGCAAACACAACAACTTAATTTTTGACAGGAAAACTTTCTCTCCCAGAGCATGTCCCCCAGGTTGAGAGAGCCTCATCCTGGTCCCCATCTCCAAACCCTAGGCTCCACAGAAGCCAGTGCGACGTCCGTCGCAGCACAAGAAAGCACTCCACGTGACTTCGTTGAAGAGACGCGTGAGTCAAGCCACCCCCTCAAACAGCCTGACGTTTCCTTTAGCATCTCTGTTTTCCTGGCAGGGACTCCTTGGCCTCCCTTCACCGTACAGTTGGACCCCAGGACTTTAAGAATGCTAGGTCTGTGATGAAGACCACTGACAGTTGAAGGACACGGGTCAAAGGACCCCACCTACAACAACTAAGCAGTCTGCCAGCTTTTCTAGGGCAACAACCATGTCCTCTCGTTTTCAGGAGCTTCTCACTCTGTGGACAGATTGTGGTTTCATCTCACGGGTCTTCCCTGTGGTCATTCCATGTGAAAAAAAAAATCATTTTTAACGCATAATCCTGTGTCGCCGAACATTCCTTTACACTGTGCGAAGACGTGTCACTGTGATGGGTTTACTGAAGAGCTGAATGACCAATAGCCAGGCAGGGAGAGGTTAGGTGAGACTTCTGGGGACACAGAGGTCTCGGGGAGGAAGAAAGACAGGGTTGCCACGCACTGGATGCAGGAGGAGAGATAAAAACACACGGCAGCATGTAAATGAATGGAAATGGGCTAATTTAAGTTACAAGATCTAATGGGACAAGCCTAAGCTATAGGTTGAGGTTTTATAACTAATAATAAGTCTCCATGCCAATTTTTGTGAGCTGGCGTTCCTTCCCCCGCTCCTGTCCAAAAATCGGGCTGCAATCCTGTGCAGATGGGTGAGCAGGAAGCTGAGCAGCATAAACACTAACCCTGGCCCGCATGAGCTTAGGCATCAGATTAATGTTTTAGTGATGCTCTAGCTGGGTCATGAAATCAGATCTGGGGAGGAAGCTGGCCATGGGAGGGCCGTCACAATTGAGAGCGTGAGGATGCAGGGAGACAGGCGTGCAGGCTGGGCTCAGAGAGTGGTGTACAAATGTGGACAGCCAGAGGAAGCACTGGCCTCTAGGTGTGAAAAACGTCTCGCTTGGGGGGTCACTATAAGTCCAGCCAAAGCTTGCTGGATTACTCTGTGAGTCTTAAAGAGTAAAGTGACCTGGGGTCACTTTGATGAACTTTTCTTAATGTGTTTGTCCCCTGATTAAAAGTATAACAGTTTCTGGGAGGGAACCCTATTGGTTAACACACTGATATTCGAAAACTTGTACCGATTGCTGGAGAGTGGACTTAACTCGTTTTCCCTTGCCCCAGTGTTTTTCGTGTGTTAGGCTCCTAGCAAATACTAGCTGGATGTCTGAATGAATGCATAAACGAGTGATTGGGGGACGAGCAACCTTTCTGGGACCTATGAGCATAGAATCAGAAACCAGGAACCAAGCTGCAGACAGAGCTTTACCACACGCTGGTCTTGTGATCTATACCCCATGACCTTCAGCTGCTGCGGCTGTCGATGGGAATAGCTCGCCTTAATAAGCAGTTTGCAGGAGCAAGGGCGATTTCATCTGGGAGCTCTTTGTGATTGACAGTAGGCTCTATACAGATCTGAGATAATCAGAAAGGATCCCCCACCCAGTTGTCCCCACCTCTAGCTATGTGACCTTGCTCAAGTGAGTTAACCCACCCAGACTCCTCATCCACACACAAGTTACAAGAGGCATGTGCTCATGAGCAAGCCAAGATGATCTCTTACCCTCCTGCTAATTTCTTTCCCCTAGGATGTCATTCTCGGTGTGTTTTCCAAACAGGCGAGTATATTAACTAGGTGATGTGTGAACCCTTGGTCTGCCCGGGATTATTATTATTTGATGGCAATCATTAAAGCAGGTAGCAGTCTGACTGGCCATAGGTCACACACACAGAGCAGCTGCAGTGGCCCCTCAGGACTGCTTCCTTATCAGGACCCTGACACCCAGGTGTTTCCTCAGCTCAGAATCCACCCTCTAGGTTTCCTCAAATTGTGTCTTTCAAACGGTGCCCACCCTGACCTGGTGTGCGAGAGGAAGTACTTCACAGTGATGGCCCCAGCCACCTCTCAGGAAGTCACAGGGACCTTCCACACCCAACCTTTGCTTCCAGGGCCTCAGATAGAAGCAGAAGCTTCCAGAAGCAGCCAGGAGCCCAGTATATTGTCTCTAAGACTTAGCTGTCTAAACCAGGAAGTTTAATTTTAGTTTTGACAATTTTTTTTTTCCTTTTTAAGACAGGTTCTCATATATCCCAGGCCGGCATGGCGTCAAGGGTGACCCCATGTGTTTCTGCCACCAGAGTACTGGGGCTACAGGCTTGGGCCATCACACCCAGCGCATGTGGTCCTGGAGATCAAATCCAGGCTTCCTGCATGATAGCTAGCACTGCACCTCCTGAGCTATGTCCCCAGCCCTAAACCGTGTGCTAACTTACACTGCTCACTCATCCACTCACGGACTCCGTACCCTTTGTCTCCTTTGGTGGATGCCACCCTCTCAGAGACACTGTAGACGGAGCCCCCACAGGCGAAGGTCTCAGAGAGAGCGTCACACCAAGAGTCCCAGATACCTTCCTCTCAGCTCCTGATGGCGTGCTGGGCCCTCTCATCCCAAAATCCTGGGACAAACTCTCCTGCCCTTATTTTTCTTTTCCCTGAGCCTAAATGCCTGTGTGCACTCTGTGGACAGCTTTTTAAGCCGCCTCACAAAGCCTAGTGCTTGAGACGAAGTTAGCCAGGTTCTGCGCTTTGTCCACGTTTCAACAACTCTTCTGCCTGATATTAAAAATAGCTTCGTCCTGGTCCAGTGAGATCAGGCCAGGAGACAGGCGCCTGCTATTCTAATCTCAACCTCATAAATAGTTCTTGATGGGCTCGAGCCTCGCTCAACACCTTCAGGGGCTCTGGCTGGACCAGAGGGCCTGCCTGGTTACCGCTGAAGCGGAGCGCTGCGTGAAGTCCTCTGGGCCACTCCTGAGGTCCACAAGAGGTCCGCACACATCCATAACTATTATGGGCCATAGTGGTGCCGCAGAACTGAGCCACCATTGAGAGCATTCATTCCCCATACTTGGGGTATCCTATATTTTCCAGGCCAGATCCTACAAAAGCCTCCCTTGAGAATCAAACTCAAACATCTATAGTAAATAGGCCGTCTTCCCCCTCCTCCATTCCCCACCCCTAATTCCACCTCCCTTCTTTCCCCCCAAGCCCATCTTGTACTCTGTGAAGAAAAAAAAAAAAAAAAAAAAACCATAGACCCTTTGGTTGCCAAGGGAACCAGGCCTTTTATTCTGTTCCAGTGACTGGCTGGTTAGGGCTGAGGAGTAGGGCAACAACTGGTGCCCAGACCTTTGCAGCGCCCCTCCCTACAATGCCCCCCTTTTTCCCCGAAGGAGGTGGGTGGGTTGCACCCCATTTGCCTTTTCACCCAAGCCCAGCTGGGTGAGACAGAGCCCTTGGGCTCTCAGGAGTTTCCCTGGCTGCCATTTCAGGAGATCAGTGCTCCCCAGGCCCTTCTCTGGCCCTGGCCCTTTCCAGAGGACAATAGCCTCCACGCAAGGGAAAATTCCATCGCCCAGGGTTCAAGTCTCCAAGGAGTTGCTGGGGCCGCTGTTTAGCCTAGAGTGGGCTCTGAGGAGCCACTGCAGCTGTCTGGCTTGTCCCCAGCCCCTCCCACCCCCCCCACCCCGTGTTTTCTGTTTAACCCCTGAGCTGCCAAGAAGCTGTTTTCCTCCAGACCGTGCCTGGGAACTAAGGAAGAAAAGAAATAAGGTTTTGTTCCCTCGAGGGAACTAATTGGGAAAGATGAGCAGTGTGGACCGCAGGGAGGAGGCTCCCACCCACTTCTGCATGTCCTCATGGAACCGGGATTCCGGGAACTGGAAGCAGGGGGCTATAGAGAACCAGCGCTGGACCGGAGCTGCCCAAGCAGCTGACAGTCATTTTTCTCAAGCTTAGAAGGTGTTCGGAGTGCGGGGAAAGATGTGGAGAGCTGCGATGGTCTACATTTCCCACCTCAAGGCCCTAAGCCAACACCTGCTTTTCTCCCCCTGCTGTTTCTTCCAAGATCTGCACAAGAAATTCTGGAACAAAAAATAAAAACTAGAAGGACCAAGGTATCATGTTTCAAAACAGTAGGCTGGTAAGTGGCATCATCTAGCCACCCTATGTCAAAGGTCTAAAAATGGGTTTTTGTTGGGGGATTTTACTTAAGTGATATCAGCTAGGGATCAATAAAAAGTTTAGTCAGCTGCTTGTCTTAAGATGGGATAAATTCTAAGTACAGATCCATGAGGAACTGAGACATTATTGTGACCCCTTTGGGAATAGAATAGATTTCTAAGCAGCCATCAACCCCTCCACTTACAAAGCCAGCCAGTCATGGCCACTATCCACCCAGTGCGTGGAGGTAAGGACTGCTCAGCCATTGGTCATGAACATTTGAGGGAGAAAATAAAAAGCACTCCTGTGTGGAGACAATACTGCAAATATCGTCTCTGAACCTGGGAAACACCTTCTCCCCTCCCGCCCAGGAGGAGGGTTCTGATCCAGAGATGCAGACAGTTGGGGGTCTAACACAGTTTCACACTGGCCCTGGGAGTACATACAACATACATACCTACAACAGGGTGCCCCTTGAGCTCACGCTCATAGCCACGTCTCTGGTTACCCCATGTAGCAGACCCTGCTGGCCCACGGCCTCATCTTGCAGCCTTCTAGTCTCCCGCTGTTGTGACAAGGCTGTATCTTTTTTTCTTTCGGGAAACTGCTGTGCAAAATGAAGTGACCCAAAGCACAAAAACTGTCTGTGCGTCTTTTAGGGTTCGTGCTTAAACCCCAGAAACTTCCCGGCAAAGGCACTGAGAAGAAAGGAAAGTCGGCCTGCCACTCAGAACTCTTAAACTGGGCTGTGGCCCCTACTCCCAGCATCTCATGCTCCCTCCATGCCTGTGGCTCAAGCAGATGGAAGCCTGGCTCCCGACCCTCCCTCCATACTTCCATTAAGAGCTCCGGTGGCCAAAACAGACACTGAAAAGGTCTTTGAGGAGCGGGTCTTACACGCAGCTCTGAGATAGGCCATCGCATGCTGCTGCATGCCATAACTGAAAAGACCCCCACCCCACACAAACACACACAAGTGTTGACTGCGTTGGATTATCTACATAATTTCTTTTAGCCCTGAAGAAAGAGCTGACTGTTGAGGGGCTGGCCAGGGCTAAGGTGGAGCTTCAATGTGGCCATTTTCAGAGCAAAGGCAGTGCCTGATGCCAGATCCCTTTCAAGTTGAATAGAATGGAAAAAAAGCGAAGCAACACACCAGAATAACAATATCTAACATTGGCAGTGCCATTGCCCAGGAAGGCGGCTCTCTGGGTTTCGTACAGATTCATTTATTTTTGTCTCTTAATAACCCTATGAGATAAATAGCAGTGTTCTATTTTATGGGAGAAAAGAAGGGAGGAGAAGAAATAGAGAGAGAGAGAGAGAGAGAGAGAGAGAGAGAGAGAACAAACTAGGAAATGCAAGGGCAAAAACTAGTCTCCCAGAGAGATCCCCAACAGGGAACATTAGACTAAATTGCCCAGAATCCTGGCTCCACTGTCGCAGAGACCCCTGTGGATGCTCAAGGAGGCAATATGACCAAACTGGGTTTCTGTGGCTGGGAGTCAGCAGATGACCGAACTTCCCTTCCTGCTCCTGGACTCCACGGTTCCCACTGATCAGCCGTAGGTCTCCCAGACCTCACGAGTACCTGCTTGTCTTTGGATTCTCTGAACAACATGATGACTAGCGCAGGAGTTGGCGTGAGAATGGGTTCACAGACAGAGCGAGCCCGACAAGTAACCAACCACTCATGGCACACATGAGACTCCGTTTGCACGTTCTGGTGTTTTGGGAACTATGTGCTGTCTTGAAATGTGTCTGTTTGAGCCATGAGTAAGTGCAGGGGGGGGAGGGGGGGGCAGATGCCTTTTTCCAGATAATGAAATGAGGTTTCATGGAGGAAGATGCCTCTTAGTCACACTTCCTGTTTCACACTGACCTTTAAAAAGGAAACCCACAAGTCAACCTGTGCTAAGGCCTGCATACAAAATCTACCCACAGGTACAATAAAGATGGTCTAAATAAAGCCCACCGTGGGCCCAGCTCCACCTGAATCAGTGGAAATAGCGAGATCACTGGGGACGATTGATGGTCAGAGATAAGGGACATGCTGGTGTTCTATAAACAACCAATAACAGGGGCATGTGAGAGATGCAGATGATTGATAAACAGGAATCCCGGCAGAGAGGCAGAGTAAAGCCAGGGGCAATCATGGCCTTGGTCTCTATGTACTTAGCGCTTAGCCTCTAGTTATAAAAGAGGGGCCCTAAAAATTAGGAGAGGTGCTTGGAGTGATTCCAAGAGAAGTCATGATGGCTGGGCTGTAAACGTAATTGTGCCAATGAGGATTACTGAGCCTGCAGAGGAGACCAAAGATAACAAGGAACTTTGAAGTTGGTAAGGAATCGATTTCCACGGAGAACAGCAGAGGGGTGTTTTTCCCCGTCACCCAGCCACAGAATGGCAGGCCTCCACGGGTATGAGGTGCTCAGAGTGTCCAGGAGAACACAGCAGAATAACAAGCGCAGAAGCTGTTGAAGAATGGGGTGAGGGGTGAGGTCAAAAGCAGCCTGGCCTTGCCCAGGAGTGTTGGGCCAGCAGCTGGGAAAACCTGGGTTCCGATGACCCAGCCGACTCATCTCCCCCCTCATCATGCTCCCGTTGTAACACCCCCGATTTCCTAATCATTCTTCTGTTGTCTCAGTCACAGAGCTGTTGATGTGGCTGCTGAACCCTCTACATTGTCACTAAAGGGACAGATTGGCTCCATCCACATTTGTATCCACGACCGGAGAACGCGGTGGTTTTCCAGTTATCAACGGCATTGCAATAAACGACTTCAGATTTAGTGCTGTAGAAGACCATCTATTTTCTCCTGCTCGTGGGTTACAGAGGCAAAAATTTAGAGAGGTCCCTGCAGGGACGGCCCCTCTTCCTCTATGTCGGCAAGGAAGGATAAAGTAACAGCGGAATCTCGACCCATCTGTAGACTCCCTCATGCGCTGTCTGCTGCCTGCTTGAAATGGGCCAGAAGCCCGGTTTCCCCAGGACTTCTGTGTGGAGAACTGCTTGCCGCCTGTCCTTGTGGCTCAGGTTTCTCGTTGCAGAGCATATGGGTTCTCCACATGCATTGCAGGAGAGCCCTACAGAAGCTGTATGACCAAGCCCCAAAAGTCACAGAGCATCGCCTTCTGCGTGCTTTCCTGATCAAAGCTAAACGGTCCCACATAAGGGGAGGGACTTAGATGGCACCTCGTAATAGAGGGAATGTCCAAAGGTTTCTAGCAGCTGAGTAACACTGAGAGCCTACGGAACCACATGGAGTCCATAGCCTTTGACCTAGTAGAGGTGATACCCAAATGGTAGCATAGGCACGGATGATTTTTAAAACATGGCAATGCCCATAAGCCTCAGACATTCCTGCAGAGGCCACGAGTGTGTCTGTGGTGACCCCCAGAAGGACCTCTTCTAGAGAACAGAGATCCAGGGAGCTGGTGCAGACTCCCGGGGAAGGCAGAAGAACAGTTGTCACAATTGGAGTGTGCCTGAGGCCAGAGTGACAGCATGTGATGTGGTGTTATCACGGGCATGGCTGGGTCTCAACCCTTCCTCCTGGGATCAAAGACAGTTTGTCAAACGTCCTTGCAGGAGCATAAATACGGAGCCTGTGACACATTCCCATTCTTCCAAATAAGACATTGTTTCTCAAATGTGCATATGTTACACACTCTCATACTGGGGACTGGGCCTGGAGCCTCATACACACTTGGTGAGTAGGCTACCATTGAGATGTTCTATAGGGATAGGATATCTTCATACTTTTATCTGGAAAGAGGGTCTCGCTAAGTCACCCAGGCTGGCCTTGAGTTCATGATCTTTCTGCTTCATCTCTCCGCTTAGCTGGCTGCACACACATCTGTGCCTCAGCTGATATTTGTCTCAGTGATCAGTGTGGATCTTACCACACTAGGGAAGGGGGCAGAAACAAAGAAAGAGGAGATATCAAGTGAAGGAATCTTTTAGAATTATTTCTTCCTTCCTTGTAGAGAGGCCAGAAGTAAAGAGTGGCAAAGAAACAAACAGCAGCCTGGCTGTCAAAACTTCATTACCGCCCTGCTCCAAGAGAAGTCCTATTTCATTCATTCAGGAAAAAAAAAAATAAGTTGCATTGATCTGGTGTTACTTGAGGCCATTTGACCTCACAGGCTGGAAATATTCGAGACTCTGGAGCTCAAGGGAGTGCTAAAGAAGGAAAGAGCTCAGAGACATATGGGAAGGAATGGGGAGATAAAATTGCTATTTAGGAAGGGAAGTGGTCACCTTGGATACTAACACCTGCCTAGGGTCACCAGCTTTCAAGCCTTTGGCTCACACGATCCTGGAACACTAGAGCAAAGTGGGGCCTTCTTAGACGTCATTCGGGTCAACCGTCAACTTTAGAGATGAGGAAACTGTGGCTGGACGCATCTGCACCCACTGAATATCCGTGGGAGTTCCTGAATTTCCCAGTCTGACTTGTGGTTAGGGGAGGATCATCCAAATGACTCTGACCAATGGACTGTAAGCGGTCCTGAGCCCAAACAGGTAAGAGCTACCGCATCTCCTGCCTTGCAGGCGACACGTTCAGGATAACACGATGACCAGAAAGAAGCTATGTCATCCACCATCACCAGAACAAGAAAGCAAACTTCACTGCTCATGCCGCTGAAACTTGGCATTGCTTTGTCGCTGGCTCAGCCTGACTCAAATGGTCTAGCACAGAGAAGCATGGGGATAAGGAACCTGAACATCCAGCAAATCCTCTCCATCTGTAAAGCAGAATCAAAGCAGGTAGGAAGGCAGATGTTCTGCTGTAGGGGGAGGAGCACACAGCAGCAGCATCTCAGGGGCATGGTTGATAATAAACGGAACCTGTTCATGGACATAGTCCTCTCAACAGCCATGGTAGGCCCATCTTCAGCCCCACTTCATCAGGGCTTCAAGAGAAACCAAAAGTAGGAGAAGAGAGCTTGGTCCCAAACACAGCAGAAAACATCTCAGAGGAAAGGGTGAAGAGAATGTAAGCCAGAGGATAAGGAGGTGTGCCCCCAAAAGACATCTGTTGAACATGACATGGATATTGCATGTATGAAGTCGCTACAGATAGGGTTACCATATAAGACCTGCCCAACCCTAGGTCCATCAACTTTTCATCACGAAAGGAGAAGGAGCTCATGAGGTCCCACCTCTCCTCTGAGGAGCTACCGACTGTTAGTGACATCTGGGGGAGAGGGTATCATTTTCTTCAGTGATGGAGCCACTGAGAAATTGTCCGTGCTCCAGTAAATCACTTCAACCCATGCTCATGCAAACAACCCTAATTAAATTCAGTGGGTCACACAGAAGCACAAACAGTAAGATGGACTTGTTGAGAAGGGGGGGGGGGCGAGAAAGTAACAGGGTAAAAGCAACTAAGAGAGAAAGAGAGAGAGAGAGAGAGAGAGAGAGAGAGAGATCCAAAGAGTGTGGAGATAAACCAAGAAAAAGCCAAGACTAGACTAGAATCCAAGACCTCTCTACACAAAGCTGGGGCCCATGTTTTTATAATGATTTGTTTGTTTGTTTTTTCAAGACAGGGTTTCTCTGTGTAGCCCTGGCTGTCCTGGGACTCTCTCTGTAGACCAGGCTGTCCCAGAACACACAGATGTGCCTGTCTCTGCCTCCCAAGTGCTGGGATTAAAGGCGTGCCATGCGCCTCTGCTGCCACCATCACCTGGCTAGAATGCTGATAAGTTTCTAAAAGATGATTTCTCTCCCCACCCCAATCTTTGAAAAATACTGGTTGGTATGGGCTTCTTTATCCCCAGGGGTTTACTTTTGTAGGAAGCTTATATCAGCACTTCAGCCTAGAGAAGTCTCCAGTTGCTCTGAAGCTAAGTGAAGGTACCTGAGGAGTCACAAGGCTGGGGCTGGGAAACCCCACCCTCACAGGTCCCCGGCTGAGAGTCCCCTTGGTTGATCCCCTCAGAGTTGCAGCCACTTGTGGTCACAGTTAGACCACCAGCAAGTGAAAAGGCTACATTGGGCCACACCAAAGCAAGATTTCTTTAAAAAAAAAAAAAAAATCCAAATCACAACCAGGTTCCTCTTCCTGCCACACTGAGTGGGTGAAGGGATCTTTCCTCTGTGGCTGTTCCTCTTTCCCCAGAAAGGGGAATGAATGACTGAAGGCCAAGACAAGCTAAAGGCCAGGCTGTGCTGTCCAACGCGAACCCATGTCTCCAGAACTCTACACTCCCAGAGAAGTCTAGGCCCTTGCTAGCTTCCAACCCCGGGACACCTACCTGACCTCACTTCTGAATCCCATCTACCCCCACCTTCCCTTTCAATCCCTGTCTACTCCCCCTTGAGCCTTCCCAGTCTGGCTCCCATCTTCAGCCAGAGTTTGTTTTGTGTTGCCGTCTTGCTTGTCTGTCTTTTGGTTTTGTTGGTTGTTTAGGGATTTTTGTTTTTGTTGTGAGTTTTGTCTGTCTATCTGTTTGTTTTGAGACAGGGTCTCACTCGGTTGCCCTACCTAGCTTAGAACTAGCTATGAATATGAGGCTGTCCTCCCATCTCTGCCCTCTGGTATTGGGATTAAGGGCACGCACCACCATGCCAGGCCTTTCAGCTTGATTTTAAAGGCATTCACATCAAGGACATTACTACAATTACTCACCCAGACAATGAGATTTTAGGTTCAACATTAAAGACAACCTTATTGACTTGGGGGAGGGGTCTCAATTTCCTCATCTATATAACGGGAATGATAAGAACCCTGTCCAGCAGGATGGCTATAAAGATTATTGGAAGTAGTTTGAAAAGTACTTGGAGAATGTCTACAGAGCCGCAAAGTTAACAGTCTAACTCCTTTGGATCACAAATCAAAGTGTTCTCTCTTTCTCTCCCCCCCTCCCTTCCTCTCTCCCTTTCTCTCTCCCTTTCTCTCTCTCTCTCCCTTTCTCTCTCTCTCTCTCTCTCTCCCTTTCTCTCTCTCTCTCTCTCTCTCTCTCCCTCCCTCCCTCCCTCCCTCCCTCCCTCATGGTTTCCTCATACTCTCTCACTCCTGGTCCAGCCCCGAGCAGGAGAATCAGATGGTTCCCAGGAGGTAGCTATGCAGTCTCTTGTCCTCAACCTTGTACTTGTTACCGGAAAGACTAGAGCAGGAATGCTTGCCCCCAGGGTCCTCTGAAGTACATAGTGTGTGCCTCTGTATAAAATGAGTGTGTTTGGTCCACAAGGAGAAGTTTAGATTGGGGATGAGATTAACAAGGAAAGTTTCCGGGTCTGGGCTCTCTAGAAGGGAATAATAGAACACATAGTAGGCATACAGAAGCCTGAGGTGTTAGCCTGCCCAGACCCTTCACTGTCTGTGTGTCTCCAAAGTTCTACTAAGGATCTGCAAGAAGAACACAGAAATTTACATGGCAGGATCTGTAGGGAACTGTGTGTGTAGAGTACAAGCTGGGAGCCTGGGATGGGAGGGGGGCGGGAATGCCCTTGCTCCACAGAGAACTCTCTGAAAAGCTGTTCGGGGCCTTAAAAAAGATATTAGCATGTTGTATACGCTCCATATATTTTGTTTGTGCTATATTTGAGGGTTATGTTTGCTTTTTTATTGTGGTAAAATAAATGTTATATCAAATCTACTGTTTATCCACTTCAGGTGTTCAGTGGCAGAAAGGACATGCCCACTATTGTCCAACCTTCGCCATCATCCATTTCCAGAAGTCTTTCATCTTCCCAAAATAAAACTCTGTATCTGCTAACAATAGCTCCCCATCCCACCCCCAATCCCACACTCACCCCGCTGCCCCTCCTCGTGACCTCAGTCTACTTTGTCTTTTTTAACTTGACCATTCTAGATATTTCATATAAGTGGATTTACCAGATTCTTTTGCATAATGTCTTCAAAGTTTTTCCATATAGCAATATATATCAGAATTTCCTCCCTTTCCAAGGCCAAATAACATTCTCTTGTATGGATATGCCACATTCATTCCTCCATCTTTTGATGGGTTGTTGAGTTTCCTTTTTGTCTGTTGTACCTATTGCTGCCACACACAGGAAGTATAGATGCCCATTCTAGTCCCAAAGTCCATCTCTTGCATATATACTTAGGTGTGGAATTTCTAGGTCATATAATAATTCTCATTCATTGTTTTAGGAATGACATACTGGTTTTGTTTTTGGGTTTTTTTTAGCATTTCAGTTGTTATTTCTTCAGCCACTGACTCAACCAATAATGTCAACAATGCACAGTCACTGTCCGAGGTTCTAGGGACACATGGGGAGGTCAGTTGAACAGAAAACGTTCTAAGCCCTTGGGTACCAGCAAAAGTATCAAATGAACGATCCATTGGGGCTGTTTAGTTGCCTAGTGTAGCTCAGTGCTGTCTCCCATACAGAGTTTGCCTCACCGGTAATAACTAAGGGTCCTTTGCAGGGGGTTACCTCCACCGCTCTGACGATTCTGTCTCATATTGCAGTGATCTCTCCCGTTGCAGTTCTGAAGCGTCTTGACACATCTTCAGACATGAAGCGTCTTCTCAACCTCCCTTCTTCTATAGCCTCTTTGAACCAAGCCTCTTTCTCCAAAGCTTGAGAAAGCCCTAGACTAATAGAAAACTCTAGCTCACTCATCAGAGACTTCTAACCTCTCACCCCTCTTTGGTCCTCTCAATTGTCCAGATTTTCAGGCGTTTTCATGTACCACTTCTCCTTCATTCATTTCTGCATCCATGCATCTCTGTAGCCCCAAATCCCTCCCTTCCTTCAAATGCACCATCCAAAACTATGAAGCCCAAGTCTGCTTCTTCCGCGAAGGTTTTCCACCCTGGAGCTTGCGGTACTCTCCATTCCCGCGGTTTCTGTTGGGATCCTAACCACCCACTGGTGATTAATTTTTCTTAAAGAGACTGGACATGGCAGGTGTCCTAGCAACCTACAGAGGCACCTGGGGTACCATCCTAAGCACCTGCAGACTCCTATTTTGCATTGTTCCGTAGGGAGTTGTGCCTGCTCCCCCCTTGCCCCTTCTTGGCCTCCTTTCTGCAGGGATTCCTCACTGAGAGTGAAGTTCAACCTTCTGGCACATGACGTGGGACAACCTGCCTCTTAGACTCTGTGGTTGCAGGAACACTTGCCCTGGCTGCTTGCTGCTTCCTAAGACAAGCACCCACTGGGCAGGGAACGTGTAGCTTCCCCTCTGGGGATCCCAGCTTTCTCAAACTAGAACAGGGAACTTGGGTCTCCCCTCTCCTCCCCACTGCCCACTCAGTTCTCACTGCCTCCATTAGGCCCCTCGAAACAGAGCAGGCTGGGAATTGGTGCTTAGCCAACCTAAAGCATTAGCATACCTAAATGCCACATTTACATTTTATTATTTTTAAGAAAACCATTCTAAGACAGCCTGTAATAAACTGAGGGCAAGGAAAATTGACTGTTTTCCTGGGGGGGGGTAGGTAGTTAAACTTACATATTATTTTTTTAAACGTTTTAATAAGGAAATGGTTAATGACATAAGAAGGTTTGTGGTACGCTAGTTGTCTTATTTCACTGATGTTTCTGCCTCATTTACCCAATTCTTTTTGGGTAACCAAAGGAATTTTTTCCCTAGTGGGGAATCCCCTGATTCTGTATTCAAAGCCCTCCAAATTCAGTTCCTTGCCTCTTCTTGTTTGTGTCTTTATCTTTGAACACAGCTGGGCTGAAGACATACTCAGGTAGACCAGTTGTGGGCTACACATTTCTTGGGCCCAAATAGAGAGAGAGGGGGGCAGGAATTCTATCTACAGCTCGGACTGGCCTAGTCTGTGTGTGGTTCTGTGAAGCACATTTAAGTTAATACCTGAAATTTTGTTTATAACCGTTTTGTTAATTGAATAAATTGGTAGGGTCCATTACCTGAGCAGTAGGACTCTCTTAGCTCTAAGTCCCCTTAGCTTCAAGACCCCAGCACAGTTCCAGAGGAACGGGGCTAAGCTCCTTTCTCAGCCTGTACCATCAACAAAAGCTGCAATACCTTTTATGGGGGGCGGGGGGAAGCGGGGAGGTACAGGACATGACACCAGTGTAAGACAAATGGCCCAAAATGTTCTACAACCCTAGTAGTGGGCAAAGAGAGGATGTTTCCCCGTTCTCCACAGCTCTGCTAAGATGCTAAGATCTCCAAGCTGAGGGGCAAGTCCAGCCAGTGGGCTCTGGAGAAAGTGTGCCAACGTCACAGTAAAGTCTGCTGCCTGGCACAGCCCTGGTTCACACTCTCCTCTCCTCAGCTTCCCTTTCTCCCCTGAAGCACTCTGTGCAGGAATGTTCCACAATTTCCCATCCGAAGCCAAAAGCCATGAGAAGTGAACCACCCTCCAGCCAGCACCCTGCTTTTCTACTTCCTTTCAAAATCAAACTGCTCAGATGACTTTTATTCTATGAGTTGCCACATCGTCCCCTCCCAGTTTTCCGTGGTCTTTGTAAATGGGCTTCGTTCCCATTGCTTTGTCTAGGCCACAGTGATACCTCCCGGTTCCTTCTCAGGTGATCCAATTGGTCACTCCTTCCTTTGGAAGAATTTCCTCCTGGTTCTCACCACCCCAGCCTGCAGGGTGACGTTCTGCCGGCTTGACAAGGCTATCCTGAGGCGGGAACATCCTGGGGTCCTTCCCAGAGCCTCTCCTTTGGTCTGACTGCTCTCACCCCTGCGGCAGAGGTTGAGCAGAGGAGGGTCCCCATCCCTGCTGTAAATGTCACCCGTGTGCTGACGAATCTGTACTCTAGTTATCACGCTTCTACCTGGGGGACCTTGGACCAGTCATTCCTTCATCTCTCCGTGCCTGAGTTTTGTCTATAACATGAGGGTGGTACTGGAATCCAGTTAGAGGGTCATGATGAGGACTGAGCAAGTTAGTGCTTAAGCAGCCTTAAACTAACGTAGGTGTATTAAACAGACACCCCTCCTCCACTTCTTTACCGTTCAGGGCTGGCTGACCTCTAGATTTCTGTGGCACTTCTCCAGTGACTCATCCTTAGAACTGTGGTCAGAGGGCTGGTGACAGATCTCACTGCTCTCTGGGAGATCAAGGACAAGGCCTGCCTTCTTTCTTCCTCTGTTGAAGTGATGTGGGAGGGGAAGCCTCGGAGAGTCTTCCTACTGGATGAATGAACGTCAGTATGAACGGATGAGCTGCAAAGGTGACTTGCGCTGGCCTCAGGGTTCTTGACTAGGGTGTGGCCTCACCTCGGAGCTGCCCACACGTTAGAGTCTGGATATCCTAGAGCGCCTGGACCATGGGAGGGGGAGGGTCATGAAACTCACAGGCTCCCATGACAAGCACAGAGGCTTCTTTGTCCCTCTGAGCCCACTCCTGGGCTCTAAGTGACAGGCCTTACTTAGCACTGTAATAAATTTTAAAAAATGACAGACATACAATCTGGCATGTAAACCAACAGTCACTTTGTAGAGCAGTTTACAAGATTTATCAATATTTTAAATGCACAGAAATCCCCTTTGTCCTGGTTATTTCGTGCATAAAAAAATTATTTTACAGATACCCATTCACTCAAGCTCTCAAAGGTAAATAAGCAGATATATTAATTGTGGCCATGCTTGTCATAGTTTGAGAAACAGGAGTAACATAAATGCCAATTGGTAAGGGAATAACTAAGTGATAGACCCACCATATGTATGTTCTACAGTGGAGTATGCAGCTGTTGAAAGCAGTAAGTTCAAGGGCTGGCTAAAAAAACAAGTTTGGGGCTAGCCTGGGATACATACATGCTGTCTCAAGAAATAAAATAGGGCCAGAGAGACAGCTCAGAGGCTAAAGCACTTGCCCCCACAAGTAAAAGGCCACAAGTTTGGGTCCCTAAAGCACACATACACACTGGAGAGTACGACAATGTCCCTATAGCTACGGTCTCAGAAGGCAGAGATTGGCTATCCCTGGAGAGCAAGCTAAGTAATGAGAACAAAGGCATCAAGGAGTTCTGGGATTGGTTAAGGCACCCTCTCTCAAAAGAATAAGGTAGGAGAATTACAGAAGAGGATTCTTGGCATCAACCTCCATACACATATACATCACACACATAAAAAAACATGGAAAGAAGGAAAATAAAAAGAAAAGATAATTTTCCAATTTAATTTTTAAAATTTTATTATTTTGTATGTATAAGTGTGTGCACCATGTGACTGCTTACTGCCCATGAAGGCCAGAAGCAGACTTTGGATCCCCTGGGACTGGAGTTACAGACTGTTGTGAACCACCTCGTGGGTGCTGGGAATTGAACCAGGGTCCTCTGCAAGAGCAACAAGTGCTCTTAACTGAGTCATCTCCCCAGCCCTAAATAAGGATTTTTCTAAAAAAGAGGAATGACACAAAATCAGGTGAGTATGGGGGTGGGAATGGACTCAGGAGGAGTCAGGCCACAAATATGATCGAAATTCTCCAATAATTAATAAAATAGCATTTTAAAATAAATACATTTAAGAACTGTGTATGTATTGTTCTCTTGTTGCCTTAATCAGTACGACATGACTTATCGTATATATACACAATGAAATGTTCTCAGTCACATAAAGAATGAAGTTATATAACAGGTAGGAAGAGAATCATATTAAGTCTGACATTTCAGGGACCTAGATGTCTGTATAGCTCTGGGTCTAACTAGTGTCCCCCTGATTTATATGTCGAAGTTCTGATGGTCATAACCCAAAAACATAACCACATTTAGAGAAAAGGTGCTTCGTGTTTCTGTATGGTGCAAGCATGTATGAGCACATGTGTTGGAGTGAACATGCAGAGGCCAGAGCTCAATGTGAGGGGGCTTCTTTCTCATTCTCCACCTTATTATTTTTGAGGTGGAGTCTCTCCCTAAATCGGGAACTCACTAATTGCCTAGACTTATTGGCCAGCAAGCCCCCAGATCCTCCTGTTTCTGTGATCCTCTGTGTAGGCAAACATTTCTATCCCACCAGCTAGTTCCCAAATAACCACAGAGACTTAATATTAAGTATAAATGCTTGACCTATGACCTAGGCTTATCTCCAGCCAGCTCTCACAACTTAAACCCATTTCCATTCATCTCTGTGCTGCCCCAAGGCTCGTTTACCTCACCTATGAACTTCCTATGTTGCTTCTTCCACTTCCCGCTCAAGACTCCTTAGACTCCGCCCCTCTTCTTCCCAGCATTCTCTCTGCTGTGAAAATCCTGCTTAGCTATCGGCCAATCAGCTTTTTAGTAACAATGAGAGCAACGCATTTGTATGGTATACAGGATTATCCCACCAGCACCGCTGCCCCAACCCACCCACTTCCACACCCCACAGCTGGGATTAGACATGGCCACCGTGACCTAATCTTTATGAGAGTGTCGGGGATCCAAACTCAGGTCTCACATTTAAGCTTTACTGACTCAGCAGTTTACTGCCTGCTAGGGTCATTAACGGGGTAATCAAGGTAAAGTCAACACAAGTAGAACCCACCTAAGAAGAGGTTGAAACATCACCCTGCACAGAGTGAAGACCATTTGAAGACAAGCAGACAGAAGACAGTTATGCACCGCCCGGCAGTGGTGGTGTACGCCTTTAATCCCAGCACTCAGGAGGCAGAGGCAGGTGGATTTCTTTAAGTTCAAAGCCAGTCTGCTCTACTGAGCAAGTTCCAGGACAACCAGTGAGCGTTACACAGAGAAACCCTGTCCGCACTCCCCCTCAAAAAAAAATCAAATAAACAAAAAACAAAGCAACAACAACAGCAGCAAAAGACAAGGTCCCCCTAGTCTATAGAGGTTGTAATATTTAAAGAATCTTCGAGTGGGGCAGTGGTGATACATGCTGTTAATCCCAGAGCTCAGGAGGCAGAGGCAGATGGATCTCTGAGTTCAACCAGCCTAGTCTACAGAGCAAGTTCTGGGACAGTCAAGGTCAAACAGAGAAACCCTATCTTGAAAAACAAAACAACAACAATGGGGAAAAACAAGGAAAAAAAACCTTCAATACAACGGCTAATCCCATTCTACAAAATAAAAGCACTAATGCCCCAGACTAAGAAGGGTCAAGGTCATCACAAGGAAACCCACAGAAACAACTAACCTGGACTCACAGGATCTCACAGACTCTGGACCAACAGCTAGGGAGCCTGCATAGGACCAACATAGGCCCCATGTGCGACAGCTGTGTAGGTTGGTTTATTTATGGGACTCCTAGCAATGGGATCAGGGCCTGTCCCTAATGACTGGACTGACTTTTGGGAACCTATTCTTCATACTGGATTGCCTTGCCTAGTCTTAATACAAGAGGGAGAGCTTAGTCCTACATCAACTTGATACACCATGCTTTGTTGACACCCGTGGAAGACCTGCCCCTTTCTGAAAAGAAACAGAAGAGGAGTGGATAGGGGGAGGCAGAGAAGAGGCATGGGAGTGGTATAGGGGAACGGAAGGAGAGGAGGGAGGGGAAACTGTGGTAGGATTGTAAAATAAATGAAAATTCTAATTAATGAAAAGGAAAAAAAGAATTTTATCTACTATTTATGCATATATGTGTATGTACTGTTTTGCTTAGTCTTTATTTATTGTTGGTGGAAACTGAACCCAGGGCTTCGGACATGCTAAACTCCCACCTTACTGCCAAGCTAGGACCCCAGCCCCTAGGAGTTCTTTTTATCTGATTGAGAACTGAAGGGATGATTGTGCCTTCTCTAACTCTAGGAAAGGAATTCAATGTCTGAGCAGCAGCTGCATGCAGGAGCATTTTCATGCGGACATGGGGCCCAACTGAAGATGTTCCAGCGTTGGCTAGTTTCAGATTATTTACAAGGAAATGAACCCCCCCCACACACACACACACTCCATGTAAACCTAGGAAATAGGGTAACAAAACATCCTTTAATTTGCTTCAAAAACAATATCTGTTTTAAAATAACAAGTTGATGACTTTAGTTTTGTTTTGACACAGGGACTCATGTAGCCCAGGATAGCTCAAATTTGCTACTTAGCTGAAAATGACCTTGAAGTTCTGCTCCTCCTGCCTTTATTTCCCAGGAGATAACAGGTGTTTGTCAACAGGGCCCTTTTATTTTGTGTGTGTGTGTGTGTGTGTGTGTGTGTGTGTGATTTTTTTTGAGACAGGGTCAGTTAGGCTAGGTTAGCTGGCTAGCATGACCCAGGCATATACCTGTCTCCACCTCTGGGCTTACCAGCCTGTGCCACCACACCTAGCTTTTTTACGTGGGTTCTGGGGGTTAAACTCTTGTCCTTGTGCAAGCACTTCACTGACTAAGCTATTTCTCCAGTCCTATGGATTTGGGCCTTTTTTTTTTATTTACTTTTGGAAATTTTAGAGAATGCAAAAAGAAATCTCCAATCTATCAGCCACCCTGAGGCCAGCACTGTTTATACTTTCATTTATTTTTACTATGCTTTATACAACTCTTTCATAATTGGATACAGAGTAACATATACAACTTTACATACTTTTTTATTTATAAAACATTCTTCCACACTATTGTAATCTCTTTATAAACATCGTTTTAAATGACGGCAAAATCCCATCAAGTTGATCAGTTTTCCAAATGTTGATCTACAGAACATCTGTAGTAGAGTCATGTCTTTAACACAGCGCATGTTAAAAATACAGATTTCTGGACCCCATCCCAGAGCCATTAAATCAGAATCTCTAGTGGCAGAGGCTGCGAATCTTCATTCTCCTAACTTTTCAAGACACTCACAAACATATAAAAGGATGGAAACTCCCAGAACTGACATGCCTATAGTTTTGCTAGACCCTTATCTGAAATGCTAGATGCTACCATTGTTTTTGGTGTTTCATAATTAACTGCATAACAGACATCTTTGTGCAGAAAGCGTTTTTGCAAATTTTATAGCAACTCTTTGGGATGGTTTTCAAGAACTTACCTGATGATAGCCAAGATATGAACCTTTTAAAGATGCTTGGTAAACATACACAGCTAGGAGCACAGTCTGCTCAGGTTTCAGGAAGATAGCTGCTGCCAATAACTGATCTGTATGTCTATTTATACTATCTCCATTTTTCCATCTTTATTACCAACAGGTCACAACAAAGCATTCAAGGAATGAGAATATGGTCTTTGTTGACACATACTGCCTCTAGCCTGCCTACCACACAGAATGAGAACAGCAGATAGTCATGACATCCCAAAGCTTCCAGACACTAACCACAACCCAAAAACATCTCAGCCACTCTCCAAAGAGCCTCTGCCTCGTGTTCCATAGGAGCATTGCGTTTCTCAATTCAAGTCAATGTGTTTGAAGGCAGAGACACAACAAGAATGTGCATGCAGGTAGGGCTGGGCCTCTCTAAGAACAGCCACAGCAGCAGAAAGGTTTCAGTACCGCTGTACAGGAAATTAGTTCAGGGATCCATCATCTACTCAGATCAGGACAGCTTCTTTACACATTGAATTTATGAGTTGTCAAGGGGTCAGGGAGAACCACAAAATAGAATGCCAAATACACAAACACATTGTCCATTGACGGCATGCTGAAATGAGCAAGGGGAAAGGAGATGGCACAGAGACACCAGTAACCTAAAGCCATCTGCTGTACTCAGCATCCACCATGTTATAGGCATTCATCTAAAAGCTTTATAAACAATGATGTGGAAGGTGACGTATGCTGTGAATACGTTTTATTCCCATTGGTTAATAAAGAAGCTGCTTTTGGCCAACGGCTTAACAGAATAAAGCCAGGCTGGAAGAGATAGAGAGAGAATAGGCGGAATCAGAGAGAGATGCCATGTAGAGATAGAGAGAGAGTAGGCGGAGTCAGAGAGAGATGCCATGTAGCTGCCAGAGGAGAAAGACCTGAATCACTAGCTGAAACCTTGCCGGCAGGCCACAAGCTTCGTGGTAAAATATAAAATAATAGAAACTGGTTAATTTAGGTTATAAGAGCTAGCTAGAAATATGCTTAAGCTATTGGCCAAATAGTATTGCAAATAATATAGAGTTTCTGAGTAATTATTTCGGGTCTTGGCAGCCAGGAACAAATGAGTAGCCTCTGCCATTGGCACAGACGTGGTCAACTAAATCCACTTAAAAACCTGAGAGAGCTTGAAAAGGAATTCGGGACATGCACACACACAAAAGAGAGACATGGCAGAAAGCAGAGACATGGCTCCTTTAAGAGGTTTCCTGACTCAGCTTTAGTGGCAAGAACTGTGCAGTTTCTTTAAGGGATGGCTTCCTGGTTTGTGCTAGTTACAGGAACAGCTCTGGCTCTTTTTTGATGCCTGACACCCACTTCAGGTCTGGAGGCTTACATGCCCACATGCTTACGTGCCCACTTGGGGTCAGGAGAAAAGTAGCTGACTCCATGCCCCCGGCTCAGCACTCCCAGCCTGGGGAGTGGCAAGATCAGGTCTGCTAGGAATTCACAGGCAGGAGAGCATGGCAAATGCCCACCAGCATACACAGACTGTGCAGCACACTTCATGGCAGATTTAGTTTTCACTCAGAAAAAAAGGGGGGTTATATGCTGCATGGTGCTACCCAGAGTTGAGGTGGTGAGGACAGTTCCCACCTAGCAGTCCCAGAGCCGGTGGTGAACAGACCTCCGCCATGTTGGACTGGGAGAAGCCAAAAGGCCAAGCAGCTTTAGTCCTAGCCATGCTAATTAGATTTTTAAGAAGCCATCCTGGTCAGAAAAGGATTTCAGATAGGCAATAGGACAGAAATGTCTTTCAGACATAAAAGACCTCTAAACGAGAAATGGTGTGTTTAAAAAATGTATATAGGCTTGGAAGAGAGAAAAAAAAGTATAGAAAGTTATAAAAAAAAAAGTACATGGTTTTTTAAAAAATAAAACAAAGTCTTTAAAGAGACAGAGTAAACTTGCAGAAAAAGTAAGAATAAGAAAAATAAGCCACATAAAGATGGAATGTACACAGAGAGGCTAGATTATGTATATTATTGTATTTTCTTTAAATTTTTTTGACCATGAATGAGCTAAGTATAGAGACATTTCAATGTACAGGCTGCCAAACTAAACCAACATATATACTTTAAAGGTATCTTGACTTCAAAATATGAGTCTAAGGATATGTTGATTTGGAAAAGAGGTTCTACTTTTGTTTCCACAGAGGATGAAAACCTATGGATTGCTTCCAGACTAATGTGATTTGATGGACTCCCTGAAAGGTCACCATGAACACCCCCCAAAAATACTTCCCAACAAAAAGCAGGAAGCAGTTTGGAGAGAACTACACCCAAATTCTCTTAATATTGTTTATAAATGTTTGTTTACATTTAAAGGGGGATATGCCATAGAGATGAATACTTTGCATTGGTATGGGTCTTGGTTTTATTGATATAAATTTAAGGACAATTTTGTTATATGTATATTTCTGCTCTTGATTAAGGTATTATGTTTGTCCAACTCATTTAAAAATGTAATGTATAATTAAGAAATACAGGTTAATAGTCATCTATAATAGTCAAGCTTGTAGTCATGTTAGGTTTTCTAGATGTACAGAAATATATTTCAGATGGATAGGTATTCTTCAAACCTTTCAAAGACTAACAGAATAAATTTTTAAAATGTTTTTAAAAATTAGAACTTTTCATGACAATGAGACTCATCTATTCCTGGCAGCACGAATCTACTTCAAGAGGATGATGGACATCAAAGAGGTTCCTTATGAAGTTTGCTAGTCATTTGGGCAAAAAAACTGCTCTTACCTGGAGTACTTGATGTTATACTGTATGAACTGGACATGCAGGACCCACAGAAAAATGACTGCTGAACTTGCCTAAAGGTGAGACTATCCTTCAAGGTTCCTGCGTCATGAAAGAGTCTGCCAGACATTTTGCAGGACACAGAAGAAAGCATCTGATGGACTTTGCCATTACAAGGCAGAACAGATCTTCAAATTTCCTGCTTCATGAAAAAGTCTATTGGATACAGGATAGGCCTGTAGGCTAAAGGTGGGTGCTGCAATGTTATAGAAGAACTTTGGGTGACTGTCCAGGCAGCGAGATGTCTCTGTCAATTCTAGAGTTTTGAAAGTTGCTTACAATGTACTTCCTGTTTACTTAGGTAATATTATATCCTCTGGAGTCTTTGATGGAGTTGAAGAATGGATAGTTATAGTTTTCCTTAGTTATGATAAAAGATAAAGTAGACATAAATATTATAACTGTAATTCTTGCTTGATACATGTTTTGTTATAGGTAATCTTGCTATGTTAAAGTTAAAACCTTCTTAGCCGGGCGGTGGTGGCGCACGCCTTTAATCCCAGCACTCGGGAGGCAGAGGCAGGTGGATCTCTGTGAGTTCGAGGCCAGCCTGGTCTACAAGAGCTAGTGCCAGGACAGGATCCAAAGTTACAGAGAAACCCTGTCTCGAAAAACCAAAAAAAAAAAAAAAAGTTAAAACCTTCTTTTGTATTTAGACAAAAAAGGGGAGGTGATGTGGAAAGTGATATATGTATGAATATGTTTTATTGCCATTAGTTAATAAAGAAGCTGCTTTTGGCCAATGGCTTAACAGAGTAAAGACAGGCTGAAAGAGATATATAGAGATAGTAGGTGGGGTCAGAGAGAAATGCCATGTAGCTGTCAGAGGAGAAAAACGCAAGCCACTAGCTGGAACCTTGCCAGTAGGCCACGGGCTTCATGATAAATTATAAAATAATAGAAATGGGGTTAATTTAGGATATAAAAGCTAGCTAGAAATACACTTAAGCTATTGGCCAAATAGTATTGCAAATTGTTTCTGGTGATTATTTCAGGTCTGGGAACTGGGAACAAACAAGTAGCCTCTGCCAACAAAACAGTAACTTAATCCTCAAACTAAATCTCTGGGGTGGCATCATCTCAGTTCTACGGAGGAAACTGAAGCACGGAGAACTTAAGTAAAGAGTGGGGGGTGGCTTGGTGGGTAAAACATTTGCCACACAAGTGTAAGGACCAGGGTTCTGATCCTCAGAACTCAGTGAAAATGGGCATGACAACCAGCCTATAATTACAGTGCTCAGAATACATAGACAAAGGCTCCCCAGAGCAGGCTCGCTAGTCAGACTAGCTACAGTCTGTGAGCTCCCTGTTCAACAAGAAACATTGTGTGTAGACACAGAGAGACAGGGGGACTACATAAAAATTCACATGCCAAAGACAGAAAGAGATTAGGTTGTCCAAATCACACAGGTAGTGAGTGGCCAGTACCTGGATCTCGGTATCGCTGCTCTGATGTTCACACTGAGTTTTGGAAGGACTAAGGCATAGAAGAACTCTGTATATGGAAAGTAACATCAAGTCAACGAAAGTGGTTTTCAGAGCAGAGACACTATAGACCCTCACAACTGGCACATTTTAGTCCCATTAGGCTAAAACCCACATTTTAGCCTCAGTCTACCTGGCTCTTTGGGTACAGACAAACTTTTCTACTATTTCAGAACAGTGGAAAATAACTGGCTGAGTGTCCCACGTCTTCCATAGCCACAGACCCATTTCATACATACCCCAGAGGTACATGTAAGTATGTGTGCCCCAAGACCCTGTCCACCCATAAGACCTGTTCACAGTACCCTTCATTCCACCTCATCAACTGAGACCCTCAGAATAGCAGAGGGGACCTGTTTGGTGACCCTGCAGCTTCACACTGTAGTGCCTGAGCTCTGGGGGGGTGGAGGTTGAGGGGGCTCTTGTACCATAACTCCTCCCCTGAGGGAACATCTCTGCATTTGATCTGAAGGATACAGAAGCCTCTGCCGGAATCCATCCTCCCCGGCCCTAAGACCTTCAACCACCACAACTAATTCTTTCTGTCATAAACCTGCATGTGGAAACAAACTCCAGGCTTTCCCACCAGACCTGGAAGGCCAGCAGGCAGCTCACACCATACACTGGAGTAAGCCAGGCTCCCCGCCCCCTTCAAACAAACATATTAAGTTAATAATAATGCCAACATTTGACAGTCACAGCTTACTAATTAATTCTCATTTGTCCCTTCGGTTAGGAATAGGGATAAGGTCTGCCTGACCTACAGATGAAGAGAAGTGTCTATCCATCTCTTTACAGTGGAACCAAAAGTTACCGGAGGGCCAGCTAAATGGCTAAACAGCCCTGAAGCCCAAGGACTGAGTGAGAGCCTTTAGGACCATGTGATGGAAGAAACAATTATCACAAGTTGTCTTCTGACTTCTACATATGCCCCCCACACACAGATATTTAAATATAATTTTTTAAGTTATTGAAAATTTTAAATGGGAACGGGACTCAGGTTTAGCTTTGCCCCACCTGATAATGTTCCAAGTTAGTGCTTCAGTCCATCCTTACCCAAGCACCCAAAGGCCATGCTTAGAACAAAGAGGATCCTAGAGAGATCTTTCCCCACTCCAGGTGTGATCCGTCCGTGCCCTGCGGCAGAAGTGGGAGTGGGTCTTCTCACACCCCGTCTGTCCACCTGCCAGTGCAAATGCACGTGGGGTCTCAGTGTCACCGCCTTTCACCTTCACGGCCACTCCTACCTCATGATGAGCAGCCGTGACTCCGTGACATCAAGTGACATGTTCAAGTTCACAGGGCTAGAAGTACCGCACACCGACTGTCTGCAGGTCTACCCTTTCCTGGAGATGACTGGTGAAGAAATGTGTTCTGGGCTGTGTAGCCGACAGCTTCCAGGAGAACAGAAATCTCAAGGCCAGCTCTGGGCACTGACCTCAGAAACAGCCCTCTCTCCTCACCCTGTTTCCAAGGCCTCTGGGCTCTGGGTTCTGCAGCTGAAGAGTTTGTGGGGTAAAAGGGAAGGAAGTCTTATTCCTTCGGGAATCCATTCTTACTCAGGAACTTCTGTTTCCAAAATGCAAAGAATGCTGTTGCCTGGGCCAGACATGCCGTCAGCCAAATCTTGAGTCTACAGTCTTCACCCCAAGTTGTGTTCAGGGAACTTCATGCCATGCCCTCTGTCCTCTTAACTTACCCTCCCACTCCATCTTCTCGCCCTTTCGAATACATACTGAGCATTTGCCCAGGTGCCAACAATCTGCCTGAGGCCATTAACATTCTGGATCACGTTTAACTTTCACGATGATGATACAAAGAATTCATTATCACTGAGGCACTGGTTTCACAGAGAGAGAAACTGAGACCGAGTCCTTTTATGCCTTTCTTGGGTCACACAGCTGGACTGGCCTTTAGACTCTCTGTGTTCAATACTTGGGCCTCCAGCTGTGGGAAGCTCCTTTCTCAAGCTTCGCCACCTCTGACCCTGGGAAAGGAGATGTGGGGGAGCAAATAGCTCTACAGTCGCATTTTTCAATGCTTACGGCCTCTGGAAATGACATCTCCCAAGAAAAACTCAATAGTCAGAAACCAAGGCCCTCCCTAACACCCCGGCTACCGGATAAGAGGTGCAAACTGCCTCTGAGACCTAGGAACCCTGAGTTTCTAAAACCGCACTATTGAAAAAATTAAGTAAAAAGTAAGTTCACTTGTTCTTTAGACTTCCTGCTCAGTCTGGGCCTGGCTAAGCCTATCCCTCCTGGAGTCAGCCGAGTGACTGGGACCTCATGAGTCATATCCCCACCAGGCTCTTCTAAACTTTAAATATCCACAAGCAGGTAAAGTAGCTAGCATATTTTGGGGCCTCTCTCACACAGCTCTGTGACAGACATGATATCATATAGCCTCATGTGCCCCAGGGGAAAGAGCAGCCACAGGGACCCTTCCTTCAAGCTGGAGACCCTGAATCACAGAGGGAAATGGAGTCACCGACATGAATAGGAAAGACTGAAACAGACCCAGATATCTGGCAGGAGATGAGTGCCCTGGACCATTAAAAGAAGGATAAGGTTGTGGGTCTCCTAAAGCATCTAGGCTGGAAGTTGGCCTTGCACACTTTTTTAGGCTGGAGTTGGCCTTGCACGCTTTTTTAAAGAAAGGCAGTGGCCCAGTGGCCCAGTGGCCCAGGCTGGGGAGATAGTTCAGTCAGTAAAGACAATGGCCCCAATAGGAAAGACGCGAACCACAGAGGAAATACTATGGCCACTCCAGCAAGCCTGCTGTGTCCCCTCCAGCTCTGCTACTCTCCAGACCACTCTGAACACAACTGGCTGCCAGTCTCCTCCATGTTGGGATCCAAAAATCAGATAACAAAGATCCTGTGGGCTAGGAGAGCTCAGGTTATCCCAGGATAGGCTCTGTTGGCTACTGGGCTCCACAGCAGAGCCCAGCTGCCTCAGCAGACCATATAGCCAACAAGTCTGCAGAGCAGGCTCCTAGCCTCCTTGGAGGCTGGCTCCAGAGTCCCGGGAACCTTTTATAAGATAGGCCAGAAGAAAAAGCAAGCTTGACAGGTTAGCCTGGTGTGCCAATTCCGTCCTCACCAGTCCAGACCCCTACCCTACTCTACCCAACCCTACCCTACCCTACCCTACCAGGTTTCTCCAGACCCTTCTCCTCTGTTGACCTCAGTGGCTGCAGCCTACTCATGGGCCCCTCATTCAACCCCACCCAGATGAGTCCCTAGGCCTCACTTTTCAGAGAATGAGCTGGAAGGTCCCTGATGAGCAACACAATACACGGAACAGAGAAAGGGCTAATCCAGCAATGCAACCGACGAATTCGGAGCCACTGTTTGGTATTAGCAAAACTGGATGTGTTTCCAGGAATTGGGGAAATGTTTGCTCCACCAGCCTGCACACAGAAAGTCAACAAAGGTAACCGGAATGGCAGGTGGGGGAGGGTGGAGAACAAATCCCATCCATTTATGAATGAGCCAACCAAGGCCCTAGGAATGAAGGAGTCTTCCCAAGGCCCCATGCTCACTGTTAGCATGATCTCTTAGATATAGACTCAAGGGCTGAGAGGCCCCTAATCCCGTTGGTGACAGCTGATGCTCAGACACTGTGATCTCGCAAGCTTCACTTAGTCACCTATTAACAAACAACCCTAACCCGTATGGCGCTGTCCTATGCCCTCCATCCACAGGCTCTATTTGCACCTCTGCTCGTCCTCTGAGAGGTGCTGGCACCCACGGGTGCCCTGTCCCATGGAAATTCATTTCTGAAGACTGAAAGAGCAAGATCAATGAATCTATAAAGGAATAAATCCAAAGAGTACTTTTATTTTTAAAAAGTGTAATGGAAGCCAGGCATGGTGACCAATGCCTGTAATCCTAGAATTCCAGGGGCTAAAACAGGATGACTGAAGCAAATTCAAGGCTAGGCTGGGTGACACAGACCTGCTCAGCCTATAAAGCAAGACTTGAATTCAAAAAACCAAAAGTAAGCAAACAAAAAAATACCAAGAGAGGTGGCACACATCACACACAGGCAGTCCCCGTACCCAAGAAGTGGCAGCCAGAGGGTCAGAAGTTCAAGGCTAGCCCCAGTTACATAGAGAAATCAAGGTCAGCTAGGCTTACCTGAGATTCATAATAATAATAATAGCAATAATAATGGAGGAAAAATCCTAAGTTATTCTAGGGACCAAATCCCTACAGTTTCTGAGGAATTCCCACTCACCCAACAGCTGTAGGTCCCTTGACACCACAAGGCCTGTCATTTCTCAGACCTTTTCAAAACTGTTCTGCTATCTGTGAAACAGCACTATTATCTCTCTTTGACTGCCTCCTTATGAGATTAGAATTAAAAAATTTGACATTTAAAAATGCCCTGGTTGGGGCTAGAGAGATGGTTTAGCAGTTAAGAGCACTGGCTGCTCTTTCAGAAGGTGGTACTGAATTCCTAGCACCCACACAGAGGTTGGCAACTGTAAACGGAGACGGAGTTTCCCAGCTGCCGAGACCCAAATAATCACACAAAAACTATATTAATTATAACACTGTCTGACCAATGGCTTAGGCATATTCCTAGCTAGCTCTTATATCTTAAACTAGCCCATTTCTATTAATCTATGTATCACCATGAGGCTGTGGCCTACCAGTAAGGTTTCAGCATCTTTCTCCTTTAGCAATAAGATGATATCTCTTTGACTCTGCCTACTGTCTCTATATCTCTGTTCGGATTTTTTGCCTGACTATAGTCTGCTCTGCCATAAGCCGAAATAGCTTCTATCAACCAATAGTAATAAAACATATTCACAGCATGCAGAGGGAAATCCCATATTATCTCCCCTTCTCTGTCTAAATAAAAAGGAAGGTTTTATCTTTAACATAGTAAAATTGCATATAACAAAACAGGTATCAAACAAGAATTACAGTTACGATATTTCTTTGAGAGTCTAAAGTTTCATATAGCTAATTTATCTTTCATCATAGCTAAGGAAAACTATAACTATAATCTGTCTTTAACTCTACCAAAACACCCCAGAGGGATATATAATATTACCTAAGTAAACAGGAGATGCATTGTAAGCAACTTCCAAAACTCTAGAATTGACAGAGACATCTTGCTGCCTGGACAGTCACCCAAAGTTCTTCTGTACCGTTGGGGCACCCACTTTCAGCCTACAGGCCCATAGTATCCGGCAAACTTCCATGAAGCAGAAAATTTGAAAGACTGTTTGGCCAATATACACAACTGTCTGTAATTCCAGTCCCAGGGGATCTGATGCCCACTTCGGGCTTCCACAGACGCTGCAAACATGTGGTGTACAGATATTTTCAGGCAAACATTCATACACATAAAATTAAAATAAATTTTAAAAGTGCCATGGTTTCTAACATGCTATAAGCCTAGGCAATTACTCAATATGCACACAAAGTCCCCCTGGCATTTGAGAGAAGCAGTCTGGAGGGGTCAGGGAGTGAAGGGAAGTTACTTAGGTAACTCAGCCAGGTTAGCCAGGAAGCTCCCACCAACCTGCTTTAATGAGAGCCTCTTAATCATCCTGGCCTCTCCCCCAGTGCCTGGCTCTTTCTGAACTCTTCATGAACCCTGCAGTCCCTGGCTTACCCTACCCACATGTGCCCATGATCCCTCTCCCTAACAGATGTCAGCCCACCCCAACAAAGAGCCCTCAGCAGCTCCCAGAACAGGCTCCCCCTGACCACCTCCTGCTCCCGTCCTACGGGGAACAATGGGGGTTCCCACATCCCCTCTTTTCTCACTGAAGTATGAGCAAAGTAAACCACAGGCTGGCTGACCCCTGTTCATTGATGTGTCCTAGGGCCATCACTACAGGGAGGCTGGAGGTGGGTGGGCTTGGGCTAGCTTGGTGGCCCCCATCCCTGGGTTCCTCCCATTCTCTGCACCCCACACTAAATTCAAGGGAAAGGCCGGGAACTGAGTTTCCTAACCCTCTATATGTGCTAGGCTCTTGGCTTGTGTTAGCACTATTGCTCCCATTTAACAGATGAGAAGAAAGAGGTTCCCAGATCCACTGCAGGCAAGCCATAGGGAGTCTCACCCTCAGCTTAGGCACAAAGGTGGACCCCACATTCACAGTCTTTTGCTGAGTCTATTCATAGCAGATTTACTGGAGCAGATCAAAGAAAACAAAGTTCTTTAGACTTCTGGATCCTAAGTTTAGAATCTCAGTAAGTGCTGGAAATGAATACGGAATAAAAAGAGTTGCTATTGGATAGGAATCTTTAATTTTGTCATGTTGTTTTCTCAACCAAAAAAAAATGTCCTTTTTCCCTTTCCGGGCAATGGTACACATCTTTAATTCGAGCACTAGGAAGACAGAGGCAGGGAGATCTCTGTGAGCTTGAGACCAGCCTGGTCTAGAGAGTAAATTCCAGGACAGCAAAGGCTACACAGGGAAACTCTGTCTTAAAAAAAAAAAAATTAAATTCTTTTCCCAGAGTAAACAACCAATTCACATAAACAGCAACAACTACTATCCATGGACCACTGACTATGAAGCAAAGCCTTTTAAGAGCATCCCCGAATCCACCAAGAGCCTGTACAGTAGGCTCTGTTATCTGCTTCACAGGGGCAGAAACCGAGATGGGGAGATTTGCCGCAGGCCAATGAGCTGGGGAGGGGGGCTAACCCCAATGATTTGACATTATACCCACTATTCTTAATGTCTAATCCAGTGAAGGGTCCTAGTGTGTGCAGGTGTCAGAGAGTCAATAAAGTGAGGATCAATAATCGAATACAGTGGAAAGGAGGGAGAGAGGGAGGTGGGAAAGATGGAAGGAAGGAAGCCAGTCAGTCCTGAGGATGAGTTTGCACATGGGGCAGTTGAGGTGGTCACCTGTGAGGGTGAGGTGCCCTCTCACTGCACCCTAGAGGGTAAGACAGGGTTCATGGGCAGATACAGAGTTTCTATAGAAGCAGGCCCTGCCTCTCTGGGCTCCGGTCTGCCTCCCACCCTTCCGCTCTGGAGATGTAGATCTTCCAAGACAAAGCCAAACCAACATCGCCCTCACCCAAACACCTGTCACAGATGGGGCTGAGACAGATGAGTGTCCACACACCATTCGCTCAGCCCTGGCCAGGAAGGACTACCAGGTGAAGTTGACAAGCCCCTGCTCAAGGAGTTCCCACGTGAGAAGAGTCCAAGATGGCTGTGCACCCCACTTCTGTCAGAGAACAGTCCATCATCTGGGGTCCCTCATTTTCTGTTCCAGCTACTACCACTCCCTTCCTCTAGGTCCCCTTTCTACCTCTCTTTCCTGTGCTCTCCTCTCTTCTTATAACCTCAGCACCTCACCCTTCTTCCTCTGGGGTCCCTCATTTCTTGCACTATTTCCTCTGCCTGGGAGGCTTTCACTGGACCCTGGGGTGACTGACTCTTTAGTAGTCCTGCCTTACATTCCCAAAGTCTTTCTCCATATCGGTCCAGCTAAACAATCTTTCCCAGGGTTAGGACCTTGCCAAACCCTGCCTGGTCATGAGTCATATAATAACATCATTGCTCTTAATCTCCACAAGGGACAGTCAGAGTCTGTTCTGCTACGACTCCAGGCTGAGCCCCAGCACAGCATATGGTACTTGCTTTTCACAACCTTCCAGGTCCTCAGACATAGTGCATTGCAGACCCAACTTGTTTCAGGAAGGCAAAGGAACGCAGCTCGCAGCTCCTGGAATTCTTGGACTAGAGTAAACATGTTATCACTGGCTCTACTGCAGCTGGAAATCCTTTCTCAATTGCCCCGGGACCTATAGACCCACAGTCCAGGCAAGAGGCAATTGCTTACGCCAGCCATTTCCTTGGTTAAGGATCCCCTCCCCCAACTCCATGGGTGGAGATCCTGGCCTCTCGGTTCAAGCCTCCAGCTAGCCAGCTTCTGGGTGGGTGTTTGGGGGCCCTAGGGGGTGGGTCCTATAAGCCCTGAAGGCCTTGGCTAGCTGAAAGCAAACCTCGTCCAGGAACCCCACACTGCCTTCCGCCCCCACCTCAGGAACCAGCCAACAAGAACCTAAGCTTGTATAAACAAGGCCACAGGAAAACCAGACGCTTATCTGTTATCAACCCTCCTTCTCCAGCGCAGCCACTTGGCCGGAACGCCAGAAGGAGGGAGCCACCCAAACTCCTCCCCCTCTCCTTTATCCTCCCTTGTCGGCTCCTCCTCCCCCAATGGTGGCCGGACTCCCAGGTCACTGATCCTTACCAGCTGGAGAAGGGAGGCCAAGGCTATCTTAACAACCCTCAGCAAAGTCTCTAATTGTCAATGCTGGAGAGACTCCTGACCCCCTTCTCTCGCTTCCCTCTTCCTTCTGTCAGAATGGGGGGCATAAATGGCTGGAGGTCCGTGGAGTGCCCTCTAGGGTCCTAGGCTCTGGCTTAGGCGTCTAGGCCAGGAGGTTTGCATGTGGGTCCTCTGTGTAGAGAGACAGAAGGCTACGAAGGATGCGGCCTGGGTGAGTCCGACTGCCTGACTGTCTCCAGTCGGACTTCCTAATTGCATAAGCCTGGTACTGACCCAGAGAGAGGGGGCGGCTGATGAATGCTACCCAGACTGTCACATAGCACTGGAGCAGTTCCAGACTGAAAAATAAATCTGGAAATCTGAGGTGTTGGGTTCCATGAAATAAAAATATCTGAGCCACATCCCTAAGAAAATAGATTTCCAAACTTCCCGGAAAAACTGAACGGTGAGCAGAGGGGAGAGGCGTGCTCTTTCCCCTCACCACGACCACCCGACACCGACCACTGCTCTTTCCCCTCACCACGACCACCCGACACCGACCACTGCTCTTTCCCCTCACCATGACCACCCGATACCGACCACTGCTCTTTCCCCTCACAGAACTGCCGCTCTTTGTCCTCACACTAGCACCGACCGCTGCTCTTTCCCCTCACAGGACCACAGACAACTGCTCTTTCCCCTCAGACCACCACTGTTCTTTCCCTTTCCTGGAGAAGGTCAAGGGTGAGGTAGCATTTTTTTTTCAAGTGTACAACGCAGCAAGATTTAAAACCTGACCAGGTCAGAGACATGTAGAGGCGGAAATGTTTGTCAAGACTAAAAGAACACAGACTCTAAATATGTAGAGCCGGTGCCCGGAGAATGGCAATCCGGGCACCAAGATACTTAATTTTATGAAAATGAAAGGGGGAAAATATACACATGTGTATATCCCAAAAATAGTCCTGAAAGGGGTACTAGGGAAAGCAGAGCTTCCAAAGCCAATCCTGTGACTGAACCAGAAGGCAGCAAACTACCCTGCCCCCTCCGCTTCTGGGCACTGCCTGGATTTGGAACTCATCTGCTTGCGTGTGTTTCTGAGCTGCTCTCAGACTACCATAGATTTGAGTTGTTCTAACAGACTGTAACATCCCATATCTAGACTGAAACAACGGCCAGAACCAGAAATCCCATGCAAGGGTAAGGTGCAGTCAGCCTGGCTCCAATAGAGAACGAGAGGTGACCGTGGTAGGCGACCATCGCCAACCACTTCAGGAGGCTTTGGGAGATGGCGGTTCATGCTCCTCGCCTGAGGCAAGAAGGATCAAATGGCTTCTCAAACCCATTTGTAGCTTTCTGAAACAAATGTATGTTGAAGGGTATGTTTGCAGCCCTTGGGATACACTCACGAACAAAAGAAACCAAGACTTCTATTCTTATGTTTATTTGTAATTCTATCCCAAGTTCACCAACTGGTTTCTGGTTTCTGAGGTCTGTTGCACAAGAATTGGTAAGGCTGGAACAGTAACCAAAACAACATGGTACTAGGAGAAAGGAAAAAGAATGATACAGAGTGATGGAACAGACTAGAAGCCCCCGGAATAAACTCACACATCTACTACCAGCTGCTTCTCCATGACGATGCTAAAAACAGCCTAGCGTTTTAGAAAAGAGCACTCTCTGAATGATGGTGCTGGGGAAACGGGCTGGTCCTATGTGGAAGGTGGAAGCTCGACCCTTACCTCTTAGCTTGTACAAAACTCAACTCAAAATGGGTTGGAAACCTAAATATAAGACCCGGAGAAACTTGGAAGAAAAAAAAAAAATAAGGGAAATGCTTCAAGATGTTGGAACACGCAATGCGTTTTAAGATACGACCCCAGAGCACAGGAAACAAACACACAAAAAATTGACAAATGGGATGACATCAAACCCAGAAGTATCCGCACAACAAAGGAATCAACAGAGTGAAGAGAGACACCTACAGAACAGAGAAAATGCGTGTCAGCTGTGCATCTGTTGGAGGAAATCCTGAGTACATAAGGAACTCAACACACTTAAAACCGCAACAATGCAATCTAAGACATGGGCAAATGGAGGCTGGAGAGACGGTGCAGCAATTAAGAGCACACACTGCATGCGCAGAAGGTCACGCTGGGTGGCCCACAACCACCTGTAACTCCAGCTCCAGGGGATCTGATGCTTCTGTCCTCTGTGTCATGTGAGGACACCCGCACTCACGTGTACATAGCCACACAGAGACACGCACAAGCAAATAATTCAAAAAGGAAGACCAGGTGAGGTAGCATACACCTTTAATCCCAGCACCTAGGAAGCAGAGCAGGCAGGTCTCTGTGAGTCCAAGGCTAGTCTTGTCTACATGATGAGTTCCAGAACAGCCAAGGCTACACAGAGAGACCCTGACTCAAAAAGCCAAAAAATTAAAATAAATCTTTCAAAGCTGGGCTAATGATCTGAACATACACTTCTCAACAAAAAATACATACAGCCAACAAATACATGAAAAAAAAATGGCCAATGTCACCAGCCACCAACAGAGTGCAAATCATAACTTCAACAAGAAAACATTCCACTCAAACTAGAATGGGTTTGATATACAAACAAACACCAAAAATAACAAATGCTGGCAAGCATATGGGGATAGGAGAACTCTTACGGAAAGACTGTGAGTTGGTCAGCAGTTATGGAGTTTCTCAAAAATAAAAATGCAGCTACCACATAATCCAGCCATCCTGCTTTTGTGTGTGAGTCCAAAGGAAAGGAGGTCAAACAGAAAGGGCACCTGTGGATTCACGTTCATTGTGACTCTGCCATAGTAGACAAGATATGGAATCAACCTAGGGACTTGTCAATGGGTGAATGAAGTAATAGTGGCATACACACACACACACACACACACACACACACACACACACACACACAGAATGTTAGTTAGCTATAGCGAAATCACATCATTTACAGCAGAACCAGATAAACTGGAGGACGTTGCTTTAAGTGAAGTTAAGCAGACATAGAAAGATAAGTACCACATGTTCTCACATGTGACATCTGTGGGGGCTGGATCTAAATGTCGAATAGCCATGAATAGAGGGTGGCGGGAGTGGCAGGGGAAGGTAAATAAGGAATATTGGATGCGACAAGTGTAACTCTTAAAGAGACAGACTATTACAACAAGTGTTTGTTGTATGCATGTATAGAGAGAGCATTAACACTCACCAGTGTGTACAATTAATATATGCTGATTCAAAATCAAATAAATACCTTTTAAAAATTCATGAGATTGAGCCTCACTGTCTAAAGCAGAACTTTCTCAAAGACCTTCCACGTGATTGGGCTAGGGGTGTCGCTCAGTTGGTAGTGCATATCTAGCAGGCACAAGCCCTGAATTAGCTAACAAACATCTCAAACACTTCTATACCCCAAGCACTTGGCGGAAGATCGGGAGTTCAAGGTCATCCTTAGCTACATAACAAGTACATAGCAAGACAAGGTTGAGCTCAATAACAAAGAAAAACTTTTCAAGTCCTAGAGTTTGTTACTTGTCATTGGAAGAGTACTGGACTCTGTCTCAGAATAAATTTGCCATGTGATAGGTTTTGATCAATGGAGCCCGAGTAGAAGTGACAGATGTCACACCTATGGTGGCATTTTAAGTATTAATGAGTGGTTCAGCCTAGCATCCTCTTTCCCCCACTGTTATGAAATTGCATATTCCAAAACAATGTGTCCCATTGTCGCTCCACCATTCTACAGGTGAAAACCATTAAGTAGGGCTGGAGAAATGGCTCAGCAATTAAGAGCATTGGTTGACACTGGGAGGTGGCACACACCTCTAATCCTAGCACTTGGGAGACAAGTAGGTGAAGCTCTGTGAGTTCGAAGCCAATCTGATCTACAGACAGACAGTGCTACACAGAGAAACCCTGTCTCAAAAAACACAAACAAGCCAGCCTGATCTACAAGAGCTAGTTCCAGGACAGGCTCTAAAGCTACAGAGAAATCCTATCTCAAACAAACAAGAAAAAAGAAAAAAACCAAACCAAAACAACAACAACAGCAACAACACACAAGCAAAAAAAGAACACTGGCTATTCTTCCAAGGGGCCTGGGTTCAGTTCCCAGCACCCACATGATGGTTCACAATCATCTGTAGCTCTAGTTCTAGGGGATCCAGCACCCTCTTCTAACCTTCATGAGGTACCAGACACACAAGCTATACACAAACAAACATGCAGGCAGCACACCCATACACATAAAATAAATAACAACAGACTTAAACTAATGATGAAAAGCAATGTTCGCCGGGCGGTGGTGGCGCACGCCTTTAATCCCAGCAGTTGGGAGGCAGAAGCAGGCGGATCTCTGTAAGTTCGAGACCAGCCTGGTCTACAAGAGCTAGTTCCAGGACAGGCTCCAAAACCACAGAGAAACCCTGTCTCGAAAAACCAAAAAAATAAATAAATAAATAAAAAATGAAAAGCAATGTTCTTGTTACCATACCACAGCTTGTGGACTAGATGTGGCCCAGTCCAGACTGTTTCTCTATTGACTTCTACTGAGAAATGACCAGGCCATGTAGATGACGGTGGGAGTAGGATGGATAGGGAAGTCATGTTGCGTAAGACTTCACTCTATGAAGTGAGCCGGGCATTTACCAGCTCTTTTTACCCCTGCTAAGGTGAAACTCAGGACCCTTTGCAATACCATTGAACATAACTGAGGACTGTACTGTCTGTCATGCGGGTATCTTACTGCTGACCATCCGTTGGTTCCACATGGGAGACACCTTAGGTAAAGTGCAATGACAACCTGTCAAGAGCCTGGGTCCCCCAAACACTGGCACAATACCATCCCTAACATGGCCTGCGGACTAGACTTCTTCAGTTCACACAGTAGCCGCGTCAGCTGGAACCGATTCCAACTCCAAGAGAAGCTAGGGAACCGCAGGAAGGAAGTCAGCCTTGAAGCAGGCCAGAAAGGGCGCGAGTGCCTACTGGGGCCCAGCCTCCAACGGCAAAGGTTTGAGGAGAACCTTGTTCTCTGCCTTGTCAATCTCACACTAGTGCTAGACCCTTCTCAGAATTTTTCCTTCAGTCAGGAAAATCAACCTTACTCTCCTGAGAGGGCTGAGAGGGAGCCCCGAGCAGAAGGTGGAGGGTAACAAGGCACGTGTCAAAAGCCTCCCTACCCAAGAAAAGGATTTAAGAACTACAACCCTCGCCATGTCCCCAGCATGCCTGGTGGGTATTGTTGGTGACACTTTGGGGAGGGCCCTGGACTGGATTCAGGGCCCATGGAAACAGGCATGGCTATGTATTTGCCCTGGGCCTAAGCAGTGGTGGAGGGATACAGTCTTTGCAGCAATGTTCAAGAGGACAAGGGGACACACAGAGCAACCTTCAAGGTATATAAGGCCAACTGTATGCAACCCACCCCTCTCCTCACTTTGCTGAAACAAAGCAAAGAACTGGGGGTCTCCCAGGAAGCCCCTCCTGTGAGAAGGTCTCCAGCCAGCCTTCTGAAAGGGCTCACTCTGGGGTCTCATTTTTTCCAATAGTCATGAAAATCTGGAAATTTTTTTTTTGTCTTGTCATTCGTCTTAATGTTGGTTCTGAGAGGGAAGAGGCTGAATCTTAATCTTCATAACTGTATCTGCCTTAGGCACAAATAGGTCTCAGGAAACATTTGTTCGGCCAACGCCTGAAGAAGACAAGTTAGGGCCCATCTCCTCTGTCCCCAGCCTGTCCATCCACTGCTATCTCAGCACCCCATATCCATAGCCACCTGCCTCTCTGCATCAATCCCCGGACAAAGGACTCCTGCCCGTGGCTGTGCTGATCCTCCTGGGCTAGCACAGGGTCTCGGACACAATGCCGTTGGTTCTCATTCACACGATGCTTTGCCTGCCTCCTCTTAGTTGGTTTTTCTACCACACCCCCTTTCAGAGTCCAAAAGTGACATTCTCCAATTCTATAGGTGGAAAGTTGGAGGCTCAGAGAAGTTAGACGCCCTGACCAAGGGCATCCACCTTATGGAATGCAGAGAGAGAGTCAAGAGATAAACTCAGGTCTACCAGTGCCCGAAGCCATTGGCATCTCTAGATCAGCTGCAATCAAAACTTCAGCGTACGGGTGACTCAAGAAAACCCTCTGGGTAAGGGTATGGGGTACAGAGGCCATTCTGTCTGTCAGTCTCTCTCTCTCTCTCTCTCTCTCTCTCTCTCTCTCTCTCACACACACACACACACACACACACACACACACACACACACACACACATGCTTTCCCACCCCATCCCACTAGAGAAGCCAATTTCTTCTAGGACCCAGATCGAGGTCTCAGAGCTCAAGCACAGAGCTTTCTACAGCCTGTATTGGAGCATGGGAAGTGGGTGTTTTTCTTCCTCGAGGCCTGGGTGGCTGTTTCCTACTGTGATCTGCCCTGGAGAATGGCCGGAAGAAGTGGCTTCCGGCTAAGGCGGGGAGAAGCCAGTCTCTTCCCACCCTACAGAAAAAGGGTTTGCTTTTTTTAAATTCAAAGTAACAACTGCTTTGCTTTTCCTTGGACAGGGAGAAAGAGTCAGGAAGAGATGAGCTTGGGGGAGTTATAACATTTGTTTTTAGTATAACTGATTTAACTAATTGTATGATTTCACACTTGTGTGAGTTCACACTTAGTAATGGCTGACTCACAACATTACCGGGACATTTAGCAAGCAGCGCTCATGAGCCAATACAATAAAGAGCAAATTACTTCTCAAAGCTCTTGTAAAACTAAATGGATGAAGTCTGTGTCCTCTAGCCCAGTGCTGGCACCAGCTGTACCACCTTGGGCAAATCCCCTACCCACCCTGGGCTTCAGGTTTGAGCCACCTCTAAAGTGGGGCTGCTGCCAGAATTCTCAGTGAATGGCAGTGGGGCCTGGGGACAGCGGGGCTCACAGAGGACCAGGCACAGTCTTGTGCAAGCCCTGCCTATACAAGACTGGAATGTGAGGCATTTCCCTTGCCTCCACCTCATCTGCGCCCCACTCCTGCCACACAATATGGTTGCTGGTGTTATTCCAGGAGCTTCAAGGAGAGTGCAGCATAGCAGTGACAAGCAAGAGGAACAATTACCCAGGAGTCTGCCTGTGAAACCACAGCAGAGCCTGGTGTCTCAGGGCATATGGGAGATGCCTGGCAAGCCATTCAGATAATGAGAGTTGAATTTCAGCAAACAGCCCCGCTGCCTGCTGAGGGGACTGACCCAGCTCGAGAAGTGTCGGAAGTCTCTGGGTGCAGCTGCAGTAAAGGTGGAAAGACATAAGGCGTTCTCTGCGTCAGTCTGAAAGATGGAGGAGCACTACCCTTTTCGTGTGCTTTCTGCTACTCCGGAGGCAGATGCTCGCTGTGGGATTGATTACTCTCCCTGCTCCCACAATGCTTTCCTGGAAACGGACAGCAGAGAGAGAGAGAGATGGACCTGTTAGCCCTGTGGCTGCCCAAATTTCCCACAGTGTTTGCATGGTGGGGGAGGCGGGGATGCCCACACACTGGTTACCGTAGATGCTGTGTAGGCTGGAGGGGTGGGAAGGTTTCACGTGCTGAGGATGTGAGGCAGGGGTGCTGAGGATGAGAGGGGGGTTGGCAGGGGGAACTGAGGCTGAGTCCTTGCAAAGCCATGGCTGGACAAGGTGTGTAACACCAAAAAATGACAACCGCCAGACCTCAAATCTGTTCCTTTCAGGGCACTGCTTGGGCCAATAGAAGATTAACAAGGAGGGCTGAGGATGAGTAAGTGCGTTGGGTTTATGGCCCCTATCACCTTCATCACTTTGGGCAAATTCTCTGGGAGCCTCACTTTCTCCGTATGTGAAGTGTGGACCACAGGAGCAGCAAAGGTAAGAGAGCCTGGCTGGGAAAGAGCTTCCACACAATGCTCACAATGCCTACGAATGACTATTTGAAGATTTCCAGAAAATGGGACCCAGAACCAGGAAGAAGGTCTCTTTGGGTTCCCAGGCTTTGCCAGAGCACCACAGGTGGGAACCCCTCAGGCAGATCACCTTTGACCCCTAAACATTTGCATTCTGCCTGCTGAGTTCACACTTGACTTCCCAGATAGAGATAATCCAAAAATACTTCCTGGCTTGGAAGGAGGGGTTTTCTTTAACGTTGAAGAGAAGGAAGCTGGGGATCAAGTGCCCTAATGGAGTGCCTAGCATGCTGGAGGGGCCCAGGTTCAGTCGAAACAACAACAAATTCAGTCACCAACAACCTAAGGACTCAGCCCAACTCTTTTCTGCTCTCAGCCCACATGGCCCTGCCTCCGCAAGCAGACACATGGCATGCTACCCCTCAGAAATGGCTGCTTTGAGACAGCAGCCAAGAGAAATAAGATCTAAAAGAAGTCATGAAGAAGATAACACAGGACAGATACTATCCCATACTTGAGCCAGAAAGTTCCCAACCCCTGCTGTGTCTAAAAGAGCAGAACATACACTGGTTTTGATTGTCCACCCGTGATCAGAAGATGCCGAAGGGCATAGGCCATGGTAGATTATTTGCAAAAATAGCCACATGTGTTCCTCTTCCTGAACTTGCCCTCCTGAACACGACTTTGCAGTTGCTCCCATCAGGAAGAAGGCTCCTTCGGCACCCCATGACTCTGGGCTTGCCTTGTGACTTTGGTCAGTAGGAGTTGATGGAGGAGGCGGCTGGTTCCAAGGCCAGCACTCCAGAGCCCTTACCTACCTGCCCACTCTCTCTTGGATAGCTGTTACCACCCAGCGAGTTCCAGCTGGCCTGAGAGATCCTGTGAGTGGAGACAGCCATACCGCTGAGGCCTTCTTAAATTTGCCTCCTCCCATCACTGGCTCGCTGAGCACAGAAACACAAACAAGCCCAGGTGAGCCCAGCACTATACAGCTTACCCCAGCTCAGATTGTCTACCCAATAAACGGAAAGCTAAAAAAATGGTTATTTTAATTCCAAATTCGGGGAGATCTTCTATTACAAAGCAAAAACTAACTGACACAGGGCAGGGATGGCGCCACCACAAAAGCCCTGGACTCCAACGGTGATGGCCATTCCGTGTTGACCCAGGGGGACACAGATGCAGTCAAACAACCACACCCAACCCCTTCATTCTCACCATTTTGGCATACATCTGTCCAATCCCAATTGCCAGTCCCCATGTCTGTCCATGGGCTCCCACCACCCTCTCAGGGGTTGAAAGTGCCAAGCAGCCTGTTCAACCTGTGACCGAGGGAGGTGGAGCGTCAGTACCGCAGTTCCCTCTCCCCTGACATGTCGTATGTCTAAGGCAGACATCCTTCACCAGTTTCCAGATCTTCCCAGCAGCATCAAGGCCCAGGGCCACCCTGGCAATGGCTTCCGAGATAAGGCATTCTTTATTGATCACCTTCTCTCCTCTAACTCAGCCCCTCCAAACCTACTGATGCTTCCTGGAATCAACTCTCAAATAAACTCACACCCTAGTCTTTATCGCAAGGTCTTCCTCTAAACACCCAAAGCAAGTAGACCCCAGAAGGAAGATCTCACCCACGGTCATTGTATCATCAAGCCCCTCCCGCCACGGGCTTCCACTGCTTCTGCTCCATTCAGGAATCAACTGGACAACACTGCCCACTAACCACTGGCCACTGCCCTAGGCACAAACACCTTCCACAGCCATCACATGGTTGAGCGGGTGATTTCCTAGACCAGCTGGCTTTGTAAACAGTGCCGCCTTCTTCTTCTTCTTCTTCTTCTTCTTCTTCTTCTTCTTCTTCTTCTTCTTCTTTTTCCTCCTCCTCCTCCTCTTCCTCCTCCTCCTCTTCTTTCTTCTTCTCCCTCTCCTTCTTCTTCTTCTCCTCTTCTCCTTCTTCTGTCTCATCTCACTCTCTGTAGGGTGGAGGAGGAAAGACTTAGAGAAAAGGAAGGATCAGACTTGGAGCAGAAAGGTGTAGAGCACACTGGGCTGACACCTGACCCTTTCATCCTGCTCACAAACACAAAATGTCCAATCTGGGCCCCCAGCAGTCTGACACACTTACTCAGAGGCCCACGCTCAGCAACTAAAGGCTCCTCTGGCCAACATACACATCCAAAGCTATTTACTGAGTGCTAGTCACGGGCCAAGCTCTTCTTGGGGTACTGTCTGCGTGTTAGTAGGGACTAAATGGATCAAAACTCAGTTCTTGGGTAGCAAATATTCTAGAGGAGAGACACAGGACACACACAAACACTGCAGGTATGTATCACACTAGGTCAGAGATTTCTATCTTAGAACCTCATGACACAGAGGTTGCAACAATGAGCCTTGCTTTTGGAGACGGATATATTTGCATTCGAACTGTATCTGGGCCCTCACGTGGCTATGTGGTCTTGGATATATTGGTTAATCTCTCTGTGTCTTTTTTTCTTATCTGCAAGGCAGGGAATACTGCAAAGATAATGTTACCAGGCATGCTTTAGCCCTTAATAAATCTCAGCTATCAGGGTCATGCTTCAGGTGGTACTTCCGGGTTAGACAGTCTATGGTGTGCCCCACAAACACAGCAAGCATAAGAACCTAGCAGGGACCGTACACAGAGGCTATAGACTAAACCCCTTCAGCAGACGCACCTGTGGCAAATGCATGAACCAATGGGCTTTTCCCTGGTGCCCCTTTTTTGATTTTTTTATTTTAGTTTTTCATTTTTGCTTTATTATTGTTATCTTTCTTTTTAAATTAATTTATTTTATGTGTGTGGGTGTTTGGCCTGCATGTATCTGTGCATATCATGCATGTCAGGTGCTCAGAGAGGCCAGAAGAGAGTGTTGGATACTCTGGGACTGGAGTTACAGATGGTTGTAAGCCAGCCACCAAGTGGGTGCTGGGGCTTGAACCCTGATCCTCTGGAAGAGCAGCCAATGCTCTTAACCACTGAGCCATCTTTCCACCCCTCTCTTCTTTATTTTTTTCAATTTGCTATTCATCGATTGGTTGACTGATATTTTTTGAGGCAGGATTCTCACATGGTCTGGGTTGACCTTAAACTTCAGATATGGTTGAGAATGAGCTTATTCTCCTGTTCCTCCCACTCCCAGCTCCTGGACTCACAGGCTTGTACCTCCACACCCAGCTCTATTGCCTCGTTTTAAAAGTACATAGCCCTCTTGGATACTTACTTTTATTTTGCTAAAGTTAAGAGTCTAGAAGTTTTCTTTATCATCTGAGGAAAAAGTTCAGGAGTTCCTGGGAATCAGGGAGTTGTGGGGACAAGGGCACCCTAGAAAGCACAGGTCTCAAAAGAAACGGAGGTACTTGGCTCACATGGCGGATGTCACATGGTGAGCCTTTTGTGACTTGGATACCTTCAAGAGCCACAGAAAGTGAAAGCTTTTGAGGAAGTGTAGGGAATGAAAGCCAGAGCCAAGCTATCCTCCTGTTACCTCCCATAGTCAGACTTTTTTGAATCATAAATTCTGTTATTCAAGGGACACTATGTTGTCTGGTTAATTAATGGACTCCACTGGGAGCAAAGGTACCCTTGTATGTATGAACGAGTGTTCAAGACATGAGCACTGCCATGTCAAGGACACCACTGCCTCAGACCCAAGGGAATAGCAAGGTCTTCCGCTGTTCAGAGTAGAGATACTGTGTGTGTAAAGTATCAACCATGGCTTTCTCCTCCATGGTAACTGCCCCCTGAGACTGCTCCCCTGGAGAACCCCCTGCCAAGATCAGCTAAACTGACTCCTCTTCCAGATGTGCATCAAAAAGCACTGAGTTTCCAGGCTGCTGGTCCTTCTCCATCAGGGCCCAGGCTGCTGGTGCTTCTCCATCAATCAGGGCCCTTGCTGCTGGTCCTTCTCCATCAGGGCCCAGGCTGCTGGTGCTTCTCCATCAGGGCCCAGGCTGCTGGTGCTTCTCCATCAGGGCCCAGGCTGCTGGTGCTTCTCCATCAATCAGGGCCCTTGCTGCTGGTGCTTCTCCATCATCAGGGTCCAGGCTGCTGGTGCTTCTCCATCAGGGTCCAGGCTGCTGGTGCTTCTCCATCATCAGGGCCCCTGCTGCTGGTGCTTCTCCATCATCAGGGTCCAGGCTGCTGGTCCTTCTCCATCAGGGTCCAGGCTGCTGGTCCTTCTCCATCAGGGTCCAGGCTGCTGGTCCTTCTCCATCAGGGCCCAGCTGCTGGTCCTTCTCCATCAGGGCCCAGGGTTCCTGCATGTGTATGTGTCTGTAGTTTCTTCACTCCTTCACTCCAGTCAGGGCACTCCCTAAGCCATGCCATGTCTTACCTTCCTAATTCAAATGTAAAGCCATTATGAGTGAGGCTCACCTTCCATCCCTTCTTAAATTAGTTATTTTTCCATTACTGGGGCAAAATACTTGGTAAAAGCAACTTAAGGAAGGAGGTGCTTATTTTGCCTCACAGTTTGGGGGTCCAGAAACAAGAGCCTCGTAACTGTGGGGCAGCAGCAGGAGCCAGGTGGTCATATGATGTCCACAGACGGGAAGCAGAGGGAGACGGATGCTGGTACTCAGCTCACTTTCTTCTTTTTATGCGGCCACAGGATTCAGAGATGGGTTTCCCTCCTCCATTAATCCTTTCTGGAAACATCCTTGTAGATACACCCAGTTGACAGTGAGGATTCACCATCATACTTCTTTTGTCTTGTTTGTTTTGTCTAGTTTTTTTGTTTGTTTTTGAAGACAGAGTCTTATTTTGTAGCTCTGTCTGGCATAGCACTCATGATGCAGTCCAGGTTGGCCTTAAACCCATGTCAATCCTCCTGCCGCAGATTTCCAAGTACCAGGACTACAGACATATACCACCATGCCCAGCTTCATGTGCATTTTAAACCACACAGAGCCTACCTCACTAAATTGAACCCAACAGGAATATGGGTTTATGTGCCAACCCATTCATCAAAGAAGTGATTTGGCCTTCGTTGCTATTCTAGATGGAATTCGAGTAACACTTTAGAATATAAACAGGAACACCTCTTCCTGAAGAATGCATAAAGGGGGTATTTGTCAACAAGAAAGAGTTTTCTCTGGACATCGGTATGTGCCGGCTGCACAGAACAATCCCATAAGGACAGTGGTTTGAATGTTGTCACTACTTGAAATCTCTCACGGAAAATATGATAGCTTCATTCAGGTTCACATCTCCTAGAGCGCCTAGAAAAAAAGAAAAGAGTAAAGAGACTCCATTTCTAAAGTATATTTCAAATGAAAAAAAAATATATATATATATAGTAGGTCGTCCATATTCTTGAGTTCTGAATTCTCAGATTCAAATAGCTGTGTGTGGAAAATAATTTTAATTGCCTCTATACTGAACATGAACAGAATCTTTTTGCCATGACTCCCAAAACAACAGCGTGTAACAACTATTTACTTAGCATGTGTGTTGTATTTGGAATTAGAAGTCATGCAGAGAATATTTAAAATATGAAGAAGGCTGGAACTAGAGGTCAGCCAGTGGCCAAGTACTTGCCTGGCACACACGGGTTCAGGGTTCAGTCCCCTGTAACATACACACACACACACACACACACACACACACAGAATGACCGTCTATGTTGCCAGCTATGTGAGCATCTTCAGATTTTGCTACCTACAACCAGGCCCTGGAAGCAATCTCCGTGAGCTGTGAGGTTTAAGAATACTACTTCTGTTGTGGCTGAGTGTTCTGCTAGGTGGCTAGCATTTTAACAATTTGTTGGGCTTCGGATGAAGCTCACTTGCTAGACTGCTTGCCTGATATTCTCAAAGGGCTAGCTCACTCCCCCAGCACAGCGCAAAGCAGGTGTGGCGGCACACACCTGTAATCCCAACACTTAGGAGGTTGAGGCAGCAGGATAAGAAGTTCGAGGTTAGCCTGGGATACATAGCAAATCCAAGGCTACCCTGGGCTATATTTGTCTCAGGAAAGAAAAATCCTTAACTGTTAATTTATCCCTGGGTTGTAAAATATGTATTACTGTTGTCTTTTAAATAGTCATTTTTTTCTCCAGGTGTGATGGTATAGACCTTTAATTAAAGCACTCAGGAGGCAGAGGCAGGTGGATCTCTGTGAGTTTGAAGCCAGCCTGGTCTACAGAGTGAGTTCCAGGACAGCCAGGGCTCTGAGAGAGACTCTGTCTCAAACCAAGCAAACAAAAAATACCCACTTTCCTAGGTCTAGCCGTAGTCTGTTTACTTTGTTATAAAGAATACAGCAATTTGTTTGCGCTTGTTTTTACTGCTTGCTTCCCAAGGCTACTTGGGTTTTGTTTTGTTTTGTTTTTCTGTTTTAAAAGGCCTAGAACCCCTAATAAAAGAGAGTTGAACAAACCGCTTGAGAACAGAGGAGTGAGCACAAATACAGAGTGCTTGAATCATGAAGTAGTCCGACTGGAAAGGGCAGGAAGATAACTCAATCCAAAACTCCTCTTACAAATGAAGCCATTGAGACCCAGAGAGTTTGTGTGACTCACTCAAGGACACAGAGCCCGCGAGAGGCCGCGTACCCCATTCCTCGTGCACGCTACACGACTCACGAACTTGCCTTCACGGGGGGGGGGCTTCCTCAAACGTCCACGGCTAGACATTTAAAGGGCCACATTCCTGCAAAGGATGTGTTCCTATTGAAGCCTCGGCTAACGGAGAAACATCATTCATCCTGTGTTTGTTGAAGGTCTGCAGGGGAGACAGGGTGGTAAAAGGAACCCTAGATACCGGCCTCCCTCAAAGCTCCCCGCCTTGTTTCCACAGAATGAAGGAACATCCTACTTTCAAACGGTTATTGTATTCAAACACTGCATATCCTGTAGTATTAAATACATATAAATATAGGAATATACATTATATATAGGTATTTATATTTTTATATATAGGTATTTATATCGGTACATTATATGTAGGTATTTGTTATACACAATACATATTAAAATTTGTATTAAATATGGAAATACAATATAAATATAGTATTAAAAAACTGAGGAAGTCCTGTATGACAGTGAAGAGGGGAGGCTGCTCTGGGCAGATGTTGGGAAATCACTCTGCAGAACCCCTCCCTGCCTGGTCTGGAGTGCTGGATAGCACCTAGCTGTTGTTTAACAAGGGGAACAACAGGCTACCTCTGTCAGCCAGCTTGAAAAAGATCTCCTGTAGACCAAATGACAATCTACCTCCCTGAAATTTTAGCCTTCGATAACTTATATTTCATAAGTCCGAGAACCCAGTCAGCTCCTAGACAGGATGTTCAACTGCACCTAAAATGAGGCACTGTGCTTCAGTGTTTCAATCTGAAGTAGCATGTCTGGGAAAACACAACATGCCAAGGGGATGACTTTCATGGTCTCGTTCAACATACACTTCATAAAAGTGATTCAAACCACCACTTCAAAGAACACACACACAGCTGACTTTAGAATCTCTGACGGTCTTCGTGAGTCAACCGACATCAGCAGGTCACACCAACTCCCTTCCGTCTATAACTCTAGTCGGGATTTTATAACACACCCACACAGCTGGCTTCCTGCCCCTCAGCACGGGCGAAGGAAATTCAGCTTTTCCAAAAAGGAAAATCTGTGTGTTTTGCTTTCTAAGATATTCGTGGAATCATTGAAAAACCTTTTTCCCCCCTGGTTCAATCCTAGTATTTTATAGACAAGAGCAAGGCAGCCTGGAAGTAAGAAGTTGTTGTGGGATATTTGTACACTGTGTGAAGATAGGCTGCTATGATTGGTTTGATAAAGAGCCGAATGACCAATAGCTAAGCAGAAAGCATAGACTTCCAGGCAGGAAAAGAGAGAGAGGAAATAAGAGAGGCCATCAAGAAGTGGAACAAGTTGGACATATAAAATAGGAGAGAGGTAAAAGCCATGTGGTAGAATGTAGATTAATAAAAATATAGGCTAATTTAAGTTGTAAGAGCTAGTGGGACAAGCCTAAGCTAAGGCAGAGCTTTCATAATTAATCATAAGTCTCTGTGTTGTTATTTGGGAGCTGGTGACCCAAATTAAAATCCGACTACCAGGAAGTAACCATCCAGGACCCAACCTGGTTTCCTGCATGCCCCAAACCAGAGTGTGCATGGTTCCATAGGTAGACCACTGTGTAACCCCCAGATTTGCCTTTATATGCAGGTGGGTCTCCAACTTTCCGGGGGGTACTTAGCTCATGCAAACAAAAAGAAAACTCAGCTCCCTGGCTCCTTCTCATGGGGACCAAAATAGTATAAACCTTCCTAGAACATAGGCCACTCTCTGCAGGAGGCCCCTATGAGTCTGATGTGCGTCGTTTCTATCATAGGTATCATCCTCTGTGTGACCAGAGGCAGCTTCATCTCTCAGCCCCCACTGGAAGATGCTGCAGGAGGAGAGAGAAGGTCCAAGGCCATACACATACCAAAAATAGTTCTCCTTTACCTGAGTCCATAAGTCTGACCGATCAGTGGTTCAGCTGTCCCCATGCCTCCAAGGGCACCTCACCTGGACTGAGGAAAGTCAAGAGAAAAGGAAGAAAGTGGCTTGAGGAAATAGAACTTCTTTCATCAGTTCCCAAGCCCTGTCATGCCTGTCCTAGCCAGCAGCCATGGGGGTCAGGCATGGGGGAGACCTGAGTGGTGGCTGTGGTTGCTGCGCTGACCCCACGGGAACCCCTTCTTTGTCCCTCTTTGAGGGGTGCTGTTGGAGGGAGCTCTAAGGACCTGACCTTTCTCCCCCTCTCACCCCTACACTAGCAAGAGCAACTTCTTTCAGTGGAGGAGGACTTTGGGAATACTGTTTAATAATTACGAACCGTATCTTCCAGAAGGGCACCAGAAGAGAGGGCATTAGATCCTTCAGGGAAGGCCCCGAGTTTCAGAGCGCCTTGAAACTGTTGGCAAATGAGAGGAATCCCCTGAGTGTGACAAAGCTCCCGCTCTGCCCCAAGCTTCCAGACCATTCCTCAGGCAAGATGACACCCTCCGAGAAATAAAATATGGCGCACACGCACACACCGCCAGCCACGCATAGCTCAGCTGAGACATAGGTTTAGTGATGGAGAAGCTTTGTCAACCAATCACCTCTAAGAAGTGGAACCTAATTAAGGCGTGGCTACCCGGAGCCCAGGAAGAAAAACTGGGACGGACCAGGTGCTTGTGCTCTGGGTGATTCCCGCGGGACACAGCGGAGCTTGGACTTCCCATTCTTGTGGCGTGAGTTTCCCCTTATAATAAGTAAAAATATAATTGCTTATCTTCAAGCTGGCCTGGTTATTTCACAAATCGAGTTAACATTTACAGTTTAGCTTTCTGTGAACCACTGCTCCTGATACAACAGCCATCGCCATATCACACCTCAGTGTCCCCTTTGGCCAAAGAAGCTGAAATCAAGGCCAGCCCTACTGGTCTGCTCACAACACAGCCTCCTGAGCTACAGCGAGTAATGAAATGGGATGGAGGGATCAGGAGAGGATGCATCGAGAGAGGAGACTCCATCACCATGGGTCCCTAGGGAAGGGTGCTGCCATTTGACATCTGTCTCCTCTACCATGTGGGGACTGAGAGCCTGGGTGTTGACAGACTGGCGGCATACACGTGTGTAGTTGGGAATGGTGATCTCCTTGAGTCTGACCTTCCCCCTCTGTAAATGGGGCAAATGATAGCAGTATTCAAAGATGCTATCAAACATAATCACATGAGGAAAGGCCAAGCAGGTGCTGGACCTCCATAGGACGTCTCCACGGTGCTAGCCGCTGTTACTTTAAATATGTAAATTCTAAAGAATCACCCAGAGTACAAATACCACCTGTGAGTTCGGTGCAGGAAGCCCAGTGGATGAGCCAGGTTCTGAACTCAGGCACCCCTGCAGGAAGGCACTGTCCTCTAAGGACTGCATGAACCTACACTTCACATTCCCCTCCATGCAGGACCTTTTCCTTCCCAGAGTGCCTTCCCCCATCCTACGTGCCCTTCACTACAGTCCTGTCCGGTGGCCAAGGTGAATATGCTTCCTGTCTCAGAGAGAGGAAGTCACTTGCCCAAGGCCATCAGCAGGGTCACAAATCCAGGACTGCCTGGCACTGTGGAGAAAGACAAGTGGGATGGCCAAGGAACAGGATTTAAGGAGCCACTTGCTAGCACAACCCCAGGCAGGGATACCTTCTGTTCTTTGCAGTCTGTCCCCAGGCCCTGAACTCTTCCTAAGCACCGAGGTTGAGTCTTGTGTAGGGTGCTACACAGAAGGGGTCAGCCCGTAAGAGCCCATCCCCGAGCCTTGCAGTGGCTGGTCTAGCCCCTAAGCTAGGTATCCGTCTGAGGATCCAGCTGCTAGGTATCCGTCTCAGGATCCAGCTGCAGAGGATAAAAGTGGTGATGGGATTTAATAATCTCAGAAGGCAACTGGTGGGGAGAGGAGGGTGAAATTCCATGTACCTTTAAACCTGAGGGCCAGGGGAGACAGGTCCAAGTCCCACCTAAACCAGGTGGATTCCTAAAGCCCCCCAGCCTCACCTGCCCTAGGAAAAGACTGGTCAAGCCCTGCAGGCAAGCAGCCCATATGGATGACCCCTAGGACAGTAGCTCCTTAATCCTGGCTCACCCAAGAACGAAAGCTCTCCTCTCCATCCCGAGCTTGGCCTCCTTTTGCCCCTATGAATCATGAGAGATACCAAGTAGCAAAAATTCATCTTATCTATGCATGATTGCATTTATTAATTAATCAGCTCACTTGCTCCCATATAAAAGCAACACCTGAGGGGCAGGAGGGATTCAGACCCCCTCCAAAGCCAGGTCATTCTCCAATTCTGAACCCATTCCTTCCTCCAATGGAAGGGGACCACAGAGTTACCGATATTTTGTGGTTGTTTCTGTTACAAAAATAGCCACAATGTATTAGTTTTCTATAGTTGGGGACTGAATTTGTTTATTTCTTTGTATATACCATTTAAGGCTCACACCAAACTTGCAGGGTTTTTGTTCTGATGTATAGCTTTTCCTTAAGACTTATTTGACTTTATGTGTGGGAAAGTTTTGCCTACATGCATGTATGCACCATGTATGTATCTATTGGATCCCCCAGAACTGAGGTTACAGATGGCTGTGAGCCACCATGATGGTTCTGGGCATCAAACCCAGGTCCTCTGCAAGAGCGACAAGTGTTCTTCACCTCAGAGCCATCGCTCCAGCCTCTTTTTTGTTCTGAAGTAAAACGTAAATACAATAAAGAACTCACATAGGCAGACCACACTGTATCATCTCACTGTATCATTTGAACTTCATAGAAATGAACTCCTACTGTATGCACTTTTTTCCCCTTTTTACCATGGGGGTCTTTTGCAGCCCATGCTAACCTCCAACTTGTTCCATATCCAAGGAAGGGATTACAAGTGTGTCCCACCATGTCTGCCTGGTTTCTGTAGGGCTGGGACTCAAACCCAGGGCTTCATGCATGCTAGGCAAGCACTGTAGCAACTGAGCTATATCCTCAGCCCTGACGCGTGCTCAGTTGTGTCTGATTTCCTTCCTCAACTTTGTGTGATTTGCCTGTGTGTGCGTTACCATTTGCCCTTGTATACACCTAATGGGGTCTCACTGTATGATTATACAGTTTGGGGGGTCCACTGAAGCAGGTTTGCTTAATATCATTATCATTGTGATCGTCCTGTTTTGCCAATGCAGCAAACTGGGCCCTAAGTTGCTTTCTAACCTTGCAGTTTAAGGTCACAGGCTGACCGTGAGGCTGAATTGAAGCCAGGTCCCTTTGACTCCTGAAGATGTTCCTCTCCTCTTTACAGTTCTGGGGACAGGAGCAAGGAAACCTTCCTGCTGCGGTCATGCTCTTGCCTCCTGAAGTATGACTGGGAGTCAGGAAAAGACCCAGCTCCAGGTGGAGAGAAAACGGCCCTGGGTTTGGCGATTGCCAATATTTACCTTTGTTGCTCTAGAAGCTGATAGCACGGGTATGGCCGTCATTCACAACCCTGTACCTTGAGACCAAGGCTTTGCCAACATTTCACAACAAGTCCAAACAACCTCCACAAGGAAGAGATGCCCTCGTCCCCTGACCAGCAGCCATTCACAGGCTACCCTTTGCTCTGGCTCCCCAGAGCATAACTTCTCAGATAGGCGCTCAGATGTGCTCATTTGGAACCCCTGCAAAGAGCATTGCAGGCCCTAAAGCCAGGTTTCTGGGTAACCCAAGCATTGCCCATCAAAGAGTGGAGCTCCCAGAGCTGCCCTGACTTCAAGAACAAGCCAAGGTATTTGGCCTGTTCCCAGTTCTCTAAACCTTCAGGCCTTGGCAGGACCGTCCACAAGGCAGCCACAGGGCGGCAGGAGCCCTGCTGACCTCCCTGCCACTTCACCCCCTGAACTCAGGTAGCATTCCAGTCAGACCAGCCACACATGATTAAATGCTTGGCTACGTGCAGGGGTGGGAGACCCCGGGGGGAAGAAGGGCTCAGAGCCAACTCCCTGAGGCACCCAGGGCACCCTTTGGTCTGTTGATCATTAACAGCAGCCACCTCACAGCAGACAGAAAGGGGAAAGTCCAAGGGGATGGCCTGCTCCCTCCTCCCAGTCCCCTCCTCCAAACATGCCAATCCGGAGCTTCATGGACCATGAGCTCATGATCCTGGGGGAAGGTGTGTGCCGAGTCATCCAATCCAGCTGGTGCCTCTTGCTTCTGCTGGTCACCACCAAGGGCAAGGGAGACAGAAACCTGACCCTGGGAGATCTGTAGTTACTGTGTGCCAGGAACTGTCCCCAGTGGCTTCAGTGTGCCAGCCTATGACACTCCAAAGAACAATTGGTAAAATGCCATGATGTCGTCAAAGGGCCTGGGTTCAGGTCCAGCAACTTCCTCTCACTGTATGACAAACTGACGAGCTCCCTTGTGGCTCACTTCATCCATGTAAAGTGGGGGTGCTATGTGTGCTGGTCAGTTTAACTGTCAACTTGATACAACCTAGGAAAAGGAGTCTCAGCGAGGGCTTGTCTGGATCGCTTGGCCTGTGGGCACCTCGATGAGGGATTGTCCAGATTGCTTTAACGGACACCAGAAGACCCAGGCTGAGAATGGGAGGCACAATTCCCTGGTTTAGGATCTGGATAGTGTAAGAGAAGAAAAGCTAGCTGAACACCAGCACGTATGCACTCATTTCTCTCTGCTCTTGACTGTGGCTCTGGCAGAACCAGAATTTTAAGGACCTGCTGTCTTGACTTCCCCATTGCAATGGATTATAACCCAGAACCGTAAGCTTAAATAAACCTCTTCTCCCTAAATTGCCTTTTTGTCAGGGTATCTTACTGCAGCAACAGAGAGGAAACTGGGATGCTGGGGAGCTTCCTCCAGTACATCATTAGATAGTACACAGAGGTCTTAAACACCACGTGGTATCGGTGGAAGCTGCTGCTGCCCAGTGTTCCCTCAGTCTTCACGACAACCCCTTGAGACAGGTTGTCCTGCCTGCTAAGATGGTTCAGAGGGTAAAGGGGCTTGTGGTCAAACCTGCTGAACCGGATTCAACCAGAAGGGACCCATGGGAAGGAAAGAACCAGCTCCCATGGATTGTCCTCTGACATCCATGTCCACGTTGCGGCACTCACGCACCTTTTTAAAAAGAAACAAAGGCCAGGTGTGGTGACATATACATTAATCCTAGCATTTGAGAGACAGGCAGGCAGGGCCAGCCTGGTCTACACAGTGAGTTCCAGAGTAGTCAGGGATATGTAGAGAGAGCCTGTCTTAAAAAAAATTTTTAAAAAAAGTTACCCTTCCTATTACTTATTACTTTAATGGTTGGCAGTATTCTCTTGGAAGAGGACTGAATATTCAAAAGAAATGAAATAATTATAGGTGGGTGGTGGTGGTGCACACCTTTAACCCCAGCCTTCTAGAGGCACAGGCAGGCAGATCTATGGTCAAAGCCAACCTGGTCTACAGAGTGAGTTCTAGGACAGCTAAGGCTGCACAAAGAAATGCTGTATTGAAAAAACAACAACAAAAGCAAACAAAAACAAAGGCAGTCCCTCTCCTTCTTGGTGCTATGGCTCGTTCTTGCCATGCCACATACACAAGCCTATCTCCTGAAGTGCAAGGGATGTGTGACCCAATTATTGGCAAAACTCTGAGCAACCTGGATCCCTGAGGCCCAGTGGGCCCTACCTTCCTCCTGATGATGAGACACCACGACCAGGAAAGGTCAGTGGCCCACGTGGCTCATTGCTTTGAGTTGCTCCAAAGGAAGGCCAGCAGGGCAGCCCTGAGACCTTGCCCAACAAAGGGAATCTTGTAGAAGTCACACAAAGATAGTCAGGGTCCTAGGCAGGGCTGGAAAAGAAAGCCCAGTGCCCAGGCAAAGCAGAAGCTAGTCCTATGGTCCACGCATCCCCTTGTGTGGGCCTATCTTCAGCTCCCACTGCAGGATTCTTAGCCCTGGCCAGCTATGAAACCACATTTCCTGGATGTCCTGGTAGCCTAGCGCTTAGGGCCACTACCAAGGCCCTTCCTATTATGCTGGGGAAATAGGGCTGAAGCTCTTGCTTCCTTTCCTAAGTAGTTTCAGGCTCTAGATAGCAGGAAGTCAGGCTAATGGCCCGGGCAAACTAAAGCCCTGAGTTCCTCAGGGAGACACTTAGGTGGGATATGGGGTTAGGGTCTAAAAACAGCCAGTTTCCCTAGGTGACATGGAGCCTCCCTTTGCCTTCCCACCCTTCCAGGACCTCCTGGTTTCAATGCTTTTCTTTGTTATCTAACTCCAGAGGCTGACTTCAAAGAAGGACATTCAGGGTGGTTGTGAGATCCCCTTCTGAAGCCAACTTGTGACATCCTGAAAGGAAGAATTAGATAGTCACCATAGGCTGTGTCTACAGAGAAAAGAGCTCAAAGTGAATGACTGAATGTCTTTACTTTAAGTCAAAATGGAAGATCACCACCCACCCAAATGCATGCTCACACACACACACACACACCCTCAATGCCTCTCTTGAGAAATAAGAGGCCTGGGTTCATTCAGATGCCAGGCTCAAGGCCTTTGTCCTTGTACCGTCAGCCACTGCCCTGGGAAAGGAAACAGTCCTGATATTTCTACCGCACAACCCTGACATTGAGTAACACCTTCTGGGAAGGGGAAATGTCCAGTTACTGGTAGTTCATTCAGTAATGGACAGTGTCTGCGGCAGATCTACATATTGGGGAGGCCAGTGGAGTGAAGGTGGAGGCCGCTCAACCCTCAAAACTTACTAACTGCGAGGAACCAGTGACTCAAATGTCATCTCTGCCCACCCAAGACTCAGTTCTCCCAGGTCTGATCTTTACAGAGACCCAACTCCTTTCTCACAAGTTAAGCATCTCTTTCCAGTAGCTACCTGATCCCGGCTAGATTTCATGATCCTCCTGCCTCAATGTTCAGCAAATCCCATGTGCACCCCTACAACCGGCGTGGATGAACTTCTAACCAAGGAGACCTGGTGAGAACTGCTGACTTCCTTAGTGTACGTGAACCCCATCTTCCCTTTACTGCCGTCTAGTCAAGTCCAGGTGCAGACTGCCCTTTCCCGTCCTTACACTTCCTCACACCCCTTCAGGGAGTGTGAGAAGTTAGGACCGTGGTTAACACCTACAAGAGCACCCATTTCAGGCCTGCCAGTGTGGCATGGGTTACACCCCCTTCGGCAGTAGTTCCTTGACCACCCCCCCCCCCAAAGACCACGTGAGAAAACTGGATGTACCTGGATCACAGCTCCCAAAGTAGCCAAGGCCACACAGGTGAGCAAGGTTACCCTGGACTTACTCACTGAAGGCTTCTTTGCAAACAAACAAAAAAATACAAAACAAAAATCTCTACCCCACCCAGGTTGAGTGAACTTCCAGCACCCACACCCAGAGCTCTGGGCGGTAGCTTTTGAGGATGAAAGGCCAACCACTGCGCTGCCCTCCAGTGAGGGTCAGACACACAAGGGAAGAGACTCTAGACAATGATTTCTTGAAAAACGGGGTTTATTGATTTTTTTAAACTGCAAATAGTCGTTACAAAAAGTTTTTTTTCTTTTAAATAAATTCACACAAAGAAAGAGAAATAGGAAGCGACGGTAGTGACCAGCAAGAGGAATAATAATTACATTCATCTTTATGTGTGTGCGCCAGTTGTTTATGTTAGCATTGGAAAACTCCAACCTGGAATCCAGAACCTCGAATCTGCGAGCGCGCGGAATGTCTTGAGATGGGCACGTGAAGTCAAAGGGGTTCTCTCTTTTTTCTGTTTTCCCTTTTAGAAGCTATACATAAAAGGTGGCTTCCTTCTGTAGTCACAGAGCTCGAACATACATTCCCAGTCCTACCTGTGAAAGGCCTAAGGAGAAGAAACTCAATTTGCAGTCCAACACAAAGGGGAGAATTTCTAAAATAAATAATCCAACAGTTTTTTGCATTTTTTTAAATTAATTTTTCATTTTTTTAAAATAAAATAACCAAAAAAAGTGTAAAGTTACAAAAATGTTGTTGAAGAATAATATATTAAAACTGTGGAAAAAAGGAAAGACACGTCACAAAATTTTAAGATTAATATGAAGATCATAATTTAACATAAAAGAATATATTCTATGGATTTGTCATCCCGATAAATATGAACAAAATTAACAAAAAAAGCATAGTTTGGCAATAAATACGTTTTGATAAGTTAAATAAGCTTTTTTATATTGATGTGCAGTGACAAGCAAAATTTTTGCTCTCCAATTTCTGAAAGTTAGATGAAGTTTAACCCCAGGGAAAAAAGCATGGCGTGAGGGCTCTAAGGTAGACCTAAGGTATTCTAGAGCAAAATCCATTAAAGCTACTTCTACAGGAAATCGTTTTACACAGATATCGTATGTGGAATGAATACCATTAACTGCTCACCCCTTACAGTTTGGTTTTTTTTTTTCAGCTTTTCTCTCATTTTGTCGTCATTTTTAAGATGTCACATATGAATTGGGGAACTTTAGCACCAAAATCAAGTCTCTCATAGTCCATCGTTTCCCCTTCCTCCCCACTTAAAAAAAAAAAAAGAAAAAGAAATTAAATCACAAAGTCCCACTTATGTCAAAACCTTCGTCCAACTGGTTCAACCTTCCTCCCTGAAGACCTACACAAACCCGGGCAAGATTAGTCAACAGGGGTTCGGGCTGGGATGAAAAAGGTTTTGAGTGTCAAAATAGGTTTCCCCCAAACCCCAAGTCCAGCAACAATTCTCTGAGGGAGGCAGGTAACTACAAGGAAGAGGAAGTGTGCGGGGAGACTGAAAGGAAGGTGCGCTTGGGTCGCCAGCTGGGGGAGCTGCTGGTTGCGGGTCACCCCCCAACCCCATGGGCAGAGGCTCTGGGAGGCCCACGGGTGCCCCCTGGCGTTGAAGAGGTAATGTAGTCACAGTGACAAAGTTAGATAGATAACAAGGCACTAAGTTGCTTCTGTAAACGGTTACTGCTTTTCTTTTGTGATTTGGCACTTAAGGCTTAAGCCAAAAAAAGGCATCTACTGACAAATATGGGACTCTGTTATGCGTGGTTAAGTGGGCTATGAAATGGAGGGAGGGGGTTTCAAGCCAGAAGAAGCTACCAACAAATTGACTTGTCCTTATGTTGGGGGTGGGGGCAACATACCAAGGTTCTGGGGAAGGGGCTGAGCTTAAATGTATCAATGTAGGGATTGAGGGGAAGTTAGGGGGTGGGGAGGTGAAGGCTTGGGATGGGGTGCAGGGTGGAGAGGTGAAGGAGGCAGGGTGTCCCTCCCTACCCTGGCTTAGTCATCTGAGATGGAGAGTCTGCTGAAAATGGGCAGGCGTCTTGAGTTGTCCAAGGTAGGGGAATCTGAGCCACTGTGGCTGCTGCTGGAGCTGCTCAGGTAGCCCTCCTGGTCCGAGAGAGAATCCTGAGGGCTGGGGGGAGAGTCAAACATGTGAGGGGACTCGGACATGGGCCGGAAGAGGAAGGTGGTGGGGGAGCCTCCCCCGGGTAGCCCCATGCTAGGAGCAAAGAGGCTCGCCAGCTCCTGGCTGGAAAAGGCGAAGGGGTTATTGGTGCCATCGGGCAGGGTAGGTGAGCCCAGGAGGTCATCCGCGCTCAGGATGGGGGGTGGGGTGATAGACGTGGGGCTGTCCAGCAGCCCCGTGGCAGCGGCGGTGGCAGCGGCACTGGGAAACCCAGCAAAGCTAAAGCTATGCTGGAGGCGGGGACGGTCAGCGGAGAGGTCCCGGCCCCCGGCCAGGGCGCGGCGCTCCTCGGCGTTGTGAATGAAGTGGCAGCGGGGCCCATACGGGCAAAAGCCGATGGTGTGGAAGGTGCGGCAAAGCTCCGTCTTGTACTTGGGGTGGCGGGTCAGGCTGCGGAGCTCGTGGATGCCGTGCGCGAACTGGCACTTGTCCCCGTACTTACAGGCACCGTTTTCTTCGAAGGGGCGGCAGAGCTCCGTCTTGTAGCGGCTGGAGTTGACCTGGCCGCTCCCAGGCTGCTTCTGGGCGGGCAGAAGCCGCTCGCCCCCTTCAGAGAAAGAGCGGTCTCGAAAGCGGCTGTCGCGGGAGCTCAGGGACGGGGCCGGCTCGCCCTTAAGGCTGCTGAGAAGTTGGTTCTGATGGAACTTGGAGCTGGGCAGAGTGACCGAGTGCCTCCGAGGGAAGCCCCCGCCAGCAGGGGTGCCCACTGCCTTCCTGTCCAGCAGGCAGCCCCCAGCACTGGGAGTGCTGTAGTTGAGCATCTTGTTACCCTGGAGGGGAGGGGAGGGAAAAGGACCGGTGAGTGACCGAGGACACCCACGAGGCCAGGGCATGGTGTCCACAAACGACAGCACCCCTTCATCAGATAGGCCACTCTGTCCCTCTCTAAAAGGAGCCACCTGGGTTTATTTTGGCACTGCTCATGAGAAACCACAAAAATCCTGCCCTGTATGAAAAAAAAAATATATGTATAGGTATCCTGCTCCATGCTGACCCCTGATATGTAGATTGCTTTATATCCCCATGTCCCTGGAGCTATTTTTTCCCCTCTAAACTCCAAGTCCTGTTTATACATTCCTCAACTCAGAGTATTTCACACAAGGCAGTCCTCTCTAATTTCCCTCCCCCCCAACAGAATCAGGTAAGCCCCTGGGAGAAGACAAAACATGAGCCAAATCCTCCCCATCAGTCCCTGCTAGCCCCCTCCCCCACAATCTGGCCCCAAACTCTCCACTTCCTCTTCCACAAGTGTACCCTTCCTTTGGCAACAGGTTTTCAAACTGTCCTTTTTTTTTTTCTTTCTTGGGGAAGAGCCTAGTCTGGGATATGGGGAGAGGGATATGCACGGCTCCCCAAGCCCACAGCTTCCGGAGGAGCACCCCGGAGAGGGATTTCTCCCCCCCCCCCCATTCCCCCACTCCCTTCACTGGGAAGATGCCTTTGCACTTGGTCTCCTGGCTGCAAGAGCGGTCTGGATAAGAGCACCAGTGTTTAATCTTGAACCAAAGCTGCAGATGGGAAAGAAAGCGCTAGCTCCCCGCCCCTCCCCACACACACCTCGCAGTCAATGGGGGGAGGGGGGACTCGAGCAGGGACAGAGCTGCCACAAGCCCTAGTCACCTGCTCAAACTACCCAAGATTTAGAAAGAGTTGGGGGTGGGAGACTTGAAAGTTTATCTCCAGGCCCCTGACACAAGTGGGTGTCATTGTGCAAATTCTAAAGTTAGTCCCTTAGGATCAGCAGCGGGGGATCGGGAATCAGTAACCCTGTAACCGCAACCACCCCACCGAGCGGATTACAGGAACCCAGTGGAGAGCCGGTTCCCAACAATGAGGTTCATTTAAAAAAAGTCCTGCGGGGGGAGGGGGCAAAAGAAAGAGAAATAGATCAAAGAGCGGGCAGCCAGGACGAGAAGGATGGAGTTGTTCAGGAGCTCAGGCAGCCGCCAGGGCGAATAGACTTGGGAAAACGCAAGGAAGAGAAAAATGCTGAAAATTTAAAGTTTTTTGATGTTGCTCTTCAGCTCCAGCACGCCCCTGCGCCCCAACCCTGCAGCCCCGGGGCCTTGGCAGCTGCACCGACAGGAGCAGCAAGCTAGGAAGGGAGCAACATGACCCGACGTGTTTAAGGGAAGGCAAAAACAGTTCAGCAATTAAAAGCAGCCTAGCAGCTTCATCCTTTCAAATTGGGGGGTTGGGAGAAGTAGAGTGGGAAAAAAATTAACAACATCCATGGAGTTGTACATTTCAACCGCACTCCTGGAACAAGCAGATTTTAAAACTTTTTTTTTTTTGGTCGAAAAACCGACTAGTAAACTACCCCCATTTAAGGAGGCCCTATTAAATCCTAACTGGCGGGAACTTGAGTTCTGGCAGCATTTTGTTCCCCTACTCCTCAATCAACGAGCCACGGTGCCTCACAACACAGGTAAGCGCTACTTTCAGCTAAAAGTTTGCAGCGTGATCAAGCAGCGCTCTCGCGGAGGAAGCCTAGCCCAGCTGGGGCGGGCACAAACTCCACTACAAACTCGCCTTGCCTACATCTTCTTAAACCTTAAATCGGCCCTTTTTTCCCTGCCGCAATACCTCTTAAGTTCTCCAAGGCAGAGAGGGAAATTCTCCCAGCCAAATACCGGTCTGAGACTTCACTTTTCTTAGAGACCCCCTACGCCACAGGGAGCAAAGTTGTCGGGGAGACTCGAACTCCTCCAGCAGGCACGGAAACCCAGAGCGCGCACACCGGGAGCCCACCGAACCCAGCTCTCGTGGCACACCATGCAGGAATGAATCCTTCAAAGTTTGTCCCAATCCTAGCCACTCTTCCGCACCCCCGGGCCAGCCCTTGCCCCGCAAACTTGAGCAGTCACCCAGAACGTTGCTCCCAAACGCACATGGAACTCCACCTGGGACCTGAAACTAAGTAGGGAGGACACGGCCAAATTCCTTCATCGTGGAGGGAAACGCAAACAGTGAAAGCCCGTCACTCGCTCTATGCCGTTTCCCCAGAATCAAACTTTAGGAGTTTCTTTCAAACACAAGAGAAACTTTCGAAAAGCTCCGCCCTACTTTACCTTGCATAAAACTTCGCTCAAGTCGAAGATGGTGGCAGACACGAGGGTGGTGGTCATCGTGGGCGTTCGCACGGGGCAAGGAATAGTCTGTGGTGTGTCGTGAAGGTCCCGGTGCGGGGAAGGCGCAGCCTCCGGCTCTCCGGTCTGGAGTCCCACACGCCTGCTCCCGGCGCCCCTCGCCTTTCTGACTCCCGGGCAGCGGCGCGCAAAGCCCAATTTATAAGATTTGGTGAGTTGAGGGGTGGGGGGAGGAGCTTTAAACTTATTTAAATGAAGAAGAGGAGGCGGAAAAAAAAAGTTGATTGACACTGAGGTTGAATCAGCCATGCGGTCAAGCGGGAGGGAGGGGTAAAAGGGGAGGAAAGAAACTTTCAAAAGGAAGAAGAGGGAGGGGGAGACGAGGAAAGAAGGCGGAAAAAAAAGAACCACTCGGAGCGGCGCACAACTTTTTTTTCTTAAAGAGGAAAAGTTTCGAGTCCGCGGGCTCCGCTCCCCAGCGATGGGGGCGCCCCTCCCTGGGGCTGGGCGGGGCCGAGGGGGAGGGGCGCCCACCCTTTGTCAGCCTCGCTGCCCGGCTCTGTGACATCACTCATTCCACCCCCTTCGGAGTTCTGGTTGTTGTGTTGTTTTGGGGGGGGGATGTGGTGTGGTGTGGTGTGTGTGTGTGTGCGCGCGCGAGCGCGTGTGTGTTTTGGTCGGGCAGGAAGGCGGGCTCGACTTTCTCTTTTTTTTTTTTTTTTTTTTTTTTTTTTTTGCTAGCTGGAGCTGAAGCTAGTCCTGCGCGGGCAGAGCTGCGGTTTCCATCTTGAGCTGGTGTCCCTTGAAACTTCTCCAAGTGTCCGCACGACTTACCTTTCCCTGACTTCCCGGTCCACACCCAGCTGCCCACCGCAAAACGAGCTGGGCGAGGAGTTTAAGAATTCAGAGCACCCCAAATGTCCGAGTCAGGAGTTCTATGTTTGTTTCCCACCAGGGTGCGGAGGAGTAGGGGCGATCAGGAAAACTTTTTTCCTTCGGAGAGGCTGGCCTGGCGGGGGCGAGCGCAGCAAGATTTAGCGCGCAGCGCGCGTGCACACGCGTGCTGGGCCGGCAGCCGGCGCTCTCCCGGTCGGGTGAGGGGACATTTCGAAAAAGACCACTGTCTGGGCAGATCTCGTTTAAACAGACCTAGATGGGGCGCTTCGTTCACACATCCGATCTTTAAACTTACCGCAGAAAAACCCAGACTTTCATGGGCGCCTCTTCATCCGGCTCACAAAAATAAAAAGAGCAACGAGTCACTTTCCACGCGCGCTTTGAATCTGGGCTTACCTCCTCCACACATCCCCAAATGTTAAAAACAAGAAAAAAAAAAGTTACTTGGGTAAGAAGGAAGGTAGAGGTGGGGGAAGCGACACTTGTAACTTCTTGCTGCTCTCCCGCCCCCACGCGAACGGAACATATGGCTTGTCACTGTGCCCTGTTTGGGGGTGCCAAGGAATGGTACCCCACGGAACCCAATGGCCTTCAATGAATTATTCCGCCCTTAAAAACCGCGAATATGTATTTATTTACTATTAGGTTTGGCTGCCTCCCACCCGCACCCGCTCGCGTGCTGGAGTGGAGACCCGGGCGGAAATCGCGGGCCGCGCCGCCCCGGCCTCGCACGTTTCTTCCCAGCACTCGAGGCCGCCGGGTCTGTTATGAAACCCGGTGCGCCGAGTGGCTACGAGCGAGTTCCATTGCGATGTAATTAGGTCACCCCATTACGAGTACGTTTCTCTGGAAAGGACGGAGCGGGCGGAGCAGAGCGTTCGAGCCTGAGCCGCACCACCCCTTACACACACGCACATTTTATTTTTTTAAAAAAAATGCATGTATTTATCGCCAACCTCTGGGCAAACCCAGGGAAATCTTCCAAATCACAACTATTTTAGAAACCAGGTTTTTTTTTTTCAATTTTGCGAAAACACACGACTTTTGCTGCAGCCCACGAACCTAACGTAATTCCCTGCGGGGTCTCTGCTTGACTCGTCTCCAACAATTTGAGTTGCTGGCCCCCACTTTTAACCCGGCTGCTGCTCCTGACTTTTTCGGCTTGCTGCTGTCCAGCCGCCGGTTGCTTCCCTCCCCCGCTCCCATTTTTCATCTTTTCTTGAAATCTGGCAAGCGCCGGGAAGGGAAATAACTTCCATCCACCTTAATTTAAATCATTCGGATGTGTAGGTTTCTTTTTAAAGGGATGTTTGCTCGTTCCCCTCCCCAGCTCTAAGGGGGTTGGTGTGTGCGCGCGGATTTCGTGCTGTTTCTCGGTGATGAGGTAATGAGTTCCAGATTTCGGGACAGAGCAGGGTGCGTTAAAACCACAAGGTTAGCCTAAGTCCTGATGTGAAGCTATTTCGACTTTTCATTCCGCACCACCCGCCCGGGCTGGTCTAAACTCCCGAGTGTTTGCGAAGCTCTGCTGAGGGGAGGACCGAGGCCGGGGTGGGGCGGCCTCCTGGGATAGTGTTGTCCCTCAGAAGCGAAGGACCGGGCTTGGGGCACCCCGAGCTGCCTAAATAATCTTGTTGATTTGTTTGTTTGCTGTTTTCTCTTTCTCTCAAAGAAAAAAGCGATTCCTCGAATTTCCTGCGCCTTCCCAGCTCCCCTGAGTCTCCCCCCTCCCCCGTCCCCCTCCGCGGGCGGCGCGCTCCCGGGTTGTTTACCCGCCCCGCCGACCGCCCGGTTTTGTTCCTGCTCCCAGAGCCCGTCTCTATAATTAAACTCTTTTTTCTAATTGTCGGGTTGCAACGTCATTTAGGGGACTTTCCAAGTGGGGGGGGGGGAGAAGGGAGGGAGGCGGAGGGGGGGGCGCGCTCCTTAACCCTTCGCTGACCTGCGCCTGGGACGCCTGGCCCGCGCGGAGGCCGGCGCGACCCGCAGGTGGGCGGTAGGTACCGGGCCAGCCCCAGCCGGGCCGCGAGGCTCCAGGGACGCGAGCCCAGGCTTCTCGCGCGCCCCGCCGCCCTTGCCGTCGCCTCCACCTGTGCCGCCGCTTCCGCCCGGGGGGTGGGGGGGGCGCCGCTCTGCCGCCGACTTCCGGTTCGCGCGCCCGGGCCGCGCAGGTATTTTGGCTGGGGTGGTGGCGGGGCCGCGAGGTCTGAAGACGGGGGAGAGTGAAAGTCCTCGGAGGCGCAGAGGTACTGAGCCTGTGTGCGTCCGCCTAGCCTGGGACGAGCCCGTCGACCTTGCTGAGGGGGGAGCTGCGGCACGGGGTTGCGGACCCCCAGACGGTTGGACCGGTCAGCGGCGCCAGGCGACGCCTCTCAGCGCCTAGAGGGGCTGCACTTCCTTCCATGCCTCAGGTCACTTGCGAAATCTCCAAAAATCTTCGGATTGAAATCTGACCCCTTCCCGGCTCTTTGCCCCCTGAGTGCTGGGTGTGTAGCCTCGACGTCGCTGGGGTAAAGGGTAAAGGGAGATCTGGCCTAGTGAAGCCACCTGGAGTACCTGTCCGGTTTGTGGACCCTGCGAGGCACAGTGATTCAGAGCCTCTAGGGTGAGCCCAGGAATCTGCACCACCCCCCTCCCGTGGGTCCAAGACGTTGAGCTGTTCAGGATTCACATCTCGCTTCAGCCCTTTTCTAGCTGCGATTTGTTTTCTTGTTGACACAAGGTCTTGCTGTTTTACCTAGGCTGGCCTCAAACTGTGTACTCAGGTGAACCTGGGGAAGACTAAAGTGGGTTAGGTTGTGGCATGGGAACCTGTTGTGTAACTTTTCCGAAAATTCTGATTATTGCCACAGGTATTTCTGCAAACACTAGATGGGGGAGGAGGTGTCTTAGAATAGAGGTCTCCAAGTCTTAAAGTACCTCAAAGCACTTAGTGACCACCACTCAGTTGTAACGTCCCCAGAAGCAGGCAGAGTCCCTGAGGCAGCCCAGATACTCCAGTGAATGCAGCATTGCCTGGGGTCTTTGTCCTTAAGAAAAGACACCTCCAGCCAGAACTACTGAGAGTCCAACCCAGTCTGGCAGAGAGAAAGTCTTGCTGGTTCCTAAGTGGGATATTTAAACCTCCGTTCTTAGGTTGTTTCAGGTCCTTGAAGAGAAGTTGGAGATTAACTACAGGGTAGTTCCCTTGGCTGTAGCCCCTAGCCTGGGCCTGAGAAGAACAATTGAACAAAAGACACCTGGTCTGGCCTAACCTGCAGACTTTAGCTCCCCCCCCCCCCACACACACACACACTTCCACACCTCCAGGGCAGTCTCAAGTGGTCTTATTTAAGAAAAGTAAGTCCTCTTTCTCCTACCCCTGGGCCTTTGCACATGCAAATCCTGTCTGAACTCATTAGCCCAAGAATTTTTTTTTACTTTTTTTAGACAGGGATTCTCCACGTAGTTCTGGCTGTCCTGGAACTTACTATTTTAGACCAGGCTGCCTGAAACTCACAGAGATCTACTGCCTACCACCACACCTGCTTACATCTTTTTTCTTTTTTAAGAAAGTTTCTAGCTCAGACATCACTTCCTATGGGAAACATTCTTGACTGCACACCTACCTCACCAAGACAAAGAGTCTGTCTTCTCCCGTGTATGTGTGTGTTCACGGAATATCTGCTTCCTTGAGTAGTTTCAGTCTGATAGTTCGCAGTCCTCCTAGCTTTGGGTTACTTTTTTAAAAAAGATTTATTCGTGTATTTTATGTATATGAGTGCTCTGTCTTCAAGCACACAAGAAGAAATCTGCTCCATTACAGATGGTTGTGAGCCACCATGTGGGTGCTGGGGATTGAACTCAGAACCTCTGGAAGAGCAGTTAAGTGCTCTTAACTCCTGAGCCATCTCTCCAGCCCTTTGTCTTTTTAACACACAGTAAAGTTGATTTTTACTTTATATATATATATATATATATATATATATATATATATATAGTAAAAAAGAATATATTTGTGGGAAGATAGAGTCAGGAAATGGCTAGCACAGTCAGACCAGCAGTTCCACTGCCTCTCAGAATACTACCTGGTGTTGTCCCTTTGTGGTCACGCCTTGCTCGGTCTCTAATCCCTAGCAACCACTGTTGTTGTGTTCTCATTCACAATAATAGTGTCTTCTCTAGAATGCCATATAAATAAAGCCAGACAATACATATTTCACACCATAATACCTTTGAGGTTTTATCCATGTTGTATATATTGATGGCTCATTCCATTATTAATAAATAGCATCCTGATACATGAGTATACACTAGTTTGACTACCATGAACCTATTTCCAGCTCTGAGCTTCAAATAGAACTTCAATAAACATTCATAAACAAGTCTGTGTAAGCACAGTTCTTCCCTAGGGTGAATAAAGGAGACTTCTAGGGCCATATGGTAGTTGTGCATGAAAACTCAGTTTTAAGCTACCAAGAGTTTTCTTTTGTTTTTGAGACAGTCTCCACGTATCACTGGCTGTTCTGGCACTGACAGAGATCCACCTGCCTCAGCCTCCCAGATGCAGGGGTTAATGGTGTGCACCACCACACCCAGCTCTACCAAGCCCTTTTGCCGAGTGGCATTTTACACTTCTGCATCTCTAGCAGGTGTATGTATGCGTCTCCAGTTGCTTTACTGAGGCTGTAAATGTACTTTAATATACAGTGATAAACCGTCATGCATCTGGCTTGGTTTGGATGAAGACAGGGCTTCCTGCTCCCAGACTGATCTAGAATTGACTAAACAATCCCAGCTGACCTCGGACTCAAGGCACGTCTCCTGCCTCAGCCTCCCAAGTGTTAAGGTTACAGGTTTGAGTCACCATATGCTTGCTCTTTTCATTATGATTCAATTCACATTTCTCTAACAGACGTCGAACAACGGTCTGTCTGTTTAGATGCCTCCTGTGTAGGTAGCCTCTCTTCAAGTCTTTAGCATATTTTAACTGGGTCATCTGTTTCTGTTGATATTTGTGGACTCTTTATATATTCTAGATGCAGATCCTTTGTCAAACGTGTTACTTGCAAGTATTTTCTCAAGCCTGACCCTTACCTTTCCATCCTTATAAAAGTATCTTTCACAGGGAAAAGAAAATGCTTCTGGTGTCAAAGATGAGTGCGCGCCAACCCAAGTCATTAAGATCTTGTTTTGGGGGGTCTGGAGAGATGGCTCAGTGGTTAAGAGCATTGCCTGCTCTTCCAAAGGTCCTGAGTTCAATTCCCAACAACCACATGGTGGTTCACAACCATCTGTAATGAGGTGCCCTCTTCTGGCCTGCAGACATACACACAGACAGAATATTGTATACATAATAAATAAATAAATATTAAAAAAAATACCTTGTTTTTGCCAAACCTGCTGACACAGTCCAGCTGATTTAGAGGATTAAAAAAAAAAAAAGAGGATCAAATTCAAGGCCTACCTGGGTAACTTAGCAAGACCCTGTCTCAAAAACTGAAAACTAAAGCACTAGGAATAGAATTCAGTGGCGGAGGGTGACCTGGCATAGGTGTGAGTGGCGGAGGGTGACCTGGCATAGGTGTGAGTGGCGGAGGGTGACTGGCATAGGTGTGAGTGGCGGAGGGTGACCTGGCATAGGTGTGAGTGGCGGAGGGCGACCTGGCATAGGTGTGAGTGGCGGAGGGTGACCTGGCATAGGTGTGAGTGGCGGAGGGCGACCTGGCATAGGTGTGAGTGGCGGAGGGTGACCTGGCATAGGTGTGAGTGGCGGAGGGCGACCTGGTATAGGTGTGAAGCCATAGGTTCAAGCCTCAGTTCTGGTGGGGAAAAAAAAAAATCTGCTTTCTTCTAGAAGTTTTATATTTTTAAATTATTATTAACAAATGTTTATCTTATTGCTGTTTTGAATATTTGATCAACATATAATGTCCTAGTCTCCTATAACCTTTTATATTCTAGACATTATGTTCAAACTATTTAAACACAAGAAACTCTTAAATTGTTATTTATATTAATGTGTGTGTGTGTGTGTGTGTATGTGCGCGTGCGTGCGTGCGTGCATGCATGCCTAGCAGATAAGACACTGATTCACCTGTATGTAGGTCAGAGAAGATAACCTTCAGGACTGAACCCAGGTTGTCGAACAGTGTGAGCCATCTTGCCAGCTCTCTCTTCTTTTTCTCTTGTTTCTTGGTGCTAGAGAGTGAACCTAGAGCCTCACATCTTTAGCTCCTGAGGGATCTTTCTCTGTCATTCAGTCTGTTTGTGCCTTCGGATCTAAAGTGAGTCCCTTTTAAGTGAGAGGTAGTTGAGTTTTCATATCCATTTTGCTGACTTGTCTTTGGACTGGAGAGTTTACCCCATGCATTGAAAATATCAGTAGTGAAGGGGACTTGATTCTGCTAGCTTACTGTTTTCTTTCCTTCTCTTTGTTTCCCGTGCTGGAATGAAACCCAGGGAGTCCTACATGCTAGGCCACTCTACACTGAGCTTCACCTCAGCCCTCACGATTTGTTTTCTAGATGCCTGAGAACTATCATCCTTGGTTTCCTGCATTACTAGTTACCCCCTTGTCTGTAGGAGATGCCTGCTAAGACCCCCAGGGCTGGGTGGGGAAGATGGTTCAGCAAGGAGATGCCTGCCATCAAGTCTAATGGCCTGAGTTCGTTCCCGAGAACCCGTGGTGGAAGGAGAAAACTGACTACACCCTGTCCTCCGACCTCCACACGCTTTCTAGTGCCCTCTTCTGGCCTCTGCGGGCACTTCACACACTTGGTACACAGACATCTGTGCAGGCAAAACAACCATACACATAAAATAAATCAATCTTTAAAAAAAGACATGAAGCTGGGCAGTGGTGGTGCACGCCTTAATCCCAGCACTCGGGAGGCAGAGGCAAGCGGATCTCTGAGTTCGAGGCCAGCCTGGTCTACAAGAGCTAGTTCCAGGACAGGCTCCAAAGCTACAGAGAAACCTTGTCTCGAAAAACCAAAAAATAAAAATAAATAAATAAAGACATGAGACTTATGTTGAAGTTCCTTGGTTTGTTTTTCCTGTGGTTGCCCAGTCCTAGCACTGTTGATAAGAATTTAATCTCTCCATGCAACTGTTTTATCTTTCAAAAACTCAGATGCTATACTTGGATGAGTCTGTACATTACCAATCTCAATTATAGTAGCTTTATAGTAAGTCTTAAAATCAATGGCTATTATTTCTCCCAATGTTTTCTTATTTTTTAAATTATTTTATCCTTTATTCCTTTGCCTTCTTATATAAATTTCAGAATCATTTTTTTCTGTCTATGCAAAAATGTCCCCCTGGGAAATGAGGGTGTGGCTTAATGGTAGATTGTCCACCTACTGACTTAGTCACTTTCTGCTGCGGCAGTAAACACCATGAACAAGACAACTTAGGAAAGAGAGGCTTTATTTTGGCATATGGTTACAGAGGAAGAGTCCATGATGGTGGGGGCATTACAGCGGCAGACAACCCGGGCATAAAACTGGCTGGTCACATTTCCTCATACATGAACACGAAACAGAGTGTGAACTGAAGCTTGGGAGGGGGGGGGTAAGGCTACAGACTCTCAGAGCTCACACCCAGTGGCATACTTTCTCTAGCAAGGAACACATCCTAAAAGTTCTGTAACCTCCCAAAATAGCACCATCAACCTGAGACCAAGTATTCACAATGCGAGCTCTGGAGGACACTCTCCTTCAGACTGCCACACTTCGGTACACAGGGTCACGGGCTCAACCCCTAGAATAATACACATTAAACAAAAAAAAAATAACTTGTAAGGTTTCCTAAAATGTGGCATATGTATTTACTTAGGTCTTTTTTACTGAGGAGAGATGGAGGAACAGTTTGCTGGGGATTCAACCCAGTGTGCCACACACACTGCCCTGAGCTACCTCACACACACTTGATTTCATCAGTGTTTGTATGTTGGACTTTCCTTTCCTGGAATTCAAAGCAATGCTCCTCCAACACTTCCTGAGTTCTAGGATAGCAGGTCTGTACCACATGGCAATTAGCAGAGTTCTGTGGCTTTTAGTATAAAGATGCTATGGGGTTTTGTTGTTGTTGTTAGCCTTGTACCTAATAATCCTCATTTTTTTTGAACTCTTGTAATTAAATTCAATCTGTTTCCAGTCATTTATTACTATGTTATAGAAATAGAGTTGATCTTTGTGTCTTGTCTTCTATGAGCTTATAAAAATCACTCCAGTTACACGAGGAGCTTTTTGGTAGATTCCTCAGGAGATTTTTGTTGGGATTTCATTTTGTTTTTAACATAGATACCCATGTTATCTGCAATGTCTTCCTTTCCAGTGCACTGTTGATGTGGAGCAGGTGTGGTAAGGATGCCCTCACCTTGTTCCTAGTCCTGGAAGAAAGCTTCCATCTTCCTGCATTACGTATGATGTTCTTGCTAGTTGTCTTTAGTCACCTAACGTTTTAACATCCCCCCCTCCCGGCAAGTATGTGCCATGAAAGAGGCTTTCTCGGCTCTGAACTCAGTCCCTAGTGCTTGCAGAGTGCTCAGCACATAGTAGGCCCTTCATAAGCACTCACTAGGGAAAAGTAGAGATCAGGTTGTGGTCTTTTGTTGACTTAGCCAGCTTTTACTTCCCTACCTGACGACAATAGGGGACTTGGCTGAATATCCTGCAAACATCTCAAACAATAATCCGACCATAAATACCCGCAGGTCCACCGAGGCCCTGCCCGCAGTTGACTGTTTAAGCTGCCGAGCACTTAAGAGTCCAGCCTTCAGCAGCTTCACAGCGTCAGAGCCACTCTGGGAGGATGGGTGGCTGCAGTAAAAGAAGCAGAAGTCAAACAAAAGCTCCGGGCTCTAAAATGAAGAGCTCTTTGGGTGAAAATCCCACTGCTCTGACCCTTGAGCTCAGATGGGCGGGGCGGTCTCACTAAGTTTATTTCAACCGCTTATAGAAACGGAGAGGGGAGGGGTTGGTGTGTGCACAGCATCCCCGGCTCTGGTGCATTCATATCTGCCAGGCCCAACTTGGATTTGAGTTTTGTTTAACTTCGGGGGTCTGGAGAGGCAGGCAGCAGAAAAGTCTTGAAGCTTCTGAGCTGTAGTTTCCCACCCTCTCTCTAAACATTCCTCTTGGTTAGGCCAAAGGCAGACCACAGCCCCCTGCTTCACCCAGAGGGTGGTTAAACTACCATGAGTACCCAGCACTGTGGTCACACCTGGCACCTTTGGCCTCGGCTTTTCTTCTAGCCCAAAGGGGTGGGGAAGAAAGATTAAGCTGTTTGTTTCCTTCCCAGTACTAGTGTGGGTACGTGGAGACCTAGTCAGCCTTTGTCCCTGGTCCCCGCACAGCCCAGTGCACCCACCTGCAATGGCTGTACTTAAACTTAGGGCTTGATGTACATGAAAGGCCTTTCTTAACCTTGTTACCTCCTCGACTTCCCCAAAGCTTCTGGAGCTGCATTCTCCACAGTTCCTGATAGGTTACCGGCCTTCTGTCGCATCTCTCCCCCATCAGAAACAGAATTTTAAATGAAGCGACCATGCTGATTTTCTAAAACCTGGTTTCAGCTGTTTGAGTGCAGTTACAGAATACACACTTACTACCTCTGAAAGAAGGGGGAAACTGAGGTGGGGAGGGGAGGAGGCAGCAGGTGGCCTATACCCACTGTGGATGGGGAAGATCAACCGTTCATGCTGACTCCAGCTGAACCAGAAAGAGCCGGAGCTTGCCTTCTGAGGCACCACCACCCAAGGCAGAAAGAAGGAAGCTTTTTGTACAGGGAAGCCCTGAACCCCATCACCCTCAAGGCCTGAACAAGCACATGAGAATGTGGGGTAACCTTGCACTAGACCTGCATGTGAGAACCCAAATGCCAGCCTGGTTCCCTGGCAAACTTCTGCTCCCCGGGTCACCAAGGAAAATGGAGAAGGGGAGACTTCACTTTCTACCCTGGTTAGGCACCAGTGGGAGGAGGTGCCCAATATGGAGACTTGCCAGCAGAGTCTTGTCCTGACCTTGGGGTGGTCTTCAGGGCAGATGGAGACAATCTCATACACTCGTAAGCTCTGAGTAAGTGCTCAAAAGTAAACCAAGCTACTCTTCTGTCCTGTTGTGGGCCTGCTGAGACTATTACTGTCTAGAAGGCTGGGATGCCACAGATCCCAACCCCGACAGCCACTTCTTCAAGAATCAGGAACCTCATGAGCCAGACCAGGGGTCCGCAGCTCTTGGCAAATTGCCCATGGACAGCTGGGGGTGGGGGTGGGGGAGACTAGAGAAGCCAGCCAACAGGCAGAGTGGCTGGGCCACAGCCACAGCCCTGTGACCTCTTCAGTGTTGCTTCTGCCAACTGCACTCTGCCCTGGGGGACCATGGGCCCCCACACCAGGGCCTGCCCTTGTCTGACCAAAGGCAACCAGATATGCTGCAGCTGCTAAGTGAGAGAATGAGCACCCACAGGGACTGGGGAGCAGCTGGAGAGATTCCTGGGGGTGTAAATATTTATATAACATGGTGCGTGGGAAGAGGCAGCGGGGGAGGTGGTAGGAAGTGGAGGCACAGACAGATGGACAGAGCTTGCACTTGGGCTCAAGCAGGAGGGCCAGGGAGTGCTGGATCCTAAGTCCTTCCTATGATCCTACGTTAGAGGCTGAGTCCTGGCTGACTCCAGGTCTCTTGCCCTCGTGAGGAGCACCGCTTAGAAAACCATCACATTCCCACTGTTGAATCTATACCCCGTATATGTGATATGGATACTGACAGATGCAGATACAGAGGGGGAGGATCCGCCTTGAATCAGACAGAAAACAAGTCTACAAATAAGGGCCAGGGGACTTGATGGCTTTAGTGCCCTAAAGGAGTTGGGACCCAAGAGTTGTACTCCAGGACTTAAAGCCTTCAAAAATACAAAGATACGAAATGCAAGCAAAGATACCACTCAAGCAGTTTTATGAGCAATATATTCTAGAAGAGTGGTTCTCAACCATCCTAATGCTGAGACCCTTTAATACAGAGTTCCTCATGTCATGACCCCATACAGTTATTTTTGTTGCTACTTCATAACTAATTTTGCTATTGTTATGAATAATAAAGATCTGTGTCTTCTTTTTGTCTGAGGTGACCCCTGTGAAAAGGTCGTTCAACCTCCAAAGGAGTCGTGACCACCGTTGTGAAATGCTCTTCTAGAGGGGCAGAGAACACTGTGTGGATGACCATATCGATAATGGAGGGACAGATTCTAGAAAGAGAACAGGAATGACTGAGGTGGCTAGGAGGCCCTAAATGACACTCATCGGATAAGTGTGTCACCACCAGATAAGCCACTGTCACAGAGCCGAGGAAGGTGAGGTAGTCCTAAGGTACCTTTGGCCGTTCTTAGTCACCAGCAGGGATGCAGCTTTCTCCAGGTGTGCCTAGGTAGAACCCTGATCCAGCCATGCCTTCTGCTGGGCTTGCTGAGGACTTAGCCAGGACCCAACGCATTGGTGTTCCAGGATGGGAAGTGAGCCTGAGCTGGCGAGGACAGCCAGATGGACTCCAGTCAATTTGCCTCGGACAGCTGGGGAGCAGGCTTGGGCCACTCCCCTGCCACTCCAGACAAGGAGGGGTGCGGCCACAACTTCTAGGAGTTCTTTGCTAGCACACCCATCAAGAAGTGCCACCTGCCTCCCTCAGTGCCCAGACTGACCCTCAGAGCCTCCCTCCCACAGAAGGGTCTGAATCGTTCCCCAGTGGCCAGTAGCCTTGACCATCACAGTGCCCACTGGCCAGCAGTGAGGCACTGGGGAGATAAAAGGACTGACCTCCGAGGAAAAGTGTCGTGCCTGTCTCCTCAGCAGATCAGCCCAGAGGCAAAATATCAGCATACACTAGGGGGAGCAGGGTAGAGACAGACCTCTCTGCTTCAAATTCTCCCTCACCTCTGTGGGCTCTACAGAAAGATACCATCCCTAAGTCCCCACCTCTCTTGTGAACCCCATGAACCCCCACCATCTACCCGAGCAATGGGCCTAGGCCCACACATTGAGCAGGAAATGCCATCTGTCCCCACCCCTAGCCAGGCCCTGGCAGCTAGCATCAGCCTGTCTTGAAGGGATCCTCTTCCAGGACAGCAGAGCTAAGGAGAGCATCTTCAGGCACCCAAGGCCTCTGGCACCATGGCCCCTGCCTGCTGACTGCAGTCCTCCCTGCCAGCTCTACTCAAACAGATGAGCAGCAATAAATGCTGTACAGCCCCTGGAAAGCTCTGAGAGAAAGAACTGGGGAACAAAAGCTAAGAAATGGGAGGCATACATTCAAGAAACAGGCAAAATAAATCATTCAAGAATCCAGGCGTATAAGGCAGGGCAAAGCCGGGAAATAGGCTAAGGCTGGGTGAGTGGGAAAGGGCCCTGAGAATGATAAATACAGTTATAAAAACTCTAAAAACAAGGACGAAAAGGCAAAAGGGGTGGGGGCTGGGAGAGAAGCAGGGGAAATGGTGGAATTCTGATCCTTAACCAAAAACCCTGAGGATTGTTCTGGAGTCTTGTTGCGTTTTAGGAGGGATTACTCTTCTGAACACTGAACAAGGACAGTCCTAGGAAAGCCAACTTCCTTTCTTGTCTGTTTTTCCTGTAATTCTCCCATCACTCCTACCAATGGCCATTTGTAGAGTGAAGGCTTGTCTCCCTAAAGCAAGGCTACAAACCAGCCATTTAACGTGGACCTTGGCAGCCTCCATCACAGCACCCTGTGGAAAAGTTCCTTGGTGCATCCGGCAGAGCATGGGCTAACCTAACCTACGGAAGTGCCATACTAAAAAATCAGTTTATGGAGGACTGGCATACCATCTCTTTGCAAAGTCGTGGAAATCCTGGCAATGGGAAACAACACAGAGGATTTTAATTGATTTCTAGACATCCTGTAGAGTAAACGGAGCCCTGCAGACAGTTGTGGAAGTTTACCCTCCATGCCCATGTCTGCAGAACCCAGACAGACTCAGAAGTCCCTAATGTGCTCCCTGATGGCTGGGGCTCCACCACTCCCCCTTGCCCTCTTCTGTTGCTCTGACTTTTCTCTAGTGTCCTTGACAAGCACGCCCTGGCCACTCCTCTACTGTGAGAAGCAGAACAGACACAAGCCCCGACACTGCTGACCCAGGCTGCTTTCGCTGGCAACGGCAGGGTTCCAGCAGAAAGGTGCCTCACAGAGCCATCTAAAACTGCTCCTCCAAAGTTCAGCCAAGGGAAAGGCATATGGGCTGAACTTTGACCCACTGGGATAAAGAAAATAAGGCCCAGGCTAACTAACCCTTCTCCAAGAATTCTGAGGTACCTGACCCTAATGATTCTGTACATGCCAAATGTCACGTTTTTGTCGACCTCAAGCTCGAAGATGTGACAAAAAATACAGGTGGAATAATGTCTAGGCTGTGGCCTTAGAGACTTCATTGTCCTCCTGTCCCCGCCAACCTGCAGACTGTCACAGTCTTAGAATCCCTGATTCAAACTATTATTAATCACAAAAAGACAAACCAGGACAGTAGAGGCAAGATGACCTAATGTGTTAATCCCCTAAGCAGCATGCATAAACCTTACTCTCTCTGTTCTCAAGATGTGAACACAAGGAAAACACACAGCCACTGCAAATTTCAGCTTGAGATCGGACCTCAAAAAGTCACGGACCTGGTCAGAGGCCAAGGTGCCCCAGTTTCTTAAATAACTCTAAACATTTGGAATCATCGTGTTACAGGCTGTGTTCAAATCCTGGCATTGCAACTTCCTAGGCAGGCAAGGAAGCTACCTGCCCTCCCCTAGTCTTCTCTGAATGACAGTAACCATGACACTGGTCTCCCGGGGCTGTTGTAAGGACAGATGAGCAAAGCACTTGACATGCTGTTGATGAGTGTGAAGCCTGCAGCCCCCAAGCAAGCCAGTCAACTTTTGTTGTATGTTAAGCAGCAAGCAACTGACAAGGCCAAGAAGGAGGCTGGAAGCCCCACCAAGGAGGACTCCATGGAGTCCCTGGAGCAAAGTCAAGTATCCCAAGCAAGAGAGACAGTCAGGCCCCCGGAGGAGGCCCAGGCAGCTGGTAGGTGGAACACTAGAGGGGAAAGCCAAGGACAACTGCCCAAAGCCAGGGTGTCTGTCTAGGTGGGGGGCATGGAGGAGCTACATTCTAGTCTCCTTTCATTAACTCAACATGGCTGCACCCCACCTTCATGTGTGTTCATGCTCATGTGAAACTGCACATTCCAACCTAGTACCACCATGATCTCAAGGCCTGTCGAGCAGAGAGAACAGCAGCTGGAGTGGTCTCGCCGTGGCCTTACTCTTAGAGACTGACTAACCAGGCATTTCTGCATAAATGCAAACATTGGTCCTTCTGTGAGTGGCGTTATGAGCAAAAGGCTCAAATACTTAGATTCTCTTTTATTATTATTAATTATTGCACTATTTTTAAGGGAAGGGTGTGTATCTGGGGCGGCACTCACGGAGGTAGGAGGGCAACTTGTGTTGAGTAGGTTCTCTTCCTCAGATGAGCAGGCCAGGCAGCAAACACCTTTGCTAAGCTATCTCAGCTGCCTATACTGACATTTTTTTAGGGCAATTTTTTTTTTAATGTTTGAATGTAGAATAGGATCTAATATGTGAGATTTCTTTCAGTGTTGAGTGGGGTTAAGGATGGAGCTCAGTGAACAGCGTGTGCTTAACATGTGTGAGGGCATCCCAACATTGCAGAACAAACACCAAAAACTAGCTCAGGGAGGAGGTGGCTGGGAGCTGGTGACACTAAAGCTGGATAATGGGCCCATTTGTTTGTTTCCTATTTCTCTGTCTCCGTGTTTAAAATTGTCCCAATAAGATGTCCTAAGTTCATAAAAGCTGGAATGATTTTGTAACTCCATGACTGTCTTGATCCTGTAACACACTCCTTCCTATCCACACACTATCTTAGAAAGATGTCAGGGAGAGAAGGGACAGGGCAGCCCTTCCCCATCCTTCTGTGAGAACCAAGGGGAGATCCTTTCTTTCCCTCACCTCTCTGGGTCACTGCAGGGTGGAGAGCACATTTAATCTTTATACTGCTTTTAAGTTCCATGAAATTCTTGTTTAATTTTGGTTTTAATGCATTTCAAGAAACTGACTTTTTTAACCCCTGCAGTAAAATGTTTTTGTTTTTGTTTTTATACTGAAAGTAAAGCCCTTTCAGAAATATGGAGAGAATCACACACTCCAGCTCATAGGGTATATTTTATACTAGTATATTTATAGTGTATTAGTATATTTTACACTAGCATATTTATAGTGTATTAGTGTATTTTTACACTAGTATATTTATAGTATATTAGTATATTTTACACTAGTATATTTATAGTATATTAGTATATTTTACACTAGTATATTTATAGTGTATTAGTATACTGTACTTGACACCAGTGAGTATTGCCAGATGGTGTGGCTGGCGAGTTTTCATCAGATGGCAGCCGTAGCCCCTGAAGCTTTAGCAGAAGACACCCCCCTTCTTGGGCACTCTTAAGTTATAGGTTCTTCCCCTTTCTTTTTCTCCTACTTGGTTTTTGTTTCAGTAAATATTTGTTGCCAAAGCAAGCACATGTTTCTATATTTCAGACAGGGCCTGTATCTCATTCTGTAGCTCAGGGTGGACACAGACTCACAAAGACCTTCCTGTCTCGGTGTTGGGACGACAGGTGTAGCTATGATGCTTGGCTATCCAAGAGTTTTGGTTTTGCTTTTGTTTTTCAAGACAGGGTTTCTCTGTACAACAGCTCTGACTGTCCTGGAACTCACTTTGTAGACCAGACTGGCCTCGAACTCACAGAGATCCACCTGTCTCTGCCTTCTCAGTACTGGAATTAAAGACATGCACTACCACCGCCAGCCAAAGATTTTTCTTAAACATCAAAAATAAATAGAAAGGCGCACTACTCTGAGAAGCCATGGCCTCTGTCCTCCCCAGAGACGCCTCTGGTCTAGAACTTGTCACCTAGGAGGATGGCATCTTTCCCTCTGGCTAAATAAGCGGGAGGGGGATGAATAGGGCACGGCTTGCTCTGAGCCAGGGCTTTGAATGACACACACCCCGATCCCCACAAAGTAGAGCCATGGCAGATGACCTCATTCCCAAAGACTGGATTTGGGATGTACCAAAAGGGCTGCCCTGGCTGGCACACAAGTCATGAAGGCCTCCACACAGCAGGGGGCAGTACAACAACCCTTCAAGAACAGGAGGAACCGTGAAAGAGCCTGGTGACCTGGCCAGAGATTAGCTTCCCTGATCAGTAACCATGGCTGCATAAAAGCAAGAGGCCTTCTCAACCATTTTAAAAGCTTTTGTCACTTGCCTCGGGCCACCCAGCTCATGGGATCCTGAAAAGCAAGTTTCCGCTTGAGACTTGAGGTAAGGGACCTGCGAGTGAAGACAAAGAGTGCTACAGTGCAGCAGCCACGTGTGAGTCTCTGCTGGGAGCCTGATGCCAGTCAAATGGCGGGACCAAGGATGGGAAGCGTGCGTTATATCCATCTTTCCACAGCACCCAGGGAAGACGGAAGGCTACAACAGTTCCTCCCGCTCTCCCTGTCACCTTGCCTCGGGTGGGCAGAAAGCATGGAGAACTCAGAAAGTCCCTCACTGAGACCTATGCAGTGCATTTGTGAGATTATCCTAAATTCCTGAACTCCTGGCCCCAGGGAGAGCAATCTCTTCTAGACCCTGAGAGCAAGGGCTGAGGCTTCTGCAGGCTTGGGAGCCAGGAAGCTTGGCTTCAAATCCCATCTCTGCTACTAGTTCTCTAACACTGGGCACGGCACAATGTTGCTCATCTCTGTAAAAATGAGCCTAGCCTTTGCCTTACAGGTACAGCTGTTGCTTGGAATGATAAAAAGTCCTCAATAGGCTCAGCCAAAGTCCCCAACCCAATGAGGGCGTACTAACGCTGAGTGCACAGAGCCCTGGAAGAAACGAGCATGCTGTAGAACATTGTGCTTCCAACTTAGGCCCAGAACCCAAAGACTCATGCCTGTGTCAGGATGCAGCTCCCAGGAGCCACTTATGCAGGCTAAAAAAGCTGTACAAATCTGCAATGGTGGTGGACTTAACCTCCTTTTTCCATGGAGAGGTAGAAAGGAAAGGGGACATTGTGGGTTTTCTGTGGGACAATCTAAGCTAGGCTGATAACTAAGCACGTGGCCAGAAGCTGAAAGGCAGGCACCTACGGGGGAGGGGGGAGGGGCAGCCGTGTCAACCCCAGAGATTATGAGGCTTGCCTCTGCAGTCTGAGCAGGCTGGGGATTCCCCAGGCAGACAGGAAAGAGTTAAGCTGCTCTGGGCTGGGAAGGAGGGCTCTGGCAGCTGTAAACAGTGAACCCTGAGAAGGAGGGAGCTGGCAGGATGTGGCCAGGGCTTGAGCTGTCTGATTAGTAACTTCACTTTTATTTGGAGGGGGATTCATTCTGTTTTATGTACCGTCCCATCGAGGAAGTGAAAGCCCAGGTCTCGGAGGGGCCTGGTTTCAAATTGTTTCGTCACAGCTCATTTCTTCTTCCCCTTAAATAAATAAACAAAACCACCTCTGTGTTTTCCCCTTAATGGGCATTCAGCAAATCATCTGTGGCCGAGGCATGATCGGGGTGTGCAGGAGTCCTTCATGGGAGAACTCCAGGCTTCGTCTTTTAGAAGGTGAGAGGGAGGCTCCTTCCGTGGGCATCTGCCTTCTCCAAGCAGCTACAAGCCCTTTTTCTGCCTCCTCCTGTGACCTCAGCCTACACCCCCAAGCCTTTAGGGCGTCCGTGCTTCTCAACCTTTCTCTCTGCGACTCTTTAAGGCAGGTCCTCATGTTGTGGTAACCCCCAACCATAACATTATTTTCACTGTGACTTCATAACTGTTGCTGCTCTTCTGAATCGTAATGTAAATATCTGTGTTTCCCAATGGTCTTAGGCAACCCATATGACCCAAGAGATCACGACCTCCGGGTTGAGAATCATTGACTTGTCTTGAGCAGAGCTTGGGCCTCACAGCGCAGGCGTACAGGAGGGGCTCTGGAGAGCTGGTTGGCTCAGCCTGGCTCAGACCTATGGTTTTGGTCCCTGACATTTCTACTCAAAATAACCTTCAAGTAGTTAAGCACACACAAGGATTCCATCGCTGGGCTTAAGAAAACACCATTACATATTCCTTTACTCAAGGTTCAAAACATCTGTGACCCTTGCCCAAATCCAGATTAAAATCCATTCAATCATGTGATAATTCTCTCGCAAGGGTCTTTTCCTGCATCACTTGGTAACGAAGACCAATTTTTAGAGTCCTCGGGATTCAGAAGGAGGGGTGCAGCCACAAAGACGAAGAAGAGGAGTAGAGGCCCTGAAATGTAGGAAGGCTAGCCAGGGACAGACAGATTCGCTGGAAACAAAGGAGGGAATACGGGAAGGCTTCCTGGTGGGTCTCATATCTAAAACTGACCTTTGACGAACTGACAGAAGAATATTCTAGAACCCGAGAACTGCAAACGATAGAACACCCATGTGAAAACTGGCAGACAGAGGAGCAGTGGGGTCCCCTGCTCCTCAGATGACATCAGAATGATTGAGAAATTGGAAATGAGCTGGCCACGTAACTGCGCTGGGGCAGCCAGTCCTTGACCCTGGGTTGGCGTGACCCGAGGGCAATCCACTGGAATACCACCTTGTCTCGTACCCTGACACTGGGCTGCCAGACAGCAGCCTGACGATCATTCTGACCTACTTCAACCACCTATGACTTTAAGCTCCTTGAATATAGGGCAAAAAGAACGAGGAGGTGACTGGAACAAATCCAATCAATGACCGAAGCGCTGGCCCGGCCTGCTAATGGCTAACTGAAGGCATTTCCAAACACCCGGAGGAACGTGCCAGGGCCTCGGGTTTTCTTCCCGTTCTTAGAAATCCCGCCCCCCACGCCCGTGGCCTTTCGGTTTCCAAACCCCCAGGTCTGCCGCGGGGCTCTGTGGCCGGACCCTTGGCCGCGCCCCGAGCGGCCAGGAGCGGGTTAAGGGCGCCAAGATGGCCGGCTTGTTTTGCTCGCCCAGGCATCACGCGGAGGCTGCCCTTTGCCTCCTGGGGCCGCGGTCAAGGTTCCTCCGCCCTCGCTGGCACCCGGCCCGACCGAGCCTCCTCCCCTGCGCCCCGGAGCCTCGCGAACCTTCCAGACCCGGGCATGGCGGGGCGGCAGCGCGGCCGGCTCGGAGCTTCAGGGCCGCTGCTGGCCCTTCGGCTTCTCGGAGCGTCTGCGGCCCCGGCTGCTGACAAGGCTGCGTCCGTCCGTCCGTCCCTCCGTCCGTCCGTCCCTCCCGCCGCTCTTCTTCCCCAGCAGGCCTCTCCCAGGGCCTTTCCCGCCGCGCAGCCGGCCGAGCCCGTGCCATGGGCGGGGCAACACTGCCCTCCAGTGGCCAGTATGCCGAACAGCACACGCGGGACCCTCTGCATTGCAGTGCTTTCTGGATGGTTCTCAAAATCGAGTGTGGCATCTTTAATCCCAGCACTGGGGAGGCAGAGGCAGGCGGATCTCTGTGAGTTCGAGGCCAGCCTGGTCTGCAAGAGCTAGTTTCAGGACAGGCACAAAAAACTATAGAGAAACCCTGTCTCGAAAATAAAAAAAAAAAAATGCGACACATTTCTCTAGGCAGTGCATCCAAACCCAGCTGTTGGCCTGGCCCCAACTCAGAGTTTGTAAGTTTACGGAGTTTCAGGGTGAATATGGCTGCTGCTGGTCACGGATTCCAGACCACCAGCTCTGCTCCCTTACCCAGGCTGGGATTCTACTGTCCATTCCAGTATACAACATGCCCTGCAGACAGAGCACACAGGATAAACTGTGATTCTAACCAAGTTCCCACCCACAGGGTATACACTTGTTTAAACAATCCTGTCAATCTAAGATTGCACTTGGAAACTTTAAATTTTAATGTGTGTGTATTTCTGCGTACCATATGTGTCCAATGCACTCTGAGGCCAAGAGGACTTCGGATTCCCTGGAATTGGTGGTACAGATGGTTTTAAGTTACCATGTGGGTGCTGGGAAGTGAACCTTGGTCCTCTGGAAAAATAGCCATCTCTCCAGCCCCTTGAAAAAGTTTTAATACGTTTATAAAATATATATTTATAAAGTGTTGCTATGTGTGACTTTAACACACAGAGTGCTTGCATTAATCAGGACATTTTTCAGGACTGGGCACCTTCCTCCTAACATGCTGGGGACCAAACTCAGTTCAATCAAGCTTGTGAATCACATTCGCCAGCTGAACCAGCCCCAGTTTGAGATAGTTTCCAAATTCTTCCGACGGGAAATATGAAGGCCCTCAAAGAAGACATGTAAGTAGGAACCTGCAGATAGTCCCCAATTTATGACGATCCCACCTTTGAGGTGGTACAAAATAGAACAAGCATTCAGTAGAAACCGCAGCTGAATTTTTAGTTCCAGGTTTACACACACACACATACACATACATACACACACACACACACACACACACACACACTAGCAATAAACACAATATTCTCGCAAGACCTTCCTCCAATCAGGAGTGGAATCAACCTGTGGTCTGTAGTGTGCTGTGTTGCTAAGCGACGAGGCTCAAGGAAGCAAGTGAACTTTTTACACTCCCTGGTGCTCTCAGTGTATCGGGAATGGACTGGGGGTGAGGAAGCTGTCACAACAGGGCTTTCTGCGGAAACCCTGAAGTGGAGTCCAGAAGGAGGGAATACGAAGGCCCTGGGGAGAACCTAAGACAGTACTGGGAGTGGCAAGCAGAGCAAAGAGAGGACAAGAGCATCACCTCCCATGCAAAGGCTGAGGATGGGCAAGGTCCAGACATCTGGTACCCAGGGACCTCCCTCTTCAGAAGGGGCCCTGGCTTCTGAGATCTTAGCCAGGCCCAGGATGATACGTTGCCTTTAGGAACCCCAGCCAAGTGCTCAGGGACCATGAACTTCTCACTGACTCAATCAAATTGGCTTAGGCCCCTCCTTGAAGCCTGAAGGAGAATCACATCTGTGTTGGGCAGCGGTAAGAGGGTCAATCTTGCGCTCCATGCTTTGTGGCCGCCTCTCCAGTGAAGGTTTGTTAAGCACCTGTTGTATGCATGGTACTCATGTCACAGTGTGTGAGGAGGGCCACAAAGGATGAGCCCACCCTGTCCTTGTTCCAAGCACTTTAGAGGGCAGATAGGTGGGCACCCTTCCTAAGTCTCACTTCCCACCCCTCCTGTTTCTTCACCTCCCTAATGACCCTGGGGTTGGCCAGGTTGGCACATGACAACCATGGATGCTGTTGTAAAGATGCTTGTTGCTGGGTACCCACACCAACCTGGCAAAGAGGATAGGGTAAGCACCAACCATTGCCTCTTTGTTGTTCAAGCTTTGACCAACAGGCTCTTCCCATTGGTCCTGTTACCCGGCACAGTCTCTTTCTTCATCAGCTCAGCCCACCAGCACACTGTTGTGGAGAGAGGAGAGTTCCTGTATAGGGACGCTACCACTCCAGTGTTGTGCAAAGTAGGGTCTTTCGGGGGGGTCAGTGGACTCCAGGCCAATTGAGATGGGGAGAACACATTTTTTTAAAAAAATCCCTTTCTAATTCAAATGAGTTCAACTCAGCTCCTGATTCTGTGCTATATCCAGCAAGTAGCTTAAATCTCTCTGAGCCTCAGTTGCCCCATCTGGGAAGTGGGGGAGCACAGCACTCTGCCTTGTCGGAAGATTCTGAAGATTAGTACTAATAGCTGTCACTTCTTTGGTGCTGACACCATGCCAGGCACTCGGGGCTTCTCATGAGGTCATGTGTGGAAGTCCTGGCCTCTGGCCAGCCAGCAGTCAAGCCCATCATGGGAGCCACGGGTGCAGTTTCACAAGAGCCCTGGTGCTAGGCACATGTGGTTAACGTTAATAGGTGAGGAGTTTAGCAAGCCCTAGGCACACAGTAAGCGCTCAATAAATGGCCTTCATTATAAGCCAGAGAATGGGGACCTGTGTGCGGAAGTCCCGTGACAAAGAACGTAGAGAGGTGGGCGGCCCAAGGTGATGCTTCACCCATTTCTTCCCCCCAGGAGGGCCCATGTGTGTTAGCTGGCTCCCCAGGCTGGGACGTCAGCTCTGACTCATTCTCCCCGGGGAGAAGTTTAATTAGCCTCCCAGCAGCCAGGAGCACCCCAGATGAAAGGTGCTGAATGTGAGTATAAGGCGTGACCCCCATATTTATAACCAAGGCTCTCTAAGGTGAGGAAGCCCGGGGGCGGAGAGGCAGGCCAGATCAGGGCCTTACCTTGTTTATGACAGAGGTTCTCAGGAAAGGGAGCTGGCTGCGGTGGCTGTGAGTCTGAGAAGTCTCCAGGGGCTGGGGGTGGGGCAGCAGAGGGCCTGAGGGTGGAAGGGGTTGGGGGGCAGAAAGGGATCAGGAGGCTGAGCTGTGTTCCAGGTGTTGCCTCTTATATAGGAGCTCCAAGACCAGGAGGCAGACTTGGGTAGGGTGGGCCAGAGTGGGTAAGGGCTTTGATTTGGGACTGCCAGGTTTAAATCCCAGCTCTACCATGGCATTCTGTGTCCTGGATCCTGGACTTCCTCCCTGACTGACAGTGCTTCATGGGAAGGCTCTGACACCCACTATGCCTGTGAGGAACATCTGTGCGTTCCTAACAGAGTGCCTGTCCTATGCTGTGCTGGGAATCCAGCACAACAGACCGGAGAGTCTGCTTGGCTGCACGGCAGACTCCAGGCACAAGAACGAGAGAGAAAGAACCAATTGCCTAGCTGTCTCTGCTCACCATGCTAGGGACAACGGTCACGTGTCACATGTCAGATGCAGAGGTCACAAGCACTTGGCTTCTCCACATGATGCCCTGGACAAAAAAAAAAAAAAAAAAAAAGACCAGCCGCTGAGGCAGGTAGAGCTGATGTGGGCAGATTCAGAGCAAGGGTTGTGGGGCCAGGTCTGCAGCACAGGAATCCTGATCCACATCTGGCAAAACAGATGCCGCCGTCCCCCCTCTGCCTCTGGCTAAGGGATGCACCTGTAGTAAGAACCGTCCTTGTCACCTAGGTCCTGCTGGGACTCCTGGCCCAGTGAGGCCAAGAGTGGCTTAACTACCATGTTCCTGCCTAGGGTCTGGGAATTCATTCATTCATTCCTTGTCAGTCACTCTACTGGGCAACAAGGATGTAAAGACTGGCCATAACAGCACATTCGTGGTCCCTGTGCTCTGGAGGACTTCACACAGAGCGAGGCATAGGACATGATTCGGGGAGAGCACTTGCACAGCGTGTAAGAAAGCTGGGTTGGACCCTCGGGACTATAAAAAAGAAATAGCTAAGCATTAAAGTGTCAGGAGGACCAGAGCAGCACTGGCCAAAAGTCAGCAGCAAGGCCATGGGAAGTAGCCAACCTGTGGGCAGAAGTAGCTAGAGCGTAGGGACAGGATACTCAGATGCATCTCACAACCCCATCCCACCCTCCATTTATCTCAGCCTACCAAAGTAGGCTTCCTGGTAGGCAGGTCAGTAACAAGAGCCTGGCACCAAGTCCTGCACCCGAATATGGGAGGCGGGCAGCTCCGTCCAACCAAGGAATCAGAGAAGGGAAGAAGGTCCCCCCTCTGCATCACCAGAGCCCCCACGGCATCAATCCAGGAGACAGTATGGGGTACTGGGCTCAGATGAATGGCAGGGGACATTCCTCAGGACAAAACACCGCCACCACCATTGTGCCATCCCCTTGCGCGTTCCTAGGTTCCAGGCATGTATTTCTTAAACCACTAAGATTTTGCTGGAGACTTTCCCAGGGCCACGGGGCTAGTGTGCGGAGGATTTGCACTGCGGTCTGACTCGCCCCAGAGTTTACACACACAGTTCAGCATATCCCCCAATCAAGCCAGCATTTGTTTTTCTAGAGAAGCCCACAATGGTCCCCTGTGTACTGTGCAGGCTCCTAGCCAGGCTGCCCGCCAAGGAGTGAGGGACAAAATCATCTAACAGAGAGTCCCCACCCCAGCCATGCTCCAGCCTCTCCCCCTCCCCTGCCTGGTCTCAGGCAGCCCGTCCATGGACAGGAAATCCTCCCTGCCTCCAGGAAACTTAGGAGCTGAAGGGAGCTGTCTCCACCAGGTCCAAGTGGGTAGACAGGGCCTGGAGAGAAGGAAGGGAACTCGATGACACTTCTGGGTCCTGGTGGTCCCTGGGCCTCAACCAGGAGCGAAATGATCCCTTCAAGACTTCACCCCTCCGGCAGCTGTCCTGAGGAGCTGCCTTGGCAGAGAGCCAAGGGAGCAAGCTAAGTCTTGCTCCAGGTACCTTGACTGACCTGAGGGAGCCCCAGGTGCCCTTTAAGGAATCAGGCAGAGGGAAGGGGTGCGTGGGAAGGTGGATGATTACCATCTTCCATTTCAGGGGTGGGGTGCGGCCACCTACCTGGGGAGTATAGCCTTGTTGTCTGTCAGTGATGAGCCCCTACCTGTCTCGGGCTCACTGAGGGTCAGACGGGGTAACAGCTAGGCCAAATAAAGCCAGGACGTGGTCTCTGAGAGCCCACTGACCTGAGCTCCGGCTTCCAGCTGAAACACTTCGCCTGCATCAGCTCTGAAGCCTGTCTTGAAATTCACTCTGCGATGGGGAAACTGAGGGCCAGGGAGATTGGAGAAATGTGCCCACGGCCGTGTGGTCAGCCGGATGCCTTTGGTGCCTGGTGCCAAAAGTCTTGTCTTTGATGCCCACTTAGTGCTTTTTTTTGTTGAGTGTGCCCAGCCTCAGAATCAGCAAGGGAGAGACACTGTATGAAGGAGGGAGTGGAGGTATGGACTTTCCCCCAGTATCCAAGCTGAGGAGTGTAAGCGGCTGAGCGGATCAGTGAGTGGATGGACAGACCAGTCACTGGATCAGTGGGTCACTGAGTGGATAAGCTGCTTCAGTGAGTGGGTGAGTGGACCAGCCCCTGGGTGAGTGAGTGCATCAGCGAACACATGGGTGCATCCGGGAGAGGGCAAGTGAGTAAGAGGCAAATGGACAGAGTATGGACCGTGATTGAGTAAGTGACAAGTCAGAGCAGAATGGAGCCGGGGACAAGTGGCAGGTGGCTAAATGGCCCAGCTGGAGACAGAAACAATGGCTACGGTGTCCAAGGGCCTTCCAGAGAGATACAGGAAGGAATGTGGCTTCTGAGAAACAGGGTGGCTCTTTGGGATCTCCTTCCCTAGACAGAAGCCTTGATCTCCCTCCCTAGAAAGAAGCCTAAGAAGCCTTTGGAAAACCAGACTTGGGGAGGCCCCAGGACCCTGGCCACTCAGTGACCGCCTGGGCCAATCATTGATGGGTCTTTGAGAGATACATTGCTTAAGGGGACCCTGGGATTGACCTCCTGACCAGCAGGCAGGGAGGAAAAGAGGAAGGAGAGAGCTACTGGCTCTGCTGAAGGCAGAGGTGGGGACAGGATTGTCAAGATGCTCCAATTCTGACCTTGGAAAGCAGTGGGGCCTCATCTGTGTCCTGGAGTGGGGTGGGCAGTTACTACCCCAGCCATGTTTACCTAAGAGAGTCATAAGGTGGCATGGAAGAGGCTCGCTGAGGGGTCATTGTTATGAACAATCTTAGCCTTCTGGGTTAAGATCCCACTGGGATCTAGACCAGGGGGTGAGGTAGACTGGATTGGCCCCAGGTGTGGCGCTATCCTGGCAAATGTGGGTAAGGTGGAGGCTGTTGGTTAAATGTAGTTCTATGTATCAGAAACCTGGAGGGAGAGATGATTAGGGGACTATGGGTTAACCCCAACAACTTCAGCGAGGACACAGAAAAACCCCTCCTTTCCCAGGACTAGATCTAGGCAGCTCTCTGAAGGAAACCAAGGCAGGCAAAGGGCAGGTACTAGCTGGTGGGTCTCTGAAGAACACGTTCCTAATTCCTTTCCACCCTGAGACAAAGAACAGCAAGAGAATCCTAGAGGTGAGTGAAATTGCCTTCTGTCGACCCTTCTAGACGCTTCAGCTAGGCTACACGTTAAAGTAACAGAAGACAGAGTAACAGGAGAGCAATCATATTCAATCTAATGTTTGCACAGAGTCACCCAAAACATGAGACTTTTCCATGACTTTTACATGGCAACCTGAGCTGAAGAAGGGAGTCAGGATACGAGGCATCTGGGAGACGGGTCACATCCAACAAGAGGCAGAAGCAGACCCTCAGTGTGAGTAGCACTTGTCTTGCTTGACAGGCAATGCACTCCCCTGTGCCCTGGGGATCTGCTTGAGCTGCAGAAAACCTGGAGAAAACCTCTAGAGGGATAGAGGGACAGACACACATTGCAATCCATCACATTCCTGGGCTGGGTCCGAGGAAGCCAACCAATGGCAAACACTCTGACCACCCCGCCCTGGGGCAGAGGCTCGTTAGCTTCTGTTCCTGAACGAAGACTTTCTGGTGTCTAGCCTTCTTTCTGGAAAATGCCACAGAGGACGGTTTAAGCTTGAGGCAAGGCAGTCCTGCAGAGACATCTGTAGGGCAGGATGCCTTAGGGCGTAGCAGGGCCCCTGGGAGGTGGCGTGCACCCTCTAGTGGCCACTTTCCACACAGGCGGAAGAGAACTCCTGTACCCACATTCCAGGTAAGGTGGTGGAGTAGAGGATCTGCCTCTGAGTGAGGAGGTGAGTCAGGCAAAGAATAGACTCTATTGAACAGTAAAAAGAGCAGGGCACCCGGCACCACGGGAGTGTTAGAACAGCCAAGGCACAGGACCGCCGAAGGCATCTCTAGCCATGAAGCTCCCCAGCAGGGGAAGATGAAGAAGCCTCACCAACAAGGTAAGCAAAGGCCAGGCAGTCCTAATGGGAAAGAGACTCAGCCCTGCTCACAGAACAAGCCCACGGTTCTCAGGAGTCTCAACGCTAGTTGTGGGTTTTGGTGAGACCGCGGCTCCTCAGGCATAATAGGGTCAGCAGCACGGGAATCTGTTTTGTCAGTCCCCATATCTTGAAGGGCCATGGCTAGACACAACCTTGAAAGGGAACCTATTATTTAAAATTGGGCTACGCTAGTTGCTAGGAGCTGATCACATCACCTGGGAGTAACCGTGGAGTCTGTCAGTCCCAAGCCCGAGATCAGAGGCGGCTCAAACTCCAGAGCATGCGTCTGCAGCCACGTTCACCGCTGCAGCGATGAAGAACTCAGAGTCCGGCAGACTCCTCAGCATCCTCAGCCCCATCCTTCTCGCGGGTTGTTTAATATCAGTCTTCGAAGTTAGGGGCGCAGGTCTGCCCGTACCCTACTCAGAGCGGTGTCTGCTCCTGCTTTTGCAGAGCGCTCCGGTGACAGCCCCTGATGGGCACCGTGGCCAGTCCTGGAGGTGCCAACTAGACCGTCCCGGGAGAGTGGGAGAACCTGCCCAACTCACAGTCTGCGAAGCTCCGTGTGGCCTACAAAGACTCCTAGTTCACAACCAAGGCAAAATACTGAAGTGACTACGACTCTAGAGGACACCCAGCGTTTGTCAGGCGCCTGCACGTGGGCATAAATCACAGGCAGACAGGAGTCTTCAAGGACAGCTGGACCCGGCCACTGGCAGTCCCCAATTATAGAGACTCCAGAACAAAGCCACTCAGCTACTTCCTTTGAATTGCTTCCATTCTCCATGGTTTGTTTTATCTTTCTTCTTTTTACTATACTTCCAGCAGTATTTTGACTTTTATTCTTTTTAAAATTTTTCTTTTATATTTAGTGTATGTGTGTGTGTGTATGCACACACATCATGGCAGAGGTCACAGGGCAACTCATGGGAGTTGTTTCTTTAAACCATGTGTGTTCTAGGGATCAGATTCAGGCTGTGAAGTTTAATGAGCACCTTTGCCTACAGAGCCATCTCACCAGCTGATTTTATCTTATTTTTAAGCTTTTATTTTTTTATTGTCCTTTTTATATTTATCTAGTCTTGTTTATTTACTTTATCAGTGAGTAGTTCTTATTTTATTGTTAAATTGTATGTATTTGTTTGATGAATATGAATTTTTTTTTTCGAGACAGGGTTTCTCTGTAGCTTTTGGTTCCTGTCCTGGAACTAGCTCTTGTAGACAAGGCTGGCCTCGAACTCACAGAGATCCGCCTGCCTCTGCCTCCCAAGTGCTGGGATTAAAGGCGTGCGCCACCACCGCCCGGCTTGAATATGAATATTTTGCCCGTATATTGCATCTGTGTGCATGCGTGTCTGGGACCTACAGAGGTCAGAAGAGGGCATCAGACCCCTGGGACTGGAGTTAGAGGGTTGTGAGCTGTAAATGGGGGCTGCTTGTTCATTTCCTGACTTCTCAGACCTGAATAGTCACACAAAAACTACATTAATTACAACACTGTTTGGTCAATAGCTTGGGTGTCTTTCTAGATAGCTCTTACATCTCAAATTAACCCATTCCTATTAGTCTGTGTTTTGCCACTAGGCTGTGGCTTACCGATGCCAGCATATTATTCCTTTGGCAGCTACATGGCATTTCTCTGACTCTGCCTACTCTCTCTATATATATTTCTTCCAGCCTGGCTATATTCTGCCCTGCTATAGGTCAAAGGAACTTCTTTAATAATCAATGATAATAAAACATCCTAAGATACAGAGGGGAACCCCACATCAGTGAGCCACCATGTGGGATCTAGGAATCAAACCCTGGTCCTCAGCAAGAGCAGGTGGTGCTCTTTACTACCAAGCCATCGCTCCGGGCCCCCTTGGAAGGTCTTTTTTTAATCTCTTGCTTTTCTCCTCTCTCTCTTTATAACATTCTCCTCCACTCTTCCTCTTCCTTGCTTTTATCAAACCCTGTCTCCACCCCTGTCCTTTGTTACATTCATTGGCTATTCCTCGTTAGCTTGATAGTACACTCTCCATTATTTTGGCAGTCCGCGTGGTCACGGGTTGTATATTATCAGACTGTAATGGCTTTTAAATGTATTTCTTTATCTTGGTTTGGTGTCGTTGTTATAGCAGTTTAATCATCTCTGGGGAGTCCTGACCGAGGCTTCATGAATAGAGAGCTCCATAAGGACATCCCTGAACACAACTGGAAGGAATACCCAAACCAACAGATGAACAAATCACAGCACAGAAAGCCAGGAGGTGGTGGCGCATGCCTTTAATCCCAGCACTCAGGAGGCAGAGGCAGGGGGATCTCTGAGTTTGAGGGCAGCCTGGTCTATAGAGTGAGTTCAAGGACAATCAGAGCTACACAGAGAAACCTTGCCTTGAAAAACCAAAGTAAACAAACAAGTAAAATCACAACACAGAAACACAATAAGCGTAAATAAATAAATAAATAAAGTAAAGCGACGTGGCTTCTGCTCTAAAAGGTTGTAACTCCTCAATTACTGAATACAAAGATACTAAAATGAGTAACCTTCTTGGTAGAGACTTACAATATCTAAAACATGATTAGTGATTCAAAGAGGACAACACAACCAAGCAAACAAATGAAGTAAGGAAATCTATTGTATCTGTGTATACATGATTACACTTATACATCATACATGCACACAATAATAATAAATAACGTTTTAAAAATAAAAGCTATATAATTAAAATGGCAACTCACTTATGAAAGTAAACACTTCAGAATAGCATCAGGAAGGGGAGAGGTCCATGCATTTCCACCCCTAGCTGAGGGGATGTTCGTGTCAATGGCTGCTCAGGGAGGGAGTCAGCTCTCCTAAGGATGTGGTCCTAGAAGGTTAACCACACTCTGATGAACAGCTCCACATCTCTTAGTATGTGGGTAGTACAAACTGGCCTTGGTAGGGTTTTATTTTTTAAGTTGGGAGAGTATAAAGAATAAGATGTGGATCCTGGAGGAATTAAGGAGAGGGATAGAGAGTGAATATCATCAAAATATATTGTATGCATATATTAAATTATCAAAGAATTAGTAAAAGAAAAAATAACATTAGACTTCTCAGCAGAAACCCTCAGTCAGGAAAGCAAGCAGTGGGATATTTCAAGACCTAAAAGTAAACAACCACCCACCAAGATTGCTGTTTCTAGTAAAGTTATGTTTTAAACTGACAGAGAAATAAGAACATTTCAAGACAAGCCCAAACAGAAATGAGTCATGATCATGAAGCCAACATGGCAGAAGATACGTCAAAGAACCTTAAACACAGAGAAGGAATAAAGACAGCCTTGATTATGAAACACAAGAAAGGACAAATTCTGTGAGAGGAACAGATGAACACAGAGCTATGGAAGAACCCATCATGCCCAACACAGCAACAGGCAAAGCCCTGATATGGATAGGAGAGATGGAAAAATGAGCCTACGATCCAACCAATCAGAACACAGTCGACAAAATTCAAGCAATGTGCTAACCCCTGTCTGTAATAAACCTAAATGTAAATGACTTTAACTCTCCAGTTAAGAGATGTGCAATTGAGATTAGAGGTTTAAAAACAATAACAATTATAACAATATTATATATATATATATATATATATATATATATATATAACAATTATAGCAGTAACAGATAACAATTCTGTTATCTCTAAGAAATACACCTCCCTGGCAGATGAAAGAGTTGAAAGGATAGAAGTCAGTTTACCTAGTAAATGGAAGGCAAAAATGATGGTGGAGCCATTCTATTGCCTGACAGAGTGCCAGCAAACCTAATTAGTCTAAGAAGATAAAGAAGGCCACTACCTAGCAACAAGAACTATCAACACTAGGGCTCCAAGTTTCACAAAAGCAAACACCAGGTGACATAAAAGTGCTGATAGATCTTAATAATGGTGGGTGACCTTAATTCTTCATTCCCACCAATAGGATAGTCATTCAGCCTAAAAGTCGATGAAGAAAATTCAGAATGAATCTGTGCCACACATCAAATGGGCTTAGTGGACTTTTATAGAACATCACATCTAATAGAGCATTCCTTTCAACAGACCATGGAACTGTCTCCAAGATGGAGCACATCCTAGCTGCAAAGCCAGACTTAGTAAGTCTAAAAGCATTGAAATGATTCCCAGAATAATCCAATCTTTTCTTTAATATTTTATTAAATGTATTTTATGTGCATTGGTGTGAAGGTGTCAGATCCCCTGGAACTGGAGTTAGAGACAATTGTTAGATGCCGTGGGGTACTAGGAATTGAGCCTTGGTCCTCTGGAAGAACAGAAGGTGCTCTTAACCACTAAGCTAACTCTCCAGCCCAAATAATCCAATCTTAATAAGTAAAAAAGAAATTAAAAACCCAGGCAGTGGTGGCACATGCCATTAATCCCATCACTCAGGAGGCAGAGGCAGGCAGATCTCTGTGAGTTCAAGGCCAGCCTGGTCTACAGAGCAAGTTCCAGGACAAACTCCAAATCTACAGAGAAACCCTGTCTCAAAAACAAACAAACAAAACAAAAAACCCTGAAATTTCCAAAATGAAAAGACGTCAGTAGCAAAAGAAGTCAGAGAAACTATACACTTGGAGATTTAATATGCTCCTTCTTCTTCTCCCGCCCCCCTCTTATTTTGTTTTTTTAGCTTTTTGGTTTTTGAGACAGGATTTCTCTGTGTAGCCATGGTTGTCCTGAAACTCACTCTGTAGACCAGGATGGACTTGCACTCACAGAGATCTGCCTGCCTCTGTCTCTAACCCTAACCCTGAATACTGGTGTTAAAGATGTGTGCCACCCCCATCCAGCACTCCACCCCATCTTTTGACACAGGATCTCACTGTGTAACCCTCAATGGCCTAGAAATTCAGAGATCGGCTTGCTTCTGCTTCCTGAGTGCTGGGGTAAAGGTGTACACCAACACACACACGCACACACACACACACACACACACACACAGTCACTGAAGAAATCAAGTGAATGACCACTAAGTCACTGAAGAAATCAAGGAGATGAATTTTTATATAATCAAATGAAAATGAAAGCATAACTTACCAGAACCTTTGAGATGTAGTAGACAAAGTGTTTTAAGCTAATGAGTGTTTGTATAAAAAAAAACAAACAAAAAACAGGGGCTGGAAGGGTAACTCAGGGGGTTAGTGTGCTTCCTGCTTTTATAGAGAACCCAAGCTCAGTTCCCAGTTCCCATATCAGGCAGCTCACATCTGCCCATAACTCCAGATTCAGGGAATATGATGCCCTCTTCTGGCCTTCATGGGCACCTGCCACACATAGCATATACTCATGCAGAGACACACAAAGAATGTAAATGAAATAAGTCATCTCGTACACTTGTTGGTTGCTCACTGGAACTAACCGGTAGGACCTTATTCCTAAAGATGCCTACATCTTGGTCACAGGCCATAGACAAATCGAGTTAGAATTGGGCTAGAAACTTCCTTTTTTTCCCTGAATAGCCCTCATCACAGTGCCGAGAGGTACCTTGAAGAACACTGGCAGAAAACTGTCATCAAACGTCTTACTTAGCTGTGGTCATCCTATATGCAGCAAAACCCTCACCAGGTAAGAGGTAGCTACTGATGTGGTAGTGGCAAGCCTGTGATAGGGTAACCAACAGCTTTCTGGTTGGATTTGACGCCCACTTTACAGGAGGGGATTCACATCTGGTACTGTAAACCTAGTCAAAAGCCCTTGGCAGGGGAGATGCTCTGTATGGGTAGACAATGTTTCTACCAGAAGACATGGTTATTCAATGAAGTTTTCAGGGCTAGGGTGGGATTTTCCCTACCAGTCACTGGTCAGTATATTGGTGGTGGTTGTGGTAAAATATCACGATGAAAGGCAACTTAGGGAAGAGTTTATTTTGGCTCCCAGTTCTGGAGGCTTGTTGTCCATGATGGCAGGGAGGGTGTGGCAGCGGCAGCAGAAAGCTGAGAGATCATATCTCACCGTACACCGGAAGCAGGCAGAGCACATTGAAAACAGGACAAGGCTATAAACTCTCAAAGTTCCAGCCTCGGTGACATACTTCCTCCAGCAAGGCTCCTTTCCTCTCCTAAAAGTTACACACACACACACACACACACACACACACACACCAAAATAGCACTAACGACAGAGGACCAAGTGTTTAAGTACATGAACCTCTGGGGACATTCTTCATTGAAACTACCAGTCAGGTAGGCTCCAGTGGACCTGAAAACAACACAGGTTATTGTGGTTGCTTTGGATTCTCACCAGAACTAGATTGCAAGATCATATTTCTGAAGCTGCAATACCTTTTGGTTGCAGGGCACAGAGACATTAACCTGAAATTGACCTGTCCTGAAAACTTCCTGCTAGGTATCTTCGATAGTGCCACAAGTGCTATGCAGGCCACTGGGAAAGAAAAAATATCAGTGTTATTACCCGCAATGAACCCTGAGTGCTACCATACGCAACTGCCAGGCAAGATGTGCCCCCTGGTACAACACTGGCATGGAAAGCTATCAGGGTAGCCAACTGCTTTTGGATTGGACTTGAGTCCTGCTCTACAGGTGGGAATTCTGTGCCTGGTATTGCAAGTCTGGTCAAAAGCTCATAGCTTAGAATGCCATAGACCTAAGGGAGGAACCTACTATTATTATCTTGTTAAATGAACATATCAAATTGCCTTCTAAATATGTTTATATACATAGACCAGTGCTGGTGTCAACCTCGGCCACAGAATCTTCTCTTGGCAGTGGTCAGTAGTTGGTGCAGACTCATTAATGGTCAAAGTCCTAAGACTAAGTTACTGTTGAGTGCTTAACCCTAAATGGGACATCTATATCTCTCTCACACACACACACACACACACACACACACACGTGTGTGCAACTTGGGACACGTCTTGGTAAAGGCGGTAGAAATAATTCAAGAGCGAGAACATGAGGAAGTGAACCATGAAATTCTGTGTTCTGGACATGTCATAGCCACCGAACTCTTGAACTCACTGTAGTGTGGTCACCTGCACAAGACCTACACAAGGACAAGCCAGCAAGGTCAGTCAACATTCCAAGAGGCACACAAAGTGAAATCCATGGGGGGGGGGAGGCGGAAAACCCTACAAGTGGTCATGAAAGGGAGAGAGGGGCTATCTTGGAGATTCCCCAGAAGTGCTAGCAGGGGGTAGAGTGGATATGGACAAGATATATTATTTACACATATGCAATTGTCACAGAGCAAATAAAAGATACCTTATTAAAATAATTAAGAAGGAGGGGAGGAAGGAAAGGAGAGAGACAGAACTTACATCAAAAGGTGATCGTGGCCATGGTAGTACAACTCTAGACTTTTTATAGCTAATCATATAATCAGCCAGACAGTGGTGGTGCATGCTTTTAATCCCCATGCTCAGGAGGCAGAGGCAGGAAGATATCTAAGTTTGAGGCCAGCCTGGTCTACAGAGTGAGTTCTAGGACAGCCAGGGGTACACAGAGAAACCCTGTCTCAAAAAAGCTAAAAACAACAATATAATAATAATCATCATCAACAGGAGTTGGTTATGTTCCCCTCACAGTGCCATTATTTCTGCAAACGAAAGGCAAGCTTGCGTCAGAGCAGGAAGAAATGCACAGAATTTGGGTTTTAACCCAGCTGTTAGCTGAACTTCAGACAGCTTTCTAGGCACCCTGCTTCTGCCGCTCTGAGTCTACAAGAGAGGCTCCCTCCAGCCACAGGGGAATCTTCCTCTCCTCTCACCTGTTCCCATGGTTACATATTATTGGAAATGTGGCAGGAAAATGGATCTCCTCTTTATGGCTAATAGGTCAAAGATACAACTTTCTTTATTTTGCCTGAATTGTCTCATTTACACATCAAACCAGCCCTGTATGGAAGGAGGCATCGATCTTTGCAATGGCTTATCCCAAAGTTAGCTGTCACTCACTTCCAGCCCTGTGCCTACCTAAGCTCCAACTAGGTCAAACCTAGATTAAGGCTCAGCAAATTTAAAACTATAACTATTTTATAAATGTACCTTGGGACTAGAGAGATGGCTCAGTGGTTAAGAGCACTGGCTGCTTTTCCAGAGGACCCAGGTTCAATTCCCAGCACCCACGACAGCTCATTGCTGCCTGTGACTCCAGTACCAGGGGATGCAACACCTTCACACAGGCATACGTCCCGATGAAACACAAATGCACATGAAATAAAAATAAACACATTTTTAAAAATTGTACTTCATACAAAAGATAAGAGATGTCTTTAAACAAATGTGCTGGAGAAAGGGTCTCACTATATATCCTAGCTTGCCTGGAACTCACTATGTAGACCAGACTGGCCTTGAACCCAGAGATTTCTATACCTCAGTCTGAAGAATGCTGGAATTAAAGGTCTGTGTCACCATACCCAGGAATTGTATTTTTTAAAACATTTAAAACAATATTTATAATCCTTTAAGCACAACGGGGTTATGCTAGACATCAATAGGAACTAAAACTGGAAAATTCACAAATAAATGGAAATTTAAAAAAGAACTTCTTAGCTAGGTGGTGGTGATGCACACCTTTAAATCCCAGCACTTGGGAGGCAGAGACAGAGAGATCTCTGAGTTTGAGGCCAGCTTGCTCTACAGAGTGAGTTCCAGGCTAGCCAGGATACACAGAGAAACTCTGTCTCAAAAAACAAACACCAAAACAAATTAAATAAACAAACAAAAAAACTTCTTTAAAAAACTAATGGATTCAAGAGGATTCGGAAGAAAAATTAGAAAATACTAGAGATGGAAGGAGATTATAACATAGCAAAAAATTATAAGATAGCAAGGGACTTACTCCTATAAATATAGCCACCAACACTAAAAAAAATATTTTCCCCCTCCATCTCTAAAGATGCACTGGGATCAAAAGATAGTAAATAAAATAAAAGGCAAATTTATTACATGTATGGAGGCAGTTACGTGATGCGATTCCCTACACCCCAATGTGGTTCTGAAGCTTGTTATACACCCCACTTCTATAGGGGAGGACAAGAATGGAGACACAGACAACCTTACAAATGGCCTTAGGGGAATTCAAAGGCCTGGGACAAAGTCTGTTTGGCTAACAAAATAGAGGGTCATTTATAAGTGATTGTCTTTGGGATGGGACCAAGCAGAAGACAAATGTGTGTGACAAGGGTCTGTGGAGGTATTGAGTCTGTCCTTTTGCAACTGGTATAGTTAATGGAAAACCAGAGAAAGGATTTCGGGTAACTGTTTTCTCCCTTGGGGGTCTAGCACCCAATCAGACAGAAGACAATGGGGGAAAGCCCTCCTGGCACCCACTGCACCCAGAGCCTGTTCAGTTTACAAGAGCGAGCACACTGGGGTGCCACATTTTGAGGCAACCATCCCTGGACTCTCTCACTACATTAAAAACAAGAACAATCTCAACTCAAGAGCCCAGCTTTATAACCTAAGGGACTAGAAAGGAAACACTAAATACAGCCCAAAGCAGAAGGAAGGAAGTGATGAAGATTGGTGCAGAGGGGAATTATATGGAGAGAAGAAAGAAGAGGAGAAAGAGGCGGTAGGAGAGGGAGAAGGAAAAGAGGAAGAGGAGAGACAGGAAGGGAGAGGAGAGAGGGGACAAGAGTGGAAGGGAAGGAAGAAGAAAGAGGGATGGGGCTAGAGAGATTGATCCACAGTTAAGAGCACTTGCTACTCTTGCAGAGAACCCAGGTTCAGTTTGCAGCACCCATATGGAGGCTCACAACCACCTATAACTCCAGTTGCAAGGGATCCAAAGCCCTCTCTGGCCTCTAGGGACACCAAAAACAAGGGTGGTACATTTAAATACATGCAGACAAAATGATCAGACACAAAATAAATCTCTTTAAAAAAAAAATGCTGAGCTATAGATGGCTCCCTGTCACATGTTTCCAGAGTTCGGAAGCTGGCAGGATAGCCTTTCATGGTACAATCAGAACAGTAGTTGCCTCAAAGAGACAGGGAAAGAGATTGCTTGTGGGGAGGCAAGGAGAACTTCCGGGATAGGAGGTGCTGCTGGTGTCTTATACTTGACTGAAGTCCAAATTATATCGGTAGACACGTTTGTTAAAACTCAAAAAGGCATGGCTGAGGGGATGGCTCAGTAGGAAAGAACACTTGCTAAGCAGGAATGAGGACCTGATTCTGAGTCCTCAGCAGTCTCGTTAAAGCTGGCTGATGGTATTCACACCTGTGACCCTAATGCTGGGAAAATGGAGACAGGAGGATTGCTGGAGTTTGTTAGTCAGCCAGCTGAGTTGAAAAATGGAAAGCCGTGAGCTCCAGGTTCAGTGACACTCTGTCTCAAGGAAATAAAGCCAAGAGCAATGGAAGAAGACATCCAATGTCACCCTCTGGCTGCCACAAGGGCATCTGCACATGCATACACACACTCATGTGTAACACGCACACACAGAGCATACAACCGGTATGTATATTCATTGCAAGTCTTACTTCAAAGGGCAATACCGAACACTGATAAGCCATCTGCACGAGGAGATCTTCTGGGGCAAGTACTGACGGGTCTGAGCCCTCGCCAGTATTTTCTGGCTGTATCTCAGTGTACCAGCGCAGTTCATGACCTTGGGTTCTGCCTGAGAGCTGCTCTTTCCTATTCTCCTTTGCCAGCTGGTCAGCCGGACAACCTGACAAGGCTCAGAATCTGTGTCTGAGCCCAAGACATTGCATTTGTAAGAAGGTTCCCGGCGTGGCTGCTGCTGACCTGGGGACCACACTCGCTGTAACAAGGGTTTAGAATCTTACCCGCCCACCTCTTCACCTTGCCCCTACTGTTTCTCCCCTCTCCAGTTGGGGTTGCCTCCTGCGTACATACATACCTCTCTTTCAGCTCTATCCAGGTCTACCCTAGCCCATGCTTCCTCTGGTATCTTTCTTCCCTTGCCCTCCCAGAACTTTAGGCAGTCGAGACTGCTTCTCCCAAACAGTAGACACCACGGGGCCTGACTCCCCGCCTGGTGTGTAACTGGAGCATAAGGATTGACTTTCCCTCACACTGGGCTCTAGTTAGGTTCCCCTTAGTGGCCCTAAAAGTGGGCACTGTCCCCAACTCTGCACATCACAAGCCTCCTGTCAGGCTTACCCCTCTCCTGAAGAATCCTTTCTGCCAGCCTGTCTCCCGTTCCAGGAGTCCTGGGATCCCAAACTGGAGGAGACCCCATGAAAGGCTCCATTTCCCACCTCTAAGGCCCTCAGCTCCGCCCACGGCTGTTTTCACCCTCAGACCCTGAGAAGACAAGCATGGGAAAGGGGAAGGTGTTGTCAAAGCTCTGTCTCTAGTCACAGCAGGTGGATGGGGTAGGGGCTCCCTTGCCTGGCCCACCCCAAGTGATCTTGTAACCCATTCTGACTTAGCAACCTCTATCCTAAACTCAGAGTTCTGCAGGTAGAGACTTGACCTCTTCAGCCCGGAGACTTGTCTCAGTCCAAGCCCTACGCCCTTCTCTGAAGTTCCCAGACCTTCCCTGGCAGCCCCAAACCCCTTCCTCCCACAAGCTCCGTGGTGGTTTCTCTCCACCCTCCTTAAGATGGCTCTTGGGAGGATATTTTATTTTCCCAGACAAGCTCAGCAAGGCAACTTCTCCTCCTAAGAGGTTAACCTAATTGCTTTTCCCAGAAGAAAACCCTCAGAGGTTTCCCTTGTGGTGGAATAGGTGGTTTGAAAATTATACGTTCAGGGCACCATCCTGGTTACTATATTCAGTTCATGTTCCCAGATGGAGGCACTGGAGAGCGCAAGCGCCACCTGCTGGCCCACAGCGGGATTCCCGAGGACAGGGTCCATCGGTGCCATTAAGAGTCAGGAGCACTGCACGCTCACCACGTACAGTCCTCTGTTGCCCGAGAAGCAAGGCCACAGGTCAAGGGTTCAGCCTGCTGCTCATTCTTAAGGTTTCTTACTTTCAAAGTCTGTGGCAGTCAATGTGTTGGCATGCTCGAACTTAAAATGTTTGATTGCCAGGGCTGGAGAGTAGGAGAGACAAGGCTCACAAACAGGGAAGAACGGTGTATAGCATTTGCATACAGGATCCAGGATCACGTAATACCCCGGAGCGCCTCCTCTTGGCCTACTTGAACTCCAGGAGTCTGACACGGGCCCAGAAACATAGCGTCTTCTCATCCAGTGTCTGTTATGCCCAAATCTGTGGGGTCCCCACAAAACCCAACAAAGGAGGCCAGGTCCCATATGTAAAAGCAAAGAGCCTTTATATTAATCAAGTTTGCAAACTCGGTCTCTCCGCATGTTCAATGTATTGGAATAATCCTTATGGGGAGTGAAAAGAGATACTCTCTTTCTCTTTCTCTCTCTGTCTCTGTTTCTCTCTCAAACACACACACACACACACACACACACACACACACACACACACACACCACAGAGAAACAGACAGACAGACAGACACACAGAAGCTTGTTCGAGAGAAAATACAGTCCAAGCCTGGCCTGGTGACTCGACTCCCCAGCGCTCTCAGGGGCTGTGATGCTACTGGATCCCTCTGTCCAGTCAACCTGCTTCCTCACTCCTAACATGGCTACCCTGCTCCCCTCCCAGGCACCAGTGGACAGAGTTCACTCCACAGCCCCACACACTGTATAACAGGGCCTATAGCAGGATGAAGGACAGCTAAGCTGGTGTGTAAGGATCAGCCCTAAGAACAGAGGGCCTGTGGGGGATGCTGCGGGTTCTACCGTAGCTCAGTTCCGCCCTGCAGAGCACTAGGAGCGGAAGAAAGTGACCGCCCTGGTCGGGAATGCTGGACTATTCCCACTTGCTCTAGGCATGCATGAGGGGAGCTGGCGCAGCCACCCCAGATACTAGTGCAAGGACAGCAGTCACTGTACAGGAGTGGAGGCGAGCACAGGCTCGGACAAGTAGAGAAAGACAGGAAGGCTGCCACAGGCCTAGCACAGCTAGTCCTAGCTGCTGGAAAATCTAAGGTTACTTGATCTCTGGGGTTTCAGGCCAGCCTGGGCGACACAGTAAGACCTTTCTTGTCTCGAAACTAAAGTGAAGGCTGGGCATGTAGCTCAGCTGGCAGAGTGCTTGCTAACCATGTTTGGAGCTCTGGGTTCAATCCCCAGCACCACAGAAACTAGGCGTGTTGGCACATGTTTAGAATTCCAGCACTGGGGAGGTGGATATGGGAGAATCAGAAGTTCAAAGTCATCCTTGGCTACTCAGTGTGTTCGAGACCAGCATGAACTACACGAGATTCTGTCTCAAAAAATAAGCTCCCGCAAACCCCACCGTTCCTTTTAGCTGACACAGAGAGAAGGCACCGCCAGTGAAACTACAAGCTGGCCTCTCCGTTCGAGTTCTAACTACTGCAATAAGACATCATCATAACCAAAAGCTACCTGGGAGGAAAGGGTCTACGTCATCTCTCATCTCTCAGGTTACACTATCACCAAGTGGAATCAGGGCAGGAACTCGAGGCAGGAACCTGGAGGCAGGAACTGAAGCAGAGACCATGGAGGAGTGCTGTTTACTGGCTTGCTTCCCATGACTTGCTCAGCCTGCTTTCTACACCATCCGGGGCAACATGTCTAGAGGTGGCCCAACTCACAGTGGGCCTCCCACATCGATCATTAATCAAGATAACACCCCACGGACTTGCCTACAGACCCACCTTACAGAGGCAGTTTTCTCAGTTAAGGTTTCCTCTCTCCAAATGGGTCTAGATTTATGTCAGGTTGAAAGACCAGCCAACACTGGGCTTTCCCCAAACATTGAACTAGACTTGATCTTGAACATCAGCCTCTAGAATCGTGGCCAATATACTCCTATTGTTTCTAAGCCATCCGGGTAAGGGTGCTTTGTTAAAACAGCAGGAATTGCCATCTTACCGTCCAACCGCATGCTCAGAAGTTTCCAGGAAGCCCAGGTTCTTGGCTGTGGCCTACCTGGCCTTGGAGATGCTCAGTAACTTGGCCTCAGGGACCTGGTTCCCCTCCCATCCTTCCCAGATCTGGATATGGTTTTCTGTTATCTTTGCAGACCCATGGGGTCTTAACTGGTTAGCCTGCGATTCTAACCACGCCTTCTTCCTTTTGTAAAGAGTCCTGAGCAAGTTCTTCCCCAAGGTGGCAGTTTGGGGAAAGGAACTAATTACAAGTTCTCTGTCAGACTGGAATTGGCTAGCACCATACCCAAACCTGGGCTCCCATTTTCAAAATAGCAATGACATAGGAAGGCACTTGGGAAGAACTGTCTAGGTGCCAGCCCAGGCCACAGTAGACCAAACCAGAGTCACTGTCCCCAAAGAAGAAGAGAGGGGCTTCTTTATCTGCCACTGTTCACCAAGGAATCTATTACCACAGCTTTCCTCAAATAGAGTGCAGTGTCAGGGAGACCTGGGGTACACAAGTGTTCATCACAGAGAGCCCTCCTAGACTGGAGGCTCGGTCTGTAGCCAGTAAATTCTCCGAGGGCATGTGTTGTAGGAGGAGGCTTGTTTGTTTCTCGGCCACCCAGACTCCTGAAATAATCACATAGAAACTGCATTAATTAAATCACTGCTTGGCCCATTAGCTCTAGCTTCCTATTGACTAACTCTTACCTCTTAATTCAACCCATATCTATTAATCTGTGTATTGCCACATGGCTGTGGCTTACTGGCAAGGTTCCATCCAGGGTCTGTCTCTGGCCAGGCTACATGGTGTCTTCCTGACTACGCCTTCTTTCTCCCAGCATTCAGTTTAGTTTTCCCTGCCTAGCTCTACTCTGCCCTATCACAGGCCAATACAGATTCTTTATTCATCAACCAATAAAAGCAATACATATACAGAAGGACTTGCTGCATCAGGCTTACTCTTCCTGTGCTCACTGGGTCCTGGTGACCCTTAAAGAAATGTACTCAGGCCGGTGGCGGGGGGGGGGTGGGGGGGGGGGGTGGCGCACGCCTTCAATTCCAGCCCTTAGGAGGAGAGGCAGGCGGAGCTCTGTGAGTCTGGTCTATAGAGCTAGTAACAGAACAGGCTCCAGAGCTACAGAGAAACCCTGTCTCAAAAAAAAAAAAAAAAACAACAAAACAAAACAGAAAGGAATGTACTCAGAAACACTACCCTAGAATATGGCACCTTGGCATTTGAAAAAACCTGGAAAGACTATTTCTGACTTTTCCCCTGACACCAAGAAGCCCAGCAAGCAGGCCTTTCTAAGCCCCGACCCCAGTGTATGGCCAGTCAATCATTCACCCTCCCGACCTTTGGTCATGGTCCTGTGACTGTCTACAGAGTCACACAGCTTTCCCGGTCTCTCTGACTCTTCATCCTGCAAGGGCTGACCTGGAGTCACCAGGGTCACCTGAAGCTGAACTGGAATTGTTACACGTTTCTTTTGCACTCTTGTCTTTGCTACGGGAGTAAGCAGCCGGGACCCTGGTGATGGCTGACTACAAAAGCAAAGCCATTTTTAAGACAATGCCAAGACTCTGCTGTTTTAGTCACCCAGTCTCTAAGTGCACAACGAGATTTTCAGAGGCTACGTGACAGATAGCGGCACAGTAGACAGAATGCAAGAAGAAATACAAAAGTCCAACTGTTTATGTTCTAGGAAGCTCAATAGTAAGAGATTTGCTGAAAATGAAAGAGCACCGAGTGTGGCTCAGTGGTAGAACACGCGGCTAGCCTGTGCTATGCTCTGGTAGAACACGCGGCTAGCCTGTGCTATGCTCTGGTAGAACACCCGGCTAGCCTGTGCTATGTTCTGGTAGAACACGCGGCTAGCCTGTGCTATGCTCTGGTAGAACACCCGGCTAGCCTGTGCTATGCTCTGGTAGAACACCCGGCTAGCCTGTGCTATGCTCTGGTAGAACACACGGCTAGCCTGTGCTATGCTCTGGTAGAACACGCGGCTAGCCTGTGTTATGCTCTGGGTTCTGTCTCAGCACTGGGAAACACAGCTTTGATGTTTGTTTGTTTTGGAAGACACATTTCAAAAATATTGAAAATATTAAAATATTTATACTTGACCTTTTTCTTCTTTTTGGAGACAGTCTCACTACCTGGCCCTGGCTGGCTGAAGATTTGCTTTATAGTAGACTAGGCTGGCCTTGAGGTTGCTGTGATTCTTCTGCCTCAGCTTCTTACATGCTGGATTACAGTTGTAGGGCACCATACCAGACACATGGGTTTGTTTGCAAGGAAGGAGAGAATGTTTAACTTGTAATATTGCTTTAAAATTTTCTTAATTTTTATTTCTAGAAGGATTCCCTATAGAGTTCCCTTAATATATATTGGTTTTTCGAGAGAGGGTTTCTCTGTGGCTTTGGAGCCTGTCCTGGAACTCACTCTGTAGACCAGGCTGGTCTCGAACTCACAGAGATCCGCCTGCCTCCGCCTCCCGAGTGCTGGGATTAAAGGCGTGAGCCACCATCGCCTGGCCCTTAATATATTTTTAATTACTTATTTATGTATATGGATATTTTGTATGCATGTATGTATGCGTGCCACACTTGTGCCTGGTACCCAGGGAGGCGAGAAGAGGGTGTCAGACACCCTTGGAACTAGTGTTATAGACAATTGTGAGCTGCTAACTGCATGCTTGGAGTTGAACGCAGGTCCTCTAAAAGGACTCCCAGTGCTCTTAACCACAGATCCACTTCTCTAGGCCCATCTCAATACTTTTTGGGAGATATAAAGAAGTCTTTAAAAAGTTTACATGTACAGGTGTTCTGCTTACAATGTCTGTGTACCATGTGCATGTAGTACCCAAGCAGTCCAGAAGAGGGTGCCAGATCCTCTGGAACCGGAATTAAAGATAATTGTGTGTTACCACACAGATGCTAAAAATCAAACCTGGGTTTCCTCTAGGAAGAGCAGCCACTGCTATTAACGACTGTACTGCCCTGTCTCTCCAGACTCCTCTAAAGGAGTCTTAAGACCAACATGTTTGAGAGGCAGGAATTTATGTGGCAGGATGTAGCGCCTGCCTGTACTATGTGACAGTATGGTACTACTCCTGTATTGCAGAGCCTATACTATAGGACCATTCCCAAGCTGGGCAAGGGCCTGGAGATTTAAACACACAAAGACACACAGACAGAGACACAGGTCATCCTTAAAACAGGAATGCCCCAAGAATGCCCACTTTAATAATAGTGTTCAGGGGCAGCTTATATAGGGATAGCCACGCCCCCAGCCAAACCCACCAGAGTTTGAGCACTAACCTGCCATGCTATTGGAAAGTGATGGGCCCTTTTGGATGTAGGGACTTGGGGAAGGAAATTAGGTCATTAGGGCTGTGCCCTTGAAGAGAACACTGGGATTCCGACCCAGTCTTTTCTGTTACCCGACTCCGAGGCAAACCGTCCTCCCTACACTTGCACCATGCCGCTGCAGGCCCGAATGCACCGAGACCCCTGGAGCCCACACAACCCTTCCTCATATTAAGTTGTATCTCTCAAGTGTCAGGTGGCTTGTCACTGGGACAGAAAGCTAACAGTGGCCCTTCTTATCCAACCATTTCCCCGCAATTTCCCTGAGCCTTCAAGTCTTTCCTCCTGAAGGCTCCCATATCACATACAAGTTTTGCTAAGCCAGTCTGCTGTGCATTTTCTCTTGTTAGCCTGCCTGTTGCGGTGGCATGTACTCTGTGACTCTGGGTTATAAGAAAAGGCTTCGCTCCTTTGTGTCCCAATAGAAGACACTTGGTTCCTGGAACTCGCTCCATAGATCAGGCTGGCCTTGAACTCACAGAGATCCACCTGCCTCTGCCTCCTGAGTGCTGGGATTATAGGAACCTGGATAAAACAAATCTTCAAAGAAGGGGGGAGAATTTGGGAGAGGACAGAGCAGAAAATAAAAGAACATGCTTGGGCAAAGGTCAGAGACGGCCTGTGGTCAGTCATGGGGTGAGGGATGAAGAGTCCTTGCTGATCCTAGGAAGAGTGAAGTTCTCCGGGTGTTTTGGAGCAAGGGGATGGTCATCTTGCTGGCCAGCCTCCTTCTGTGGAGACCTGACTGCCAAGCAGGGACAGCTGGAGGGGCCTCTGAGCCCAGACCCACTTACGTCCAAATGGCCCCAGAATTCACCCTCGGCTCTCAGCGTTGAGTTTCTATATGAAACTTGTAGCCTAACAACAGTTAAAGACCACACATACACACATGCAACCACACACATACACAAACACAGACATATAGACATATAAGCAACCGTACACACATACATGCAACATGTAAATAAGAACTGCGAACACATTCCTGGTGCATCTGCTCGCTCTCACAAACAGGCTTCCTCTTTAGGCAGTCATAGGACCTGACCTACTTCCCCTTCACACACACCTCACAGAAACCATACCATTCTTGTCCAGGCTCTTCCCTAAGTCGCTGGCCTTTAGTCCATAGACCCCAGGTTCCTGAGTTGAAGACCCGTGTTGGGAGGATTCCCCTCTCAGTCCTGGAGGACCAATCACAGGGCCAGTCCCTTCCACACCCAGCTGAAAGGGCTTAGTCCTTGATCCTCAAAGTTTGGGTCCGTCTTCCTCCAATTCCTAAACATCCAGACAGAAGCCTCAAAGCCCCGAGCCTGGGAAACCGTCAGGCCTTTGGCCACTGCCCTGGGACTTCCTACCCTTGCCTTTGTGCCTTGCTCAGCTGAAAGTTCCCCAAATGTGCCCTGGCAGGAGCAAGAAGTGGCTGACTTCCCGGCTGCCACCCTTCCCTTCCCCCAAAGTCAGCACGCTGCTGCTCTGGCTCCCAAGACCCCAAGAGAACCTGGGTTTACATTCGTGGGCTCTTTTCTCTGTGACGGTACCTTAACTGACAGCACCCAGGGGGCAACCCAGAAAAGCAGCCCCATGGCCACCAGGACTTAGCTCTCAGCTAGCCAACCACAGCCTTTCACCTGCTCCCTGGACTCTCCCCAGGAACCAGCCGCTTGGTTTCCCAGAATTGATGCCAGTTTAGCAGCTCTGCCCACACCACTCCCTCCTACTGGAGTCTGTTTCATGGCAGATGATGTGCTGTGCTCTGACGGTGACCCTGGTTAGAGAGCACGAAGCCCCCCCGCATATCATCAATGTGCTTAATTCCCACGAGGAGCCCCTCACAAACACATGATAGAATAATGGGTAGAAGCAGGCACAGGACCCCAAGAGGGGAACTAATTCTCTTATGGAAGCACTTGATCCTGGAATTTATACCTACAAACTAAAGACACCCAAATCAAAGGGGTCAAGGAAATGAGATGATGTGGAAATATCAAGAATGTCTGCATGTCAACTTCAGTTCAGTCAGAATCTATGTCCCCTTGAAGCTGGATGCGTGTGTTTATGCCTGTAGCCAGCACCCAGGAGATCGAGGTAGAGGAATCTGTGAGCTGAAGGCCAGTCTAGGCTACAGAGCAAGACCTCACCTGTACCAGGTTTTCTTTGGGACCACCAATCAGCCCCCAAATCATGACACGGAGACTTATTAGCTCTTATTTTAATCTGTTTCCCTATCTATATTTGCCTCAGAACTTTTTACCTTTCTTTTTTCTGTATGTCTCACTTTCCTGCTGCCTCCATGTCGCTGGCTGGTGGCTGCCTGGCTTCTGTCCCTGGGTGTGCCCCTCATTTTCTCCCTTGTTCTCGTCTCCTTCTCTCCTCTCTTTTGCCTAGAGCCTAGATTTCTCCTCCTATTTATTCTTTCTCCCTGCCAGTCCTGTCTATCCCTCTCCTGCCTAGCTATTGGCTGTTCATCTTTTTATTAGACCAATCAGGTGCCTTAGGCAGGCAAGGTCAAACGAATGGAACACATCTTTATGCAATTAAACAAAGGCAGCATAAAAAAGTAACACACCTTTACACAGTTAAAGTAATATTCCATAACATAAACAAATGTAACACATCTTTGCCCAGTTAAAATAATATTCCACAACACCCATCTTTTTTTGTTTGTTTGTTTTTTTGAGACAGGGTTTCTCTGTGTAGTCCTGGCTGTGTTAGAACTTGCTCTCTAGACCAGGCTGGCCTCAAACTCAGAGATCCAACTGCCTTTGCCTCTTTGGTGCTGAGATTAAAGGTGTGAGCCACCACTGCCTGGCTAACATCCTCTTTTAAAATAGGGATTATAAAGTGGGCATAGTGGCCATGTGTAAATAAGTGTAAAAACTTAAATTTAAAAAAACCAACAAAGCCGGGCACTGGTGGTGCACGCCTTTAATCCCAGCACTTGGGAGGCAGAGGCAGGTGGAGCTCTGTGAGTTCAAAGCCAGCCTGGTCTACATAATGAATTCCAGGATAGTCAAGACCACCTAGAGAGAGCCTGTCTCAAAAACACCAAAAATAAAACAGGGATAATATTGATAAGTGTAAAGACAAAATGAGTGTAAAATGCTTAAGTCTTAGACCAACATAAAGTAAGCACTTACCAAATGCTAGTCACGCTTCTCCTACTAAGGTGCCCAGTTGCTTCTGCTGTCACTCTGTGGGATGGATATAACTCGCTCACAATCCTGTAACTCCGTCAAGGAGTTAAGGTCGGCAAAGGAGGTAGAATGACCACTGGACTTTCCCATTCCTTCTATGAAATGATGTAATTTTCTATTTTGCCACTAGAGGTCAGCATCTACCTATCTCTTATTTATTTGCTGCTTCTTTCCTTTCTCCCTCCCTTCATTTTTGTCTGTTTATTTGTGTTTTTAGACAGGGTTTCACTATATAGCCCTGTCTGACCTGGAATTCACTAGGTAGCTCAGGCTGGCCTTGAACTTAAAAGAGACCCACCTCCCTCGGTCTTCCGAGCGCTGGAATTAAAGGATGTGTACCACTATGCCCAGTTCTCTTTCTCACTTCAAAAAACACTTCTAAAACAGCATTTCCTTCCCCAGTTCTGTGGAAGGTGAAGGGAAGCCGGCTGGCACTTAGCAGACTTGAGTGTCTTGCTTTGCCTCAACATTTCACTTATATGCACCCTCCCTCAAGAAATCTTTTGTAATTAGCTGTAACTCAAGATAAATTATAGCCTGTACAATTTTATATACAGCTTACTAAAATGCAGTCTATAAATACATCGCTTAAAAACTCCGTTTCCCCACTGCCTTGAATTATAAAGTTACAAATTTGTTTCTAAGTGCAGGGTCTCCCACACGCACCTGGTGAGTTTTCTGGTCTCTGAAGTGCCCACACACTGCACATCAAGACATCCCCGCATGTCCCCAATGCCTTTTCCCACCCTTCCTGCTGGGATATCCATGGAGAAACATACGGAAGCTGAGGGGAGAGGGTAAGGGAGGTTCTTCTAGACCATCGGTGTTCCCACCTTAATGTGGCTATAGGAATGGCTTTCCAGCCTGTGGGACCAAACTGTTCTAGCACTTGGAAGGACTGGATTTCCTCTGGGTTCCCTCTCCTGGGCTAGAGAGGGGTTTCTAATGATAGTTACTCTCCTATATGACCCTGAGAATGGCCAGTGTATTCATTTGGGCATCCACATGGCATCCATCCCATCACATGCAGGTGACATGGAAAGAGACAGAGGGATGGGCAAGGAGCCAGCAAGAGTGAGCCACAAGCTTGCCCACCACAGCAGACAGCTGGACTGGACTGTGAATGGGATATGATGAGAAACCAGTTGATCTCATATGTAGGTACACTGAGGCTCTCATATCCATCCCTGAAGTCTGCTGGTCCTCAAGCTGGATGGTCTTCTGTGGTCCAAGAGAAGCCCCAGGATGGAGTTTGTGTACGGCAGGTGGACATTTTGCTGGTACAGGCAAGGTGGTGAGGATGGCATCTGGAGGCTGCCTAGCTAACTGTCCACCCATCCCAGCTCCCTTTTTCTCCAGCAGCAACCCCTGTCCTAGAGCAGGAGTCCCTCATCCCCCCATCCTCATGTGAGTCTGTGGTGTTTATTGGCCAGCATCCGTATCTGGAGATGCCCAGGGCTTGGGTGAGTATCAGAAAAACAGACGGTTTCAGTTGCTTGCTGCTGTGGAATATTATTTTAAGATGGGTAACCTTTGTTTATACTGTGGAACACTGTTTAATGATGCAAATCTGTATTGCATTCTCTTATGTCGCCTTTGCTTAACTCTGTGAAGCTGTGTTACTTTGTCTGCTTGAAACACCTGATTGGTCTAATAGAGAGCTGAACAGCCAATAGTGAGGCAGGAGGAAGGGTAGGCGGGACTGGAAGGGAGAGAGAACAAATAGGAGAAAGCTAGAGAAGAGGAGTGAGAGAAGGGGAGGACTTCAGGGGCGAGCCACTCAGCTAGCCATGGAACAGGAAGTAAAGGAAGAGATACAGAAAGGTAAAAGACCAGAGGCAAAAGATAGACAGGCTACTTTAAGAAAAGCTGGCTAGAAACAAATCAAGCTAAGGACAGACATTCATAAGGAACAATAAGCCTTAAGCCTCCTTGTGTTTATTTGGGAGCTGGGTGGCAGACCTCCCAAGAGCCAAAAGAGAAAAAAACAAAACAAAATGAAACAAACAAACATAAAACCAACTACAGTTTGCAGAGTCGTGACATGTCCTACTGAATCCACGTGGCCAGGATGGGGCTGCGCACTCTAGGATAAGTACAGGGCCGAGTCTTTGCTCTGTTTGGGGGTGCCATGCCACATACCCACAGTGGAAGCCACCCTTCCCCAAATGTCTCTTTGTTAGTCATGGAACGCTGGGGAAGCTGGTAGGCCACCATCTTGCCACCTTAGAGGGAGAGGCATTTGAGAATGGGGTCACACCAGAGATCCTAGCTCCTGCCCAGTCGCTTATGGGAAACTGGCATTGCCCCCGGATCGTCAGCTATTTGAGCCACTAAGTGTTCCTGGCTTGGCCAGCTCAGGCTGCATTTTATGTCTCCTGCACTAAAGGTCCTAACCAACAGTTATAGATACTGGGTTGGGCCATTAATGAGCTATTTTATCATTTTATATTGATTTTCTATGAATCCAAGACTCTAGCCAGATTCCCCCATCGTCTTGCCTGCTTTGGTTTCAAACTTTGCCACTATGTAGCATGTGCTGGGCTTTCCAGGAGTCCTGGGCACTAGCTCTGATACAGGCTACCTGTGGCCTAGAAACACACTCCAGTTCTCACTGTCAGCGGAAAGGCCCAGCTATGCCCTCAGGCCTTCCCACACAGGGACATCCCTTCCCTTCATGTTCATATCTGGCCAGTCACCAAGGCCAATGAAGCCTCTAATTCTCAACATGTGGGCCGGGAACCCTTTGAGGGTCAAACGACCCCTCCACAGGAGGCACCAAAGACCATCAGAAAACATAGGTGTATACATTATCATTCGTAATAGTAGCAAAATTACAGTTATGAAGTAGCGACGAAAATAATTTTATGGTTGGGGGTCACCACAACATGGAGAACTGTATTGCAGGGTCACAGCGTCAGGAAGGTTGAAAACCACTTTGCTAACCCGTCCGTCTGTATTCCTAGGTCATTCTTTCTGTAGCCATGGTTGGGCCCCTCCCTTTACCAAGTGAAAACTAGCCTTCAGAAGAACCTGGTAGGTGTTCTCCTAGACCACCTAGAACATTCTGGGTGGGCAACAAGAGACCTCCGTCCTAATTCCCAAGCGAGGTTCTAAATGAAGCACAAGCCCTGATTTTTGTATCACCAGATGTGTCCCACTTCTTTCTCCCATCTCCTGTGACATTGGGCAGGCCTTTGGGGTATGAGTCTTTGACATCCACCTAAGCTAGCCTGAGTTAGGAAGGGGCTTGTGCAGCATGGTAGGGTGCAGAACAGGTGACCCCCATAACTTCTAAGTTACAGGCCAGGCTCATCTAAACTGCGTCAATACACCGTGAACTCGTTAAATTTAGAAGCCTGTTGGACAGTTTTCCACGTGGTTCTTCCAGTCCCACTTTGCAGGGCTTGTTTTGATTTGTCGTTGTTTTACCAAGTTCCGGGGCTTAACAGTTTATGAAATATGTAATTTTATGAAATTTCTGCCATCACTACTGCCCAAGAGCTTTTTAAACTCTGGTTCTCTCATTTGCCATGCTGGCTTTGTTACGACTGTGGATGTCATGAGTCCCAACCACCAGGGAGTACGTTGACCAAGGCAGGACTACCCGGATAAGTTGTGACCAGTTGAGCACGGTCACAGTCACTTAGTGCTCTAGAGGGATGAGCCGTTCCCTCTGGGATCTGAAACATGGATGGTCTGAATTTTGGCAAGAACTGAGACATCTTTGCACTGTTCCTTCCATAGAAGCTGGTACCCAGGGGCTGGAGAGAGAGTTCAGTGGTTAAGGACACTGACTGCTCTTCCAAAGAATCGGGGATCAGTCTCCAGCACCCATATGGCAGCTCACAACTGTTACTCCAGAATCCAACACAGACAATACATACAGGAAAAACACCAATAAAATAAAAATAAATAAATAAGAGGCTGGCATCCGACCCTTTCCTCTCTTCATAGCTAAGCTGAGCCTGGGGGTTTCTCTGCACCTGTCTCCTGAGCTGGGACTCTGCCAGTGTCACTGTTTGTCATTTGTCTTGACCTCATTCTCCTCCCATTTCAGCCTCTGAGTACCTGGGACACTGATATGTGCTGCTTTACTGGCTTCCTAAATAAGCCATATATAGGAATATATATTCTAGATATAAAGTCTCCCTAAGCCTTTAGGGAGCAGGTTAGGAATTGGGCTTTTGAAAGGATCTCTTGCTACATAGCCCAGGCTGGCCTCAAACTGGCAAGCCTCCTGCTTTTGCCTCCTGAGCTGTGGAATTACAAGTGTGTGCTACCACGTCTATCGCAAACCGTCTTTTTAAAATTACCTTCAGAAGTCAGCGTCCCACATATTAGTTTGAAAACCTCTCATGTTGGAAAAGTAGAACTCAAGGGGACTTATAATTAGGACAGCATGATTGGAATGAAAGTTGCCAGAAAGCAATGAGAAAGTGTATGCTAAGCCTGGTTGGCAGTGTATGCTGTAACCCCAGCATTTGGGAAACAGAGGCAGGAGGATCAGGAGATCAAGGCCATCCTCATAGTAAATTTGAGGATAGCCTGTGCTGCATGAGATTCTACCTCAAAAAAAAATGCATAGTAAATTGTTGTAAGTAATTTGTAGCTTAAAAAATGCTCTAGGGGCTGGAGAGATGGCTTAGCAGCTAAGGACATTTGCTAGTTTTGCAGAAAACCAATTCCCAGCACCCACATGGTGGCTCACAACTACTTGTAACTCCAAGTCTAAGGTCCTCTTCTGGCTTACACATACACACACACACACACACTCTCGGGGGGGGGGGAAGGGAGGGCGGGTAAATAAATTTTTTGTTAACAAAGAATGTTCTATACCAGTGGTTCTCAACCTGAGTCACAACCCCGTTGGGTTTGAACGACACTTTCACAGGGTCACTCAACAGATATCCTGCCTATTAGATACTTACAACTCGTAACAGCAGCAAAATTACAGCATTAGGGAGGCTGGGAACCACTGTTCTATACTGTCACTGTGGATATATTGTTAGTTTGTTGTTGTTTATAAACACAGGTCTCAGTATGCAGCTCTGGGTAGCCTGGAACTGGCTATGTAGACCAGGCTAGTCTTGAAGACCAGGCTGCCTCTGTCTCCTGAGATTATAGATCTTTCATAAAAATTGATAATAATTTTTAAATTTTCATTTCTTATTTAGGAGGGAGACCTCCTGTAGAGGTCAGGGTCCACCCCCACCTCCCCACCCCCCAGCTGTTAGCAAATTCTGATCCGGTTTCAGAAGGCAAAAAGAAAGTATAGTTGGTCCAACTACAACACAATGCCTTCCTATTTATTTTAATCATGTATTCACCTATGTATGCTGGATGCTTATCAATAGACCTCATTTGACATAGTTGTTTACTGTGTTCCTTTTCATCAAGCACAGAGCCCAACCCTGTCAGACTTGAAGCGCTTGTTCATGCACCTTCTTCTCGGGAGCCCTGTGGGTGACAGTAGCAGGTTGTCTGGGACCCTACTCTTTCTGGGTGGCCATGCTGTAAGCTCTGCCAGCGCTGTGTGGACGTACTTAAGGCATTTGGTGAGACTCAGTTTCAGGGCTGCCAAGATGGGAGACTGACACTTTCCGTCCCAAAAGCCGGGTACTGAGGCCCTGTTACAGCCCAGGGCACTGTGAGGAATGATGGGACCCTTAGGAAGTGGGGCCCTGTAGAAGGACGTCTGCTCCCTGGCTGTGGCAAACACAGACATCCTTCAGAGTGGGCTCCCACCTTAACGTGATACCTAGCTATAGGCCCGGAGGCAAGGGAATCACATGAGTTCTACACGGAAAGCCCTGTAATCATGAGTCAAACATTTCTCTTCTTCTAAAGTGATTACTCTGTGTATCTCATCCCAACAACAGAAAGCTGGCTAACACACTCCATACTTACTAGGCAAGTGACCGATTCTTTGCGTGCTGAGTTTCCATGCACAGCAAAGCTTAGACTTAGCGATGGAAACAGCACTGAGCTGGATTGGGTGCTCAGAACAGACATTTGGGTTTGCTAAGGTGTGGGGAGTCAGAGAGGTGCCGTTTTCACTGAACGGCCTCATGGGGCTGTCAACAGTCTCCAGAGAGGTAGGGTATAGGATGGATAAAGAGACAAAGTTACAATGTGCCATGGAGACAGGCAGGAGAGAGAAGATACAAATGCTTCTCTCAGAGAAGGAGCTGCCAGCTGGGTCACGGCAGGGAATTCCATCTTCCAGGCATTTAGAGTAAGCTGGAATAGTGCGTGACCAAACATGGGCAAGGATAAAATACAAAAGATGCCCATGGGCAAGTGATGTAGGCCAGATGAAGTCAGGGCTGGACCATCTGGTACCAAAGTAGACAGCGTCTATTAAGAAATGGAGTTCACCGGGCGGTTGTGGCACACGCCTGTAATCCTAGTACTTGGGAGGCAGAGGCAGGCGGATCTCTGTGAGTTCCAGGCCAGCCTGGTCTACAGAGCTAGTTCCGGGACAGCCAAAGCTGTTACAGAGAACTGCCTCAAAAAAACCAAAACAAAACAAAGAGTTCACCTTGAATGATTTTGAGCCTGACAGCCCTGAAGAGGGTTAGCATGTGCCAGTTTACAAAGTCCAGAGCCATGTGATATTCAACAAACTCGGAAATAAGTGTACAGGACTTTGAATCTTTATTTATTGATTAATTGATTTATTGATTGTTTTCCAAGACACAGTTTCTCTGTGTAGCAGCCCTAGTTGTCCTGGAACTAGGTCTGGCCTCAAACTTACAGAGATCTGCCTGCCCCAAAATCCTACTTCTATGGCGTTCTCATTGAGTATTCACTGAACTTGTTACCATTCAGTGACAAACCAGAGCCGAGTGCACCAGAATGGCCTCCTGAACCAATCCCTACACTAGACTTCTCTAGCTCAGCCCAGGAATTCTGACTTAGCTTTGGTCCCCCTTAATTGAGGGGACACACCATGTTAAGGACTGTCCCATTTATATTTATATTTATATTTATTTACTTAGCACGTGCAAGTACATGTACCCCCCGCACCCATGTGTCACGAGAACAACTTTGGAGAGTTGGTTCTCTCCACCATGTGGGTCCAGGGACCAAACTCAGGTCTTCAGACCTGGGAGCAGGGACGTTTACCCACTGAGCCATCTCACTGCCCCCACTGGCTCACTTGTAAGCAATTCTTCCAACTCAATGGACTCCTTTGAATGAACATTAGATCCACACAGCCAACGTGCGTGCATACTAGTCTTCTCGGCTCTCTGTTTACCACAGTTTGAGAGCGCCCCTTAGTAGGTGAGGGAATGGCAGGGTGCCGGTTCACCATTTTTAGGAGGCACAGCTGTGGATTTTAAACCTTGACTCCAGGCCCAACTCCCAAACACATCTATACAACTTTACCTGCTAAATTATCTTAACCATGGTCATTTTCGCTGCTCTGTACTTTGAGTAGAAGCCTAAGGGAAGAGACAGGTAAGGAGAAAGGGGCAGGCCTTCTAACAACACAGACTAGTCTTAGATGATAAGTTGGAGCCTAGCATCATGTATTCTTAGATACAGGTATGTGTACGCGTGTGGGTGCGTGTGGATCATCTATGTTGTCAGTGAGTTCCTGTGATGCTCAATAGCTGTTATTTGTGGTACATTTTGGGGGGGTCCTAGGGACTGAATTCAGGACCTACCATATGCTCACCACATACCCTGCCACCAAGTCGTTACAGCCCCAGCCCGCTATGTGACATTTAGAGCAGCGAAGGGGAATATGACCCTGACACAATTCAAGCCGTCCCCTGTAGCAAAAACAAACTGGTTGGGGGGGCATGCAGAAGTCACAGACTCTATAGAGAGCAGCCATGGCCTTTCAACTTCCAGTACAGAGAAACCATCTTTCCCTTTCCGGAATAAAGAAATGAGATTGAACATACCAGGCTCAAAATCTAGAGGTGAGCGGGCACAGATATCCCACACCATTCCTGACACACCCCACCCTCACTTTTGGACATCAGCAAAAGGAGCAAACAAAGTGGTGTCACGGGAGTGTTGTTTTAATAGAGTCTGTGCCAAGCAACATCATAATCTCCAAGTTTGCCCTATCTTTAATAGGCAATATTCAAAAATTTTTTTCTTAAAAAAAAGTCTGCATTCATAAAACAGGCCAACCACACTTTTGAGGAGACTTATTTAAAAATGAGAAGCCATGAGTTATCTTCTTTGAAAAGCAGCCATTTCAAAAGATGTTCTTTAATATCATAAAATAATCTCACGGACAGGTGAGCTAGCAAACACATGCACCAATGTGGCTTTGACAAGAGCCTACCTCCCCCACCCCCACCCCCGTGGACAAGAGGGAAGAGAAATGAATACAGCAGACGGAACAGGTAGAAGGAAAAAAAATTCAGTAAAAAGAAAGGAATATAACTTTGTGCTTGGTTATTTTCCTATGTCACAACAAAAACATTTCGGTGCAAATAGTTAATTTTTCCTCTTTTCCATTTAAGACTGGTGGAGAAAAAAATACTTTTTTTCTATAATAAAATATGTAGTTTTTGGTTTTTTTTAACTTCTTTTTTTAATGTAACTCTTTTTTTTTTTTTCCTTTTTTGCAGAAAATAATTTTGTAAACTGTCTCACTTCGCCGGCAGGGAGGCTCAGTGCCGCCCGGGTCACAGCTAGTCCCCCTGGTGGCTGAGCTGAAACCAAACCCGGACAGCAGGACTGGGCAGAGGAGGAGCAGGGTGGGGCGCACGCGCAGAGGGCCAAGGTGGGCGGGGCGTGGGGCAGGTTAGAGGTCACTCTCGCCGTACAGAGCGGTGGAGAAGGACATGTAGTCTAGAGCACCGGGCACAGAGTCTGGGCCTGCGTAGGGGGCCATTCTCGCGATGCAGTATTCGGCTTGGTCAGGTGGCAGCTCGCGGCGCAGCTCGTCCTCCGTGATGTAATTCTGCAGAGAAAGCATGGTCAGAGTCGCAAAGCTGGAAAGCAGCGCTGCACTGCCGCAACGACTAGGTAGTAAATTTGCCAGTAATGTCAGGAACTTTCTCTGAGGTCTCCCTGATCCGTATAATACATGCATGCATACATATAACACAGACATGTATATGCATGTATACATATATATGAATACACATTATATATTTACACATTACATATCATATGTATGTACACACATACATATATATATATATATATATAAAAAATTGTTTAAAACTTTGTGCTTTTAGTATCCACTTCAACTTCCTTCCAAACCAATTCCGCCGAGATTCTTCTCATTCATCCTATGGGTTTATAGTAACCATGTGCTGGCTTGGTATCAAAGGTTTTCTGGCTGAACACATGCATTCCTAAGAGCCCTCCACATCCTCCGCCTAAAAGGGGTGTCCAGCAGTTTAGGAAACACAGCTACCGGCCGCTTTCGTAACTGGTCTCCAAGTGTGGGCCTTGCTGCATAGCTCAGCCAGCTCCTAGCCTGGGCCTCTGAATCTCCTTTCCTTCCCCACTAGGTCAGTCAACCTGGACGCTGCTGTTTGTAGGAGTTGAGGGTTCTGGGATAACATTTCTCAACCCACGGGTTGCGACCCCTTTGGGGTTGAACGACCTTTTCACAGGGGTCGCACACTAGATATCCTGCACATCAGATATTTATATCACAATACAGAACAGTAGCAAAATTACAGTTATGAAGTAGAAACGAAAATCATTTTATGGTTGGGGGGGTCACCACAGCATGGAGACCTGTATTATTAACAGGTCGCAGCATTAGGAAGGCTGAGAACTACTGCTCTAATATTTACCAAAGACTTCATAGCTCCAAGTCCTACAACCGTGAATCCCTTGGGACCCGATGTGAGGAAGAGTAGGGGTGCCCTCTGTCTACTCCAGAAGTCAGGTGACCACTACCCCTTTCTGGACTGTTCTCTTCCTCTCTGAAATTAGGCATTTCGACTAGATGGCTTCTGGATCCTACAAGGTGGTATGACTCACCCAACTACACACTCCAAAGCACCTAACTCCTCCGTTCAACATAAGTGGGTTTTGCAGACTTGCAGGGTTCCTTGCAAAGGTTTTCCTTAAGCCGATACCATGTCCTAACACCTTAGCTGAGCCCAAGGCATTAGCGAATGGGCAGAGATACACAGCAGTGAGGCCCCATGGGACCCTGGAAGGAATGACTGAGGTGCTCATATCGCAGCTGTGTGC